>NC_079190.1:145625158-147012658 GCF_029499605.1 Hyla sarda | reverse complement strand
CCCCTTATAAGAAGAAAGGCCCATAAAATCTGGTCTCCGTTGTGCTCAAACTTCTAGAAGCACTTAAGGCAGTGTTTCCCAACCAGGGTGCCTCCAGCTGTTGCAAAACTACTAGTAGAGATTTTCAATGTCTACCAACACAGTCATGCAGACTCCCAATTAAATTAGTATTGTAGGGAAAAGGGAAGTGTATTAAAACTTAACTTTTAATGGTTATGCAGTTAAGAAACATATAGATAGTGCAAAGTTACTATTGGTTGACAAGGGATACTGGTGCTGATCTCAATGCCAAATTAACGCAGGATATACTCACAGTTAAGAAAATAGATTAAACTGTCTGTCATACACCTAAAAATGACCCCAATCAACTTGTAGCTGTCATAACATCTGTCAGTTAGGCGTTAATTGTACTATGCCCTGCCCAACGTGTTTCAACTAACAATGGTGACCTCATCAGGGGCCGTTTACAGTTGTGTGCACTGGTACAAACGACCGCATAATTTCCCATATGAATATCATGAAAAGAGCAGTATCAATTGTGAGATCGCAGATACAGTTGCAATCCCAGTGACAGTGTTATAACTCAGTTGGAGTCCTGTAAAGAAAATATTCAGGAATACATCCGGAGGTTCATGCTCGGTGTCCTATGTCTCCATGTGCGCCCGCAGTGGCGGGGAGCCGTACAATACTGGCGGCTGCCGGCGCACATGAGGCATTGGCATGAGGTATTTGGCATTGAGATCAGCACCAGTATCCCTTGTCAACCAATAGTAACTTTGCACTATCTTTATGTTTCTTAACTGCATAACCATTAAAAGTTAAGTTTTAATACACTTCCCTTTTCCCTACAATACTAATTTAATTGGGTGTCTGCATGACTGTGTTGGTAGACACTGAAAATCTCTACTAGTAGTTTTGCAAAACTACAACTCCCAGCAGGCCCAGACAGCCGAAGGCTTTCTGGGCCTGCTGGGAGTTGTAGTTTTGCAACAGCCGGAGGCACCCTGGTTGGGAAACGCTGACTTAAGAGATAAGAGAGATAGGGTAACAAGACAAGCCCTATTTACATGTATCAGTGCTGCAATGAATTGTGCCTTTGTATAGAATCATGCTTCATGTGATGCTAGAAAAAGAAGTATTGATCGTCTATTGATTCTTGTAGTTTTGTCATTGAGCCAGTAATGCATTTTGAGGCTGGCAGAAGGAACCTTTTTGAGGCAGTGTCCTTATATAGTTGTTTTCCAAAAGGGGTCAATCTATTTCCTCTGTCTAGCTTTCTCTTTCTGTCTTTCTCTCTCTATCTATGTATCTATCTATCTGTCTATCTCTCTATCCATCCACTTATGATGACTTCAATTATATTTTATGTCTTTGCATTTGTGTTTTTTTTTTTTTTTGCTGTCATGCCTACACAACTTTCTCTAGACTTTTTTTTTTGTTATGTAGTTAAGGTTTTGAACAATGACACCACAGCTCTGCCCCCAATAGACTTATATAGTTTATCTTTAAATTCCTTATTTAAGCATACTGCTATAACAATAAACACATGTATCCATTTTTGTTGTTGTTGCTTGCAGTCATTTCCTACGAATGTTCAGTGTTCTTCAGGGAAAAGACAATCTGTGATAGTTTTGTGATGTGTGCAGCTTGTTACAAAATAGAGCTCTGATAACTGCATTGTAACTGTAATGCCGGACATATGTGGACCCAGCCTACTGATGCTTCAACTTATGACAACGTGCATCAGTTGTCCTCAGTTGTTTAGCATCCGGCGTTCATTATTGCTGAATGCCGGACAAGGTAATGCAGCAAGATGCGTTCCATTGTTGGTGATGGTCCAATGTGTCCAACAATCCGGCATCCAAATTAAGGCGCCAGATGATTGTGAACTGTCCCATTCAAATGAATGGGATCAGTTCCACCATCTGTTTCCCTCCGGTGCATGCCGGAGGAAAGAACTGCCAGACAACTGATATATTTAAAGGGAGCCTAACAAGCAAAGCATCTGTGTACCCATCATATAACTAGCATTTTGGAAGTAAACAATGAAAGTTTATATTAAATAACCCCCTCAACCCCCCCCCCTGTTGTATATACACTGTGCTCTTCTGGAGTTTTTCCTGCAACCTACTGAGTGTATGGTGCAGTGGTGATGAAGCTGCTGAGACTGTGCCATTAGTAGGTTGTGTCATTTGGTAGTGCAACTGCTTATATTCCTAGTCAGTGGTGACTGAGGCATCTAAGCAGTTTGAAGAGATAAATGGCTTCTTCTATCACCCGTTCAGCCACACCACACTGTAACTATAGGATGTGGACGGAATGTCATTGCAGCTATTGGCCTAATGAAGGCCCCCAGGTTTGCCATATACTTTTTGGGAGAACCTAATAGAATGCCTGTCAGAGTAACACTGTCAGGCATAATATACTGCAATACAGAAATATTGCACCAAAGTATTGAAGTGTATTATAAGAGCAATCAGAGGTTTGAACACTCAAGGAAAAGTTATTAAGGTTTAAAAATTTTTTGGGAAAAATACAGAAAAATCTAATGAAACTAAAACCAAAAATACAAAAGTCTCTTCTTACTGGAAAAAAAAATGAAACTTTAGACCTTACATGGTAATGAGAATAAAAATAAATAAATGAAAAAAATTTTTTTTGTTCATGCTGCTCCAAAAAAAATGAAGTGATCAATACCCATCCCACAAAAAACAAGCCCTCACATACTCTGATCATATAAAAAAAAGTTGCAGTGCTAATGTTTTTTCGGCTCTATTGTGCAAAATGTGTAAACAACAATTCATTTGGTGTCATTTCTACTACACAGGGAAAATGATAAACACGTACAAGAGAATTGTAGCATTGCTGCTTTATTTCCACATACCTACATAAAAAAAATTATACAGTTTGTTTAATATGTTATCATGTGCCCCAAAATTGTACTTGCCCTACAAAAAAAAATACTACATATAGGTATGCTCAGGAAAAAAATAGATGTGATTCTAAAATGTGGGGAGGAAAAAAAAACAAATTGTTGTGTCATAATGGAAATAACTGGTAAAAAGTAAATTTGAAGACCATAAAGAATTGTTGAAAATGTTTTATTAGAAAGGTATAACGGTTCATTATAAAACGAATAACTATTAGAAATGTTTAGAAATATTTATTAGAAATGTTATCTTTGGGTCTTTTTAATACCCAAGAAAATGCACATAAAAGTCCACTGTTTCGCTCATTTTATCATTTTGTTTATTAAGTTGATTAATTAGTTTGAAAAAATAGAAAAAAACTAAATGTAGCAAACAGCAAAACATGTTAGTGTGGGCTCAACCCTACCCATATTGCAGTATTTTACTAAAATCTAACTTTTTTCCCCCATAGTTGCCACAATGAACTATACAGTGTATGAAAATATACAGATTGCCATATTTACTGCCATTTTTCTGACACTTTTACATGACAGATGAGCATTCATGTCAAATAAGAAGGAAATAACAACATTATCAAATCAACTGTGTCTTATAGAAATATGTTTTCTGCACAGCGATAATGATCATATGAACACAATCTGCTGATAAAAATACAATGTTACTTTATTAATGCTATTGCATTTGACATGTCTTTTTTGTATAAAATGAATTATTCTAAATTTAAGAATGTACTAAATCTGGCAAGCATTTTAAAAGAATGAGAATACTTAGGCTGTGTTCACTCTTTGTGGCTAATACCGCATGTGTTTTTGCTGTGAATTAATTCTGCAAAATGTACTGCTTATTGTGTTGAATGGAGATTCTGCTTTCCTATTCACACAGCAGAATCTCCGCTGTGGATTACTACTTGAAGTCAATTGGACTTTAATTTACAAATTTTTAAATTTTATAATTCTGTGTTTTGAGCGCACGTAAAACTGCAAAAACACAAAACTGCAAAAACTCTGCAACAAGAGGAATTTAAGTGGATTATAGAAATTCTGTTGTGTGAACATAGCCTAAAAATGACACATTTACCATGGTTATGCAAATCACAAAAAAAAAGTATCATTATAACCACAATTTCAGTCATTTATGGTAAAACGCGGCAAAAATGCATGCAGTAAAAAGTTGGGGTACCACTAATTATCCGCAACATGTGAACACAACCTTAAAGGAGTACTCTGCCCCTAGACATCTTATCCTCTATTCAAAGGATAGTGGATAAGATGTCTGAGCACGAGAATCCTCCTGCTGCAGCCGGCATTCATTTAGAGCATTGGGTGCAGCTCCGGAGGCTCGTGACGTCAGGATCACTCCCTGCTTGTGATGTCATGGCCACGCCCCCTCAATGCAGGTTTATGGGAGGGGTCGTGACAGCTGTCACGCCCCCTCCCATAGACTTGCATTGAGAGGGCATGGCCCTGATGTCATGAGTGGGGCATGACCGTGACATTTAGAGCTTCGGCCTGGCATCGCCAGTCATCCGGCACGAAGGGAAGTTTGGGGAAGTCTGGGGTTCCGCAGCCAAGATTGCAGTGGTCCCAGCGGCGGGACCACTGTGATCAGACATCTTACCCCTTATCCTTTGGATCGTCTATGTCTATGGGCGGAGTACCCCTTTAACAATACTCTGCATTTTTATTTAATTATCACTCCCCGATTCCCCCAACAGTGGAGCATCAGCAGAACATGCCGGTGCTTGGACTGCTTTCTTCGGAATCTGGAATCAGAAACATCTGCTGCGGAAATTCCGCCATGTGCACAGCGCAGAAGATTCCCATTGATATGCTGCTGTCAAATTTCCATCATGTGAACATACCCTTAAAGGAGTAGTCCAGTGGTGATTCAGTGGTGAGCAACTTATCCCCTATCCTAAGGATAGGGGATAAGTTGCAGATCGCGGGGGGTCCGACCGCTGGGGCCCCCTGCGATCTCCTGTACGGAGCCCCGACAGCCCGCGGGAAGGGGGCGTGTCGACCTCCGCACGAGGCGGCGGCCGACACGCCCCCTCAATACAACTCTATGGCAGAGCCGAAGCGCTGCCTTCGGCAATCTCCGGCTCTGCCATAGAGATGTATTGAGGGGGCGTGTCGGCCGCCGCCTCGTGCGGGGGTCGACACCCGCTATCTCGGGGGAGAGCCGGGGCCCCGTACAGGAGATCGCAGGGGGCCCCAGCGGTCGGACCCCCCCGCGATCTCAAACTTATCCCCTATCCATAGGATAGGGGATAAGTTTTTCACCAGTGGACTACCCCTTTAAGGCCCCTTTACATGGGACTATTATTGGCCAAAGGAGCGTTCATAGAAACATTCGTTCCCAATAACTGGCTTGTGAAAAAGGGACAGCAATCAGCCAAAAAATTATTGGTTGGCTGATCAGATCTTTTGTGCCGGCAACTTTAAAAAGTTGAAAAAAAAGCACAACATGTGACAAACATGACAAAATATGTTGGTGTGGGCTTAAACCTACACATATTGCAGTCTTACAAAAATATTACTTTGTTTTCCACAGTTGCAACATTGGTCATCATTTTTTTGCTCTCACATCGCCCTGTTTAAATGGGTGATGTGTGTCTGACAATGTTAAATTGAAGAACAGAATGAGCAATCCCGTGATCGTTCATGTGTCCCAGCCTGCAACTGATCAACGCCAACTAAATTGGCACTTGTTTACAGGTGAGGATCTGCCTGTGTAAATGGGCAATAAAGCATAAGGAAGGGATAGAATAGCAGTCTAAGCCACTGACAGGGTGAGGGAGTGCTTCATATGACCTCAGACCTCTTATGCAGCTTACACTACAATACAGATAAGCTGTGCCCTAAGAAAGAAGAGTTAAACAAAAACAGAAAAACAAAAAAACAAAAGACAAACAAAAACTAAAGGAAATAGCCATGGATTAGTGTCTTAGGGTGCGTTCCCAGAGGGCGTATACGCAGCGCAAAATTTATGGCAGCAGCGGGAAATACGCTGCGTATCCCTCGCTCACTATACACACAGGGCTTTCCACCGGCAGCCCTATATGTGCAGTGAGTTTTGGAGGCGGGGCCCACGTATCAGTTTTTTTTAAATCCCTTATAGGAGATAGGAAATAACTTCTGGAGCTTGGAGCATCTCCTTAAAAAGCAGTTTTATTGTCTGATTCATTTTAAGGGGCTATTTGAGGTTATAGTTCTTCCCACAGTTGTGGATTATTTTACTTACAACTGTTCTTTTTAAGACTAGATTATGTCATTTGTAAAAACTTTTGACTTGTCATCTAGATATGTCACTAGTTTAGATCGCACTGGGTCTCAGTCCCCGCTGGAATTGTTAGTAATAGCTGGCTAAAGTGTGTGGCAGTGCTCTTCATTCCCCAGCTGGCCACCAGATCCAACTTTTCTCTTCAAAGACTAATGGACTGAAAGAATAGGATTTGATTGATGGCCAAGGAATGAAGAGCACTGTCTGGATGACAGGTCAAAGGTTAACAAATGACACTAACACTTTAAGCCTTGTAATAGTCACTGGTTGGTGGCAGTAGTATTGAGGATGCAATAGCATAGTCAGAAACAGGCAATGGCCTGATCCAGCAAGGGAGAAGAAAAATATAGAAGACATCACAGGAGTAGGAGCAGCTAGAGAGGATTCAGATGTGTCCACTCAATGGGAGCTGATCCAACTGGGTGAGGTGAGTAACAGGTGGTCTGTATTAATTTAAAGGGGTACTCCACCCCTAGACATCTTATCCCCTATCCAAAGGATAGGGGATAAGATGTCTGATCGCTTGGGGTCCCGCCACTGGGGACCTCCGCAATATTGCATGCAGCACCCACCTGTTTCTTGTCCGGAAGCGCTGGAGGGTCTGGGTCGCGACCACGGGAACGGAAGTCTGTGACGTCACAACTCCGCCCCCGTGTGACGTCAGCGCTTCCGGACAAGAAACAGGTGGGTGCTGCATGCAATATTGCGGGGGTCCCCAGCGGTGGGACCCCCGCGATCAGACATCTTATCCCCTATCCTTTGGATAGGGGATAAGATGTCTAGGGGTGAAGTACCCCTTTAAGGGTCTGTCTTGTGTCTCGATTAATATTAGGATTTGGTCTGAGGTCATGATAAGTTTAGTCTAGGGGCTTGAATTATTTTTACTGGTCTGGGATTTCAATTTTATGGGTCTGATTTTTGGTGTAAATTAGTTTAGGGATATGGTCTAGGGTCTGGAGGGATTAATTTGGGTGACTGGTATGGTTTTTCCAGTAATAATAGAATGTTATCTTGTTTTACTAAATTGGGTCATTCCATTAACTCAACCAAACCAATAAAAAGTATGGAGCCGGTCAAAGGGTACGTTCACACAGGCAAATCCCCCCCTAAAACAGTCAAAAACAATCCAAATCCAAAATTTCTTAAACATTCATGGTTTCCAGCTCTCATAAAAGGGGTACTCCGGTGGGAAAAAATTGTCTTCTAATCAACTGGTGGCAGAGTGGCAGAAAGTTAAACAGATTTATGAATTACTTCTATTTAAACATTTTAATCCTTCCAGTACTTATCAGTTGCTGTATACTACAGAGGAAGTGATATACTGTATATACTCGAGTATAAGCCGACCCGAATATAAGCCGAGGCCCTTAATTTCACCCCAAAAACCCAGGAAAAGTTATTGACTCGACTATAAGCCTAGGATGGGAAATACATCATCCACCCATGTCATCATCCCCCCATGTCATCATCTCCCCCTGTCATCATCCAGACCCCCGTCATTAACACCCCCGTCATCATCCCCCTCGTCATCATCCCCCCTTCATCATAACCGCCTGTCAATCCCTTCATCAGTGGTCTTCAACCTGCGGACCTCCAGATGTTGCAAAACTACAACTCCCAGCATGCCCGAACAGCCGATGGCTGTCCGGGCATGCTAGGAGTTGTAGTTTTGCAACATCTGCAGGTCCGCAGATTGAAGACCACTGAGAAGGGATTGACAGGCAGAGAGTTCACTCGGGTATAAGCCGAGGGGGGCGTTTTCAGCACGAAAAAATCCTGCTGAAAAACTCGGCTTATAATCGAGTATATACGGTATTTCTTTTCATTCTGACCACAGTTCTCTCTGCTGACACCTCTGTCCATGTCAGGAACTGTCCAGATATGGATAGGTTTGCTATGGGGATTTGTTTCTACTCTGGATGGTTCCTGACACGGACAGAGGCGTCAGCAGAGAGCAGTGTGGTCAGACAGAAAAAAAACAACACAACTTCCTATGTAGCATACAGCAGCTGATAAGTACTGGAAGGATTAAGATTTTTAACCCCTTAACGACGCAGGACGTATATTTACGTCCTGCGCCGGCTCCCGCGATATGAAGCGGGATCGCGCCGCGATCCCGCATCATATCGTGTCGGTCCCGGCGCTAATCAACGGCCGGGACCCGCGGCTAATACCACACATCGCCGATCGCGGCGATGTGCGGTATTAACCCTTTAGAAGCGGCGGTCAAAGCTGACCGCCGCTTCTAAAGTGAAAGTGAAAGTGACCCGGCTGCTCAGTCGGGCTGTTCGGGACCGCCGCGGTGAAATCGCGGCGTCCCGAACAGCTGATCGGACACCGGGAGGGCTCTTACCTGCCTCCCCGGTGTCCGATCGACGAATAACTGCTCCGTGCCTGAGATCCAGGCAGGAGCAGTCAAGCGCCGATAATGCTGATCACAGGCGTGTTAATGCACGCCAGTGATCAGCATTAGAGATCAGTGTGTGCAGTGTTATAGGTCCCTATGGGACCTATAACACTGCAAAAAAAATGTAAAAAAAAAGTGTTAATAAAGGTCATTTAACCCCTTCCCTAATAAAAGTTTGAATCACCCCCCTTTTCCCATAAAAAAAATAAAACAGTGTAAAAAAAATAAAAAATAAACATCTGTGGTATCCCCGCGTGCGTAAATGTCCGAACTATAAAAATATATCATTAATTAAGCCGTACGGTCAATGGCGTACGCGCAAAAAAATTCCAAAGTCCAAAAAAGCGTATTTTGGTCACTTTTTATATCATTAAAAAATGAATAAAAAGTGATCAAAAAGTCCGATCAAAACAAAAATCATACCAATAAAAACTTCAGATCACGGCGCAAAAAATGAGTCCTCATACCACCCCATACGTGGAAAAATAAAAAAGTTATAGGGGTCAGAAGATGACATTTTTAAACGTATACATTTTCCTGCATGTAGTTATGATTTTTTCCAGAAGTGCGACAAAATCAAACCTATATAAGTAGGGTATCATTTTAACCGTATGGACCTACAGAATAATGATAAGGTGTAATTTTTACCGAAATATGCACTGCGTAGAAACGAAAGCCCCCAAAAGTTACAAAATGGCGTTTTTTTTTCGATTTTGTCGCACAATGATTTTTTTTTCCGTTTCGCTGTGCATTTTTGGGTAAAATGACTAATGTCACTGCAAAGTAGAATTGGCGACGCAAAAAATAAGCCATAATATGGATTTTTAGGTGGAAAATTGAAAGGGTTATGATTTTTAAAAGGTAAGGAGGAAAAAACGAAAGTGCAAAAACGGAAAAACCCTGAGTCCTTAAGGGGTTAAATAGAAGTCATTCACAAATCTGTTTAACTTTTTGGCACCAGTTGGTTTGTATTCCACTGGAGTACCCCTTTAACTTCAACGAGGAATGCTTAAAACAACATAAAAATGGCTCTGATCATCAAAGCTATAAAAAAGAAGTGACGTCACTTTTTCAGAGCAGTTCCACATTAAAGTCATTAGGAACCTAAAAAAAAAATGTCTGGACTTTTAAAAACCACCTATAAAAACCATGCTAATTTGCATTTTTTTTCCAGGCTTTTTTTATGTGTGGTTTTTCTATACTCAAACGGATATTTCCTGATAAGGAAGGATGCAAATAATAAAAAATAACAAATAATAAAAAAGTAACAATCAAGATACCACCATAATCTTCAGGGGTCTAAACATTTATCTTACATTCATTTCATAGTAAACTTTTCATACATAGAAATCCACTGTTTCCTGGATAATTTCAGTATCTTTATGAAGGAATTTCAATCAACTCTGTATCATCATTTACCTACAAGAAAAAAGAGAAATTATTAATATTATTTTCTGTTAGGTTTCAGGAGTATTTCAGCATTATTGCTCTGGTGATGAATTTGACATGAGTTATTTACTCACAAAGGTTCCCTCAATGATAATATACCCATTCACTGTGGCCCTTACACAATATATAGGATGTGCACATTTTGCATTTATAATGAATAAAATAGTTGATGCTCTCCCATGTGAAGCATTAGCACCAGGTGTTTGGCAGGAACGTGGAGGCCAATAATGGACATGCTGGTGATGCTGAATTTTTAATCAATGTACATTGTTGCTATGGTTGTATAACAATGATTTATGCTATTTTTGCTGTTATGTATGTTGGTATTTTGCTATTTTGTACCAAGTACTCACTTTAATGACATATTTCAATGAAATTCTATTATTATTTTTTTTATATTCTTGTAATAGTCTAATATTTATTTCTTTGTACATATTACAGATAATTTTATAAAGTGTACTGGGGGGCGGGGTGGGGGGGATTTATCATTGTTGACTTTAGAAAGTGTGTTTTAAAGCTTTTATTTCTTTGGTTTTGCTTACATGTGACATATTTATCATAATATTGCATAAGAGTTGATACATTTGCAAGTAAAAAATAAATCCCTTCAAAACACCACTTTGATATCTCCCCTGTGACTTTTTATCCTGTTGCGACATTGGTTGAGAAATGCATTTTTAAAATGGCGCACACAGTTTTGTAAGCCAGGTCTGGGCTAGTGCAGATTTTGTCCGTTTTTTTCACTTTAGTGCAACATTCGCACTTGATAAATAAGTTGCCACTGCAAGTTGAAAAATGTAATTAAATTCAGTAGAACTGATCGTAGATTTTTGCTTATTGACTTTTTTGGGAGAAAAGTCGCATGTGCTTTGGCACATTTGAGACATTTAATGCGACATTTATAAGGCAAAAAAAAAAATGCTCTAAACACAATCATAAATCTCCCCCTATGTTTTTTCAAAGTAATTGAAAGTATTATTTTAGGTCTTTAAGAATTTTTCATGTTTCGATTTTCATTACAATTCATAAAAATTTGACATGAGGCTGCATACTGGTAAATTAACTCTCTTCCTATGGAATTTGCTTTGACATACATGGGCCCTATGACAGGGGATAAGTATTGGGTGTACAGGCTACATTGTGGGCTGATTGTATCGATTTGAGCTCTGAAAAAAAACATTGCTTGTTGGCTGCACATTCTTCTGCAGAAACTATACAGCGATCATTAGTGTAGTCCTGCTCGGTATTTGTCTTAGAATAAGTTCGCTAAGCGGAGACCAATCTACAAGATGAGTGCTTGTTAGAGTGTGCATCTGCCCATATAATAGCACCATATGTATGCACCAAAGGGGTAGAGAGAGTAGCCCAATGGACATCAGTTATGCAGCAGTAACTTTTTTTCTGCCCTAGACCACCAGGGATACTCAAATTATCTTCTTCACTGCCCTAGACCTCCAGGGTTGCAGACATTAATTCTTTCTCTGCCCTAGCCCCCAAGGAAGTTTTCTGAAAGGAAAACGGTCACCCATTCACATACTAAAACCAATACACCGGGTTAGAGTGTGGGAAAATGGGAGACCGCTGCGGGGCCCCTGACTCATATGTACCTGCAATCCGGCGCAGGTCCCTTTGAAGATCCTCTCCTGTCTTCACTGAATTGCACGCTGGAGGCAGGCCTGCCAGATGGATTTTAATGTTCACGGGTGCTGGTCACGTGAGCAACTGTGCCTACTGAGTAAGTCACAGAAGAGGATCTTCAGAGGGACAGGGAGCTGGACTGCAGGTACGTATATGAGTCAGGGACCCCACATCAGTCTCCTGTTCACCCGACTATAACCCAGTGTTTTCCTTTAAATTAATTCACTACCAAAGCCAATTCTAATAATTATTTGGTGCTACACAGCATGAATATTTGTCACTCTTTGGTATTGCTCAGTGTAGAAGGAACAGAACTCTGTTTACTAGTTACAAAGGCTATAGAGAGTGTTGACCCATTGGGATCTGGACCACTGGACTTTTGGCCCAGTACCCTGGATCCCCAGAAGAGTGTTAGTTTCAACTGAATATGCATTCTCAAACACAGATACTGTTAAACTTATGAAAAAGTAGGAAACCATAGCCCTCTTGGCCTGACATTCTCTCTCTCTTTTAGTCACAGACCTATTGGAAAATGCACAGGATGTCAACATCTCAGTGCAGGTCGTGGCATAGCCACTCCACTGGTAAGGTGAGAAGTATTAATTTCTGGGGAAAAAAAGTACACAATGGTAATCATTGTTATTATGTGGGGCCACAAAGGGTGTTGTTATTACATTTTTGGAACCAAACCGGTGTAACAGCTCCCTTTAAGGCCCATAATAATAAAGCTAATGAACTTCATCATTTTTAAGGGGGCATTATTCATTTTAAATTGCACAAGAGCCATTGTGTTTTTTGGGGTGCGCTAAGGTCTGGTGCAGTGGCCACAAATTTGGTCTTTTTTACTGTGTGGGCATTAAAACTGTATGGGGTGCAAAAGAAGGCACTATTAGGCTGGGTTCACATATATCAGCGTGCACCGGAGGGAAACTGATGCTAGAACTGATCCTGTTCATTTGAATGGGACAGTTCACAATCATCCAGTGTCTCAATTTTGACGCCGGAAGGTTTGACATGCCGGAGGGCACCAAACAGGGGAACGCAGCTTGCTGCGTTCCCCTGTCCGTTGCCCAAAAACAATGGACGCCGCATGCCATACAACTGATGACAAGTTGTCATCAGTTGTTGCATCAGTTGCGTCGAGATTTAGGCTGAGTTCACCTATGCCGGATGCCGGACATATGTGAACCCAGCCTTATTATTTGCCCAAAGATAGGGCTGAATAAACCTGATGACAGATTTCTTTTAAAATCATTTACAAAATTTGAAGCCTATAGGGCAACAAATGGGATGCCTAATACAAAGCATCCAGATTTTTATTTAGCTCCAAAAGTTTTATTTGTTATTGGACTTAATTTGACAAACAAAATAACACCATGTTCCACAGGATGCTGTATTACTGAGATATTATTTTGGTTCTTCCGACTGTATAAAACAATGACAGATTGTAACAAATGCAATAACAATATATGTCTAAGTCAATCAGAAGATTTCCCAGCATTGCTCATTGACTCTTGTATGGTTTCAAATCAAAACAAGCAGGTCAGAAGTAAAATGTACAGAGGTTATAAAGTACCACAGAAGCAGCAAGTACACTGACCCATAAAGGTCTCAACACAATGTTCATACACTTTTACTTGGATGCAGTAGGTAGAGTATCGTCTCTTTTTTATACTTGTAAGGAAGTGTATATAAATTATGACTTTATCTAAGTAGATATTTTTCATGCCCAATATTTGCAGTCTCAGTGTCGTAAAGGCATTGAGGGCATTCTTCTAAAACAGTCATATGATCATTCCACTATAGATGTATCATGACACTATTTAAGAAGACATAAAAAGTAGAAATGTTTCATTCTTATGATAGAGTCAGAAACTTATCGAGCAATTTATTCTTACAATAACCCAAAAGTTGAACCTGTTGTCTGACTTAGCTTACCGGTAAAATGTGAATTTATAACATCACGTAAATCAGTGGGAGTGTGCAGAATTAGTGCCTTATAAGTTGGCCCCATATATACTGTAGGTAATGTATAAATTAAATAAGATAAAAATACAACAAAACTCTTTTATTGCAATACTAGGTGTGTTAGAAGAAATAAGGATGCTATGTGTTTCAAAGCATTAGGGTGCGTTCACATTGTGGAATCTCTGCTTGTGGAATTCTACGAGCGGAGATTCCATCTGGCGACCGCCACCGGAAATATTTCGGCACTAGTGCCGTGGGGCACTGGGCTGTCAACATTGACGGCTGTGCAGTACTTGTGAAATCCGTGCAAAGAATGGACATGTTCTTTCTTTGTGCGGAACAATTTCAGCGGCAAAATTGTCCGCCGCTGAAATCCTGCTGTGTGAACGGATCTCGCAGAGACCCATTCACACTAATGTTAAGTTCACACAGCGGAATTAAATTTATGGAATTCAGCCCATGGAATTCCACAGTAATTCCGTAGTGTGAATGCACCCTTTTAGTGAAATGAAATTAGAATAGCATAGGCATCTATGCATATACTTCACATATTTTAATGGACTTGGGTCTGCATCAAAGACATGGTTGACACGCAAGGCAAAGCTTAGGGCCCTTCAAAATGGACAGATGCTTGCCTGAAACGAACGTTGGTCTATTTAAAAAGGGTTTTACCATAAAGATAAATAGGTCTGATGCATTATGTGAAATAAAGGGGTATTCCGGCTTTATACATCTTATCTCCTATCCAAAGGATAGTGGATAAAATGTATGATTGCAGGGGTCCCATCCCTTGGGACCCCCGTGATCTCGGTGCAGCCCCCTGCATTCTGTGCCGGGCGTTACCTCCGAGACGGGGACGTGACGTCACGGCCATGCCCCCTAGTGGCGTCACGTCATGCCCCCTCCATTCATGTCTATGGGAGGCAACATCACGCCCCCTCCCTTAGACATGAATGGAGGCTTGGCGTGACGTCACTAGGAGGGCGAGGCCGTAATGTTACATACCCGTCTCGGAGGCAGTGTTTGGCACAGCATGCCAGGGGCTGCACCGAAATCTCGGGAGTCCCCAGCAGTGGGACCCCTGCGATAATACATCTTTGGATAGTGGATAAGATGCATAAAGCTGGAATACCCCTTTAAGCATTTCTGAAAATAAACAATTTTAAGAGGTGTGTGCTCTGTTGCATAGTATCAAGTGTCACAGTACAGAGAGAAAACCAGATAGAGATCAGATCCATGGGAGAGAAGAACAGTACAGTGATCGATGGAGAAAAAGAACTCTGCAGGTATGTCAATTTTCCAGAAAGACAGCACATATGTACTCCTTTACATACATGTATGTGCTACACATCTGATTTTACCCTTCTGCTACCAACTCTCAATCATTTTGCAAGTGGGGCTGCATGAATGATTATTTGTGTGGCCCCTTTACTGTCACCAACAAATCCCCCATTTACAAGGGGTGATGTGTGGCAGACTAACAAAAATGTGTAGGCCTGCAGATATGATATGATCAGCCAACTAACCAGAGTTTTTCGTTCACTGTTCATTCAAGGGTTCTTTTAGATGGGTCTATTATTGTTCTTATGAACGCTCATTTGCTTGATGATTGTTTTGTTTAAAAGGCCTTTTTAAAGCATAAAAGTGCTGTAGGACACACTCCCTTTCATCTCTCTCTCAAACACACATCCATCTATCTACTATCTATCTATCTATCTATCTATCTATCAGTCTGTCTGTCTGTCTATTATCTATTTATTTATCTATCTATTTATCTATCTATTATCTATCTATCTGTCTGTCTGTCTATCTATTATCTATCTATCTATTATCTATCTATCTATTATCTATCTATCTATCTATCTATCAGTCTGTCTGTCTATCTATTATCTATCTATCTATCTATCTATTATCTATCTATCTATCTGTCTGTTTGTCTGTCTAGCTATCTATTATCTATCTAATATGTAATATTTTAGCTATAGTCTCAATGCACTTTTGCAACATACATATTCTCTTACATAGACATACATAGTCTCTTTGTTTCTCCATTTCCAGAAATGCCTGTTTACCTTAAAATAGCAAAAAGGTTCAAAGCGTAATTATACTAAAAATGTTTTACTGATGTTCTAAAGATAAACTGTATATGAATACATTTCACTTGCACCTCATGTGCAATATGTATTTGGTTTTGTTACATATTTTGAAGTAACAGCTTCCCTTGGGACTGCTCTTATAAGAAATAAAGAGACAACAGAACACAGGAAACATCAAGCTATTAGGAGAACACACTGTAGTACTGCTTCTCTACACTGTAATTCATTGTCAACTTTTATTGAGCTATCATTACTATTTAGTAAGAAGGACTATTCTAAAGTAAAAATGAACTACGCAGTACATAGATGGCTTGGATGAAAGAAGTCTAAAGAATTTGATTTATAATAAAACCCTCATAGTTTGATATTATATGTAGTAAGGACTTATTACACAGACCTCCCTATAATCTCCCTGTGTAATAGACCCAGTGATCAACTGAGGATGGGGCAAATGTTTGTTGACTAGATAGTTGCATGGGTTTGACCTGCCAAATCCTTGTTCATCTCCCTATATACTATGGTTTATGGTCCGGTCACAAAACCAGATACAGGTAAAAAATGAGCCGACTGGAGTCCCCATTTGACTCCGGTCGGCTCATTAAAGTAAATGGATTTCAGCGCTGGTCCAGCTGGGGTACGGGAGAGCCTGGTTTGCCCCTCCCCCACCCGGATCTGGCACCCGTAATGTAAAAACAAAGTGTGAATGGAGCCTTAGAAGGAAAGGCCTACATGAGATCCATTCGTTTGTATGGCTCTGCTGATAAGAAAACCAAGCCATGTAATAGGCTCCTTTAACAATCTACCTGATCATCAATCATATTGAGCAGCAGCCTGCCCATGTAATACCACCATAAGGGTAGGTTTCAGTTCCTATCTTGCTTAATGGGGTACTCCATCCCCCCTCCGTGATCTCTTGTACAATACTTGGCTTTCACTTCCTAATGCTGAGTCCATTGTTTCTCGCTAGTGCGCTCCACCCCCACCCACTGAGATGCAACCAAAGTAATGGCCCACTCAACTAATCACTGCCCAAGATGGCTGAGTGGCCGGCCGCTGCTATTCAGCACCGGCAATGGTGGGGTCCGGAACTCCCTGGTGAGAAGCAGCAGCCGCCAACATTTGTAAGGTGAGACCCAGGCTCCATTCAGAAGATTGTGGGGGGTGTCCCAGAGGTCAGAACCCATGCGATTAGACACTTATTCCCTATCCTAGAGCCTTAGACTTATATTCTTGAGATCACTGGTTGTTGGATGTGTACTTTTCCTAATAATCTTCAAATTTGAGGTATCTGTCTATCTATCTATTTGTATATATCTGTCTGTATCTGTCTATCTATTTTTCTATCTTTCTATATGTATCTATTTATCTGTCTGTATCTATATATCTATCTATCTCCTATCTATCTAACTATCTGACTATCTCTGGCTGTCTCACTGCATGCCTAATCTTATATTGGACTGTAGTATTAAAAGCAAAGTAATTTATGGAGATCGAATGTTTAGTAAAGTAAAATATTTATCAGTCTTGATTGAGATGGTCGCAGACGCAGAAGCATATGTTGTAGATTTGAATTTAGACTGTCCTGTGTAAAAATATCTTTCTGTCGTCTGATGAGAAAGGCAAGAGGTCAGATTAGATGGAGCTCCTATCTTAGCATAATGGGTTTAACATTTCCATGACATCATCAGTGATTCTGCAAGAGAGTCCGAGGATCATCTGAGTGGTCATTCTGCAGATGTAAATATTTTATGAGGATATATGGAAGGAGGAAGAAATGTTCAGAAAGGTGAAATTATAGTGTTCACTGTTCTGTGAAGACAGCTATATTCTGTTCTAGTGGCTCGAATGAAAATTGTTGAATTTTTGTTGTAAATGTATTTAAGCATCCAGTCCAATCGTTATATTAGTTTTGAATCATATGTTTTTGTAGAAATATAAAATTGGACTAATTTAGAAAAAAGGTAGGTTTAAATTAGTTGGTATTTTTTTTTTGTTCTTACTTACTCATTATATCTACATACCACCAAAAAAAAAGAATGTCCTTCCTATGCGGCAATAAAAAGAGGGGGTTCACTAATGAATAACCAAACTAGCAATTACACCTACATGTGTGGAGACCACACCTAATGTAGTCCCCCAATAAAATCGAAGTACTCAATATATGTATATAAAATGTAAATGTAAATAATATGTATATAAAAATATATTTTATTATATATAATAAATAGAATACATAAAAAATAATATTTTATTAAAAAGAACAGAGTATTAAAAGTAAGTATGCTTCGCGAAACGAGTCGGAGTTGTAGCATGAGGCTGGAGTTAGTCTTGTTTCTCCATTACTGGTCTGTATTACATTTACTGCTATCCTGTCTCCTCACGTATGTTTCACTTTATGCACTTTTTTTTTACTTTTACTTAAAAGTTGTCTTTTTAGTTTTATTTATTTATGGACTGTTCAATTATGCACTTGATGCATGCACTATTGGAGCACCTTTTCCACTTTGATTATTGATTTGCTCGATCACTATTTTTTAAGCACTTGCACTGACCAGTTGATTGCAGTATTACTATTATATTTGTACTAATGTTCCAGTAACTCTCCCCCCAGTACCCCCTCTTTTTCAGCATATTTACTTGTAATACTGTGTTCTTTTTAATGAAATATTTTTTGTATGCATACTATTTATTATTATATCTGCACTTAAAGTACATAATGATTCAGACACTGTGGGGGGAATTTATAAATAGTGTCCTACTGTCCGCGCTATTTTAGAAAAAAATTTGCAGATTTTACATGCATATGACAAATTCATTATGTGCAACACTATAAACAGTAGAAAATACGGAGCACTTACCTGGTCACTTGCTTGAAATACTCGATCTTTTATTTCATTTCAGGATGCAGGGGAGCGGACAGGAGCGGTGGTGTGGGTGGGCAACAGACCGTATAGCACGGCGTGGCGCTTCGTCATGCCGCGTGATACAGTCTGTTGACCACCCATACCCCCCACCACCGCTCCTGTCCGCTCCCCTGCACGATTGTAGCCTGAAATGAAATAAAGCATTAAGTATTTCAAGCAAGTAACCAGGTGAGTGCTCCATATTTTCTACTGTTTATAATGTTGAAGATTGCCTGACCTTCACATGAGCACCCAGGAAAGGTTACATATTGTTGACAGGGAGCACTTGGTAGGTATTCACATTGGTGTGGTTGCACTGCAGTGTTCATTGTTACTGTGATGCCTTGTCTGTGGGGTAGTGTGACCTGGAGACAAGGGCTTGGTCGGGCAGCAGTGGGGCTGCCTGGCCACTAGGTCGCTCCCCCTGTGGGTATGGTGTTGTGGTGGTGGTGGCCGCCGCCCGGCGCTACGCCAATGTTGGGATAGGGACCCACTCCTAATTGACGTGATGAGTGGGTTTGTACTTTTTGATCAAAATGTATACTAACAACCTGTAAGTGTTTGAATTTATGCTGAGAAGCAAGTAGATCAAAATACAAATTGTGGATGTGTGGATTTTTGTATTACCTATTGCTGGATACGCAGCCAGTTGGGATAACCATGTGTCCGAAAGAGTGTAGCTACAGCTGAGCCGAGGTGCCTGCTTAGTTCAGTTCTTAAATTCATTATGTGTCAGACAGCACTTGATAAATTTGTCACAGGGGCATACCATGCTGCCAGTTTAGATGACTTTTTAGGGCTGGCAGGAGTTAGCCGGAGATAGCGTTTAAATGACAGCCATTGCACCAAACTTGTGACATTCACACAAAAGTCGCACATGATAAATCACTGACCACTTCCCAAAGTGATGTAAATAAGAATACTTTATGGTAATATATTTTTAACATTCCAAATTTGCATAAATGTTGCAGAACCAGCTAAACAGTTTTTTAAGTTCCCCCTTGTGTATCAGTTTATTTCCAGTTATTTGTGTAGGTGCATGTTTACAATTTTACTGTATAAATAGATTACCTGACAATAGCGTCTGCTTTTCCCCAGACAGTGTCAGAGGACTATGCATGATACTGAATCTCAGATCCCTTTAAGAGGTTGAGCTGACACTTTGAGGACATTTGCAAGGAATATGTATATGAAATAAAACTTTGTTTTATAGTAAAATAAGTGCATACAACAAGGTATACAGATGGCTCCAGAAAGTTAAACAGATTTGTAAATTACTTCTATTAAAAAATCTTAATCCTTTCAATAGTTATTAGCTTCTGAAGTTTTCTGTCTAACTGCTCAATGATGATGTCACGTCCCGGGAGCTGTGCATGATGGGAGAATATCCCCATAGGAGCTGCACAGCTCCCGGGACGTGAGTCATCAGAGAGCAGTTAGACAGAAAACAACAACTCAACTTCAGAAGCTAATAACTATTGCAAGGATTAAGATTTTTTAATCAAAGTAATTTACAAATCTGTTTAGCTTTCCGGAGCCAGTTGATATATAAAAAAAAAAGTTTTGGCCTGGAATACCCCTTTAACTGTTCTATTGCAGGGTTCAGTGTTAATACAATGTTTGAAAGCACAGATATTTGCACAGTACAATCATTTAGTAATGCAACTTCCATGCTCCAACAATATTCCGTAAAAACAAATGTAAAGAATACGAGAATACAAAGTGTTATACCAATTTAACTAAAAAGTCCTATTGCCAGATGCGAAGAACTACAAAGACAGCACCTACACAGTAGGTACGTAATGTTTTTCAATTTCAATATTACTTTTCCAGGTTTTTTAAATAATGTGTATCTTAATTAAGCGGCTGAAATTACAGAACGGGACGTCCTGCATGGACTAGTTGGGTTAAACTTTCTTAGAAAATCTTTCTATCAAAGTTACTTTACTGTTTTTACTTAAAGGTGTTTGCTATTTAGAAAACCCCCAAACATTCAAGAATTAAACAAGCTTTATTTTTACAGGTTTATACCTCCCACTGCTGCTAAGAAGTCAAGAAGAACCCTACTAACCAACAACAAAAAGCAGTAAAGACAACAATCTAAGTTATCACTAAAATCGAAAATCCACTTAATACGCATAATACAATTTTTCAGTGCACCACCATAAAGCAGCTACTATATCCCTCTATTACTGCTTAATTAAATTCATGTATTCTTTGATGCACAGCTATATTATGATATGAAGATTAGCATTTAAAGGGGTATTCCGGGCAAAAACATTTTATCCCCTATCCCACGATTTCCCTGCAGCACCCGCATTGTATGCGGGTGCTGAATCTCCAGTTTCGGAAACCTCCGTGTTTCCGGGGCTGGGGACGTGACGTCATGCCACGCCCCCTCCATTCAAGTCTATGGGAGGGGGTGTGACGGCTGTCACGCCCCCTCCATAGACATGAAAGGAGGGGGCGTGGTGTGACGTCACGTCCCCAGTCCCGGAAACCCGGAGGTTTCCGAAACTGGAGATTCAGCACCCGCATAGAATGTGGGTGCTGCAGGGAGATGGCAGGGGTCTCAACAGCGGGCCCCCCGTGATAAGACATCTTATCCCCTATACCCCTTTAACACATGTAGCAAACAATATCTAATGTGCATCCACTCTATAGCAAGATATAAAACATTGTCTAAAGGAGTATACCAACAACCAAACTTAAGGGATAAGTGCCTGATTGTGGGGGTCCTCTGGGACTCACCACAATTGGGAGAACAGCAAGATGACTAAGTGAGTCATTCTCTATAGAGAAATCACTCTACTCGCCTATGGCGTGGGGTGGGGGTATCTCGGGGGAGGATCTCAATGGTCAGACCCACTGCAATCAGACATTTACGTTCTTCTGCACTATATCTTGCAATTTTTTTTTGTACCTTCAGAGAGGTTAGCACCTTGTGTAAATCTAATGGCAAAAAAAAAAAAAAAAAAAATCTATTTAAGTCCAGGTTTTAAAGGGGTACTCCAGTGAAAAACTTTTTTTTTTAAATCAACTGGTGCCAGAAAGTTAAACAGATTTGTAAATTACTTCTATTAAAAAATCTTAATCCTTCCTGTACTTATTAGCTGCTGAATACTACAGTGGAAATTCTTTTCCGTTTTAAACACAGAGCTGTCTGCTGACATCATGAGCACAGTGCTCTCTGCTGACATCTCTGTCCATTTTAGGAACTGTCCAGAACAGCATATGGTTGCTATGGGGATTTCCTTTTACTCCGGGCAGTTCCTAAAATGGACAGAGATGTCAGCAGAGAGCACTGTGCTCATGATGTCAGCAGAGAGCTCTGTGTTTCAAATGGAAAAGAATTTCCACTGTAGTATTCAGCAGCTAATAAGTACAGGAAGGATTAAGATTTTTTAATAGAAGTAATATACCAATCTGTTTAACTTTCTGGCACCAGTTGATTTAAAAAAAAAAAGTTTTTCACCGGAGTACCCCTTTAAAGCAACAAACACCAAAGTTCAGTATTTTTGCATGGCACTATATGAGTCCCTTTACTATGTGCTTGTCTGAAGATACAGTAAACCCCGTGAAGGGGACAGGTCCACTCTCAGGTACAACAGTATAATTATCTAAACAACCAAATCATTTATTACAGGGAAATAAGTATCATGCCTTTTATATTATCATCTAGGTGCCTTTGTGAAAGACATTATTTTGCTAGCTACACTAAGAAGACCCATATCATCAATTCCGACAGCAAGCAAGATAATTGAGTATAACCAAGTGCTTGTGTTTTCCTTAGTCTTCCATGCCAAGAAGCAGTCACAGAGAGACACGGGTGTGCACACATGCAAATCCATAACAATGTCTACACAATCCAAAAATAATTACGGTATGCCGTAGAAGAATACAATGACCTTCCTCATCCTCAATCCGATCCTGCCAACTTACTATTTGAGTCTGAAAAATTGCACTAATGAAGCTATTTGAAAGCTCTGGTGGACAAGTTCATCCTTTTTGAAGATTAAATGAATGATGTTGATGTGATTAATCCTAGTACAGGGAGTGATGCACCAGCCAGAAAATACCTTAGTGAGTTTCATAATTAAACTGAATCAACATTTCAAAGAAATGCCAGTGTTATCTCTTGTATATTAGAATTACATTCATTAGACAGAAGAAACAAATAATTTAAGCAAACACGATTTTGCTCTTGGCTTGGGTCATGCCTTGCCTTACTCTACATCACTATTAATGTTTCAGCTTCCATTTACATGGCTGTGGAGGTCATGCTTTATATGACTTTTCATATGAAAGAAAGAATTATTCCAGGCTTACATGGGCTACTAGAGCATGCACAATAAGCTAGTCATTTACCGCAACTAACATTTTTTTGTAAACTGTGCTGTGGGATAGGGTCTGCAGAGGCATCTTATCATTAACGCCTTAACGTCTGCCCATTTTTATGGCAGGGCACCATTGTTTGGCATCACTGCAGTTAAAGGGGGATTGTGGCTTTGGGGTTACTCATGCTCGAAGAACTGGAGTGTTCACTAAGAGCTTTGGTTCTTAGGCATCTTTTGGAGTTTCCTCTGATCCTGTGTGTTTAACCCTTTGTTTGATTGGTCTGTGACCATGCCATGATCAAAGAGCATTACCCATTGTGACAACTAAGTGACAGATTTGAATTTTCAGCAGTTTTTCCGATTCTTTAAGCATTAAAATACACTATGTGAACATAGCTTTAAAGGGGTACTCCAGTGGATTTTTTTTTAAATCAACTGGTGCCAGAAAGCGAAACAGATTTGTAAATTACTTCTATTAAAAAATCTTTATCCTTCCAGTACTTATTAGCTGCTGAATACTACAGAGAAAATTCTTTTCTTTTTGGAACACAGTTCTCTCTGATGAATCACGATCACAGTGCTCCCTGCTGACATCTATGTCCATTTTAGGAACTGACCAGAGCAGCACATGTTTGCTATGGGAATTTTCTCCTACTCTGGACAGTTCTTAAAATGGACAGAGATGTCAGCAGAGAGCACTGTGCTCGTGATGTCAGCAGAGAGCTCTGTGTTCCAAAAAGAAAATAATTTCTTCAGCAGCATTCAGCAGCTAATAAGTACTGGAAGGATTAAGATTTTTTAATAGAAGTAATTTACAAATCTGTGTAACTTTCTGGCACCAGTTGATTTAAAAGAAAAAAAAAGTTTTCCACTGGAGTACCCCTTTAAATAGTAATTCTACAGTGGGATAAAGAAAAAATATGTAAAAAAGTGGAATAAAGAAAAAATATATAAAAAATAATGAAGTAAAAAAAGTGAAAAAATGAATAAAAATGTAAAAGCTACAAAATCCAGCTGCCCTTATGGCCATTCCAGGCCTGGTTGTAAGAAGGTTTAAAGTTGATGGATTTGATGATAGCTCTATTGTACTCCTGGAAGCCTAGATAAAGTTAAGCTGGGTTCACATGCATCAGTTGTCATCAGTTTTTCAAGCTGTGTTCCCCTGTCTGTTGCTGTCCGTCGTGTCCAGCCATCCAGCGTCAAAATTTAGATGCCTGATGATTGTGAACTGTCTCATTCAAATGAATAGGACAAGTTCTAGCATCAGTTTCCAAGAGGGAAACTATGCCGGATGCCAGACATATGTGAACCCAGACTAACTCAGTAGCATTGATAATTCTCACTGTACAGTTTAATCCATTTTTATCTGAATACTGTATTAGTCTACTGACATTTCTATAACTATTAGCTCCCATTAATTTGAAATGTCATAAAACGGACACTCCTGCTGCCCTGAAAGCTGCACCCTCTAGGTTAACCACTTCCCACAAATGGGCATACAGTTACTCCCACAGGATCACGCAGGCTTAGGAGCAGTGTCCATGCCACTTATAGTGGGAGCCAGCTGTCACACATTGTTGTGTTCAAATCCTGACAGTTAACCCTTTAGATGTTGCAGTCAGTGCAACCACAGAATCTTGCAAAGTGGCAAAGGGAGGGGCAAGAGAGGCAATCAATATGCAAAGTGATCACGGAGTGTTGATGGTAGCCATGGCAACAGGAGGCCTGAGAATAGCCTATGGTTTCTTGGCTACAGAAGCTGATTGTTACGCCGAGCGCTCCGGGTCCCCGCTCCTCCCCGGAGCGCTAGCTACACTCTCGCTCCCGCAGCGCCCCGGTCAGATCCACTGACCGGGTGCGCTGCGATACCGCCTCCAGCCGGGATGCGATTCGCGATGCGGGTGGCGCCCGCTCGCGATGCGCACCCCGGCTCCCGTACCTGACTCGCTCTCCGTCGGTCCTGTCCCGGCGCGCGCGGCCCCGCTCCCTAGGGCGCGCGCGCGCCGGGTCTCTGCGATTTAAAGGGCCACTGCGCCGCTGATTGGCGCAGTGGTTCTAATCAGTGTGTTCACCTGTGCACTCCCTATGTATACCTCACTTCCCCTGCACTCCCTCGCCGGATCTTGTTGCCATTGTGCCAGTGAAAGCGTTCCCTTGTGTGTTCCTAGCCTGTGTTCCAGACCTCCTGCCGTTGCCCCTGACTACGATCCTTGCTGCCTGCCCCGACCTTCTGCTACGTCCGACCTTGCTTCTGTCTACTCCCTTGTACCGCGCCTATCTTCAGCAGTCAGAGAGGTTGAGCCGTTGCTAGTGGATACGACCTGGTCACTACCGCCGCAGCAAGACCATCCCGCTTTGCGGCGGGCTCTGGTGAATACCAGTAGTGACTTAGAACCGGTCCACTAGCACGGTCCACGCCAATCCCTCTCTGGCACAGAGGATCCACCTCCTGCCAGCCGGCATCGTGACAGTAGATCCGGCCATGGATCCCGCTGAAGTTCCTCTGCCAGTTGTCGCCGACCTCTCTACATCAATTGCGTTAACAATGAAAGATTGGACTGTGCCGTGCGTTACCGCACGGAACCCCTCCTAATGTGCATCGGACCTCACCACGAAAAAATTGAGTTTTTGGTCCTCTCCAATTGCACTTCCGAAATTCTCCTTGGACTACCCTGGCTTCAACACCATTCCCCAACCCTGGATTGGTCCACAGGGGAGATCAAGAGTTGGGGTCCCTCTTGTTTCAAGGACTGCCTTAAACCGGTTACCAGTACTCCTTGCCGTGACCCTGTGGTTCCCCCTGTAACCGGTCTCCCTAAGGCCTATATGGACTTTGCGGATGTTTTTTGCAAAAAACAAGCTGAGACTCTACCTCCTCACAGGCCTTATGACTGTCCTATTGACCTCCTCCCGGGCACTACTCCACCCCGGGGCAGAATTTATCCTCTCTCTGCCCCAGAGACTCTTGCTATGTCTGAGTACATCCAGGAAAATTTAAAAAAGGGCTTTATCCGCAAATCCTCCTCTCCTGCCGAAGCCGGATTTTTCTTTGTGTCCAAAAAAGATGGCTCCCTACGTCCTTGCATTGACTACCGCGGTCTTAATAAAATCACGGTAAAGAACCGCTACCCTCTACCTCTCATCTCTGAACTCTTTGATCGCCTCCAAGGTGCCCACATCTTTACCAAACTGGACTTAAGAGGTGCTTATAATCTCATCCGCATCAGAGAGGGGGATGAATGGAAAACGGCATTTAACACTAGAGATGGACACTTTGAGTATCTGGTCATGCCCTTTGGCCTGTGCAACGCCCCTGCCGTCTTCCAAGACTTTGTTAATGAAATTTTTCGTGATCTCTTATATTCCTATGTTGTTGTGTATCTGGACGATATCCTGATTTTTTCTGCCAACCTAGAAGAACACCGCCAGCATGTCCGCATGGTTCTTCAGAGACTTCGTGACAATCAACTTTATGCCAAAATGGAGAAATGTCTGTTTGAATGTCAATCTCTTCCTTTCCTAGGATACTTGGTCTCTGGCCAGGGACTACAAATGGATCCAGACAAACTCTCTGCCGTCTTAGATTGGCCACACCCCTCCGGACTCCGTGCTATCCAACGTTTTTTGGGGTTCGCCAATTATTACAGACAATTTATTCCACATTTTTCCACCATTGTGGCTCCTATCGTGGCTTTAACCAAAAAGAATGCCAATCCTAAGTCATGGTCTCCTCAAGCGGAAGACGCCTTTAAACAGCTCAAGTCTGCCTTTTCTTCAGCTCCCGTGCTCTCCAGACCTGACCCATCTAAACCCTTCCTATTGGAGGTTGATGCCTCCTCAGTAGGAGCTGGAGCGGTCCTTCTACAAAAAAATTCTTCCGGGCATGCTGTTACTTGTGGGTTTTTTTCTAAGACCTTCTCTCCGGCGGAGAGGAACTACTCCATCGGGGATCGAGAGCTACTAGCCATTAAATTAGCACTTGAGGAATGGAGGCATCTGCTGGAGGGATCAAGATTTCCAGTTATTATTTACACCGATCACAAGAACCTCTCCTATCTCCAGTCTGCCCAACGGCTGAATCCTTGCCAGGCCATGTGGTCTCTGTTCTTTGCCCGATTTAATTTTGAAATTCACTTTCGGCCTGCCGATAAGAACATTAGGGCCGATGCTCTCTCTCGTTCCTCGGATGCCTCGGAAGTAGAGCTCTCTCCGCAACACATCATTCCTCCTGACTGCCTGATCTCCACTTCTCCAGCCTCCATCAGGCAAACTCCTCCAGGGAAGACCTTCGTCTCTCCACGCCAACGCCTCGGAATCCTCAAATGGGGTCACTCCTCCCATCTCGCAGGTCATGCGGGCATCAAGAAATCCGTGCAACTCATCTCTCGTTTCTATTGGTGGCCGACTCTGGAGACGGATGTTGTGGATTTTATGCGAGCCTGCACTGTCTGTGCCCGGGATAAGACTCCTCGCCAGAAGCCCGCTGGTCTTCTTCATCCTCTGCCTGTTCCCGAACAGCCTTGGTCTCTGATTGGTATGGACTTTATTACAGACTTACCCTCATCCCGTGGCAACACTGTTGTTTGGGTGGTCGTTGATCGATTCTCCAAGATGGCACATTTCATCCCTCTTCCTGGTCTTCCTTCTGCGCCTCAGTTGGCAAAACAATTTTTTGTACACATTTTTCGTCTTCACGGGTTGCCCACGCAGATCGTCTCGGATAGAGGCGTCCAATTCGTGTCTAAATTCTGGAGGGCTCTCTGTAAACAACTCAAGATTAAATTAAACTTTTATTCTGCTTATCATCCTCAATCCAATGGGCAAGTAGAAAGAATTAACCAGGTCCTGGGTGATTATTTACGGCATTTTGTTTCCTCCCGCCAGGATGACTGGGCAGATCTTCTACCATGGGCCGAATTCTCGTATAACTTCAGAGTTTCTGAATCTTCTTCCAAATCCCCATTTTTCGTGGTGTACGGCCGTCACCCTCTTCCCCCCCTCCCTACTCCCTTGCCCTCTGGTGTACCCGCTGTGGATGAAATAACTCGTGATCTTTCCACCATATGGAAAGAGACCCAAAATTCTCTCTTACAGGCTTCATCACGCATGAAGAAGTTTGCTGATAAGAAAAGAAGAGCTCCCCCCATTTTTTCTCCCGGAGACAAGGTATGGCTCTCCGCTAAATATGTCCGCTTCCGTGTTCCCAGCTACAAATTGGGACCACGCTATCTTGGTCCTTTCAAAATTTTGTGCCAGATTAATCCTGTCTCTTATAAACTTCTTCTCCCTCCTTCTCTTCGTATTCCTAATGCCTTTCACGTTTCTCTTCTTAAACCACTCATCATCAACCGTTTCTCTCCTAAACTTATCTCTCCCACTCCTGTCTCCGGTTCTTCAGACATCTTTCCTGTAAAGGAGATACTGGCCTCCAAAAAGGTCAGAGGAAAAACCTTCTTTTTGGTTGACTGGGAGGGCTGTGGTCCTGAAGAGAGATCCTGGGAACCTGAGGACAATATCCTAGATAAAAATCTGGTCCTCAGGTTCTCAGGCTCCAAGAAGAGGGGGAGACCCAAGGGGGGGGGTACTGTTACGCCGAGCGCTCCGGGTCCCCGCTCCTCCCCGGAGCGCTCGCTACACTCTCGCTCCCGCAGCGCCCCGGTCAGATCCACTGACCGGGTGCGCTGCGATACCGCCTCCAGCCGGGATGCGATTCGCGATGCGGGTGGCACCCGCTCGCGATGCGCACCCCGGCTCCCGTACCTGACTCGCTCTCCGTCGGTCCTGTCCCGGCGCGCGCGGCCCCGCTCCCTAGGGCGCGCGCACGCCGGGTCTCTGCGATTTAAAGGGCCACTGCGCCGCTGATTGGCGCAGTGGTTCTAATCAGTGTGTTCACCTGTGCACTCCCTATGTATACCTCACTTCCCCTGCACTCCCTCGCCGGATCTTGTTGCCATTGTGCCAGTGAAAGCGTTCCCTTGTGTGTTCCTAGCCTGTGTTCCAGACCTCCTGCCGTTGCCCCTGACTACGATCCTTGCTGCCTGCCCCGACCTTCTGCCTCGTCCGACCTTGCTTCTGTCTACTCCCTTGTACCGCGCCTATCTTCAGCAGTCAGAGAGGTTGAGCCGTTGCTAGTGGATACGACCTGGTCACTACCGCCGCAGCAAGACCATCCCGCTTTGCGGCGGGCTCTGGTGAATACCAGTAGTGACTTAGAACCGGTCCACTAGCACGGTCCACGCCAATCCCTCTCTGGCACAGAGGATCCACCTCCTGCCAGCCGGCATCGTGACACTGATAATGCTCTGTATGAAAGTCTGAATGGCATGCCTGTCAGTAAATTACTGACAGACATAATACACTGCAGTACAAATCTGTACTGCAGTATATTATATGAGTGATCAGCAAATCTGACAGTCTAATCCCCTAGTGGGACAAAAAAGAAAAGTAACAATAAAGTAATCAAAAAGAAACACAAACCACAATACAATAAATAAATAATTAAATAATTAAAAATACACAATTCTCCTTTCCTTCACATATGATGTTACAGTGATCCCTCAACATACGATGATAATTTGTTCCAAACGAACCATCGTTACTTGAATCCATCGTATGTTGAGGGATCTATGCAATAATAATATAGAAAGCTATACTCACGTGTCCCCGCCCCTCCAGACCATCACCGCTGCCCTGGATTGTCGCTCTCCATCGCCGTCATTCACACCGATTCTATTGGATGACAGGACAGCGTGCGCGGCGTCATGATGGCGACAAAGAAGAGCGACGTCTATGCGGCGGAGCATGAAGAGGACGGTCCGGAACGTCAGGGACAGGTGAGTGACACTCACCGGAGCACACGGGGCACATTAAACAGCTAACCGGCGGCAGCTGCAGCAGTCTGCGCTGCCGGATAGCCGTTTATGCGATGGCCCCGACATATAAAAGCATCATATGTTGATGCTGCCTTCATCATACGATGGGCTCTGAAAGGCCATCGTATGTTGAAACAATCGTATGTCGGGGCCATCGTAGGTCAGGGGATCACTGTATATATAAATTTCTATATTTTTTACATACATAATGATAACAAAATTTTAAAAAACTTGGCAAAGGACAGATTTTTGTTAATCCCACCTCTGTAAAATCATATAAAAATTATCAAAATGTGATATATACTCAAAAATAGTACCACTAAAAATTTCAACTTATAAATCTAATAAAAATCAAGCCCTCGCACATGCCTGTCAGTAAAAAAATGAAAAAATTACGGATCTGGTGGTGCACATACATGATTTTTTTTTAACAAAAAATGTTTTTATAGTAAATGTATTTAGCCATAAAAAGCATATAAATAGGGTACTTCCATATCTGTACTGACCTGCAGAATGAAAGTAACATGTCATTGGTACATCATGAAAAATTATTAAAAAAATAAAATCCTTTTGTAATCCTTCTTTCCTAAAACAAAATAAAAAGGGATCAGAATGTCATATGTGCCCAAATGGTACCAAATGTCAAATGGTACCACAATAAATGTAAACTCAACCCGCAAAAAACAAGCCCTTGCACCTCTACCTGTCAGAACATGACGATACACAAGCAAATTTTTTCTAAACAAAAAAAGTACTTTTGATGAAAATGTGAAAAGCTATAAAAAAATATAAATTTGGCATTGTGTAATCATATTAATCTGCTGAATAAATTTAACATGATAAAAAACAAGATCAGTATTGATTTTATAAAAATGTTTTACCACCCAAAAGAAAAATGGATTAAAAATCTGATCACATCAGTTGACGATGAAATGATCTGTAGATTGTTGTAGAATATACACAGTTCAGTGAGGCTTTTTTTATGAAGAACTAGTTGAGTACCCGACGTTGCCCTGTTTTTCCTTCCTCATCCTTGTCTGGGAGGAAAATCAACAAAGGAGGAAGCTTTTGACTTCAAATCCCATCCCCATATATTGTTGTCATATCCCAATCCCATATCCAGTCCTCATACCCCGACCTCCTATCCAGTCCTCCTATCCCGTCCTCCTATGTCGACCTCCTATCCCGACTTCCTATCCCAAACTCCTATCCCGACCTCCTATCCTGTCCTCCTATCTCGACCTCCTATCCCGACCTCCTATCCCGCCCTCCTATCTTGACCTCGTATCCCATCCTCCTATTCTGTCCTCCTATCTCGTCCTCCTATCTCGACCTCCTATCCTGACCTCCTATCCCGACCTCCTATCTCGATCTCCTATCCCGTCCTCCTATCTCGACCTCCTATCCCGTCCTTGTATCTTGACCTCCTATCTCGTCCTCCTATCTCTTCCTCCTATCTTGACCCCCTATCCCGTCCTCCTATCTCGACCTCCTATCCTGACCTCCTATCCTGACCCCTATCTCAACCTCCTATCCCGTTCTCCTATCCCGTCCTCCTATCCCATCCTCCTATCTCGACCTCTTATCCTGACCTCCTATCCCGACCTCCTATCTCAACCTCCTATCCCGTCCTCCTATCTCTACCTCCTATCCCGTCCTCATAGCCCGACCTCCTATCCCGACCTCTTATTCCGTCCTCCTATCCCGTCCTATGCAGACTATTAGTTTATCGTTACTATCTAGTGTACCACGGTGCCGTGCTGCAGCTTGGGCACTCGGTGTACTAACTAGAAAAGGTCTCTGGTACAGTCTGTGATTAAAACATTAATCCTCTCTTCTAAACGTTTTCGCCATTCTGAATGGCTTTCTCAAAGAAATGCCTCATTTCAGCCTTTTATTGCAGAGAGATAGAGAGGGACAGACAGCGCTATGTGTCGCACAGAAAAGCATTTTTCCAGAAGCGATTCACCTCCCAGTCACATCAGCATTCTTGAGTAGAAAGAAAAAATCCCTCTTAGGCACTGCTTCTCCCAACAAATTTCTCTTAGACGTAAGTAAATGAAAGTTAGGTCTTTTTTATTTATACCAATGACGCGTTTCGGGTTCGTACCCTTCCTCAGATTGCCATGATTAAAATGACAACTTAACAAGTATATATATACAAAAAACCTGCCAAAGTTAGGCGGGTGGGTGGGGAAAGGGAGGGGAAGACAGGAAATGACATATACAGGTAAATCACGTGGCTACAGGTGTATTATAGATAAAATCAGAAAAACTTTGCTAAAATGTATAAACTTAGAATAAAACGGGGATCAATCTACTTTGGTGCATAAAAAAAAAAAAAAAAAAGAAGAAAAGAACGTCTTTAAAACACAGAAAAAACTAGTTAATTCGTTCAGTCCATAATAACAGAGGTGAAACAGGCTTGTATCGCACTTCGGTTCAGAGGGATGGATGATGATGAACATGTTCTGGCATCGTCGTTGTATGCGTTACAAGCCTCTCTATCATTTACCCTTTTGAATTGAAGTGCGGTCTAAGCCTCATCATTACCAACTTTTTCAAATGGAAATGCGGTACAAGCCTCACCATCATCTACTTCTTCAAACCGAAGTGCGGTACAAGCCTCATTATCATCTATCTTTCCAAATTGAAGTGCGGTCCAAGCCTCATCATCATCCATCCCTCTGAACCGAAGTGCGATACAAGCCTCAGTTTCACCTCTGTTATTATGGACTGAACGAATTAACTTGTTTTTTCTGTGTTTTAAAGACGTTCTTTTCTTCTTCTTTTTTTATGCCCGGGCCCGGGGTAGACCACCTGCTTCACGGCAGCCTACCTTCCCGGGAGGTAGTGAAACAGGGGTTCCTGGAGTTGGTGGCAGTAGCAGTCAATCAGTGCAGATTGTTGGTGGGAATATCAGCTACTCGGCGTTGTGGCAGTTTTTCATCAAGCATCTGGAGGAGGTGAAAGTGGCCACATGCAAGATGTGTCGGCAGAAGGTGAAACATGGCCAGGGTCCCATGGTTGGCACCACTGCCCTGCGTCAACATATGCAGCGTCACCATGAAGCGGCCTGAGAGAACCGTGGCTCCGATGTGGTGGTCCAGCCTGATGCATTACCCAGTGGCACACCACTCCCTGTTTCAGCCAGCCAAGGCTCCACCACTTCAGCTGAAGGGAGCTGTGTTCCAAAATCCATCTTCTGTTGCTCCAGATGCTCCTACTCCTCCTACTTCGAGTCAGTCATTCTGCCAGCAATCCATCGGCGAAGCCCTGTTCAAGAGACAACAGTATGCGCCCACTCATCCAATGGCACAGAAGCTGAATGTGCTCCTGTCCAAGTTGCTGGTGCTGCAGTCCATCCCTTTTCAAGTGGTGGACTCTGTACCTTTCAGAAAACTGATGGCTTGTGCTGAGCCGAGGTGTAGAGTTCCAACTGGCCATTTCTTTGTGAAGAAGGCAGTACCAGTCCTGCACAATTTTGTGGAAAAGAAGGTGGGCCAGTCCTTGAGCCTGTCGGCGTGTACCAAAGTGCACGGCAGTGCCGACCTGTGGAGCTGTAACTACGGTCAACAACAATACATGTCCTTTATGGCCCACTGGGTGAATGTGGTTCCTGCACAGCCACAACAGCAACTTGGACAGATCACGCTGCTTCCGCCTCCACGCTTTCAGGCCGTTGGTCCTGTGACAGTGTGCGACTCCGCTTTCTCATCCTCCACCATCTTCTCAGCCTCCACTGCACGGATAAGTCTCTGTCATTCAGCCACTATATGTTCTCCTCATGCTGCCGCCAACTCCAGGCTGTGTCATTAAGCCACTATATGGTCTCTTCATGCTGCTGCCAACTCCAGGCTGTGTCATTTAGCCACTATATGATCTCCTCATCCTTCCGCCATCTCCAGGCTGTGTCATTCAGCCACTATATGTTCTCCTCATGCTGCCGCCAACTCCAGGCTGTGTTATTCAGCCACTATGTGGTCTCCTCATGCTGCCGCCAACTCCAGGCTGTGTCATTCAGCCACTATATGTTCGCCTCATGCTGCCGCCATCTCCACGTTGTGTCATTCAGCTACTATATGTTCTCCTCATACTGATGCCACCTTCAGGCTACTGTACCGCAATGCGAAAGTGATTCTATTATCGATGCCTCTGATCTGCATTTTATAATGAATAACAGTATTATTTCACTAACTCAGCAAACACCCTATGCGTGTTACAGCAAGGCAAAGTGTTCTACACCCCTATTGAGGCTCTCTTTTGGGCAGAAATAGCGGTTTATAATAGCGATTCACCGCAAACAAATTCGGACCGAAACCAAATTTGGGGGGAAAATTCGGCGAATCGTTCGAATCAAATAAAAAATAAAAATAAAATTTGCTCATCTCTACATAACACTATCTAAGAGCCATATTCAAGCATGTAGTTCAGCGTTCATTTTTTTTAGATATTACTTTGTGACTTCAGTTACCTATAAAATCCAACCAATTAGCCTTTCTATTAGGACACATCAATATAAACTGAGTGCACCTTTTCTTGCTTCCTACTCTGAATTATCTCAAAGGTTTCTCTGTGACTTTTGTTAACCTTGATATTTTCAGTGTGCAGGCGAGACACCCAATTTATTCATACTCTCTTGTTAAAAGAAAAAAAAAAAAGGCATTGTTTAGCTCACAAGATAAAATAGTGTACTTTTATTTATATCGATACTATAGTTTAGGTGACATTGTTGTGGGATCCAGCCAAAACACCTAATAGAGAATATTGACAAAGATATTTCATTGCAGTAAGTTTCCTTTTTTGCATTTTTGATCGTTTTCTCCTTGTCTTTTAAGAGACATAACTGTTATTTTTCTATCCTCAGAGCCATATGAGGGCTTGTTTTTTGTGTGACCAATTTTACTTTGTAATGGCACTTTTTGTTTCACTGTAAAATGTATGTTGTAACAAAAAATTATTATTTATGGGGAAATTGAAATGGAAATTGCAATGTTGCAACTTTTGGGGGTTTTGTTTTTACCCAGTGCACTTTATGGTAAAAATAACGTTATTTCTATTATGTTGGTATATAGGATTAAAACTATTTTAAGTTTTCATAGTTTTTCTATTATTGAACTGCTTTTAAAAGAAGTCAAACTTGTTAAAAAAAGAAGTATGTTAAAACTTTGTTATTTTTACAAATACAGGGCTTTATGATGGCCTATATTATGCGCCTTGATCTGTAGTGTTTATCAATACCACTTTTGCACATATATGACTTATTGATCACTTCTTATTTTATTTTTTCTGGGATGTGATCTGCCCAGTAAGAGCAATTTTGGAATTTAATATTATTTTTTGCTTACGCCGTCCACTGTGCAGGATAATTAACATTATGGTTGATTAAATTGGACATTTTCAGATTAAAAAAATGAAAAAGGGGGTGATTTTAGTATTTATTAGTGGGGGGGGGGCTTATGTGTGTTTTAAACATTTTTTTTCTTATTCAACAAACACTTTTTAAGTCCCTATAGGAGATTTCGGTCTGTAACCAACAATGGACCTTATTTAGGAAAACAAAAGATCATGTTGCCCATAGTGACCAATTATAGCGTAATTTATTTATTTATTTTTTAACAGGGCTCTGATTGGTTGCAAAGGGCAACAAACCAAGAGTTTAATAAATCAGGTAGGGTTTTATTCTCTCATTTGAGCAGAGATCTAGAAAATGGTAGACACATTTATTAAATTTTTTGAAAAATAAATAAAGTTATATATATATATATATATATATATATATATATATATATATATATATATATATAAAGAAAATGGTAGACACAAGTCTCAGAATTTGGATCCTCTCCCACTGAGTACAGTAGTAAGGGGTATAACAGCTCATAGATTTGTTTTAAATATCCATGGGATAGGTGATCATTTGAAAAATGTTAGTCATGGACAGTTCATAACACGGGCATCAGGTGTCAGCAGAGAGCACTGTGGACAAGACAAAAAAGAAATTCAAAAAGAAAAGAATTTCCTCTGTAGCATACAGCTGCTAAAAAGTACTGGAAGGGTAAAGCTTTTTTAATAGAAGTCATTCACAAATCTGTTTAACTTTCTAGCACCAGTTGATTTAAAAAATAAATAAATTGGAGTACCCCTTTAAGGGCCTAGATACTGTGAAAGGCCAGGCAACACCTGCTGGTATTTTAGACAAATACTGTTTTAAGCATACTGGAGAGCATTGTGCTCCCCTTATAAGTGCATAGGACATACGAACATCTAAGTGGTGTACTATTTTGTTCCTGTTAATATCTTAAGGGCTTTGATACTGTGAAAGGCCAGCAAAAAGTACACACCTGATGGTTTTGTACATAAATACTGTTTTAAGCGTACTGGAGCGCATTGTCCTCCCCCTCATAAGTGCTTTCCACATACGTACATCTAAATGGTATACTATTTTGTTCCTGTTAATGTCTTAAGGGCCTAGATACTGTGAAAGGCAAGCCAAAAGTATACACCTGCTGGTTTTGTAGATAAATAATGTTTAAAAATGTACAAGTCACATGCAGATTACAGGCATCGCTATTAGAATCACTGCAGCAGAGCGTCTGGATGGGGCAGCAGGGTCGGGAGACCATATGGTGTCACAATTGAAGAGATTAAAGAGATTTTTTTTATTTAATTGTTATTTAATTTTAATTTTTTTTAAATCCTTTTTTTGAGGACCCATTGGAGGGCAAATCTGGTGCCAGTAGGGAAGGCTGGAGGAATATGGGTAAGGCAGGAGGCATTGTGTGTGCTTGTTTGGGGGGGGGGCTGGAGGCATTTGAGTGAGACTTCAAACATTGGGGGAGATTTATCAAAACCTGTGCAAAGGAAAAGTTGCCCAGTTGCCCACAGCAACCAATCTGATTTTTTATTTCATTTTGCAAAGGCCTTGTTAAAACTGAATGAAGCAAGCTGATTGTTATGGGCAACTGGGAAACTTTTCCTCTGCAAAGGTTTTGATAAATCTCCCCCTTTTGCATTGTGGGAAGGCTGATGGCATTGTGTTTGGAGGAGGCTGGAGTCATTTGTAGGGAAAAGGGGAGGATAATGCTGGAAAAGTGCAGAGTCTAATACTAATATGTTTGTTTTGAAGGTTCTGCCCATGAGTTTTGGCTGGAACAGATTAACATGATGCCCTGTGCAAGAATGAGGAAGAAAAAAAAAGAGAATGACTATTTTCTGTTCTTGCCTCAGGAGCAAAAAGAGCTAGCTACAGCTCTGTCTGTAATGCGCATCATGTAACAATGCTTAGCACTTATCTGATCGCTGTTATAAGAGCCTTGTAATTTACAGACTTTGTTTAAAGATGTTTTATAATTTATTAAAGTGACTTGTAAATTTCATAAATAATCATAATTTAACATTTTAAAAGGCTATAGATAAATAAACACTTATTTACATAATTAAAAAGCTACACAGCTGTCTTAACTGGAGTGTGAATTTGGAAGATTCGTAGGATAAATTGGATATGATGAGTGCTGTAGAAGTGACACTAATGTGAAGAAATTCTTACAAAAACATCATAGGTGTCCATAGCCATTAAATCATTTAATTAAAGTGCTGATTTGACTCTAAGTAAGGTTTGTGTTTATAATGTGAACGTGTTCAAAACATTTTATCGTGTTTCATTCAGGCTTCAGTTTTTGAGAACTTTTGTAGTTTGCAGATTTTGTTTAAAGACGTTTTATAATTTATGAAAAATTACTTGTACATTTTTAATTAATATTTAATATAATTTAAATAAATAATTGCTATACATAAAAGTTAGGTAAGAAGTTCAGAATGGAAGGAAACTCTTGTCACTACATTCTCATGGCATGAAGGACACTGCATGCCAAAAGAATCTGCATGTCATTCTGAATAACAGTATTATTTCACTAACCCAGCACACACCTTATGTGTGTTACAGCAAGGCAAAGTGTTCTACACCCCTATTGAGTCTCTCTGTAGTAGCTCTGAAATAGCCATTTTTAATAGCGATACGCCGAATAAATTCGGATCAAACCAAGTTTTTTTCGGAAAATTCTGCCAATCGGCCAAATTGAATTATTCAAAAATTGTATATATATATATATATATATATATATATATATATATATATATATTTTTTTTTTTATACAAAAAAACTTCCTATAATAATATAGGGCAGAATAAAGGCATTGGAATGTAGTTAATGGGGGTTAAAGCTGTTTTGTACAGAGGTGCTGATTTGCAGGACTATTCAACAATTACCAGAAATGTTTACATGTAATTATTGCTGCACAAGGGGTCATACCGGATACTAAAAGCAAAGGTTCACATACTTTTACCACTCACACATTTATGACATTGGTAATTTTCCTTAAAAAATGAATATCTTAAAAGTCTAATATTTTTTGACTTATTTATTTGCCTTTATTCTTTTTTATCTACTTCTCAGACTTGTGTGAGAATCTCATGTAGTTTTATGTCCAATGCATGCAGAAATATAAAATATTCTGTAGGGTTCACAAACTTTCAAGCACCACTGCAGTTTAGAATTCTTTGTTTTGCAGTGTTATGATCTAAGATTTTCATTGTAAGAACAGACTTCTAAATTAATGGAACAAACTTTATATTACATAAATATCCATGGGATAAAAGCCTTGGTTTTTCTGCTACAATTTGATAGTCACAGGCACATTTTATTGTGGTGTTGGTGAATGTTTGTGCCTTTTCTTACATATTGTATTCATTTATTTAAACTTTTTTTTTTATGGTGCTTTACTCATTCAAATTATGTGTTTTAAGTGCTTTGAATAAATAATCTTACTATTAATTAGACATTTATTATAATTAGAGATGAGCGAATCGAAGTTGACGAACCTGAATTTTATTTATTTATTTATTTATAATTATTTTCTAATATTTCTAGCATGTGATCGAGATTGAGATTTATCCCCATATGTCTCTAGTTATTATTACAATTGCATATAGTTTGTAATGTTATATACTTTTGCAGGTTTTTATAAATTCGTATTTAAGTGTTGATATGTTCATAGACAAGTATAAATAGAGTTTATTCATTTCTTTATTTCTTTATAATTAGGTAGGGTTTTCTAAAATGCAAATCATTGAATTTTTTGCCCAGGATGTGAGGTCATAGTTTAGGTCATTATGAAGGGGCGTGTTTTAAGGTATATAAACCACTATTATGTTATAGTTCACACGTTCCGCTGCTGAAGAAAAAACCGAGGATGGTTTTGAAACGCGTCCAGCGATTCTAAATATGCGATATTGAGCCTGCCAATATAGAACATCTGCCTAACAGTACTAGCGATCATCCGACAGATCCAAGACATTTGTTACAGTGCGCTATCTCCCGAGCGCGTGACCTGTGCACAAGGAACACCGCTGGGTTATTCACTCTGCATACCGCATCCAGCCGCTACTTTAATCACAAGTATAAAGCTAACCGGGCTATCTACAACAAGGATTCGATGCTTGCTGACCGCCTTCATTCCCAGTTGGTCCGACCAAGGGACTCCGCTTGACAGCGCTGCAGTCCCCCCAAACGGTGCCCACCACCAAGTGCTGCGCCCTTAGGAGTCGGCCGAGACTCCAGCAGCACGATCCCTGACTGAGGCTAGTCACCGGGCGAAATACGCTATACAGCCGGTCCACAGAACTACACCGAAGGGAGATCCATGGTATCCCGGGAGTGGTGAGCATTTTATGGAGTTTATTGCCAACTGGCTGATTTGATATTTTGCGGTATATACAGAGATACTTAAAGATCGATTTTAAGCAACTATTCACAAAGCGCTACATTGTATCACTATATCGGTGGGATTTAGTTGCCACTGGCTGGACAGATACAATACCAATTGACTAACCGTTATCTGCAGCTGCTACATTGTATCTATTTTATTGAAGAGCTCTGAGAACAGGAATGAACATTTGCACTGTGCTTTTCTACAGGATTAGTAGATCGCCATATTGATAACACAGGCTCAAATCGCAGAATAATTTTACAGTTGTTATTTTTATTTTTATTTTTTAGTTGCTATTTTTATATTGGGATTATTATATATTTTACTGTGTATTAAATTAATTAGGGGAGTACAAGGGCCCTGCACATTCCCTATTTAATTCATTTTTCATTCTATATTAATAAATACAAATTATTCTAAACCAGATATCTTTGACCTTTGAGCCCCATTTACTTTTAATATATTACTGCCCTCATCAGTAGTGTTGAGCGGCATAGGCCATATTCGAATTCGCGATATTTCGCGGATATATGGACGAATATTCGTCATATATTCGCTAAATTTGCATATTCGTAATATTCGCGTTTTATTTTCGCATATGCGAAAAGTCGCATATACGAAAATTCGTATATGCGAAAATCTGCATATGCAAAAATTAGCATAAGGGGAAATTTGCATATGCAAAAATTCGTACGCCAGTCTCACACAGTAGTATTAGAGCCTTCTTTACACCACACAAGCAGGAAGCAGAGAGGGATGATCACTGTGATGTGTGATGTGTACTGTGAAAAAAATAATATTCGTAATTTCGAATATATAGTGCTAAATTCGCAAATATGCAACATTCGCGAATAAAATTCGCATTTCGAATATTCGCGAGCAACATCAGTGCATACCGCATAGGTACATCCAAGTATTGTACCATTTAGTACCTGTTAAGCTGTCAAGGTGCTCCATACCGTCAAAGTCTAAACAATAGTATCCACCGGCTGGTGTTTTACAAAAATACACAGTTTTTTCTGCTAATAGGCCCTCATCAGTGCATACCGCATACGTACAACCAAGTATTGTACCATTTAGTACCTGTTAAGCAGTCAAGGTGCTCCATACCGTCAAAGTCCAAACAATAGTATCCACCGGCTGGTGTTTTACAAAAATACAGAGTTTTTTCTGCTAATAGTTAGGCATATTACTGCCCTCATCAGTGCATACCGCATATGTACATCCAAGTGTTGTACTATTTAGTAGCTGTCAAGGTGCTCCATACCATCAAAATCCAAACAATAGTATCCACCGGCTGGTGTTTTACAAAAATACACAGTTTTTTCTGCTAATAGGCCCTCATCAGTGCATACCGCATACGTACAACCAAGTATTGTACCATTTAGTACCTGTTAAGCAGTCAAGGTGCTCCATACCGTCAAAGTCCAAACAATAGTATCCACCGGCTGGTGTTTTACAAAAATACAGAGTTTTTTCTGCTAATAGTTAGGCATATTACTGCCCTCATCAGTGCATACCGCATAGGTACATCCAAGTATTGTACCATTTAGTACCTGTTAAGCTGTCAAGGTGCTCCAAACCGTCAAAGTCCAAACAATAATATCCACCGGCTGGTGTTTTACAAAAATACAGAGTTTTTTCTGATAATAGTTAGGCATATTACTGCCCTAATCAGTGCATACCACATAGGTACATCCAAGTATTGTCCCATCTAGTACCTGTTAATCTGTCAAGGGCCTACATACTGTTCAAGGACAGCCGTAAGTAATCACCTGCTGCTGTTCTAGACAAATACTGTTTAAAGAGTAGTGTAGCGTATTGTAATACCCTCATAAACTCACTAAGTATGTCAGGCAGTGAAGTGCCAGGACGTGCACAGAGGAGTGGCAGAGGCCTAAATACTTCAGGCAGAGTTGGGAGCAGACTTTGGGCGAGTGGCAGCACGAGTCGCAGTGAGAGGCCTGAGCTCCCGTTATCAGCCAGCGGTCGTGTCTCCACCAGCAACCCATCTGCCGTCGTCGATTGGTTAACACGCTCATCCACATCATCACAAGTGACATCTGACACCCCAGTCAACAGTCGGTGGGTTCCTCAGACACAACCCTCAGTTGGCATGGCCCGGGAGCAGTCCGTGTCCTCCCATTGCCTTTGTCCTATGCTGTTCCCTCTCCTAAAGAAGTATCTTTTGCTGTGGGTTCAGCTCCACTATTTACTGAGGACGATCCAATAGAGGACAGTCAGCAGCTACTGGACAGCCAAGAAGGGGAGGAGACATGCACCGCTTGCTCCGCTAGGCGGCCAATTGATGCGGAGAGTGATGTGGGAGACGGTGTTGCAAGTGTTCAGGGTCCTGAAGCAAACACTGTTGGGGAACCTGAGGAGGACATCAGTGACGTGCACACAACTGTTGATGATGATGAAGCCGATCGCAATTGGGAGCCGGTTGCAGAAGGGGCTTCATCATCAGGAGAAGAGAGTTGCAGGTTGCCCTTGAGGCAGCAAGGCGGTAGCACAGTTGGCAGTCAGCGTGGTGGCAGTAGTGGAAATTCAGGAGCCAAACGTGCCCGAGGGAGACCACCTGCTTAGCAGCAGCCTACCTTTCTGGGAGGTAGTGGAACTGGGGTTCCTGGAGACGGCACCAGTAGCAGTCAATTAGTGCAGACTGCGGGTGGGAAAATCAGCTACTCGGTCGTGTGGAAGTTTTTCATAAGGCATCCGGAGGAGGTTCATGAAGCCACATCCAAAATCTGTCGGCAGAAGGTGAAGCGTGGCCAGGGTCCCAATGTCGGCACCACGGCCCTGCGTCAACACATGCTTCGCCACCATAAAGCGACCTGGGAGAACTGTGGCTCCGATGTAGTGGTCCAGCCTGCTGCATCACCCAGTGGCCATCCGCTCCCTCCTTAATCCAGCCAAGGCTCCACCACCTCAGCCGAAGGGAGCTGTGTGTCAAACCCTCCTTCTGTCGCTCCTGCTTCTCCCGCTTTTAGTCAGCCATTCCACCAACAATCCATCGGCGAAGCCATGTCCAAGAGACAACAGTATGCGCCCACTCATCCAACGGCGCAGAAGTTGAATGTGCTTCTGTTCAAGTTGCTGGTGTGGCAGTCCCTCCCTTTTCAAAGCCGTCATTTCTTTGCAAAGAAGGCAGTACCAAGAGAAGGTGGGCCAGTCCTTGAGCCTGTCGGTGTGTTCAAAAGTGCATGGCACTGTAGCTGTAACTACGGGCAGGGACAATACTTGTCTTTTACAGCTCACTGGGTAAATGTGGTTCCTGCACAGCCACAACAGCAACTTGGACAGGTCACACCGCTTCCTCCTCTACGCTCTCGCTCCCAGGCAGTTGGTCCTGTTACAGTGTGCGATGTCGCCTCCTCATGCTCCACCGTTTCCTCGGCTTCCACTGCACCCCAAATCTCGGTGGCCATTCATCGTACTATGTGTGTAGGGCACGGCGGTGTCAAGCTGTTCTTCACATGGTTTGCCTTGGCGAACGGAGTCACACAGGGGAGGAACTGCTAAAGTTAATTCGTAAAAAAATCCGTGTGTGGCTTACTCCACGAAATCTGGAAATGGGAACCATGGTGACAGACAACGGGAAGAACATCGTGTCCGCGCTGCGACAAGGAAGTGTGAAACATGCGCCTTGCATGGCACACGTGTTGAATCTGGTTGTCAAGCACTTCCTCAAGTCTTCACCCCATTTGCAAAACATCCTGAGAATGGCAAGGAAACTGTGCATGCACTTCAGCCACTCGTACACCGCCAAGCACACCTTCCTTGAGCTGCAGCGTCAGAACGGTATCCCACAACATAGTCTTATTTGTGACGTTGCCACTCGTTGGAATTCCACTCTCCATATGTTGGACAGACTATACGAACAAAGAAAAGCCATAACCGATTTCTTGATGATCCAAGCAGATAGGAGTACTCCCCTGTGTAACTTCAATGTGAACCAGTGGCAGCTCATACGTGACACCTGCCGTTTGCTGAGGCCCTTTGAGGAAGCCACATTATTTGTGAGTCGCCTGGATTACGCCATGAACTACGTAATTCCACTCCTACATTTCCTACAACAAATGATTGAAACCATGGCTGGTCACGGCAATGGAGACGTTGCGCCTACATCTCAAGGCTACATGAGCCCTGCGGGGGCTGAATTGGAGAAGGAGGATGATGAGGGGCAGAGCGGAGCACAGTTTAGGTTGGGTGAGATGGCCAGTGTTTCTAGTCTTCGGACAGGAGAGGAGGAGCAGGAGCAGCCAGAGGAGCTGGAGTATTATGAGGAAGTTGAGACAGAGGACCCAGACACACCGTGGCAGTATGCAGTGGAGATGGAGGAAGGTAGTCCCTCCGAGTCACTGGCGCAAATGACACGATGCATACTTGAATTGACAAAATTCGTCAGCGTGATGACTTCTGGATCTCCACCTTATTAGACCCTGGCTACCGTCCCAAAATGGGGGCTTTTTTTACACCCACTGAGAGAGAGGACAAACTGACCTACTACAGAGACATTCTACGTAGTCAGATGGCTGATGCCTATCGGCCACATGGTCCATCCACTCGCAGGTCTGACTCGGGGGGCCCTCTGCGCTCAACTTCCACTGCCATGGCTGTTGGGGAGGGGAGGGGTGGGAGGAGCTGTACCAGCTCAATCTGCAGCAGCCTGAGTCTACAGTCGCTGATGAGTAGCTTTCTTCACCCGCATAGTGAAGCAACTCATCAGCAGCAAGTAGACATGGAGCAGGACCTGAACCAGCAGGTGGTGGCATACCTTGACATGGCCATGCCAACAACCATTGAAGATCCGCTGGACTTCTGGGCAGCCAAACTTGATTTATGGCCACAACTAGCAGAGTTTGCCCTGGAAAAGCTGTCCTGCTCGGCCAGTAGTGTGCCATCAGAGCAGGTGTTTAGTGCGGCCGGGGTCATAGTCACCCCATAGTCATTTCAGAGTCCTTAAGGACTCATGACGTATGAGAACGTCATGAGCTTTCCCAGCCCCCCGCAGCCAGCTGGAGCAGAGCCGGTGCCCGATGCCTGCTGAAATCGTTCAGCAGGCATCGCGGCATATCGCCCAGGGGGGTCATGATGACCCCCCATGTCGGCGATGACCCCCCATGTCGGCAGATCGCTGTACAATTCAACCCAGCGATCTGCGCCGGATTCCAGGTCAATCGGGTCTCCAGTGACCTGGTGACCCGGAATTACTGGCTGATCAGGGCCGTCTCTGAACAGCCATAGCGAGCAGGAGTGAGCCGGTTTACAGGCCGACCATTCAGGGCACCTGCTGCGGGTGTCACTCTCGCAACCCGCTCCGCCCCTCTTCCGGAGGACGTGAGCGGGTGCGGGAAGTTGACCCCGCAGCTGGGGACCCCGATCCCCGGCGTCAATGTTGGGATCGGGGCCCCAGGAGCGGCGGTGACGACAAGGGACTGACCTGTGTGCAACGGCGTGGAGCAGCAGTTGGAGGTGATTGACAGCCTCCTGCTGTTGCTTAGCAACAGATCCCAGCATGCAAAAAGGGCATGCTGGGAGCTGTAGTTATGCAACAGCAGGAGGCAGACCACCACAACTCCCAACATGCCCTTATGGGCATGCTGGGACTTATAGTTTTGCAACAGCTGGAGGCAGATTTTTTCTATGGAAAAGTGTACCTTCAGCTATTGTATAACTACTACTCCCAGCTTGCACAATCAGCTAAAGTGCATGCTGGGAGTTGTAGTGGTGCATCTGCTGGTTGCATAACTACAACTCCCAGCATGCCCGTTGGCTGTTGGTGACTGCTGAGAGTTGTAGTTTTGCAACAGCTGAAGGCACACTGGTTGTGAAACACGGAGTTAAGTAGCAAACCAGTGTGTCTCCAGCTGTTGCAAAACTACAATCCCCAGCATCCCCAGCCAAAGTAGTATGCCTCCAGCTGTTGCATAACTACAACTCCCAGCATGTATGGTCTATCAGTGCATGCTGGGAGTTGTAGTTTTGCAACAGCTGAAGGCACACTGGTTGCAAAACACTGAGTTTGTTACCAAACTCGGTGTTTCACAACCAGTATGCCTCCAGCTGTTACAAAACTACAACTCCCAGCATGCACTGATAGACCGTACATGCTGGGAGATGTAGTTTTGCAACCGCTGGATGTTTCTTCCCCCCAATGTGAATGTACAGGGTACACTCACATGGGCGGAGGTTTACAGTAAGTATCCACCTGCAAGTTTGAGCTGCGGCAAATTTTCTGCCGCAGCTCAAACTGCCAGAGAGAAACTACTGTGAACCCCCGCCCGTGCGACTGTACCCTAAAAACACTACACTACACTAACACACAATAAAATAAAAAGTAAAAAACACTACATATACACATACCCCTACACAGCCCCCCTCCCCTCCCCAATAAAAATGAAAAACGTCTGGTACGCCACTGTTTCCAAAACGGAGCCTCCAGCTGTTGCAAAACAACTACTCCCAGTATTGCCAGACAGCCACTGACTGTCCTAGCATGCTGGGAGTTTTACAACAGCTGGAGGCACCCTGTTTGGGAATCACTGGCGTAGAATACCCCTATGTCCACCCCTATGCAAGTCCCTAATTTAGGCCTCAAATGCGCATGGCGCTCTCACTTTGGAGCCCTGTCGTATTTCAAGGCAACAGTTTAGGGTCACATATGGGGTATTGCCGTACTCGGGAGATGGTATGCCATGGTATGCCATGTTTTTTATTTTTTGCTGTCCTGGCACCAAAGGGGCCCCCAGAGCAAAATTTGCTTCCAAAACGCCAAATGTGACTCCTTCTCTTCTGAGAACTGTAGTGCGCCAGCAGAGCACTTTTCACCCCCATATCGGGTGTTTTCTGAATCTGGAGAAATTGGGATTCAAATTTTGGGGGGTATTTTCTGCTATTACCCTTTTTAAAAGTGTAAAATATGGGGGAAAACAAGCATTTTAGGAAAAAAAATTTTTTTTTTTACATATGCAAAAGTCGTGAAACACCTGTGGGGTATTAAGGTTCACTTTACCCCTTGTTACCTTCACCAAGGGGTCTAGTCTCCAAAACAGTATTCCCTGTGTTTTTTTTTGCTGTTTTGGCACCATAGGGGCTTCCTAAATGCGGCATGCCCCCAGAGCAAAATTTGCTTCTAAAACGCCAAATAAGACTCCTTCTCCTCTGAGACCTGTAGTGCGCCAGCAGAGCACTTTTCACCCCCATATGGGGTGTTTTCTGAATCGGGAGAAATTGGGCTTCAAATTTTGGGGGGTATTTTCTGCTATTACCCTTTTTAAAAATGTAACATTTTTGGGAAACCAAGCATTTTAGGTAAAATTATTATTATTTTTTTTACATATGCAAAAGTCGTGAATCACCTGTGGGGTATTAAGGTTCTTTTTACCCTTTGTTATGTTCCCCGAGGGGTCTAGTTTCCAAAATGGTATGCCATGTGTTTTTTTTTGCTGTTCTGGAACCATAGGGGCTTCCTAAAGGTGACATGTCCCCCAAAAACCATTTGTCGCTCCTTCCCTTCTGAGCCATCTACTGCGCCCGCCGAACAATTGACATAGACATATGAGGTATGTGCTTACTCGAGAGAAATTGGGTTTCAAATACAAGTAAACATTTTCTCCTTTTTACCCCTTGCAAAAATTCAAAAATTGGGTCTACAAGAACATGCGAGTGTAAAAAATGAAGATTTTGAATTTTCTCCTTCACTTTGCTGCTATTCCTGTGAAACACCTAAATGGTTAAAACACTTACTGAATGTCATTTTGAATACTTTGGGGGTGCAGTTTTTATAATGGGGTCATTTATGGGGTATTTCTAATATGAAGACCCTTCAAATCCACTTCAAACCTGAACTGATCCCTGAAAAATAGGGAGTTTGAAAATGTTGTGAAAAATTTGAAAATTGCTGCTGAACTTTGAAGCCCTCTGATGTCTTCCAAAAGTAAAAACTCAAAAATTTTAAATTTAAAATTTTATGATGCAACCATAAAGTAGACATATTGTATATGTAAACCCAACATTTTTTTATTTTGAATATCCATTTTCCTTACAAGCAGAGAGTTTCAAAGTTAGAAAAATGCTAAATTTTCATTTTTTTTCATCAAATTTGGGGATTTTTCACCAAAAAAGGATGCAATTTCCCACAAAAATTTACCACTATAATAAAGTAGAATATGTCACGAAAAAACTATCTCGAAATCAGAATGATAAGTAAAAACATCCCAGAGTTATTAATGTTTAAAGTGACAGTGGTCAGAATTGCAAAAAACGGCCGAGTCCTTAAGGTGAAAAAGGGCTAAGTCCTTAAGGGGTTACATTTCAAATAAAAAGATGATGGCGCTGCTGGGCCTGGGTCTATTCATTTCAAATTTTCTCATGGGTAGCACCCGCTATCCAAAATCTTTTTCAAAAATTTCTAAAATTGTGGTGTTTTTTGGGGGGGATTATAAAGCCCTGGTGTGAACTCGTGCATCAGCCAACTCCAGGCTGTGTCATTCAGGCAATATATGGGTTACTGATGCCGCTGTTGGGCCTGGGTCTGTTAATTTCAAATTTTCTCATAGGTAGCACCCGCTATCCAAAATCTTTGGTTTAAATTTCTTAATTCATCTTTTAATCTTAGGGATTGTGAAGGCCTAGTGCCTACTCATGCTGCTGGCAACTCTGGGCTGTGCCATTCATCCATTATATGGTCTCCTCATGCTGCCAACACCTCCATGCTGTGTCATTCAGCCACTATATGGTCTCCTCATGCTTCAGCCTCATCCAAGCTGTGTTATTCAGCCACTATATGGTGTCCTCATGCTGCCAACATGTCCATGCTGTGTCACTAAGCCACTATATGGTCTCCTCATGTTGACAACACCTCCATGCTGTGTCATTCTGCCACTATATGGTCTCCTCATGCTTCAGCTTCATCCAAGCTGTGTCATTCAGCCACTATATGGTGTCCTCATGCTGCCAGCACCTCCACACTATGTCATTCAGTCACTATATGGTGTCCTCATGCTTCAGCCTCATCCAAGCTGTGTCATTCAGCCACTATATGGTGTCCTCATGCTGCCAACATGTCCATGCTGTGTCATTAAGCCACTATATGGTCTCCTCATGCTGACAACACCTCCATGCTGTGTCATTCTGCCACTATATGGTGTCCTCATGCTGCCAACACCTCCATTCTGTGTCATTGAGCCACTATATGGTGTCCTCATGCTTCAGCCTCATCCAAGCTTTGTCATTCAGCCACTATATGGTGTCCTCATGCTGCCAACACCTCCACACTGTGCCATTCAGCCACTATATGGTGTCCTCATGCTGCCAACACCTCGATTCTGTGTCATTGAGCCACTATATGGTGTCCTCATGCTTCAGCTTCATCCAAGCTGTGTCATTCAGCCACTATATGGTCTCCTCTTGCTGCCAACACCTCCACACTGTGCCATTGAGCCACTATATGGTGTCCTCATGCTGCCAACACCTCCATTCTGTGTCATTGAGCCACTATATGGTGTCCTCATGCTTCAGTCTCATCCAAGCTGTGTCATTCAGCCACTATATGGTGTCCTCATGCAGCCAACACCTCAATTCAGTCACTATATGGTCTCCTGACACTGATGCCACCACCAGGCTCTGTCATTGTGCTGCTGTGCGGCAGTGATTCTAAAAGCGATGCCAGTAATCTGCATGTTATTCTGAATAACAGTATTATTTCACTAACCCAGCACACTCCATATGCATTTTAGAACACAGCAAAGTGTTTTATACCCCTATAGAGGCTGTATGTAGGCTAGAAATAGCCTTTTTTAATATAGATTTGCCGCAAAAAAATTCGGATCGAAACAAACTTTTCCGGAAAATTGGGCGAATCGGCCGAATCGAATTTTTAAAAAGTTCGCTCATCTCTAATTATAATAATGAGTTTTTCTTTCTGTTTAACCTCTTAAGGACCCAGGGCGTATGGATACGCCCTGGCGTTTTCCGGTCCCTGCCACACGCCGGGCAGAGATCGGAACCGGATGCCTGCTGAAATGCTTCAGCAGGCATCCATGGCAAACGCGATCGCCGCAAATCGCAAGGGAAATGGCCCTTGCGATCTGCGGCGATACCAGGCTGATCGGGTCTCTGGGACCCGACCGCCCGGTAATTTTGGATGATCCCGGCTGTCACAGACAGCCAGGACCATGCTAAAGTATAGGAGCGAGGTGGCAAGCCTGCAACCTCCTCCTATCCCCTGCGATACATCGGTAGCTTAAGACGGCGACGGCGGCGACAGGTGAGTGGATCTTCAGCCGCGGTCGGGCCCTTAACAGCAATGCACGTCGCCGTAAAGCAACATGCATTGCTGTAATGGGACCATGTATACTACAACTCCCAGCATGCCCAGACAGCCCTTGGCATCTGGGCATGCTGGGAGTTGCAGTTTTGCAACATCTGGAGGTCCACAGTTTGGAGACCACTGTGCCCTTCCAGATGTTGCAAAACTACACATCCTCAGCATGCCCTTACTGTCCAGGCATGCTGGGAGTTGTAGTTCTGTAACATCTGGCCCTTCAGATGTTGCAGAACTATAACTCCCAGCATGCCTGGACAGTTTTGGCATACTGGGAGTTGTAGTTTTGCAACATCTGGAAGGGCACAGATTGGGAACCACTGTATTAGTGGTCTGCAAACTGTAGTCCTCCAGGTGTTGCAAAACTACAACTCCAAGCATGCTGGGAGTTGTAGTTCGGCAACATCTGGCTCTAAAGATGTTGTCGAAATACTACTTCCAGCATGCCTGAGAATGTTTGGGAGTAGTGATTATGCAACAACTGGAGGCACATTGGTTGGGAAACATTGTCTGTTTCCTAACTCAGTGTTTCCCAACCCGTGTGCCTCCAGCTGTTGCAAAACTATAACTACCAGCATGCACTGATAGACTGTGCATTCTGGGAGTTGTAGTTTTGCAACAGCTGGAGGTCCCCCCCCTGTGAATGTACAGGGTACATTCACATGGGCAGGGGCTTACAGTGAGTATCAGGCTGCAAGTTTGCGATGCAGCAAATTTTGCGCGGCAGCTCAAACTTGCAGCGGGAAACTCGCTGTAACCCCCCGCCCATGTGACTGTACCCTAAAAACACTACACTACACTAACACAAAATAAAAAGTAAAAAACACTACATATACACATACCCCTACACAGCCCCCCTGCCCAATAAAAATGAAAAACGTCTGGTACGCCACTGTTTCCAAAATGGAGCCTCCCCAACAACTCCCAGTATTGCTGGACAGCCGTTGACTGTCCAAGCATGCTGGGAGTTTTGCAACAGCTGGAGGCACCCTGTTTGGGAATCAATGGCGTAGAATACCCCTATGTCCACCCCTCTGCAAATCCCTAATTCAGGCCTCAAATGCACATGGCGCTCTCACTTTGGAGCCCTGTCATATTTCAAGGCAACAGTTTAGGGCCACATATGGGGTATCGCCGTACTTGGGAGAAATTGCCTAACAAATTTTGGGGGGCTTTTTCTCCTTTCATCCCTTATGAAAAGGTGAAGTTGGGGTCTACACCAGCATGTTAGTGTAAAAAATTAATTGTTTACACTAACATGCTGGTGTTGCCCTATACTTTTCATTTAGACAAGAGGTAAAAGGGAAAAAAGCCCCCCCAAAATTTGTAATGCAATTTCTCCCGACTACGGAGATACTCCATATGTAAGCGCAAAGTGCTCTGGGGGCGCACAACAAGGCCCAGAAGGGAGAGTGCACATGTACATTTGAGGTGATTTGCACAGGGGTGGCTGATTGTTACAGCGGTTTTGACAAACACGGAAAAAAAACCCCACCACATGTGACCCAATTTCGGAGACTACATCCCTCACGGAATGTAATGAGAAGAGATGGGGTTACAAATTTATGGGGTATTTTCTGCTATTTACCCCTAAGATCTCCTGTTCGACACCCCTATATTTTATGAGTTGGCACCGCTCCGTGCACAAAGCTGTGTCGACTATAGTACAAAAGCAGTGGTCGACATGTCCCCTCCATGCATCTCTATGGGGGAGAGCCAGAGATTCACGAGTGCTGTATCTCTGGATCTCCCATAGAGATGCATGGAGAAAGCGTGTCAGTACCCACTAAGTGCATGGGGAGAGCCAGGGGGCCAGGCAGGAACTCCAAAAGGTCCATGTTTATAGGAGATTTTAAGTACCGCAGTACCCCTTTAGGTAATGTTCAAACTGTGTTTTGTAAGTCCATTTTTATTGTTTCAATTGTTTCCATGTTCAGTTTCGCTTTATACAAAAGCTCAGCTGACAATATTATTGTACACAGCTAAAAAATGTACCGTATTTTTTGCCATATAAGACGCTCCGGCATGTAAGACGCACCGAATTTTAAAGGATGAAAATCTAGAAAAAAAAGATTCTGAACCTTCAACCTGCGGACCTCCAAATGTTGCAAAACTACAACTCCCAACATGCCCGGACAGCCAGGAGTTGTAGTTTTGCAACATCTGGAGGTCCGCAGGTTGAAGACCACTGGTATAGGAGGTAATACTCACGTGTCCCCGCCACTCTGGACCCGTCACCGCTGCCCTGGATGTTGCCCTCCATCACTGTTGCCGCATCCCCGGGGTGTCCCTGTTGCACCGGAACGTCTCTGCTGCCCGGTAGGCTCGCTCTCCGTCGCCACGATCACGTCGCTACGCACGCCGCTCCGCACGCCGCTCCTATTGGATGACAGGACAGCGTGCGCGACAACGTAATGACAACGAAGGAGAGCGCCGGCCATGCAGGGATCCCGGCACGGAGCAGACACCGAGGAGGCAGGTAAGGTCCCTCCCGGTGTCCTGTAAGCGGTTCGGGATGCCGCGATTTCACCGCGGCGGTCCCGAACAGCTCGACTGAGCAGCCGGGTTAGTGTCACTTTCGCTTCAGACGCGGCGGTCCGCTTTGATCGCCGCATTAAAGGGTTAATATAGGGCTTCACCGCGATCGGTGATGTCCTGTATTAGCCGCGGGTCCCGGCCGTTGATGGCCGCAAGGACCACTGCGATAGGACAGGTTTTAATGTGTATTTGCCATATAAGATGCACCAACTTTTCCCCCCCAGTTTTGGAGAAGAAAAAGTGCGTCTTATACAGTGAAAAATACGGTATTTGTTGCAATCTTTATTTTTTTTTTTACGTCAATAGAGAATTCTGCTGAATCTATTTTTAGCATTTGTTATGGTAGATCTCATTTTCTTCTATGAAATGTATATATTAAATGTAAACACGAATGCAGTGTAAACCTCTCCATAGTTTATCATTAGTCTTAGAAAATAATGATGAATACCTGTGGAATTCAGGAAAGAATTCAGAATGGTCAATATGAATGTTGCAGGTTGAATGAAAGAAGAGCAACTCAGTGTCAGAGTCTCATCTTTGATTGTATTACTGTAACTGTAGTTTGAAGTAGATCTTTAAAACCATTCTGCTAAATTTATGTAAAATGAAAAATAAAAACAAAAATATGCAGTCTACTAAATGTTTGTTGACAATACATAGCGGAAGAGCTTGTAAAAGAGCAGACTGCACACAGTTTTTTGTAGTCTGGAACCATGGAGACCTTTGAATTTTGAAATGCATTGGACTTTGTGGGTAAACAAATGTTCTACAAAAATGTATGAGATCAGAAATGAATAACTATATTAAGGAGTTTTATCATGAAGATAAATTGACCTCAACTGACACATGTGAAATTAAACATATTTGTCAATACAGGTAATTATCAGAAATCAACAATTTTTTTTTTTAAGGAAACCGTAGTGATACAGTATAGGCTGGATGCTCTCTTGTTTTTTGCTTGTTACCATGGGATACATCCTGTAGGCAGTTTCCTCATCTGGTCAGACATGCTCAGTAACACAGTTCTCCTCACACACAGTGAATATACAGCCAAATAGACTACAGCATACAGCTGCTACACTGCATAAAGTTAACATACATACTTATATATATGATGGAGTCTGGCTGCAGGGCGGGTACTGCCTATGAGCAAAATAGGCAGCCGTCTAGAGCACCCGCCACTCATCCGAAGCACCCGCCAAGCCAACTGCACCATCGCAACCCCATAGCCCCCTGGTACCATAATAATCTGCATTCTTTAACCTGCTGGAGGAGTGCAGTGCCACCTCCGAGGCCAGACAGGCAGATCCTGACATCATGTGCGCTTCCTGATATTGTGTGCTTAGTAAGGTGGAGCATGTCAAAGGGCCGAACCATTGGGCGGGGTCAAGAGGCGGCAAAATTAGCTTTCACCTAGGGTGGCAAAAATCCTTGCACCAGCCCTGTCTGGCTAAATATTCACTGGCCAGGATGAGGTAAATATCCATTATGTACTGCTATAGCTTCTATATTACAGTCTGTAATACAAAATTTAGTTGGCAAGAGGGGAGGGGGGAGAATATTATTCACTATGATAACACTGCACACTGTGTGAGGAGTTGGAGAGAAGAGATAGCTTTATCATTAAGAAGATTGGATTCTTGATGTAGCACAGAAACATGCATCTGCATTAATGACTACTGGGAAACAGCGTTCAAAGCATACCATGTGATAGAAACTTCTCCTACTACACAGATTTTCATATAAAAAGGGGAGAAGATTAAAAGGAAGGTAGCCACAAGGAAATAGGGCCATGTCTGCAATATTTTTAGAGGCAGTCATTTTTTTTATTCATCCTAACAAAATATTAAGTTTGCTGTGGTAAGTGATTATTAATGTAAGACCTCTTCAAGAATTATGTAATATTTTTGTTTTTGTGTTTCTGATTTTCTCATCATGAGAGCTATATTTCTTAAATGTTTCCATCTACATAGCCATATCAGGGCTTTTTTTTTTTTCTGCAGGACTATTTGTACTTTGTAGTGACACCCTACACTTTACTGTATGCACTGTGAAAGAAAAAAAATGTGTGGAGTAAAAAAAATTATTTTTAATTCTGCCACTTTTAGGGGTTTTGTATTTCAGCATTACACCATTTACTACTCTATTAACCTGACAATTTATCCTTATTCTATGGGTCTATACAACTACAGGGATATAATTAATATAGTTTTTGTTTTACTGCATATATACTACCACTAGGGGTCACAATACTTTCCAGAACATAATCCTGTCCGGCTGCAACATCATCATTGTCAAAGCTGAAGCACAGGCATGGACAAAGTCCAGTAATTGAGGAAGGATACCAGCAGTCCTTTGTGCTCACTCCTGTCCTCTGAGACTGCACCATGAAAACAGAAAGGAGGGGGTTACAGATCAGCCTGCAGTAATGGATGAAGAGACCCAGCACAGAAAACACTGGGAGAAAGAAGAGTCATGCAGGGCAAGGGCTCGCCCCCTCCAAAACGCAGGATGACAAAGAAGGTGTTTGTAAGCGAAATATAGGTGCTAGACCAGGTATAGGCAACCTTCGGCACTGCAGATGTTTTGGACTACATCTCCCATGATGCTCTTTCAGCCAAAATGCTGCCAAAGCATCATGGGAGATGTAGTCCAAAAACAATTTGCAGTGCCGAAGGTTGCCCATGCCTGTGCTAGACACATAAGAAATTAAGATTTTTTTTTAAGGAATATGAAACCTTTCTTGTTTTTAAGAAAAATGGTTTGCATTTCCATATTCTGACCCCTACCTTTTTTCTTTTTCTGTCTATGAAGCTGATTGGGGGCTAATTATTAGCGCAGCTAGTTGCTAGTTGTATATATGTATCCATATATTTTGGGGTAGATGGGACTTTTTGGATGGCTTTTTATTTTAACAATTCTGGCATTGGGTAGTGTTTTTTTTGTTTTTTTTTGTTTAAGGCATTTGCCGTGTGGGATCAATAACATTATATTTTAATAATTCATAAATTTCCTCATGCTGCAATATGAATTATGCTAATTTATTTTTTAGTTTAGATTTTTTTCCCTACGTTTTAACCTCCCCTAGGGGACTTTACTATGCGATTATATGTGTTGAAGTGAACTGTCATATCGTCAATTTGCCATGACAACCGATCAGCATCTTCCTATCTAGCTCTGAACTTTTCCTTCAAAAATGGGTTAAAAGGCTGGATGACAACTGATGCATTTTTATATGATTTGTGGTCAGTTTGAGCATATAAACTTATACTGATGCACATATATATGTGGACTCAGCCTTACGTTTGGGAAAAATGTACTACCTATTAAACACTGATTTTTTTTATTGTTAGCAGAGGTGATTTGTTTGTAAATAGAGTTGGTGAGGACCACACAATTGTGTTTTAGGGCTTGATAAATTAATGTAGAATGACAGTGGACATTCTTTTTCCCATGACTGCATTTTTATACTAGTATGCTTAAAGTCATCCTGAAAATAAGAAAGGCCCTTTATTTCTGATCCAGTCCCTCCCTACACTAAATACAGAGCTCAAAAAAATACCCCCAATAAAGGAGTGGGTCTGCAGGTGGTGACTACAGACCACTTCTCAGTTCCTATGCTTCCTGACTGATGTTTTGGTCACTTTTGAATGCTGGCGGTGCTTTCACTCTAGTGGTAGCATGAGACGGAGTCTACAACCCACACAAGAGGCTCAGGTAGTGCAGCTCATCCAGGATGGCCCATCAATGCGAGCTGTGGCAAGAAGGTTTACTGTGTCTGTCAGCGTAGTGTCCAGAGCATAGAGGTGCTACCAGGAGACAGGTCAGTACATCAGGAGATGTGGAGGAGGCCATAGGAGGGCAACAACCTAGACCACTACCTCCATCACTGTGCAAGGAGGAGCAGGAGCAGCACTGCCAGAGCCCTGCAAAATGACCAGGACCAGAAATGGGCATGTGTCCACTCAAACGGTTAGAAACAGACTCCATGAGATTGGTATGAGGGCCCGACATCCACAGATGGGGCTTGTGCTTACAGCCCAACACCATGCAGGACGTTTGGCATTTGCCAGAGAACACCAAGATTGGCAAATTTGCCACTGGCGCCCTGTGCTCTTCACAGATGAAAGCAGGTTCACACTGAGCACATGTGACAGAAGTTGCAGAGTCTGGAGACCCGGGCAGAATGTTCTGCAACATACTCCAGCATGACCGGTTTGGCAGTGGGTCAGTAATGGTGTGGTTTGGCTTTTTTTTTTTGGGGGGGGGGGGGGGGGCGCACAGCCCTCCATGTGCTTTCCAGAGGTGGCTTGACTGCCATTAGGTACCGAGATGCCTCAGACCCCTTGTTAGACCATACGCTGCTGCGGTTGGCCCTGGGATCCTCAATGCTAGACCTCATGTGGCTGGAGTGTGTCAGCAGTTCCTGCAGGAGGAAGGCATTGATGCTATGGACTGTCCTGCCCGTTCCCCAATCCGATTGAGCACATCTGGGACATCATGTCTCGCTCCATCCACCAACGCAACGTTGCACCACAGACTGTCCAGGAGTTGGCGGATGCTTTAGGTCAGGTCTGGGAGGACATACCTCAGGAGACCATCCGCCACCTCATCAAGAGCATGCCCAGACGTTGTAGGGAGGTCATATGGGCACGTGGAGGCCACACACACTACTGAGCCTCATTTTGACTTGTTTTAAGGACATTACATCAAAGTTGGATCAGCCTGTAGTGTGGTTTTCCACTTTGATTTTGAGTGTGACTCCATATTCAGACCTCCATGGGTTGATAAATTTGAATCCCATTGATCATTTTTGTGTGATTTTGTTGTTAGCACATTAAACTATGTAAAGACGAAAGTATTTCATATGATAAGTTCATTCATTCAGATCTAGGATGTGCTATTTTAGTGTTCCTAGTTATTTTTTTGAGCAGTGTATATAGCTGCTACATGGATCCAAAATATGGTCATGTGTATGACCCCAAAAATGCATGAAAGCTGTCTCCAACCTTTCGTAGAATAACTGTATCTGATTGATGCAAATTTAAATTTACCTAAATTTTCTAGGACTCACCTATTAAAATTTGGTTATAAAAAAATGCCTACCCTGTACTTTATGATGACCACATTTCTTCACACAAGAATATTAGTAAATAAGGTTTTGTTTTTTTGTTGCAATAAATAACTACTTTCCTTATTGTGGGATGTATAGCATCATTTCTCCGAAGTGTTTAATCACATTGACACTTGACCCCCACTATCTCTATTTTTCAGAAATGGCTTAAAGTTTGAATTTATATGGTAGTTTGGCTCAAAATGTAATACTCTTTTTTTCTTGAATGCCCCTGCAGTCATTGGGGGAGATTTATCAAAACCTGTTCAGAAGAAAAGTTGCTGAGTTTCCCATAGCAACCAATCAGATCACTTCTTTTTTTTTTAAATGGCCTCTGAAGAATGAAAGAAGCGATCTGATTGGTTGCTATGGGCAACTCAGCAACTTTTCCTCTGTATGGGTTTTGATAAATCTCCCTTATTGTGTCCTGTGCATTGAGCTTTTGAAAAAAAGAAAAAGAACATTTAAAAAAATACAACTGCTTTAAATCTGTTGGATTATTTTACCTGAGTAAAAGTCTTTGTTACAACTGAAATTCTCATGGCACTGGAATCCCCAGATGTACCTTACATGGTATTCTTTGTTTTCTGCCTTGTTTTACACAATTTCTCTAGAGACAATTCTAGTCTCCTTAGGATTTGTAACCTTACAAGTGTGCTCTGAACCATGTTCAATATGATTTATAACATGGAAAATATGCAGCAAATTGCCTATATTGTAAATAACCAGGATATTGGAGTAAGATACATTTTTAGACTGCAATTTTTGGATCAATCCATTAAAAAAAAAATGAAGTCTAAAAGTTTTTAGTTTTTCGACTCCAATTCACAGAATTGTATTCTGTATATTCAGAGAATCAGAAAGGAAAACTCCACTACACAGTCTAATATTTTTTTACAATCATCATTAAAACATTTCAATTTTTATTTTGGAAATGTTTAGCTGTTCTCTTTGCTATCATACTTAAATCAGTATTGCATACTAAGAATGTGCCCACCTGCACAAGTCAGAACTATATTGTATAGAACACTAGTATTGCTCGCGAATATTCGCAATGCAAATTTTATTCGCGAATATCACATATTCGCGAATTCGCGAATATTCGCGAACATAGCACTATATATTCGTAATTACAAATATTCATTTTTTTTTGTTTTTTTTAATCACAGTACACATCACAGTGATCATCCCTCTCTGCTTCCAGCTTGTGTGGTGTAATGAAGGCTCTAATAATACTGTGTGAGACTGGCGTGCAAATTTTCGCATATACGGTTATACTCATTTTTGTATATGCTAGTTTTCGCATATGCTAATTTTCGCATACGCAAATTTTTACATATGCGAAAATAAAACGCGAATATTACGAATATGCAAATTTAGCGAATATATGACGAATATTCGTCCATATATTCGCCAATATTCGTGAATTCGAATATGGCTTATGCCGCTCAACACTATAGAACACTTATGGGGACCCTTAGAAGTGCTTTCTGTAAATTCATTTGCCTCAGATTGCATGTACAAAACTACTGTTCCCTAGAAGCACTGGCTCTATGGAAAGTATCAGAACTTGGTACAGTGGCACACTAGTTTGGACAGTCATCTGATATGCTCTAGATCTCCTTACCTCATTATCTAATTGACAATTTGCAACTGAAATGTAAACTTAAATTTTTTGCCAATGACCTACATAGTGCTTGTACCTACAGAGCATTTCTATACCAAGTCTTTTGGAAACCAGGGGTACATATAGAAGTCATATAGTTCCATAACAAAATTCTAAATTGGGCCCTCCAACCTTCATGCACAACCTTAAGCAGAGGAGGCTCTAGATCTTGTGAGGCCATAGGTGAAACTCGAACATGAGGCCCTCACTGACACTCATAATTCTAAGACATGAAAGTTGTGAGATGGTCGGAGCGTAGTGAGATGTTGCACCATAGTTTAGGTGTGCAGCAACTGGGGCAAGGCGCCTAAAATGCCTAATTATAGAGCCGCTTCTAACTTTGACATGGAGACATGTCAAAAGCTTTCATCAGCAAGGGTCCGACAGGGGAAACCATTTGGCCATTAGGACAGGCACACGGATGAGTTTACTTGAAAAAAAAAGGCATACAACTAAAAAAAATAAAAAATAATATTGGAAGAAATTTATCATTTTACATGCGTTAAATTTTTTGTCTTTTGCCACACACACAGCAGGTAGATCTGATTTATATTTATTTTACACTACTTAGGTGACCCTTTTAGGCACAATCATGCTGGGAGACTTCTCCTGAAAATTGAACGTAGCTAATGGGGATTTATGTTTTCCCAACAAATTTATGTGTGCTGGGTTACTGCAGCTCAGCCCATTCATGTTAATGTTGTTGCACCTCTTGACTTGATGTAGGTTATGTTTCTAGTTTTCTATTCAACAGTGTAGAAAGAATGAATTGCACAGCCAGGGCAGGAGATTGTAGAAGGTGCACATATAAAATGTAAAGCTTACTAGATTTTCATGCTTGATAGTTCTCAAGCTAGCGGGCTAAATCATAGAACTGAATTCAGATAGTTATATTAACATTACTTACAGTTTATCAGTTTTAGAGTATAACTTAATTTTTTGATCTTATTTCCATTTAGTGTGTTATTTCATTGTTCACAGATTTACAGGTGCAAAGGTTGTAAAGTTATTATGGTGATTTATGAGATGTAGATCCTGGTAGTACAGTGGAGCTATGAGTAAAGACCTGCAATGTAATAGTCAATATTTGCTTAAAGGGGTACTCTGCCCCAAGACATCTTATCCCCTATCCAAATGATTGGGGGTAAGATGTCTGATCGCAGGGGTCCCACAGCTGGGACCCCCAGCAATTTCCAGGCTGGCACCCTGGTGTTCTGAACATTTTTGTTCAGAACGCTGGGTTCGGGTGGCCGTGATCATGATGTCACGCCATGCCCTCTTCATTTATGTCTATAGGAGGGGGCGTGATGAGCGACCACAGCAGTCACGCCCCCTCCCATAGACATGCATGGATGGGGCGTGGCATGGCGTGACATGAAAAAATGTTCAGAATGTCATGCAGCCAGCCCAGAACCCAGAAAGGTGTTATTGCAGAGTACAATTGGTCCGCGCCAAATAAGCCCTCAAATGGTTCCATGGGTAGAAAAAATAAAAGAGTTATGTCTCTTTTTATAGGCAAGGAGGAAAAAAACAAAAATTCTAACTTGAAATTGGCTGTATCCTCAAGGCTCAAACAGGCAGTGTTTTTTTTTTTATTAATCCCCTGTGGGAGAAGCCATATAAAAAGTGTATCTGAATATGTTAGGGCATCATATTTAATCTTCAGATCTGTTACTCTAATAGGCAGGGCTGGTGCCAGCTATAGGCAAGGCAAGTGCCTACAATGCTCAGTGGATGAAGGGGCTGCCTGGGGATCCAAAACGGACATCTCAGGTTCCCCAGAGAGAGTGCAATTTTAAACTTTGTGCCTTTAGGATGCACAGAGTTCAAAGCCCCTTGCAGCCATAACAGCATGGGGCTGTGTGGTTCTGTTCTGTCCCTTCAGGCAGTGCTTCCTCTGCATGCAGTGTCTCTACATCACGCTGCCTGAACAGAAATAATAGGAGCCTCAGGGAAAGGAATGCCTGGAGCTTTGGAGGAATAATGGTGAGGTAAGTGGTGTGATTTTTATTTTTCATGGGGCCTGCAATATTGGGGCAATGTGAGAGAATATGGGGGAAATGTGGGGGAATATTGGGGCACTGTGAAGAAATATGGGGGTAATGTAAGGGAATATGAAAGGCAATGTGAGTAAATATGAGGGCAATGAGAAAAAATATGAGGGCATGGGAAAGAAAATGGAGGCAATGGGAAAGAATATGGGGGTGACGTGAGGGAATAAGGGGGTTATGTAAGGAGACCTGCTATATGGGGCAATGTAAGGGAATATGGGGGCAATGTGAGGGCACTTGCTATATGGGGGTAATGTGAGAGTACCTGCTGTATTGGGGCAATGTGAGCTTTCCTGCTATATGGGGAAATGTAAGGGGCCTGCTAAAGGGGCAATGTGGAAGGGTACAAAGTGGGCACTATTTCTGTATGGAGCAAAACACATGGATAATTTGTATAATTTGTATAAAGATAAGAATTGTGCTGGAACGAGGAGTCCATCAGATTCCGTAAACACGATTCATGGTTGGAGAAATCTTCACGATGGACTGGGCCATATGAAATAGAAAAAAAAGTGGCTCTGATCAGAGAGTCACCACATATCGTTTAAATAACGTATACAGTCTGCAGAGCTTTTGTAGAGCTGGTCTCTACTTTTATATGGTCACTGTATGTGAGAATATTGATCACTGTCTAGTAGATTTTATTTAGTAATAGTATAGTGGAAAAAAAGGGGTACAACCAAGGGCTAGGATGAAAGGGGTGGAGCCAAGGTGGTGGCAAAATTACATTTTGCCTAGGGTGGAAAAATTCCATGCATCAGCCCTGCTAACAGACAAAACTTCACAAACAAATTTGTGCCACTTAGCTAACAAGAGCCTTAAAAGATACTGCGGACTTATATTTACACTGTATTAAGGAGAACCCTCCCTCCCAGTAAATGCCAGGCTTCTGTGTGTACATGTATTCCTAGCCACCCATCAATCACCACAGTATTGTGTGTGTGTGTGTGTGTGGGGGGGGGGGATTCTCCCCGTGAATACAGTGGACTATGAGTGCGCTATTTTTTTTCTAGCTAATAGCCAAATGGTGCAATATATTTTGTGCTGTTTTGGCTAATAGGACAGTGGACCTGTAGCTGTAATGTACTGCTCTTACATAGGGCAACATATTCAGTTGACAGATCGGCTTTAATCAGGAGATATAACCCTGTAATATATTATTTATCAGTGAAGATCATTTCCTAGACTCTGTTATTTATTAGTATTCGCTATGCTTGATACACAGTAGACCAGATGAATAGCCTTTATTGCAGAGGTCACAGGATCTTTTCCTATTCTACTCTGTATCCATGCTGATGAAACTGGTAACCTTTTTTGCTGACCTACATGCGTTTCCTCTGGACTTTAACATTCTGAACATCTGTCTTCAGGCTTCTGTCTAGAACCTCGCGAGGCCGTGTTGTGCATTTTTATTGTGTGTAGTAAAATCCACAATGGAATCTCTGTGAAAGCTCAGTATCTCTTTATACCTCAGATTGTTTTACTGTCAATGTCAGTCAATTACCCTTTCGTTCAACAGTTCATATGGGTTCTCGGATATCAATCATTGAATTTAATGGGAAACTGCTGATTTAAGTCAAACCAGACACATCATATTTATTTGTACAGCATTATTTTAAAATGTGTTTCACAAAACCTTTTAACATTTACTTAGTATATAGGGTCATGTTTATCATTGCTACTGTGGAATAAAGATGTGTCATTGTCACTTTGTCACCATTTATTTCATAGCCTCTTTGGCTTTATAATACTGGATTATGAAGAATTTTAAGTTAAATAATTTTTTAAAGTTATTATTAATAAGATCAACTTAGAAAAGACAGAAACCAAAATTCAAACAAAAATCAAATATAACAACGAAAGAAAACGTAGGTGCACTCACCGCAGAGCTGAGACTGTCGCGTCTGGATGTCCGGTACCTGAGGCCGGAAGAAGCACGCACTTACGTGCGAAACTGCCGACGTAGCCTCCGAGCACCACACGATACCAGCGCCTATGCCGTGACCCGGCTACCCGACACCGGACATCCAGACGCGACAGTCTCAGCACTGCGGTGAGTGCACCTACGTTTTCTTTCGTTGTTACATTTGATGCTTCATATCTGTGTATGTGCACCCCGCAGGAGACTCTTATCGGAGGTCGCCGGGGACTTTGCTGTACGCATCGTTAGGTGATATAGTTCTTCATGTGGGCTCTCCCTACATTTCTATCTTGGAATTCGGTACAAAAATCTAATATATTGAACTAAATAAAAATTGTAATAGCTAAAATATACACTTTATTATGGAATGCCAAATAGTTCTATTTAACCAGTACATATATGATGTTACCCCATGATAATGTTGTTTATGGGAATTATTTCATTCTATTGTTTTGTTCACTGTGATCTTTCTACTACAAGGGCCGAGATCGTCCTTGTGTTTTTCTTTTGCCCCATCTCTTTACGTGTTGAGTATGAACTTGTATGATGTTTTTAATCTGTATGTCAAGATTAGTCAATAAAGATTTTCATATTTTGGCTACATTGTGCTGCTGCAATTATAGTTCTTTGTAGGTTTGTGGCGGCAATATACACAGTAGAGTGAGCTGCAGAGGTTTACCATTTAAAAGGTATATATTTACTGACTAAATAAGAAAAACTACATTAATTTTATTAAGGGGAACATTGCTTGCACTATGCAAAAATAGTAGCAAAAGGCAAGTCAACTCATCCCCATAGGTCTGAATACACATTCAATAGGGTTGTGCATTATTTCCAGAGGAAGCAAGGATGGCATGAAACACAGAGGGTCGATTGTGTTCAGACATCCGAAGTGTGAACAAGCTCTAGCCACCAGCTTCCGATAAAAAATGTCATCAATAATCCATTAAAAGTGAAAAAAGACAAAATTCAACAGGATAAATGTGTTTCGGCCAATGTGTTTCAGACTGTTAACAATTCTTAATCATGACTCCATTGGTAGCTATGATTACAAAGTATTATTGGTTCAAAATGCGTTGACTCTTTTAGGGAACTATGGTATTATCTATCTATGTATGGTGATCTGGCTACCAGTATTTACAGCCATGCTATCTTTAATTTTGCTTTTGAAAAATCATGTGTGTAATCCCCTGTTGAACTCTTGTTATGACCTTTGAGAAGAGGGAAACATGTTGGGCTTGTGTGTATTGTAAACAGGAACTTGTTGGGTCACGGTGCCAATCTAGGAGCAGCAACAGCAATATTGGCTATGGCATCCTTGGTGTCTATGGTTGCTTATTTATAGCAATGGTGACACCCCTATTTTGATGGATTTATTTGTTTGTAAATATCTGAGGGCCTGAAATTTATTCAGAGTTTCATAAGTTCGTGATAGATGTTTGAGTGTCATGTATACTGAGAAGAAAGTGGCCATTTCACTTTTTTCCTGACACCCTGGTGACCACATGATCACTATGTGCCAAGAAGTTGAAGGGACTGCTGGGTTGTAGCAAACCCTGATCAGATCTGCAGCTAAAATTTTAGACCCATTTACAAGGGAAATCAGCAATAAAAAACAACTTGTAATTATTACTTTACTTTTTATTTAACACATTTTATTTTACACATTGAAAGGCTTTTGTTGGCCCAATGTAAAAAAAAAGTTTGACACAAAATATTAGAAAAATTATTACATAAAGCCACCAAACTGTTCCCAGCTCAAAATTTTTCTTTCAATTACTCCAAGTGCTTTAAAAAACTAAAGAAGTCACATTTACCTGCCACTGCTGCTCTGACAGTGCCCTGGTCCCCACTAGACTCTTTTTCTTCCTGCTTTCTATGATACTTCATTTCTTCAGGAAAAACCTGCACAGCCAGTCACTGGCTAAAGTGTGTCACTATGGTGGCCAGTGATTTGGCTGTGTGACCATTTCCTGCACAAAGAAAATGTCAAAGGAAGCAGGAGAAAGCAGGGAAACCCCTTAAAAGGGTGCCCTATTTGAACAATACCTGTCTAAATGCTATATTAAAGGGGTACTCCATTGGATTTTTTTTAATCAACTGGTGCCAGAAAGTTAAACAGATTTGTAAATTACTTCTATTTAAAAATCTTAATCCTTCCAGTACTTATCAGCTGCTGTATGCTCCAAAGGAAGTTATTTTCTTTTTTAATTTCTTTTCTGTCTGACCACAGTGCTCTCTGCTGATATCAGGAACTGATATCTCTGTCCATGTCAGGAACTGTCCAGAGCAGCATGGGTTTGCTATGGGGATTTGCTCCTGCTCTGGACAATTCCTGACATGGACAGAGGGGTCAGCAGAGAGCACTGTGGTCAGACAGAAAAGAAATTAAAAAAGAAAAGAACTTCCTTTGGAGCATACAGCAGCTGATAAGTACTGAAAAGATTTAGATTTTTAAATAGAAGTAATTTACAAATCTGTTTAACTTTCTGGCACCAGTTGATTTAAATAAAATTGTTTTCCACCGGAGTACTCCTTTAAAGGGGTTATCTATCATAAAGTGATTTTAGTACTTATAGTGCATAGTGAAAGTATTCGCCCCCTTGAACTTTAGACCTTTTGCCACATTTCAGGCTTCAAACATAAAGATAAAAACTGTAATTTTTTGTGAAGAATCAACAAGTGGGACACAATCATGAAGTGGAACAAAATTTATTGGATATTTCAAACTTTTTTTTAACAAATAAAAATTGAAAAATTGGGCGTGCAAAATTATTTTGCCCCCTTAAGTTAATACCTTTTGCTATGATTAAGCTGTAAGTCGCTTGGGGTATATGTCTGTCAGTTTTGCACATCGAGAGACTGAAATTTTTGCCCATTCCTCCTTGCAAAACAGCTGGAGCTCAGTGAGGTTGGATGAAGAGCGTTTGTGAACAGCAGTTTTCAGTTCTTTTCACAGATTCTCGATTGGATTCAGGTCTGGACTTTGACTTGGTCATTCTAACACCTGAATATGTTTATTTGTTAACCATTCCTTTGTAGATTTTGCTTTATGTTTTGGATCATTGTCTTGTTGGAAGGCAAATCTCTGTCCCAGTCTCAGGTCTTTTGCAGACTCCATCAGGTTTTCTTCCAGAATGGTCCTGTATTTGGCTCCATCCATCTTCCCATCAATTTTAACCATCTTCCCTGTCCATGGTGAAGAAAAGCAGGCCCACACCATGATGCTGCCACCACCATGTTTGACAGTGGGGATGGTGTGTTCAGGGTGATGAGCTGTGTTGCTTTTACGCCAAACATAACGTTTTGAATTGTTGCCAAAAAGTTCGATTTTGGTTTAATCTGACCAGAGCACCTTCTTCCACATGTTTGGTGTGTCTCCCAGGTGGCTTGTGGCAAACTTTAAACAACACTTTTTATGGATATCTTTAAGAAATGGCTTTCTTCTTGCCATTCTTCCATAAAGGCCAGATTTCTGCAGTATACGACTGATTGTTGTCCTATGGACAGAGTCTCCCACCTCAGCTGTAGATCTCTGCAGTTCATCCAGAGTGATCATGGGCCTCTTGGCTGCATCTCTGATCAGTCTTCGCCTTGTGTGAGCTGAAAGTTTAGAGGGACGGCCAGGTCTTCATAGATTTTCAGTGGTCAGATACTCCTTCCATTTCCATATTATCGCTTGCACAGTGCTCCTTGGGATGTTTAGAGCTTGGGAAATCTTTTTGTAGCCAAATCCGGCTTTAAACTTCTCCCCGACAGTATCTTGGACCTGCCTGGTGTGTTCCTTGTTCTTCATGATGCTCTCTGCGCTTTAAATGGACCTCTGAGACTATCACAGTGCAGGTGCATTTATACGGAGACTTGATTACACACAGGTGGATTCTATTTATCATCATTAGTCATTTAGGTCAACATTGGATCATGCAGAGATCCTCACTGAACTTCTGGAGAGAGTTTGCTGCACTGAAAGTAAAGGGGCTGAATAATTTTTCATGCCCAATTTTTAAGTTTTTTATTTGTTAACAAAGTTTGAAATATCCAATAAATTTCATTCCACTTCATGATTGTGTCCCACTTGTTGTTGATTCTTCACAAAAAATTACAGTTTTCTATCTTTATGTTTGAAGCCTGAAATGTGGCAAAAGGTCTAAAAGTTCAAGGAGGCCGAATACTATCATTATGCACTGTACCTGCAAGACAGTAATGGACATGCTTAGAAAGGATAAAAGCTTGTCGGGGAGTAAATGACTATCTTGTGAGATTACCATAATGCTGAGGCTATTTTTTGTGAACTAGCTCCTGTTGAAGTTCGTTCTCTCAATCTACAAATCCCATAGTTCCTTACATGTAAGTGTGAGCTCACTTTTCTCCCTCCCACACATCAGCCAACCCACCCATTGAAACAAACCTGTGCTTCCTCAGATGCAATAGACCAGTGTTTTCTGACCAGGGTGTCTCCAGCGGTTGCAAATTCTTGCAGAATGATCTCCCACACATGCAGTCACTCCACCCATTGAAGCAAAGACAGGCTCCCTATGAACACCTGACTAGTTATGTAATGTCTTGCTGCCACTCTGCAATCTGGGAAAACCTGAGACGACAGTCATTTTGTATGCTGTTTAAAATAAATATAGGGGCAAAAATCACAGAAGAATTGCGAGACCATTGTGAAACACAGGTACAGACAATATATTATGAACGACACTAACTTTACAGCCCCTGTAGCATGTACCGTTTGGGCACCACTGTATAGTGGTCTCCAAACTGTGCTCTTCCAGATTTTGCAAAACTACAACTCCCAACATGCCCGCCGGCAGTCTGGGCATGCTGGGAGCTGTAGTTTTGAACAACTGGAGACACACTGATTGGGAAACATTGTCTGTTTCCTAACTCAGTGTTTCCCAACCAGTGTGCCTCCAGCTGTTGCAAAACTATAACTCAAAGCATGCACTGACAGACCATGCATGCTGGGAGTTGTAGTTTTGCAACAGCTGGAGGAACACTTGTTGGGAAACACTGAGTTAGGAAACAGACAATGTTTCCCAACCTAACTCAGTGTTTTGCAACCAGCGTGCCTCCAGCTGTTGCATAACCACAACCCTCAGCATACACGGACAGCCAAAGGGCATGCTGGGAGCTGTATTTTTTCAACAGCTACTGGGTACATTCACACGGGCGGGGGTTTACAGTTAGTCTCTCGCTGCAAGTTAGAGATGCAAGAAATTTTTCGGTGCAGCTCAAACTCCCAGCGGGAAACTCGCTGTAATCCCCCGGCAGTCTGAATGTACCCTAAAAACACTACACTACACAAAATAAAGGGTAAAACACTACATATACACATACCCCTACACAATTACCCCCCTCCCTTCCCCAATAAAAATGAGAAACCTCTGGTGCGGCATGGTTTCTAAAATGCAGCCTCCAGCTGTTGCAAAACAACAACCCCCAAAATTTGTAGCGCAATTTCTCCTGAGTACGGAATTACCCCATATGTGGACGTAAAATGCTCTGCGGACGCACAACAAGGCTCAGGAGGGAGAGCGCCTAAATTGGTGATTTGCACAGTGGCTGATTTTACAGCGGTTCTGACATAAATGCAAAAAAATAAATACCCACATGTGACCCCATTTTGTAAACTACACCCGTCACGGAATGTAACATGGGGTATATTGAGCCTGAACACCCAACAAGTGTTTGACGAATTTTCGTTAAAGTTGGACGTGAAAATGAAAAATGTTATTTTCTTCACTAAAATGCTGGTGTTATCCCAAATTTTTCATTTTCACAAGGGGTAATAGGAAAAAAGCCCCCCAAAATTTGTAACCCCATGTGTGTTTACAAAGCCCCCATAGTGCCAGAACAGTGGAACCCCCCCACATGTGACCCCATTTTGGAAACGACACCCCTCACGCAATGTAATAAGGGGTACAGTGAGCATTTACACCCCACAGGTGTCTAACAGTGTAATTTTTCATTTGCACAGCCCACTGTTCCAAAGATCTGTCAAACGCCAGTGGAGTGTAAATGTTCACTGCACCCCTTATTACATTCTGTGAGGGGTGTAGTTTTCAAAATGGGGTCACATGTGGGGGATTTCTGCAGTTCTGGCATCATGGGAGGTTTGTAAATGTACATGGCCCCCAACTTCAATTCCAGCAAAATTCTATCTCCAAAAGTCCAATGGTGCTCCTTCTATTCTGAGACCTGTACTGAGCCAGAAGAGCACTTAACATCCACATATGGGGAGTTTTCTTAACCGGTAGAAATTGGACTTCAAATGGTGGGGTCCATTTTCTCCTATTACACCATGTGAAAATGAAAAATTTGGAGTAACACCATAATTTTAGTGTTAAAAATCTAATTTTCCATTTTCACGTCCAACTTCAATACAAAGTTGTCAAACACCTGTGAGGTGTTAAAGGGGTACTCTGGTGAAAACCTTTTTTTTTTTAAATCATCTGGTGGCAGAAAGTTAACCATATTTGTAAATTACTTCTATTAAAAAATCTTTATCCTTCCTGTACTTATTAGCTGCTGAATACTACAGAGGAAATTCTTTTCTTTTTGGAATGCTCTCTGATGACATCACGAGCACAGTTCTCTCTGCTGACGATATAATAATAATAATAATAATAATGCTTTATTTATTGTTGTCCTTAGTGGGATTTGAACCCAAGTCCCCAGCACTGCAAGGCAGCAGGGCTAACCACTGAGCCACCATGCTGCCCTTAGCATACATCTGCTATGCATGGTTGCTAAAATGGACAGAGATATCAGCAGAGAGCACTGTGCTCGTGATGTCATCAGTGTTCCAAAAAGAAAGGAATTTCCTCTGTAGCATTCAGCAACTAATAAGTACTGGAAGGATTAAGATTTTTTAATAGAAGTAATTTACAAATATGTTTAACTTTGTGCCACCAGTTGATTTAAAAGAAAAAAGGTTTTCCCCGGAGTACCCCTTTAACCTCTTAAGGACCCATGACGTATGCATACGTCATGGGTCCCGGTCCTGCGATATAACGCGGGGTCACACGGTGACCCCGCATCATATCGCGGCGGGCCCGGCGTCATAGTGAAGCCGGGACCCGCCTCTAATAGCGCGCGGCACTGATCGCTGTGCCGCGCGCTATTAACCCTTTAGCCGCGCGCTCAAAGCTGAGCCGCGCGGCTAAAAACGAAAGTAAAAGTGCCCGGCTAGCTCAGGGAGCTGTTCGGGATCGCCGCGGTATAATCGCGGCATCCCGAACAGCTGTAGCACAGGAGGAAGGTCTCTTACCTTCCTTCCTGCAGTCCGATCGCCGAATGAATGCTTCAAGCCTGAGATCCAGGCTTGAGCATTCAATCGCCTAAAACACTGATTGATCCATTCCTATGGAGATGGATCAATCAGTGTAAAAGATCAGTAAATGCAATATTATAGCCCCTTATGGGAGCTATAATGTTGCATAAGAAAAGTGTAAAAAAATCATTAACCCTTTCAATTATCCCTTCCCCTAATAAAAGTTTAAATCACCCGGCATTTCCAAAAATAAAAAAAACATTATGTAAATAATAATAAAAATAAACATATGTGGTATCGTCGCATGCGGAAATGTCCGATTTATAAAAATATACCGCTTTTTAAACCGCTCGTTCAATGGCGTACGCGCAAAAAAATTCCAAAGTCCAAAATAGCGCATTTTTGATCACTTTTTATACCACAAAAAAGTGAATAAAAAGTGATCAAAAAGTCTGATCAGAACAAAAATGGTACCGCTAAAAACTTCAGATGACGGCGCAAAAAATGAGTCCTCAAAGCGCCCTGAACACAGAAAAATAAAAAAGTTATAGGGGTCAAAAGATGACCATTTTAAACGTATAAATTTTCCTGCATGTATTCATGATTTTTTTCGGAAGTGATACAAATTCAAACCTATACAAGTAGGGTATCATTTTAACCGTATGGACCTACAGAATAAAGATAAGGTATCATTTTTGACAAAAAATGTACAGCGTAAAAATAGAAGCCCCCAAAACTTACAAAATAGTGTTTTTTCATCAATTTTGTCGCACATTGATTTTTTTTCCCGTTTCACCGTAGATTTTTGGGTAAAATGACTAATGTCATTACAAAGTAGAATTAGTGACGCAAAAATTAAGCCATTATATATAATTTTAGGTGAAAATTTTTAAGAGTTATGATTTTTTAAAGTTAAGGAGGAAAAATTGAAAATGAAAAAACGGAAAAAGCCCGGGTCCTTAAGGGGTTAAGGTTCACTATACCCCTTGTTATATTCCTTGAGGGGTGTAGTTTCCAAAATAGTATGCCATGTGGGGGGATTTTTGCTGTTCTGGCACCCTGGGGACTTTCTAAATGCAACATGCCCCCCAAAAACCATTTCAGCAAAATTCTCTTTCAAAAAGCCAAATTTTGCTCCTTCTCTTCTAAGCATTGTAGTGCTTCTAACCTGTACTGAGCCAGCAGAGCACTTAATGTCCACATATGGGGCGTTTTCTTAATCAGGAGAAATTGGTCTTCAAATTTTGGGGTCCATTTTCTCCTATTATCCCTTGTGAAAAAGAAAAATTTGGGGTAACACCATCATTTTAGTGTTAAAAATCTAATTTTACATTTTCACGTCCAACTTCAACGCAAAGTGGTCAAACACCTGTGAGGTGTTAAGGCTCACTATACCCTTTGTTACGTTCCTTGAGGGGTGTAGTTTCCAAAATAGTATGCCATGTGTTTTTTTGCTGTTCTGGCACCAGGAGGGCTTCCTAAATACAATATGGCCCCCAAAAACCATGACAGCAAAATTTTTTTCAAAAATCCAACAGTTGCTCTTTCCCTCTTGAGCCATGTTGTGAGGCCACAGAGCACTTTATGTCAACGTATGAGGTATTTTCGTACTCGAGAGAAATTGGGCTACAACTTTTGGGGGTCTTTTTCTCCTTTTACCACTTTTAAAATTGAAAAAAAAATGGGGCTACAAGAACATGTTAGTGTAAAAAACACAGATTTTTATTTTTCTCCTCCACTTTGCTGCAATTCTTGTGAAACACCTAAAGGGTTAACACACTTTTTGAATGTCGTTTTGAAAACTTTCAGGGGTATAGTTTCTATAATGCGGTCATTTATGGGGTATTTCTCACAGAAAGGCCCCTCAAATCCAGTTCAAACTTAACTGGTCCCTGAAAAATTCAGATTTTGAAATTTTCATGAAAATTATGAAAATTGCTGCTATACTTTGAAGCCCTCTAATGTCTTCAAAAAGTAAAAACATGTCAATTTTATGATGCCAACATAAAGTAGACATATTGGGGGACATTTACTAATCTAGTCTATTCTGGGTATGCTTATAGACCAGCGTATGTGGTAGTCTCCTGTCTATTGTGCTCCTAATTTATCAAAGGTCTCACAGCCCTTTATAAATTCTGTGCTCAGACTTCAGGGTCTACAGCTTAAACTGCATTTAGACCTGCTCCAACATGGTCTGACATTTCAGTGTATTTTGGGCAGATGCGACTTGTCGCACAAAAGTCGCACTTGATAAATTCAGCACCAATGCATTTTCCAATGCATTTCCGTCTAAAATAGACTTGCATGCATCATGTTCTAAAAATCCTCTACAGCAAAAGTCGCAGAAAAGTCACACATATTTAGACTGCGACTTTCTGTGCGACAAATTTAGACAGGAAAAACCAGTCTAAATCCTTTGATCAATCTCCCCCATTGTATTTGTAAATCAATATAAAATTTATTTGGAATATCCATTTTCCTTACAAGCAGAAAGTTTAAAAGTTAGAAAAATGCTACATTTTCAAAATTTTCATGACATTTTGTGATTTTTCACCAAGGAAGGATGCAAGTAGTGACAAAAATTTACTGCTATGTTAAAGTAGAATATGTCACGAAAAAACTATCTCGGAATCAGAATAATCAGTAAAAGCATCCCACAGTTATTAATGCATAAAGTGATAGTGGTCAGAATTGCAAATAAAGGGCTCAGTCCTTAAGGTGAAAAAGGGCTCAGTCCTTAAGGGGTTAAGGTACATGATTGTCATAGAAGAGGATCCAGTGCTTAAGACACTTTCTATTAGCATCAGTACTTTCTGAAGGCCTTAAAGGGTACTCCGCTGCTAGACATCTTATCCAAAGGATAGGGGATAAGATGTCTGATGGGGGGGGGGGGGCCTGCTGCTGGGCCCCCGTGATCTCCTGCAACACTCGGCATTATAAACAAACACCGGGTTTCGGCAACAATGGCCGTGACATCACGGACACGTCCCCTTGTGATGTAACGCCACCCCCCCTCTATTCATGTCTAAGGGAGTGGACGTGATGGCCCTCCCATAGACATGAATGGAGAGGGCATGACGTAACGAGGGGGCGTGGTCGTGAAGTCATCCGGCTCCGAGCGTTCTGAACAAAATGTTCAGGACGCTGGAGCACCAAAGTACACCTTTAATATTTAAGTGGTCGCCACTGTAGAAGTAATGAACAGTAATGACTGCTGCTTTTACCAGCGATCACAGTGGATCCTCAAGGATTTCACCTTCCAGACCACAGGAACCAGCTGATCACCATCATGTCCTCTTTTAGACATAGGTCTGTCCAGATGGGATAACCTCTTTTAAAAGACCCACCGGCAATAGCCAGTGCTCAAACACCTTACTAGATACATAGCTGAGACATAAAGGTATGCAAAGATTGGCATTACAACAATATAACACTTTTGTTCATAACTTATTTATGTCATAATAATTTACAATATTTGCTATAACATATGTTAGCACAGGTAAAAAAAATATAATAACCCTCGACAGGAACTACAGCTGTTAAATAAATCTATAATTCCCCTGTTGTTATTAATGGTTAGAATATAAAACGTGTGCATACATTGATAGTAAAATATATTTCCATACACAATGTAATATTCATCAGTGTAGATAGGGCTACAACACAAATATAAAAACAATAACAAGATGCAACATTCTCCAATACGCTGATATTTGTGACGGGCATTGTGCACAAGAATGCAAATGAGAGTTAGGATATTACTTATTCATAAGCATTTAACATGTTGTTCACTAAACACCAATACCTTGGGATATTGTTTTGCTGCCAAAAAAATAACAACAGTTTTTATCACTTACAGGATGTATTCCAGGGACAATATAAAAAATATATCTATGCAGTAAAATATAGGAGCAGCTGATGAGGTACAGATATTCTGTATCTTGGTATAGTCCACGCACATATTGTTAATCTTATTAGTGGAGCTAGAAAGTATACCGAATGCTTCTGACCTACTATACGCAATGTTATAACATAAGTACATACTTATATATAATATAGACCTCATTTAACATTATGATAACGAGTTACCCCTAGGCTGTTACCTTGGGAGTACCCAGGCTGCAGTAATGAAACTCAGGCAGGTAATATCGTAACAAACTTGTTACATTTTATGTAGGAAATCGGCAACTTGCTGCTATTTTAGTTGTTTTTCCGACTATTGAGGGTCATTACTAGTGTTGAGCAGCATAGGCCATATTCGAATTTGAGATATTTTGCGAATATATGAACGAATATTCGTCATATATTCGCTAAATTCGCATATTCGTAATATTCACGTTTTATTTTCGCATATGCGAAAATTAGTATATGCAAAAATTAACATAAGCAAAAATTCGCATATGTGAAAATTAGCATATGCAAATTTTCTCTTATGCTCATTTTCGCATATGCTACTTTTCGCATATGCGAAAATTCGTACGCCAGTCTCACACAGTAATATTAGAGCCTTCTTTACATCACACAAGCTGGAAGCAGAGAGGGATGATCACTGTGATGTGTACTGTGAAAAAAAATGTAAATAAAATACGAATATTTGTAATTGCGAATATATAGTGCTATATTCGCAAATTTGAGAATAAAATTCGCATTGCGATTATTCGCGAGCAACACTAGTCATTACTAGAGATGAGCAAATTTTTGAAAAATTCGATTTGGCCGATTCGTAGAATTTGCAGAAAATTTTTTGTACGGTCCAAATTTACTTGTGGCAAATCTGTATTAACCCCTTAAGGACCGGGCCAATTTTCACTGTAGGACCAGAGCATTTTTTGCACATCTGACCACTTTCACTTTAAGCATTAATAACTCTGGGATGCTTATACCTATCATTCTGATTCCGAGAATGTTTTTTCGTGACATATTCTACTTTATGTTATTGGTAAAATTTTGTCGATACTTGCACCATTTCTTAGTGAAAAATTCCAAAATTTGATGAAAAAATTTTAAATTTTGTGTTTTTCTAACTTTGAAGCTCTCTGCTTGTAAGGAAAATAAACATTCTAAATACATTATATTTTGATTCACCTATACAATATGTCTACTTTATGTTTGTATCATAAAGTTGACATGTTTTTACTTTAGGAAGACATCAGAGGGCTTCAAAGTTCAGCAGCAATTTTCCAATTTTTCACCAAATTTTCAAAATCTGAATTTTTCATGGACCAGTTCAGGTTTGAAGTGGATTTGAAGGGCCTTCATATTAGAAATACCCCACAAATGACCCCATTATAAAAACTGCACCCCTCAAAGTATTCCAAATGACATTCAGTAAGTGTGTTAACCCTTTAGCTGTTTCACAGGAATAGCAGCAAAGTGAAGGAGAAAATTCAAAATATTAATTTTTTACACTTGCATGCTCTTGTAGACCCAGTTTTTTATTTTTTACAAGAGGTAAAAGGGAAAAAATCCTCTCAAAATTTGTAACCCAATTTTTCTCGAGTAAGAAAATACCTCATATGTGTATGTCAAGTGTTCGGTGGGCGCTGTAGAGGGCTCAGAAGGGAGGGAGCGACAATGGGATTTTGGAGAGTGAGTTTTTCTGAAATGGTTTTTGGGGGGCATGTCCCATTTAGGAAGCCCCTATGGTGCCAGAACAGCAAAAAAAAAAAAAAAAAAAACACATGGCATACCATTTTGGAAACTACACCCCTCAAGGAATGTAATGAGGGAAACAGGGAGCCTTAACACCTCACAGGTATTTCACAACTTTTTGTTAAAGTTGGATGTGTAAATGAAAAAAAAAATTATTTTCACTAAAATGCTGGTTTTTCCCTAAATTTAAAATTTTTACAAGGGGTAATAGGAGAAAATTACCCCCAAAATTTGTAACCCCATTTCTTCTGAGTATGGAAATACCCCACGTGTGGACGTCAAGTGCTCTGCTGCCGCACTACAATGCTCAGAAGAGAAGGAGCGCCATTAAGCTTTTAAAAAGGGAATTTGTTTGGAATGGAAGTCAGGGGCCATGTGTGTTTACAAAGCCCCCATGGTGCCAGAACAGTGGACCCCCCCACATGGGACCCCCATTTTGGAAACTACACCCCTCACAGAATTTAATAAGGGATGCAGTGAGCATTTACACCCCACTGGCGTTTGACAGATTTTTGGAACAGTGGGCTGTGCAAATGAAAAATTACAATTTTCATTTTCACGGATCACTGTTCCAAAAATCTGTCAGACCCCTGTGGGGTGTAAATGCTCACTGTACCCCTTATTACATTACGTGAGGGGTGTAGTTTCCAAAATGGGGTCACATGTGGGGGGGTCCATTGTTCTGGCACCATGGGGGCTTTGTAAACACACATGGCCCCTGACTTCCATTCCAAACAAATTCCCTTTTTAAAAGCTTAATGGCGCTCCTTCTCTTCTGAGCATTGTAGTGCGGCAGCAGAGCACTTGACGTCCACACGTGGGGTATTTCCATACTCAGAAGAAATGGGGTTACACATTTTGGGGGTAATTTTCTCCTATTACCCCTTGTAAAATTTTTAAATTTAGGGAAAAACTAGCATTTTTGTGAAAATAATTTTTTTTTTCATTTACACATCCAACTTTAACAAAAAGTGGGTATTTTTTTTTTTGCATTTATGTCAGAACCACTGTACAATCAGCCACCCCTGTGCAAATCACCAATTTAGGCCTCAAATGTACATGGTGCGCTCTCACTTCTGAGCCTTGTTGTGCACCCGCAGAGCATTTTACGCCCACATATGGGGTTTATCTGTACTCAGGAAAAATTGCATTACAAATTTTGGGGGTCTTTTTTTCCTTTTACCTCTTGTGAAAATAAAAAGTAAAGGACAACACCAGCATGTTAGTGTAAAAATGTTTTTTTTTACACTAACAGGCTGGTGTAGACCCCAACTTTTCTTTTTCATAAGGGGTAAAAGGAGAAAAGCCCCCCAAAATTTTTAGTGCAATTTCTCCCGAGTATGGAAATACCCCATATGTGGCCCTAAACTGTTTCCTTGAAATACGACAGGGCTCCCAAGTGAGGGAGCGCCATACGCATTTGAGGACTAAATTAGGGATTGCATAGGGGTGGACATAGGGGTATTCTACGCCAGTGATTCCCAAACAGGGTGCCTCCAGCTGTTGCTAAACTCCCAGCATGCCTGGACAGTCAGTGGCTGTCCGGAAATGCTGGGAGTTGTTGTTTTGCACCAGCTGGAGGCTCCATTTTGAAAACACTGCCGTACAATATGTTTTTCATTTTTATTGGGGGGGGGGCACAGTGTAAGGGGGTGTATATGTAGTGTTTAACCCTTTATTATGTGTTATTGTAGTGTAGTGTAGTGTTTTTAGGGTACATTCACACTGGCGGCGGTTTACAGTGAGCTCACCGATAGGAGTATGCGCTGTGGTGAAAAATTTCCAGGAAACTTACTGTAAACCTGCCTGTGTGAATGTACCCTGTACAAACTGGGCAAACCTCCAGCTGTTCCAAAACTACAACTCCCAGCATGCACTAACAGACAGTGCATCCTGGAAGTTGTACTTTTTGCAGAAACCTTCAGTTAGGTTCTGTTACCTAACTCAGTATTTTCCAACCAGTGTGCCTCCAGCTGTTGCAAAACTACAAATCCCAGCATGTACTGATTGCCGAAGGGCATGCTGGGAGATGTAGTTATGCAACAGCTGGAGGTACACAACTATAACTCCCAACATGCCGAGACAGCTGTTTGCTGTTAGGGCATGCAGGGATTTGCAGTTTTGCTACATCTGGAGGGCTACAATTTAGAGATCTCCAAACTGTGGACCTCCAGCTGTTGCAAAACTACAAATGCCAGCATGCCCTGACAGCAGACTGCTGTTTGGACATGCTAGGAGTTGCAGTTTTGCAACATTTGGAGGGCCACAGTTAGATATCACTGCCACTGGGGCCCTCCAGCTGTTGCAAAACTACAAATCCCTGCATGCCGTAACAGCTGTCTGGGCATGCTGGGAGTTGTAGTTTTGCAACATCTGCAGGGTTACAGTTTAGAGACCACTGTATAGTGGTCTCAAACTGTACCCTCCAGATGTTTCTAGGCAACTTACCAGCTTCCATCGGATCCAGGGAGCCATCCGCATGACATCGCCGGACTCTGATCTCCTCCACCGATGGTCACCCGAAGCCTCGCCTGCAGGGTAGGTGGACGTCGGTGCCGGTCCTCTGTCGGATCCCCGTTCTGCCCTGCCTATTGTGGGTGGGCAGAACGGGGAAACCGAAAGTAAAGCCCCCCGCCCAGATCTGCTATTGGTGGTCGCGTCTAGACCACCAATAGCAAGGATAGGAGGGGTGGCACCCCTGCCACCTCACTCCTATGCCTTCAGGGGGATTGTGAGTGTCATGGACAACCGCGATCCCCATTATATTCCCGGTCACCTGGTCACCATAGACCAGTATGACCCGGAATAGCCGCAAATCGCAAACTTGCGATTTGCGGTGATCGCCAACATGGGGGGGTATGATGACCCTCCTGGGCATTTGCACGGGGTGCCTGCTGATAGATATCAGCAGTCACCCCCGCCCGGCGCGCGGCAGGGACCGAAATTCCCACGGGCGTACAAATACGCCCTTGGTCCTTAAGTACCAGGGAGCAAAGGCGTAACTGTACGCCCTTGGTCCTAAAGGGGTTAAAACAGCTATTTCTGGCCTACAGAGAGCCTGAATAGGGGTGTAGAACACTTTGCCTTGCCGTATCACATATATGGAGTGTTCTGGGGTAGTGAAATAATACTGTTATTCAGTATGACATGCAGATTAGAGGCATTGCTATTAGAATCACTGTTGCAGAGTGGCACAATGACAGAGCATGGAGAGGGCATCAGTATGAGGAGACCATGTAGTGGCTGAATGACACAGCGTGGAGGTAATGGCAGCATGAGGAGGCCATATAGTGGCTGAATGACACAGTGTGGAGGTGTTGGCAGCGTGAGGAGACCAAATAGTGGCTGAATGACACAGCGTGGAGGTGGCAACAGACTGACGAGACCATAGGGCCTCACAATTAAAAAGATTAACGGAAAACTGTCATATATTTTGTCCCGTACTATCCACGGATACCTTTGGATAGTGCGGGAGACGCTGAACATTATGAGTCCTACCTTGCCCAGATCCACTGCACCGTTCGCCCGTTATAGCTGGTTTTCGGTATATTCAAATTAGCTGCTAACTGGCACAGGAGGGGTTACTGCCTTCAACTGGCACTGTGACGTAACCGCCGCCCGGCCGCAGCACTGCCCGGCTAATGAATATTCATACGTTGTCTTACACTCTCCGTCTCATCTCGGCCGAGTTCTGGACGATACTGCACACGCGCGGGATTTCCTACTATACCCGGAAACTGTCTTCAGCGTTTGAAGCAACGCTGAAGACAGCTTCCGGGTATAGTAGGAAATCCTGCGCATATACAGTATCATCCAGAACTCGGACAACGTATGAATATTCATTACCCGGGCGGTGCTGCGGGCCGGGCGGCGGTTACGTCACAGTGTCAGTTAAAGGCAGTAAACCCGCCCATGCCAGTTAGCAGCTAATTTGAATATACCGAAAACCAGCTATAACGGGCGAACGGCGCAGCAGATCCGGGCAAGGTAGGAATCAAAATGTTCAGCGTCTCCCGCACTATCCACGGGTACCCGTGGATAGTGCGGAACAAAACATATGACAGTTTTCCTTTAAAGATATTTTTTAACATTAAAATTGAAGATTTCAAATAGATGAATCTAAAAAGTTTAATTTAATGTGCCAGCAGCATGAGGAGACCACATGGCAGTACAGAGACACATCCTGGAGGTAACGAAAACACGAGGAGACCATATAGTGGTTGATTGATACAGCCTGTAGTTGGCAGCAGCATGAGGAAACCATATAGTGGCTGAATGACACATCCTGGAGTTGGCGGCAGCAAGAGCAGACCATATAGTGGCTGAATGACACAGCCTGTAGTTGGCAGCAGCATGAGGAGACCATATAGTGGCTGAATGACACATCGTGGAGGTGGCAGGCAGCAAGAGCAAACCAAATAGTGGCTGAATGACAAAGCCTGGAGGTGGCGGCTGCATGAGGAGACCATATAGTGGCTGAATGACAAAGCATGTAGTTGGTGGCAGCATGAGGAGACCATATGGCGGCTGAATGACAGCCTGCAATTGGCGGCAACATGAGGAGACCATATAGTGGCTGAATGACACAGCGTGTGAAAGTGTTGGTGTGCACAAGTAAGTTTTGAGGATATGCATTACGTAAAACTTACATTTTAATAATATTCTTTGGACAAAATATTTGTACCCAAATTTTTTTTTTTAAATCAAACCAAAAGAAAGGTGTGCAAAAAACACCATGTGCCACCTATGCCACCAAGTATTGATGTGATGCAAAGACCTCTAAAAGGTGGAAGGGAACAACGTATTGCCCATTGTAGCAGGTGGGGGTAAAAAATTCCCCTATAAGGCCCTACTCTCGCATTATTAATTCCCTTATTGGCAAGTGTTACGCGCCCTAAAAAGGGCATCCCCACACAGGAACCTCTCCCTATTTCCACCTAAAAACCCTGGGAAATGGCAGTGTTTGTAGGTGGAAATAGGGAGAAAGGGGGGGGGGGGGTGCTGCCCTTTTAAGGGCGAGTAACACTTGCCAAGAAGGGAATTAATGGGAGAGTAGGGCCTTACAGGGTAAGTTTTTCCTCCCACTGGTTAAAATGGACCATAGTTTGTTCCCTTACACCTTTTAGACGTCTTTGCATCTCATCAATACTTGGTGGTGTAGGTGGCACATGGTGTTTTTTGCACACCTTTCCTTTTGTATGATTTCAAAAAAATTTGGGTACATATATTTTATCCTAAGAAAAGTTAAGTTTTAGGTAATGCATATCCTCAATGCTTACTTGTGGTCTGATGCCGAGGAATGTCTGTAACTGGGGAGCAGCACCTTAACCCCTTAACGACAATGGACGTACAGTAAATGCATGTCATGGTACCATGGTACTTAACGCACCATGACATACATTTACTCTCCGCCATGACCGCAAACACCGGAACAGTGCTATCATCAGCCAGTAATGGCGGACATCCACAATCTCGCAGATGTCCTCCATTAACCCCTCAGATGCCGTGCTCAATACAGATCCGATCATCCTTAATGGCGGACAGAGGTCCCTTCACCGGCCTCCGTCCGTCTCCCGGCATTTCCTGCTTTTGTCTGAGATCGAGCAGACCAGAGCAGAAGATCACCGATAATACTGATCAGTGCTATGCCCTATGCATAGCACTGAACAGTATTAGCAATCAAATGAATGCTATAAATATTCCCCTATGGGGACTATTAAAATGTAAAAAAAAGTAAAAAAATGTAAAAAATGTAAAGTTAAAAAATTTGAAAAATCACCTCCCCCAATAAAAACGTAAATCATCAGTTTTTCCCATTTTACCTCCATTAAAGCGTAAACAAAATGTATTAATAAACATATTTGGTATCGCCGCGTGCGTAAAAGTCTGAACTATCAAAATATATTGTTAATTATCCCGTATGGTGAACGGCGTCAACATAAAAAAAACATCTCAAGTCCAAAATTGCTGCATTTTTGTCACATTTTATAAAAAAAAAAACTATAAAAAATGTATAAAAAATAAAACCTAAGCAAAAGTAGTACCCATAAAATCTACAGATCATGACGCAAAAAATTAGCCCTCATACCACCCCGTATACAGAAACATTTTAAAGTTATAGGTGGTCAAAATAGTGCAATTTCAAACATACTAATTTTGTTAAAATAGTTTGAGATTTTTTTAAGCTGTACAATTATAGAAAAGCATATATCATCGGTATCATTTTAATTGTATTAACCCACAGAATAAAGAGAACATGTAATTTTTACCATAAAGTGTACATCGTGAAAACAGAACCTTCCAAAATTTGCTAAATTGCGTTTTTATTTTCACTTTTGCTACATAAATAATAATTTTTGGTTTGCGCCGTACATTTTATGGTAAAATAAGTGATGACATTACAAAGTAAAATTGGTAACGCAAAAAACAAGCCCTCATATGGGTTAGTGGATAGAAATATAAAAGAGTTATGATTTTTAGAAAGTGAGGAGTAAAAAACGACTGTTATGCCCTGCGGTCCGGCCACCTGCACTGGCCGTGAGCACATTGTGCATCTGTCCCCGGCTGCCGGCGGGGCCGGTTTTCGCATCGCTGGACGCGCCCGCATGTGAATCCCGGCCCGTCACTCACCCTGTGCTTTTGCCGCTTCCGCTCCTGTCTAGGAGACGGGGGCGCACCTGGCGGAGCTCTGAGATTTAAAGGGCCAGTACACCCATAATTACTGTTTGCACCTGACACTACCTTATAAAGTCCCTGCACCTCCCTCACTTCCCTACCCGATCTTCAGTGCCCCTAGCCTGAGATTAAGCGTACCCTATAGCCTGTTTGCCTTGTCCGTGTACACAGACCTTCCGCTACGTTATTTGACTCCGCACCTTTGCCACCTGCCCTGACCTTCTGCTACGTTGACTACGCTACTTCCTTATCCTCCTGTACCTCGCCTTGCCCAGCTACCTGTGTGGTCAAGCCGTGTCGGGAGTAGAGTTTTCTCTGTGCAGTAGTGATAGCGGAGTGCTGCTGCAGAGATCCCGGGGGTCCCCAGCGGCGGGACCCCCGCGAACGGACATCTTCTCCCCTATCCTTTGGATAGGGGATAAGAGGCTAGTGTCGGAGTACTCCTTTAAGGCCACAATGGCCTGGTCCTTGAGGGGTTAAATATGTTTAGCACTATCCATATTTGTGAAGTTTTGGTGTGGCACCATTGTCAATCTACTCTGAGGCATAAGGTATTGGTGGGTGGAAATCCTGGCTGATCCTTGCCTGATTCATCTTCAGAAAGGTCAGTCTCTCCACATTTTTCCTGGACAGACGAGTTCTCCTTGGGGTTAATATAACCCCTGCCACACTAAACACCCGCTCTGATGGCACACTACTGGCCGGGCAGGAATGCTTTTCCAGGGCAAACTCTGCGAGTTGCTGCCACAAATCAAGTTTGGCTGCCCAGAAGTCCAGTGGATCTTCAAGGTGTGTTGGCATGGCCATGTCAAGGTATGCCACCACCTGCTGGTTCATACCTGCTGATGAGTTGCTTTACTATGCGGGTGGAGAAAGCTACTCATCAGCAACTTTAGACTCGGGCTGCTGCTGATGGAGCTGGTACTGCTCCTGCCACCCCATCCCTCCCCAGCAGCCATTGCAATGGAAGGTGAACACAGAGGGCCCCCCGAGTCAGACCTGCAATAGGATGGACGATGGCGCAGATAGGCATCGGCCAACTGACTGTAGTAGGTCAGTTTGTCCTCCCTCTCAGTGGGTGTAAAAAAGGCCCCCATTTTGTGCCGGTAGCGAGGGTCCAATAAGGTGGAGAGCCAGAAGTCATCCCGCTGCCGAATGGTGACAATTCGGCGGTAACTACGCAAGCAAGTGAACATGCATCGTGCCATTTGTGCAAGTAACTCGGAGGGACTCCCTGGCTCCATCTCCACTGCATACTGCCACAGTGTGTCTGGGTCCTCTGTTTCGCCTACCTCATAACACTCTAGCTCCTCTAGCTGCTCCTGCTTCTCCTCTACTGTCAGATGACTAGAAAAAATGCCCATCTTGCGAAACCTAAACTGTGCTCCACTGTGCCCCCACCCCCTCCTCCCCATCCAGTTCAGCCCCCAAAGGGCCCATGTGGCCATGAGATGTAGGCGCCACGTCTCCAGTGCCCTGACCAGCCATCGTTTCCAACACGTGTTGTAGTAAATGAAGCAGTAGAATGGCGTTGTTCATCCTGTAATCCTGGCGAATGACTAATAAGATGGCTTCCTCAAAGGGCCTGAGCATACGGCAGGTGTCACGAATGAGCTGCCACTGGTTGACATTGAAGTTAGGGGAGTCCCCCTATCCATTTGGATCATCAAGAAATCGGAATGGCTTTTCTCTGTTTGGATAGTCGGTCCAATATATGGAGTGTGGAAACATCGCAAATCAGAATATGTTGGGGGATGCCGTTCTGACGCTGCAGCTCAAGGAGGGTGTACTTTGCGGTGTACGAGTGGCTGAAGTGCATGCAAAGTTTCCTTCCCATTGTTAGGATGTCTTGCATATGGGGGGAAGACTTCGGGAACTGCTTGACAACCAGATTGAACATGTGTGCCATGCAGGGAGCATGTCTCAGGCTTCCTTGTTGCAGCGCAGACAAGATGTTCTTCCCGTTGTCGGCCACCATGGTTCCATTTCCAGTTTTCGTGGAGTAAACCATGATTTGATTTCTTTATGAATGACTTTTAGCAGTTCCTCCCCTGTGTGACTTCGTTCGCCAAGGCAAACCATGTGAAAAACGGCGTGACACCGCCGTTCCCTGCACACATGGTATGCTGGAGGGGCACTGAAACTTGGGGATGAGGAGGCGGAGTCGCACACCGTCACAGGACCAACAGCCTGAGAGCATGAAGGATGAAGCGGCGTGACCTCTCCAAGTTGCTGTTGTGGCTGTGCAGGAACCATATTGTCCCTGACCGTAGTTACAGCTCCACACGTCGGCGCTGCCGTGCACTTTGGTACACACCGACAGGGTCAAGGACTGCCCACTTTCTGTTCCACAAAATTGTGCAGGGCTGGTACTGCCTTCTTCGCAAAGAAATGATGGCTTGGGACTCTCCACCTCGGCTCGGCACAAGCCATCAGTTCTCTGAAAGGTGCAGAGTCCCCCACTTGAAAAGGGAGGGACTGCAGCACCAGCAACTTGGACAGGAGCACATTCAGCTACTGTGTCCTTGGATGAGTGGGCCCATACGGTTGTCTCTTGGACATGGCTCCGCCGATGGATTGCTGGTGGAATGACTGATTCGAAGTAGGCGGAGCAGAAGCATCTGGAGTGACAGAAGATGGGTTTGACACACAGTTCCCTTTGGCTGGGGTGGTGGAGCCTTGGTTGGCTGAAACAGGGAGCGGCGTGCCACTGGGTGATGCAGCAGGCTGGGCCACCACATCTGAGACACGATTCTCCCAGGCCACTTTATGGTAATGCTGCATATGTTGATGCAGGGCCGTGGTGCCGACATTGGGGCCCTGGCCACGCTTCTTCTTCTGCCGACACATCTTGCACATGGCCAGGTTAACGTCCTCCGGATGCTTGATGAAAAACTGCCACACCGCCGAGTAGCTGATTTTCCCACCAATAGTCAGCACTGATTGACTGCTACTGCTACCGACTCCAGGAACCCCTTTTCCACTACCTCCTGAGAAGGTAGGCTGCAGCGAAGCAGGTGGTCTACCCTGGGCACGTTTGGCTCAAGACTTTCCACTTCTGCCACCATGCTGACTGCCAACCATGCTACCACCTTGCTGGCTCAGCTCTTGCCTCATGGGCAACCTACAACCCTCTTCTCCTGATGATGAGGAAGCCCCTTCTGCACCTGGCTCCCAAGTGCGATCGGCTTCATCATCATCGAGTTGTGTCTGCACGTCACTGATGTCCCCCTCATTTTCCTCAACATTTTCCTGAAGTATCTGCTTCAGGAGCCTGAACGCTCGCAACACCACCTCCCATGCCACTCTCCTTATCACTACTTGCCTGCCTAGTGGAGGAAGCGGTGGATGTCTCCTCCACTTCTTGGCTGGGCAGTAGCTGCTGACTGTCCTCTAGTAGATCAACCTCACTAAATAGATACTTCTGTGGGGGATGAAACAGCATAGGGCAGAGGCAATGGGAGGACAGGGACTGCTCCCGGGCCATGCCAACTGAGGGTTGTGTCTGAGGAACCCACCGACTGTTGACTGGGGGTGTCAGATGTCACTTGTGATGAAGTGGATGACCGTGTTAACCAATCGATTATAGCAGAAGGTTGCTGGTCGAGACACGACCACTAGCTGATACCGGGAGCTCAGGCCTCTCGCTGCGACTCCTGTTGCCACTCGCCCCTTATCTGCTGTGACTTCTGCCTGATGAATTTAGGCCTCTGCCACTCCTCTGTGCACGTCCTGGCACTTCTCTACCTGACATACTTAGTGCGTATATGAGGGGAGTACAATACGCTCCACTACGCTTAAAACAGTATTTGTCTACAACACCAGCAGGTGTGTACTTTTGACTGGCCTTTCACAGTATCTAGACCCTTAAGACTTTAACAGGAACAAAATGGTACACCGCTTAGATGTACTTTTGTGATATGCACTTATAAGGGGAAGACAATGTGCTCCAATACGCTTAAAACAGTATTTGTCTACAACACCAGCAGGTGTGTACTTTTTGCTTTCCTTTCACAGTATGTAGGCCCTTAAGACTTTACCAGGAACAAAATGGTACACCATGAAGATGTACTTATGTGGTATGCACTTATGAGGGGAGGATAATGCGCTTCAGTAAGCTTAAAAACAGTATTTGTCTACAACACCAGCAGGTGTGTACTTTTGGCTGGCCTTTCACAGTATCTAGGCCCTAAAGACTTTAACAGGAAAAAAATGGTACACCATTTAGATGTACATATGTTGTATGCACTTATGAGGGGAGGACAATGCACTCACATGTGGATCTGGCATTTTAAATGCCTGGCCCCTGGAGCCTGGACCACACTAAATGGAGTTTAATGAAGCTATTCACGCGATCAAATCGAGGCGATATTCGCATTCATTATGAATCAAAATTTTCCTGAAATTCGGAACGAATTTGGATTCGTCAGATTTGATTTGCTAATCCTTATTCATTACATGTGCTGGTAGAATTTTTCACTACCTGTTTTGGCAATTTACCACTACAAATAGCCAAACAGAAGTAGACAGGGTTTAGTATTCTAGTTTTAACCGTGTAGCTCCACAAAATGCTTTATTTAAGGATGTAAGTCTCATTTTACATATGACTTACAATACAGGTGAAATGATAACAACTTAACATGCGAGGCTCCATAACTGTTTGCAATAACTGTAAAATTCAATTGCTGTGCTCGACTGTAATAAAGGTGCATGCCATATAGGACTTGTTTTGTGATTCAGAGCCATCTGGCAGAATTTTGTCGCTCACAGGATTGATCCATCATAGAGACCATTTTTCCTTGATGGTCAATACATATGTATATGCACAATACTTTTAACTAAAGAAACAAATATATTTTCAGTTATACAGCAGTAACAGTGGGAATTTCTTGGCCTATACCTCTGATGGAAAGCTTGAAGGTATATTCCTGTTTGGGCAAACACTAGCATGTGCTTGCTATAGACTCCCCTATGTTTTTTGTAAATTGCTTCTGTACAGAATAGTTGTTGTTTTCTACACCGTTATAAACAACTAAACCAACATACACTTCCTGGATGGATACAACATTTTTGGCATATTTTGGGTGTCAGCAGAGCAGCTGAGGAAGCTTACTTGGGTACAAGAAATCTATTTCTTTTATATGTTTGTTTTTCTGTACTGAAGTTAAGTGTTTTTTTTTTCTGCAGAAGGTCTGATATGACACTACTATCCATCCTCCGGTTGGTACTTGAAAAAATGTAATGTTGGTGTTTGCTTTACTACAGCTCACATTACTACCAAAAATGTTGGGGAGAAGGGGAATTCATGACTTTGCTTCGAAGTCCTAGGAGTTATATTAAATTCTTGTTAATTACCCCCAACCTCCAAAGGTTTCATATCACCATTGCTACTTTGTTGAGTATTAATATTGAGATGAATTATTAGGAAATTAAGTATTTGCTTTCTCAGATACATCCCACTGGGTTTGATAAGTTTGGCAGTAAAATATATAACTTTTTTCCCCCCCCCAAAAGTTGTATATGAAAGTATACTTACTCTAATAACCCCATTCTTCCTTTTAGCACCGTGGAATAGCATGCTGTCTGATATGTAATAGGACTCTGTATCATTTGCCTCTTTAAGGAAGCAGATTATTGTAGAATGGCATTCTAACCTGAGATCTAAAACAAAAAATAAAATGTATCAGATTGCAATAACAATAAATAATTTGAATGATGATGATGATAATAATAATAATAATAACAACAATATTTCAGGATATTTCTTTTAGGTCATGTTCACACAGTGTTTTCGGATATATTTCATTCGTTAAAAAGCGTCCGCTTTTTTTTTGTTTTGTTTTTTTAACATTAATGTGTACTATGTAAGTCTATGGGAAACTACAGACACATTTTTACAGCCACATAAATAAGTGACGTAATTTAAAATTTACGTAGCTCTAAAAAATGTATTTGTATTTATACATATTGGGGGGTATTTATCAATTTTGCCTGTTGAAAGTTTCTTTTTACCCTTTTTTTTTTCACTTTGGTTTTCGTGGACATGCACCAAATTTATCATTTGGTGTAAGTTGTTAGTAATTTTTGCTCAAATGTTGAAATCAGCTGTTCACAGCGCCTTTTACACTGAACTTACCACCACAAAGGACAGCGTATTTTACCCCTTGTGCAGCCATTTCGGAGTCCCTCCTGCAGTATATCAGCAAGCGACATGAGTTATTTTCTTTTGTGGGGTTTATAGTCACCATGTGAAATGGATTTTATTTTTAACTTGGGTAGTTTTTTTTTTGTTACTTTAGTGCAGCGATATTCAACCTGCAGACCTCCAGATGTTGCAAAACTACAATTCCCAGCATTCCCGGACAGCCGTTGGCTGTCCGGGCATGCTGGGAGTTGTAGTTTTAATTTAGCCAAACAACAACACGGCAAACATTTAAGCGCCGTATGTAGGTCCCGAGGGTACCAATATATAGCCAAAAACAAAGAGACCCACAATACTAATAATATTTCAAAAAGTATGACAATCTTTATTAGACAAAATAAAACAAACAATTAAAAAGATTAAAAGGCAGAGGATAACCTTAGGCAGGAGACAACAAGTGCCAATGAATCTGGTATGGGTAATGTAGGTATTCAGTCGAGAGCATGTACAATATAAAACTGACACGGCTGCAAACTCTTAATATAATACAATATAGATATAACATCTAACATACATCAATATGAAATAGGGAGCAGCAATACAGTATAACAGACAGAAATAGGAACACAAAATTAGTAATACCTAAAGAGACTACCTGTCATATACCCACAAGCCAGGAACACCAAGCACCAACACCCCAACGCACGTTTCGCGTATGGGCTTCGTCACACGCCCCCTGACGAAGCCCATACGCGAAACGTGCGTTGGGGTGTTGGTGCTTGGTGTTCCTGGCTTGTGGGTATATGACAGGTAGTCTCTTTAGGTATTACTAATTTTGGGTTCCTATTTCTGTCTGTTATACTGTATTGCTGCTCCCTATTTCATATTGATGTATGTTAGATGTTATATCTATATTGTATTATATTAAGAGTTTGCAGCCGTGTCAGTTTTATATTGTACATGCTCTCGACTGAATACCTACATTACCCATACCAGATTCATTGGCACTTGTTGTCTCCTGCCTAAGGTTATCCTCTGCCTTTTAATCTTTTTAATTGTTTGTTTTATTTTGTCTAATAAAGATTGTCATACTTTTTGAAATATTATTAGTATTGTGGGTCTCTTTGTTTTTGGCTATAGAGTTGTAGTTTTGCAACATCTGGAGGTCCGCAGGTTGGAGACCACTGCTTTAGTGCTTACCTTTCCTGAATCTGTGTGGCTATGTCCAATGCTGGCTCAACGGAGGGTGAAGGTTCCTCAGGATGGTATTAAGCAGCCCTTTTTAATGTATTTTGACGCCTTTACATTTTCTGACATTGCTAAGTGTGTTTTCCAAGTGCAAAATTTTATTGCGGTGATTTGCGCCAAAAAACGGGATTTGCCCCAAAATTGCCCCAAAGATCGATTGGCGCAAATTATGAATTACTGACTAAAGTTGAAATCACACACAGGACCGTGGGATTTTGAGAAAGTTGTAAAAATGACAGTGGAGAAGATGCGCCAAACTTTGGTGCAAAAAGACACTGCGCCAAAGTATTGTGCCAAAGTTACATAAAAAAACACATAAATCCTTTGATAAATACCCCTCATTGTATGTACAGACAAATCATTTCCCATAGGCTTACATAGAACACATTACTGTGTGTTAATGCCTTTTTTGGTGTATTTGATGTAAAAAATGTTGACATGTGTAGGCCACATGTTAGCATTTTTTTTTTCTAATGACAGTAACCCTTTAACGCACAATCCAAGAAGGAATGAATGAAAGTCGGCAACTCACCAGTCTTCTATACTTCTTAATTGAATACTAACATCAATAGTTACAGGAGAAGGATGATAAGTGGGGGGTATAGCAGGCATCGGTAGCCGTTTCGCACAGGTTAGCACTAACTTGTGCGAAACTGCTAACCTGTGCGAAAAGGCTACCGTTGCCTGCTCTACCCCCCACTTATCATCCCTCTCCTGTAACCATTAATGTGAGTTTTCAATAAAGAAGTATAGAAGACTGGTGAGTTGCCGACTTTCATTCATTCCTTCTTGGATTGTGCATTTTGGAACTGTATATCATTGAGTCAGAGCACCACCTACCTTCACAAGCCACAAACTCTTCACTTACCTCTACTATCCATAGTGGTCTCTATATACACCCTGCAGTTGCCGGACTTTATTTGTGTATAAGTAACCCTTTACCCCTTGTCCTTTTTTCAGTATCAGTTTTACTGGGTGTTTTACCATTTGGTACAGAATTGTACATTTTATTTCCTTTGTTCAAGTGTATAACCTTTATATTTATTCACCTTACACATAATTTGACAATTCTTAGGAGTCCAATGGATGAAATGTGTACAATAAGCTAGAGATGTAGTACAGCCTAGGTTGAAGTGTTACAATAGTTCTATAACTTATGTGTTGCAGTTCTAGCAGGCATTACAGATAAAACTAAAATGCTGTAGAAATGGCAAGTTGATATCTATATTGTAAAGATACTGATCATCTTGTTACACACTGAACTGCCTGATCTATAGACTATCCTTTCTTCTAATGGCAGAACAATTAACAGCAATTAACAGCAGAGAATGTAATGAACCAATGAAGCTAGAGGGAAAGGTTACAGCGCTAACAGATGGATCACTCCATCTCTGTATATGAACTTATTCACACTGAACAAAACCTGTTTACTGAACACTGCATCTATCATACATATACTTTGTAAGGCTACATTCACACTGCCGGTTGTCTTCGGAAGTGTGAAGCCCGTTGTTTTATGATCGAGAATAGCCGGATTAAAAATAGTGCTTGCACCGTCTTTTTCTCCGGCTATACTCTCCGAAAATAACGACGCCCGACGGACCCCATTGACTATAATGGGGTCCATTGGGACCTGTTATTGGCCATTTTGACCTGTCAAAATTACGTCCGAAAAACTGGAAAAAAAATATGGAGTTTGACGGCCATATTTTGACGAGCAAATAATTGTAAATTGGATTCACAACAAAACCTGCCAAAAGTTCAGTGCCCTTTTTCTAACTATGAATGTATAGTTTATCACTTCTCATATAGTGACATTATACTATATATATTGCATTTAATCTATAAATATCTAATAGCATATTCTCAGTCAGAGCTCCAGTCATAGTTCTGCTGGTTACTATGTACAAATCCTCCACCATTCTTTACTTTTTCATTCCATACTTCTATAGCTGGCGCCATGGGAATTCTCTGCATTCTAGTAGTCCTGCAAAGTGTTTCTTGACCAACTGTGAAAAGCATCAAAAAATTGTGGATACAGCTCTGGGCTATAGGACACTAGAGTAAGAGAAAATGCTTAAACATTTCAAGACAATTCTCTAAAGATATAAAATAACAGAATGATGTTCAAAGGTGAACCCATGCTAAAATAATTTTTCTTACTTTTATTATCTAAATAGTCCAAATTGTCATGTCTATCATCAGTCCTTGTCCCCATTGAGCTCATCATGTCCAATATTTTTACTTACTGTATACATACAAGGGCCTATTGTATATAAAGCCAATTAACCTATCAGTAGAATGTGACATTAGAAGGCATTTCTGGGCCATTGGAACAATGTGGGAAAAATATTATTTAGCCACATGGCTAATCAGATATGTAGAAATACATGCCCTGGAAGGTTCCAAACATTCTAGGGCAAAAAGGGTCAACAATGGCTACTCATCATAAAGAAATAGATAAAAATAAATAAATGCTGTCTAAAACAAAAATCTCACTTGCCCTTGACAACCAATCAGAGTTCAGTTTTTATTTATTTGCTCTGGTAAAATGAAATCCAAGCTGTGATTAGATGCTATGGGCTGGTTAAGTTTATTTCTCCCTAAAAAGGCTGCAGTTTTCTATGGTTCTAGCTTTGACAATTTGAGTCATGCATCCCCCATCCCCATATAAAATTTTTTATGTTATATGCTTTATTTTGATACTAAGTGCTTTAACTAATATAATATTATAATTTTCAAAAAGGAATAAAACTTAAATTACTTCTATAAAAAAAAATCTTAATTCTTCCAGGACTTATTAGCTGCTGCATACTACAGAGGAAATTATTTTCTTTTTGGATTTCTTTTCTGTCACGACCACAGTTCTCTCTGCTGACACCTCTTTCCATGTCAGGAACTGTCCAGAGCAGGAGAAAATCCCCATAGCAAACATATGCTGCTCTGGACAGCTCCTAAAATGGACAGAGGTGCCAGCAGAGAGCACTGATCAGTAAAGAAATCCAAGAAGAAATAAGTACTGGAAGGATTAAGAATTTTTTATGGAAATAATAAACAAATCTGTTTAACTTTCTGTCATTGATTGATAAAAAAAAAAAAAAAAAAGTTTTCCACCGGAGTACCCCTTTAAAGTAAAAAAACTATATTAACAGATGACATAATTCTTTCATGTTATCAGGTTAAACCAGATGAAAATACCCTATTTTTATACTGCTTAAATAGTAGATAAACACATCTAATGTGTTTTTCCGTGTTTCATTGCCTGTCTTTCTTCTTGCTATTACATGTCAAGGTTAATACCTAAGACACAGCTTAAAGCAGTCTTTTCTGTCAAACATAGCATAGACCAAAAAGACTACCATAAAATGACTTTGATGAATTTATCCCTATGTGTCGTGCATTATGATTGAAAGCTAAAAGTGACAATTAGAAGCTGTTATAGACATTAGCTATAGATTTAGATCCCTTACCCAAAACCACTGTTGATGGTTGTGATTAAATGTTGTGTCATTCTATCCCCAAGCTTTCCTGCTTCTTCACTTCAGGGGATATCAACACTAGTAATTGTCAGGCAAGGCGCAATTGATTATCCTCAAAATTTGTTCTAGCTATTGACCATAATGGAATAAAAATTGTGCCTCTAAATTATTCAGAATGAAAACATACACAGGAGAAATCGATAAGGCCCATCTGATGTAAAAGGAAAATTAAAACCCAGCTATATAATGGAGCTAAAAACAACAACTTATTCATACAGAAAGATACCACGTGCATTTTGGAGACACGTTTATATTTACCTTACTGTCATGCTCATTCATCTATAGCAAATATATATATATATATATATATATCATACATCTTTAATATTTAAAGTAAAGGACCAGTTCCTACTTGTTTTTATTGTATTGCCAATAGAGTTTATGTATGTAAAGTGTATAGTAAACGGATGTAAAAACAAAAAATAAAAAACTTAAAAATATACAAAAGGAGCAAAATAATAAAGACACTAAATTGAATGTTATGATATTCTAAATTATTGGTGGACAACTTTGGTTCTTCAAAAATCCAAACAGTCATGGCCCGATTTCATGTTACTGGATTTTTATACCATGCATTTTGTATAGATTATTGTTTTTTTTTTAATTTCATTTATTTTTCCAGTGGCCTAACCTGAATGTGGCCTCTTCTTCCATCTAGTAGGTAATGCATCTGTTATGGTTCATGATGATATGAAGTTGCTCTCAGGAGTCAAACGACTCACTGAAATGAAGTGATATACTCAAGGGAATGCCCAAGAGTCTGTCTTGGAGAGAAGGGAAATAACTCCACTTTCCCAGATGAAAGTTATGTTACAAATCAATAGACTACATCAATAATAATTACACAGTTCAGAGGTGTACATTTTACATTTTCTGCTGAATCAGATTATTTTTTATGAAAAGAAGCTGGTTATGTAAATGACAATCAAAGTTATGAAAATTCCACCGTCAAACTTCTAAATCTGGATATCACAACTGCTGATGCAGACTAGATTATAGGATGATGGATGGCTAGTACAATCTATATGAAGGGTAAACTCATGTAACATTCAAAAATATTGTAAATTATAATTACTTTAAGCAATACAACTGCATGAGAATATTAACCTGAATTTCAGGGTTTCCGAGCCAGCCGTTGGCTACCTATAGAAGGTCATTTTAGACTTTCTGATATTAAATCAGTCTGGACTAAAGCTGAGCCACTTGTAAAGAGGTCTACCAAACATATACCTGGGAACAAGACACAAAACTATAGAGTTTTGGACATCAGAGGAAAAAAAACAAAAACAAAAGAGTGTGTGCCAGAATTTAGAAAATTATTAAATTTTTAGAATTAATCAGGAAATGTATTGAAAAGTGGAGTTAGCTCACCAAAAGCATGTGGAGACAGGCAAAAAGGACATGTGGCAGTGTCTACTAAAATAAATAAATAAATTGCGCAGTGCACAAGGGGGCGGTGCTTGGCAAATAGTGAGTGTTGCTTTTATATGCCAGAAAAGTAAACCACTTTTTTGACCCACATATTAGATTTAAAAGTAAGCCAATTTAAAAGTGGTCTAAATCTTAGACTAGATACTTTTAAAGACACATCAGATTTTCAAACTGAAACACTGTTAAAAATGGGCCCCTTTTACACTGTTTAGTCTAAGTTATCTCTCCCATTGTCTTAGCGATCTAAATGAAATACAAAATTTGGACTTGATGGAAACTTTTTGAGGGCAAGTATTTTTCTTTGAACTATAGTCAAATAGGAAGCATACTATTATGAGATAGGGAGTTACCTATACTATGTATATTATTTATAACATAATATAAAGTTATCTGAAGTAAAGCACATGAAAACTATGGCCAAGGGCATGTCCACACTACAACTTTATTGCAGTAACTTTTCAGCTACAGTAGTTACCATAGAACTGCTGTGTAAGTGGATCATTTTGCACTAATAAAAACATATACAGAAAAAAGAAAACCCTACTGTGAACCTGCCTTAACTCTAGAAGTGCCCATTTTGCATTAAAGTTGGTTGAACGAGCCGGCTGTCTTGACTCTCTACTGACTGATGATGTTGGTGGAAAGTAGGGTTGGGCATGCAGCATTTTTTCAGCTTGAAGGATCTGGGATGGATAAACTGGCACCAGTGCAGTCTGGTTACCACTTACCCCTCCTCTACTCTCTACCAACATGACAGTTAGTTTGGCACTACCTTAAAGTTTTCTTGTTCTTTAGAAAAACATTTGACATACCATGTAAAGTCAAAAGTTTTCGTTGGTCAGGGTCTCAATGCTGAAACCCAATCTCTAGATATAGCCAGGTGGATCCCATCTCCTGCAATGAGATGGAGCGAGTATGGAGCTGGAAAGCGAAGAACGCGGTCATCTGCTTCACCTGGTTATAACAAGTGATCAGAGGGGGTCTCAGCATTTTCTAAATGGCAGAAATGCTTTATGGGAATTTCACACCACTGATTTTTTATGTTATGAAGAATGTGTCCTCGCTGAAAGGTATACCTTTAGATTTCTGTTGCATATTTTCAGCATGTATACTGTGGATTTAGCTGCAAGAATCCCTGTGAAGAAGGGCTGAAAAGTAATTTCATCCCAAATGTATTTTTCATTTTAACATGGTTCGATCTGTTTATTGTTTGTCCAATATTATCTGAATATTCCAGAATTGTAAAACACGTATTCTCTGATGGTGTAGCAGGGCTTAATTCTTAACTTCAGATAGCTTAATAGATCTACCTGCAGTCCTATGAGAATACACAAACAACACATGAGGATACATTATACCAGTAACATAGATATGCTTCATTGTGGTCAACAATTAACTACAAACTCCTCAGTCTCAAATCCCTCCACAGTGTTGCACCTCCCTACATCTCCTCCCTACATCTCTGTCTACCACCCTACATATGCTCTCCGCTCTGCTAATGATCTGAAACTAACATCTTCTATAATCTGAACCTCTCACTCCTGTCTCCAAGACTTTGCTTGTGCTGCACCAGTTCTCTGGAATTCGATACCGCAAACCCTCAGACTTACACCCAACATTCACAGTTTCAAACATTCCCTAAAAACACATCTTTTCAAGCAGGTGTATGACATCCCTTAAATTTGTACTTCCCTTTTATCCCTATGTCGCTTCACATTAATTGGCAGTGTCCACCTACGCTCTATGCACTTTAGCCCTTAGGCAATTGACTGATGGTTTGTTCACCCATGATATGTGATTTAAGAAACATGGCTGGACCATTTTACAACTTCAGCACTTTTCACCTTTTGTCTCTATCCCATCCCTCATAGATTATAAGCTGGAATATACAGTGCGTAATATTCTAATGTCTCATATGTGTCTGTATTTGTACCCTCAAAATTTGGGAAGTGCTGTGTAATTTATTGACATTTTGTAAACAAATGTTATTATTATTATTAATATTATTATTCATCCAGTCCTCAGCCTATTCAAGCTGGACACTTATGTTCAGTTTACTAAAATACCTTTCTAAAGTTGTCACCAGTTTGCCTTGATGAGATCAGAACCCATTACTGAAGAAATGACACTTTATTCTGACTTAATTATAGAATTTTCCCGAACCAGAACCCTTTAAAATTTAGATCCCTAGGGTGTAGTATAACAGTAGACAGATCTAGTATACTTTATATCAGTGTTTCCCAACCCAGTCCTCAAGGCACACCAACAGTCCAGGATTAAAATTTTTCCCTGTTCTATTCCAATGGAGTAACTGAAAAAACATTGGAATTGCAATTTTAGACTTCTTATAGACTAATATTGTTTTAGTGGACAACAACATTGTTATGGAGGAATTCTTCTGTGTATGATTTAATGTATTCAGAAATCATCAGTATATTGAAAGCTTTAATATGACTTAGATGCCCACTTTTCCTAAGTAAAACATTTATTAAATAAATAAAGCAGTGTTTCCCAACCCAGTCCTCAAGGCACACCAACATTCCGGGTTTTTTAAGTTACTCCATTGGAATAGAACAGGGAAAAATTTAAATCCTGGACTGTTGGTGTGCCTTGAGGACTGGGTTGGGAAACACTGCTTTATTTATTTAATAAATGTTTTACTTAGGAAAAGTGGGCATCTAAGTCATATTAAAGCTTTCAATATACTGATGATTTCTGAATACATTAAATCATACACAGAAGAATTCCTCCATAACAATGTTGTTGTCCACTAAAACAATATTAGTCTATAAGAAGTCTAAAATTGCAATTCCAATGTATCATGTATACTAACACTGTTGCCACTTCCATGAAAATAATAGCTATTGTTAATATTAATCTGTATTCTTATACCTTCAGTAAGATGGAACATTTGCATAAGATCATGGAGCTGAAGTACGATACCATGTCTCATTCATCAAATGTGTTAAGATTTCAAAGCCACAACCATCAGAATCCAATACTAAACTTACATGCAATTAAAATCTCATTCATTTACATTGCAGTCTCCATTGTTGGAAATACTCTGAATAATTACTAAGAATTTGTTAGTCAAACACATGCTTAAGTATTGGAAGTGGACATGCGGGAGATCTGTGATATGGAAATAATAATCCCCAGATGACCAGGCGATTAATATTCATGCATTTCAACTGAGATATAGTTGAATATATATAAATATATAACAGTGCACGCACACTTGGGTGCAGGAGAATTTGGACAGCGACACAATTTTCATAATTTAGCACCTGCACATCACCATCAGTATGTGTCTAAAGTACAGACTTCAGCTTTAAGTAAAGGGGTTTATCAAATATAAATCATTAACAGTTTATAAATTACAACCATTTTTGCACAGTCTTTCCATTTTCACAGACTCAAAAGTAATCGACAACAGAGTGCTAAGTGGCTCCATGGTCCTGTGCAGCCAGTTGACTTGGTCTGGAGTTGATTCCAAGTGTTGAATTTTCATTTGTTAGCTGCTTATGAGAACTCTATATATGTGGTCAGAGACATAGTGGAGACTTTAGGAATGGCAGAATTAACAAAAACCCTTTTCAACATCTAGTCATTTCAATAACACTCTGTGGGACATAGGCATATCATTGTCATAGTCTACAATCAAGAGACACCTTCATAAATATAACAGAGAGTTTATCTCAAACCATCAGGGACACTTAAAGCAGAGAAAGAACAGTATGAAGAAGGAAAGGCTCATCATGTGAAGCATGTCCGCAAGCATACCCACACAAGCAGCCCCCTACAATTTACTTTGCTGATATACCATACAGTACATTTCCCTTGATGAAGCCTGTGCGAAACCCTTGTTGAGGTGCATGGACCTCTTGGCTTTTAGTACTGTTTGCATAACCCTGTCTTTTTTATACTGCATTGCCTTTTTGTTGTGTTTCTTTCTTCTTTGGTGCTAAGTTAATTTTTCTATTTATGACCAAGATATTTATATTGTTAAATATATTTGGGCTATAAGGTCTTTTTCATATGACTTTTTACTTGGTTATATGGAACCTCTATTTTGATTTGCATTGCCTTTTAATATCTCTGCACATTCATTTAGCCTGTTGTGTTATACTCTCTTGTTTACAGACTCACCTCTTTTTATTTATTTTTTTGCTACATATGTCTAATAAATAAAGATGAAAGTATTGGTCAATCAAATGTCTTGTGAACTAATTTTATATTATTGGCTCCATTGATATTACCCTATCTCTTTCTAACAAACGATCATTTGCTACAAACTGATAAGATATTCCATTTATTTACCAGTTATCTCTGAACACTAAAGTTAACCATTCCTATATTGGCCACGGTACAGTTATTTTAGTTTCTTTGTTAATCTCGACATTACACAGCTACAGCATTCATTATTCAGCAGAAGAGCAGAATTGGATTCCTTTTCTCAAATGCTCACTGTGGTTGTTACACTTTTAGACAAAATGTATCAAACGTTCATTGATGTTGTGTATCCCATTATGTTTGTGGCTTTATTTCCTTTAAAAAAAAAAGAAATAAAATAATGAACTTAGACACTGCAAACAAAGTGTCCATCAGGTCCAAATCTGTCATTGAAGGCCACTTGATGACCTGTGCTTTTCACTGGCTAAGAAATGATCCTACTGCCATTCATTTAGTAGGCTGCATACGGCAGGCATTTCTACAGATGCTAAGCATTCCATCCTGAAGGCTCCACTTTATCATCAGGTAATTAGTATTTTCATTAACTTGCTTATTGTCAAAGAAAATGAGCCTTGATCATCTAATTTTTCCTCAATGAGTTGAATATTGTAATATATCTATAATTAATGTTCTTCATGCCACAAACGTGTAATGGAGTAGAAATAGGAAGCTGCTCCCAGCAGTCACTGTCAGTAAATGTTTGATGAATAAACAGAGTCTTTCTAATGGGAATGGTGGCAACTTTTATAAGCAGACACAATAAAGACTTTATTAACATAGTTAAGAAGTATTCTGGGAAATAGAATGGGATGCAACATTATAACAGTGAGTGAATGAAATACAGACACCACTCTGCCTCGACGGGCCTTTACAAACACATTTAAAGTAGCCATTTAATGCTTTCCTGTGCCATACACTTATTATCAGTCTGTGAATCACCGAAAATCTTTATCAGAATTAAGCATTTCATTTTTATATATGTTAAGAACAAATAATATTTTAAGATTTCTGCAACCTTTTCCTAATATGAAAATATCAATGATATTTATTGTTGCTGTCAAACAGTAGTTTTCACAGTATTGGTGAAATTTTATTCCTGTTGTTAATAGTACAATGACATTTTTGAGTCACTTCACCCCCTCTACAACATGTGCTGCACTCCAATAAATTTACTAACAGTTTCCCTGTTTATATACCGTATTTTTCGCCCTATAGGACGCACAGGCATATAAGACGCACATAATTTTAAAGGTGCAAAATCTAGAAAAAAAAAAGATTCTGAACCCAACAGTGATCTTCAACCTGCGGACCTCCAGATGTTGCAAAACCACAACTCCCAGCATGCCCGGACAGCCAACGGCTGTCCGGGCATGCTGGGAGTTGTAGTTTTGCAACATCTGGAGGTCCGCAGGTTTAAGACCACTGGTATAGGAGGTAGTACTCACGTGTCCCCGCCGCTCCGGACCCGTCACCGCTCGTCACCGCTGCCCGGATGTCGCTCCATCGCTGTCGCCGCGTCCCTGTGGTGTCCCCGATGCTCCGGACGTCTTCTTCCCCGGGATCAACGCTCTCCGTCGCCGTCATCATGTGACGGGACGGCGTGCGCGACGACGTGATGACATTGAAGGAGAGTGCCGGCCATGCAGGGGATCCCGGCATGGAGCAGACACCGAGGAGGTAGGTAAGGTCCCTCCCGGTGTCCTGTAAGCTGTTCGGGATGCCGCGATTTCACCGCGGCAGTCCCGAACAGCCCGACTGAGCAGCTGGGTTAGTGTCACTTTCCCTTCAGACACGACGGTCAGCTTTGATTGCCACGTCTGAAGGGTTAATACAGGGCATCACCACGATCGGTGATGTCCTGTATCAGCCGCGGATCCCGGCCGTTGATGGCCGCAGGGACCGACCCGATAGGTGTGTATTCACCGTATAAGACGCACCAACTTTCCCCCCCCCCAGTTTTGGGGTAGAAAAAGTCCGTCTTATACGGCGAAAAATACGGTCAATTATATTTCTGTACTTTTAAAAATATTTTTCTAGAGACTTTCTTTTACCTATAATAATATACAAAATGAAAAAAACTGTTCCTTGATCTGCCACCAACGCGCCTGTGCCTGGCAGCCTGCAGAACCCACTGCATTGTGTCCTGCTCTGTATCATAGGCTCCAGCACTGCCAGCATTGTGGGGTGTAGTGTGTTAAGAGCAACAAGCAGCATGGGCAACTCTCAATTTATCCTCAATTTTTTTTTCCTACTCTGTAGTGAGTACAGCTAAAAAGAATGACCCCAAGACTACTGTGCATGCCTGGGGTGGGTCTATTCTATTCAATTTTATACTGTAGCATAGAGCTAACTTGGAACTACAGTACATGTATCAACAATGGGCATTCCTGGGTAGCAACTGCACAACCATGGCCACCACTGTGAGACCCAGGTACTGACTGTAACTATTAGAAAGAAAATTAATAACTTAGCATAATATGCTATTTTAGAGTACCTGTCATATCCCACAGTGATCATGTGCATACAATTTTTGTGTCTAGCACCAATATTTCACAAATACCTTCTTTCTGTTGCTCACTTAATTTGTCAGTCAGTGCTCTGAAGGGAGTGGTCCTCCCTCTACATGACTCATCTTCCTCCCTGAATCTGCTGTGCAGTGCTGTATCTCTTCATACAATCACTGCAGGCTGCTCTGTGACCCCCTCCTCTCTGTTTTAATGCAGCAGTGTAATAAGACAGGAGTGAGCACAGAGGCGTGCTAGTCCAACCCTCCCTTACTTGACTTTGTCCATGTCTGTGCTTTAGCTAGACAAAGATGATGCCGAAACAGGACAGAAATATGTTATGGATGGTATGTAGACTCCCGGTGTTTTTTTTTAATTTTTTTTTTTATAAACCATGGTTTCTATAAAAAGAAACAAAAATTTTCTTATGAAGTATATAAGAAAGGTTAATGTTTTGTCAAGATATACAACATATAGAATGTTTTTGAGTCTGACAGTGCCCATTTAAATATAGTCAATCAGAATCTATCCCTGGGAGTCCATGGACGCCAAGCTAAGGATCTTAAAATGACAACAAGTTGTGCCATCATCTTTTAAGCCCTAAATGGGGTACTCTGCCACTAGACATATTATCCCCTATCCAGGGACCTGCCGGAAAAGGCGGACATCAGCGATTGCGCTGATCTCCACCATTAACCCCTCAGATGCCATGATCAATGCAGATATCTGATCATCCAACATGACGGCTGAAGGTCCCCTTACCTGCTCCGCCTGTCATCTCCTGGTCTTCTTCTCTTGGCTGACATCGAGCAGACCAGAGAAGAAGATTGCCAATAGTACTGATCAGTGCTATGCATATGTATAGCACTGTTCATTATTTGTAATCTAAGGCTTGCTGTAAATAGTCCACTATGGGGATGTAAAAAGTGTAAAAGAAAGTTTAAAAAAATGTGAAAAAGCCCCTTTCCCAATAAAAATGTAAATGGTCCCTTTTTCCCATTTTGTCCTAAAAAGCGTTAAAAAAAAATATTAATAAACATATTTGGTATCCCCACATTCGTTTGGTTGAGCCATACATTTTATGGTAAAATGAATGATGTCATTAAAAAGGACAATTGGTAACACAAAAAACAAGCCCTCATATGGTTTATGACCTTTAGAAAGCAGGAAGGAAAAACGAAAGTGCAAATATAAAATTGTCTGTGTCCATAAGGCCAAAATGGGCTTAAGGACACAGCTTAAGGGGTTAAAGCATACCTCTAATGAGGGTTCCAGTGGCAGGATATCTGTTAACATTTTATATAATAAGATGTAAAGAAGAATTCTTTAGATTTTCACCTTTTATTTTTGTTAAGTGGACAATCTTGTTTCTTATTTTGTTTGTACTGTTTTGATTTGTGTCTTTTACCAATTATGGTGGTGAGATTTGTTTATTTCAAGGTTTACTTTTGATATTGTTGCCTTTTATTATCAGTATTTTAAATATAAAATTTTTTAAACATATTGTAAGAAATGCTATTATCTTTTAGTTAGCAAGAGGTTTACAGAAGAAAAAGTATTTTAGGTGAAAAAAACATTCTAAATCCCAGCTGGATTTCTTGAAGAAAAGGCAACAAAAACAAATAATTGTAAATTTAATTATAAGCAACAACATCTAGCTAAAGTGATACATAAACTTAGAAGATTTTTCTTTAGGATGGATTCAAAGTAAGTAACCAGTCTAATTTCCATTGATGAAAAACTATAATTTCCTATAATCTGTAAATATACTATACCAACTAAAAATGTGTTTACAACTTAGAATATTTAACTAGTATGTAATTAGATTTTAATAAAGGCTCCCTAAAAGAGTTTCTGGGTAGACAGTTTTAGAATTTTTTTTAACCAATGAAGTGTATTTTTACTGTAAGTAAGAAGTGTATGATTTCTATTAGTGGTTTGATAAAGCTATTTGAATCAACAGCTCAGGGAAATGCAGTGGAATAGATGTTTGTGTTTATAGTTAGTAGTGGGTAATGGTGCCCATAGCCGTTTAGTAACTGTTGACTGAAAAAGCCAATAGTTATTCCTTACACGTGCATGCACAGCTCAGTGTTCATGTGTTTTATATGGGGAGAGATTGTGGCCAGATTTCTCTGGTGGCATCCTATCTCTAGTGAAAACTGATGGGTCCTAGATTGCATTTTAACATGCCTCATGCCTTCACTCCCTGGCATCATCTGGGGACAGTCCTTCCTAAGATATCTTATCTCCTATCCAAAGGATAGGGGATAAGATGTCTGATCGTGGGGGTCCCGCTGCTGGGGACCCCCGCAATCTCTCATGCAGACACCCCCCTGTGGCAGCTGCACAGTGCGATGTTCGCTCAGTGTCGAAAGGGTCACGACTATGGAGCCGGAGTTTAGTGATGTCACAATACTACGTCCCCTACACCGCCCATCATCAGTCACAGAGCATTCCTCACTCTGTGCAGCTGAAAAACAGAGGTGCTGCAGGAGAGATTGCTGGGGCCCCCAGCAGCGGGATCCCTGTGATCTAACATCTCATCCCCTATCCTTTTGATCGGTATAAGATGTTTAGCGCTGGAGTACCCCTTTAACAAGCTACATCAGCTGACTTTTCTCTAATGTGTATAGGCCTTTACTTGTCAGATCCACAAACAAAAAAAGTGAATATGTAACTTAGTACCTAATCCTGACCATGTACATCTAATGTTTATGCCTCTATCACCTATATTTATTATAGAAATACTTTTTTTCTTTAGCTCACAGCATTAAAAATCCTCTCGGGATTGGGTGCTCATGCAGCCTAGTCCATGAGTCATATCTTGTCCATGACTCAGGGACAAGCCTAAGGCTGCTGCAGGACTAGTTGGTGTGCCAGTAGGTATGGGGACCCCTAGTGGTGGGATTTTTTTCTTTCTAAAATATATATTTTTTTAATAACAACCATATTACAAAAGGTCTTTCATTTTCATTAGTGACAACATATAAAAGTTGTTGGATCTGACAGTGCCCATAAAGTTTGTATAGTGGAAAGATTAGCAAATATGATTTTTACACAAATAGATGACATGAGCATGTCAGAGGATCTGCTAAATTTTTTTTATAAAATTGCAGCTTCTCCTTTAGTGCTCTGGGCAATTCAAGTTTACACTACAATCAACTACCTCCCCCTACTACCCATCTACTTTCTAACCCTTCTAACCTACCTGGTCTAAATCCTTTGGCCTACCATTGGTGGTCTGCTCAGAAATTGTTCACTCTCTATGACTTCCTTTCTTGGAAAAAGCTTATGTCTTTGTCTCTCTTCAGATCATGCTTTAAACCTTCCCTTTCTGAATTCTTTAGGTTAGGTCAAGTGTTCTCTTTCTTTGGGAAATTAAAGGGGTTTTCTCCTTTTATTTCATGCAGCCTCCTCCATTCATATCTATGGGAGAGGGCGTGATGGCCATCATGCCCACTCCCATAGATATGAATGGAGGGGGCATGATGTGACATCACCAGGGGGCGTGTCATTACGTCACTTCCCCAGTCCCGGAAACAAAGAGCTTTCCGAGACTGGAGATGCAGCCCCACACAGAATGCGGGTGCTGCTCTTTGGCCGGATAACCCCTTTAACCTCTGCCAAAACTGTTGTAGATACAACTCAATTTGAAGATATGGCCATTTACTCCCCTCTTCGCCCAACTATCTTTCCCTTATTTACCCCGTCTTTAATCTGTCCTCACAAGGTCAAAAGTTAGAATTTGTGCCACAATGGGAGATTGATTTCCACATTACGCTTTCCCTATCCAGATGGAAGGATTGTCGAAAGCAGCTATGTAAAGGAAGCTGGCAAGTTTCTTTAACCGAAATGGCACTTAATATCCTTCACCGCACATGTTATGCTCTGGTTGGCTTACATGCTATATACTCGGAGGTCATACTCCTCTGTTTTCAGAGTCAATGGCCCACATATGGAGGACTTGCCCTGTGGTAGCTGGTTTTTGGCATAAGAGGATATCTTTAGTTAATGAGGTTACAGGTATTTGCTGCCCTCTCCAACCAGTCATATGACAAACTCGGGTCCCTGAGATACTCTACTTTTAAACTCACACAATTAATCTTTCTGACAGTCATGATTCATGTTGTTTAAACATGGAGATGCCAACATCTTTCCTTCTCAGCAGTTATCGGTAAAATAAATGAAATCTTCATCCATGAAAATGTATTTGCCATTCGGAATGATCTGAATTATTTCATTCTTTCATTCTCCAGATCTTTTTTTTATCTTACTTTGTGAAGTGGGGAATTTGTACTTCTTTCATTTATTGATATGCAACAGGGCTAATGTTCGAATTAGGCACACTTTGAATTCTCTTGTGTCAATGCCTTATAATATGTAGTGATGATGTTATTGTTGTTACGCCTAGCGCTCCGGGTCCCCGCTCCTCCCCGGAGCGCTCACGGCGTCTCTCTCCCCGCAGCGCCCCGGTCAGTCCCGCTGACCGGGAGCGCTGCACTGTCATGGCCGTCGGGGATGCGATTCGCACAGCGGGACGCGCCCGCTCGCGAGTCGCATCCCAGGTCACTTACCAGTCCCGGTCCCCTGCTGTCATGTGCTGGCGCGCGCGGCTCCGCTCTCTAGGGCGCGCGCGCGCCGGCTCTCTGAGACTTAAAGGGCCAGTGCACCAATGATTGGTGCCTGGCCCAATTAGCTTAATTGGCTCCCACCTGCTCCCAGACTATATCTGCTCACTGCCCCTGCACTCCCTTGCCGGATCTTGTTGCCTTGTGCCAGTGAAAGCGTTTAGTGTGTCCAAAGCCTGTGTTACCTGAACTTCTGCTATCCATCTTGACTACGAACCTTGCCGCCTGCCCCGACCTTCTGCTACGTCTGACCTTGCCTCTGCCTAGTCCTTCTGTCCCACGCCTTCTCAGCAGTCAGCGAGGTTGAGCCATTGCTAGTGGATACGACCTGGTTGCTACTGCCGCAGCAAGACCATCCCGCTTTGCGGCGGGCTCTGGTGAACACCAGTAGCCTCTTAGAACCGGTCCACTAGCACGGTCCACGCCAATCCCTCGCTGACACAGAGGATCCACTACCTGGAAGCCGAATCGTGACAATTGTGCTTATATCATGATCCAGCTCACCCTGTATTTCCCCATGTTCTCATGGTTCTTGTTTTTCGTATATGATATTTTACATAGCTGTATGCTGTGATATGCTTCCAATTTGGTTCAATGAATTTCCCCTTTTATAACAAAAATGTCTTAAAATTAAGTATGTTTTTAGAATGCCTGCAAATAGGAGTCAATTCCTTGCCTATTTTAATGCCACAGCCAATCAGCGTCTGGTCACTAGATGGCAGAACCTATATGGTTTGTCTTTTTTGGGGCCTAACTATGGCTCCCAGTACTCATATACCCCAGGATTTACAGTAGAATGGAATAATATAACAAAAAAGCCAGCCACAAGAAAAACATACAAAGAACAAACCAATACTGGCAGGTAACAAGAACAAGAATAACAACTCACCAATAAATACCTGAAACCAGAGATGATTGAATGATAATGAATGCAGTCAGGAATAGAGCAGAAGATTACAAAAACAGTAATACATAGAACTCTAACCTGTCACCAGACACACAAACCCTCTCTATCCCTGCAAATGTCCCTATGGAAAGCCTTTATTACCTCTCCCTAGCAAAACAACAAGATTGATCCAGAATCCAGAGAAAACAATGTTGGGCAAAATCTGAAACACTGAAACTTGCAACAAGACAAACTGAGCACAGCTGTCAAAGAACTAGAGGGATACAAGAAACACCAGGTACTCATAGAGCGAACATTATAATCAACACAACTGCCGTAAGTTTGTCAGTCTACAGGATTTTCTGCATGCTCCCGACATAACATGTCTCCTGCAGAAAGACAATGAGCTAATTTCCTCCTTATCCCTCCTATTTTTGCCTGATGGCCTTCTATGCAGAGAATGTAGTAATAATCTCTTGGCCAACTGGGGAGTGGAGCGCAATGCCACCCGCTTCCCTGGCTAATAACTCACAATTGCAACAGGTCTGTTGAGTGAGACCTGATCCGATCAACAACTTTTGACTTGTCGATAGAGTTGTTTTCATTGAAAGTAACGCTTTAACCAAAATCTGCATTATTATTGAATTGTAGGCAGGTTTCATTTCAAAACATCTCAACTTTCAGCCAGAAATTATACAAAGAAGATACATTTTTAATTTGATGCATTTGATCATTATTGATAGCAATGGGAATTACATAGGATTTTATTTCTTACTGTCATAGATCTGAATAGCTGCTGGATTGAAAGCTTTATTGGGGAAAAAATGCTCTTAAAGGGGAACTATGGTGGACTTAAAAGGGAACTCCAGTGGAGTTCCCCTTTTCAAATCTACTGGTGCCAGAAAGTTAAACAGATTTGTAAATTACTTATATTAAAAAATCTTAACCCTTACAGTACTTATCAGCTGCTGTATGCTCCAGAGAAAATTGTGCAGTTCCTTCCAGTCTGACAACAGTGCTTTCTCCTGACACCTCTGTCCGTGTCAGGAACTGTCCAGATTAGAAGCATATCCCCATAGAAAACCTCTCCTGCTCTGGACAGTTCCTGACACGGACAGAGGTGTCAACAGAGAGCACTGTTGTCAGGCTGGAAAGAATGTCACAAATTTCTCTGTAGTTTATCTGTAGTATATAGCAGCTGATAAGTACTAGAAGGGTTAAGATTTTTAAATAGAAGTAATTTACAAATCTGTTTAACTTTCTGGAGCCAGTTGATTTGAAATTGTTTTCCCACCGGAGTTCCCCTTTAAAGATTCTTTCAAATACTACAAAACCAAGAGCCTTGTGCTGGAAGATATTTCCTGGAAAGAATTATGAAGACTCACAATTTGTCTAATATTACGGTGCACAGAGGGTTTTTTGACAGAAATGCTCTCAACAAACATAGAGTTTTATTTATTTCCAAGCAGTAAATATCTGTCCATTCTTGTTTTTCTCACTATACTTTCATAATTATAAGTAAAATGTAACAGTTATTGTATCAAAACCTTCTTGTTCATATTTACTATTTTTGATAAATATACCATTATATGGGCATATTAGGGAACTGTTCTCAATATGACATTCGGATATTTAGTGGAGTTTCCTGTATCATTACTGTTGGTTATTCAGCAGAATATATCCTGTTTCAGACTGGAATCACATATGCAGCTTTTGTGACAGTTCTGATACACTTTTTTGAGTCATAGCAAGAAGTGAATTAAAAAAAGGAAATATAAAAAAAAAAGAAAAGAAAATAGTTCTTTGTGTTTGACTATAAAAACTGCTACAAAAATATAAATAAGGAATTCTCAATATTTACACCTACTAACTTTTTTACTTATTGAAATAGCTAAATACAGATTCAGGCCTCGCACATCCAAAAGAACTGTGTATAGGAGGCTTTATGGTGGCACAGAGTCCCCTGTAGCTATCTGGTGCTATGTTTGGTGCCAGATGTTGGAGACATATTTCCTCAAAAGAAAAAATTCTGTATGGCTGCATCAAAGACACACTGGTCTTATAAAAATCATGACATCAATACATTATAAAATAATATAAATAAGTTCAAGCCATTGTTTAATTAAGTTATTTACAAATAAAATACAAACTAGGAAAAAAATTGTTGGTACCCTTCTGTTAAAAACAGAAAACCCCATAATTCTCCCTAATATAACCTGAAACTCAGAAAAATAATAAGTAAAAATGAAATAAATAAAAATGTACTTTTACCCCAAAGCACACTGCTAATAGACCCATGGATGGCTAAGAGCAAATTATTGGACCATTCTGAAGAGGCCTTTATGAGCACTAATCTAAATCCTAATGAACATCTGTAGAAGGAGGTGAAACACGCAGTCTGGAGAAGACATTCTTCACACCTGCGACAGCTGGAGCAGGATTTTATGAGGAGTGGGCAAGTGCAGAAGTCTGATTGAGAATTACAGAAGTCACTTAATAGCAGTGACTGCCTCAAAAGGTTGTGCAAATAAATATTAAAGTGGTTAACCAACATAAGGTGACATCAGTACTTACCTGCCAGACAGTAATGAACATGCTTAGGAAGAATCCGTGCTTGTCTTGGGGCTAAATGGCTGTGTTGGGTTGTGAGTCCTTCATAACGCTGCTGCTTTCTTTTTGTGAAATGGCTATTTCCTTTTAAAGTTCCTTCCCTCCAACTACAAGTCCCGGGATCCTTTGTAAGTGTGAGGTAGCTTTTCTCCCTCCCACACATCAGCCAACCCACCAATTGCAGCACAGCTAAGCTGCCTTGCATGCTATTCTGTGCTTGAAACTATGATTCCCTGCAGCCCTGTGGAAAGTGATCTCCCTCCCATCCGCCTACCCTGACCTCCTGCTATCCAGACCACGAGCTGCCTTATCCCACCTGTGCCTCAAATCTCATCAGCCGCCTGTGTGGTCGAGCCATGCCAGAGGTAGCGACCTGGGTGCCACCTGCCGCAGCAAGTCCATCCCGCTTTGCAGCGGGCTCTGGTGAAAACCAGTAACACCTTAGACTCCGCTCCCTGGTACGGCCTGAGTCATATACCACACAGGTCCAGCGGATCCACTATCATCAGTGTTCCAGTCTACTGAAACGTGTGTGTTACACATTGTACTTTTGAGATAAGCGGCTGGAGTGTGTCTGGTATACACTGCAATTGTAAAGTCTTTAGACCCTTTTCTTGTGACCTTGTGCTAAAATAATATAACCCCCCCTCGTCAAGCTGCATTTAATACCCCATAATGAGTGAAATAAAGATTGTTATAAATCTTTGCTAATTTATTGAAAATGAAAATGTTTTATATTTAATTGACATAAGTATTCAGGCCCTTTACTTAGTGTATAGTGGAAGCACCTTTGTCAGCGATTATATCCTCCAGTCTTCTTTGGAATGATGCCTCTCAAGTTCTGAGAGCTTGGATGGGGACAGTTGGTGGACAGACATTTTTTCAGGGGTCTGGCTAGACCACTCAAGGACATTTACATAGTTTTCCATAAGCCTTTTCTGTGTTGTATTGGCTGGTTAGGGTTATTGGCCCAGATTGGCGACCAAGCACTGCTCAGCTTTCCTATCCTAACAACCTCTGGTAAAGGGAAAGCTGAGCTGTGATTGGTTGCTGTGGGAAAATCACTACAGTTTTTCTCTTATTCAGTTTGATAAATCTGGGCCATTGTCTTTATGGAAGGTGGAACTTTGGCCCAGGTTTCCATTAATAATATCTCTGTACTTTGATCCATTAAGCCTTACATCAACCCTGACCAGTCTCCCTGTCCCAGCTGTTGAAAAACACCCCCACAGCATGATGATGCCCCCACCATGCTTTACTGTAGAGATGGTATTGCGCTTATGATGAGCAGTTCCTGTTTCCTCCAGACACAATGCTTAGAATTAAAGGAAATCTGTCGGTACAGACAATTAGTGCAAGTGACACTGATGACAACGGTACTGTTCCGTGCTGTGGTTTTCCGTGCTGTGGTTTTCCGGCAATCCTCTTCGGTATGTTTAGCTCTGGGCCCAACTTGGAGCAACATCACCGCTGATGTTTGCTAGCAGCAGGACCCAGCAGAGAACAGCAGCGGTGACGTCTCTAAGTTCCGCCCATGCTGAAGATACCGAAGGGGATTGCTGAAGAACCATAGCATGGAACGGGACAAGGTAGATACCGTTGTTGTCATTGTAAGCTACACTACCTGTCTGTACTGACAGGTTAGTGCAGGTGGCACTGATGACAGATTTCCTTTAAGGCTAAAAAGTTCACTTTGCCAGACTGGTAGAATCCTGCAATAATGGGGCCCTTCTGGAAGTTTCTCCCACCTGCACACAGGATCTTTGAAACTTAGCTTTGGTTGCTGGTCAGCTTTCTTTACACTGCCCTTTCCATCAAATTACTCAGTTTTGTGGGATGGCCAGCTCTAGGAATGGCCTGGTTGTTTTAAAGGTCTTCCAGGCTACTGTGCACTCTTGAACTTTTAGTGCAGCTGAATTTTTTTGCACCCTTCTCCAGATCTCTGCTGTCTCTGAGCTCTACAGGCAGTTCTTTCCCTCTCTTGGCTTGGTTTTTGCTCTGATATGTATTGTCAGCTGTAAAACCTTACATAGACAGGGGTGTGTCTTTCCAAATCATATCCAATCAACTACATTTACCACAGGTGACTCAGATCAAGGGTTTAGATACATGAAAAGATGATCCAAAGAAATGGGAGGCTCCCAGAGCTAAATATATGAACAATTCTAACATCCTGTTTTCTTATTGTCACCATGGGGTATTAAGAGCAGATTGATGGAGGAAAACCTGATTTTGTTTTATTGTACATAATAAAATGTGAAAAAATGTAAATGGTCTGAACACATTGCACATAGCTGGGCTCATGCCACACCTTAGATGAATCCTGGCAGTTTAGCCAACTGACCATGACTTAAAAGCATTTAGACATAAAGCTGGTGGATCGTTCTGACAGTGGAGGCCTAATAAAGGTCCCCAGATCTACAATCTTGGCAGACCTATTAATGCCTGTCAGAGGCTCAACCAAGCAGTATGCTTGTCAGCATGAAGATGACAGGAATAATACACTGTGATAAGAAGAATTGCAGTGTATTATACTGGTGATAAAGGAATTGCCTAGAAAAGTTAATGAGTTAGAAAAAAAAAACTGTGTTAAAAATATTATTTAAATAAACCTCCTGACCGAGTTACTAATGTGCAGGTAGGGAGACACCTAGGAAATAGTGATCACAATGTAATACATTATACCTTATTCTTCAATAATGGAACCTTTTTAGAAGCCACAAGAACAGTGAAGTTTAGGAAGGCAAAGTGTGAACAGCTCTGAGAACCTTTAACATTTAAATAGGGATAAGGTCATCAAATCCAAGGATGGACACAAAATGGGAGATGTTTAAAAAAATATCTTAACCCCTTAACCCCTTAAGGATTCAGGGTTTTTCAGTTTTTGCACTTTCGCTTTTTCCTCCCTACCTTATAAAAATCATAACCCTTTCAATTTTCCACCTAAAAATCCATATTATGGCTTATTTTTTGCATCGCCAATTCTACTTTGCAGTGACATTAGTCATTTTACCCAAAAATGCACGGCAAAACGGAAAAAAAATCATTGTGTGACAAAATCGAAGAAGAAACGCCATTTTGTAACTTTTGGGGGCTTCCGTTTCTACGCAGTGCATATTTCGGTAAAAATTACACCTTATCTTTATTCTATAGGTCCATACGGTTAAAATGATACCCTACTTATATAGGTTTGATTTTGTCGCACTTCTGGAAAAAATCATAACTACATGCAGGAAAATTTATACATTTAAAAATGTCATCTTCTGATCCCTATAACTTTTTTATTTTTCCACGTACAGGGCAAGACTCATGAAGACTCATTTTTTGCGCCGTGATCTGAAGTTTTTATCAGTATGATTATTGTTTTGATCAGACTTTTTGATCACTTTTTATTCATTTTTTAATGGTATAAAAAGTGACCAAAATACGCTTTTTTGGACTTTGGCGCGCACGCCATTGACCGTGTGGTTTAATTAATGATATATTTTTATAGTTCGGACAATTACGCACACGGCGATACCACATATGTTTATTTTTAAATTTTTTTTACACTGTTTTATTTTTTTTATGGGAAAAGGGGGTGATTCAAACTTTTATTAGGGATCGGGGCTAAATGACCTTTATTAACACTTTTTTTAACATTTTTTTTGCAGTGTTATAGGCCCCATAGGGACCTATAACACTGAACACACTGATCTTCTACACAGATCACAGGCGTGTATTAACACGCCTGTGATCAGTCTTATCGGCGCTTGACTGCTCTTGCCTGGATCTCAGGCACGGAGCAGTCATTCGCCGATCGGACACCGAGGAGGCAGGTAAGGGCCCTCCCGGTGTCCGGTCAGCTGTTCGGGACGCCGCGATTTCACCGCGCCGGTCCCGAACAGCCCGACTGAGCAGCCGGGTCACTTTCAGTTTCGCTTTAGAAGCGGCGGTCAGCTTTGACCGCCGCTTCTAAAGGGTTAATACCACACATCGCCGCGATTGTTGATGTGTGGTATTAGCCGCGGGTCCCGGCCGTTGATGAGCGCCGGGACCGACGCGATATGATGCGGGATCGCAGCGCGATCACGCTTCATATCGCGGGAGCCGGCGCAGGACGTAAATATACGTCCTGCGTCGTTAAGGGTTTAAGGACTCAGAGTTTTTTCGTTTTTGCACTTTTGTTTTTTCCTCCTTACCTTTTAAAAATCATAACCCTTTCAATTTTCCACCTAAAAATCCATATTATGGCTTATTATTTGCGTCACCAATTCTACTTTGCAGTGACATTAGTCATTTTACCCAAAAGTGCACGGCAAAATGGAAAAAAAAATCATTGTGCGACAAAATCGAAAAAAACCCGTCAATTTGTAACTTTTGGGGGCTTCCGCTTCTACGCAGTGCATATTTCGGTAAAAATTACACCTTATCATTATTCTGTAGGTCCATACAATTAAAATGATACCCTACTTATATAGGTTTGATTTTGTCGCACTTCTGGAAAAAATCATAACTACATGCAGGAAAATTTATACGTTTAAAAATGTCATCTTCTGACCCCTATAACTTTTTTATTTTACCACGTACAGGGTGGTATGAGGACTCATTTTTTGCGCCGTGATCTGAAGTTTTTATCGGTATGATTTTTGTTTTGATCGGACTTTTGATCACTTTTTATTCATTTTTTAATGGTATAAAAAGTGACCAAAATAGGCTTTTTTGGACTTTGGAATTTTCTTGCGCGTACGCCATTGACCGTACGGTTTAATTAATGATATATTTTTATAGTTCGGACATTTACGCACGCGGCGATACCACAGGGATCGGGGTTAAGTGACCTTTATTAACGACGTCCTGCGTCGTTAAGGGGTTAAATTCTCACTGTGAGAGGTACATATCTTATGAGAATAAAAGGGTCAGGAACAGGAGAAAACTAATGTGGATGAACAAAAATGTAAAGGGAGCAACAAATTACCAAAAAAAAAAGTATTTATGCTTCTAAAACAGGAAGGCAGTGAATGAGTATTAAAACCTATAGGGGAAAAAAATATGTTAATTAAATATAAGCAGCAAAAGATAGACAGAAAAACATTGTCAAAGAGAGAACTAAAATGTTCTTTCTAGGATTTTTTTCCTTTAGCCTTTGAGCCATGATGCACCATGATGCAAAGTTATAATCCTGGGTAATTTGCTTCTATTACTACCGTGTATTACTTTGTCCCATTTTCATGCATATGACACCAGTGTACAAGAAAGATATAGTGGAGCTGGAGAGGGTTCAAAGACGGGCAACCAGGGTAATACGGGGAATGGGAGGACTACAGTACCCAGAAAGATTATCAGAATTGGGGTTATTTAGTTTTAGAAAAAAGAAGGCTTAGGGGAGACCTAATAACTATGTATAAATATATCAGGGCAGTACAGAGATCTCTCCCATGATCTATTTATACCCAGGACTGTATCTATAACAAGGGGGCATCCTCTACGTCTATCAGAAAAAAGGTTTCTACAACTTTTAATATCATGTTTTACGTGAAAAATTCTGTGCAATTTTTTTTGTCATTTATCTTGGTACTTGCCTGAGCTCAGATTTCCTTCTACATGATTCTTGATCTTCTGCATAAATGTAGAGCTAAAAAGTAATATTCATGCTGCTTGGGGTGCTCCACTCCTGCCCACTCCTGAAACACGTGTATCCACTCTCATCTGCTCCCGCAAACATTATGTCACAGCTTTTAGAAATAGTACCCACATGCCATTTCATTACCCCTGTATCATTTCATACCCCCCTCCACCCAACCTCATTAGGGCCTGTGCCTGCAAGTTTTCTACTGGGTTCTGCAGGACACACCGGATCCCAATTCCGGTGCAGGCCTCTAATCTGTACTACCCCAATCTCTAAATTGAGAGAAAGTATAAAACAGAAAAGCGGAGTATGTCCTGGGGTAGTAATGTTTAACAAAGGTGATAATGATAGTAGTGTAGCACACAGGTGCTCACATGAAAGGGGAGATTTATTAAAACCTGTGCAGAGGAAAAGAGGAACAGTTGGCGATAGTAACCAATCAGATCACTTCTTTTATTATTCAGAAGCATTTTTTGATAAATCTCCCCCTCCGTGTTTTTTTGTAACATATTTTTAGACCAATGTGTATCTTTAAGACTTACATGGTTTGATGTACTTGTTTTATTAAATTATATTTATTTATTTTAAATGTTATATACATTTTTCTACAAGTTTTCTATACCTTACATAATACATAACATTTGTTTAGAAGCCATTTCTTTCCAGCCAAGTAAATACATATGGGACCAGTGAGATTTCAATAGTGGCACAAAAAAAAAAATCTAAATTAGTCACACTGGTGTACAGGGCACTGCATCAATAAGGAGTGCTACAGAGGACCATTGAATGGGAGCCCATTTGCCTCTTAATCCATATGAATAATTAATGATAATTATCATGCTTCCGTTATTATATGTGATAACAATATATCCTTAAGGTGAATAAATTCAATCTGTTTTCATCCGGAAACTGCAGTTCATAATACTGGCAAAAATATTGATATAATTATTCGCAATAATGGTCAGGAAAAGCTTTAACAGTGAAATGGAAATTCAGAAATGTGGAGGAATGAGGATACATTTCACTGTATCATATAATAATTGCTTTGTCCTTGTGTTAGAGTACATTGTTACACATTTATTAGAATTTGCGAGATATAATAGCAACAGTTTTATCATGTTCTTTTATGAGAATAAAACAACTCAGTAGTGAAGCTGCTACTAAGCTAGTGACTACATATGTTTACATAGACACTGATCAGCAATAACATTAAACACCATATTATAATATGGTTCTATAACCACAATATTGTGCATATACCTTTATGCCACCAAAGCAGCCTTGACCAATTGAGTGGGGAACTCCATAACCTCTGAAGGAGTGCTTGTGGTATCTGTCATCAAGATGTTAGCAGCAGAGTCATGTAAGTTGCAAGGTGGGTTCTATATGGATTGGGGGCCACAGAAGTTCAACTGATATCTGGGGAATTTAGAGATCTAGCAAACACCTTGAACTGTTTATCATGTTCATCAAACTATTGGTGAAAGAGGCACTGCCATGGAGGGGTGTACTAAGTGTTGTGAACAGTGTTTAGGTTGGTGTTAAATAGTGAAAAAAAAAAAAATTGATGCCAGGACCCAAGATTTCTCAGCAGAACAGTGCCTAGAATATTAGGCAGTACTGGGTTGTCTTCTTCTAAAAGTGCTTTCTTATTCCATTTCTTCCCCATGATGTAAAAGAAAACATATTTCATCCAACCAGGGTGCCTTCTGCCATAGCTCCATGATCCAGTTTTGATATTCACATTCTCACCATAGGCTTTTACAGCAGTAAACAGGGATCTGAATGGATACGCTAAACAATTTGAGGTTACACAGCTCCATAAGCACATGTGTTTGGACCCCCTACTATTATAGTTAGAGATGAGCGAATTTTTTAAAAATTCAAATCGGCCGATTTGCCGAATCTCCTGAAAATTTGCTGCAAATTGCTATTAAAAACGGCTATTTCTGAGCAATAGAGAGCCTCAATAGGGATGTAGAACACTTTTCTTTGTCGAGATGCATAGGGAGTGTGCTGTGTTAGTGAAATAATACTGTTATTCAGTATGACATGCAGATTGTTTTGGAAATGTCCTTCATGCAATGAGAACGTATTGACAAGCGGTACCTTACATTTAGTACTTTTTATCTGGCTTTAATGTATCAAAATTATTTATTTAAATTCTATTACATTAATTTAACATTTTACAAGTCACTTTTCATCAATTATAAAACAAAAATGTTTTTAACCCCTTAAGGACTCCGCAAATTTTATTTGTACATTTTCTTTTGTCTTCTAAAAATCATAACTCTTTTATATTTTCATCCACAGACGAGTGTAAGGGCTTGTTTTTTTTGCGTGGCCAGTTGTTCTTTGTAATGGCATTACTCGTTTTACCATAAAATGTATGGCGCAACAGAAAAAAATACTATTTGTGTGGGGAAATTGAAAAGAAAACCGCAATTTTGCTAATGTTTGAGGAGACCATATAGTGGCTGAATGACATAGCATGGAGGTGGCGGCAGCATGAGGAGAGCATATAGTGGCTGAATGACATAGCCTGGAGGTGGCAGAAGCATGTGGAGACCATATAGGGGCTAAATGACACAGCGTGGAGGTGCAGAGGTATAGGAGAAAAAAGCTGCGATGGCGCGCCCAAGGAAATAACCCGAAGTCGTGGGCATTGGTGAAAAATAAATAAATAATTAATTCTTACAGTATAAGAAATCAAAGAAAATAATAAATATAAAGCAAGACGCGTTTCGGGAGTCACAGCTCCCTTTTTCAGTTGCAGGTGTCAAACAGCAACCACCTGCAATTGAAAAAGGGAGCTGTGACTCCCGAAACGCGTCTTGCTTTATATTTATTATTTTCTTTGATTTCTTATGCTGTAAGAATAAATGTATTTATTTTTCACCAATACCCACGACTTCGGGTTATTTCCTTGGGAGCGCCATAGCAGCTTTTTTCTCCTATACCTCTGCATTACTCTACGGACTCTACTTTGGGCTCCGTCCTCACGCTACTGGCCTGCACACCAAGCTACCATCAACGGCAAGGAATACGCTACCCCCAACTGGGTACCCACCTACACCGGCTAAAGACCTACACCGCACCCGGCGCTACCTCCGCTTTTTTCCTCCATTTACAGCGTGGAGGTGGCGGCAGCATGAGGAGACCATATAGTGGCTGAATGACACAGCATGGAGGTGGCGGCAGTATGAGGAGAGCATATAGTTGCTGAATGACATAGCCTGGAGATGGCGGAAGCATGAGGAGACCATATAGTGGCTTAGTGACACAGCCTGGAGGTGGCAGAATCATGAGGAGACCATATAGTCGCTGAATGACACCACGTGGAGGTAGCGGCAACATGAGGAGACCATATAGTGTCTGAATGACACAGCGTGGAGGTGGCGGCAGCATGAGGAGACCATACAGTGGCTGAATGACACAGAGTGGAGTTGGCGGCAACATGAGGAGACCATATAGTGGCTGAGTGACACAGCCTGGAGGTGACGGAAGCATGGGGAGACCATAGAGTGACTAAATGACACAGCATGGAGGTGTGGAAGTATGAGGAGACCATATAGTGGCTGAATGACACAGCCTGGGTGTGGCATCAGCATGAGAACATATGGTGGCAGAATGAGAGCCTGGTGGTGACATCAGCATGAGGAGAACATATGGTGGCAGAATGAGACAGCCTTGAGGTGGCATCAGCATGAGGAGAACATATGGTGGCAGAATGAGACCGCCTGAAGGTGGCATCAACATGAAAAGAACATATGGTGTAAGAATGAGACAGCCTGGAGGTGGCATGAGCATGAGGAGAACATATGGTGGCAGAATGACACAGCCTGAAGGTGGCATCAGCAGCATCAGGATTCCTGAAAGTGACCCAGTGACAGAGTGGGGCGGTGGTTGGCAATACCAGTACCCAGTGATGAAGGTGGGTGAAAGAAGGAGAACTTGGCATCAGATGTGTACATCAGGCGGGTGGCAGGATCAGAATAGTAGCTGACTAGGCAGAAGGCAGGTAGGCAGAAGAAAACGGTCTCGTTTGTCAAAGTGTTGGTGTGCACAAGTAAGTATTGAGGATATGCATTACGTAAAACTTAACTTTTAATATTATTCTTAGGATAAAATATATGGACCCTAACAAAAGGAAAGGTGTGCACAAAACACCATGTGCCACCTACACCACCAAGTATTGATGTGATGCAAAGACCTCTAAAAGGGAACAACGTTTTGTCCATTGTAGCGGGGAGGGGTGGAAAAACTTCCCCTGTAAGGCCCTACTCTCGCATTATTAATTCCCTTCTTGGCAACTGTTACTCTCCCTAAAAAGGGTGGCCCTACACAGGAACCTCTCCCTATTTCCACCTAATAACACTGCAATTTCCCAGGGATACTTGGTGGTGTAGGTGGCTCTTGGTGTTTTTTGCACACCTTTTACAATTGACCATACGTTGTTCCCTTCCACATTTTAGATGTCTCTGCATCACATTAATACTTGGGGGTGTAGATGGCACATGGTGTTTTTTGCACACCTTTCCTTTTCTTAGATATAAAAAAAAATTTGGGTCCATATATTTTATGCTAAGAAAAGTTAAGATTTAGCTAATGCATATACTCAATACTTACTTGTGGTCTGATGCGGATGAATTTCTGTAACTGGGGAGCAGCACCTTAACCCCTTATTTCCGTCTGTGGCCGGCTCCCGACCTGTGAAGCGCGCTCAGAAGCTGAGCGCGCTTCGCACCTGCGGGGACCCGTGGCTAATACCGGACATCGCTGATTGGGCTGATGTCTGGTATTAACCCATGAGACAACACAATCAAAGTTGATCACGGTGTCTAAAATGGGAGAATATGCTGCCAGTTAGCTCAGCGGAGCTGTTCGGGGCGTCCCCAACAGCTGAGAGGACAGCTGGAGGCTAACTACCTGGCTCCACGCTGTCTAATCAGCGTTTTATTGCTCCAAGCCTGAGATCCAGGTTTAAGCAATCAAGCACAGATAACACTCATCAATGCTATGCTATGGCATATGTAATGCATGTTTTACCTATGCAGGCTATAATATTGCAAAAAAAAAAAAAAAAAAAAGTGTAAAAAAAAGAGTTCATAGATGTGATTTAACCCCTTCCTAATAAAAGTTTGAATCACCCCCCTTTATCCATTAAAAAAAAAAAATTGTAAAAAAATAAAATCAACATATGTGGTATCACCGCGTGCGTAAATGTCCAAACTATAAAAATGTTGAGTAAATTAAACCAAAATCCAAAATAGCATATTTTTGGTCACTTTTAATACCATATAACAATGAATAAAATGCAATCAAAAAGTCTGATCTAAACAAAAATGGTACCGATAAAAACTTCAGATCACGGCGCACAACAAGGTGGAGAGACAGAAGTCAACCCGCTGCCGAATGGGCACAATTCGGCAGTCACTATTTGGCAGTCACAAGTGAGCATGCATCGTGTCATTTGTGCAAGTGACTCGGAGAGACTCCCTGCCTCCATCTCCACTGCATACTGCTACGGTGTGTAGCTACACAGCCTGCTACTGCTCCTCCTCTCCTGTGAGATGAATAGAAAAACCACCCATCTCGCGAAACCTAAACTGTTGTCCACTGTGCCCCTCCCCCTCCTCCTCCAGTTCATGTGGCCGCGGGATGTAGGCGCCATGTCTCCAGTTTGTAAGAAATGAAGCAGTGGAACAATGTTGTTTATCCCGTAATCCTGGCAACTGACTAATAATGTGGCTTTCTCAAAGGGCCGGAGCAAACGGCATGTGTCACGTATGAGCAGCCACTGGTTGACATTGAAGTTACAGAGGGGAGTCCCCCTATCCACTTGGATCATCAAGAAATCGGTTATGGCTTTTTTCTGTTCGTATAGTCGTTCCAACATATGGAGGGTGGAATTCCAATGTGTGGAAACGTTGCAAATCAGACTATGTTGGGGGATGCCATTCTGACGCTGCATCTCAAGGAGGGTGTGCTTTGCTGTGTTCGAGAGGCTGAAGTGCATGCAATCTTCCTTCCCATTGTTAGGATGTCTTGCAGATGGGGGGAACACTTCAGGAGCCGCTTGACAACCAGATTGAACATGTGTGCCATGCAGGGCGCATGTCTCAGGCTTCCTTGTCGCAGCACAGTCAAGATGTTCTTCCCGTTCTCAGTCACGTTGGTTCCCATTTCCAGTTTTCATGGAGTAAGCCATGATTCTATTTCTTGATGAATGGCTTTTATCAGTTCCTCCCCTGTGTGACTCCGTTCACCAAGGCAAACCATGTGAAGAACAGCATGCCTCTGCCGTTCCCTTCACACATGGTATGCTTGAGGGGCACTGAGATTTGTCCTTGCAGTGGAGGCTGAGAACACCGTGGAGGATGAGGCGGAGCCGCACAATGTCACAGGACCAACGGCCTGAGAGCATGGAGGCTTAGTCGGGGTGACCTGTCCAAGTTGTCGCTGTGCAGGAACCACATTCACCCCGTGGGCCATAAAAGACATGTATTGTCCCTGACCATAGCTACAGCACCACACCTTTTCGCTGCCGTGCACTTTGGTACACACCAACAGGCTATAGGACTGGCCAACCTTCTGTTCCCCATAATTGTGCAGGGCTAGTACTTCCTTTTTCACAAAGAAATGATGGCTTGGGACTCTCCACTTCGGCTCGGCACAAGCCATCAGTTCTCTGAAAGGTGCAGAGTCCATTACTTGAAAAGGGGAGGGACTGCAGCACCAGCAACTTGGACAGGAGCATACTGTTGTCTCTTGGACATGGCTTCGCTTATGGATTGCTGGCGGAATGACTGACTTGAAGTAGAAGGAGAAGGAACATCTGGACCGACAGAAGATGGGTATGACAGACAGCTCCCCTTGGCTGAGGTGGTGGAGCCTTGGCTGACTGAAACAGGTAGCAGCATGCCACTGGGTGATGCAGCAAGCTAGACCACCACGTCAGAGCCATAGTTTTCCCAGGCCGCTTTATGGAGATGCTGCAAATGTTGACGCAGGGTAGAGATGAGCAAATTTTAGAAAATTCGATTCGGTTGATTCGACAAATTTTTTGAAAAAATTAGATTGGATCTGAATAAGTTCATGCTTCTAAACTGGGCGGTTCCCGTGACACGTGTCATCAGAGAGAAAGAAAAGAACTCAACTTCATACGCTCATTACTTCTATTAAAAATCTTAATCCTTTCAGTAGTTATGAGCTATAACTACTGAAAGGATTAAGATTTTTAATAGAAGTAATTTACAAATCTGTTTAACTTTCTGGAGCCAGTTGATATATAAAATATAGTTTTTTCCTGGATAACCCCTTTAATGCAGGTACTTCAGCTCCCAGCATGGAGCTGAGTGTGCTCCGTGTTGGGAACAGTAGTACCCTCAGTTAAGCAAAGATCACAGAGGGTGTCACTCCTGACACCCACTGAAATCGTCAGGTATAATGTATAGATGCGGGGCACACACACACTTTATTGAACACATAATAAAAAACATTACTAATAAAAGGTTTAACAAAATGTATTCAAAAAAATATATTGTTTTTACATTTAACCCCTTAAGGACGCAGCCCATTTGGGCCTTAACGACGCAGACAATTAGATTTTTAGATTTTCGTTTTTCCTCCTCGCCTTCAAAAAATCATTACTCTTTTATATTTTCATCAACAGACTATTATGATGGCTTGTTTTTTGCGTGACCAGTTGTCCGTTGTAATGCCATCACTCACTTTACCATTAAATGTATGGCACAACCAAAAAAATACTATTTTTGTGGTGAAATTAACCCCTTCAGGACCAAGCCCATTTTGGCCTTAAGGACAGGAGCGTTTTTTGCACATCTGACCACTGTCACTTTAAACATTAATAACTCTGGGATGCTTTTAGTTATCATTCTGATTCCGAGATTGTTTTTTCGTGACATATTCTACTTTAACATAGTGGTAAATTTTTGTCGATACTTGCATCCTTTCTTGGTGAAAAATCCGTAAATTTGATGAAAAATTTTTAAATTTTGCATTTTTCTAACTTTGAAGCTTTCTGCTTGTAAGGAAAATGGATATTACGAATACATTTTTTTTTTGGTTCACATATACAATATGTCTACTTTATGTTTGCATCATAAAATTGATGAGTTTTTACTTTTGGAAGACACCAGAGGGCTTCAAAGTTCAGCAGAAATTTTCCGATTTTTCACAAAATTTTCAAACTCGATATTTTTCAGGGACCAGTTCAGGTATGAAGTGGATTTGAAGGGTCTTCATATTAGAAATATATGAATAACCCCATTATAAAAACTACACCCCCCAAAGTATTCAAAATGACATTCAGTCAGTGTTTTAACCCTTTAGGTGTTTCACACGAATAGCAGCAAAGTGAAGGAGAAAATTCACTATCTTCATTTTTTACACTCGCATTTTCTTGTAGACCCAATTTTTGAATTTTTACAAGGGGTAAAAGGAGAAAATTTTTACTTATATTTGTAGCCCAATTTCTCTCGAGTAAGCACATACCTCATATGTCTATGTAAAGTGTTCGGCGGGCGCAGTAGAGGGCTCAGAATGGAAGGAGCGACAAGGGGATTTTGAAGAGTACGTTTTTCTGAAATGGTTTTTGGGGGGCATGTTGCATTTAGGAAGCCCTTCTGGTGCCAGAACAGCTAAAAACCCCCACATGGCATACCATTTTGGAAACTAGACCCCTTGGGGAATGTAACATGGGATAAAGTGAGCCTTTATACCCCACAGGTGTTTCACGACTTTTGCAAATGTAAAACAAAATAATAATTTTTACCTAAAATGCTTGTTTTCCCAAAAATTTAACATTTTTAAAAAGAGTAATAGCAGAAAATACCCCTAAAAATTTGAAGCCCAATTTCTCCTGATTCAGAAAACACCCCATATGGAGGTGAAAAGTGCTCTGCTGGCGCACTACAGGTCTCAGAAGAGGAGTAGTCACATTTGGCTTTTTGCCGCCCACATAAATTGGTCCCAGTTTAAAAATTTAAATAGAAAATAAAAATTTCATTAAATACATTTTTTTACTTCAAAAACTCAATGAAATTGTAGCCTTAGAGTAATAACAAAATGGAGTGAATGAAGAAATTTGTTATTTCGAATCAAGTGGAAATTCGGATTCGGTCAGAAACGAATTTTTCATGAAATTCGGATTCATCCGTTTCGCTCATCTCTAACGCAGGGCCGTGGTGCCAACATTGGGACCCTGGCCACGCTTCACCTTCTGCCGACACTTCTTGCATGTGGCCAGGTTAACATCTCCAGGATGCTTGATGAAAAACTGCCACACCGCCGAGTAGCTGATTTTTCCACCAACAGTTCGCACTGATTGACTTTTACTGCCGCCGACTCCAGGAACCACTGTTCCACTACCTCCTCGGGAGGTAGGCTGCTGCAAAGCAGGTGGTCTACCCCGGGCACGTTTGGCTCCAGACTTCCCACTTCTGCCACCATGCTGACTGCCAACCATGCTATCACCCTGCTGGCTCAGCTGCTGCCTCACGGGCAACCTGCAACCCTCTTCTCCTGATGTGATGAAGCCCCTTGTGCACCTGGCTCCCAAATGCGAGCGGCTTCATCATCATCAAGTTGTGTCTGCACATTACTGATGTCCTCCTCAGGTTCCTCAACAGTGTCTGCTTCAGGAGCCTGAACATTACCTCCCACGCCACTCTCCTCATCACTACTTGCCTGCCTAGTGGAGGAAGCGGCGGATGTCTCCTTCACTTTTTGGCTAGGCAGTAGCTGCTGACTGTCCTCTAGTAGATCGTCCTTCCTAAATAATGGAGCTGAACCCACAGCATAAGATACTTCTGTGGGGGAGGGAACATCATAGGAGAGAGGCAATGGGAGGACAGGGACTGCTCCCGGGTCATGCCAACTGAGGATTGTATCTGAGGAACCCACCGACTGTTCACTGGGGGTGTCAGATGTCACTTGTGATGAACTGGATGACCGAGTTAACCAATAAATGATGACAGATGGGTTGCTGGTCGAGACACGACCGCTAGCTGATATTGGGACCTCAGGCCTCTCGCTGCGACTTCTGCTGCCACTCGCCCTTAGTCTGCTGCAACCTCTGCCTGATAAATTCAGGCCTCTGCCCCACCTCTGTACACGTTCTGGCACTACTCTGCCTAACATACTTATACACCAGCTGAGTGCTGATATGTTACACTTATGAGAGGAGAACAACATTCTCCACTACGCTTAAAACTGTATTTGGCTAAAAAAGCAGGTGTGTAGTTTTGACTGGCCTTTCAGATTATTTAGGCCCTTATGACTTTAACAGGAATAAAATTGTACACCACGTAGGTGTACGTACAGTTTACACTTATGAGAGGAGGACTATGCGCTCTGCTACAAACTGTGTAAGACTACAAAAAAGTGTTTAGCTTGGGGTGGCCTTTCACAGTAACTAGGCCCAAATGATTTTAACAGGAAAAATATAAAGGACACTATGTAGGTGTACATACAGTTTACACTTATGAGAGGAGGACTATGCGCTCTGCTACAAACTGTGTAAGACTACAAAAAAAGTGTTTAGCTTGGGGTGGCCTTTCACAGTAACTAGGCCCAAATTATTTTAACAGGAAAAATATAAAGGACACTATGTAGGTGTACATACAGTTTACACTTATGAGAGGAGGACTATGGGCTCCAAAACTGTATTAGACTACAAAAACAAGTGTTAAGCTTTGGCTGGCCTTTCACAGTATCTAGGCCCAAATTAGTTTAACAGGAAAAATATAAAGGACACCACGTGGGTGTACGTACAGTTTACACTTATAAGAGGAGGACTATGTGCTCCACTACAAACTGAATAAGGCTACAAAAAAAGTGTGTAGCTTTGGCTGGCCTTTCACAGTAACTAGGCCTAAATTATTTTAACAGGAAAAATATAAAGGACACCACGTAGGTGTACGTACAGATTACACTTACGAGAGGAGGACTATATGCTCCACTACGCTTAAAACTGTATTAGACTACAGAAACAAGTGTGTAGCTTTGGCTGGCCTTTCACAGTAAGTAGGCCCAAATTATTTTAACAAGAAAAATCTAAAGGACACCAGGTAGGTGTACGTACAGTTTACACTTATGAGAGAAGGACTATACGCTCTGCTACAAACTGTATAAGGCTACAAAAAAAAGTGTGTAGCTTTGGCTGGCCTTTCACAGTAACTAGGTCCATATTAGTTTAACAGGAAAAATATAAAGGACACCACGTAGGTGTACGTACAGTTTACACTTATGAGAGGAGGACAATACGCTCCGATACAAACTGCATAAGGCTACAATAAAAAGTCTGTAGCTTTGGCTGGCCTTTCACAGTAACTAGGCCCAAATTATTTTAACAGCAAAAATATAAAGGACACCACATAGTTTACACTTATGAGAGAAGGACTATGTGCTCCACTATGCTTAATACTGTATTAGACTACAGAAACAAGTGTGTAGCTTTGGCTGGTCTTTCACAGTAAGTAGGCTCAAATTAGTTTGACAGGAAAAAAAAAAAAACGTACACCACCTATTAATGCACAGGTTCCACTTATGAGAGGACAATACGCTCGCTACGCAACCTGTATTAGGCACTGAAATCAGATGACTATGGCTTTTCATGCTATCTAGGGATGAGCAAATCGAATCTGACAAATCCGAATTCGTTACGAATTTCAGGGAAAATTCGATTTGCAACGAATGCGAATATCGCCGTGATTCGTTTCGCGTAAATAGCTTCATTAAACTCCATGTAGTGCGGTCCAGGCTCAAAGGCATCTAAAATGTCAGATCCACGTGTGAGGACATGGTTGGCAGTCAGCATGGTGGCAGCAGTGGAAAGTCTGGCGCCAAAGGTTTCCGGGGTAGACCACATGCTTTGCAGCAGCCTACTTTGCCGGGAGGTAGTGAAATGGGGGTTCCTGGAGTTGGCGGCAGTAGCAGTCAATCAGTGCAGACTGTTGATGGGAAAATCAGCTACTCGGTGGTGTGGCAGTTTTTCATCAAGCATACGGAGGAGGTTAGCCTGGCCACTTGCAAGATGTGTCGGCAGAAGGTGAAGCGTGGCCAGGATCCCAATGTTGGCACCACGGCCCTGTATCAACATATGCAGTGTCACCATAAAGCGGCTTGGGAGAATGGTGGCTCCAATGTGGTGGTCCAACCTGCTGCATCACCCAGTGGCACATCGCTCCCTGTTTCGGCCAGTCAAGGCTCCACCATCTCAGCTGAAAGGAGCTGTGTGTCATACACATCTTCTGTCGCTTCAGATTTTCCTGCTCCTCCTACTTGGAGTCAGTCATTTTGCCAGTAATCATCGGCGAATGTCCATGTCCAAGAGACAACCGTATGTGCCCACTCATACAACGGCACAGAGGCTGAATGTGCTCCTGTCTCAGTTGCTGGTTCTGCAGTTCCCCCTTTTCAAGTGGTGGACTCTGCACCTTTCAGAGAACTGATGGCTTGTGCCGAGCCGAAGTGGAGAGTCCCAAGCCGTCATATCATTGCGAAAAAAAGCAGCACCTGCCTTGCATAATTTTGTGGAACAGAAGGTGGTCCAGTCCTTGAGCCTGTCAGTGTGTAACAAAGTGCATGGCAGTGCCGACGTGTGGAGCTGTAACAATGGTAAGGGAAAATATATGTCCTTTACGGCCCACTGGGTGAATGTGGTTCCTGCACAGCCACAACGGCAACTTGGACAGGACACGACGCTTCCTCCTCCACGCTCTCAGGCCATTGGTCCTGTGACAATGTGCGCAACCGCCTACTCATCCTCCACCGTGTCCTCAGCCTCAACTGCAGCATACCATGTGTGCACGGCATGGCAGTGTCACGCTGTTCTTCACATTGTTTGCCTTGGGGAACGGAGTCACACAGGGGAGGAACTGATAAAAGTCATTCATAAAGAAATCAAATCACGGCTTACTCCACAAAAACTGGAAATGGGAACCATGGTGACCGACAACGAGAAGAACATCTTCTCTGTGCTGCGACAAGGAAGCCTGAGACATGTGCCATGCATGGCACACATGTTCAATCTGGTTGTCAAGTGATTCCTGAAGTGTTCCCCCCATCTGCAAGACCTCATAACAATGGGAAGGAAACTTTGCATGCACTTCAGCCACTCGTACATCGCAAAGCACACGCACCTTGAGCTGCAACGTCAGAACGGCATCCCCCAACATAGTTTGATTTGCGACATTTCCACACGTTGGAATTCCACCCTTCATGTGTTGGACCAACTATACGAACAGAGAAAAGCCATCACCAATTTCTTGATGATCCAAGCTGATAGGGGAACCCCCCTGTATAACTTCAATGTCAACAAGTGACAGCTTATACGTGACATCTGCCATTTGCTCATACCGTTTGAGGAAGTCACATTATTAGTCAGTCGCCAGGATTACGGGATGAACAAAGTCATTCCACTGCTTCATCTACTACAACACGTGTCGGAAACGATGGCTCGTCAGGGCACTGGAGACGTGGCGCCTACCATTCATGGCCACATGAGCCCTGTGGCGAGGTGGAGGAGTGGGAGGGGCACAGTAGAGCACAGTTTAGGTCTCGTGAGATGGGCAGTTTTTCTAGTCATCTGAGAGGAGAGGAGGAGCAGGAGCAGCTAGAGGAGCTAGAGGATTATGAGGAAGGCGAGACAGAGGACCCAGACACACCGTGGAAGTATGCAGTGGAGATGGAGGCAGGGAGTCCCTCCGAGTCCCTTGCACTAATGGCGCGATGCATGATCACTTGCTTGTGTAATGACCGCAGAATTGTAACCGTTCGGCAGCGGGATTACTTCTGGCTCTCCGCCTTATTGGACCCTCGCTACCGGCACAAAATGGGGGGCTTTTTTACACCCACTGAGAGGGAGGGCAAACTTACCTACTACAGAGACATCCTATCTGTGCCATCGTCCATCCTCTCGCAGGTCTGACTCGGGGGCCCCTCTGCGCTCACCTTCCACTGCCATGGCTGCTGGGGAGGGGTGGGGTGGCAGGAGTAGTACAAACTTCATCAGCAGCAGTGAAGCAGCACTCATAAGCAGCAGGTAGACCTGGAACAGGACCTGAACCAGCAGGTGGTGGCATACCTTGACATGACCATGCCAACACAGCTTGAAGATCTGCTGGACTTCCGAGCAGCCAAACTTGATTTTTGGCTGCAACTAGCAGAGTTTGCCCTGGAAAAGCTGTCCTGCCCGTCCAGTAGTGCACCATCAGAATGGGTGTTTAGTGCGGCGGGGGCCATAGTAACCCCAAGGAGAACTCGCCTGTCCACGAAAAATGTGGAGAGACTAACTTTTGTGAAGATGAATCAGGCATGGATCAGCCGGGATTTTCACCCACCAATGCCTGATGCATCAGAGTAGATTGACCATGGTGCCACACCAACACTTCACATGTATGGATAGTGCTAAACATATTTAAGGTGCTGCTCCTTAGTTACAGACATTCCTCCACATCAGACCACAAGTAAGTATTGAGGATATGCATTAGCTAAAACGTAACTTTTCTTACGATAAAATATGTACTCAAATTTTTTTTTAAATCAAACAAAATGAAAGGTGCGTAAAAAACACCATGTGCCACCTAACACCTAATATTGATGTGATGCAAAGACCTCTAAAAGGTGGAAGGGAACAACGTATGGTCCATTGTAACTTGTGGGGTAAAAACTTCCCCTGTAAGACCCTACTCTCGCATAATTAATTCCCTTCTTGGCAAGTGTTACTCTCCCTAAAAAGGGTGGCCCCACACAGGAACCTCTCCCTAGTTCCTCCTACAAACACTGCCATTTTCCAGGGTTTTTTGGTGAATATAGAGAGAGTTTCCTGTGTGGGGCCACCCTTTTTAGGGTGAGTAACTCTTGCCAAGAAGGGAATTCATCTGGCGACAGTAGGGCCTTACAGGTGAAGTTTTTACCCCCACCTGCTACAATGGACAATATCTTGTTCCCTTCTATCTTTTTGAGGAAAGTGTTATTTGTCTTAAAAAGGGCGGCCCCAAACAGGAACCAATCCCTATTTCCACCTAAAAACCCTGGGAAATGGCAGTGGTTGTAGATGGAATTAAAGAGAGGTTCCTTTGTGGGGCCACCCTTTTTAGAACGAGTAACACTTGCCAAGAAGGTAATTAATAATGCGAGAGTAGGGCCTTACAGGGGAAGTTTTTACCCCCACCGGTTACAATGGACCATACATTGTTACCTTCCACCTCTTAGAGGCGTTTGCATCACATCGAAACTTGGTGGTGTAGGTGGCACATGATGGTTTTTGCACAACTTTCCTTTTGTTTGATTTAAAAAAAAATATTTTGGGGTCCATATGTTTTATCCTAAGCATTTTTTTTAAAAGTTAAGTTTTATGTAATGCATATCCTCAATACTTACTTGTGCACACTAACACTTTTAGAAAAGAGACAGTTTTCTTCTGCCTACCTGCCTCAGCTACTATTCTGATCCTGCCAACTGCCTGATGCCACACATCTGATGCCAAGTTCTCCTTTTTTCACCCACATTTGTCACCGGGTACTGATATTGCCACCCACCGCACCACTCTGTCACACTTTCAGGACTCCTGATGCTGCTGCCACCTGCAGGCTTTCTCATTCTGCCACCATATGTTCTCCTTGTGCTGATGCCAGCTCCAGGCTGTGTCTTTCAGCCACTATATGGTCTCCTCATGCTGCCGCCAACTCCAGGCTTTGTCATTCAGCCACTATATGTTCTCCTCATGCTGCCGCAAACTCCAGGCTGTGTCATTAAGCCACTGTATGCTGCTGCCAACTCCAGGCTGTGTCATTCAGCCACTATGTGGTCTCCTCATGCTAACGCCAACTCCAGGGAGTGTCATACAGCCATTATATGTTCTCCTCATGCTGCTGCCACCTCCAGGCTTTGTCATTCAGCCACTATATGGTCTCCTCATGCTGCCGCCACCTCCACGCTGTGTCATTCAGCCACTATATGGTCTCCTGATGCTGCCGCCTCCTACACGCTAAGTCATTCAGCCACTATATGGTTTCCCCATGCTTCCACCACCTCGAGGCTGTGTCATTCAGCCACAATATGTTCTCCTCATGCTGCCGCAAACTCCAGGCTGTGTCATTCAGCCACTATATGCTGCCGCCAACTCCAGGCTGTGTCATTCAGCCACTATGTGGTCTCCTCATGCTGCCGCCAACTCCAGGCGTTGTCATTTAGCCACTATATATTCTCTTCATGCTGCCGCCACCTCCACGCTGTGTAATTCAGCCACTATGTGGTCTCCTCATGCTTCCGCCACTTCCAGACTGTGTCATTCAGCCACTATATGGTCTCCTCATGCTGCCGCCACCTCTACGCTGTTTCATTCAACCCCTATATGTTCTCCTCATGCTATAAATTTTCCTGCATGTAGTTATAACTTTTTTTCAAAAATAATACAAAATCAAACCAATATAAGTGGGGTATCATTTTAACTGTATGGACCTGCAGAATAAAGATAAAGTGTCATTTCTACCAAAAAATGCACTGTGTAGAAACGGAAGCCCCCAAAATTACAAAATGGCATTTTTTTCTTCAATTTTGTCGCACAATTAATTTTTTTTTCTGTTTTGCGTTGATTTTTATTCTACTGCAATGTAGAATTGGTGGCACAAAAAATAAAACATAATATGAAATTTTAGGTGCAAAATTGAAAGAGTTATGATTTTTAGATGGTAATGAGGAAAATATGAAAATGCAAAAATGGAAAAACCCTGAATCCTTAAGGGGTTACATTCGTATGGAACCAACTTTTTTGGAAAATTAGGCGACTCAACCAAATCAAATTTTTAAAACATTCGCTCATCTGTAGTGCTCACCCTAACTGTCCCCTGTTAGCTTTAGAGTTGTTGTACACACTAGTGCTGCAGCGCAGAGTCGCTGTGTTAAACCAAGTTCCAGAAATATGCAGTAAGAGCCGGCTTCCATTAAGTACATCCAAGCAGATAAAACTGATGTCCAGCAATAGATGATCCAATAAAAAACTTGCCTTTATTGGAGATTCACAATTTCATAGAACAAGACACAGATAGATAAAAACTTCTGACACATTTCACGCAGTATTGCGCTTAGTCATAGAATCATTCCATTTACAAAAAACTTGTTAAAATACATACAAAATTCTGTCACATGACTCAGTTAAAATAGACAGCTGGAAAACACACTCTGAATCTCTTCTAAATACAATGAATTCTTCATTCCTTAGTGTTAATTATGTACCGCATGCAAATTTAATCACTTAGATAGGTATGTTCACATTACTCTTGCATTAGAAGGAAAATTGGAGAAATATCCTGGTGATATTTTCATACACAATAAATGCTTAATACACTGCAATAATATCCAACCTTTGATTAAGTCCCTGTGGATGGACTGTGTTTAGTGAAAACATCCAAAATTTTTCCCTATCTAATAGAAGTCTTCTTCCATCCCCCTCTTCTGGGTTTTTTATTGATTTTCTCAATGCCTTTTACACTAAGAAAATCCGTGTTTCCCCCATGCACTTCTATAAAGTCCCGGGTTAACACTGAAACACCCACCTTCAGACCTTTGGTGTCTGAGATGTGCTTTATCATGCGCACCTTCAATTCGTTGCTAGTGGATCCCACATATTGTAAGCGGCATTCTGTACATGAAGCCAGGTAAATTATGTTTGTAGAGCAGCAATTTATGTAGTTTTTAATGTGATATGTTTTGTTAGTAGTGTTAGTAATGTTAGTAGGATCAGGAAAAAGCTAATATATTGAACAAATTCTTCTCCACTGTATTCACCAAGGAAAATGAAATGCCTGGTGAAATACAGTGAGATAAGGTAAACTCTCCAGTACAGGTCACCTGTCTAACCCAGGAAGAAGTACAGTGCCACCTACAAAAAATCTAAGTAGACAAATCACCAGGTCCAGATGGCATTCACCCCCGTGTTTTAAAGGAATTAAATGTGGTGCCAATATTTTAAAAGGGGTCAAAAGGTGACCCCAGGAATTATAGACCTGTTAGTTTAACCTCTGTTGTATGTAAATTGTTTGAGGATTTTCTAAGGGATGCTATTTAGAGTATCTTGATAAAAATAAATGTATGACTCCATATCAGCATGGCTTCATGAGGGATCGGTCCCTGTCAAACTAACCTGATCAGCTTTTATGAGGAGGTGAGCTCCAGACTGGACGTCTGGATGTCGGATATCTGCATTTTTCCAAAGCATTTGATACGGTCCCACATAAAAGGTTGGTGCATAAAATGAGAAGGATTGGGCTGGGGGAGAATGTGTGTAAGTGGGTAAGTAACTGGCTCAGTGATAGGAAACAGAGGGTGGTTATTAATGGCACTTATTCTGATTGGGTGACTGTTACTAGTGGGGTACCACAGGGGTCCGTCTTGGGTCCTGTCCTATTTAATATATTCAATAATGACCTTGTAGAGGGGTTGAATAGTAAAGTAGCAATCTTTGCATATGATGCTATACTCTGTAAAGCGGTAAACACAATAGAGGACAGTGAACTGTTACAAATGGATCTGGATAGGTTGGAGGTTTGGGCTGGGAAGTGGCAGATGAGGTTCAACACTGATAAATGTAAAGTAATGCACATGGGGAGTAAAAATCAGGGCTGGGATTATGTATTAAATGTGAGAAAACTTGGGACAACTGACGTGGAAAAGGATTTGGGAGTCTTAGTAAATTTTAAATTTAGCTGAAGTGACCAGTTACGGGCAGCTGCTGCCAAGGCAAATAAAATCATGGGGTGCATCAATGGAAGTATAGATGCCCACGACAAGGAAATAATTCTACCGCTGTACAAATCACTAGTAAGACCACACATAGAATACTGTTTACAGTACTGGGCACCAGTGTATAAGAAAGATATAGTGGAGCTGGAGAGGGTTCAAAGACGGGCAACCAGGGTAATATGGGGAATGGGAAGACTACAGTACCCAGAAATATTATCAGTATTAGGGTTATTTAGTTTAGAAAAAAGAAGGCTTAGGGGAGACCTAAAAACTATGTATAAATATATCAGGGGACAGTACAGAGATCTCTCCCATGATCTATTTATTCCCAGGAATGTATCTATAACAAGGGGGCATCCTCTACGTCTAGAGGAAAGAAGGTTTCTACACCAGCACAGATGGGGGTTCCTTACTGTAAGAGCAGAGAGACTGTGGAATTCTCTGCCTCAGGAGGTGGTCATGGTGAACTCTGTAAAAGAGTTCAAAAAGGGGTCTGGATGCATTTTTGGAGAATAATAACATTACAGGTTATGGATACTAGATTTATAGGGACAGAACGTCGATCCAGGGATTTATTCTGACTGCCATATTTGGAGTCGGGAAGGACCTCTAGTATGAGGGTTTTTTGCCTTCCTCTGGATTAACTCAGTAGGGACTCATTAGAGTTATAGGTTGAACTTGATGGACTCTGGTCTTTTTTAAACCTTTTGGACTATTTTATGAACTATGTTACTATGATGTGAATTCACTTGTCTTTTCCATGTACTTGCATGTTAAGCATCTAGTGTGTCCACATCCCACATTTCCTGTATATTTCAACCAAGGTGCATTTTTTTTGATCAATTTGGTTACTATTCTTTTTACTGTTATACATGCTAGGTGATAACATTCACCCAAATGTCGGACCTCTTCTAGGTACAATGTTCACACCAGATGCAACTATTTCCCTTAACATGGTATCCACCTGCAAGACTGGCAAATATTTTAATATAATTTGTTTTATTGCTGCAAACTGTGTACTATATGCCGTTACAAATGCTGGTTTCCTCCTCATATTATCTCTAGCCACCCCTGCACTTTTTTCTTTCTTTTTACCATCAACTAAATCTTTACCATTTACTTTGTTCATCACACTATCCAACTTCCTTTTAGTATATCCCCTTTCCTTTAATCTATCATTAAGATGTTCAGCCTTGTACAAATGTGTCTATTAATGTACATTTCCTTTTTAGCCTACACAGTTCCCCATATGGAATGTTCTGGGTGACGTGTTTAGGATGACATGATGCAGCCATCAACATGGAATTAGTAGATGTCTCTTTCCTAGATGGATTTGAAATAAGTCCATCTCCTTGGCGGCCAGTGTTATATCTAGAAAATTAATAGTTTTACTGTTAAAGTGTGATGTGAATTTGAGGTTCAAACTGTTACCATTTATGTATTGCACAAATAAATAAAATTGTTGCCTTGTACCCTTCCATATAAGGAGCAGGTCATCTATGAAACGGCCTATCCATTGGATGCAATCAAAGAATGGATTGTTGGAAGTAAAAATTAATTTAATTTCCCAGAAAATCATAAAAATATTTGTTAATGACGGGGAATATTTAGCCCCCATTGGAGCTCCCCTGGTCTGAAGGAAATATTCTTCATCAATGATGAAGTGCATGGGGGAAACACAGATTTTCTCAGTGTCAAAGGCATTGAGAAAATCAAGAAAAAACTCAGAGGAGGGGGATAGAAGAAGACTTCTTCTGAATAGGGAAACACTTTGGATGTTTGCACTAAAAGCTTGGATATTATTACAGTGTATTAAGCATTTATTGCATATGAAAACATCACCAGGATATTTCTCCAATTTTCCTTCTAATGCAAGAATAATGTGAACATACCTATCTAAGTGAATAAATGTGCATGCGGTACATAACTAACACTAAGGAATGAAGAATTCATTGCATTTAGAAGAAATCCAGAACGTATTTTGTAGCTGTCTATTTTAACTGAGTCATGTGACTGAATTTTGTATGTATTTTAACAAGTTTTTTGTACATGTAATCATGACTAAGCGCAATACTGTGTGAAACACGTAAGACGTTTTCCTGTCTGTGTGTCTTGTTCTATGAAATTGTGAATCTCCAATAAAGGCAAGTTTTTTATCGGATCATCTAGTGCTGGATATCAGTTTTCTCTGGTTAGAGTCGCTGTGTAGTACAGCCCAGTACAGTATTATTATGCACTGATAGCAGGTGACAATGGCTTTTATTGCTCAGCCTAACTGGCCCCTGTTAGCTTTAGAGTTGTAGTACACACTAGTGCTACAGTACAGTACAGCCCAGTACAGTATTATTATGCACTAATAGCAGGTGACAATGGATTTTAGTGCTCAGCCTAACTGGCCCCTATTAGCTTTAGAGTTGCTGTACACTCCACTGCAGCAGTACAGAGTCGCTGTGTAGTACTGCCCAGTACAGTATTATTATGCACTAATAGCAGGTGACAATGGATTTTAGTGCTCAGCCTAACTGGCCCCTATAAGCTTTAGAGTTGCTTTACACCCCACTGCAGCAGTACAGAGTCGCTGTGTAGTACACCTAAAAGTGTTCTTTATCTCTCTATCTCACTCCCTTTTCTGTCAGTGCTTTTCTGTAGTGATTTGGGCTTGTGGTGAATCACTGCTGTGAAGCAGTTTTTCTGTGCCACACACACACTGCTCTATCTGTCTCGCAATAAAACGCTCTCTCTGACATAAAACGCTGGAATGTCTGGCCGCAAGATGGCTGCCGATTATATAGGGCTGTGACATCACAGAGCTGGCTGGCTGCTGATAGGCTGCATGCTGCATGTGATTCAGGGTCATCCCACCTACCCGGCCTCCCGCATTCCCAAAGTTCCTTGCCCCATGTCCTCACATGTGGATCCGCCATTTTAGATGCCCTGGAGCCTGGACCGCACTAAATTTAGTTTAATGAAGTGATTTGTTTCATCGAATTGCGTCGATATTCAAATTCGTTGCAAATCAATTTGTTTGCCTTAAATTCGTAACAAATTTGGATTTGTCAGATTCGATTTGCTTATATATATATATATATATATATATATATATATATATATATATGTAAATATATATATATATATATATATATATACATATAGTCATTGTTAACATATCTAACAATTTATTCTATAGTATCTCTGGTGTAGCATAACACCAGAGGGTCTAGTGTTGCCATTTTAAGTGAATCAATGGGTCTCAGGCTTTGTAACCACTTTACTGTTTGTCCTCCTTTGAACCACTTTTGGCAGGCACTAACCAATTACGTACATATCATGATCTAGGGGTGTAGCTAAAGGCTCATGGGCTCTGGTGCAAAAGTTCACATTTGGCCCACATTAACTCCCCCTGGGCATCTTCTTTTCACAGCAACTGGCTGCAACCTGTCCACATCTTCCAGTGGCCCATTTTGTCCCTAAGAACCAGGCCAATTTTAAATTTTGTGTTTTTGTTTTTATCTCCTCTCCTTTCAAAATCCATCTCTCTATTATTTTTTCACCTACAGACCCAAGGGCTATTTTTAGCATGGCCAATTGTAATTAAAATCTTCCATTTTACCATAATATGTACCATGAAACGAAAACATTTATATTGTGGGCAGAATTTACAAGAAAACTGCAATTTTGCAGGGGGTTTGGATTCTATGCAGTGCATATCATGGTAAAAACAATACCCAATTTATATAGTTTTTCTATTATTGTGCTACTTTAAAAAAATGCTAACATTTTTTTTACAAAATCTGTAAGAAAATTGTCCTTTTCTGACCCCTATAATTTTTTTTTCTGTATACGGGCATGTGTGAGGGCTCATTATTTGTGTTGTGATCGGTACCATTTTTGATTTTTATCATTTTTTTTCGATATATGATGTGATTAAAAATCTGTAATTTTCGTGTTTATCTTTTAACGTTTATGCCATTTACTGTGTGGGATCATACACATTTATATTTTAATAGTGTGAAAATTTACACACGTGGCCATACCAAATATGTAATTTTTTTCTTTTTTTATGGGCAAAGAAGGGGGGGGGGGGGTATATCATTTTTGAAACTTTTTAATATTTTTTCTTTTTTTTACACTTTTTAAGTTCCCAAAGGGAGATTGTATTCCCTGCATAATGCTATGACTATGACATAGCATTATACAGTATGATCGGCTATCCACTGATCTAGCCTGGTTAAGCCAGGCTACCACAGTGAATTGGCTATTGGCATCAGGAGGCAGCTAAGGCGACCCTCCTTTGCCATCTTAGTCACGATCATGTCAAAGGGGTTCCGTGAGTCCATCTGAGTTACCGTCGATGGTGGTCTAGACGCTGTGATCGGCATTGATCAAGGCCTCTAAAATGTTAATGTCCTGCAGCAGTGGGATTGCCACTGCCTGTCATTAGCAGTGAGTGTCCAGCTACTGACAGTAGCCAACACTCACTGTTTTCAAGCAAGCGCACCTCCTGCGCTCGCTTCAAAGCTGCTTAAGGATTCAGGGCGTACAGGTTCGCCCTTGGTCCTTAAAGGGGTACTACACTGGAATTTTTTTTTTTAATCAACTGGTGCTACTTCTTTTACTTCTATTTAAGAATCTTAATCCTCTCAGTACTTATTAGCTGCTGTATGGTCCAGAGGAAGTTCTTTTCTTTTAGAATTTCCTTTCTGTCTGACCACAGTGCTCTCTGCTGACACCTCTTTCCATTTTAGGAACTGTTCAGAGTAGGAGCAAATCCCCACAGCAAACTTATCCTGCTCCGGACTGTTCCTAAAATGGACAGAGGTGACAGCAGAGAGCACTGTGGTCAGACAGAAAGGAAATTCATAAAGAAAAGAACTTCTTGTGGATCATATATCAGCTGATAAGTACTAGAAGGATTAGGATTTTTAAATAGAAGTAATTTACAAATCTGTTTAACTTTCTGGAGTACCCCTTTAAGTACCAGGACGCAAGGACATACCTGTATGCCCTTTGTCCTTAACCCCTTAAGGACCAGGCCATTTTACACCTGAGGACCAGAGCGTTTTTTGCACATCTGACCACTGTCACTTTAAACATTAATAACTCTGGAATGCTTTTACTTATCATTCTGATTCCGAGATTGTTTTTTCGTGACATATTCTACTTTAACATAGTGGTAAAATTTTATGGTAACTTGCATCCTTTCTTGGTGAAAAATCCCAAAATTTGATGAAAAATTTGAAAAATTTGCATTTTTCTAACTTTGAAGCTCTCTGCTTGTAAGGAAAATGGATATTCCAAATAAAAAAAAAAATTTAATCACATATACAATATGTCTACTTTATGTTTGCATCATAAAATTGATGAGTTTTTACTTTTGGAAGACATCAAAGGGCTTCAAAGTTCAGCAGCAATTTTCCAATTTTTCACAAAATTTTCAAACTCAATATTTTTCAGGGACCAGTTCAGGTTTGAAGTGGATTTGAAGGGTCTTCATATTAGAAATGCCCCACAAATGACCCCATTATAAAAACTGCACCCCCCAAAGTATTCAAAATGACATTCAGTCAGCGTTTTAACCCTTTAGGTGTTTCACAGGAATAGCAGCAAAGTGAAGGAGAAAATTCACAATCTTCATTTTTTACACTCGCATGTTCTTGTAGACCCAATTTTTTTATTTTTACAAGGGGTAAAAGGAGAAAATTTATACTTATATTTGTAGCCCAATTTCTCTCGAGTAAGGACATACCTCATATGTCTATGTAAATTGTTCGGCGGGCACAGTAGAGGGCTCAGAAGCGAAGGAGCGACAAGGGGATTTTGGAGAGTACGTTTTTCTGAAATGGTTTTTGGGGGGCATGTTGCATTTAGGAAGCCCCTATGGTGCCAGAACAGCAAAAAAAAAAACACATGCCATACCATTTTGGAAACTAGACCCCTTGAGGAACGTAACAAGGAATAAAGTGAGCCTTAATACCCCACAGGGGTTTCACGACTTTTGCATATGTAAAAAAAAAAAAAAAAGATTTTCACAAAAATGTGTGTTTCCCCCCAAATTTCACATTTTTGCAAGGGTTAATAGCAGAAAAGACCCCCCAAAATTTGTAACCCCATCTCTTCTGAGTATGGAAATACCCCATGTGTGGACGTCAAGTGCTCTGCTGGCGCACTACAATGCTCAGAAGAGAAGGAGCACCATTGAGCTTTTGGGAAAAAAATTGTTTGGAATGGAAGTCAGGGACCATGTGCGTTTACAAAGCCCCCCATGGTGCCAGAACAGTGGAACCCCCCACATGTGACCCTATTTTGGAAACTACACCCCTTACAGAATTTAATAAGGGGTGCAGTGAGTATTTACACCCCACTGGCGTTTGACAGATCTTTGGAACAGTGGGCTGTGCAAATGAAAAATTAAATTTTTCATTTTCACGGACCACTGTTCCAAAAATCTGTCAGACACCTGTGGGGTGTAAATGATCATTGTACACCTTATTACATTCCGTGAGGGGTGTAGTTTCCAAAATGGGATCACATGTGGGTATTTATTTTTTTGGGGTTTATGTCAGAACCGCTGTAAAATCAGCCACCCCTGTGCAAATCACCAATTTAGACCTCAAATGTACACGGTGCGCTCTCACTCCTGAGCCTTGTTATGCGCCCGCAGAGCATTTTACGCCCACATATGGGGTATTTCCGTACTCAGGAGAAATTGCGTTACAAATTTTGGGGGTCTTTTTTTCCTTTTAACGCTTGTGAAAATAAAAAGTAAAGGGCAACACCGGCATGTTAGTGTAAATTTTTTTATTTTTTTACACTAACAAGCTGGTGTAGCCCCAACTTTTCCTTTTCATAAGGGGTAAAAGGAGAAAAAGCCCCCCAAAATTTGTAGTGCAATTTCTCCCGAGTACGGCGATACCCCATATGTGGCCCTAAACTGTTTCCTTGAAATACGACAGGGCTCCGAAGTGAGAGCGCCATGCGCATTTGAGGATTGAATTAGGGATTGCACAGGGGTGGACATAGGGGTATTCTATGCCAGTGATTCCCAATCAGGGTGCCTCCAGCTGTTGCTAAACTCCCAGCATGCCTGGACAGTCAGTGGCTGTCCGGAAATGCTGGGAGTTGTTGTTTTGCAACAGCTGGAAGCTCCGTTTTGGAAACACTGCCATACAATACGGTTTTCATTTTTATTGGGGGGACAGTGTAAGGGGTGTATATGTAGTGTTTTACTCTTTATTAGGTGTTAGTGTAGTGTAGTTTTTTTAGGGTACATTCGCACTGGCGGGTTACGGTGAGTTTCTCGCTAGAAGTTTGAGCTGCGCGAAAAATTTGCCGCAGCCCAAACTTGAAGCAGGAAACTTACTGTAAGCCTGCCCGTGTGAATGTACCCTGTACGTTCACCTGGGGGGGCAAACCTCCAGCTGTTTCAAAATTCCCAGCATGTACTGACAGACCGTGCATGCTGGGAGTTGTACTTTTGCAACAGCTGGAGGCACACTGGTTGGAAAACCTTCAGTTAGGTTCTGTTACCTAAATCAGTATTTTCTAACCAGTGTGCCTTCAGCTGTTGCAAAACTACAACTCTCAGCATATACTGATCGCCGAAGGGCATGCTGGGAGATGTAGTTATGCAATAGCTGGAGGTACGCAACTACAACTCCCAGCATGCCGAGACAGCTGATTGCTGTTTGGACATGCTGGGATTTGCAGTTTTGCAACATCTGGAGGGCTACAGTTTTAGAGAACACTGCAAAGTGATCTCCAAACTGTGGACCTCCAGCTGTTGCAAAACTACAATTCCCAGCATGCCCTGACAGCAAACAGTTGTTTGAGCATGCTAGGAGTTGTAGTTTTGCAAGATCTGGAGGGCTACAGTTTAGGGACCACTATATAGTGGTCTCAAACTGTAGCCCTCCAGCTGGTGCAAAACTACATATTCCAGCATGCCCAAACAGCTGTCTGGGCATGCTGGGAGTTGTAGTTTTGCAACATCTGGAGGGCTACAGTTAGAGACCACTGTATAATGGTCTCAAACTGTACCCTCCAGATGTTGCTAGGCAACTCACCGGCTTCCGTCGGATCCAGCCGCACGTCATCGCCGCCCGCCGATCTCCGTCGCCTGCAGCCTCCGACGCCCGCCCGGATCGGTAAGTGGATCTTCGGCGCCGGTCCCCGTCACTTTCCCCGTCCTGCCCCGCCTATTGTGGGAGGGCAGGACGGGGAAAACGAAAGTAAACCCTCCCGCCCCCGATCTGCTATTGGTGGTCGCGTCTAGACCACCAATAGCAGGGATAGGAGGGGTGGCAACCCTGCCACCTCACTCCTATCGCTTCAGGGGGATCGTGGGTGTCTTAGACACCCGCGATCCCCCTTACATTCCGGGTCACCGGGTCACTATAGACCCGTAATGACTCGGAATCGCGCAAATCGCAAGTGTGAATTCACTTGCGATTTGCCGCGATCGCCGACATGGGGGGGTCTGATGACCCCCCTGGGCATTTGCACGGGATGCCTGCTGAATGATTTCAGCAGGCATCCCGCTCCGATCCCCGCCCGGCACACGGCGGGGACTAAAACTGCCCATGACGTAAATGTACGTCCCTGGTCCTTAAGACCCAGGGTGTCGGGACGTACCGTTACGTCATGGGTCCTGTAGGGGTTAATAAGTTAAGCCTTTGTAGCTAGTAAGTGTCGGTTTACCTAGTGATTTAAAATAGTTGGTGAATTTATGAAAGTAAATATGCCAGTTTTCTGGAGAATAAAAATTGCCCAAATGTGTGCTCATTTGTAACCTTTCATGGGTTTTAACAGTGCAAAGGTACTGCTCTATCCCCATATCCTGGCTTCTGTGCTGCAGACCGGCAGGGTGGCGTTCCCTTCCACGTGCAAACAGTAGAAAACGGAAGACATCCAGCACCAGGAAGGCAGGTAAAACCGTGTTTATTGAGGTACAAAAATAACAAACAGCATATAGAGGAGCGTAGAGCCTACGCGTTTCAGGCTAAAGAGCCCTTAGTCATTGCCATGACTAAGGGCTCTTTAGCCTGAAAAGCGTAGGCTCTACGCTCCTCTATATGCTGTTTGTTATTTTTGTACCTCAATAAACGCGGTTTTACCTGCCTTCCTGGTGCTGGATATCTTCCGTTTTCTACTTTCATGGGTTTTATGTCAGTTCTAAACTTTTAAACAAATATGCTAAGTAAGAATGAATGGCTCACCACCTTTACTACAGTTTACATCGGAGAACTGTTTGCGCGTTATAGCTGAACAACAACTCTTAGGGTACGTTCACATGTACGCAGATTTGATGTGCAGGATTTGGTGCACAGAATTTTCTGCTGCAGATTTCAATGTAAACTAAATGACTGAGCACAGCTTCTAATTGGCAGTTACAAATCCTGCGCAGTATCCTGCATGTGTGAACGTACCATTAAGTGATATACATTTTAGTCTATGGCGCACAAGCAGCCAGAGATACTGCAACTTTCTTATGAGGCTTGGGCCTCCTAAAGTAAGAATTCTTAGTGGTCTAAGTCAGTGAGGGGGGGGGGGGGATAATGTCAGTATACTTGGTGGCCTAGGGCAGTAAGAGGGTTAATGTAATGTCCATTAGTAGTCTAGGGAACTGTAAGGATTAATACCAGTTAACCTGGCCATCGATGTCATTGAGGGACTTAACGTAAGGATCCCTAGTGGTCTAGGGCAGTAAAGCAGTTATTGCCAAAATCACTGGTGGTCTAGGGCAGTGAATGGCTTAACCTCTTCAGGACACATGTCGTACCGGTACATCATGGGACCCTGGTACTTAAGGACCCATGACGTATATATGTACGGGTGTGGGAATTCCGGTCCCTGCTGCGCAGCGGGCAGGGATCGAACCAGGGTGACTGCTGATATCGATCAGCAGGCACCCCGAGCAAATGCCCAGGGGGGTTATCAGACCCCCCCATGTCGTCGATCGGCGCACATCACAAGTGAATTCACACTTGCGATTTGCATCTTTTCCGGTGATGCGGGTCACAGGTGACCCGTTGACCCGGAGATACATGGTGGTCGGGGGTGTAGGATACACCCCCAATCACCTCCTGTATCTATGGGGAGGTGGCGATTTCGTCACCCCCCCAGGATCGCTGCCGGCAGGGGAGGGGTTAACGGCATCCTCCTGCATCTCCCGCGGCTGGCTGAGTTCAGTCAGCAGTCAGAGCTGCTGGAGGAAACCAGGGACCCCCCCCTCTGCCCCCACAGAAGAAAAGAAGCCCCCCCATAGATCAGGGAAAGAACACAGCCCAGGGAAAGGTAGGGTAAAAATTTAAATAAAAAGTTAAAAAAGTAAAAAAAAATCCCCCCCCCTGACCCCCTAATAGGTGCCCAAGGGTCCTCTGCAGTTTTTTCAGTGAGACCCGGGTCCTCTTAGGGGTTAAGGGCGCTGCGATTTGCCCCCATTTTTTTTGCCCCCTATATAACGGTGTGTGATTTTTTATCATACACCGTTATAAAAAAGTCACACCAAATACACAACACTACATACTACCCCCCCCCCCCCCCCACACACAACCTCCCCCCCCCCCTTCGTCACCGTAGAAAAATAGCGATGGCTCGCCGGGCATTTTCGGTAGTGGAGGCATACGCTTTTCTTGCCTCCGACTCCGAATCTGTCAGCAAGGACGATGAAGATCCTACATTCCTGTATTCTTCATCGTCCTCCTCATCATCTAGTACTGATGATGAATCACCTGTACGGCGGCGGAGACGCCGCCAGGCGAGGCCACGCACCCACCATGATAGTGGCCCAGTGGCCGGCACTAGTACAAGCGACAATGCCGCTGGTACTAGGAGTCCGACCCCCCAGACAAGAGTACCGGAGTCCCCTTTCAGTGAACCTGTTTGGTTCATCGCCCACCACCCTGATTCTTTTTTTTTCGCCAGGCCCAATGAATGGTGCGCCATTGATGCAGCAGAAATGAGGACATTTTGGGGCCTCATGCTGCATATGGGCCTGGTCAAAAAGCCAAGTGTCAGGCAGTACTGGAGCGGGGACATCCTATACAAGACCCCGCTTTACAGTATGGCCGTGACATGGAAGCGGTTCGAGGCCATTCGGAAATGCCTTCATTATGCAGATAATGAGGCATGTCCACCCCAAAGTGATCCCACCTATGACCGGCTTTACAAAGTGAGGCCGGTCATCGATCACTTTGGGGCCAAATTTTTGGAGGCCTATGTACCGCTCAGGGAGCTCTCGGTAGATGAGTCTCTTATCAGTTTTAAGGGGAGACTCATGTTCCGCCAGTAAATTCTCTCGAAGCGGGCGCGGTATGGCGTGAAGCTCTATGAACTTTGTGAGAGTACCTCTGGATACACTTACAAGTTTAGAGTGTATGAGGGACGAGATTCCCGTATTGAACCCCGAGATTGTTCCCCCACTCTGGGTGTTAGCGGGAAAATCGTTTGGGAGCTTGTGCACCCATTGCTGGATAAGGGTTACTAAGTGTACGTGGACAACTTTTATACCAGCATCCCTCTGTTCACACCTTGCCGCCAGATCCACGTCCGCTTGTGGGACCGTGTGGAAAGGAGAGGCCTCCCTCTAAATTTGATCCAGACACCTATGCCCAAGGGTGAGTCCCGTGCCCTTACCCATGAAAACCTGTTGCTGGTCAGGTATAAGGATAAGAGGGATGTCCTTATGCTGACCACTATTCATGGTAACGGCAGCTCACCTGTCCCTGTGCGAGGTACCACAACACCGGTCCTCAAGCCCGATTGTATTCTGGACTACAATTGGTATATGGGGGGAGTTGATCTTTCTGATCAAGTCCTCAAGCCATACATGGCCATGCGGAAAACACGGGCATGGTACAAAAAAGTTGCGGTCTACATGGTACAGGTTGCCATGTACAACGCTTTTGTACTGTCCCAGTACGCTGGCAACACAGGGACATTCCTCCAGTTCCAAGAAGAAGTCCTAAAGGTCCTGATCTTTGGCGACCGGGAAAGAGCAGGCCGGAGTTCTGAACGAACTGGAGTTTTAGGTGCCAGGATTGTCCCAGGCCAAGACTTTCCAGGTGAAGTCCCCCACACTGGAAAGAAGGGACGATCCCAGAAAAGATGCAGAGTGTGTCACAAGAGGGGCATACGGAAGAACACCACCACTCAATGTGACACTTGCCCCGATCAGCCAGGCCTCTGCATTAAAAACTGCTTCAGGGAGTATCACACTTCCATGCAGTACTACATTTTCCCTATTCATTTTAATTTCCCACAATTTGACCTCAATGTACCAAGTCCAGAGTACATTCCAAATTTTAACCCCATAAACCACTAAATTGCCCAAAATAATGTTTCATCTAAAAAAAAAATAAAAAAATTATAAGACCTCTGGGGGTATTTTTTCACTATCATTGGGGACTTTTTATGTTGCATCAAATGCGCTCACTGTACCCCTTGTTATGTTCCTTGAGAGGTGTAGTTTCCAAAATGGTATGCCATGTGTTTTATTTTTTGCTGCCCTGGCACCATAGGGGCTTCCTAAATGGTACATGCCCCCCCAAAAAAAACAATTTCAGCAATTTTTGCTTTGCAAAAGCCAAATGTGACTCCTTCTCTTCTGAGCATTGTAGTGCGCCAGCAGTGCACTTGACCTCCACATATGTGGTGTTTCCATACTCAGAAGAGATGGGGTTACAAATTTTGGGGGGAATTTTCTCCTATTACCCCTTGTAAAAATGTAAAATTTGGGGGAAAACCAGCATTTTAGTGAAAAAAAAATTCATTTACACATCCAACTTTAACAAACAGTCGTGAAACACCTGTGGGGTGTTAAGGCTCACTGTACCCCTTGTTACATTCATTGAGGGGTGAAGTTTACAAAATAGTATGCCATGTGTTTTTTTTGCTGTCCTGGCACCATAGGGGCTTCCAAAATGGGACATGCCCCCCCCAAAAAAACATTTCAGCAAATTTTGCTTTGCAAAAGCCAAATGTGACTCCTTCTCTTCTGAGCATTGTAGTGTGCCAGCAGTACACTTGACCTCCACATATGTGATGTTTCCATACTCAAAAGAGAAGGGGTTACAAATTTGGGGGGGGGGGTATTTTCTCCTATTACCCCTTGTAAAAATGTAAAATTTGTGGGAAAACCAGCATTTTAGTGAGAAAAAAAAAATTAATTTACACATCCAACTTTAACGAAAAGTCGTGAAACATCTGTGGGGTGTTAAGGCTCACTGGACCCCTTGTTACGTGCCTTGAGGGGTGTAGTTTCCAAAATAATATGCCATGTGTTTTTTTTTTTTTTTTTTTGCTGTCCTGGCACCATAGGGGCTTCCTAAATGGGACATGCCCCCAAAAACCATTTCAGCAAATTTTGCTTTGCAAAAGCCAAATGTGGCTCCTTCTCTTCTGAGCATTGTAGTGTGCCAGTAGTGCACTTGACCTCCACATATGTGGTGTTTCCATACTCAGAAGAGATGGGGTTACAAATTTTGGGGGGCGTTTTCTCCTATTACCCCTTGTAAAAATGTAAAATTTGGGCGAAAACCAGCATTTTAGTGGAAAAAATAAATAATTTACACATCCAACTTTAACGAAAAGTCGTGAAACACCTGTGGGGTGTTAAGACTCACTGGACCCCTTGTTACGTGCCTTGAGGGGTGTAGTTTCCAAAATAGTATGGCATGTGTTTTTTTGCTGTTCTGGCACCATAGGGGCTTCCTAAATGCGACATGACCCCCAAAAACCACTTCAGAAACTTACTCTCCAAAATCCCACTGTCGCTCCTTCCCTTCTGAGCCCTCTACTACGCCCGTCGAACATATGACATACACATATGAGCTATTTCCTTACTCGAGAGAAATTGGGCTACACATTTTAAGAAGATTTCTCACCTTTTACCCCTTGTAAAAATTCAATAACTGGGTCTACAAGAACATGCGAGTGTAAAAAATGAAGATTTTGAATTTTCTCCTTCAATTTGCTGCTATTCCTGTGAAACACCTAAAGGGTTAACAAACCTTTTGAATGTCATTTTGAATACTTTGAGGGGTGCAGTTTTTATAATGGGGTCATTTGTGGGGTATTTCTAATCTGAAGGCCCTTCAAATCCACTTCAAATCAGAACTGGTCCCTGAAAAATTTCGATTTTGAAAATTTTGTGAAAAATTTTAAAATTGCTGCTGTACTTTGAAGCCCTCTGATGTCTTCCAAAAGTAAAAACATGTCAACTTTATGATGCAATCATAAAGTAGACATGTTGTATATGTGAATCAATATATAATTTATTTGGAATATTCATTTTCCTTATAAGCAGAGAGCTTCAAAGTAAAAAAAAAATGCTAAATTTTAAAATTTTTCATCAAATTTGGGAATTTTTTCACCAAGAAATGATGCAAGGATCGACAAAATTTTACCACTAACATAAAGTAGAATATGTCACAAAAAAACAATCTCAGAATCAGAATGAAAGGTAAAAGCATCCCAGTGTTATTAATGCTTAAAATGAAAGTGGTCAAATGTTCAAAAAATGGCTGGGTCCTACAGTGAAAATTGGCTGGGTCCTTAAGGGGTTAATGTCTATATACTTGGTGGTCTCAGGTAGTGAGGAAATTAGGCTAAGTATGCTTGGGGATCTAGGACAATCTAATTTTAATTTTAGCATCCCTCATAGTGAGTAGTGGATGGGTAAAAGCTATATACCTTGGGTACAAGTGTTGCTTACCTTTCCAGGCTCCAACATCGCCTTGGCTGTATCTTCCAGTTTCCTTTGTGAATTGATCATAGAGATGGATGCAGAAAAGGAATAGAAAGGAATATGCATTGGTAAATACAAGTAGAGATTGTGAATCAGAACAGTTCTGTCCAATCAATCAAGGAGAGATTCAGCATTAATGTGGTAGTGGTGGTGGTGGTGGTGGGGGGGATAGGGGCCTTGTCACAACTAAGACTGCTGCAACCCCTATAGCGACACAGTCTAAGACATGAGACAATTTATGGTCTGGCAAAGTGTATATTATAAACACCATGGAATGTTAGATGCTATGTTGCTCTTTCAGCATTATCTTATCATGTCCAAAGACCTTGCCCTCCCTTTGTCTGCCTATACTATATGCTGACTAGATGGATATTATGAAGATTAGTTAACTGCTCAAAACACTTAAGAGGAAACTTAGAATACACATCTGATAAATGTCTATAATGTGTAATTGACTGAGAAAAAAATAATGTATCAACAGTCTATGGAAACCAAAATCTTTAACCATTTAGAGATTGGATTCCAAATCATACTGAAAATCAAAGTAAAAACTGATCCAATCTGTTTGAGTTTTATTTTGACGACTAAGGGCTCATTTACATTGCTCTCGTGCTCTGGCATTTACATTGCCGTTGTGAGCTTATTTCCCCCCCCCCCAATAAACTCAGGTAAATTACAGAATCCCTGACGTACCCCATTCAAATCAATGGGATCCCTTGGGACCCGATGATGACCCAGTGGAGTCTCTAATGGGACAGAGCACAACATCAATATAAACTTAGCCTAATCTGAGTCAGCAGTGTGTATGGCCCCTGTGTGTCTGTACACATTCCATAGGCTGGTACTGCATCCTATCAACATCTGAGCTGCAATGCCAGACATAGCCAATGGATGAGAGAGGAGCTATTTCTGGAAAAATATTGTCTTTTTTGGTTAAATCTCATAGAGCCAATTTTAGCTCCACGATAAAGTGCATGAATGAATGGAAACATTATAGCAAACCCTTCATGTCCCAGTGTCATTCGAATATAAGAGTAAGATTTTTTTGCATCTATATCCATTTGTTTATATTGTGGTCAAAGCAAAATGCTGAAGGATTCTGTAGCTGCTTTATAAATGCAAATGTAAGTAACCCAAAACATTTCCAAGGAAAATGTTACAGTTTTATTACAGCTATTAATAGCAGGACAAGCAACTACAGTTTGATTCAGAACGAGTACATTAGTTGCATTTTATGTGATGGGTCTTTTCAGGGCTAGATGCCATCTTTCCTCTCCCGAAACACTTTGTGATGCCTGCATGAATTGCTAAATTCATTTATTATGCTTACATGACAATGAAGCTATTGTAAAGATAATGGCTGCTATGCATCCACTTTGAGCCTTGTAATGAGTGGTGCTTTGTGTTGAAAGAAGTTTAAGTTTCCGTTATGCTTGTTTTATTTGGATTTGTTGATAAAAGTTTAAGCACGGGGACGTGATTAAATACATACGATCAAATATTGGTTTATGTTTAATATTCCGCTCAACATTACTTTCACCTAGCCTTGACGATCCTGTAAAGCTTTCAAAATAAAACGACTAAACTACTTCCTTAGCACTTTGCTGGAGATGTTTTCTAACATCCACCGAACCTAAACTTTTTTGCAAGGAGATCATTTCTATATAGCCAAGATGATTGTCGATAAGCATTGTCATAACAACAGAACCGATCTCTGAGGTGGGTGGGAGCTGCAGCCTGCCGGTCGTCATCATTTGGGGTCATCCATCTAGTCATGGATGGTCCAGATTGTGGCTTCTATGGACTATTGTCTTTATTATTTCGTAAAGATCTTCTCATAGAATCATATTTTTGGAGGGATAAGGTATGAAGGAGAGGGAATGGGGCATGTTGAGTAGGACACTACCAGCTATATATCAGAAGACAGACACCTATAAGTGGGACTGTCTCTTTAGGGGCAATTATTTTCATTTTAGGCAGGGAAAGTGGCAGGGAAAGTGCAGGGGCATAGTATGCTCAGGCAAAAGGGAAATAGCAGAACATATTCTGGCACTTACAGTATTTCCTTTTCTTCTTTTGGAATGATGTTTTAATGACATTATCTGCAAGATGCCAAGCAGCTACTTAGAGAAATAAATACATGGTTGATTGCTCTTCTTGTCTGCCCATCCATGACCAGGAAAGTGGGCACAGTAAGGGGTGCTGATGTTTTTTTTTTAGTAAGACACTATTTTAACTAATCACTTTCTCTTGCTTGTTTGCAGGGAAAAATAACTGTAACTCCAGACTCTATACTGCAATTCAAGTCTTGTGGTACTTCTCAGCTGCTGTATGCCCTGGAGGAAGCTATTTAGTTCTTTTCACAGTAAACCCCAAAAGCTAACGTCTTCTGCTCTGGACCGTTCCTGACATAGCCAGAGGTGGTAGCAGGGAGCACTGGACTACATTACTTTCTCCAGGGTATATATACGCTAAAAGTACTGGAAGTACTGGCTTTATTTTTTTTAAATACGTAATTTCTAACTTTCTGGCACTAGTTGATTTAAAAACATTTTTTTTTCTCCAGAACACACCTTTAAACTGAGTGAGAAATATATACACAGATAGAGAGATGGATAGATAGATAGATAGATTTTGGGGATATTTCATATGCTCTTGATAGGAATATGGATACAGGATTTCGGAAAAAATCTCCACTGTAATATTTATTTAATTATGTTCTCTTTGGACCAGAGAGCACATTTACAGAGCCAATAGCACTTTCTTTAGGAATCACAAATTTAATATAGAAAATGAAAAAGAAGAATTTAACTTTGGGAAAAACTATAATAATGAAAAATAATATCACCAAAGCAGGTATGATGGCTAAAACTGGAAAGAGTAGGTTAAAACACTTAAGTAAGGGAAAAATTTTGGGCTACTAATGTGAACACTGAATGCGGACATTTTGGAAATGGTATGACCTGCAGGCTTGGGGCATTTTCAGCTTCACTTGTGTAGTGAATGAAGTGTAGAATAGTGATACTAAAAGAACATTAGTGTTTCTGTACACATGGAAAGTAGCCTTGACTATTATGGTAATGTACCATAGTGATTTTTGTAAAATTAAGTTCATAAAGTGGATATCTGTGTACATTGGGCTCCTATAAAAGAATTTGTAATTCTCAAAAAGAAAAAGAAACTAAACGTCTGTGTATAGGAAGCTTTGCGTCAGAAAATATAGCATTAACACAATACAGAAAATATGAAGATGAATCAAATATGTACACTATAAGCACTCATGCAAGTGGGGTAAAACACCATTCTGTTAGACTTAAAGTGGATTTCCAGGCACTTTACAATCATGGCTTATCCTCATGATAGACCATCAATGTCTCATCAGCAGGGTTACGACACCCAGCACCTCAGCTGATCATCAGACTCCCCATGATCCTATACCCGGTGCCCCGGCTCCCCCCACTCCATGCATGGAGCTGTGTTTACCACCAGACAGAGTAGCGGTGAACTTGCTTGCTCCATACATCTCTATGGGAGAGCTGGAGCTACATGAGCGTTGTATCTTTGTCTTTCCCAGCAGTCGGACCTCCCATGATCAGAGTTTCCCTTTGAAGTGCATGGAAGCTGATCTGCAGTAACCTGGCGCCTCCACTACACAATGAACAGCACACAACTTTTTACCCTGTTTATTGTGAAGATGCCGAAGCTGCAGCTCTCCCCAACAGCTGATCTGACATTGATGGTCTGTCCTGAGGAAACATCTTTAAACGGGGTACTCCAGTGGAAAACTGTTGCCAGAAAGTTGAACAGATTTGGAAATGACTTCTATTAAAAAATCTACCCTTCCAGAACTTTTTAGCAGCTGTATGCTACAGAGGTAATGGTTTTCTTTTTTTTCTTTTTTTGTCTTGTCCACAGTGCTCTCTGCTGACATCAGATGCCCGTATCAGGAACTGTCCAGAGCAGCATAGGTTTGCTATGGGGATTTTCTCCTGCTCTGGACAGTTCCTGATACAGGCATCAAGTGTCAGCAGAGAGCACTGTGGACTAGACAAAAAAGAAATTCAAAAATAAACAATTTTCTATGTAGCATACAGCTGCTAAAAAGTACTGGAAGGGTAAAGATTTTTTAATAGAAGTAATTTACAAATCTGTTTAACTTTCTGGCACCAGTTGATTTAAAAAAAAATGTTTTCCACCAGAGTACCCCTTTAAGGCCCCTTTCACACTGCTTTTGCTCCCTGTCAAGAACGGGCGTTAAATTTTCTCTCTTTTTTTTTTTTACTTTAATGGCCATTCTCGTGACAGGGAGCAATGGACAACAACGGGTCCTGGCGTCTCCCATTTACTTTTATGGGGCTGACGAAGGCCGTTGCTTTTTTATGGGAATAGCGGAAGACATATGCGGCTCTTGTAATAATTTTTCTCCCGTTATTCTCCCAGGTTCCATTGACTCACGTCACACTGCCGTGTCATAATGGCGGCGTGAAAGTAGCCTAAGAAGTCAGTTGGGGGTATGGACTGTCAGATTTTTTGTAGAAATACAGAGATAAATGTAACAAAATACACAGATGAATAAATAGACAGAGATAATTTTACTGACTTAAAGAAAGCTTTTACATTGAAAATGCAGTCCAATCAAGTTAAAGACCAGAAGAGGTTAAGCAAATTGTTACATGAATTAATCAAATGTGTAAGCCATTTTTTTTCTTTGCAAGAAAAAGTTTCAAATTATTGCACAACATCCTCCACCCCCATCCTTCCCCAACAATTTCCATGCTTCTCACATCGGGGGTAGATGGGGATTAGTAGGCATGGCCTGCCATGGCCACTGGTTTTACTACAACATATACCAACATATACCACATATTCATGTAAATCTCTGCTCATTCTGGACTAAGTAGTAATGTGGGTGGTCCTACTCAGTGACTGACAGATCAGCTCTCTTTATATGTACACTTATACACAGATAGCTGACACTGTGTAAGACCACCCACATGTCTACTAAGCCTAGAATACACAGAGATTTTTCTAAAAAAAAATTACAAGTTATCCGGGAACTTTTCTTTCAAAACAATATGTTAATCTGCTCAGCTCCTCCTGCTCTATAATATGATGCCTGCCAACGGGACTGCATTTTCAATGTGACAGATTTCCTTTAAAGGAGAAATGCGGTGCAAAACTTTAACTTCCTCTGTGCCCGGGCTGAAAAAAAAACAAAAACGAACTTTAACTCACCTTCCTACATTTCCCTGTTGCGCCTTCCTATGTTTCTCGTTCCTCCAGCGCAGCTGGGCTCCCTGCTTCTTAGGCTCCGAATGTCACACTGCAGTCAGGGTATTGCCGGCTGCAGCGATGTCCCGCCTCGGCCGGTGATAGGCTGAGCGCATTGTCATGTAGGAAGCCCGGGCAGCAGGGAGAAGGCAGGGCCCGAGCTCCTTACATGACAGTGTTCTTAGCCTATCACCGGCCGAGGCGGGACATCGCAGTGGCCGGCGATACCCTGACTGCAGTGTGACGTTCGGAGCCTAAGATGCAGGGAACCGAGCAGCTGATATCGGCGAAACGGAACGCTAATATCGGCAAAACGGGGGGACGTAGGAAGGTCAGTAGCACCTTTAGGTTGCGTGACCATGGCCCTACAGGGTTGTTGCGGTCTGCCCCCAGCATTTTATGGGGGCCACCGACCTTTTCTTTTCTTTTTTCTAAACGTGGGGCTGGGCCCTCTTAGCTATTAAAAAGCGGTCTGCCACCGTTAGCTAAAGCCCACCCACCGCTGATCAGTCCCATAGTAGCTTTTAAGGGGATTAAATCCCCTTTTTTATTTTATTTTTTGCACCTACAGGCGTGCCACCAGTACCAGGCCTGTGTTATGTGTGCGGCCTGCCCCACCGCTGTCAGTGATTTATCACTGATCAGCGTTTTTTTGGGATTCAGGCAGGTGCTTTTTTTCTGGTTTTAATCATTTTGTTATTTTATTTTTCAGTTTTTTTGTGTGTGGGTCTGTGTACGTGCCACCCCCACTGACTTCTGCGTCCCCTGCTCCCACCAAGCGCTAATCAGTGTGTACACCACTGATTAGGTAAACGCTTTTTTGGCGGGCGCAGGGATTTTTGCGCTAGAAGTAATTATTTTTAAAGTTTTGTTTTCTTTTTTCTAGTTTTATTTTATATTTTTATATTTTTGTTCTTAGGGCGGGTTAGTTTGTAGTTTAGGGGACGTCCTCTACCAGACCCAGCTCTACAGTATGGCCATGACACGTCCCTGGGTCGAGGCAATTCGGAAATGTTTGCATTATGCTGATAATGCGGCATGTCCCCCCCAAAATTTTGGGAGGCCTATGTCCTATGGCGGGTGGGAGATTGCTATTGATGAGTCTCTCATTAGCTTTAAGGGGAGACTCAGCTTCCGGCAATAAATCCCAAACAATGAGTGCGGTATGGCGTAAAGATGTATTAAGTTTGCGAGAGTACCTCAGGGTTCACTTGCAGATTCACGGTCGCTTGTGGGACAGTCTGGAAGAATCAAAGAGACCATCGGCACCATCCCCTACACGCTCCTATCCCCCGGGGTGAGTCCCATGCCTTTTCCCATGAAAACCTGTTGCTGGTACGGTATAAGGACAAGAGGCATGTCCTTATGCTCACCACAATTCATGGGAGCGGCAGCACCCGTGTCCCTGTGCGAGGTACCGTGGGAGCGGTCCTCAAGCCTGATTGTATTCTGGACTACAATCAGTATATGGGGGAGTTGATCTCTCTGATCAAGTCCTCAAGCCATATGATGCCATGCGGAAAACACAGACATGGTACAAAAAAGTTACGGTCTACTTGATACAAGTTGCCATGTATAACTCTTTTGTACTGTCCCAGTACGCTGGCAACACAGGGACATTCCTGAAGTTCTAAAGGCCCTCCTCTTTGGTGATCGCCAAAGAGAGGGTGAGAGCACCTCTGGAACTTCAGTTCCCCAAGTCGTCCCCGGCCAACACTTTCCAGTTGAGGTCCCCCACACTGGAAAGAAGGGACGATCCCCAAAAAATTCAGAGTGTGTCACAGGAGGAGGATTCAGAAGGACACCACCACTCAGTGTGGCACTTGCCCCGATCATCCGGGCCTCTGAAAAACTGCTTCAGGAGTATCACACTTCCATGAAGCACTACATTTTTTAGGGTTTGGGGCGGGCATAATTTTTACTTTCGGCTATACTCTGGGTCATCATTCTGGGAAAATAATTGACATATCAGTATTAAAATTGCAATTTTCATTGCCTCCCCCCCCCATAGTACACTTCATCCATTCCTGGAAATTAGGGAACACCCGTCTGTTCCAAATCTCCCCTTCACCCCTATACACTTCCCTAGGGGTGTACTGTTTGTAATAGGCTCACATGTGGGTGTTCCTTTCTTGTATTTTCCTCTGAATGTAGGTAACCTTAAGAAAATCGGCCTCAAATGCGAAGAGTTCTCACTCATGAGCTCTGTCGTATTTCAATTCAGAGACACATGTTAGTTGTTCCCAGAAAGATGAAGCAGAGCATAGATTGAAAATTGCAATTTTCAATACCTACCCTTCATTCATTCCTGGACAATAAATTTTGGAAACACCCGTGCGTTCAAAATGTCCTCTTTAGCCATATACCCATTCCTCAGGGTGGGTACTTTCTGTAATGGTGTCATATGTGGGTGTTTCATTTTTGTATTTTCCTCTGAATGTATGTGACCGTCAGCTACTGATATGCCATAGGCCTCAAATGCAAACAGACCTCTATGACTTCTGAGCCTTGTTGTGTGCCCGCCCAGCACATTACCCCATATGTGGATGTATTTCCATAATGAGGAGAAAAAGCTCTCCAAAATTTGTAACCCAATTTCTCCCATTACCCCTTGTAAAAAATGTAAAAAATTGAGTAACCGCAGTATTTTAGTGTAAAAAAATCAAGTTTTTCAATTTACGGCGCACTGTTCAAAAAACCTGTGAGGTGTAAGTACTCACTGTACTCCTTGTTACCTTCCTTTAGGGGTGTAGTTTCAAAATTGTGGTCACATGCCAGTGTTTTTTTTTAGATTTTATGTAAGAACCTCAACCATTGCAGTGCAAAGCACCACTTTAGGCCTCAAATCTCATCTGTGCTGTCTCACTCCTGAGCCCTGTTTTGCACCCGCATAATGCTTTACCGCCATATATGGGGTATATCCTTATTCTGGAGAAATTGGACTAAAAATTTTGTGGAGCTTTTTTTCTCTTACTACTTGTGAAAAAAATTTACCAGCAATTTAGTTTTAAAAATAAATGTTTTCACTTTTACGGCCCACTGTTCAAAAAACATGTGAGGTGTAAGCACTCACTATAACCTTTGTTACGTTCCTTGAGTGGTTTAGTTTCCAAAATGGTGTCACATGTATGGGGTTTCTGCTATTCTTGCACAATGGGGGCTTTGTAAAAGTACATGGCCCCAGACTTCAATTCCAACAAACTTTTCACTCCAAAAGCCCAATGGCGCTCCTTCTATTCTGAGCATTGCAGTGCACCCGCAGAGTACTTTACATCCACATATGGGTATTTTCTTTCTTAGGTGAAATTGCACTACAAATTTGTTGGGCCTTTTCTCCTATTACACCATATGAAAAAGAAAAATTTGGAGTAACACCATCATTGTAGTGTTCAAAATCAAATTTTTCACTTTTACGGACCAAAATAAAAAAAAACCTGTTAGATTTAAGTACTCACTGTAACCCTTGTTACGTTCCTGGAGGGGTGTAGTTTCCAAAATGGTATCTCATGTGAGGGGTTTCTGCTGTTCTGGCACCATGGGAGGTTGGAAAATGCACATGGCCCCCAACTTCAATTTCAGCAAAATTCTCTCTCCAAAAGTCCAGCAGAGCACTTAACGTCCACATATTGGGCGTTTTCTTAATCAGGAGAAATTTGGCTTCAAATTTTGGGGTCCATTTTCTCCTATTACACCATGTGAAAATGAAAAATTTAGAGTAACGCCATCATTTTTGTGTTAAAAATCTAATTTTTCACTTTTACGGCCCACTGTTAAAAAAACCTGTGAGGTGTAAGTACTCACTGTAACCCTTGTTACGTTCCTGGAGGGGTGTAGTTTCCAAAATGGTGTCTCATGTGGGGGGTTTCTGCTGTTCAGACACCTGGGAGATTTGTAAATGAACATGGCCCCGGACTTCAATTTCAGCAAAATTCTCTCTCCAAAAGTCCAATGGCGCTCCTTCTGTTCTGAGACCTGTAGTGCGCTAGCAGAGTACTTAACGTCCACATATGGGGCGTTTTCTTAATCGGAAGAAATTGGGCTTCAAATTTTGGGGTCCATTTTCTCCTATTACTTCTTGTGAAAAAGAAAAAATTGGGGTAACACCATCATTTTATTGTTAAAAATAAACTTTTACATTTTCACGTCCAACTTCAATGCAAAGTCATCAAACACTTGGGAGGTGTTAAGGCTCACTATATCCCTTTTTATGTACATTGAGGGGTGTAGCTTCCCCAATAGTGTGCCATGTGTTTTTTTTTTGCTGTTCTGGCACCCTGGGGACTTGCGAAATGCAACATGCCCCCCAAAAACCATTTCAGCAAAATTCTCTTTCAAAAAGCCAAATTTAGCTCCTTCTCTTCTGAGCATTGTAGTGCGCCAGCAGAGCACTTAACGTCCACATATGGGGCATTTTCTTAATCAGAAGAAATTGGGCTTCAGATTTTGGGGTCCATTTTCTCCTATTAACCCTTGTGAAAAAGAAAAATTTGGGGTAACACCATCATTTTAGTGTTAAAAATCTAATTTTCAATTTTCACGTCCAACTTCAACGCAAAATTGTCAAACAACTGTAAGGTGTTAAGGCTCACTATATCCCTTGTTACCTTCCTTGAGAGGTGTAGTTTTCAAAATAGTATGCCATGTGTTTTTGTTTGCTGTTCTGGCATCCTGGGGACTTGCTAAATGCAACATGCCCCCCAAAAACCATTTTAGCTAAATTCTCTTTCAAAAACCACATTTTGCTTCTTCTCTTCTAAGCAATGTAGTACTCCAGCAGAACACTTAATGTCCACATATGGGGCATTTTCTTAATCCAGAGAAATTGAGCTTCAAATTTTGGGATCAATTTTCACCTATTACCCCTTGTGAAAAAGAAAAAATTCGGGTAACACCATCATTTTAGTGTTAAAAATCTAATTTTCCATTTTCACGTCCAACTTTAACGCAAAGTCGTCAAACACTTGTGAGATGTTAAGGCTCACTATATCCCTTGTTACATTCCTTGAGGGGTGTAGTTTCAAAAATAGTATGCCATGTGGGGTTTTCTTTGCTGTTCTGGCACCATGGGGGCTTCCTAAATGCAATATGTCCCCCAAAACCATGACAGCAAAATTTGTTTTAAAAAATCCCACAGTTTCTCTTTCCCTCTTGAGCCATGTTGTGAGCCTGCAGAGCACTTTGTGTCAACATATGAGGTATTTTCCACACATTTTGCGGGTTTTTTTCTCTCCTTATACCACTTTTAAAAATGAAAAAAATGCTGCTACAAGAACATGTTAGTGTAAAAAATGCAGATTTTGATTTTTCTCCTCCACTTTGCTGCTATTCTTGTGAGACACCTAAAGTGTGTCATTTTGAATACTTTGTGGCATGTATTTTCTATAACGGGGTCATTTATGAGGTATTTCTCACAGAAAGGCCCCTCAAATCCACTTCAAACTTAACTGGTCCCTAAAAAATTCTGATTTTAAAATTTTCGTAAAAATTTAGAAAATTGCTGCTATACTTTTGAAGCCCTCTTATGTCTTCAAAAAGTAAAAATATGTCAACTTTCTGATGCCATCATAAAGTAGACATATTTTATTTGTGAATCAATATATAATTTATTTAGAATATAAATTTTCCTTACAAGCAGAGAGTTTCAAATGTAGAAAAATGCTACATTTTCTAAATTTTCATGACATTTTGAGATTTTTCACCAAGAAAGGATGCAAGTAACAACAAAAATTTACTACTATGTTAAAGTAGAATACGTCACGAAAAAACAATCTCGGAATCAGAATAAAAGTTAAAAGCATCCCAGAGTTAATAATGCATAAAGTGACAGTGGTCAGAATTGCAAAAAAGGGCTGCGTCCTTAACCCCTTCACGACTCAGCGTTTTTCAGTTTTTGCATTTTAATTTTTCCCTCATCACCTTCTAAAAATCATAACGCTTTCAATTTTGCACATAAAATTCTATATGATGGCTTATTTTTTGTTCCACCGATTCTACTTTGAAGTGACATTAGTCATTTTACCAAAAAATCCACAGTGAAACGGAACAAAAATTCATTGTGCGACAAAATTGAAGAAAATATTTCATTTTGTAACTTTTGGGGGCTTCCGTTTCTACGCAGTGCATTTTTTGGATAAAGACACCTTATCTTTATTCTGTAGGTCCATACAGTTAAATTGATACCCTACTTATATAAGTTTGATTTTGTAATACTTCTGAAAAAAATCATTACTACATTCAGGAAAATTTTTACGCTAAAAATTGTCATCTTCTGACCCCTATAACTTTTTTTCCCGTACGGGCCGGTATGAGGGCTCATTTTTTGCGCTGTCTTCTGAAGTTTTTATTGGTATTATTGTATTGATCTGACTTTTTAATCGCTTTTTATTCATTTTTTTATTATATAAAAAGTGACCAAAATTACGCTATTTTGGACTTTGGAATTTTTTTGCGTGTACGCCATTGACCGTGCGGTTTAAATAACGATATATTTTTATAGTTCGGACTTACGCACGCGGCGATACCACATATGTTTACTTTTATTTTTATTTACACAGTTTTTTTTATGGGAAAAGGGGGGTGATTCAAACTTTTATTAGGGAAGGGGTTAATTGACCTTTATTAACTTTTTTTTTACACTTTTTTTTTCAGTGCTATAGCTTCCATAGGGGGCTATAACACTGCACACTCTGATCTTTTACCATGATCCCTGCTAAGCCATAGCTTTGCATGGATCAGCGAGATAGGGGCTCAATTGCTCAAGCCTGTAGCTCAGGCTTGGAGCAATGAAACGCCGATCGGACACGACGGAGCAAGGTAAGGGGACCTCGGCTCACGTCCCAGCAGATCGGGACATGATAATTTTATCACGATAGTCCCGATCAGCCCGACTGAGCTGCCGGGAAGCGTTTACTTACATTTTCAGCGTGGCGATCAACTTTGATCACCGCGTCTGAAGGGTTGATAGTGCACGGCACAACTATCGGTGCCGCACACTGTTAGCCCAGGGTCCCGGCTATGAATAGCAGCTGGGACTGACCCGGTGTGATGCGGTTTCACGGCATGACCCGTTTTAAACACCGGGATCGGGGCAGGGCGTACAGGTACGCCCTGCGTCCTTAAGAGGTTAAGGTGAAAAAGGGAGTCTTTAAGGGGTTAAGGGCATCATTACTACTGGTATAAATTGTGTATTTTTACAGAATAAGTATAATTTATTCTGATCTTCTGAGTTTTATTTTGTTTTATATCTCATTAATGGGGTACTTCACCCCAGACATCTTATGCCATATCCAAAGAATAAGGAATAAGATATCTGATCTCCCTGCTGCACCCGGCATTCGTAAATATGTTTGAGAAGGGGGTAAGGAAAAAAAAAAAAAAGAAACCTCTCTTACCTTCCTCACTCTAGCACCACCCCTGGAATCACTGAACTCTGGTTCTTGGAGTCTGTCACTTCCAGATTTGGTGACGTGACAACACATCAGCAGCGATGTTCCGCCTTACCCTTTGACTGGAGGAGCGGCCGTGTGATATCACATCACCAAACCTGGAAGCACTGGACACTGAGAACCAATTTCAGTGATTCCAGGAGTGATGTTGGAACATCATAAAAATATGATCCCCTTTTAGTTCTATCATATCTCTTCATTATTATGTTAATTTAAGTTGGTGAACATATTCTAATCATCTTAAAAAAAGGCAATAGAAAAATGCAAGCAGATTTGTATAAAACAGCACTCTGGAAGCAAACATCTAACTGGTAAATGTGGAGAATTACAAATAAATAAAATAAATCTTGTCTCAAATATGAAAAATTTGAACCATAGTAAATACATAGTTCCCTAATTGTCTAATAGCCAATATATAGTTCCCAATTGTCCTAGAAAAGGTGGAATGTTTTTCTATCTATTTTCTTATGCAAGGTAATTTGAAATGTTGATATTGTTCTGCTAGCTAAGACAATCTACTTCTGTCTATTTTATCAAGATGCAGAATAACCATGTTTAGCCTTTCTGCACTGAAATCATTAGATCACATTCATTTTAATGCTTAGCACATCTTCATTAGTTTTTCTGCAGCTCTATTGTTACTGCAGGAGCAGCGGTGATACAATCATTCTTACATAAGTGATTTATGTAGTAATAAGAACAACGTTTAAACAAACTAATTATACTAGTTTCAAAGATGTCGTAAAATAAAGATATACTGCATTCCTTTGATTTACTGTATTTTTTTAACTAAAAAAACAAAAAAGGTTTGTGTATCTAATAAGCCAAATGAAACAACATGACAGATTAGTGTATGTATAATGCTGTGTTCATATTGTGAGATTGGTCTTCATTAAATATTTACTTAAAGGGTCACTCCAGTTTAGGAAAATCTATCCCCAATCGTAAGGAAAGAGGATAAGTGTCTGATTGCTGAGGGTCTGACCGCTAGCACTCCCCCCCCCTGATCTTCTGCATTACACTACGACTCTCTTCGTTCATGGAGCTGGGATCGGCACCCGCCTTCCATGCAACTCTATGGGGTGGCCGAAGGGCTGTATTCATGTATCCCTGGCTCTCCAATAGAGATCCATGGAGAGGGGTCATGTCGACCACTGCTTCTGACTAATCCGACCAACTCTCCATTTTACTCATAAAACCCGAAAAAGGGGCTGGTCGCTGGGGAAAGGGGGTTTGTCTCTGACATTTTCAAAAAATCCCAACATATTTACTAATGTTTCCACTGAAAATGTGGTGAATTTGAGCTCTGGGAAAACCCCACAGCTCTCAACATTTGTAAAGGAAGCAAAATGTAAGGAAAAAGTGCAAAACATAGGAAAACATAAGTAAACACCATGAAAAAATACTTGTAGATAATTAAAACCCACAAAGAAAACTACATTCCGCTCTTAGTAAATCAGGGTCATTATCTGTGAGACAATTTTTTCTTATTAATGTATCTAAAAATTGTATGTGAATACAAAGGAGATCTTTAAATGACTATGAAGAAATCATATAATAATGAACAACGTGCAGGAGGAGGGGGCCAACTCACTAAACCTTAGCATTGGGTCTGCCAAAGTGTTAAAATGGCCCTTCTTTAGATAAGCTTAAAATATTCACTGAGAACATTACAAAAAATATTAAATTAGAAATAAAATTTAGCTTTTATTTGTATTATTAAATATTAATTGTAAATGATGAACAAGGGAGAGCGAAGATAAAGCCTTAAAAGGAACATGCCATCAGAAAATAACCGATTGTTTAAATCAGGTTTTATGTTAAATGTATTTTTTAAGAATTCTTGGAAATGTTTTTACTTATTTTCAATTTTATTATTTACAGTATATTATAAAATATTCTAGAAATAGTGCAGTTGTTATTCTGGTCATTTAGACTCATAATACGCTGATACTTTTTGTTCCGTACAGATCACTTTCCAGCAGTGTCCACCTTATTATCACAGACACCAGGATGACCTCTGGACAGATCACAGAGCATGGCCGGAAAACATTCCCATTCACAAGTCTCTGTCCATGGGACTTGCTGTAAAACATATCTGTAAACAGCTCAGGTAAGATAGCTGTCCCCATAATAATAAAATTGCCATTAGAAAACAGAAAAAAATTTGATTCGACTTTTTTCCCCACTAGCGGACCTGATGCTTTGATCCCTTGATTGCTCATATAATTCTTTAGAATACTTAGAATTCAAAGCATTACTGCCTGTCAGTGTTAGGGTACGTTCAAACAATGGAGTTTTCGTGTTGAATTCTGCTGAATAATTTTGATGGAAATTCTGCCGTAAATTAATGCAAATTGATTTGAAAGGGATTCCGCAGTCCCATTCAGACAACAGAATTTCCCCAGTGGGCATTCTGCCATGGAAATTATGCTTTCTAATCTTATATATCGCCGAATTCCATGGCGGAATGCCATTTAAATGGAGCTTGAATTTCAGTTGAATTCTGTGCCTGATAACAAAGAATTCTGCCACAATTCTGCCGCAATTTCTGTGGAAATTTGGGTGAATTCTGAAATTCCAAAATTTGATTCAGCAAGCTTTGCTGAGCGGAATTTCCTCAGAATTGCTGAATTTCCGTTGTGTGAACATACCCTTATGCTTGTGGCATACTGTGGGTTCTTGGCTGCTATTGTGATCCCCTGGAGCCCCTCTAACTTACAAACTCCTGAAACACCAGTCCTGTCTGTTGCAGCAGGATCGCAGAAGCACAGTGGGCATGCTGTTATGTCCTGTTGTGGTTACAACAGCTCAATTTGGATGTAATAGTATGTAATTTTATGAGAAAGGGTTAAAAGGTTTGTACAGCTAATGTTATGTCTAAATGTAGCCAAAAAAAATGTGTACTCGCCACTTCCCTTATCCCCCTGCTGTCCCTTTTTTGTTTTTCCGCTGTTGAGCACTTCCTGGTCTCTGTTTCAGCACATGCAAGTGCCCACTCAAGCTCTTTATGTGTGTTACGACAGAGACCAGGAAGTGCTGAGCAGAAGGACTGGACATTGTTGTAATTACAGTGGGGTTTGGGGCAGGTGAGTACACTTTTTAATTTTTATTGTGTATAAACCAACCAGGCCACATCTACAAACAACAAGTCCCCCAGACAACCCTTTAAGAGCTACTTTCTGCAAAAAAAAAAAAAATATTGTATTTTACTTTCTCAATTTCACTTTTTGAAAATCTTCTGCTGATCTCTACAAGGCCACAGCCTGTCCTGACCATTGTACCATGGCATCCAAGAAGCTCTGACATGATCTACATAGATATTTACATTAGTTACCATGGACAGCTTTCAGATACAACCTATACGACCACCTATAATACCCAATTTAGGCATGTTGAACATTGGGAAGATCAAAGACTGTGGAGTAAATTCCGAAAAGCTTATTTTCCTGTAAGAATTTACAATTTAAACACATTTAGTTTTTTTTTGCCATGTCCAAATGTGATATCTACATAAATGTCAAAAAGTACAAGAGTGAATAATACAAATATATCACACAATAAACATATTGTACAGTGGCAAGTTTTATTATACAGGGATTCAAAGATTGTCTTTAAAATATTACACCAAACCTTAGGTTCATATTTCATACAGTATATTCTCGTGGCAAATTTTCAATATTTATTAACTCCCTATCTATGTAATGCATTAGTTGTAATTTTGTAATCCTGATCCTTTCTATGTTCATTTTTTTTGTGTGTGTGTTTAAATAGAAACTAATAGACAACACAGAGGCACTACAGGTTCACTATCAAAGTCTACAGCCTGTCAAAGAGAAATAGCCCTGGTAGATTATAAAGGATTGAAAATCTATTGCTTTCAGTGGGATTTTTTATGCTTTAATAAATGTGGTGTCTTTCATGTTCCAGTTTGCCCCAGATTTACAGCCAGGAGATTTTGATGAATGGACCCCTAATGACTTTGCTTTCTATCCTGATGCTCTGTAGGGAAATTGACCAAGATGCAGATATGGTAGTGTGGATGAACTCTGAAGATTGACACAGATTGGAAAGGATTTCTATTCAGGCAGACAGTGCATTCAAATCTTTAGTGGCATAACTTAGCTGTATACCATGCTATATTCAACATATACACATTCATTCTCTAATCTATTTGAAATACAACGTATTGATTTTAATGGGGAAAAAAGAGTGAAGAAAAAAAAATTATGCATTTTCTATACTTATTCACACACAGGGGAAATCAGAATGCAGAAGAATATTCTATTAGTGCCTACATTATAGCCTATAGAAGTGGAAAAACAATATTCTTCATTCACACAATGAGGTGTCATATATGGTTCCAGTTGCATTTATTTTTCTACATCATAATAACTAATTCATTAATCTGAAAAAAACTAGGCTGTGATGTCTACTGCATATATTATTTGTATGTATGCATTTAGTGATGAGCGAACCGAATCTGACGAATCTGAATTCGTTACGCATTTCTTGAAAAATTTGATTCGTAATGAATCCGAATATCACCACGATTTGATCGCGCGAATCGATTCATTAAACTCCATTTAGTGTGATCCAGGCTCCAGGGGCCGAGTATCTAAAATGGCAGATCCACATGTGAGGACATGGGGCAAGGAATCCTGGGAAGGCAAGGTGGGAAGGTGGGTAGGCAGTATGACCCTGAATCACATGCAGCAGGTCACAGCCCTATATAATTGGCGGCCAGTCACATCAGCGTTCTATTACAGAGAGAGAGAGGGACAGACAACAGTGTGTGTGTGGCACAGAAAAGCATTTTTACAGCAGCCATTCACCTCCCAGTAACATCAGCATTCTATTGCAGAGAGAGAGGGACAGCGAGCAGTGTGTGTTGCACAGAAAAGCATTTTTACAGCAGCGATTCACCTCCCAGTCACATCAGCGTTCTATTGCAGAGAGGGACAGAGAGTAGTGTGTTGCACAGAAAAGCTTTTTTACAGCAGTGATTCACCTAAAGCACAAATCCAGCCTAGAAGCACTGATAGGGAAGGGAGTGAGATTGAGAGAGAAAGTGCAATTTTGGGTGTAGTACACAGCGACTGTGTGCTGCAGCACTGGTGTGTACAACAACTGAAAAGCTAATAGTAGCCAGCCAGTTAGGTTGAGCAGAGCACTAAAACTGTATTGTTCTCTATTAGGCGTAACCTGTGCATACATCTAAGTGGTGTACCATTTTGTTACTGTTAAATTCTTAAGGGACTAGATACTGTGAAAGTCCAGGCAAAAGTACACACCTGCTGGTGTTGTAGACAAATATTGTTTTAAGCGTACTGGAGCTCATTGTCCTCCCCTGGTAAGTGCATACCACATACGTACATCTAAGCGGTGTACCATTTTGTTCCTGTTAAAGTCTTAAGGGCATAGATGCTGTGAAAGGCCAGCCAAAAGTACACACCTGCTGCTGTTGTAGGCTAATAAGCATAGTGGAGCGTATTGTACTCCCCTCATATACACACTAAGTATGTCAGACAGAGACATGCCAAGATGTGCACAAAGGAGTGTCAGAGGCCTAAAATCATCAGGCAGAGGTCGCAGCAGACTAGGGGCGAATGGCAGCAGGAGTCACAGCGAGAAGCCTGAGCTCCCGGTATCAGCTAGCGGTCATGTCTCGACCAGTAACCCATCTGCCATCATTGATTGGCTAACATGGTCATCCCCTTAATCACAAATGACATCTGACACCCCCAGTCAACAGTCAGTGGGTTCCTCAGACAAAACCCTCAGTTGGCATGGCCCTGGAGCAGTCCCTGTCCTCCCATTGCCTCTGTCTTATGCTGTTCCCACCCCCATATAAATATTTTATGCTGTGGGTTCAGCTCCACTATTTAGTGAGGACGATCTACTAGAGGACAGTCAGCAGCTACTGCTCAGCCAAGAAGTGGAGGGGACATCTGCCGCTTCCTCCGCTAGGCAGGCAAGTAGTGATGAGGGGAGTTGCGTGGGAGGTGGTGTTGCTAGTGTTCAGGCTCCTGTAGCAAACACGGTTAAGGAACCTGAGGAGGACATCAGTGACGTGCAGACATTTGTGGATGATGATGAAGCCGATTGCACTTGGGAGCTGGGTGCAGAAGGGGCTTCATCATCATCAGGAGAAGAGGGTTGCAGGTTTCCCATGAGGCAGCAGCTGAGCCAGTAAGGTGGTAGCATGGTTGTCAGTCAACATGGTGGCAGAAGTGGAAAGTCTGGAGCCAAACATGCCCGGGTAGGCCACCTGCATCGCGGCAGCCTACCTTCCAAGGAGGTAGTGGAACAGCGGTTCCTGGAGTCGGCGACAGTAGCAGTCAATCAGTGCGGACTGTTGGTGGGAAAATCAGCTACTCGGTGGAGTGGCAGTTTTTTTTATCAAGCCTCCGGAGGAGGGGAACTTGGCCACATGCAAGATGTTTCGGCAGAAGATGAAGCATAGCCAGGGTCCCAATGTTGGCACCACGGCCCTGCGTCAACATATGCAGCATCACCATAAAGCGGCCTGGGAGAACTGTGGCTCCGATTAAGTGGTCCAGCCTGCTGCATCACCCAGTGGCATGCTGCTCCCTGTTTCTGCCAGCCAAGGCTCTACCACCTCAGCCAAAGGGAGCTGTTTGTAATACCCATCTTCTGTCACTCTAGATGCTCCTACTCCTCCTACTTCGAGTGAGTCATTCCGCCAACAATCCATCGGCGAAGCCATTTCCAAGAGACAACAATATACACCCACTCATCCAACGGTGCAGAAGGTGAATGTGCTCCTGTCCAAGTTGCTGGTGCCGCAGTCCCTCCCTTTTCAAGTGGTGGACTCTGCACCTTTCAGCCAAGCCGAGGTGGATTGTCCCAAGCCGTTATTTCTTTGGGAAGAAGGCAGTACCAGCCTTGCACAATTTTGTGGAACATAAGGTGGGCCAGTCCTTGAGCCTGTCGGCATGTATCAAAATGCATGGCAGCGCCGACGTGTGGAGTTGTAACTACGGTCAGGGACAATACATGTCCTTTACGGCCCACTGGGTGAACGTGGTTCCTGCACAGCCACAACAGCAACTTGGACAGGTCACTCTGCTTCTGCCTTCACACTCTCAGGTCATTGGTCCTGTGACAGTGTGCGACTCCGCCTCCTCATCCTCCACCATGTCCTCAGCCTCCACTGCACGGACAAGTGTCACGCTGTTCTTCCCATGGTTTGCCTTGGCGAACGGAGTCACACAGGGGAGGAACTGCTAAAAGTCATTCATCAAGGAATCGATCATGGCTTACTCCACGAAAACTGGAAATGGGAACCATGGCGACAACGGGAGCCTGCGCTGCGACAAGGAAGCCTGAGAAATGCGCCCTGCATGACACATGTGTTCAATCTGGTTGTCAAGCGGTTTCTGAATAGTGTTGGGCGCGAATATTCGCATTTCTAAATTTTATCCCGAATATGGCAAATTTGCGAATATTGCAAATATATTCGCTATATATTCGAAATTGCAAATATTCGCGATAAAAATTTTAACCAATAGTAAAATTGCCCACCAGTTCACAGTTTTCTTCCTCAAATATGCGAATACACTAACCCCCGACATGCGATGGCCCCAACATATGATCAAATCCTCACCAGAAAGCGAGGCCCGGACACCGGAGAACATGCGGAAAAAGCCGTAGGATCCTGAAGAAGACTCCGGAGCAGCGGGACAGTATCGGGAGCCCCTGGGACAGCATCGGGAGTGGTGAGGACATGGTCCGGAGCGGCGGGGACAGGTGAGTATAACTTCCTATACTTTACATTGCAAGAATCTCTCAACATACGATGGATTCGACAAATGATGGATCGTTTGGAACGAATTACCATCGTATGTTGAGGGACTACTGTATTCCCATATGCGAATATGCGAATATAACTAATACGAGAAATTCGCGAATATAGGACGAATATTCGTCTATATATTCGCGAAATATCGCAAATTCGAATATGGGCAATGCCGCTCATCACTATTTCTGAAGTGTTCCACCCATCTGCAAAACATCCTAACAAATGGAAAGGAAACTTTGCATGCACTTCAGCCTCTCATACCCCGCAAAGCACACCATCCTTGAGCTGCAGCATCAGAAGGGTATTCCGCAACATAATCTGATTTGCGACGTTTCCACACATTGGAATTCCACCCTCCATATGTTGGATCGACTATATGAACAGAGGAAAGCCATCACCAATTTCCAAGCGGATAGGGGGGCTCCCCTGTATAACTTCAATGTCAACCAGTGGCAACTCATAAGTGACACCTGCCATTTGCTCAGGCCCTTTTGAGGAAGCCACCTTATTAATCGATCGCCAGGATTACGGGATGAACAATGTCAGGGCACTGGAGACGTGGCGCCTACATCTAACGGCCGCATGAGCCTTGTGGGGGCTGAACTGGAGGAGGAGGAGGGGGAGGGGCACAGTGGAGCACAGTTTAGGTTTCATGAGATGGACAGTTTTTCTAGTCATCTGACTGGAGAGAAGGAGCACGAACAGCTACAGGAGCTAGAGGGTTATGGGGAAGGCGAGACAGAGGACCCAGACACAGAGTGGCAGTATGCAGTGGAGATGGAGGCAGGGAGTTTCTCAGAGACACTTGCACAAATGGCACGATGCATGCTCACTTGCTTGCGTAATGACCGCCGAATTGTCACCATTCGGCAGCGGTATGACTTCTGGCTCTCCACCTTATTGGACCCACACAAAATGGGGGCACAAAATGGGGGCCTTTTTCACACCAACTGAGAGGGAGGACAAACTGACCTACTACAGGGACATCCTACGTAGTCAGTTGGCCTATGCTTATCTGCGTCATCGTCCATCCTCTTGCATGTCTGACTTGGAGGCCCTTTGCTCTCACCTTCCACTGCCATGGCTGCTGGGGATGGGTGGGTTGGCAGGACTAGTAACAGCTCCATCAGCAGCAGCCTGAGTCTACAGTCACTGATGAGTAGTTTTCTTCACCCGTATAGTGAAGCAACTCATCAGCAGCAGGTAGACCTGGAGCAGGACCTGAACCAGCAGCTGGTGGCATACCTTGACATGACCATGCCAACACACTTTGAAGATCCGCTGGACTTCTGGGTAGCCAAACTTGATTTGTGGCCACAACTAGCAGAGTTTGCCCTGGAAAAGCTATCCTGCCTGGCCAGCAGAGGGCCATCAAAATGGGTGTTTAGTGCGGCGGGGGCCATAGTAACCCCAAGGAGAACTCGTCTGTCCACAAAAAATGTGGAGAGACTGACCTTTGTGAACATGAATCAGGCATGGATCAGCCAGGATTTCCACCCACTAATGCCTGATGCATCAGAGTAGATTGACCATGGTGCCACACAAACACTTCACAAATATGGATAGTGCTAAACATATTTAAGGTGCTGCTCCCCAGTTACAGACATTCCTCCGCATCAGACCACAAGTAAGTTTTGAGGATATGCATTAGATAACAATTAACTTTTCTTAGGATAAAATATATGTACCCAAATTTTTTTTTAAATCAAACAAAAGGTAAGGTGCGCAAAAAACACCATGTGCCACCTACAACAACAAGTATTGATGTGATGCAAGGACCTCTAGAAGGTGGAAGGGAACAACGTATGATCCATTGTAACCAGTGGGGGTAAAAAGTTCCCCTGTAAGGCCCTACTCTCGCAATATTAATTCCCTTCTTGACAAGTGTTACTCGCCCTAAAAAGGGAGGCCCCACACAGGAACCTCTCCCTATTTTCACCTAAAAATACTGCCATTTCACAGGGTGAAAATAGGGAGAGTTTTCTGTGTGGGGCTGCCCTTTTAAGGGCGAGTAACACTTGCCAAGAAGGGAATTAATAAGGTGAGAGTAGGGCCTTCCAGGTGAATTTTTTACCCCCACATGCTACAATGAACAATACGTTGTTCCCTTCCACCTTTTCTAGGAAAGTGTTACTCGTCTTAAAAAGGGTATCCCCACACAGGAACCTCTCCTTATTTCCACCTAAAAACCCTGGGAAATGGCAGTGTTTGCAGGTGGAAATAGGGAGAGGTTCCTGTGTGGAGGCTGCCCTTTTTAGGGCGAGTAACACTTGCCAAGGGAATTAATAGTGCGAGAGTATGGCCTTACAGGGGAAGTTATTACCCCCACCGGTTACAATGAACCATACGTTGTTCTTTTCCACCTTTTAGAGGTCTTTGCATCATATCAATACCTGGTGGTGTAGGTAGAAGATGGTGTTTTTTGCACACCTTTACTTTTGTGTGATTTAAAAAAATGTTTGGCTACATATATTTTCTTCTAAGAATATTATTAAAATTTGCATTTTACATAATGCATATCCTCAATACTTACTTGTGCACACTAATACTTTTACAAAAGAGACAGTTTTCTTCTGACTACCTGCCTCAGCTACTATTCTGATCCTTCAACCCACCTGATGCCACACATCACCCACCTTCATCACCGGGTACTGGTATTGCCACCCACCGCCCCACTTTATCACCGGGTCACTTTCAGAACTCCTGATACTGCTCATGCCCACTCCAGGCTGTCTCATACTGCCACCATATGTTCTCCTCATGCTTCTGCCAACTCCAGGCTTTGTCATTCAGCCACTATTTGGTCTCCTCATACTGCCGCCAACTCCAGGCTGTTATTCAGCCACTATATGGTCTCCCCATGCTGCCCCCAACTCCAGGCTGTGTCATTCAGCCACTATATGGTCTGCCCTTGCTGCCGCCAACTCCAGGCTGTGTCATTCAGCCACTAAATGGTCTCTTCATGCTACCGCCACCTCCACGCTGTGTCATTCAGCCACTATATGGTCTCCTCATGCTGCCGCCACCTCCAGGCTGTGTCATTCAGCCACTATATGGTCTCCTTATGCGCCACCAACTACAGGTAGTGTCATTCAGGCACTATATGCTCTCCTCATGCTGCCGCCACCTCCATGCTGTGTCATCCAGCCACTCTATGGTCTCCTCATGCTGCCACCCTCTCCACGCTGTGTCATTCAGGCACTATATGGTCTCCTCATGCTGCCACCAACTCCAGACTGTGTCATTCAGCCACTATATGGTCTCCTCATGCTGCCGCCAACTCTAGGCTGTGTCATTCAGCCACTATATGGTCTCCTCATGCTGCCACCAACTCCAGACTATGTCATTCAGCCACTATATGGTCTCCTCATGCTGCCACCAACTCCAGGCTGTGTCATTCAGCCACTAGATGGTTTCCTTATGCTGCCGCCAACTACAGGCAGTGTCATTCAGCCACTATATGGTCTCCGCATGCTTCCTCCACCTCCAGGCTGTGTCATTCAGCCACTATATGGTCTCCTCATGCTGCTGCCTACTCCATGCTGTGTCATTCAGCCACTATATGGTCTCCTTATGGTTCCGCCACCTCCAAGCTTTGTTACTGTACCGCCATGTTGTCTCCTCATGCTGCTGGCACATTAAATTAAACTTTTTAGGTTCATCTATTTGAAATCTTCAATTTAAATTCTAAAAAATATCTTTAATCTATATGGCCACTATATGGTCTCCTCATGCTTCCTCCACCTCCAGGCTGTGTCATTCAGCCACTATATGGTCTCCTCATGCTTACACCACCTCCAGGCTGTGTCATTCAGACACTATATGGTCTCCTCATGCTGCTGCCATCTTCACGTTGTGTCATTCAGCCACTATATGGTCTCCTCATGTTGCCGCCACCTCCACGCTGAAATTCAGCGACTATATGGTCTCCTCACACTGATGCAACCTCCAGGCTCTGTCATTGTGCTGCTCTGCAACAGTGATTTCAATAGTGACGCCTCTAATCTGCATGTCATACTGAATAACAGTGTTGTTTTACCAACCAAGCACACACCCTATGTATGTTACAGCAAGTCAAAATGTTCTACACCCCTATTGAGGCTCTCTGTAGGCCATTTTCAATACAGATTCACCCCGAATAAATTCACACTGAACCAAATTTTTTCAGAAAATTCGGTGAATCATCCGAATCAAATTTTACAAAAAATTTGCTCATCTCTACATACATTAATAAATATACAGTATATCCATATAGTGTGTGTGTATACGCTGTTATATGAGTGCTCAAATCCTCTACCAAAGGCTCTCTATTGTTTGGATAAATATTGAACTGTATCGTAATTCCATATTGGATCAATAACATAAGTACTCAGGCCACAGTTTTGTTTAGTCGCCATAATTAGATGCTAATGGTACCATAAGTTTTACTGCAAGCAAAAACAATAGATCGCAACTTTGACTTACACTAAAATCTTTGCTGCTAATCAGACCCATTATTTTCTGTCAAATAATGATGCATGCTTAATGATAAGGAGAAGAATGCTTCGCCAAGCTGCCGCTCGCTTCCTTCTCAGCCTTATTCTAGCTATGTACTGCTATTTACTTTTTAATTATTTTTCTCATTTTAAAAGTACTTTACCCTCACGAACGCCAATCTGTGAGAGAAGTTTAAAGTTATCAACCGAAAAATGATATCCCCTGATATCCCCAGATGGATGGCAATGATTTTATATAATGTAGTTTTTTTTTAAGGATAGGCTACTCCTTTAGTGAATTTAACAATACATATGAATAACAATCCCTTAATATAGTCAATACTTGAATAAATCGCTTTAGTCAGTGTAGGTGTAACTATAATAACTCCTTTGTGTGAATATTTCTTTATTAAAGTAAAAGAGTGTAAATTACTTTGCTCATAGGAGGTAAATTATATGGTGTCTGGAAGTATTTCCTTTGGGCCGCCATCGGGGCAATACTGGGGGTACTGCCATGAGGGGCCTGGGTGGCTTTTTATTTTTAAGTCCCCGCTGACACTTCCCAAAGAGGCATTCACGCTGTATGGTGTTGACAGCTCCTCCCCTTTTCTACTTCTCTCTCTCTTCCATTACATGGAGGTTAGGGGGGGAGATGGAGTGATTTATAACACATCAACTGAAGCGAGACGCTGTTTTATGGCCAGAGCCAGCAGAAAATCCGAGGGTACTCCGTACTGAATAAATTGTATTGAGCATAGACTTTCTGAAAGTTTAGAGATAACTTCTCAAATTGCAGTCTGGCTATGCACAGGCAGCTTTAAAGGAATTATTATCATTTTTATTCTTTGTTTTGTAGAGCTCATCCTGGATAGTTGTCTTCTCCTCTACCAAATCTGTGCCCCCGGAGTGCCATTCTAAGGTCTGTATCCTCCTCAGTAAGTACAAAATGTAGAAGAATCGGATGGCACTCTCTCTTTATGCATAACGTTTTTTTATTCAACACAACAGATGCAGGTGCAGGTAAGGCCAACAGGCCATTTATCGCTAATTACACATCCTCAGTAATATCACAACACTGACATAACAAACACATCTTTAACTCAGTAATATCACGATAGAGAGGTAAGAGCACTGTGATGTCACAATTGAGAGGAAGAACACAGTGATTTCACAATAGAGAGATAATAAAATAGGTAAGAACACATCAATTTTATGATGTGATGAGCACAATGAATTCACAGCAGAGACGTAAGAGCACAGTAATTTCACAATAGGAAGATGAGAGCACAGTGATTTACCAATAGAGAGGGGAGGGCACAGTGACTTCACAATAGAGAGGGGAGAGCACAGTGACTTCACAATGGAAAGGGGAGGGCACAGTGACTTCACAATAGATAGGGGAGGGCACAGTGACTTCACAATAGAGAGGGGAGGGCACAGTGACATCACAATAGAGAGGGGAGGGCACAGTGACTTCACAATAGAGAGGGGAGGGCACAGTGACTTCACAATTGAGAGGGGAGGGCACAGTGACTTCACAATAGAGAGGGGAGGGCACAGTGACTTCACAATAGAGAGGTGAGAGCACAATGACTTCCCAATAGAGAGGTGAGAGCACATTAAATTCCCAATAGAGAGGTGAGGGCACAGTGACTTCACAATAGAAAGGTAATAAGCACAGTGGGGGAAATTTATCAATGTCGGTGTAGGTAGAATTTTTTTTGTAGATTGTTTTGTTTAGTCTAAATTTGGTGCAATTTCAATAAATGTACCAAACTTGTGTAAGGCACATGATAAATTTTGTGCAAAGTTCTAAATCTCCACACAGTTCTAATTGTACACCTGAGCTGCACCTCACAGGAAAAGTGGACACAGGGATTTTGTTCTATTGCTTTGAGGATTCCATTGAGGTTTTTTGTCCACAAGCAAAAACACCAGAAAAACTGTCCCAGCTTTTTCCTGCATTTTGTCAGTTTTTCTTGCGTTTTTTCTTGCAATTTTGCTCGTGCCTTCAGGGTACCACTCCATGGGTCGGATGCAGAGCACCCGGTGCACAGAGTGTAAGGAGGTGAGGAGTAATGTATAGCATATACAGGGTGCAGAGCATCACTACTAACCTCCACCGGCTGTATAGTATACAGGGGTGCATAGTGTACCCATGTATACTATACAGGAACCCAGCAAGGAAAGAGGTAACCCACGCTGCTGCTGAGTAGTTCTGTGTTAAGGCTTTGTGCGCTATCCTGTATATACAGCTGTCTATAGATGACTGTATATAATGGATACAGTAGACAGACGTAATCAATTGGAGGCTCCCTGTTTAGGAACATTAGGAACACCCCAGGGGAGAGTGCCAAAAATGTACTAATCTTTTCTTTGTTTTTTCTTCTTCTCATTTTAGATACTTCAATGCGGAGGACTAAGTCAGATTCGGTGGATTGCGATGATGAACAGCATTCTTTAAAATGTCAATAAAAGGGGGGGGGAGTGTTTTTTTAAATAAAATTTTTTTTTCAATGTGTTGTGTTTTTTATAATTGAATTTTCAGGCTTAGTAGTGGAAGCCTGAAAGACAGATTCCATTACTACGCTGGGGCTTAGCATTATCCCCAAAATTAGTTATCACTGATCCCCAATTATTACGCCGGTACCCACCGCCACAGGGGTTCCATGAGGAGCCGGTACCAACAGGCCTGGAGTGTCGAAAATGGCGCTCCTGGGCCTAAGTGGTAACAGGCTTTCGTTATTTAGGCTGGGGAGGGACAGTAACAATGGTCCTCGCCCACCCTGGTAACGTCAGGCTGTTGTTGCTTCGTTGGTATCTGGCTGATACTGAAAAAATGGGGGAACCACACACGTTTTTTTATTTATTTATTTACAAAAACAAAAAACTAAATGCATAGGGTTCCCCCTATTTTCAGTATCGGCCAGATACCAACCAAGCAGCAACAGCCTGACATTACCTTGGTGGGTTAGGACAATTGTTACTGGCCCTCCCCAGCCCAAATAATGCCAGCCTGTTACGGCCTAGGCCCATGTGCACCATTTTTGATGCTCTGGGCCTGTTGGTACCCGCTCTTCCTGTGGCTGTGAATACCGGGGTGATAATTGGAGGTTATCGCTAGCTGATTTTGGGGCTAATGCTAAGTCCCGGCTTAGTAAAGGATTCCGTCTATAAGACAGCTTTCACTACTAAGCCTGAAAATTCAATCATATAAAACATGACACATTGAAAAAAACATTTATTTAAAAAAACACTCCCCCACAAGCCCTCGTTAATCATTTTATTGAAATTAAAAAACACTGGTCATCGTCGCAGTCCACGTTTCTGGAATGAGAAGAAAACAAAAAAAGAAATATGGGTTAGTACATTTTTTGCACTCTCTTCTGGGGAGAGCGCATCTAATGCAGCCTGTTCCTAAACAGGGAGCCTCCAATTGTAGCTAAACTACAACTCCCATCATGGTAACTGTAGTTAATCAACAGCTGGAGTCTCCCTGTTTGGGAACACACTGTCAGAAAGGCTCTGTTCTCCTTATGCAAAATGCAAGATGAGAACAGAGTCAGGCCTGGACTGTGTAGCTCCACCCCCTAATGACATCATCACTAGGGGGCAGGGCGGTAATTGAGGAGTGAGACCCCCTTTCGATCTGTCAATCTGCCCTTGGACTACTACTCCCATCATGGGACAGAGTCTGTCCCATGATGAGAGTAGTTGTAGTACCGCAGCACTGAGGAATGGCAATTGCACATCCCTTGGCTGCGGGACTTTTAGGACTACTACTCCCATCATGGACAGACTCCATCCATGATGGGAGCTATAGTCCAGGGGCTGAGGAGCCATGCGGCTCCACTGTGCCCCCTGCCAGCTCCTGTATACACTGTCCGAATTCATAATCCCTGCCAGCGGAGACAGGAGCTCTTATTGGTGAATAACTTTTCACCAATCAGAGCTCCTGTCTCCCGGCGATGGGGATTATGAATTGTGACAGCGTATACAGTATTCCCCTCCGAGAGACGGAGGGGAGCGCAGTGGAGCCGCATGTGCTGCCGGCTTTTACTGTTAATAAATGCGGATCGCAGCTGGTCTCTGGAAAATGACCCGGTGCAATCTGTCCTTCAGCCCCTGGACTACAACTCCCATCATGGACAGAGTAGAACTCTCGGTAGAACACTTTCCTAGGTGTCCTTTTTGATGGTGTATTTTTGGGTTAAAAAAAACGTATTTGCACAAAAAAAAGCATCTAAACCATAAAACGCACATGACAAATTAGTATCCACTGTAAAAGGCATTCCACAATACACAAAAAAACAGAGTACTTGCTTTTTGCTCTATCAAAAAAGACGTACAAAAAAGACACAATGAAAGTCACTGCGCAAATTTTTGCTCAAAAAAATACACAAGAAAAAGGGGTAAACTCAATGATAAATCTCCCCCAGTGACTTCACAACAGAGAGGTAAGAGCACATTAATCCCTTAAGAATGCTGGGTTTTTCCGTTTTTGCACTTTCGTTTTTTCCTCATCACCTTCTAAAAATTATAATGCTTTCAATTTTGCAAGACCCTTATGAGGGCTTTTTTTTTTTTTCCGCCACCAATTCTACTTTATAATGACATCAACCATTTCACCACAAAATTTACGGCGAAACCAGAAAAAAATATTTGTGGGGCAAAATTGAAAAAAAAAAACACCATTTTGTAACTTTTGGGGCTTCCGATTCTATGCAGTGCACTTTTCGGTAAAAGTGACACCAAATCTTTATTCTGTAGCATTACGGTTACAAGGACACCTTATTTATATAGGTTTAATTTTATTTTACAACTTAAAACAAATTATAACCACATGCACCAAAATTGGTATGTGTAAAATTGTTATCTTCTGACCCCTATTACTTTTTTTTATTTTTCAATATATAGGAGTGTATAGGAATAATTTTTTCTGCCATGATCTGAAGTTTTTATTGGTACCATTTTTTTTATAGGACTTTTTGATCGCTTTTTATACATTTTTTTAGGGTATCCAAAGTGACCAAAAATACGCAATTTTGGACTTTTTACGTGCACAGCAATAAATGTGTAGGTTAATTAACACTATATTTTTATAGTTTGGACATTTACGCATATGGCGATACCACACATGTCTATTTTTAATATGTTTACATATTTTTCATATGGAATTTGGGAAAAGGGGGGTGATTCAAACTTTTAATATGGAAGGGGTTAATGGGTGTTTTTTTTTATAACTTTTTATTTAACTTTTTATTTTTACACTTTTAGCCCCTTAGGGGACTTTTAGGAGTAATCAGTAGATTCTTATACAGATCAATGTGCTTCCATAGAACCACATTGATCTGTGTACTCTGCACCTGATTGATAAAGCCTGGTTCAGTCAGGCTCTATCAATCACAGAGCCGGGACAGCAGGAGAGGTAGGTCCTCCGGCTACCTCCACTGTGGAATGCCCCCCGCTGCAGGGGGGTGATCAACCCCACTGGGTCACCAGAAATGGGTTAGATGTCCCTTTAGACAACTTTGACAGCAGCGATCTAAAGGGTTAATAGCCGGCCACGGTGATCGCCGCATGTCAGCTATTAAGAGAGGCCCCCAGCTACAGGTATAAGCTGGGGGCCAGCTGGTATGGAGCGGGCTTGAGTCAGGAGCCCGCACCATACACCTCTTGCTGTCTCAGGACGAGCAGGCTTGCCCTTAGACGGCAAACGGGTAATTTCATAATAGAGAGGTGTGATGAGCACAATGACTTCCCAACAAAGAGGTAAGAACACAGTAATTTCACAATAGAGAGGTGAGAGCACAGTGACTTCACAATAGAGAGGAGAGAGCACAGTGATTTCACAATAGAGAGGTGAGAGCACAGTGATTTCACAATAGAGAGGTAAAAGCACAGTGACTTCACAATAGAGAGGTGAGAGCACAAATACTTCACAATAGATAGGTGAGAGCACAGTGACTTCACAATAGAGAGGTGAGAGCCCAGTGACTTAACAATAGAGAGTTGAAAGCCCAATGACTTCCCAATAGAGAGGTGAGAGCACAGTGACTAAACAAAAGAGAGGTGAAAGCATGATGACTTCACAATAGAGAGGTGAGAGCACAATGACTTCACAATAGAAAGGTGAAAGCACAATGACTGCACAATAGAGAGGTGAGAGCACAGTGACTTAACATAGAGGTAAACGCACAGTGAGTTTACAATAGAGAGGTGAGGTAACAGTGACTTCACAATAGACAATAGAGAGGTGAAAGCACAATGACTTTACAATAGAGAAGTGAGAGCATAGTGACTTCACAACAGAGAGGTGAGAGCACAGTGACTTCACAATAGAGAGGTGAGAGCACAGTGACTTCATAATAGAGAGGTGAGAGCCCAGTGACTTCACAATAGAGAGGTGAGAGCACAATGACTTCACAATAGAGAGGTGAGAGCACAGTGACTTCACAATAGAGAGGTGAGAGCCCAGTGACTTCACAATAGAGAGGTGAGAGCACAATGACTTCACAAAAGAGAGGTGAGAGCACAGTGACTCCACAATAGAGAGGTAAGAGCCCAGTGACTTCACAATGGAGAGGAGAGAGCACAATTACTTCACAACAGAGAGGTGAGAGCACAGTGACTTCACAATAGAGAGGTGAGAGCCCAGTGACTTCACAATAGAGAGGTGAGAGCACAATGACTTCACAATAGAGAGGTGAGAGCCCAGTGACTTCACAATAGAGAGGTGAGTGCACAGTGTCTTCACAATAGAGAGGTGAAAGCACAATGGCTTCACAATAGAGAGGTGAACGCACAATGGCTTCACAATAGAGAGGTGAAAGCACAATGACTTCACAATAGATAGGTGAGAGCACAGTGACTTTACAATAGAGAGGTGAAAGCACAATGGCTTCACAATAGAGAGGTGAGAGCACAGTGACTTCACAATAGAGAGGTGAGAGCCCAGTGACTTCACAATAGAGAGGTGAGAGCACAATGATTTCACAATAGAGAGGTGAGAGCACAATGACTTCACAATAGAGAGGTGAGAGCACAGTGACTTCACAATAGAGAGGTGAGAGCCCAGTGACTTCACAATAGAGAGGTGAGTGCACAGTGTCTTCACAATAGAGAGGTGAAAGCACAATGGCTTCACAATAGAGAGGTGAACGCACAATGGCTTCACAATAGAGAGGTGAAAGCACAATGACTTCACAATAGATAGGTGAGAGCACAGTGACTTTACAATAGAGAGGTGAAAGCACAATGACTTCACAATAGATAGGTGAGAGCACAGTGACTTTACAATAGAGAGGTGAAAGCACAATGGCTTCACAATAGAGAGGTGAGAGCACAGTGACTTCACAATAGAGAGGTGAGAGCACAATGACTTCACAATAGAGAGGTGAGAGCACAGTGACTTTACAATAGAGAGGTGAGAGCACAGTGACTTCACAATAGAGAGGTGAGAGCAAAGTGACTTCACTTTTTCCATGGTATTTAATATTGTTTTATGTATTTGGTGATTTAACTTTTTTTACACATGCTCTGAGCTGTCAGGTTTTCCAGAGCACAAATCCACCACATTTTATGTGGCGACAGTGAATTGTAGTGTAGTGTAGTGTAGTGAATTTGTAGTTTTTTTTGGGAGACATGCCCCTTTTCCCTGATGACCACACCCCTTTTTCTGAGTTCTCTTAGTAAAGTAGAAAGTTAGTAGAGTTTTTGGTATTTTTTTCCAGAAATTCTGGCACATGATATTTGGGACACATAAAACCCTACACTCTGCTTGGAAAAGCCTTAGTAAATGAAACCCGATGTGTGCAACTCGGTGCCAATTGTTACATTACGTCCCATAATGGCCCGACTGAATGCAGAGAGGCGCCTTTAGCTGTCTGAACATGCTGGGAGTTGTAGTTATGAAGCAGCTGGAGGTACAATCGTTAGGAAACACTGAAGCACTGATGACAGAAGGGACCATGGTTGACATTACTGTAACAAAGACTCTTTGAAAAGAAGGGGTATTGTGAGTCATTTATTAAGATGGAGCACACCATGAAAGACATTTGGTCAACTGGCAATATGCACGACACCCTATTCCCTGTTGGAGCTTTTCTTTAATAGGTCTGTCATTCCGTTCAGGTTTCCATATTTTAACAATTTCCATGCCATTTGGTAAGAAGTGGTATACCTTTTACATTCATTTAAAAAAAAAAATGTACCTTAAAGTTTCCATTTCTTTCTTTCCCATAAAGCTCAGCTGTTATGAAAGTGCGCTACACCACAGAACAAGAGGACGTTTAGTGGGAAAAAGAAAGAAATGCATTTTCTTTTGCAGCCATCCCTGTTCTTGAATCATTCTCATTATTTCCAGACATATCATTGACAAGCATGGGATTCTGATTATGCAAATGATCAATTATGGCCAAGGGTGGGAATGATAAAGAATGACATAATTAAATAATGCAGCACACAAAAAGAGCCGCGCACAACTGCCGAATGCTCGGATTTGCTTTCTTTTTCTTTATTCAGCATTAACTATTCTAAATGGCCATAAAACTGCTTACTCGGGTGTAAACTCACAACAATTATAAAGCTGAAGAATCTCGCCCGAACTGAACAATAAATGATGTTCTTCAACCTTAATGCAAAAATGCTTATTTTTAGGAAAGACAGAGGAAAGGGTTTAAAATGACTGTACATGCAAAAATACATCTAAGTTCTGCTGGGAACCCTTTAATCATAAGCATTAAAGAGCAGCGCTTCAGAGAATCATAAGCTACATACTAAAGTATACATTTTTCCAGTCGCTTCATGTGCTGCTAGCTATTTTTCTCATAGGGCTGATGCTGATGTGAAATGACAATTGCACCTGTTGTCACCATCTTATGGTAATTAGCATAGTGCCCTAAGTAGAAGCAAGGCCATCACATCCAAACACAAGCCATTAACATATTGCATCTGTCATCATGAGGGGAAGCTAATGGAGCCGGAGATTTGCAACACACAACTGCATACCTTGGCTTCTCTAGCAGAACTCTCTATATTGGGGTCATTGGGGATAAAAAAAAAAATGCAAGCTGTAGTCAGTGAGGAGTGAAAAAAAATACATTTTACTAGAGGTTTACTTTCATGTATTATGCATGTCTTTCAAGGTCACTGCTTGATCACTTATAAGATTTTAATGAGATATCAAAGCAGAAAAGGATAACATGTAATTAATGTAAAATTATTGAAAAAATTACTATTTGTGTATGGTCAAAATTCGACATTTGACAAGAGTAAATAAGTCATGGGCAAAGTGGTTTCGCTGTTCCTCTGTCATTGTCTTCTTCTCAGTTATTTATAGGTTTCGTAGAACCTAAGATATGCACATTTATGAGCATTCGATGAATTCTTTCTACGTATGTTCACTTAAAGTCTAAATTCAAATAGAGAAAAAAACTGACATGCTCACACATCTACAACTTTCACAGTGACCCTAGGCTTCTCAGCAACATTTATTAAAGGGGTACTCCAGTAGAATTTTTTTTTCAAATCAACTGGTTCCAGAAAGTTAAACAGATTTGTAAATGACTTCTATTAAAAAATCTTAATCCTTCCAGTAGTTTTTAGGGGCTGTATAATACAGAGGAAATGCTTTTCTTTTAGGATTTCTCTGATGTCACGACCACAGTACCCTCTGCTGACCTCTGCTGTCCATTTTAGGAACTGTCCAGAGCAGCTTATGTTTACTATGGGGATTTTCTCCTGCTCTGGACAGTTCCTAAAATGGTTGTCAGAAAGCACTGTGGTCGTGACAGAAGAGAAATTCTAAAAGAAAAGCATTTCCTCTGTAGTATACAGCCGCTAAAAAGTACTGGAAGGATTAAGATTTTTTAATAGAAGTGATTTACAAATCTGTTAACTTTTTGGCACCAGTTGATGTAAAAAAAAAAAAGTTTTCCACTGGTACCAATTTAAAGTAACAAATTGTTGGTGTACTTGATGATTATGTCAAGCCTGCTAGCCACGTCAGGGCCACCTGTAAGTAGCGGGTCCCTAACATGCCTAACATAAAATGGCGATGCCCAACGGGACCCTGGGTCTCTAAACTTTGGACCTCTATCTGTTGCAAAACTACAACTCTCAGCATGCTGGGAGTTGTAATTTTGCAACAGCTAGAGGTCCACAATTTGGAGATCACTGACATAGCAGATAAAAGATCTGTGATCTATATAGTGCCTAAATCCCTTACGTGCCACATTTTGTCAGTGGAAATCTCTGGCACAATGCTCACACAAGAGAATTATCTTTTTATATAAAATTAAATTCTCCCTATCTCTCCGGTTTATGCACAGGTCCTCACAAATGCTATCATTTTTTATATTTGTGCATGCAAGGGTACTGTCACAAATATTCTGTGATCCATCTCAATAAAATAGACACAATTGATGCCACAAGGGCATCAGTTGTCTATGGTCCAATGGCCAGTTTGGCTGGGTTCACATATATCAGTTGTCCGGCACTGATGCTAGAACCTCCAGTTAAGGTGGTGGATAAATCTGAACTGTCCCATTCAAATGAATGGGATCAGTTCGATCACCATTTTTCCTCCAGTGCTTTTCGGAGGGAAACTGAGCCAGTTCACCAGATATATGTGTGGTAGCCTGGGGGTGTAGGGTATATGGGGTTGCAGCTTTTATGCAACATTAAACAGGAACAGTCTTTGTGCAAGAGTCTATTACGATCCTGACAGTTGGTTGGGACCTCGTGAGTTCTGAGCTTAGAAAAGGAATAAGTGCTGTTCGCTGGATTTAGGGGATTGAGTTTAGGTCCAGCAGTCATAATAGCTTTAGCGGGGATTGATATCGTAACTCACGATTAGATTCAGGCTGAGGCTGGCAGGCTTCAGGCCTAAGCTTGTCTTTGTAAGTTGCATGGATTACTTCTCTCTCTCCACTAGTCCGGAACCCAAGAGATATGCTACTTGCTTTGCAGCTCAGGAGCAAGAGAGGTACCCTTTAAGGCCAGCTCCCTTATATGGGCAGGGGCTGGCCTTAAAGGGTACCTCTCATCAAAAAAACTTTTGATATATTATAGATTAATGTATGCAGAATAACTTTACAATTGCATGTTATTAAAAAATAAGCTTCTTTCTATTTAATTTTCCACTTTGAAGAAATGAGCACTAGGGGTCTCCCTACCAGTCCTGGCAACAAGCATTTCAGACTCATGCTGGAGTCCTAAACACTACAAGCTGCCAGTCTGCTTTGTTCACAAAGGAGAACACTCAGAGCTGCTAGCCTGCTTTGTTCACAGCCTGTTTGGCTGTGAACAAAGCAGGCTGGCAGCTCTGAGTGTTTAGGACTCCAGCATGAGTCAGAAATGCTTGCTGACAGGACTGATCGGGAAAAATACAATAGAAAGAAGCATATTTTTCATTAACATGCTATTGGAAAGTTATTCAACATTCATTAATCTAAAATATATCAAAAGTTTATTTGATGAGAGGTACCCTTTAAGCTCATTGGTCCATACCATCTGTCATTCACTTTACAAGGAACTATGGTCTAACCATGTGACCACACATGAGACCTCCAAAGGTCCTTCAACACACCTTACTAGAATTAACATGAGTCATGTGACCTAAGGTCCTGTGACACTATATAGCTAATTAAATATACAACTATTTATACATATAAACATCACAGAATTGCATAAGAAAGAGGCGACTAGGGGCTATACCACCAGGAGGATGCTACTGGAACAAAGTAACTCTGACTTTGGGGACCACCCCACAAGGTACGGTATACTATACGGCACCGGGACACCACATATGTGACAGCACCCTCATTATTGGAGCTATTTAAATATAGTTTTAAATAGATTGCCCCCTTTTTCCATTTTGTAAGGTTTGGTACACTCATTGCTTATAGATTGTATATATTGTATATATAGCCCAAAATCCGTGACTTATTTTCACCACATAAGTCACCCATTGCATTGCATAGAATAAAATCTGTGGTGAAAATAATGTGGTACATCTGCAACAGATAGGACATGCTGCAGATCTGAAACGCCACAATAATATACCCGAAAACCACCTGAATCTGTATGTGGTGAATGTGGTTCTCTAAGACCACATATTTTGTTAACTATTTTCAGTGCACATTCCATGACTAAAATTCCTGAATAATTATACAATGTGTGAATCCACTACCAGGCTGACAAACAAATAATTTTATATATATCATATCACCAATAATTTGAATATCGAAATCTGATTCCTTCATTAGGACATGACAAGGAAGCTGTCACCAAAATTGGTCCCCACCAATAGCCACATTAGTAATATTAGGGTTGTTTGGTGGTCTGAGTTTAATTTAGTTGAATTGTGGGTATTGTGGTTGAAATACAACACTATAATGTACAGAATTACATCTAGAAAACTATTAGAATTCACCTCTGATTACAAAAGTTACACTAGCAGGTTTTATGCTTTTATTTAACTTCGTACTCTTTAGATGCTTCTCCACCCTTCAAATATTTATAATATATACTTTATATATATAATATATTTTATATACTTGTTTAAATTGAATAAGTCATCGGGTGGTCCCCGGCAGCTTTTCCCCACCCCACCAGCCTTGAATGATCTCTGTTTGAATATAGGGAGAGATCTATCAGTCAGGGTCGGTGGGGCAGGGAGAAACTGCCAGGAACCGTCTGATGACTTAAAGGGGTACTCCATCCCTAGACATCTTATCCCCCCTCCCATAGACTTGCATTGAGGGGATGGGGCGTGGGGGCGGAGTCGTGACGTCACTGACTTACGTTCCCGTGGTTGAGACCCAGACCCTCCAGCGCTTCCAGACAAGAAACAGGTGGGTGCCGCATGCAATATAGTGGGGGTCCCCAGTGGCGGTACCCCCGCAATCAGACATCTTATCCCATATCCTTTGGATAGGGGATAAGATGTCTAGGGGTTAAGTGCCCCTTTAAGTTTCAGGCCGAATGAAAGAGATGACACATACAAAATATCTGATAAAATTGTACAAAGCATATCCCTGTATAGTATACTCTGTTGTATTAAAATAATTATGAACATTTAATAGTATATAAAATATAACACAATATATATATATACACACAATACACAATATATACACACGCATTGTGCCTAACCAGAAAGGTGTAAAACTACAACCTCTGTAAATATGGCATGAACTATCTTAGTGATCCATGATGATGCTATTCTACTATAATGTATATAATGTTGTATTAAGTATTAGGTAAGATTAAAATTAACCCCTTCAAACCCTCAGGCCTTATCTACAGAGATTTTCATGACCACAATCCCATTGTTGAGCTTGTTATCCATTTTATATATGCCAATATCATTCCTAACCTTTAAAAATAGTTACTCAGCTCCTAACCTGGAATACTGATGTAGGGAAATATACAAATATATACCCATTTGTTTATCAATTGCAGTATTTCACCTCATTTGACAGGATACAGATTGTGGTATTATGAGATAAAATACTTTAAAATGCATGGAAACACCAGCTTTCCATTTAGAAAAGGTTAAGTTCCCCTAAGCTATAGAAGAAAAACACCATCTGAACACCCAGTAAAGCAGTAAACATTGGTGGCAAGTGACAGAAATTGATCTTTCTTTTCTTTGCCTGTCATGTCTCCAAATTTTATTTCTACTATAGCTGGTATAGCAAGAAAGATAAAGTGTACATGCAGGACTATGGCCTGAGGGCTGTGGTAGTGGAATCGCTGACTTTTCTTCAATTAGTGGTCCTCCTTACCTGATTGTGGGAGACATGTATATAACTAGGGAATGCAAAGCCTGCCAGGTATTGATCAGCCATAATGTGAAGTCAAATCCTAATAAAAGAGCATAGTGATCAAGCAGTCCTCATTGGAAACAGCCTGCCCTCCAAGTCAGGGGTCTCACAATACTGAAATGCTACAGTGAGATTGTCTGAGGTCCTTGGCCCTAACTGCTATAGGCTTTATTGATAGAAATGTGTACTGGACTGATGATGCCTAGTAATTGACAGGTACAGAACAGGACTGAAAAAATGTCACAAATACACAATAATGTGGTGTATCCGTTACAGAACAATATGACATTTAATGCTGTGACATAATATGATAGATGGATAGATATGGAATAGATAGAAAGCCAGACAGACAGACAGATAGATAGAAATAGAATATGTATATAGAAAGAAAAGAAATAAGGACTTTCAGCAGCACCCCAGTCTTTATGACGACAAGTTGCGACTCTATATACTGATATCACGCTTTTCAGCCTTCTATAATGAAATCGATTGATTGATATAAAATACATGAGACAGACAGATAGACAAATGCAATGACAGACAGACAGATACACAGATAGATAGGTGTGAAATATTCCAATCAATAGACAGATATGTAAAACATAAATTAATAGGTTATGCAGGCATACAGAGATAGATGAACTGTTAATTGACTAAGTACCTAATATTTCTCACTGAATTAAACAAAAAAAAAGGTCATAAACGCATTTATTATGTCTACAGCCATTTGATCCTATTATTACATGCCGTCACGCTCCCTCCCATAGACTTGCATTGAGGGGGTGGGGCGTGACGTCACATGGGGGCAGAGCCTTGTCGTCACAATACTCCGGCCACGTGGTTGTGAGGCTTCAGACTCGGAGCCTTCAGCGCTGCGTGGAGCTCACACAGGTTGTGGGGGTCCACAGATTGTGGGGGTCCTCAGCGACAGGAACCCCCACGATCAGACATCTTATCCCCTATCCTTTGCATAAGGGATAAGATGTCTTAGGGCCGGAGTGCCCCTATACCCCCCAGCGCAATGAAAGATGAAAGCCTATCTGAGGTCTCCCTTGAGATCAGGCAGTGCAATCATTATTCACTCTGCCTGATCATAGAAGGAATTGTATGGCAGCATGGTTCTGCTGCACAATCCTCTTTGTCCCCACCCTGTTTAATGTCACTGTAGAATCTGATGAATTACAACAGAGAAGTACATTTTTCAATAGTATGGCACAATTTCCTGTGGACATAAGAGCCGATTGTGCAGGGCATGGTGAACACTGCAGATTTTCATATAGTGAATTGTAAATATTTTATGAAAGATTTTTGTGCCATTTACAAAGTACATTCTTGAACAATTTTAAAGTTCATTTGCATGGAATCTGTGGAGGGGAGAAATAGGCGTTTGATATCTTTAAAGGGGTACTCCAGTGGAAAACAATTTTTTTAATCAACTGGTGCCAAAAAGTTAAACAGATTTGAAAATGACTTGTATTTTAAAATCTTAATCCTTCCGGTACTTATCAGCTGCTGTATGCTGTATGAAGTTCTTTTCTTTTTTAACTTCTTTTCTGTCAGACCACAGTGCACTCTGCTGACTCGTCTGTCCATGTCAGGAACTGTCCAGAGCAGGAGAGGTTTGCTATGGGGATTTGCTCCTGCTCGGGACAGTTCCTGATATGGACAGAGGTGTCAGCAGAGAGCACTGTGGTCAGATAGAAAATAAATAAATAAATAAAAGGACTTCCTGTGGATTATACAGCAGCTGATAAGTATTGGAGGAGGTAAGATTTTTAAATAGAAGTACCCCTTTAAACTAAGTATATGGACATGATTGATTTCATCTGTATGCCCATGAAGTCATTTTCACTTATGGTCTTTGTCAGGCATAGGCAGTGATATGAAATTGTCAGTCTGGTTGATCACAAGCTGCCATAGCCAGGATCAGAGTTTTCACTGATGTCAGCTATTAACTTGGTGGCATGACTGTCAATGACAGGATGGTGCATTTGTACATTTGGATGCATAGATGTGTTCAGAGGGGACCAATAGGATTTATTAAAACCATACTCTTAATGGCTGTTCCCTCTTAAATGTTTAGTCAATATATTATACAGCTCCGAACCCAGCTAATATGTTTCACTGGGCTTATTAGAATTTTCTTTACTTTTATTTCTAGGGCACACAGCTTAGAGGTCACTGTTTTTGGACAAGTGTGAACTCATGATCAGTAAACCAATTTCTCATACTAAGGGTATCAGATGATTGGCCAATATTTCTATCCTTAGATCTATCTATTGTCTATCTATCTATCTATAGATCTATCTATTGTCTATCTATCCATCTATCTATCTATCGATCTATCTATTGTCTATCTATCTATCTATCTATCTACCTATCTATCTATTTATCTATCTATCCATCTATCTATTGTCTGTCTATCTATCTATCTATCTATCTATCTATCTATCTATCAATGAAGACACACAAGAGATACTGAAGCAGCACTACCACAATGAAGTCTGATGTAGGTGCCCACAATCCACACAGCCTGGGTCAAGGCTCAATAGTAGACATACAAATGAAGGTTGCAGTACTCAGGTTTAGGTGAAAAAATGTTGTTATTTTATTCCATCCAAAGTGCGACGTTTCGGTCGCCACATGCAACCATTTTAAAGCATGGTAACAGAGTGAATGTGCAGCATATAAATAGGGGTGGTACATATGTGTCAATTTACATCCAAAATGATCACATGTACACTAAAGTGACAAATGTGCAAACAAGGATAATTATCATCATGTTCAGAATATAGTAATTAATACAATTATTACATCTATTACAGACGTCACCAGCGTGCGCATGCACATGGCAGAGTCACGGTAGTGCACAGCCACCTTAGTACAGGGCAGGGTGTAATGCATCTCAATGGCAAAAGAGGGCACTGCGGAATGATAGGGTGTATATGGTCCATATTAAGCCTAGACCACAGCAGTCCCTATGCATATAAGGCGGCCGAATAGTCACCCGGAGATCGTGGGGGAACCCACAATACTCCAGGGTAGCTGTCACTCCAAAACAGACCAAAGACAACATCGCCATCTATCGGTCATGCATCGGGAGTGGGGGAATGAGCTACATTGCATATCATTGGACAATGCTGACATCTTGGCAGGGCCACACCACAACTGCATCAAAAACACATCAGAATGAACAAGAACATAAGATTGCTGGAATTTTTGTTTACAAATATTGGTTCCTCAGTTTCCAGTCCTGAACATAATAAAATCATATACATAAATACATTAATATTTATTTTGGTGGTGCTATTCTTCATCCACATAAGCATCTGTAAAAAACAGAGAGACAGGAAAAATGTAAGCGCTTGAGACTAAAATCCCATCTAAAACAACTCTAATACAACAACATAATGGGGACATATTGTATACATAATATTATAATAAATCAGGTGTAACGTTAAGTTCTACATTAAGACCTTTAGGGCGCAACGTTTTGAGTTCGAAAATCCAACAGAGTTCACAACGTTTTAATAAAACAATACGGTCTCCACCCCTTTTGGGCATAGGGACATGGTCAATTAATGTAAAGCGAAGATCGCGTTTGCTGTGCCCCTTTTCTGTAAAATGCCTAGCCACAGGTTAATCCATCCGCTTTTTGCAGATGATATACCTGTGGTGGTTAATATGAGTGCGAAAATCCAGGGTTTACATGGAGGAGACATTCCATTAACCGCAGGAATAAGAAATCTAGAGGATATAATGATGAACCACGAGATCCACCCCAGTCTACTAACCATAACCCTGCCAAAACTAATGTTGACACTTTTTTAGGCCCTCAGGACGTTGCCAACATCAACGACAACATACCAGGAGAGGAGGCCGCAAGCACCGCCGCAGCTACAAGATCTCAAGCACCTTGCACAGCGAAAAACAAGCAAACCAAGCCTCACTTCAAGAAAACATGAACTCTGCTACAGTGATAAATATTTAATCTGTTCCATTACCATTATCTTTACATCATACCACATTACTTTTCAAGGGCTTAGTTTTTGTCCATCTGCTAAAGTGAACTGGTTTGATAATGAACTTGATTTGACACAATTTATTAGGAAGATCAAACTTAAAGTTCGGTTTGCCGAGAAACAGAATGCCATTTTTCATGAATTTACACCTAATGCCTATCCACTTGATTGTTTTGTACTTTCTCACTATAATTTGAAGGTACCTAGCTCCTTCCAGCCCACTGTCAGTTCGAGTCCAGTCGACACGTACTGCCATTTGGTTCGAAGGGACATTGATAAACTCAGGTCTAAAACATCTGACATTCCCTTTTCTAACATGACTCATTTGAAGAAACAGGCTTTATTGGAACTAGGCCATGACCACAACCTGGTCATCGAGCCCGCAGACAAATGGGGCGCGGTTGTGGTCATGGACCATTCCAAATATATTTGTGAAGCTATGCTCCAACTCAATGATACCAATACGTACCAACTACTATCTAGGGATCCCAAATTTGACATCGAGCAGTGAATAACATCTCTTGTAGAGGAGGCATTTACATCAGGAGTCATTTTCAAAGCACTGAAGAGTTATCTTATACCCCAGAACACCGTGTCTATATTTATTACTGAAGATACATAAGTCGCTCACAGACCCACCAATTGTCTCCGGGAGGGATTCCCTGACCAGTCATTGCTCTATTTTTATTGATCAGGTATTATGCCCCTTTACCACTTAGGCCCGCTCCTTTTTATTGGATACTTTAGATTTTTTGAGGACAATCAAGGATTTGGTTATTCCCCCTCACGCCATTTTAGCTTCATTAGACGTAACCAGTCTGTATATGTCTGTCCCCCATAAAAGGGGCATCAAAGCTGTGCAAGATCTCATACAATTCCAATTACTTTACATTTAACAAACTGTTTTTTCTTCAAATAGTGGGTACCGCAATGGGGATCAATGTTGCCCCCAACTATGCCAACATTTTTATGGCCTCCCTCAAGGAGTCCCTGGTCTATGTGTCCCACCACTTCAGCCTTGTGCTGGGGTGGTGGAGATACATTGACGATATTTTCCTCATGTGGCAAGGGAGTTCCATGGAACTGTTGGACTTCACAAATTTTCTGAATCATATGGACCCTAATATCAAGTTCACTTTGACTTACTCCCCCAGTTCTGTACAATTTCTCGACACCCTAGAAAATAATAATCTTACCACCAAGCTGCATGTAAAACCCACTGACAGCAATTTGGTGCTACATTTCTCAAGTTGCCATCTTAGACCTATGATTAGGTCCCTGCCCAGGAGTCAGATGATGCGGGCTACACGCATTATCAGCCCGGAGCCACTAGTAGAACCATCACTTGATCAGATGGTCGCTAGTTTCTCCCAACACGGCTATCCCCTGGATTTACTCCAAGACAGCAAAACACAGCTAATGTCTCTTGATAGACATTGATCCACCAGCCAACCAGAGATCGCACAAATACATCCAGAATTGTATTTGTCTCCACCTATTGCAATATGTCCAACAGAATATTGAAAGTGATAGGAAAACACTGGTGTATTTTTTCCAGGAGTTTTCCAGATATACCGGAGTTCTCCAATCCTCCTCTTGTATCCTATTGTCGCTCACACTATTTGCAAGACCAACTTGTCAGATCTGACATCTTTACCAAAAAGGGTGATCAGAAGAAACATCTAACAACACAGAGTAAAGGCAGCTATCCATGTCGCTCATGTATTAACTGTCCCCGGTCCATCTTTTACACATCCTGTAACATCCAACTAGTGCAATATTGGATATTATCTGACCTGCACATCTGAATTTGTTGTGTACCCACTCTCCCGCCCATGCAAACTTTTATATGTGGGTGAAACAACCATGGATTTTCACACTCGAATTAACCACCACAGGTATACCATCCGCAAAAAGCAGATGGATTTACCTGTGGCTAGGCATTTTACAGAAATGGGCCACAGCGAACGTGATCTTCGCTTTACATTAATTGACCATGTCCCTATCCCCAAAAGGGGTGGAGACCGTATTGCTTTATTAAAACGTTGTGATTTTCGTACTTCAAATGTTGTGTCATAAAGGTCTTAATGTAGAATTTAACGTTACATCAGATTTATTATAATATGATGAATACAATATGTCCCCATTATGATGTTGTATTAGAGTTGTTTTAGATGTGCTTTTTTTTTAAAGTCTCAAGCGTTTACATTTTTCCTGTCTCTCTGTGTGGATGAAGAATAGCACCACCAAAATAAATATTAATGTACCGTATTTATCGGGGTATACCACGCACCGGCCTATAACACGCACCCACATTTTACCAAGGATATTTGGGTAAAAAAAGATTTTTACCCAAATATCCATGGTAAAATGAGGGTGCGTGTGTGCGTGTGTATACCCCGATATACCCCCAGGAAAGGCAGGGGGAGAGAGGCCTTCGCTGCCCGCTTCTCTCCCCCTGCCTTTCCTGGGGTCTAGAGCGCTGCTGTCGGCCCTTCTCACCCCCTGGTTAGAAGAGAAGCGGAGAGAAGCGGCGCCGACAACCAGGGGGAGAGAAGGGGCAGCGGCACCCATTGCCGGTGCCGCTGCCCCGTTGCCTCCCCCCATCCCCGGTGGCATAATTACCTGAGTCGGGTCCGCGCCGCTGCAGGCCTCCGTCGTGCGTCCCCAGCGTTGTTGCTATGCACGGCGTTCAGCGTATAGCAACGACGCCGGGGACGCACGCCGGAGGCCTGCAGCAGCGCGGACCCGACTCAGGTAATTATGCCACCGGGGATGGGGGGAGGCAACGGGGCAGCGGCGCCGGCAATGAGTGCCGCTGCCCCTTCTCTCCCCCTGGCTGTCGGCGCTGCTTCTCTCCCCCTGGCTATCGGCGCCGGCACCGATAGTCAGGGGGACAGAACGGGCAGCGGCGCCGATAACCAGGGGGTGAGAAGGGCCAACAGCAGCGCTCTAGACCCCAGGAAAGGCAGGGGGAGAGAAGCGGGCAGCGACGGCCTCTCTCCCCCTGCCTTTCCTGGGGGTTTATCGGCGTATAACACGCGCACAGACTTTAGGCTAAAAATTTTAGCCTAAAAAGTGCGTGTTATACGCCGATAAATACGGTATTTATGTATATGATTTTATTATGTTCAGGATGGGAAACTGAGGAGCAAATATTTGTTAAAAAAAACTTACAGCATTCTTATGTCCTTCACACTGATGCAATTTGGATACGGTTGTGGTGTGGCCCTGCCAAGATGTGACCACTGTCCCATGATGTGCAATATGGCTCGTTTCCGCACTCCCGACCAATAGATGGCGATGTTGTCTTTGGTCCATTTTGGGGTGACAGCTACCTGGAGTATCGCAGGATCCCCATGATCCCCGGGTGACTTTGAGGCTGCCTGATATGCATAGGGACTGCTGTGGTCAAGGCTTAATATGGACCTTATACACCCTATCATTCCGCAGTGCCCTCTTTTGCCATTGAGATGCATTATGCCATGCCCCGTATTAAGATGGCTGCGCACTTCCGTGACTCTGCCATGTGCATGTGCACGCTGGTGACGTCTGTAGTTGATGTCTAACATTCCTATTGGCTCCCCATATGTTTACTGCCCCGTACTGTGTGCCGGAACACGTGGGATATGGGGCCCCCGAGACCATGCTGGGACTCTATTCTTTCCTATTGGGGAGTGTAATCTCCATCCCTCTTGTATTAATTACTGTAGTCTGTACATGATGATAATTATCCTCGTTTGCCCATTTTCCACTTTACTGTACATGTGATCATGTACCTATGATTATCCAAAGAATTGTTGCACTTCATACATGTCACAAGTTACTTTTGATGTATATATTATTGTATGGAAACAAGAGAAGTTGATCCAGCAGAGTAATGCAAATTCCAGCTTTATTAAGAACAAAAGCAGTACATCACACGTTAAGATGGTGGGAGCAGATTATGGATGCATTTCGAACGGCAATCAGTTCTTTGTCACAGATAACCTGTATATGCCCACGGTCTACTTATATAGACAGCCGCACTTCAATGGGGCAGAAACAAACAGAAGTGATTAAAACCATGTGATAAACCATAGCAAGTCAAATCCAACTATTTGGTGTGAACAGGAATCACAGAGTTCCCTGCCATAAAAGGTCAATCTACACTGGCATGCGTCTAAGTTTCAATGACTAGAATACTGGAAACTATGTAGAGACCAGTTCACACCAAGCACATTTGTCAATAGGATATAAATGAAGATAAATGAAAAATGGGTGAACAAAAATAATAACTGATAAATAAAGATAAACATGATTGCTGCACAAGAATCACCATATGGTACACATACTTTCTAGTTTGTTAGAATTGGTAGAACAACAATATAGTGCAACATAACTCCACTAGAGGGCTTCTGGATAGACAATAGATTAATACAAAGAGCCACTTTGTGGACATGAAAAAGAGACTTATTTTTTCAATAGAGTGGCATACCATTAATAATGTAAAAAGAATTCCTTGCGAATATTGAGACCAAAGGGCTCTACAGTATTTAAGGTGAATTGCTAGAAGGCTTCTCGATTCAGGTGTCTTCTATGAAAGTCACCTCCGCGGACATGTGATTGAATTTTTCACTTGCATATGCTATTAAATGCTTCATGTGAACCGCGGTGTACATTTGCAAAGTGAAAGGATGCAGCTGATTAGGTACGTCTAGAAGGATTGCCAATGTCATTGAGATGCTCCAAAATCCTGGTTTAAACTTTCGTTTGGTACACCCAACGAATTTCAATGCGCAACTGGTACACTCAATGACATAGACAATATTTGTAGAGCAACAGTTGAGAAACTGATTGATCTTAAAAGTTCTGTCTCCTGTTGAGTTGACAAAAGAATTGGTCGGTTTTGTATAATTACAAGTGCGACACGGATGTCTGCCACACTTGTAAAAACCCACCACAACGCAACCATGTTTCAGAAGTGTGTGAACTGATACAAGTGCTATTAGAGGCTTTGCAGTCATCTAGAGAACGGGCCTTCTTAGATACTATCAGACAAGACATGTGCCAAAATGGGGTCCTGTTTGAGGAAATGTAAATGTCTCAAAATGATACCATGGGCTTTATTAAACTGGGGTGAGTATGTTAAAGCCAACACTGGCTTTGTCATAGTTCTCGATTTGGAAGTTTGCTTGGGAAATAATAATTCTCTCCTATCCCTATTGCTGACATAATGTTCCTCTACTTCCAATTTTTTTGTGAGAATAACCCTGTGAATGCAGTTTATGTTTCAATTATGTTTTTTGCTGTTCAAAGGTAACAGAAGTAGAATTATTTATTTTTAGTCGTATCATTTCTCCCACTGGAATTGCCCTGGTGGCGTGTTTAGGGTGGTTCCTGTCCGCCCTTAACAATGTATTTCCCGAAATGATTTTCCGATATGATTGGGACTGGACTGCACATCCATTCACACCTACCAGGGTCAAGTCAAGGATTGAGACAGTATCCTGGTATGTATCAGATGTAAACTTCAAATTGAAACTTTTCCCATTAATGTAACTTACAAAGTCTGGTATAGAAGACACTTCAGAACGCCAGACAAGCAGTAAGTCGTCGATGTATCTCCCGTACCAGACTATATCTGGTTTGAATTTTGCTCCCACAAATACATTTAATGTTTTCAATTCTATGTGTGAAGTCAATAAGTTTATACGCAACCTTAGAATTAAAAATACATTTTTTTATATTACTGGTGACGACAATATCAATATGCAACAACCTATTGTTAATGAGTACAAAGGTCTGAACTTCAGCGAACAACTGTTACTCCTTGCTTTACAAGAATTTTAATTCTCCAGTACACAGTTCACACCAATGTTGCTCACCGTAATTCTAATCCATAATTCTATCCAGTCCAGTCGGGATCTGAGGGTATGGATTTATTTCAGGAAAATCTTATGAGATATTTTGTTGCTCTAGGGAACGAATGTCATTTAGATCCACACAGGAAAAACAATTTAACAAGCGGTGAACTACTTGCAAAAGAATCTCTTAATAGAAATAAAGATTTAAAGGGGTATTCCAGGAATAAAAAAACAGGCATTTTTCTTTCAAAGACAGCACCCTCCTTGTCTCCACTTTGGGTGTGGTATTACAACTTGGCTCCATTCACTTCAATGGAACTGAGCTGCAGAACCAATGTTTTTCATTCCTGGAATACCCCTTTAAAAATCAAAATGTCGGATAAAGGTGGTATCGTCACATTTATGGACGCTGCTTGTTACATTGAGAAAATTTCCAAAATGTTAGATGATCCATCAACTTACAGGAAATTGGGCAATGATCCCACGACAGAATTCAGTAGGGCATTAAGCACTTTGTTAATGGAGGGAGCTGCACTGGGTGCCATAACTGATAATCAGAAAGAGTATTTACTAGTGCCACATCCCATTACGTCCAGTTTGTATGGTCTTCCAACGACACACAAAGGTATTTCCCCCCCACCCATGCACCCCATTGTGTCTTCAAGGGGATCACTATTAGAGAGAATTTCCTCATGACTGGACCAGATGCTACACCCTCTGGTCCAGTGTGTCCCCGGTTTTCTAAAAGACACAAAGGACATGTTGGTTCAGTTAGATGGCATGCAATGGGATGCTGGGTACAGCTGGGTGGCATGTGATATCGTCTCATTGTACGCCAGCATCCCATGGGATATGGCTTTGATGGCCCTGGAATTTCATCTGGCCAAATACAGTCATTACACCCTCCGACTTATGTGAGTTTATGCTGCAAGTGACCCAATTTCTTATGTCTCATAATTATTTTTCATTTAATGGTGATTATTTTTTACAAATTAGCGGGGTTTCGATGCAAATCTGACGATGTCCTATTGGTAGTCGTTAAATGTATTTTCTGAGTCCAATCCTTTTGCGGAAGATATAGTCTGGTACGGGAGATACATTGACGACTTACTGCTTGTCTGGCATTCTGATGTGTCTTCCATACCAGACTTTGTTAGTTACATTAATGGGAACAGTTTCAATTTGAAGTTTACATCTGATACATACAGGGATACTGTCTCATTCCTTAACTTGACCATGGTAGGTGTTCATGAATGTGCAGTCCAGTCCCAATCATATCAGAAACCCATTTCGGGAAATTACATTGTTAAGGGTGGACAGCAACCACCCTAAACACACCACCAGGGCAATTTTAGTGGAAGAAATGATACAACAAAAAAGAAATAACTCTACTTCTGTTACCTTTGAACAGCAAAATATAGAATTGAAACATAGACTGCATGAACAGGGTTATTCTTACAAAAAATTGGAAGTAGCGGAACGTTATGTCCGCAATAGGGATAGGAGAGAATTATTATCTCCTAAGCAAACTTCCAAATTGAGATCTGTGACAATGCCAGTGTTGGCTTTAACATACTCTCCCCAGTTTAATAAAGCCCATGGTATCATTTTGAGACATTTACATTTCCTCAAACAGGACCCCATTTTGGCACATATCTTGTCTGAAGGCTGTATGATAGTATCTAAGAAGGCCCGTTCTCTAGGTGACTGCAAAGCCTCTAATAACACTGGTATAAGTTCACACACTTCTGAAACATGGTTGCGTTGTCATGGCTTTTACAAGTGTGGCAGACATCCGTGTCAAAACTGACCAATTATTTTGTCAACTCAACAGGAGACAGAAGTTTTAAGATCAGGCAGTTTCTCAACTGTTGCTCTACAAATATTGTCTATGTCATTGAGTGTACCAGTTGCGCATTGAAATACGTTGGGTGTACCAAACAAAAGTTTAAACCAGGATTTTGGAGCATCTCAATGACATTGGCAATCCTTCTAGACGTACCCGATCAACTGCATCCTCTCACTTTGCAAATGTAAACTTTGGTTCACATGAAGCATTTGTAACATATGCAACTGAAAAAATTCAATCACATGTCAGCGGAGGTGACTTTCATAGAAGACTCCTGAATCGACAAGCCTTCTGGCAATTCACCTTAAATACTGTAGAGCCCTTCTGTCTCAATATTAGCAAGGAATTATTTTTACATTATTAATAGTATGCCATTCTATTGAAAAATGAAATCTCTTTTTCATGTCCACAATGTGTCTCTTTGTATTAATCTATTGTCTATCCTGAAGCCCTCTAGTGGAGTTATATTGCACTATATTGTTATACCAATTCTAACAAATTATGAAGTATGTATACCATATGGTAATTCTTGTGCAGCAATCTTGTTTATCTTTATTTATCATTTATTATTATTGTTCACCCATTCTTCATGTATCTTCATTTATATCCCATTGACAAATGTGCTTGGTGTGAACTGGTCTCTATATAGTCTCTGGTATACTAGTCATTGAAACTTAGACGCATGCCAGTGTAGATTGACCTTTTATGGACCGAGAACTCTGTGATCCCTGTTCACACCAAATAGTTGGATTTGACTTGCTATGGTTGATCACATGGTTTTAATCACTTGTATTAATTGCACTTGTGTTTGTTTCTGCCCCATTGAATTGTGGTTGTCTATATAAGTAGACCGTGGGCATTTATGGTTTATATGTGTCAAAGAACGGATTGTCGTTCGAAACGTGTCCAGAATCTGCTCCCACCATCTTACGTGGATGTATTGCTTTTATTCTTAGTAAAGCTGGAATTTGCATTACTCTGCTGGATCAACTTCTCTTTTTTCCTGACATCACGCACCTGGTCCGGGTGGATCTGCACAGAGTTCTTAGGAGGTGAGCTGATGATTTCATTGTGTTTGCCTTGATATATTATTGAATACTCTTATGATGACATTTTGGATATAAATTGACACTTATGTACCACCACTATTTATATGCTGCACATTCACTTTGTTACCATGCTTAAAATGGTCGCATGTGGCGACCAAAACATCGCACTTTGTATGGAATAAAATAACTCAATTTTTTCACCTAAACCTGAGTGCTGCAACCTTCCTTTGCATATCTATCTATCTATCTATCTATCTATCTCACCAAAGAATAAGTTGGCCAGCACTATTGATTCCAAACTATAGTATGGACCTGGCTTACAGGTGCAGGGGCTAAATATACAGCAACAGGAGAATACAGCAGCACACTGCTGGCACAAAGATATAGATAAAACATGAGTATATAGATGAAACATGAGTATATAGATAAAACATGAAAAGCTATACAGCTGTAGTGCAACAAATGTGAAATTATGAATCAGTGAGGTACTTAGCTTGCAAATTTGGCGGCCAAATAGCTTGGACCGTCCCACCATGGTAAGGTGACCTAATTTTGGGACGGACCCTACACTATGAATATGCCTCTGTGTGAACAGTTCAGCAGGCATTGCAGGATCTGAAACATCCAAGGCACCTTATGTACACCTGATAGAGGTGGGTGAGGTGCAAGAGCCAACATGGAGGCAGCCACTCCCCCGTATGTGTAATACAACCAAAGAATAAGTTGGCCAGCACTATTGATTCCAAACTATTGTATGGACCTGGCTTACAGGTGCAGGCTGCTGGGCTAAATATACAGCAACAGGAGAATACAGCACTACACTGCTGGCACAAATATATAGATAAAACATGAGTATATAGATGAAACATGAGTATATGTTGCACTACTACTGTATAGCTTTACATGTTTTATCTATATACTCATGTTTCATCTATATACTCATGTTTTATCTATAACTTTGTGCCAGCAGTGTGCTGCTGTATTCTCCTGTTGCTGTATATTTAGCCCAGTAGCCTGCACCTGTATGCCAGGTCCATACAATAGTTTGGAATCAATAGCGCTGGCCAACTTATTCTTTGGTTGTATTACACATACGGGGGAGTGGCTACCTCCATGTTGGCTCTTGCACCCCACCCACCTCTATCAGGTGTATATAAGGATGTTTCAGATCCTGCAATGCCTGCTGAACTGTTCACACAGAGGCATATTCATAGTGTAGGGTGCGTCCCAAATTGAGATCACCTTACTGTGGTAAGATGGTCCAAGCTATTTGGCCGCCAAATTTGCAAGCTAAGTACCTCACTGTTTCATAATTTCACATTTGTTGCACTACAGCTGTATAGCTTTTCATGTTTTATCTATATACTCATGTTTCATCTATATACTCATGTTTTATCTATATCTTTGTGCCAGAAGTGTGCTGCTGTATTCTCCTATTGCTATCTATCTATCTATCTATCTATCTATCTATCTATCTATCTGTCTGTCTGTCTGTCTATCTATCTATCCATCTATCTCTCTTTCTCTCTCTCTCTCTCTCTCTCTCACTATTTATTTATCTATCTATCTATCCATCTATCTCTCTTTCTCTCTCTCTCTCTCTCTCTCTCTCTCTCACTATTTATGTATCTATCTATCCATCTATCTTTCTCAGGGCATGTTGACGGAATTTCCAAGCGGAATCTGCCTGAAATATTCCACTCAAAAGCTCTGTCGCGGCAGAACCCCATTGCTTTAAATTGGAATTCTGCTGCACCCTGCACACGGCGGAATTTCCGTGCAGATCCCACACAAAGAATTGAAACGTCAATTCTGTTGGGGAAATTCTTTGCTGAAAGAATTGACATGTCAATTCTTTTGGCGAAATTCGATTACAAATGCATTGCTACGGTATCTATGGAAATGGCGCATCTGAGCGGTCCCAGCATCAGCACATTCAGTCGGTGCCCAGAATATACGCCAGAAAATTTTCCAGGCAGACTGTGTGAACATATCCTTAGTGTCAGCATGTTTGGTGAATTGACAGGTATAATATTTGATCAGATTTTTGTAGAGATTGCCAGTAGTCAGGGGAATAATACATTTATTTCCTGTTATTTAGCTTGCATAGATCCTTCATGAATGAATAATAAATGTGCAGCCTGAAATCGGCTTTCACTCATGGCTTTCATTTACCTTGTTTCATAAACTTTAAGGGTATAGCTGCAAAGTCACCTCTCCAGCTAACTGTTTAGAGGCAGGTGATAGTCAAGCATGAAATAGCTTTCCCTACCCATACACATTCTACATTTTACTCTTCCTATTAATATCTTTTCTCACTGATTGGATTGTTAGCTCTCACCCAATATTGTATTTATGGCTGGTCGCTCTTATCTCATCTGAATTATTTATTTTATTCTATTGTCATTGTACTGATATGTATGGAATCAATGCATATTTGTTGGAGCTGTAAAATTCTTAAATACATGGACGTATATCAGCCCTCTTACACTCATGGTGATACATTTAGAGGAACGTCCTAAATAGGTTCTTGTATAGCACAATGTAAATAATACTGAAATAAGCACATGCTGTATGTGTATTTACACTGCCTGAACCCCTTTAAGCACTGAATCATTTATGCTTTTACTGTCTATAAACTACATTTACATTTCCTCCAGTGAACTTCCTCAACGTGCAAACTTTGTATTTTTTCCTTATAAAGTGTACTGGAAGTGAGAACAACAGGTGTAACTATGGGAGTAGTGGTTATAGTGAAAGACAGAAAAGGATGAGGTAGCAAAGAGCAGAAAAGATCAGTTTATACATGTATGCCAGTGTTTCCCAACTAGGGTGCCTCCAGCTGTTGGAAAACTACAACTCCCAAGCATGCCAGGATAGCCCGGGCATGGTTAGGTATCAGTTCTTAACTGTTTGTTATGTTATTCCTAAACCTTTATGGTTAAGGCACATTTGAATGCCCAGTTATTTGCTATGTGGCCCAGCCTTTTTAGTTATGCATCACAGCCGTCTGGTAGAGAAGCAGTGAAGCCAGTGATTAGATTAGCGGACACTTCCTTGTGTCAAAATGTGAACCGGGAAGTGGAGAAGAAAGAACCTGCAGCAGCCATAGATTGGGAAAGTGAGTAACCCTCTCTCTATTTTTTGGCAACCTGAATTTGTTTTGCCAAACATACCCATTGCAAAAATTAGATAATCATATAATCTATAATCTAATAAGACTATTTGGGTACTCCTGTGCTATTGGACATCAGGTGTTCATGGTTTATTCAACCATGTTATCCTGCACACAAGCCATATTAAAAGAAAATACTACAGTACAACAATATGTAACAGAAGAAACTTGCTTGATAAATACCCAATTAAAAAAAATTCCATATATTGATACCTATTTACTATTAGTGATGAGAAGCAGGGGCCATATTTGAATTTGCGATATTTTGTGAATATATGGATGAATATTCTTCTTATGTTCGTGAAATTCGCTTATTCATTATGTTCGTTCCCCTTTTTTCCCAATGCGAAATTCGCATAGTGCTCATGTGCCATTATATCTTTCACCTAAAACACGGGAGCGATCAGTGTCCTCTGGAAGTGCCAATATTTGCAAATATTTGCATATTCGCTTATACAAAATATTCGCGCTCCACACCTCCCACAATAAATAATATTGGAGCCTTCTTTGGACCACAAGCTGGAAGCAGGGAGGGATGATCACTTTTATTTTTTTATTTTTACACAGTACACATCATTGTTGTGATGTGTAGTGTGAAGAAAAACAAAGAAATGAATATTTGTCATTACGAATACATATTGCTATATTCTAAATATTTGCGAAATCGCGAAGTGCCGGTATCATCAAAATTAGCATTTTGAATATTCGCGCTCAACACTATATACTACACCTATACCTTCACCCTATCTATCTATCTATCTTACATGATTCTGTCACCGGCATTCTTGGATAGATCATCACATCTACAAATCAGTTCTCTGATATACTGATCTATAGGTCTGTAGTAAGGTATATAGATTATTACTATTTGTCCCTGTACAATATAGTTTCTTAGCCAAGGGCAAAATGATTTTATTGCTCTACATTCTGCCTATTTATTTGTCTGTCTCAGTAATAGTCCTATATTTTCAGTACTTTTACAGAACATTGTCTGGAACTTCACATCAGATTGTCTTATTTCAGCCTTAACAGGAACAAAAGACTTTAGTTCACTCCTAAGGCGATTGTGCATTGACTGGAGAATTATCTAGGGCCTGTCATGTGACTTTGTCAATCCTAATAAATGCTTTCCATGTTATGCCCTCCATTGGGGATTGTCAAAATTTTCCATTTATTTGATAAGGAAAGGCTTGTGAACACGGGTACTTACATACACTTTCCCTTTGGGGATTAAACACATGTATAAGAACCTTAGGATGGGTGAGTGAATGCTCATGTGAAATAGAAAAAGCACATGTTGGTTTATTGTAAAATAAAATCTCTCTCTTTCTCTATGTGTCCGCTGTAATGGTCATTGTAGCTAATCATAACTGAGCAAGCAGACGATGACCTATCAATCAAAATGCCAGACTGTCTGCCGGCTCCTCCGCTCATCTGGCACTAAGCAGACATACTGTAGAGCTATAGCTGATGCAGTTTATTTTTGATGTATACCTTTTTGTCCTCAAATGTTAAGGATTTAGACTACCATCCAATAGTCATGGATTCTCATTATAAATAAAAAAAATGTGAGAGATTTTTTGATACGGCATCAACCTATCCTGTTATGAACTCCATCAACTATAGCTCTGGATTTTTACCTTCCTCATGTAAATGTATAGCATGGGAATCATGACACATAAAGGACAATGTTTCAAAATAAAGGACACAATTAAAGGTGGTTTTCCCACAGATCAAAAATATGGCCTCCTGTTAGCCTCTAGTTGGGAGCCCCCAGATACCTGCAGCTTGCATGACCCAAAAAAAAACTTTTTAGAAGGTCTTGGCTTCCCAGGGGGTTTACTTTACTTCTTAGATGGCCAGAGCGCTCTGTATTGAGAGCTTTCTTGACCCCTACTCTCACCTATGACTGATAGCTTGAGCATCATATCAGGAGACATCCCCAGCTATCAGTCATAGCTGAGAGAAGGGTCCAGGAATGCTCTCAAAGCAGAGAGCTCTGGGAACCTGGTGGTGGTAAAACCTTCTACAATGTTTATCTATAGACATCTTCCCCATGAAGTCTTTATGGGCCTTTCAGCTTAAAGGAAATCTGTCACCAATATCACCAGCACTAACCTGTCGATGACAGGTAGTGCAGGTAAAACTGGTGACAACGGTACTTACCTTGTCCCGTTCCATGGCCGGGATCTCCTGGCACCCGGATTGGGGCATGGGCGGAGCTTACTGGCATCACCACTGCTGTTCTCTCACAGCAAGACCCAGCAGGGAGCAGCAGCGGGGAGGTCAGTAAGCTCCGCCCATACTACAAGCCACTGCTGTTCTCTGCTGGGTCTTGCTGTGAAAGAACAGCAGCGATACTCGTATATATGTATATGTGGACTGTTATTTATTTGAATGGTCGGCACCCACCCCAGTAAGAGAAAAGCATGGATGGGGGAATCCTTCTGAAGTCATTCTTGTGGCAATCAGCTGATAGCATCTTTATTAAAAAAAAAAAATAGTTTATTAAGGAGGTATTCCAGGAGTTGAGTGTGCAAAAGTGGCTGTAAAGTTAGTGTAGTTCATAATATAGTGTCTGTACCTGTGTTTGATGACTGGTTATGTGATTTTTGCCCCATTGTTTATTTTATCAGCACACAAAATGAGTGTTGTCTCTACCTTTTCCCAGGTTGCAGTGAGGCCCAAAACATTTAATCACTGGTCAGGTGTTTAATGGGTGGAGCAACTGCTGGGTGGGAGGAAGATCATTCTCCACAGAGCTGCAGGGATTTGTAGTTTCAAGCAAGGTACGCATGGAAGGGAGCCTAGCTGTGCTGCAATGGGTGGAGTGAACTTACAATTACAAACATGGGATCCTAGAACTTGTAGTTGAAGGAGGAAACTCCAACAGGAAATAGCCATTTCACAAAAAAAAAGCAGCAACATAATGATGTACTCACAACATACAGCCATTTAGCCCCAGACAAGCAAAAATCCTTCCTAAGCATGTCCATTACTGTCTGACAGGTAAGTACTAAAGTCTACATATGTTGGCTAACCCCTTTAACATGAAACAACCCCTGAAGTAACGTTCACTGGCTCACACATAAATTATTGTTCAAATAATAGATGCTTCCAAGGATCACAACAGAATAGAATTTTTTTATATATATATATTTGTGTGAAAACATAATAAATTTATTGTTTGGCATTTGAAACATTTTTTTTTATTTTACACAGCTGACGTTTTACACTCCAGATGTCTATGTATATAGCTTTATTATGAATAGTAATGTCTAATATACTTTTTGGGCCATGTAAATTGTTCACATTGACGCTGTTGAAATACACTGCCGTTCAGTGAGACACAGAGGAAAACAAGATATCAGACACAAGCTGACAGCTCCTGCAGATAGGTTCTAAACTCTTTCCACATTTAAAGCCATTATAGTTTTCCAGTCCATACAACAATCCATAACATATTTCAGAGATAATGATACATCATCCTGCTGTTCTTTTCCTTGGAAAGGGATGTACATTGGTATTTGTGGTGTGTGAATATACTATATGTATTCAAGTAAGAAGATGCAGGTTACATACATAAATAACTATATTCAAGTATCACTGCAAAATTATAATGTACTGTGTAAAATTATCTAAATGTTGTACTTTTTTCCTACACATTCAAAAACTTTTTTCATATTGCTTTATTGGATGATTTCTTTTTGTGTAACAGCATTTCACAAAATAATGTCATTAATAGTGTTGCTCGCGAATATTTTATTCACGAATATCGCATATTCGCAAATTCGCGAATATTCGCGAATATAGCACTATATATTCGTAATTACGAATATTGTTTTTTTTATTTTATTTTTTTCACAGTACACATCACAGTGATCATCCGTCTCTGCTTCCAGCTTGTGTGGTGTAAAGAAGGCTCTAATACTACTGTGTGAGACTGGCATGCAAATTTTTTCGCATATATGCGAAAATTAGCATATGCGAGTTTCCGGTTATGCAAATTTTTGTATATGCTAATTTTCGCATATGCTAGTTTTCGCATCCGCGAATTTCCGCATATGCGAAAATAAAACGCGAATATTAAGAATATGCGAATTTAGCGAATATATGATGAATATTCGTCCATATATTTGCAAAATATCGCGAGTTCGAATATGGCCTATGCCGCTCAACAGTAGTCATTAAATAAAGGTAGAAAATTGTACAACTAAAACCTCATGTGACTTCATTTAACGAATGTTTCTTTGTAGCCTCCAGCTAAAGCTGGCTTTAGACTGCAGACACATTGTAGTTTTCCTATCATGGTCATCCTATGCAGACTTTCTGTTGTTCTCCTGAGCCAACGTTGCTATTTATGTTTGTTTATAGATGTTGGTTCAATATGATAACTAACATAGCTAAAGCAAAAGTACCGCCCCAGTAACCTATACAGGTAATGTAAATGTTCCAGCTAATGCCACAATTTTCAAAAAAACGACTGTTGGCGTGATAAGCAAATGAGATGTATCCAGCAATGAAGAAGGAGACACAGCTGCTTGTAGTTGTGATGGCGGCAGCCTTCTCACTCTTAGCTAGCCTTACTTGACATCCCTTAGTTTGGAGACTTGAATTTGGAGATTTGGATGAGGAAGCTGCATTGTTAAAGCAAGCAGGTTGCGTCCCCTCTTCTGTAACTGGATACATTTCATTTGCATATGTCGCTAGCCTTGATATAAGTATTGTTTTTGAAAATGGCAGCGTTCGCTGGAACATGTAAATACACCACCTGCATTCCCCTAAATGCATCTATAAGGCACTCGGGCAGTTTGGGGGGCAAAATGGAGCTGACAGGTTGACACGGCTCAGCTTTAAGCTGTTGGTTGTGTAAAGAGGTTGTTGCACGCTTATAGCACACTGTAGTGTATACTGAAATAAATGAACACATTAGGACCACGTAGTAACATATCCTGTTACCTGAGAATATATAAATTTATGAAGGCATAAGTGTATTTATAGTTACAGACAACGAAAAAAAAAATTTGGTCTCATCCTGCAGTCATACTCTTTTTCCATACTCTCGGTTTTCTCTATTTCATAATAAGGTACATAAGCAAGAAGTAGGGGGCAGATAGATGAGATTATGCCTACAGGGTCAGACTACATACAGTAGGATTTGTTGATCTGTCTGTCTGTCTGGTTTGTTATTAAAGGAGTACCCTAGTGCCAACTATTCCTTCTCCTTTGTGTTCGAGCTGGAAAAAAAATGAAAATAAACTTTTACTCACCTTCCAGCGTACCCCCGGAGCGCTGCTACAGATATCCACAGGAGGGAAACTAATGCTAGAACTGATCCCATTCATTTGAATGGGACAGTTCACAATCATCCAGCATCTCAATTTTGATGCCGGATGGTTGGACACGCTGGAGGGCACCGGACAGGAGAATGCCGCTTGCTGTGTTCCCCTGTCCGCCGTGCAGAAACAATATACGCCGGATGCCATACAACTGATGACAACTTGTCATCAGTTGTGGCATCAGTTGTTTTGAGATCTAGGCTGAGTTCACTCATGCCGGATGCTGGACATATGTGAACCCAGCCTAATACAACCTCATGACATACAGATGCATGTTATTTTAATACAATTTACTTTACATCTGGTAAGAAAAAAATGAAAACAAATATTTAAACTTTGTCAAAAATATAGCAGAAACAAAGTCTTTTTTCATATAGATGTACTTACCTTATTTGCTTGTAAAGATAGTGCAGAGCTGAAGATTCTATCCATATGAATATATTTTGATGAAATCTAAACTGTAACAGTAAAATAAATATAATGTAATACATGGACTTTACTAAAGGAAGTAATCTCTGTAGCTTCACCCTTTAACTGTGTATTTTAGACTGTGCACTAATAGAAATGGTAAAGGAATATTTTGTACTGTTGCTGTTTCTTGACTCATCAAAGAAATGGAAGTAGCAAAGGCACTTTCTCAAGCTTTTGATGTTTTGTAGGTCAACATAACCAAAGCAGGTGCTGATGATCATTTGGAGGTGAAGAAACTGCCAAAGCCGCTCTTTTTCCCTCTCATAAGTCCTAACAACACAAGACTGTGTAATTATAATATCTATGGAAATGTAACATACCCAAACCATAGGCATAGAAGTGTACTGACACTAAACAATATGCAGGAATATGTAAAAGACTCTAGAAACATAACAAATGTCAGATTATGTTCTTTAAAAAATTTCTCACTCTTGTTCGGTAAGTTAGACTGTCAGAACATGTATCTGTACCAAACAAGACTTTCACGGAATCAAAAGGTTTGTTCCTTAGCAACTCTGTCAGCAAATTTAAATTGCTGCATTTCACCGAATCCCGGCAATTATTTACATTCCACATTTGTAAACATCACAACCATTTTCTGTGTTTTTAGTGGCGATGGCACATAATTATCAAGAGGGCAGGTAATGCTTTCAACATGTATTTACCATTTAAAAGTCTAATATACTACATTGTATTAGTAGTAGCTTGCCACAATATAGTATGAAATCTCAGCATTGAAATGGCAAAAAAGCAATAAAGTAATATATTATGTTTGTAACAATATCTTATCATCCTTCTCTCAAGGTTACCTATTAAAGCTGCATTAATCACAAAAAAGACATATAGCCAGGAATTGCACTTAAAAGTTCCTTTTTATTTCAATTTTCATTCAATACAAAAATGTAGTAAGAATTAGAACATATTCACCCAGTGCATAGAAACTGTCCAGAGATCTATCATACGGTGTCTTCAGAACTATACATCCAGAGCTTGCTGTCTGTAGGACGGTATGTTCCTGGCCGCATGACCACTGATTCTGAGGGGGTGAAGACAAACTCGCTGGCGTGCGAGCCGCTGGAGAACGTTTCAGGAGTCTCCTCCCTTTCTCAACTCAATCTCCGTGAACCCATCACCACATACTAATACAGGTATTTCTCTCGCGAGATTTCTTACTTCTATATACAAAATGACATACAATCATTAAAACAGGTTCCTGACCGGACATTACTTATAGAAAAACATTAAAATTACAGCTCTCATTAATCCCTTTTGGTGTCAAAGAATCAAGACAATGTACCCAAAATACCTCCCTTTGATCTAATCTTTTCTTTATTTGTTCGCTGTTGGTGCCCTCAATCTCTTGCAATATTTGCCACCTTAATTCATTAATTTGATGTCTATTTTCTATAAAGTGTCTAGCTAAGCTGGTTTCACCATATTTTTCTTTGGATACATTGTCTTCTTCTTCGACTTTCTTTTTATATGTCCTAATCGTACTTCTATGTTCATTCAATCTCATTTTTATTGCACGAACTGTCTGCCCGACATATGACATTCCACAGGGGCATTTTAACATGTAAATAACCTGTTTTGAATCACAGGTATGAAATCCTTTTAACCTAATTTTATTGCCATGTGTAGGATGGATGACGTTGTCGCCCTTGATTATACTGCTACAATTTTGACAGGATCTACATGGGAATGTCCCTATTTTTTGTGTTTTTAGAAAAGACTGTCTAGATTATTTTTTCTCTGCAATGTCTGCCCGAATCAAATGATTAGCAATAGACCTATTTTTTAGATAAATAAATCTTGGTTTCTGTTTAAATAATTTCCCATACTTTTCATCAGCCTTAAGCAAGCCCCAATATTTGTTGACCACTTTTCTTATTAATTTCGCCTGACCATCATATGTGGACAGATATGTAAAACCTCTGTCTTTCTCCTTCTTTTTCATTTTGTTTTTCTTTCTTAACTCTTCCCTTGGAATTTGATCTACTTCTTCTGCGACTTTTATCAATTCTTTTTCATCATAACCCATTTGAACACATTTTTTAATTATCTTCTCTTTGTTCTAAACATACTCATTTTCTGAGCTACAAATCCTTTTAGCTCGTATTATCTGCCCTTTCGGTATTCCTCTGAATACTTGTGGGGCATGCCCACTATTTTTGTGTAGCAGGTTATTCCTGTCACTTTCCTTAGAGTATAAAGTAGTTTCAAACCTTCCATTTTCATAACGTAATAATGGATCAAACTAGGGCAATGTTCACATGTGAACTCAATCAGAGGATGACAACTGTTAAGATATTGAATATATGTCATTAACTCTTCAGGGGTCCCCGTCCATATGACAAAGCAGTCATCAACATACCTCAACCATTTTTTTTAACATAAATTGATAGTGGATGTGCTGGAACATTCTTTTCTTCAAACTTGCTCATAAATATATTTGCTAGACTGGGTGCGACAGGGGACCCCATCGAAGTCCCCTGTTGTTGCAAAAAAAATTCTTGTCTGAACCTAAAATAGTTTTTATACAAAATCAATTCCAGCAGATTCACTATAAATTGTATTTGGGCATTGCTTAGCGAGACATCTTTAATTAATTCTTCTTTTATGGCTAATATCCCCTCATCTGTGGGGATATTCGTGTATAGACTTTTAATATCCAATGTACACAATATAATTTTTTCTTCCATTATATTCTCATTGATATGATCTAAGAACTCATTTGTGTCCTGCAGACAGTTCAGCAATTTTTTAACAATCTTTTGAAGAAATGTATCAACATATACTGCTAGTGGGTATAAGACTGAGTCGACCCCCGAGACGATAGGTCATCCCGGGGGTCGACTCATGTCTTTTTGAATTTTTGGTAGCAAGTACATAAGGGGTACACGGGGATAGTCATTTATCAACAGATCATTCATTTTGATTTCTTGATTTATTTTCATAAGTTTTGCAGGTTACTTCGGCTTAGAATGTACTTTGGTATTAATGAAAAATAAAGAGAGTTAAATACGACTGATGTTTTGAAAAGTAAATTGAATAAGAGAAGTACATTCGACCCAAATATAAACTGCAATACTTTAGACACATTTCAAAAGGTGGTAATTAAAGAGATTACAGAGGAATGGAATAAAGAAAAATATAAGGTAAAATATAATATGTCTAAAGAGGAAAAAAACGCACTACAAGAGCTGAAAAAAGAAACTGCGGTAGTAATTAAGAAAGCGGATAAAGGAGGGGCAACGGTTGTGCAGGATAAAGATATGTATATGTCAGAAGCTTTGAACCAGCTTAGTGTTGATACGGGGAAGAAACACAGGATCGGACATCAGAAGGTCCACGAGGAAGAGGAGGTAAAAACCATACCAATATACAATTTGTCTGCAAAGATTTTTTCTAATGATTAGATTGCCGTTATGTCGAAAGGACTTTTTCACCTTCCTCTCATTTTGACCTTTATCGGACTTTATTGGACATTAATAAATTTGTTAGAAATGTGACAGTCAGGAAACATTTCTACAGTATTTCACAGAACTCTGTTGGTGTTGGTGATGATATGATGAATTATGATACACCACATCTTATGTCCAATATTGAATCCAATGATAATATTCATAGTGTTGATGTAGCTATGTCCTTGAATTCTAATACAGGTGAAACGCATTCTAATGAGCTGTCCACTATTCCTTTAGAGACCTCTACATATAATGTCTTTTTCCAGTGCTAACAGTGACTGTCCTGTACAACACCTTGAATTTAGGGATTTGGTGTGGGTGTCTGAACTGCAGGAACTTCAATTCCATCCATACAATGTGGAAACCCCTGCATTTCAGACCCCCAATCCCAATTTTTATCCTGTAAATTCCCGCACCCCCTCCCTGGACATTTTCCAGGAGGCAGTGGAGCGTGAGCTTTCCTCTCTTGAGAGACAATCTCACAAGAATAAATACAATCTAAGTCATAAAGAAAAGAAAGCTCTACAGAAATTGTCCAACATGGAGGATATAGTAGTCCACCAAGCGGACAAGGGAGGGGCTGTTGTTATCCTTGACAGGGGTCTGTATGCCAAACTTAATTTGACCATGTTATCAGACGTGGACACGTACAGGCCCCTGTCGGGAGATCCAACAGCCCATTTCAAACGGGAACTCCAAGTTCTTGTGGACCGGGGCACTAGGTACAATATCCTGTCCCGGAAACAGGCGGATTATCTTATTATTGATAATCCGGTCATTCCTATATTTCATTTGTTGCCCAAGGTCCACGAGTCGGTGTTCCCCCCTCCCCTTAGACCCATAGTGGCAGGGATATCCTCCCTTAACGAAAGGTTATGTGCTTGGGTTGATGCCTCTCTGCAGCCTCTAATTACTCAAATGCCAGGCTACATAAAGGACACAGGACACATTCTGCATATGATGGATCGCATAGAGTGGAAACAGAATTTTTCTTGGATCACAGCTGATGTGGTCTCACTCTATTTGATCATTCCCCATTCTCTAGCACTACAAGCTCTTTCCTGGTTTCTTGGCACCTACTCTGATTACACTGTTATGTTACAGGAATACATGGTGAAGGTTGTGGATTTTTTACTCCATCATAATTATTTTATGTTCAATCAAAGCTTCTTTCTTCAGATCAGGGGAGCTTCGATGGGGGTGAAGTTCACCCCCATCTCTTGCCAACATTTACATGTGTTGGTGGGAGAGGGCGACAATCTTCTCTCCATTGAACCCATTTTTGTCATCTATTGTCTGGTATGGTCGCTACATAGATGGCCTCATTATTTGGGGGTCTGATGTTGCGACCATACCGGATTTTAGGGAGTATTTAAATACTAATATCCACAACCTGAGTTTTACAGCTGCGCATGAAACCCGTAGTGTTAACTTTCTGGATCTACACTTGGTGGGGGACGAGCAGAAGCAGTGCATAGTTACCACCACATACAGAAAGAGAATGGCTGTTAATTCAACCCTACATGCTTCGCCTTGTCACCCACCGCATGTGATCAGAAACTTGCCTGTGGGCAAAATGATTAGAGCTCGAAGGAACTGCTCTGTATATGCAGACTTTGAGCGGGAGGCTGGGGATATTGAGTCTTGACTCCTGGCTCGGGGTTATCATGCACGAGATATTAATCGTGGTATGAACATAGCTTCTAACAAAGTACGGAACACACTCATTTCGCCCAAATTGGATAAATCACATAAATCCACATTCAAAGCATCCAAAACAGACTCGCCCATAATATTTTCTTCTAGATACAGTTATGAGTTTAAAGAGATATGCAACATAATTCATAAATACATGCCAGTTATTACTAGCGACCCTACTTTTCAGGGGGTGTTTTCATCAGGTTATAAATGTATTTCTAGGAGGGCCCCCACAGTTGGATAATTAATTTCACCTAGTTTATTTGTGGAACGGGATGCAAAATCACAACCAACATGGCTGCGACATAGCGGATCGCACAAATGTGGGCATAGAAAGTGTATCTGTTGTAAATATATGCACAGCACTGCTACAGTTGTATCCACGTCCACTGGTGAATCACACAAAATTACAAAGTACATCAACTGTAACACTCCCTATGTAGTTTACATATCCACATGTCGGGAATGTAATTTACAGTGTCTGGCAGTTTGTTCGGGGCTTAATGCAATTTTATATTTCTATATTAAAGTATTATATATCCACATATGTTTTAGCATGTCTTGCCCCGTAACAAATTTGTCAGACAATAAAGGTTCGTCTCTCTTTTTATTGTTGATCAGTGATTTTTTTTGAATGTATTATATGTTGCAAGGCTCACTATGGTACAAGTATCTTTGTTCTTGTCTGCCACCTTTTATTTTATAGCATGAACCAAGCTTCATATTTCCCCTCTCTGCATAGGTGTGCTGTGCCGAAATGTGAGATCACGGCACACCTGTCCAGAATAACGGAGGGGGGGCTTACCTGTGATCGTGACTCTTTATTGGACGGGCCATGAGAGGTGCTCCATATATAAAGCTTGCATATACCTTATACCTGTGTATGACTAAGGCCCATCTCTAGGGTCGAAAAGCGTCACCTGTATCGCTGTCATCCATGTGCTGAAGTACCGCAATAAAGCATTCCGTTTCTATATCTTTGCGCTGGACATTGCGCAGCGGGCAGGGGGTGTGAGATGAACATATTGGTGTACAAAATGTTACATAATGATCCAACAAGGGAGATTAAAAAAGAAGTTGATAGTGTGATAGATGAAGCATTTAATGAAGGTATAATAACTAAGGAAATTAAAGATTTGTTGATAAATGACTATACCCATGTACCCCTTATGTACTTGCTACCAAAAATTCACAAAGACATTAGTCGACCCCCGGGACGACCTATCGGCTCGGAGGTCGACTCAGTCTTATACCCACTAGCAGTATATGTTGATACATTTCTTCATATCAATGAGAATATAATGGAAGAAAAAAGTCTATTGTGTACATTGGATATTAAAAGTCTATACACGAATATCCCTACGGATAAGGGGATATTAGCCATAAAAGAAGAATTAATTAAAGATGTCTCGCTAAGCAATGCCCAAATACAATTTATAGTGGATCTGCTGGAATTGATTTTGTATAAAAACTATTTTAGGTTCGGACAAGAATTTTTTTTTTGCAACAACAGGGGACTTCGATGGGTTTCCCTGTCGCACCCAGTCTAGCAAATATATTTATGAGCAAGTTTGAAGAAAAGAATGTTCCAGCACATCCACTATCAATTTATGTAAAAAAAATGGTTGAGGTATGTTGATGACTGCTTTGTCATATGGACGGGGACCCCTGAAGAGTTAATGACATACATTCAATATCTTAACAGTTGTCATCCTCTGATTGAGTTCACATGTGAACATTGCCCTAGTTTGATCCATTATTTGGACGTGGAAGTACGTTATGAAAATGGAAGGTTTGAAACTACTTTATACTCTAAGGAAAGTGACAGGAATAACCTGCTACACAAAAATAGTGGGCATGCCCCACAAGTATTCAGAGGAATACCGAAAGGGCAGATAATAAGAGCTAAAAGGATTTGTAGCTCAGAAAATTAGTATGTTAAGAACAAAGAGAAGATAATAAAAAAATGTATTCAAAGGGGTTATGATGAAAAAGAATTGATAAAAGTAGCAGAAGAAGTAGATCAAATTCCAAGGGAAGAGTTAAGAAAGAAAAATAAAATGAAAAAGAAGGAGAAAGACAGAGGTTTTACATATCTGTCCACATATGATGGTCATGCGAAATTAATAAGAAAAGTAGTCAATAAATATTGGGGCTTGCTTAAGGCTGATGAAAAGTATGGGAAATTATTTAAACAGAAACCAAAACTTATTTATCAGAAAAATAGGTCTATTGCTAATCATTTGATTCGGGCAGACATTGCAGAGAAAATCTAGACAGTCAGTCTTTTCTAAAAACACAAAAAATAGGGACATTCCCATGTAGATCCTGCCAAAATTGTAGCAGTATAATCAAGGGCGACAACGTCATCCATCCTACACATGGCAATAAAATTAGGTTAAAAGGATTTCATACCTGTGATTCAAAACAGGTTATTTACATGTTAAAATGTCCCTGTGGAATGTCATATGTCGGGCAGACAGTTCGTGCAATAAAAATGAGATTGAATGAACATAGAAGTACGATTAGGACATATAAAAAGAAAGTCGAAGAAGAAGACAATGTATCCAGAGAAAAATATGGTGAAACCAGCTTAGCTAGACACTTTATAGAAAATAGACATCAAATTAATGAATTAAGGTGGCAAATATAGGAAGAGATTGAGGGCACCAACAGCGAACAAATAAAGAAAAGATTAGATCAAAGGGAGGTATTTTGGATACATTGTCTTGATTCTTTGGCTCCAAAAGGGATTAATGAGAGCTGTAATTTTAATGTTTTTCTATAAGTAATGTCCGGTCAGGAACCTGTTTTAATGATTGTATGTCATTTTGTATATAGAAGTAAGAAATCTCGCGAGAGAAATACCTGTATTAGTATGTGGTGATGGGTTCATGGAGATTGAGTTGAGAAAGGGAGGAGACTTCTGAAACGTTCTCCAGCGGCTCGCACGTCAGCGAGCTTGTCTTCACCCCCTCAGAATCAGCGGTCATGCGGCCAGGAACATACCGTCCTACAGACAGCAAGCTCCGGATGGATAGTTCTGAAGACACCGTATGATAGCTCTCTGGACAGTTTCTATGCACTGGGTGAATATGTTCTAATTCTCACTACATTTTTGTATTGAATGAACATTGAGATAAAAAGGAACTTTTAAGTGCAATTCCCGGCTATATGTCTTTTTTGTGATTAATACGGTTGAATATGCTCAGGTGATGGAGCCCTGAGACAGACATTGGAAAGCCACCCTATATGTGCACACCTAGGTCCAAATATGTGTTTGAATCAATACCTATTAAAGCTGGACATAAACACAAGACTTCTGTTGGTGGGTCCAATGAAGTCAACTGTGATACCCAATGACTGCCAGACATTATCTGATGCCTGAAATCAAACTGCTTTAATTTATTCTATCTCTCTATCTATTATCCATCTATTTATCTATCTAAATTCCGCAAGAAGGACCGCACTCCCAAGGATGTCCACGGGTGCAAGCTGGTTGGGCCTAGGTCCAAAGCCCCCACAAACAGCCAGTAAAACAAAAAAGCAGCACTCCGGTTAAGATGAAAGCGTGTCAGGCTTTATTCATCAGATGCCACGATGTTTCAACCGTCTCTCACGGTCTTTGTCAAGCTTGACAAAGACCGTGTGAGATGGTTGAAACGTCGTGGCATCTGATGAATAAAGCCTGACACGCTTTCATCTTAACCGGAGTGCTGCTGTTTTGTTTTACTGGCTATTTATCTATCTATCTAGATGCAAGAAGGTTGCCCGGGGCCCCTGTGACCACCCACAACTTGTATTTTACTACTCCATAGTGCTGCTCTTCTCCTTTATTTGGTATCTATCTATTATCTATCTATCTATCTATCTATCTATATATTCCTATTATTTCCTTGAGCTAACTGGTGCCCCTATAATCATATGCATGCCTGTCTTCCACTAATAATTGGTATGTTTATACAGACAGGGAATATAACTTTAATGAAATCCTAAGTCACAATTATCTCATTCTGCTTTCTTGGCATTTGCATCATAGTGATAATTATTATAAACTAAATATATTTATTCCATAGTTATCCATAAAATAGCCTGTATTCAGCTTTGTTAATGTAAAGAACAAACAGAAAAAAACTTTTCTCCTGGGACAAAACTAGATGGATCCCTGATTGGTTCCTAGCACACAGAGAAGTTTGCTTCTGTTAATGTGTAACTATAAGATGATATTTGTTTTGACAGTTGACAAAAACTGTGCTCTATGGCTGTCAATGAGTCCAGAAATGGTTGTCCATCCCTGATGGTCATTTAAGGTAAGTGCATTTATTTCCACTACTACCAGTCTGCTCTTTAAATTGACAGTAATAGGACTAGGCAGCCTTACTACAGTGCATTGGTACCATACCTAATCACTGCAGAGCAAGGTGTGTATAAAGTATACATGTATCTGTGATAGATTGGAATGTCAACCTTAAATGGGCACTGTCAGAATCAAAAACGTTTTATATGTTGTACATCTTGGCAAAATATTATATTTCATAAGAAAATGTAATTATCTTATTATAGAAATGTGGGCTTATGATAATGACTACTAGGGGTCCCCATACCATCCAGAACACAATCCTGTCCAGCTGCAGTATCACCTTTGTCCCAGATGAAGCACAGCTCAGGGTGGGCTAGCACTCCTCTGTGCTCACTCCCGTCCTGTCCATCAGACTAGTGTCTGAAAACACAAAGGAGGGAGTTACAGAGGAGCCCACAGTGGTTGGACAAAGGGACCCAGTACAACACAGCAGACTCAGGGAGAAAGTGACTGCATGGTGAGTGAGAACTGGAAATGGAGCAGTGGATGTCAAAATGAGTGAGCAGCAGAACAGAGGGATTTGTGAGCCAAATACAGAAGCTAAAAAGACACAAAAAAAGACATGTAAAGAATCGACATGACCTAGTGAGTAACACGGTGACGCCCAACCGGGGTGCCCCGACACATCAGGGTGCCCTGGCACACTGGGGTGCCGTTCAGCACTGCCCAGGGTGCCGCAGGATTTTGCCATGAATGAAATTTTTTTTCTTTTAAATGTCCCGCCCCGGCCTCTGCACCGGGCTGCGCACACAGCATCCTCCGGAGTCCCTGGCGTCCCTCTCCCCCTTGCGGCGCAGTGAGCCAAAAATGGTTCCCTGCTGTAACCATAAGATGCCATGGAACTGCAAGCTGCGCTGGTGTCCCGTGCTGTGCAGTGGAACTGTAAGCTGCATCGGATTACCGTGCTGTGCCGTGGAACTGCAAGCTGCGCCAGATTCCCGTGTCGGCTTGTTTAAGGTACTGTACCATTTCCACATCTCTGTTACCCTTCTCAACCCTGTCCAACCCCCCCATCACCCATGTTCACCCCCCCCACCGTCACTCATGTCCACCCTCCTGTCATCCATGTCCGCCTTGTCCATCCCCCTATCCATCCCTGTCACCCATGTCCACCCTCCTGTCATCCATGTCTGCCTTGTCCACCCCCTGTCTATCCCTGTCACCCATGTCCACCCTCCTGTCATCCATGTCCACCCCCTGTCACCCATGTCCACCCTCCTATCATCCATGTCTGCCTTGTCCACGACCCTGTCCATCTCTGTCACCCATGTCCACCCTCCTGTCATCCTGTCCACCTCCGTATCACCCATGTCCACCCTCCTGTCATCCATGTCCGCCTTGTCCACCCCCTTTCCATCTCTGTGAGCCATGTCCACACCCCCATCACCCATGTCCACCCTCCTTTCATCCATGCCCACCCCCCTGTCACCCATGTCCACCCACCCGTCATCCATGTCCGCCTTGTCCACTCCCTGTCCATCCCTGTCACCCATGTCCACCCTCCTGTCACCCATGTCCCCCCTCCTGTCATCCATATCCACCATGACCCCCCCCGTCCATCCCTGTCACCCCTGTCCACCCCCCAGTCACCCATGTCCACCCTCCTGTCATCCATCTCCACCTTGGCCACCCCCTTGTCCATCCCTGGCACCCATGTTCACCCCTCCGTCCACCCCACCTATTCACCCCTCTGTCCCTTTGTCACCCCAGTCCACCCCTCTCTGTCACTCCTGTCCACCCCTCTTTTACCCCCTTTTCACCCATGTCCACCCCTTTGACCCCTGTCTCCCATGTCCACCCTCCTGTCATCCATGTCCGCCCCCCCTATCAAACCCTCTGTCCCTTTGTCACCCCTGTCCACCTCTCTGTTAACACCTTGTCACTCCTATCCACCCCTGTGTCACCCCCTATGCCCCCCTGTCACCCATGTTCACTCTTCTACACCCATTTGTCATCCATGTCCACCCCCCTACACCCCTCTGTCACCCCCTACGCCCCTCTGTCACCCATGTACACTCCTCTTCACCCCTCTGTCACCCATGTACACTCCTCTACACCCCTGTCACCCATGTCCACCCCCCCATCACCCATGTCCACCCTCCTGTCATCCATGTCCACCTTGGCCACCCCCTTGTCCATCCCTGGCCACCCATGTTCACCCCTCCGTCCACCCCCCCTATTCACCCCTCTGTCCCTTTGTCACCCAAGTCCACCCCTCTCTGTCACTCCTGCCCACCCCTCTTTTACCCCCTTTTCACCCATGTCCACCCCTCTGACACCTGTCTCTACCCTCCCGTCATCCATGTCCGCACCCCTATCAAACCCTCTGTCACCCCTGACTATCCCTGTCATCCATGTTCACCCGCCATTGACCACCCCTCTGACCACATCCTTGTCACCCATGTCCACCCCCTATTCACCCCTCTGTCCCTTTGTCACCCCTGTCCACCTCTCTGTTAACACCTTGTCACTCCTATCCACTCCTGTGTCACCCATGTTCACTCTTCTACACCCCTCTGTCACCCATGTACACCCCCCTACACCCCTCTGTCACCCCCTATGCCCCTCTGTCAGCCATGTACACTCCTCTTCACCCATGTACACCCCTCTGTCACCCATGTACACTTCTCTACACCCCTCTGTCACCCATGTACACCTATATGTCACCCATATACACTCCTCTACACCCCTCTGTCACCCATGTACACCCATCCATCACCCATGTACACTCCTCTACACCCCTCTGTCACCCATGTACCCTCCTCTACACCCCTCTGTCACCCATGTAAAATCCTCTACACCCCTCTGTCACCCATGTACACCCCCTACACCCCTCTGTCACCCATGTACACTGTGTCACCCATGTACACCCCCTACACCACTCTGTCACCCATGTACACTGTGCTGTGTTGCACAGCCAATTTGCAGCATACTTGTCATATCACTGTAAAAATAATGCTTATATATGTTACTCCAGTGTTTCCCAACCTTTTTCAGCTCGAGGCACCCCTCAGAATATTTTTTTTTGCGGTGCACCTCTACCGAGGTTGACGCACAATATCTATTTATCTGTGGGCATGTAGATTACAGTGGTGCTTTAGACAGCAACTCACAAATTACAACTTCTCTAATCAGCATCTTTCCCTTCTCTTCCCCATCTGGTTTGAGCCATCATGACAATTTCTTCCTGCAAAACAAACTTATTAGGCTCCGCACTTTTTTTTTTTTACATGGGTGACAGAGGGGTGTAGAAGAGTGTACATGGGTGGCAGAGGGGTGTACATGGGTGATAGATGGGTTTACATGGGTGACAGAGGGGTGTAGAGGAGTGTACATGGGTGACAGGGGTGTAGAGGAGTGTACATGGGTGACAGAGGAGTGTAGAGGAGTGTGCATGGTGACAGAGGGGTGTAGAGGTGTGTACATGGGTGATAGATGGGTGTACATGGGTTACAGAGGGGTGTAGAGGAATGTACATGGGTGACAGAGGAGTGTGTAGAGGAGTGAACATGGGTGATAGATGGGTGTACATGGGGGGCAGAGGGGTATAGAGGAGTGTACCTGGGTGACAGAGGGGTGTAAAGGAGTTTACATGGGTGACAGAGGGGTGTAGAGGAGTGTACATGGGTGATAGATGGGTGTACATGGGTAACATTGGGGTGTAGAGGAGTGTATATGGGTGACATGGGTGTACATGTGTGACATAGAGGTGTAGGGGGGTGTACATGGGTGGTAGAGGGGTGTACATGGGTGATAGATGGGTGTACATGGGTGACAGAGGGGTGTAGAGGAGTGTACATGGGTCACAGGGGTGTAGAGGAGTGTACATGGGTGACAGAGGAGTGTAGAGGAATGTACATGGGTGACAGAGGAGTGTACATGGGTGACAGAGGAGTGTACATGGGTGATAGAGGGGTGTAGAGGAGTGTACATGGGTGACAGGAGTGTAATATGGGTGACAGAGAGGTGTAGATGGTTGTACATGGGTGATAGATGGGTGTACATGGGTGACAGAGGGGTGTGTAGAGGAGTGAACATGGGCAGGGCCGGATCATCATTGGCACTCATGGAGCGCCTGCTCCGGTCCCCGTGTCTGCAGGGGGCCCCCGTCACACTCGGGACATCCCTGTGTCCCGAAAAATCTTTTCTGGACACAAGGATGTCCTGGCGGTTACCTCTCTGCGGCGGCCCCGCGTTAACTTTAAAAATGCAGGGGCCGCCTGGAATTTGCTCACGCAGGGATGTCACTGACTACATTGTATATGGCTGAAGGCTGTATGTCTGTGGGGGAACTGTTCTGCACCTAATGTTGGGAACTATACTGCCAACCTAATGTGGGGAACTATACTGCCAACCTAATGTGGGGGAACCATACTGCACCTAATGTGGGGGAACTATACTGCACCTAATGTGGGGAGCTATACTGCACCTAATGTGGGGAACTATACTGCACCTAATTTGGGGGAACTATACTGCGCCTAATGTGGGGGAACTATACTGCACCTAATTTGGGGAACTATACTGCACCTAATGTAGGGGAACTATACTGCACCTAATGTGGGGGAACTATTCTGCACCTAATGTGGGGGAAGTATACTGCACCTAATGTGGGGAACTATATTGCACCTAATGTGGGGGAACTATGCTGCCAACCCAATGTGGGGGAACTGTGCTGCCAACCTAATGTGGAGGAACTATACTGCACCTAATGTGGGGGAACTATACTGCACCTAATGAGGGGAACTATACTGCACCTAATTTGGGGGAACTATACTGCACCTAATGTGGGGGGAACTATACTGCACCTAATGTGGGGGAACTATACTGCACCTAATGTGGGGGAACTATACTGCACCTAATGTGGGGAACTATACTGCACCTAATGTGGGGGGGACTATACTGCACCTAATGTGGGGGAACTATACTGCACCTAATGTGGGGGAACTATACTGCACCTAATTTGGGGGAACTATACTGCACCTAATGTGGGGGAACTGTACTGCACCTAATGTGGGGGAACTATACTGCACCTAATTTGGGGAACTATACTGCACCTAATGTAGGGGAACTATACTGCACCTAATGTGGGGGAACTATTCTGCACCTAATGTGGGGGAAGTATACTGCACCTAATGTGGGGAACTATACTGCACCTAATGTGGGGGAACTATGCTGCCAACCTAATGTGGGAGAACTGTGCTGCCAACCTAATGTGGGGGAACTATACAAAAATATCAAATTGCACTATTCTGATCCCTATAACTCTTTTATTTTTCTGTATATGGGGATGTATGAGGTCATTTTTTGCGCTGTGATTTGAAGTTTTTATCGGTGCCATTTTAGTTTTGATGGGACTTTTCAATAGCTTTTTATATATTTTTTTATGGTATTTGAAGTGACCAAAAATGTGCAAATCTGGTTAGTGCACTATTACGACTTTTGGGGCCCTACTTTTGGGGGCCCCATTTTGCCCAGGGCCACGCTAAGCTTAAAAATGGCCCTGGCTGTAAGGCCCCCCTTAAATGCCAAGTTACCTTCTAAACAATGGCAGATTGAAGGGGTAGTCCTCTCTCATAAAAAGATGACATAGACCCGGGCTATGCTTTCACTTTATGATAAGTGGAGGTCCAAGCTATTGGACCCCCATAGATAGTGTTGCTCGCGAATATTCGCAGTGCTATATATAGCACTATATATTCGTAATTACGAATATTCGTTTTTTTTTTTTTTTTTTTCACAGTACACATCACAGTGATCATCCCTCTCTGCTTCCAGCTTGTGTGGTGTAAAGAAGGCTCTAATACTACTGTGTGAGACTGGTGTGCGAATTTTCCCATATGCGAAAATTTGCATATACTAATTTTCGCATATGCAAATTCTCGTTTATCCCCTTAAGGACATAGGGCGTATCCATTTGCCCCCGTTTCCAAGTCCTTAAGGACCGAGGACGTATGGATACGCCCTGAGCATTTCCGGCCCCCGCCGCTAGCCGGAGGGGAGCCGGGGCCGGATGCCTGCTGAAATTGTTCAGCAGGCATCCCGGCATATCGCCCAGGGGGGTCATTATGTCCCCCTATGTCGGCGATTGCCGCAGATCGCTGGACAATTCAGTCCAGCGATCTGCGGCGGATTCCGGGTCAATCGGGTCTCCAGTGACCCGATGACCCAGAATTACTGGCGGATCGGGGCCGTCAGAGACGTCCCCGAACAGCCAGAGCCAGCAGGGGTGAGGTGGCACTGGTGACACCTCACGATCGCCCTGATTCGTCGGCCGGTTTCCCGGCCGACCAATCAGGGCGCCTGCTGCGGGTGTCACTCCCGCAACCCGCTCCGCCCCTCTTCCGGAGGACGTGAGCGGGTGCGGGATGTGCACCCCGGGTGCTGGGGACCCCGATCCCCGGTGTCCCTGTTGGGATCGGGGCCCCAGGAGCGACGGCGGCGGCATCGTGGAGCAGCAGCAGGAGGTGAGTGACAGCCTCTTGCTGTTGCTTAGCAACAGCTCCCAGCATGCAAAATGGGCATGCTGGGAGCTGTAGTTATGCAACAGCAGGAGGCAGACCACCACAACTCCCAGCATGCCCTTATGGGCATGCTGGGACTTGTAGTTTTGCAACAGCTGGAGGCACATTCTTTCTATGGAAAAGTGTACCTTCAGCTGTTGTATAACTACAACTCCCAGCTTGCACAAACAGCTAAAGTGCATGCTGGGAGTTGTAGTGGTGCATCTGGTGGTTGCATCACTACAACTCCCAGCATGCCCTTTGGCTGTCGGTGACTGCTGAGAGTTGTAGTTTTGCAACAGCTGAAGGCGCACTGAGTTAAGTAGCAAACCAGTGTGTCTCCAGCTGTTGCATAACTACAATCCCCAGCATCCCCAGCCAATGTAGTATGCCTCCGGCTGTTGCATAACTACAAAACCCAGCATGCCCTTCCGCTGTCCGTACATGCTGGGGGTTGTAGCTTTTGCAACAGCTGAAGGCACACTGGTTGCAAAACACTGAGTTTGTTACCAAACTCGGTGTTTCACAACCTGTGTGTCTCCAGCTGTTGCAAAACTACAACTCCTAGCATGCACTGATAGACCGTACATGCTGGGAGTTGTAGTTTTGCAACAGCTGGATGTTTCTCCCCCCCCCCCCAATGTGAACGTACAGGGTACACTCACATGGGCGGAGGATTACAGTAAGTATCCGGCTGCAAGTTTGAGCTGCGGCAAATTTTCTGCCGCTGCTCAAACTGCCAGCGAGAAACTACTGTGAACCCCCGCCTGTGCGACTGCACCCTAAAAACACTACACTAACACAAAATAAAATAAAAAGTAAAAAACACTACATATACACATACCCCTACACAGTCCCCCTCCCCTCCCCAATAAAAATGAAAAACGTCTGGTACGCCTCCGTTTCCAAAACGGAGCCTCCAGCGGTTGCAAAACTACAACTCCCAGCATGCACTGATAGACCGTACATGCTGGGAGTTGTAGTTTTGCAACAGCTGGATGTTCCCCCCCCCCCCCCCCAATGTAAACGTACAGGGTACACTCACATGGGCGGAGGACTACAGTAAGTATCCGGCTGCAAGTTTGAGCTGCGGCAAATTTTCTGCCGCTGCTCAAACTGCCAGCGAGAAACTACTGTGAACCCCCGCCTGTGCGACTGTACCCTAAAAACACTACACTACACTAACACAAAATAAAATAAAAAGTAAAAAACACTACATATACACATACCCCTACACAGCCCCCCTCCCCAATAAAAATGAAAAACGTCTGGTATGCCACTGTTTCCAGAACGGAGCCTCCAGCAGTTGCAAAACTACAACTCCCAGCATGCACTGATAGACTGTACATGCTGGGAGTTGTAGTTTTGCAACAGCTGGATGTCCCCCCCCCCCCCAATGTGAACGTACAGGGTACACTCACATGGGCGGAGGATTACAGTAAGTATCCGGCTGCAAGTTTGAGCTGCGGCAAATTTTCTGCTGCAGCTCAAGCTGCCAGCGAGAAACTACTGTGAACCCCCGCCCGTGCGACTGTACCCTAAAAACACTACACTACACTAACAAAAAATAAAATAAAAAGTAAAAAACACTACATATACACATACCCCTACACAGCCCCCCTCCCCAATAAAAATGAAAAACGTCTGGTATGCCACTGTTTCCAGAACGGAGCCTCCAGCTGTTGCAAAACAACTACTCCCAGTATTGCCAGATAGCCACTGACTGTCTAGGCATGCTGGGAGTTTTACAACAGCTGGAGGCCCCCTGTTTAGGAATCACTGGCGTAGAATACCCCATTTGTCCACCCCTATGCAAGTCCCTAATTTAGGCCTCAAATGCGCATGGCGCTCTCACTTTGGAGCCCTGTCGTATTTCAAGGCAACAGTTTAGGGCCACATATGGGGTATCGCCGTACTCAGGAGAAATTGGGCTTCAAATTTTGGGGGGTATTTTCTGCTATTACCCTTTTTAAAAATGTAAAATTTTTGGGAAAACAAGCATTTTAGGTTAAAAAAATAATATACCCTGTGGGGTATAAAGGTTCTTTTAACCCCTTGTTACATTCCCCGAGGGGTCTAGTTTCCAAAATGGTATGCCATGTGTTTTTTTTTTTGCTGTCCTGGCACCATAGGGGCTTCCTAAATGCGGCATGCCCCCAGAGCAAAATTTGCTTTCAAAAAGCCAAATGTGACTCCTTCTCTTCTGAGACCTGTAGTGCACCATCAGAGCACTTTTCACCCCCATATGGGGCGTTTTCTGAATCGGGAGAAATTGGGCTTCAAATTTTGGGGGGTATTTTCTGCTATTACCCTTTTTAAAAATGTAAAAATTTTGGGAAACCAAGCATTTTAGGTAAAAAAAATATATTTTTTTTACATATGCAAAAGTCGTGAAACACCTGTGGGGTATTAAGGTTCACTTTACCACTTGTTACGTTCCCTGAGGGGTCTAGTTTCCAAAATGGTATGCCATGTGTTTTTTTTTTTGCTGTCCTGGCACCATAGGGGCTTCCTAAATGTGACATGCCCCTCAAAAACCATTTGTCGCTCCTTCCCTTCTGAGCCCTCTACTGCGCCCGCCGAACAGTTAACATAGACATATGAGGTATGTGCTTACTCGAGAGAAATTGGGTTTCAAATACAAGTAAAATTTTTCTCCTTTTTACCCCTTACAAAAATTCAAAAATTGGGTCTACAAGAACATGCGAGTGTAAAAAATGAAGATTGTGAATTTTCTCCTTCACTTTGCTGCTATTCCTGTGAAACACCGAAAGGGTTAATACACTTACTGAATGTCATTTTGAATACTTTGGGGGGTGTAGTTTTTATAATGGGGTCTTTTATGGGGTATTTCTAATATGAAGACCCTTCAAATCCACTTCAAACCTGAACTGGTCCATGAAAAATAGCGAGTTTGAAAATTTTGTGAAAAATTTCAAAATTGCTGCTGAACTTTGAAGCCCACTGGTGTTTTCCAAAAGTAAAAACTCATAAATTTTATGATGCAAACATAAAGTAGACATATTGTATATGTGAACCCCCCAAAAAATTATTTTGAATATCCATTTTCCTTACAAGCAGAGAGCTTCAAAGTTAGAAAAATGCTAAATTTTCATTTTTTTCATCAAGTTTGGGGATTTTCACCAAGAAAGGATGCAAGTTAGCATAAAATTTTACAACTAAGTTAAAGTAGAATATGTCACGAAAAAACTATCTCGGAATCAGAATGATAACTAAAAGCATTCCAGAGTTATTAATGTTTAAAGTGACAGTGGTCAGAATTGCAAAACACGCTCCGGTCCTTAAGGTGAAAAAGGACTCGGTCCTTAAGGGGTTATGCCAATTTTGTATATGCTAATTTTCGCATATGTTAATTTTCGCATACGCGTATTTTCGCATATGCGAAAATAAAACGAGAATATTATGAATATGCGAATATTCGCTAATATATGACGAATATTCGTCCATATATTTGCGAATATTCGCAAATTCGAATATGGCCTATGCCGCTCAACACTACCCATAGATAACAAGTATGTAGGAGTAATAGCTGGGGCCAAATGTCCAGACTAAAACTAATGAAGAAGACACCACACTACCCCTGCACTGTGTCCCCCGTTATTATCATGACCAGTGAGGTCCCAAATGTCAGATCTCCACCAATCATAAAGTGAAGGCCTACCCTAGCAATACACAATCACCTTGAAAAATCCTTGGAACACATGAAAAAAAGAAAAGAAAAACTTTTCTATTTTATCCACCTTAAAAGTAGTAAAGCAACTTTTAATTCAGTGCACACTGTGTTATTTATTAGATTGTTATACTTAGTAAAATCTATCTTGGCAGTATAATCTGCTTCCTTCCGTTTGCACTATTAAACACTGTATAAAATAAGGTAATAACCTAATTTAAAGAGCTGTACCTATGTACATAAAGTGATAAACATAAAATCAAAGCATATTCTAGGATTTCCAATTAAATATGTACTGCAATATAAGCCTATAAACATAGCTGCCCTTTGGTAAACAATGTGAATCTCACATTTGTATCATTGTCTACGCTCTATCTAAATGGGAAGCTAAAACTCAATAAACTGCTCTTTGGCACTTGTAAAAGTCTGCCATTTATTTAAATGCATTAAATATAAAGTCGCTGTCATTTTCAGCTGCCTTCTTAGCCAAGTAAAATACAGTACTTTCATTAGATAAAACAATAGACAACCGAGTTATGCTATGGATTTCATTTTATTGTTCTGAGAATTACAGTAAATACTTTTAGAAAAACAAACTGGTAATTACCCAAGTAAGTCAATTTACTGCACTGCGGCCATTATTAGGATTATGCTGAGGATTATTTTTCCTTCTTTTTTCTATTAGCATTTACAGGAAAACCAAGCTCTATACTTACATAGCAATGGAAAAGACTTAACCGAACTATATATCAATTTCTGGGCTTATTCCTGAGATTACTGAACATGTTTCATAAGGAAACTTCATGGCTAATGATGTAGCAGAGCTGATTTTGTTATTTAACTCTTTGAGGTTCTAGTGCTATTATTGCTGCATCACTATGATAATTGAAAAATAATTTTCAGTCCTATGTAATACACATCTAACACATAAAATACATAACATAAAAGACACAATGACAAATGATCAAATGTTAACACTATTCTATCTGTAATCATTAGTTTGCTGGACGTACTGTGACAAATTCCTAATAGGGAAAGTTTCAGTACCATGACACTGTGTTCAAGGCATTCGCTGGAAGTTACAACAGGACTAATAATTACTAGAGTCAGTGGAACAAATACATAATATTACATAAAGGCAATGAGGGTCCTACAATGTAGTAAAGTAACTGACAGCCCTGTTTTAGGCTTCCTAGCCTCTGAATTTTAGGGTCCTTTTAGATGGGCATACCCATGCATAATATGAGTACTGATCTAGCAGATTGGAGCTCTTTTAAAGAGTATAACAACACACAAGGTCTCTAGATACAGTATTCAATCACTTGAACAATAGTATGGCACAAATCACAGGCACGAGGTGTATCGTAAACCTCACAGTAACAACTTGTACAGAGTGTACCTGGACATCATGACTTGCGCTAGGTTCATGAACATCTTGACAATAAAATTACTCACGGACCCGAGGGCTTGCTTCGTTCCTTAGGTTTACTTCTTATTCTTTTTTCATCAACTTTGCAGAGTGAAAAGTTGTACATTTCAATGTAAGATGTCAGATCTTCATCAGGTCAGATGGAATACAACCTGTGCTCCATCCTGCCGCGTGCTACGTTTCAGACTAAGCATTCTTAGTTATGCACACAGGTAGGAGAGGTCAGGTGGTAGATATAGGGCGTCATTTTTCATACTCAACCCTTAAGGCGCCAGGAATACAATTAACTTTTCTTTAGATGCACTAATACACCTACCAACCACAACATATTTCAGAGAGAAACTTTATAGCTACATGTCTCATTCAAACCTTTTGGTTCCATTGATTCTAACTCCGTGATCCAAAACGTCTCACTGCGCAACAGTTTCTTTTATTATCTCCTTTTTTCGCTCTACATTCAATGTTTTTTATTACCTGCCAGCGGAGATCTGTGCATGTCTGCAACTCCTGAAATGTCTCGCAACTCCTGAAATGTATCGTCTCTCCATATTGCGTTTCCACCTCAGCCGCAGTGTTACTTTGCAAAAACTGCGGATCACTGATTTGTGTTCACCTATACGGATTTTTATTTGACGCGCCGTTTGCCCGACATACAGGGGCCTTTCCGCAGGTAAATGACATTGGCACTGAGGCAGGTGTGGAAACCCTTAATATGTATCTCATGTCCTTTCATCGAGTGATAAATACTATCACCTTTTACAATGATACTACATTGGGAACACAACAAACATGGAAAGGTACCTCTTATATTAGTCGCTAAAAAAGTTTGTTTACTAGTTTTTTCTGATTAATCTCTCCCCTAAAGATTTGCCCTTTTTAAAAACAAACATGGGGGTTCTTTAACCCCTTAAGGACGCAGCTCATTTTCACCTTAAGGACGCAGGCCTTTTTTGCAAATCTGAGCACTGTCACTTTAAGCATTAATAACTCTGGGATGCTTTTACCTTTCATTCTGATTCCAAGATTGTTTTTTTGTGAAATATTCTACTTTATTTTAGTGGTAAAATGTTGTTGATACTTGCATCATTTCTTGGTGAAAAATTCCAAAATTTGATGAAAAATTTGAAAATTTTGCATTTTTTTCAACTTTGAAACTTTCTGCTTATAAGGAAAATGGACATCCCAAATAAATTATATATTGATTCACATATACAATATGTCTACTTTATGTTGGCATCATAAAGTTGACATGATTTTACTTTTGGAAGACATCAGAGGGCTTCAAAGTATAGCAGCAATTTTCCAATTTTTCACAAAATTTTCTCAGGGACCAGTTGAGTTTTGAAGTGGATTTGAGGGGCCTTCATATTACAAATACCCCACAAATGACCCCATTATAAAAACTGCACCCCTCAAAGTATTCAAAATGACATTCAGTAAGTGTGTTAAACCTTTAGATGTTTCACAGGAATAGCAGCAAACTGAAGGAGAAAATTCTAAGTCTTCCTTTTTTACACTCGCATGTTCTTATAGACCCAGTTTTTGAATTTTTACAAGGGGTAAAAGGAGAAAAATCTTCTTAAAATTTGTAACCCAATTTCTCTCGAGTAAGGAAAAACCTCATTTGTGTATGTGAAGTGTTCTGTGGGTGCACTAGAGGTCTCAGAAGGGAAGGAGAAACAATGGTATTTTGGAGAGTGAGTTTTTCTGAAATGGTTTTTGGAGGGCATGTCACATTTAGGAAGCCCCTATGGTGCCAGAACAGCAAGAAAACCCCCACATGGCATACTATTTTGGAAACTACACCCCTCAGGGAACATAATAAGGGGTGCAGTGAGCCTTAACACCCCACAGGTGTTTGACAACGTTTAGTTGGATGTGTAAATGACATTTTTTTTTTCACTAAAGTGCTGTTTTTTCCCCTAATTTTGCATTTCTACAAGGGGTAATAGGAGAAAATGTCCGCATAATTTGTAACCGCATTTCTTCTGAGTATGGAAATACCCCATGTGTGGACATCAAGTGCTCTGCTGGCGCACTACTATGCTCAGAAGAGAAGGAGCGCCATTGAGATTATGGAGAGAGAATTTGGTTGGAAAAGAAGTCGGGGGCCTTGTGCATTTACAAAGCCCCCCGTGGTGCCTGAACAATGGACCCCCCCACATGTGACCCCATTTTGGAAACTAAACCCCCCCCCACAGAATTTAATAAGGGGTGCAGTGAGTATTTACACCCCACTGGCGTTTGACAGATCTTTGGAACAGTGGGCTGTGCAAATTAAAAATTACATTTTTCATTTTCATGGACCACTGTTCCAAAAATCTGTCAGACACCTGTGGGGGAAAATGCTCACTGCACCCCTTATTACATTCCGTGAGGGGTGTAGTTTCCAAAATGGGGTCACATGTGGGGGGGGGGGTCCATTGTTCTGGCACTATGGAGGCTTTGTAAACACAGGTGGCCTTCAATTCCGGACAAATTTTCTCTTCAAAATCCCAATGGCGCTCCTTCTCTTCTGAGCATTGTAGTTCGCCTGCAGAGCACTTTACATCCACATATGGGGTATTTCCATACTCAGAAGCAATGGGGTTACAAATTTTGGGGGACTTTTTTCCTATTTTCTCTTGTGAAAATGAAAAATTTAGGGTAACACCAGCATTTTAGTAAATTTTTATTTTTTTTCACTTTTCCCATCCAAATTTAACAAAAATTCGGCAAACACCTGTGGGGTGTTAAAGCTCACTATACCCCCTTGTCACATTCCGTGAGGGGTGAAATTTCCAAAATGGGGTCCCATGTGGGTATGTATTTTTTTGCGTTTATGTCAGAACCGCTGTAAAATCAGCCACCACTGTGAAAATCATCAATCTAGGCCTCAAATGTACATAGTGCACTCTTGTTCCTGAGCCTTGTTGTGCGCCCCGCAGAGCATTTTACGTTCACATATGGGGTATTTCCGTACTCAGGAGAAATTGCGTTACAAATTTTGGGGAACTTTTTTCCTTTTACCTCTTGTGAAAATGAAAAGTATGGGGCAACACCAGCATGTTAGTGTAAAAAAAATGTTTTTTTTTACACTAACCGGCTGATGTAGACCCCAACTTTTCCTTTTCATAAGGGGTAAAAGGAGAAAAAGCCCCCCAAAATTTGTAGTGCAATTTCTCCCGAGTACGGAAATACCCCATATGTAGCCCTAAACTGTTTCCTTGAAATACGACAGGGCTCAGAAGTGAGAGAGCACCATGCGCATTTGAGGACTAAAATAGGGATTGTATAGGGGTGGACATAGGGGTATTCTACGCCAGTGATTCCCAAACAGGGTGCCTCCAGCTGTTGCCACTGACTGTCCAGGCATGCTGGGAGTTGTTGTTTAGCAACAGCTGGAGGCTCCGTTTGTGTATATGGAGTGTTTTACCTTTTATTATGTGTTAGTGTAGTGTAGTGTAGTGTTTTTAGGGTACATTCGCAATGGCGCAGGTTTACAGTGAGTTTCCCACTAGGAGTTTGCGCTGTGGCAGAAAATTTGCCGCAGCTCAAATTTGAAGCAGGAAACTTACTGTAAACCTTCCTGTGTGAATCTACCCTGTACATTCACATGGGGGGTCAAACCTCCAGCTGTTTCAAAACTACTTTTGCAACAGCTGGAGGCACACTGGTTGGAAAACCTTCAGTTAGGTTCTGTTACCTAACTCAGTATTTTCCAACCAGGGTGCCTCCAGCTGTTGCAAAACTACAACTCCCAGCATGTCCTGATCACCAAAGTGCATGCTGGGAAATGTAGTTGTGCAACAGTTGGAGGTACGCAACTACAACTCCCAGCATGGCGAGACAGCTGTTTGCTGTTTGGGCATGCTGGGATTTGAAGTTTTGCAACATCTGGAGGGATACAGTTCTGAGACCACTGCACAGTGATCTCCAAACTGTGGCCATCCAGATGTTGCAAAACTACAAATCACAGCATGCCCAGACAGCAAACTGCTGTGTGGGCATGCTGGGAGTTGTAGTTTTGCAAGATATGGAGGACTACAGTTTATAGATCACTGCAAAGTGATCTCCAAACTGCAGCCCTCTAAATCTTGCAAAACTACAAATCCCAGCATGCCCAAACGGCTGTCTGGGCATGCTGGGAGTTGTAGTTTTGCAACATCTGGGGGGGGGGGGGCTACAGTTTAGAGAGCACTGTATAGTGGTCTCCAAACCTTAGCCCCCCAGATGTTTCTAGGCAACTACTCACCGGCTTCCGTAGTCTTCACCAGGGAGCCACTAGGGAGCCGCACATCATCACCGCCCGCCGCAGCCTATCAGGTAAGAGACCTCCCTCACCGCCGCCGGTCACGCTACATTTCCCCTGTTCTTCCCAGAGTACCGTCGGTGGGCAGGACGGGGGAACCGAACTTTAACCCCCCCGACCCCGATCTGCTATTGGTCGTCGCTTCTTGACGACAAATAGCAGGGATAGGAGGGGTGTCACCCCTGCCACCTAACTCCTATCCCTTCAGGGGATAGGACACCCCCGGTCCCCCCGATTTTACGGGTCACTGGGTCACCGGACACCGGTATGACCCGGATCCCCCATAAATCGTCGGTCTCAGGACCCCCCTTGTCATATGCACAGTATGCCTGCTGACAGATATCAGCAGTCATTCCGGTCTGGTCCCTGACCGGCTAGCAGCGGGGACCGGAATTCCCACGGTCGTATCCATACGCCCTCCATCCTTAAGGACTCAGGATGCAGGGCGTATGCATACGCCCTTGATCCTTAAGAGGTTAAACAAATTATCATATTTTTGGTCAGCTACTAATAATTTCAAATATTTTTTAATAGTCTGTTGGACCATTGTAGATCTTTTATCATAACTGCTGATGTACATATTTAGTAAATTTTTTTGTTTTCCTCTGATTGATCTCTGTTTATTCATCCTATAAATTTCTCTTTAAGTGCGTTCTACCTCCTCACCTATTCCCATCACTTCCTTCCTCTTGTAACCTTTTTCACAAATGTATTAATGATTCTATTCTCATTCTTATCATATTCACTTTGCTTACTAGAAATATTACGGGCTCTCACAAATTGACTCTTTGGCAGTCCTTTAAACACCATAGAGGCATGATAACTAGTGATGAGCGTCATTACCCATATTCAAATTTGCGATATTTCATGAATTTCGTGTATTAGTTATAAGCGCATATTCACTTATGTGAATATTCGCATATTCGTGTATTGGAGGAAGAAAACAGTGATGGGGTGGGCAACTTTACTATTGGTTGCTAGGGATGTTGTTGATAACCTCTGACAAGTGTATTTGCATCGTTCTAATTGGCCCACAAATGAAAAGAAGGAATATGCGTATATGCACATATGCGGAAAAAAACTAATATTCACAATTTCGAATATATAGCAAATATATTTGCAATATTCGCGAATTTGCGATATTCGCAATAAAAATTTGAAATGCAGATATTCTCGCCCAACACTAATGATAACTAGTCTGGTGCAACATGCTATTCTTATCTGTTGGCTTACTGTACTGTACTGGTCTTTGTTTTTCGAACCTCTACATCCAGGAAGTGTATAACTTCGGGGCTATATGTTAGTGTAAATGTAATAGTATCCTGGCATTGATTAAGTTTCTCCACAAATGTCAACAATGATACTGAGACTGGGGGCTACTGCTGACCCCATCGAAACTCCATCTATTTGGAGGAAAAAATCTTTATCAAATCAAAAGTAGTTTTTTGTTAATGCTAGGTCCAGCAGGGCCATAAGAAAATGCAATTTACAATTGTCAATCCTATGATTTCTAGAAAGAAGTTCCTTTACACACTGCATTACTTGTTTTGTGATATGTTGGAATATAAACTCTGCACGTCGAGCGGCTGCAACATGGAAGCCGATCCAAACACAATGGAGGCCACTCTCGATCCTTTTGAACTTTAGGCAGCATATAATAAATTGGGACTTTGGGTTTTTCTGAAATTAGGGTTTTACCAAATTTTTCTGAAATGATCCCTACTTCTATACTCTCCAACACAAAGCTATCAATCTCTTTCTTAAAGGGGTACTCCAGCGCTTAGACATCTTATCCCCTATCCAAAGGGATAATACCTATAGGAGGAGGCGTGACAGCTGTCACTCCCCCTCCCATAGGTTTGCATTGAGGGGCGGAGCCGTGATGTCACACGGGTGTGGAGCCGTGACGTCACAACGATCCATCCCCGTGATTGACGGTAACCAGACCCGGAGCGAACACGCTCCGGTGACTGATTTTAATGGGGTGCAGCGTGCAAGATCACGGGGGTCCGCAGCGGTGGGACCCCCACGATCAGACATCTTATCCCCTATCCTTTGGATAGGGGATAATATGTCTAAGCACTGGAGTACCCCTTTAAAGATCCAAGTAGGATCATTTTTTTAATTTTTGATACACTCTGTCATTAGAAAGCTGCAGATGAAACCGAGAGCACTACGTTCAGCCAGTGTCATATTGGATTTAACAAAAACACTCTTATCCCATTTTTTTCAATTTCTTTTGTTACAACCTGTATAAAGGCGTCCAAAGATGACACCCGAATATCGGGGTCAAAAGAGGACGACCTACGTAGAGTAGCAGGTAATTCATCTAATTACAGCGTCCTAACATGTTGTTATCAGACAAATACATTCTGAGTCGGACATTCCTACAAAAACGTTAAAAGTCAATTTTCTGATCGAACTCCTGACAGTGCAATACCTGCAATCTGCAATCGAACAATTAAAAAAAGAAATAAAAGAAACAGAAACGCAACTAAAAACTGCAAAAACAGAAGCAGAGTCGTAAAACAGGGCGACACAAAAATAATATTTTCAAAATACAGAGCAGCGTTTTTTTAAGGGAAGCCAAAGAGAGGAACGCATGCATAATCCACAGAGACTTCTCATTCGGACACTACCACACAGTCGGAAAGAGAAGAAGACGCAGTAAAAAGAAGAGGAAGACCGGCCAAGCAGAAGACCTAGTTATTAAAATTTCTGATCGGACATTATCCGAAACAGAAAGATGTCTGCTAAATAAAGGATTAGGATTTGTCCCACTGTATGAGAACTCTTGCGTTTGATCAGAAAATTGACTTTTACAGTTTTTGTAGGAATGTCCGACTCAGAATGTATTTGTCTGATAACAACATGTAAGGACGCTGTAATGAATTAGATTAAATACCTGCTGCTCTATGTAGGTCTTCCTTTTCTGATCCCGAAATTCGGGTGTCATCTTTGGACGCCTTTATACAGGTTGTAACAAAATAAATTGAAGAAAAATGGGATAAGAGTGTTTTTGTTAAATCCAATATGACACAGGCTGAATGTAGTGTTCTTGGTTCCATCTGCAATGACCCCTCCTTGGTGGTGAAAACAGCAGATAAAGGAGGGGCCATTGTGGTGAGAAACCGAGAGTACCATGTGAATGAAGCCCTAAGTCAGCTGTCTAATGACAGAGTGTATGAAAAATAAAAAAAATTATCCTACTTGTATCTTTAAAAAAGAGATTGATAGCTTTGTGTTGGAGAGTATACAAGAAGGGATCATTTCAGAAAAATTTGGTAAAACCCTCATTTCAGAAAATCCCAGAGTCCCAGTTTATTATATGCTGCCCAAAGTCCACAAGGATCTGGATCGGCTTCCCTGTTGCAGCTGCTCTCGATCCTTGTGGATAGTTACAAACTGAAATTAAAAATTTAGACAGATGTAGGAAAGCAGTGTGTAAATGAACTTCTTTCTAGAAATCATAGGATTGGCAATCGTAAATTGCATTTTCTTATCACCCTGCTTGACCTAGCATTAACAAAAAAAATTACTTTAGATGTGATAAAGATTTTTTATGGGGAATTTTGAGATGATTCATGTTTTCGGTAGTTGTGAGCTGGAATTGTCATCCACGTATAGCCCCGATGTAATACACTTCCTGGATGTAGAGGTTTGAAAAACACAGGGAGGTTTTTCCACTACACTTTACAGTAAGTCAAAAGATAAGAATCGCATGTTGCACCGGACTAGTTATCATGCCCCTATGATGTTTAAAGGACTGCTAAAGAGTCAATTTGTGAGAGCCCGTAGAATTTCTAGTGAACAAAGTGAGAATGATAAGAATGATAAGAACAAAGTGAGAATGATAAGAATTAGAATAAAATCATTGGTAAATTTGTGGAAAAAGGTTACAAGGGGAAAAATTATGAGAATAGGTGAGGAGGTAGGATGCACTCACAGATAAATGTATAGGATGAATAAACATAGTTCAATCAGAGAAATACAAAAAAAAAATGAACAAATTATGTACATTGGCAGTTATGATAAAAGATCTAGAATGGTCCAACAGACTATTAAAAAATATTGGAAATTATTGGTAGCTGACCAAAAATATGGTAATTTGTTTAAAGAACCCCCATGTTTGTTTTTAAAAATGGCAAATCTTTGGCAGATTAATCAGCAGCGACATAGCTTGTAAAAAAAAAAAACTAGTAAACAAACGAATAAACTAATAAAAAAGGTACCTTTCCATGTTTGTCGTGTTCCCAATGTAGTATCATCTAAAAGGTGATAGTATTTATCACCCGACGAAAGGACATGAGATACATATTAAGGGTTTCCACACCTGCCTCAGTGCCAATGTCATTTACCTGCTGCAATGCCCGTGTGGCGAAGTGTATGTTGGGCGAATGGCGCGTCAAATAAAAATCCGTATAGGTGAACACAAATCAGTGATCCACAAGTTTTTGCAAAATAACACTGCGGCTAAGGTGGAAAAGAAATATGGAGGGACGAGTGCTTCGAGACACTTCAGGAGTTGCGGACATGCAATATCAGATCTCCGCTGGCAGGTTATAGAAAACGTTGAATGTAGAGCGAATAAAGGAGATAAAATAAATATGTTGCGCTGTGAGACGTTTTGGATCACAGCGTTAGAATCAATGGAACCAAAAGGTTTGAATGAAGCATGTAGCTATAAAGTGTTTCTCTGAAATATGATGTGGTTGGTAAGTGTATTAGTGCATCTAAAGAAAAGTTAATTGTATTCCTGGTGCCTGAAGAGTTAAGTATGAAAAAGTGATGCCCTATATCTACCACCTGACCTGTCCTACCTGTTCGCATGACTAAGGAGGCTTACTCTTAAAGGGGATAAGTTTCAGATTGCGGGGGGTCAGACCGTTGGGGCCCCCCAAGATTTCCTGTACAGGGCCCCGGCTCGCTGGCCAGATAGCGCGTGTTGACCACCGCACGAAGCGGCGGCTGACACGCCCCCTCAATACAACCCTATGGCAGAGCCGGAGATTGCCGAAGGCAGCGCTCCGGCTCTGCCAGAGAGTTGTCTTGAGGGGGCGTGTCAGCCGTCGCTTCATGCGGTGGTCAACACGCGTTATCTGGCCAGCGAGCCGGGGCCCTGTACAGGAGATCTTGAGTGGGCGTGTCAGCCGTAGCTTCATGCGGTGGTCAACACGACCCCTTCCTGCGGGCTTTCATGCACCTAGCGCAAGCCATGATGTCCAGGTACACTCTTTACAAGCTCATTTAAAGATTACCTGTCACCAGACTAAACTTTTTATATATTGTTCTTTATGTAATTATAAGACACCATGCTATTTACTTGCTGTTAAAATTTTCAACCTTAACATGTTTTTAATGTGATTAAAAAAATGGCTCTGTTCTGTTCCCTGCAAAAGTCAAACAGTTAAAAAAATTATTTGTGTCGTGAAAAAACAAAAAACAAACATTTTGCATCTTTTTAGGGCTTCTGTTTGTACACAGTGGACTTTTTGGTAAAAATGACAAATTATCTTTATTCTGTAGGTCCATACAGTTACAGGGATACCCAATTTAGGTAGGTTTTATTTATTTTACTGCTTATAAAAAAATTATAACTACATGCACCAAAATTAGTATGTTTAAAATTGCAATCTTCTGACCCCTATAACTTTTATATTTTTCTGCGTATGGGGCTATATGAGGGCTTATCTGTAGTTTTTATTGGTACCAATTTTGTTTTGATGGGACTTTTAAAGGGGGGATTACAATTTTTATTGGGGGGTGGCAAAATATCTTTTAATCACCCCCCCCCCCTTTTCCTATTTTTTTATTGAAATGATGTAATAAAAAAGAAATATTCTGTGTTTTGTGTTACCATTTTTTACTTATTTTTTTTAGCCCCCTTAGGAGGCTATACCATGTAATCTTTTGATTGCATACACTGTTTAATGCTATGCCATTGCATAGCATTGATCAGTGTTACTGGCGCTCTGCTGCTCTAGCCTGCTGCCCAGGCATCGAGCAGTAAGTTGCTGATCGGACAACGAGGAGGCAGGTGAGGACCCTCCCTTCGTCCAATAAGCTGATCGGGACATTGCGATTCTGTAGCGATAGTCCCGATCAGCTCCACTGAACTGCCGGAATAGTTTTACTTTCAGTTTAGACTCCGCAATCAACTTTGATAAAGGGTTAATGCCGGGCATCAGCCCGATCGGCGGTGCCCGGCATTAGCCGTGGGTCCTGGTTGCCCGTAGCAATAGGGATCCATGGGGTTTTACCCGTTCTCCGCTCGTGAGAATGGTTTAAACCCTGGCAGCGGGACTCAGGACGTACAGGTATGCCCTGATTCCTTAAGGACTTGGGAACGGAGGTGTACCTGTAAGTCCTTAAGTGGTTAAACAGATACTCCGGACTTAAGACATCTCATCCCCTATCCAAAGGATCAGGGATAAGATATCTGATTGAGGGGGTCTCACCGCTGGGGACCCCACTATCTCGCATGCAGCAACCACCTCTGGGAGCTGTACACAGTGCTGCAGCCTCGGAGTCTGCTGGGTCACGACTAAGAGGCCAGAGTATTGTGACGTCATGACTCCTCCCCATGTGAATCACTCCCCGCCCACACAATGCAAGTCTATGAGAGGGGGCGTGATGGCCATGAGGGTGGTGCTACATGCGAGATAGCGGGGGTCCCCAGCAGCGGGACCCCCGTGATCAGGCATATAATTCCCTATCCATTTGATAGGGGATAAGATGTCTTAGGGCCAGAGTACCCCTTTAATGTTCCTTTTACAGTATATGGCTCAATGATTGTGTAGCCAGGCATACATGAACGATCGCTGAATCACTCATTGGACACATTACTTACATCATTTTTTTGCCTCAAATTTCCTTCTTACTTTAGGAAGGTGTGCGTCATAGTTTTTTTTAGGGATGCACCACCTCAGCATCTCATTTATTGGCTGATCACTGTTGTTTTACGTGGAACAATAATTGACTGATAATCACCCTGTGTACTTTAGTACTTAATATGAACTCTGCTATCTAAAAAACAAAAAATCTGAATAATACATAATCAAAAAAATTTGCAGTCATTACCCTGAAAAGTCTCTTCAACTTTAGGCCAATATGCATTTATTTCTGCACCTGTAACATGGCCACAAGTCCCAGCTCAACCTCAGAATCATTATTCCTGCTGAGATGCCAGAGCTTGTGGTTGCAATATGGGCATCAATATGTGGCCACTAGAGATGAGGGAAAAATTCGATTTGGCTGATTCACAGAATTTTCCATAAAAATTACAGTGCGGTCCGAATTTATTCGCGGTGAATCGCTATTAAAAACTGCTATTTCTGGGCTACGGAATAGGGGTGTGGAACAGGAGAGGTGTCACGTACCGGCAGGACTAGTAGTGGATCCTCTAGACCAGAGAGGCGATGGCGTGGGTTGTACTGGAGGACCGGTTCTAAGTAGTTATTGGTCTTCACCAGAGCCCGTCGCATCCACCAGTAACAACTCGACCTCTCTGGCAGCTGATATGGTGTGGCACACAGGAAGCAGGCAGGAGCGTAGTCGGACGTAACAGAGGTTAGGGCAGGCGGAAAAGGTTCAAGGGCGCGCTGGCCCTTTAAATTTACAGAAGGCGGCACGCGCGTGCCCAAGAGAGCGGGGCCTCGCGGGCCGGGAGGCAGAGACTGATGGCGCAGGGAGCGGGGAGCCAAGTAAGACAGATAGGGATGCGGCGCGTGAGCGGGGACCAGCCGCCATGGCAGCCGCATCCCCAACACAAGGGAACCCATGCTCCCGGTCAGCGCCGGGATCCCGAGGAGGGAGGCCAAGGGAGCGGGCGCTTCGGTCAGGGGGAGGGGACCGGAGTGCACGCTGTGACAAGAGGATATCATATAGTGTCTGAATGACACAGCATGGAGGTGGCAGCAGCATGTGGAGACCATACAGTGGCTGAATCACACAGCCGGACGAGACCATAGGGCCTCACTGTCGATTATTGAAGATATTTTTTAACATTTAAATTGTAGAGTTCAAATAGATGAACCTAAAAAGTTTTATTTAATGTGCCAGTAGCATTAGGAGACCACATGGCAGCACAGTAACACAGCCTGAAGGTGGCAGCACCATGAAGAGACCATAATCTGGCAGAAAAACACAGCCTGGAGTTGGCGGCAGCTAGAGGTTACCTTATAGTGGCTGAATGACACAGCCTGGAGGTTTCGGCAGCATGAGGAGACCATATAGTGGCTCAATGGCACAGCCTGGAGGTAGCGGCAGCATGAGTAGACCATATAGTGGCTGACTGACACAACCTGGAGGTGACAGAAGCATTAGGAGACCATATAGTGGCTGAATGACCCAGCCTGGAGGTTGTGGAAGCAGGAGGAGACCATATAGTGGCTGAATGACACAGCCTGGAGTTGGCGACAGCAAGAGGAGACCATATAGTGGCTGAATGACCCAGCCTGGAGGTGGCAACAGCCTGACAAGACCATAGGGCCTCACAATTGAAAAGATTGAATATATATTTTTAACATTTAAATTGAAGATTTCATATAGATGAACCTAGAAAGTTTTATTCAATATGCCAGCAACATGAGAAGACCATAATCTGGCAGAATAACACAGCCTGGAGTTGGCGGCAGCTAGAGGAGACCATATAGTGGCTGAATGACAAAGCCTGGAGGTTTTGGCAGCATGAGGAGACCATATAGTGGCTGAATGAACCAGTCTGGAGGTGGAAACCGCCTGATGAGACCATAGGGCCTCACAACTGAAAAGATTGAAGATATTTTTTTAACATTTAAATTGAAGATTTCAAATGGATTAACCTAAAAAGTTTTATTTAATTTGTTAGCAGCATGAGGAGACCACATGGCGGCACAGTGACACAGCCTGGAGATGGCAGCAGCATGAGGAGACCATAATCTTGCAGAATTACACAGCCTGGAGTTGGCGGCAGCAAGAGGAGACCATATAGTGGTTGAATGGCAGAGCCTGGAGGTGGCGGTAGCATGAGGAGACCATATAGTGGCTGGCTGACAGCCTTGAGTTGGCGGAAACATGAGGAGACCATATATTGGCTGAATGGCACAGCTTGGAGATGGCAGCAGCAAGAGGAGAGCATATAGTGGCTGAATGACACAGCCTGGAGTTGTCTGCAGCAAGAGGAGACCATATAGTGGCTGAATGACACAGCCTGGAGGTGGCGGAAGCATGAGGAGACCATATAGTGGCTGACTGACAGCCTTGAGTTGGCGGAAACATGAGGAGACCATATATTGGCTGAATGGCACAGCTTGGAGATGGCAGCAGCAAGAGGAGAGCATATAGTGGCTGGATGACACAGCCTGGAGTTGGTGGCAGTAAGAGGAGACCATATAGTGGCTGAATGACACAGCCTGGAGGTTTCATCAGCATGAGGAGAACATATGATGGCAGAATAAGACAGCCTGGCAGTGGCATCAGCATGAGGAGAACATATGGTGGCAGAATGAGACAGCCTGGAGTTGGCATCGGCAGCATTAGGAGTCCTGAAAGTGGCCCTGTTACATAGTGGGGCGGTGGGTGGCAATACCAGTAACCGGTGACAAAGGTGGGTGAAAAAAGGAGAACTTAGCATCAGATATGTGGAATCAGGTGGGTGACAGGACCAGGATAGTAGATGAGGCAGGTAGGCAGAAGAAAATGTTCCCTTTTGTAAAAGTGTTAGTGTGCACAAGTAAGGATGAGGAGGTGGTGTCGCACACTGTGACAGGACCAACGGCCTAAGAATGTGGAGGCGGAAGCGGCGTGACCTGTCCAAGTTGCTGTTGTGGCTGTGCCGGAACCACATTTACCCAGTGGGCCGTAAAGGACATGTATTGCCCCTGACCGAAGTTACACTAGGGATGAGCGAATCGAATCTGACAAATCCGATTTCGTTACAAATTTCAGGAAAAATTTGATTCATAACGAATGTGAATGTTGACTCGATTTCATCGCGTGAGTCGCTTTATTAAACTCCATTTAGTGCGTTCCAGGCTCCAGGGGCCGGGCATCTAAAATGGCGGATCCACGTGTGAGGACATGGGGCAAGGAATCCTGGGAAGGCGGGATAACCCTGAATCACATGCAGCATGCAGTCTATCAGCAGCCAGCCACCCCATGATATGACAGCCTTATATAATCGGCACCCATCTTGGAACCAGTCACATCAGCATTCAATTACAGAGAGAGAGGGACAGACAGCAGTGTGTGTTGCACAGAAAAGCATTTTTACAGCAGCGATTCACCTACCAGTCACATCAGCGTTCTATTGCAGAGTTAGAGGGACAGACAGCAATGTGTTGCACAGAAAAGCTTTTTAACAGCAGCGATTCACCTCAAGCCCAAATCCAGCCCAGAAGCACTGATGGGGAAGGGAGTGAGATTGAGAGAGAAAGTGCAATATTGGATGTAGTACACAGCGACTGTGTGCTGCAGCATTGGTGTGTACAACAACTGAAAAGCTAATAGTAGCCAGTAGTGATGAGCGGCATTGGCCATATTCGAATTTGCGATATTTCGTGAATATATAGACGAATATTCATCTTATATTCGCAAATTTCGCGTATTCGTTATATTCGCATGTGTGAATATTCGCATATTTGTGTATTCGAGGAAGAAAACAGTGAGGGGGTGGGCAACTTTACTATTGGTTGCTAGGGATGTTGTTGATAACTTTTGACAAGTTTATTTGCATCATTCTAATTAGTCCACAAGTGAAAAGAAGGAATATGCGAATATGCTCATATGAGGAAAAAGGGAATATTCGTAATTTTGAATATATAGCGAATATATTCGCAATATTCGCAAATTCGCGAATTTGCGATATTCGTGATAAAAATTTGAAATGTGAATATTCGCACCCAATGCTATTAGCCAGCCAGTTATGGGTGAGCAGAGCACTAAAAGCGTATTGTCATCTATTATGTGTAACCTATGCTTACATCTAAGTGGTGTACCATTTTGTTCCATTTTGATACTGTGAAAGGCCAGCCAAAAGCACACACCTTCTGGTGTTGTAGACAAATACTGGTTTTTTTTTTCAATATAACTTTTTATTAAGTTTTTAGTTTGTAACACGGTACATACAATGAACAAGTAAAGTAAATAAGAGTGTCGAGCACTCGTATGACAGCAACAGTCAGGACATGAAACATAACAAATCTGAACTTAAGATTCTATATTAGTAAAAAGGAAGCCCTGTGATCATTACACTTCTAAAGAGCAGGAAAGAAAAAAGTTTGGCACCTGGCTGCAGTCAGTGTCACCTGGAATGTATTATCAGGTGTCAGCAGACAGCAGGACAAAGGAGATTAACATGAAAACTGTGTGTCATGACTGGCACTGTAAATGGCCCATGGGCCGTGATGTGATAAGAGGGGCTAAGGAAGAAAGAGGAAGGGACAGGAAAGAAGAAAAGAAAGAAAGTAAGGGTAAGGTGGAGCAATGGTAGGAAAGATGAAAGGACCTAAAGCGTAAGACATAGGACTTACTAAGCGTCCCGAGCCAACCCAGGAGCCCCCACGACATCCAGTGGCATTTCATCAAGTGTTAGGAGAAGGGGGAAGCAGTCAGGTCAGTAGAGAGTACAAAGTCTGGGACATTGGGATTGCTGAGGGAGGGGTGGTGTCAGGGTAGTTTGGGTCAGTTGGTGAGGTACAGATGGTCGCAATCTGTGGAAGTCAAGAAAGTCTCCAAGGGTGACCAAATGAGACTATATTTGGCTATTTGTCTGGGGTATTCAGGGGGAAGTCTGCGTTTTCCAAAGTCTTTGAATTATTGTCCTAGCCGCTAGGAGCATGAATGAGATTAGGAGTGTGGAGGCCCTGGGGATTGATGAGGGAAGGATGGAGAGCAATAGGGATTCGGGCATGCACTGGAGACCCACCGAGGTAATGCGTTTAATTACATCAATCACTCTGGACCAAAAGACCGACAGGGATGGGCAGGTAAGCCAGATGTGGAGCATTGCGCCCCTTTCAGTGGAACACCTCCAGCACAGGTCCGAGGACCCGGGTACACAGTGGCCAGCAAAGCTGAGACCACTTTGATAATATCCTTTAATTAATTTCCTGGGTTCTGCAGGAGACAGAGGCTGTGTGGCATCGGGTAAGTGCATTCGTCCAGTCCATCTCTGAGATTGGGTGCCCGATGTCTCTCTCCCATCCAGCTCTGAAGGGAAGGGATTTGTTCGTTTGTGTTTCCAGGGTTAAAAGATAGAGCACGCCGATGGTGTGAGGTATCGGCACCATAGACAAACACAGCTTTTCAAACTCTGGGAGCTGGCGATGAAGATGTAGGGTGTTTTTAGAAGACAAATAGAAATGTTGTAATTGGGCGTATTGAAAGAGCAGAGTGGGAGAGGGGCGAGCCCCGCCAAAATATCCGTGAGGGGCTTGCAGTGTCTAACTCATCAGAAGAGACTGGAGGGGGATGTATTCCTGGTTGCAGTATGAAAGGAAGGGGCTACAGGATTGTGCCAGGGGGCATGCAGGAATGTCAAACAGGGGCATGAGGGGACCATCTTGGGTAAAAAAAAGGTAGGCGGGTCATATACAGTTTTTTAGACTGACATAAAGAGGGGAGGACTGGTGGGAGGGTATAAGTGTCTGAGGAGCAAACAGTTGTGCGAGGGCGCCATAATATTGTCCTCGGGTCACACCCTAGTGCAGTGGATTTGAGTTTAATCCATTGCTTGTCCGAGGCGTGATGGAAGCAATCTAAAATGTGAGTGAGGATAGTCGTTAAGAAGTAGGAATAGTAATCTGGCAGGGCTAAGACTCCGTCACTTTTCCGCCTGATCAACTTATGTCTAGCTAGTCTAGGGTGCCTATGGACCCATACAAAGTTGGTTTGGGTTGCTGAGAGTTCCCAGAAAAAGTTCCGGGGGGGGGGGGGGGGGGGGTGATCACGGGCAGACAGAAGAAAAGGTAAAGCAAGCGAGGTAGAATGTTAATTTTAAGAAGATTAATTCTGCCTATCCAGGAAAAATCTTTTTTCTCCTATTTGGTTAAGTCATTCCATATCGTGTGGAGGATTGGTGGGTAATTAAGTCTGTAGACATCTGAGATGAGTGATGGTACCTGGATCCCTAGGTATTTAATTGAGGTGGATTGCCACTTAAATGGGAAGGAGGATCTAAGGAGATGCACTGTGTTTGGAGGAGGGTGATGTTAAGTGCTTCGCATTTGGCCATATTCAGCTTGTAGTTGCTGAGGGACGAGAAGTGTTTAATTGTGGATAATAGAGATGGGAGGGAGGTAAGGAAAGGAAGAGTAAGATTTCGTCAGCAAACGCAGCACATTTGCTATGGCACAAGGTCATGGGAAGACCCTTTATGTCCAGGTTGTGGCATATGGCCAACGGAAGGTGCTCCATACAGAGCTTATAGAGCAATGGGGATAAGGGACATCCCTGCCATGTGCCATTACAAATATCGAATGGATCTAATAGTTGGCCATTTATTCTAATCTGAGCCTGGGAGCAGGAATAGAGCGCACAAATGCAAGAGAGCATGGTGGTCCCTATACCTATTTGGGCCAAAGAGGTCGTCATGAGGTCCCAGTCCACCCGGTCAAAGGCTTATTCTAGGAACAAAAAAAGCAAGGGTATAGTATTTCTCCAACGAATCCCACTTCATCCGGGTGGACTAGGGATCCCACGTATGGGGCCAGTCTGTTGGCATGTAACTTCGCGAACAGTTTAGTATCAGAGTTGAGGAGTGACATGAGCCTGTAGCTGGGACAGAGTAATGGGTCAATGGGGTTTTTGGCACCGGGAGGTTGTACAAAGATATGTAGTATTGCCGGAAGGATTCTAATATATCGGGGTCAGGAATGAGGGGGTTCCTGTCTGGGACTTTATGGACAGGATAAAGAGGGAAGATTTCTATTCCTAAATGCCCCAGCCAGAAGCTTTCCTGACTTGTTGCTCCTTTCATAAAAAAAAGTTTTCCTGTCAATTGTCTGTAGTGTCTGTGTTTGGCATTCATAAGCTCCAGTAGGTTGGTGTGCACTTTAATAAGGTCCCTATAGACCTTGTCTTGTTGAGTGTGATTGTGCAAGGATTCAAAGGATTGTAGTTTTGACTGGAGTGCGAGGAATTTCACCAATGCTTCCCTCTTCAGCCGGGCCCCATGCTTTACTAAGACCCCGCTTATTACACATTTCAGGGTCTCCCATTTGATTGAATAGGAGGATGTATCAGAGGCATGATGAGAGATAAAATGAGATATAGAATCCTTGAGATTCTGGAGACATCAGTGCATCAGAGAGCAGTGATTCATTCAGGCGCCATGTAGGATGGAGCCCAGCCAAGGACGGAAGCAAGAGCGAACAGAACACTGGAGCATGGTCTGAGAGGGTCATCGTACTGATTGTTGTTTGCGTGATGGAGCCGCGAAGATGTTGGGGGCAAAACAGGTAGTCAAATCTGCTGTACATTGGCCGTGCATAAGAGAAGAAGGAGTAATCCCTTTCCTGAGGGTGGTGAGATTCCAAGATGTCACAAAGTTGTAGCATATGGAGTTTCCTCCTCAGGGCTCTTAGCTTGTTATGAGAGATAATAGAGGAGACGGTGGATGTATCAACCTGGGGGAAGAGTGGGAGGTTAAAATCGCCACCCAGTAGTATTGGGCCAGTGGCGAAAGCTTCCAGAGCATCCAGAGTCCTAAGGAGGAAAGGGCATAATTATTCACAAAGGTGAGCATATGGCCCCGGAGGTCACAATTCACGAATACATTGCGGGAGAGTGGGTCTAGGTTAGAAGAGGTAATAGTGACTGGGAGGAATCTGTGAAAGGCTATGGAGGTCCCTTTAGAACGAGAGTCGGGGTTCACACTGTGCAACCAGGTCTGGTTGTATTGATTAGCAACTTTCAACATATGGCCTTCCTTAAAGTGGGGTTCTTGCAAAAAAAAAGGACATTTACTCTCTGTTTTTGAAAAGAATAGAGGGTCTGGGCCCTCTTCTCCGTTGTGTTAAATCCCTAAACATTGAGAGATGCTAGCTTAAGGTCAGTCGACATGGTCAGTCAATGTCAGTGAGGGCGACTTACCCCAGACATCGGGGGGCTCCAGGGTGTCCAAACCGCCTGCCTGCCCATGAATAAGATATGTGGTCCTGTATAGAACAGAGAAAAGAAGAAAAAAAAAAGAGTTAAATGGTGACAGAGTGAAGGAGGGAAAAAGTACACATAAGGAAATGCGAACGCGGGGGCTAGAAGGGAGGCCATGAGGGCCAGTAAGGAAATTGGGCCAGCCTAACCATGTAGCTATTGGGGGTACCAGATGGAGCGCAAGGTTGAGTAGCAGGGAATAAGTCAAATGGGCCTAAGCTTTGACTTCTATAACAACTAAATGAAGGCACTACTGGAAACACTGAGTGTCTGCAGTGGTCTGGGTGGAGCCATGGGAAATTAGTGAGGCATGCCGTTAGGCCGCCTCGGGTGATAGCGGATGTATGGGAGGATATGACCAACCTACATGTCAGTACTAAAGTGGGTGTATTACTGCAGCAGAGCAGGTAAGGAGTGGGCAGAAAACTATATGCAACAGCATAACAGGGACTAAACCGTATAGATCTAGGTGGCCTTTATCAGGACCTAGCAACATGGAAGAAAGCTAATAGAAGGTGGGCCATACCTAGTAGTGTGACTAGAAATCAAGCAGTAAATATATCTAATTTGTGCGTCGTGTCGGAGGCGTTCGAGACCTCTGATGGTGCACTTCTTGGCGAAGTGGCGCTGGGCGTTGAGAGGGGTTCTGCATCAGTGGGGGAGCAGAAGTGAGTTGAAAGAGTCTATTGCAATCTGGTAGGGGCACGTGAGGCAGTTGAAAAGTGGATAGGAAGTTCTGGAGATCCGCCGTGGAGTGGAGTTCTGCTGTAGTAGTTCTGTATTTAGCTATTAGGGAGAATGGGAATCCCCATCTGTAGATGCTCCGTGAATTCTTTAGTAGTAGAAGTAACGGCTTGAGTGCAGCCCTCAGTTTGAGTGTGCGCAAAGAGAGGTCAGGAAACAGATGAAGTGGATGACCATTGTACGAAAGAGATTTCAAGTTCCTGGCCTTTTTCATTATTTCGTCTTTCAGGACAAAGATTCTGCGGTAGATTCTGCGGATGACGTCTCTGGGTTTGGCTGGATCAGGGTTTTTCGCCCTGAGTGCTCTGTGGGCTCTGTCTAATTCCAGAGTCCAGAGGTTTTTGTAGAATGTCATTGAAGATTTTCTGCAGGGTTGGTGTAATTTCTTGAGGTGGGACCGATTCCGGCAAGCCTTTGATCCTTATATTATTTTGTCTGTTTCTGTTATCTAGGTCATCTAGGTGGGCAATTTCAGCTGCCTGGTGCAGAGAAAGGTTCTGTGTGGTTTCTTGTAGAATTTGGATTTGATTGGTAACAGTGGTACAAAAGTCCTCTAAGGAGTGCACTTTCTCCTTCTGTATTGACAGGTTTAAGGTCTTGTCGCCATGCAAGGCGTAAGTCCGCCACCATTTCTTGGATATCTGATTTCGTCAGCAGTAGAGCTAGTAAGGCTTTTAGCTCTGGGTGTTTTTTAAGGTATGTGTAGCCATCTCAGGAGACGGTAAAGATGGGTCAGCTGAGGCTGAACAAGCGATCTCTGGGCGATCTGGAGTGCGGGTTCGGCAGTGATTCTGTCTGTGTTCAGTCAGGGTGTCATCTGAGTGGTCGGCATGCAAAGCAGAGTCGCATATTTTTTTATTGGAGTTTTAAACAACTTCTTTTTGGCAGGATGGCTGGTACCTCAGTAGTCAGGGGTGTCACTGTCTGCCACGGAGTCGTGAGGGTCACTGTCTGAGTGTGACTCATCTGAGTCCATAGTATCAGCCCTGGTAAGTGCATTAACAGCAGGAGGACCAGGAACAGGCAGTTGGTAAGATGTCAGTGGAAGTTGTCAGTCAGTAGCAGAGTAAGCAGTAGGCGCCACTGTAGCAGCATAGCTTTGGGTGCCCACCACTGGTGAGCAGTTAGGAGCTGGTTGGTGGGTTATAGTGTACCCCTTGGTGGCATATTGTGGAGGAGGTTGGGCATGAGGAGAGGGCCACGGTCAGGCTCTCCCCGGTTGTCAGGCTCACCCCTTCCTTAGATGTGCTGGCAGGGGGCAAAGGGTTAATGGAGGAGGTTGCAGCCTCTCTAACAGTGAGGGTAGAGGGGCATTCTGCGGTCCGGGAGACAGCTGGTGGGGTTCTGGCTCACCTCTGGTGTCTGGGTGTGCTGGTGGGGAAGGGCCTCCACTCCCAGGAGATGTATGAGAGGACTGGGAGGAGGTTGCGCTTCTATGTGCAGCTTCTTCTCACGTGAGTTTCGGTGATCAGTGCGCATAGGGGGTGTCTGGTGTGTGCACAAGCTAGCAGGGGCTGCCGGAGGATGTGGCGGCGTTGCCGAGTCCATCATGTGGGATCGCGACGGTGCGGAGGTCAGTGCGGGAGCCGTGAAGCCAGAAGTCCCCTCCTGTGGGGGTTGCGCAGCGGCATCTTGTTGAGGTGGCAGGGGAGCCGGGGGTCCCCGTTGAGTAAGATAAGCCAAGAAGGATCTGCCTCCCATAGCAGATGCAGGGTTCCCAAATACAGCGGTCTAGGTGGGAGCTCTAAGTCCAGGCATCTCATCCCGTGCGTGCCAAGCCATGCCCCCCGACAAATACTGTTTTTAAGCTTACTCATGCACATTGTACATCTAAGTGCATACCTCATACGTACATCTAAGTTGCATACCATTTTGTTCCTGTTAAAGTTTTAAGGGCCTAGATACTGTGAAAGGCCAGTCAAAAGTACACACCTGCTGGTGTTGTAGACAAATACTGTTTTTAAGCATACGGGAGTGCATTGTCCTCCCCTCATAAGTGCATACCACACACCTACATCTAAGTGGTGTACCATTTTGTTCCTGGTAAAGTCTTAAGGGCCTGGATACTGTGAAAGGCCAGCCAAAAGTACACACCTGCAGGTCTTGTAGACAAATACTGTTTTTAAGCGTACTGGAGCGCATTGTCCTCCCCTCATAAGTGCCTAATACATACGTACATCTAGGTGGTGTACCGTTTTGTTCCTGTTAAAGTCTCCAGCCACCTCCAGGCAACTATATGGTCTCCTCATGCTTCTGCCACCACCTGGCTGTGTTATTAAGCCACTATATGGTCTCCACATGCTGCAGCCAACTCCAGGCTGTGTCATTCAGCCACTATATAGCCTCCTCATGCTTCCGTCACCTCCAGGCTGTGTCACTGTACCGCCACGGGGTCTCCTCATGCTGCTGGTGCATTAAATAAAACTTTTTAGGTTCGTCTATTTAAAATCTTCAATTTAAATGTAAAAAAATATCTTTAATCTCTTCAATTGTGAGGCTCTATTGTCTCGTCAGACTCTTGCCACCTCCAGGCTGGATCATTTAGCCAAATTATGGTCTCCTCATGCTGCTGCCACCTCCACGCTGTGTCATTCAGCCAATAAATGGTCTCCTCATGCTGCCGACAACTCCAGGCTGTCATTCAGCCACTATATGGTCTCCTCATGCTCCGCCAACTCCAGGCTGTGTCATCCAGCCACTATATGGTCTGCTCTTGCTGCCGCCAATTCCAGGCTGTGTCATTCAGCCACTATATTGTCTCCTCATGCTACGTCTGACCTCGCCTCTGTCTAGTCCTTGTTTACTGCACCAGTCTCAGCTGCCAGAGAGGTCAAGTCGCTACTGGGGAACACGACCTGGTAGTTACCACCGCAGCAAGTCCATCCTGCTTTGCGGGGGGGGGCTCTGGTGAACACTAGTAACTACTTAGAATCGATTCCCCAGTACGACCCGCACCATCGCCTCTCTGGCACAGAGGATCCACCTCCTGTGTCCTCACCAGCCGCCAGTCCGGATCCTGACACCCCTTAAGGACGCAGGGTTTTTCTGCTTTTGCATTTTCATTTTTTTCCTCATCACCTTCTAAAAATCCTAACACTTTCAATTTTGCACATAAATTGTTTATTGTGCTACCAATTCTACTTTTCAGTGACATTAGTCATTTTACCCAAAAATCCACGGCGAAATGGGAAAAAAATTCATTGTGCGACAAATTGAAGAAAAAATTTCATTTTGTTATATTTGGGGGCTTCCATTTCTACGCTGTGCATTTTTCGGTAAAAATAACACCTTATCTTTATTCTGTAGGTCCATATGGTCAAAATTATACCCTACTTATATAGGTTGGATATTGCCGTACTTCGGAAAAAAATCATAACTACATGCATATACAAATTTATATGCTAAGAATTCTCATCTTCTAACCCCTATAACTTTTTTATTTTTCCGTATACAGGCCGGTAAGTGGACTCATTTTTTTGTGTCGTGTTTTGAAGTTTTCATCTGTACCATTTTTGTATTGATTGGACTTTTTGATCGCTTTTTATTCATTTTTTCATGATATAAAAAGTGACCAAAAATACGCTATTTTGGAATTTTAAATTTTTTTGCACATACGCACATGCGATTTAATTAACAATATATTTTTATAGTTCGGACATTTCCGCATGTGGTGAAACCACATTTATTTTTATTTTTATTTGCATAGTTTTTTTTATGGGAAAAGGGGGGTGATTCAAACTTTTATTAGGGAATAATTAGTGAATTTTTTTTTTTTGCAGTGCTATAGCTCCCATAGGGAGCTATAGCACTGCATACACTGATCTCCTATGCTGATCCCTGCAAAACCATAGCTTTGCATAGATCAGCGAGATAGGGGCTCGATTGCTTAAGCCTGTAGCTCAGGCTTGGAGCAATCAAACCCAGATCGGATGCGACGGAGCAAGGTAAGGGGGTCTCCGCTCGCGTCCTAGCTGATCGGAACATCGTGATTTTACCGCGATGTCCCGATCAGCCCGACTGAGCTGCCGGGAAGCGTTTACTTTCACTTTCAAATGCGGCGGACAACTTTGATCGATGCGTCTGAAGGGTTAATAGCACCCGGCGCAACGATCGGTGCCGCACACTGTTAGCCCAGGGTCCCGGCTATGAATAGCAGCTGGGACCAACCCGGTGTGATGCGGGGTCACAGTGTGACCCCGTTTTAAACACCGGGATCGGGCGTAGGGCGTACAGGTACGCCCTACGTCCTTAACAGGTTAAATAAAACTTTTTAGGTTCATCTATTTGAAATCTTCAATTTAAATGTTAAAAAATGTCTTTAATCTTTTCAATTGTGAGGCCCTATGGTCTCGTCAGGCTGTTGCCACCTCCAGGCTTGGTCATTCAGCCACTATATGTTCTCCTCATGCTGCTGCCACCTCCATGCTGTACGATTCAGCCACTATATAGTCTCCTCATTCTGCTGCCACCTCCAATCTGTGTCATTCAGCCACTATATGGTCTCCTCTTGCAGCCGCCACTCCACGCTGTGTCATTCAGGCACTATATGGTCTACTCATGCTGCCGCCACCTCTACGCTGTGTCTTTCAGCCACTATATGGTCTCCTCATACTGATGCCACCTCCAGACTCAAATGCCTCAAATCTGCATGTCATACTAACACCCTATGTGTGTTACAGCAAGGCAAAGTGTTCTACACCCCTATTTAGGCTCTCTGTAGGCCAGAAATAGCCGTCTTTAATACAGATTCGCCATTAATAAATTCTGTCCTAACCAAATTTTGGGGGAAAATTCAGCGAATCAGCCGAATTACATTTCTCTAAAATTACCTCATCTCTAGTACACACAGACAGGCTCAAGGACTGGCCCACCTTCTGTTCCACAAAATTGTGCAGGGCTGTACTGCCTTTTTCGCAAAGAAATGACGGCTTGGCAAAAGCTATCAGTTCTCTGAAAGGTGCAGAGTCCACCACTTGAAAAGGGAGGGACTCTAGGACCAGCAACTTGGACAGGAGCACATTCAACTTCTGCACCGTTGAATGAGTGGGCACATACTGTTGTCTCTTGGATATGGCTTCGCCAATGGATTTGTGGCAGAATGACTGACTCGAGGTAGGAGGAGCAGGAGCCTCTGGGGTGACAGAAGATGGGTATGACAGACAGCTCCCTTCATCTGAGGAGGTGGTTATGCCTTGGCTGGCTGAAACAGGGAGCTGAGTGCCACTGGGTAATGCAGCCGGCTGGACCACTGCATCGGAGCCACGGTTCTCCCAGGCTGCTTCATGGTGACGCTGCATAGGTTGATGCCGTGGTGCTAACATTGGGACCCTGGCCACGCTTCACCTTCTGCTGACACATCTTGCATGTGGGCAGGTTAACATCCTTCGGATGCTTGATGAAAAAATGCCACACCGCCGAGTAGCTGATTTTCTGCTACTTGACTGCTACTGCCGCCAACTCCACTACCGGGAAGGCAGGCTGCCGCAAAGCAGGTGGTCTACCCTGGGCACGTTTGGCTCCAGACTTCCCACTTCTGCCACCAAACTGACTGCCAACCATGCTACCACCTTGCTGGCTCAGCTGCTGCCTCAAGGGCAACCTGTAATGCTCTTCTCCTGATGATGATGAAACCCCTTCTGCACCCGGCTCCCAAGTACAATCGGCTTCATCATCATCGAGTTGTGTCTGCATGTCACTTATATCCTCCTCAGGTTCCTCAACAGTGTCTGCTTCAGGAGCCTGAACGCTCGCAACACCACCTCCCATGCCACTCTCATCATCACTACTTGCCCACCTAGCGGAGAAATCGGCGGATGTCTCCTCCAGTTCTTGGCTGGGCAGTAGCTGCTGAATGTCCTGTAGTAGATCATCCTACCTAAATAGTGGAGCTGAACCCAAAGCATACGATACTTCTGTGGGGGAGGGAACAGCATAGGACAGAGGCAATGGGAGGACAGGGATTGCTCCTGGGCCATGCCAACTGAGGGTTGTGTCCGAGAAACCCACTGACTGTTGACTGGGGGTGTCAGATGTCACTTGTGATGAAGTGGATGACCGAGCTAACCAATCGATGACGGCAAATGGGTTGCTGGTCGAGACACGACCACTAGCTGATCCCGGGAGCTCAGGCCTCTCGCTGCGACTCCTGCTGCAACTCGCCCCAGTCTGCTGTGAACGGTTCCTGCGCCTGAAGAATTTAGGCCTCTGCCACTCCTCTGTGCATGTCCTGGCATTTCTTCTCCAGACATACTTAATGCGTTTATTAGGGGAGGACAATACGCTCCACTAAGTTTAAAAAAGCATTTGTCTAGAACAGCAGCAGATGTGTACTTTTTTCTTGCCTTTCACAGTAACTAGGCCCTTAAGACTTTAACAGGAACAAAATGGTACACCACGAAGATGTACATACGTGGTATGCACTTATGAGGGGAGTACAATACACTCGCTACACTTAAAACAGTATTTGTCAAGAACAGCCACAGATGTGTATTTTTGGCTGGCCTTTCACAGTAACTAGGCCCTTAAAACTTTAACAGGAGCAAAATGGTACACCACGAAGATGTATGTACGTGGTATGCACTTATGAGGGGAGTACAATACGCTCAACTGCACTTTAAACAGTATTTGTCTAGAACAGCAGCAGGTGTGTTCTTTTGGCTGGCCTTTCACAGTAACTAGGCCCTTAGGACTATAATGGGAACAAAATGGTACTCCACGTAGATGTATGTATGTGGTATGCACTTAGGAGGGGAGTACAATACGCTCGCTACACTTAAAACAGTATTTGTCAAGAACAGCCACAGATGTGTACTTTTGGCTGGCCTTTCACAGTAACTAGGCCCTTAAGACTTTAACAGGAACAAAATGGTACACCACGAAGATGTATGTACGTGGTATGCACTTATGAGGGGAGTACAATACGCTCAACTGCACTTTAAACAGTATTTGTCTAGAACAGCAGCAGGTGTGTTCTTTTGGCTGGCCTTTCACAGTAACTAGGCCCTTAGGACTATAATGGGAACAAAATGGTACTCCACGTAGATGTACGTACGTGGTATGCACTTAGGAGGGGAGTACAATACGCTCCACTACACTTAAAACAGTGTTTGTCTAGAACAGCAGCAGGTGTGTACTTTTGGCTGGCCTTTCACAGTAACTAGGCCCTTAAGACTTTAACAGGAACAAAACAAAAACACACATGAAATCCACCTGGAGTTTGCAAAAAAAGCACCCATTGGACTTTCAGATTGTGAGAAAAAAGATTCTCTAGTCTGTAGGAATCAGGTACTTCTGATCACCTGCCCAATAGCACCCCTACAGGGAAGCATGGTGACAGCAGAATCATGCTAAGAGGGTGTTCTTCAGAGTCTGAGACAAGGAGACTGGTCAGGGTTGAGGAAAAACTAAAAGGAGCAAAGTACAAAGATATTCCTAATTAAAACCTGATCCAGAAGTCTCTGAACTTAAGACTGGGCCAAAAGTTCACTTTCTATCAAGATAATGACTCTAAGCAGACAGACAAGACAATACAAGGGTGGCTAAAGGACAACTTTGTGAATGTTCTCGAGTGGTTCAATAGGAAAGAACACTAAGGTCATAAAATATAGCCTTTATTGGTATACATTAAAATACGAAACATACAAAAATTAATATATGCAAGATATATGTGATAACAAGATATTATTGCCAAAACACAGCTAGTCCTAGTTGTGGACCAATCGCTAATGGCCCCTATGACTGGCCCTGCTGGTCTATGCAGACCCCCTACCTGTTAATGCAGGGAGGCCTTCCTTCAGAGAGCCAACCCGCATCCGAAACCTCCTACCTCTCCCTAGTTAGGAATGAAGGGGGAAGAAGCCAGGTGCAGTGTGACCATATAGAGCATCAATGATCAAATAGCTGGTTTTACTTAAACCTCCAAAACACTTTCAGTGAGTATTAGAAGTTGTAAAAACATATATACAATCTTTACAGTTCTTACTGCTAGTCACAATCAAGCAAATCCAACACGTTTCATTGTATCGCATAAACAAGCGGCACAACTTCAGGGTCTAGTGCCAGATGACACTTTTATAAACATATGTCACTTTTCTCACAGAAAATAAATATCATGTTAAGAAAACATGGAGGTATTGGTAAACATCAGATATATTATGATAAGGAGACCTGAGGTATATGTCCGTATTAGTGGTAGTCCGGACAAAGTATTGTATCCCACTAGTAAATAGGTTGTGGAGTTGCTGTTTTCAATAATCCTCTTGGTCTGACTTCTGATTTGAATGACTGTCAGTTGCAGACAAGGAGCCTAAAGGGGTACTCCGGTGAAAACCTTTTTTCTTTTAAATCAACTGGTGGCAGAAAGTTAAACATATTTGTAAATTACTTCTATTAAAAAATCTTAATCCTTCCTGTACTTATTAGCTGCTGAATACTACAGAGGAAATTATTTTATTTTTGGAATGCTCTCTGATGACATCACGAGCACAGTTCTCTCTGCTGACGTTATTATAATAATAATGCTTTATTTATTGTTGTCCTTAGTGGGATTTGAACCTAAGTCCCCAGCACTGCTAACCACTGAGCCACCATGCTGCCCTTAACATATATCTGCTATGCATTGTTGCTAAAATGGACAGAGATGTCAGCAGAGCGCACTGTGCTCGTGATGTCATCAGTGTTCCAAAAAGAAAGGAATTTACTCTGTAGCATTCAGCAGCTAATAAGTACTGGAAGGATTAAGATTTTTTTTACAGAAGTAATTTACAAATATTTTTAACTTTCTGCCACCAGTTGATTTAAAAGAAAAAAGGTTTTCACCGGAGTACCCCTTTAATTTTAGATATAGGGTATGGAGCCCATAGATAGCGTGGCCAGGGTGGTGGTGATTAGCGTGATGTCCGGGGGTGTGGGGCTCCAAACTGGTGTCAGTTTCACCTATTAGTTCTCGAGTGGTTCAGCCAGAATCCTGACTTGAACCCAAATAAACATCTCTGAGGAAACGTGAAAACGGCTTCTTCCAACGATCTCCATTGTTGGAAAGAAATGGCAGAAAACCCCCAAATAGAGGGGTGCAAACCTTGCGACATCATCCCCAAGAAGACTGGAGCCTGTAATTGCTGCCAAAGGAGCTTGAAATACGTACTGAGAAAAGGGTTTGAATACTTTATTCAATGCAATATTTTTGTTTTTCCTTTTCAGTAAATTAGCGAATATATCTAACATTCTGTTTTCCCTATTATTACTGAGTGCAGAATGACAGGGAAAAGACTTTCTTTTTTATTTTTATCAGCATAACAAAATGAAAATCGTGAAAGTGTGAAAGGATCTAAAGACTTTCTGACTGCACTGTATTATACTTCCCTGTGTCTATAGGAAAGCACATTACTACCTGTGAATTTAAGTATAGGCATCTGCTAGGGCATACCTGAAGTTGCCAGGCTAACAGGAAGGCGGCACACAATGATTGGTATTAATTGCACTGCTTAAGTGGTTAAAAACTCCAGGCATTATTTTCTCTGATACCTAGGATACCTGATAAGTAGACACCTCCTTTCATAACATCTATTCTCTTTATACATCTTATGGTTTTACTAGCATGGAGTTAAGGCATGTAGTGTTCTTTATGTGGTGTTGCCGTTTACAGGGAGTTTATTTTGCTTGTAAATAAATATCAATACATAAAATGCATTAGTGTAACAATATGCCAAAGTCCATGACAAAAAATAAGAGTGACTTTTTCACTTCATCCTCTTCCCATCTTTAAAAGGTTGTAATAGCTTTTCTCCAGCCTCACGGAATGTTGCACCATTTGTTATTCTTTTACATTCTATAGCCCATTGACAGAAGACAGGCATTTTATTCGAAATATGCTCAAACAAATAAAAGAAAAAAGCGTGCAGCCATCCAAATATAAAACCTTATCTAAAATGGTCCAAGTGGCCTTGCATTTTACATTTTTTACTCTCAAGTTAATTTGTAGACTCTGGGATAAGAGCACTTTAGTAAGAAAAAAACAGAGCAATTTCAATGCATCAAAGTTAGAAAGAAGCAAGAGCATAAGCATTTCACGTATGAAATAATGTGTATCGCAGTATATTCTCCAGAGGTTTCAGAAATGACAATGGTGGCAGAAAAATTGCAGGGAAATATTCTAGGGTTAAGATTGATTCTGTGGAGACATTACAGCCAGACCAATAACGTAAGGACTGAATATAATTGAGAAGAGACACATCTTATCTTAAATACCTGGTGATCCAATGTCATTACCCATAAACTTGGCCTTTTTCCACCTCTTTTTTTCCCAGAAGACCTGCTTTTGAGGCCTGTTAGGATGCAGCCTATTTGCTAGTGGACAGCTAAATCAGCCCCGTCTCACATGAGCAATGTTAAATGGTGTGCTTGACTGATCTCATGAAAATCTAATCTAATATTCATCACCCAGATCAAACACTTCTCAAATAATAATTATCCAAACCAATCTGACAAATCCCAGCAAGTGTCATTTCTGACACAATTTGTGCCACTTTATTTAAGGCTTCCTGCATTTTGCAAGTAAAGACCGCGGCTGATAGAATTGTGAATGTGTATTCCATGCCTGCCAAGCCACCAGCACTCCAGAAATCAATCCTCATAGTCAATATTATCAAATTTTTCCTTCCTGTTTATGAGACCTAGAAAAGGTAATTCTGGAGACTTTTTAAATATTTAGCCATATCGGTAAGTAACAAATGAGTTCAATATTACTTACTCTAAAAGGGATGCCAACAAAGAACATAGATACAGGGTAGGGGTACTAATTGAACCAGCGATAAATAGAGAAGTTACATCCCGCATAAAGAATATACAAGTAAAAGAACTGGTGCTCAGGATGTGCCTAACATTTAACTTTTACTAGATACAATTAAAATATACAAATATAATAAGTGTCCAAGTGTAACTAATAGTACAAAAATCAAACTACGGCCTAACAAATCAATCCCAAAGCACTCACTGGGTTTTGCAGGGCCCAGCCAGCCCAGTGGTGCCATACCCCGAGGGCATATATACAAGACCTCAAGGGTGTTTGGCGAATACCACAACGGGTGTGTAGAAAATGCCACCAACACGTTTCTACCACTGGGTATAAGAGTGGCATCAGACGCCAGATCCTCACTGCACACAGCGAGAGAGCTGGACAACTACGACTCCCTGCACATTGCAGGTTATTCCTCCCAGCTCCTTAGTTAACAAGCTAAACTGTGGATCCAAATGACTATCCTTCTATTGGCTTTGAGAACATGGTGGTATGACCTCTAGGGAAAGTGCTTTTTTCCACAGGAACACTGAATTATCCATATTGAGTCTGTTCTATATTGATCTTCCTTTATGGGTGGTTAAGGGCTAGACTATTTTTTTTACAGGTCCTGTTGTTCACCCCTTTCATTATATGCTATGACTGCACAACTATATTTTCGGTCTTTCTATAATCGTGTATTATATACCTCCCTGAAGATGCCACTGTAATACCCAGTGGTAGAAACGCGTTGGTTATATTTTCTATACACCCGTTGTGATATTCACTATACAACCTTTTGGTGTTATATATATGCCCTCGGGGTGTGGCACCACTAGGCTGGCAAGGCCCTGCAAAATCCAGTGAGTTCTTTGTGATTGATTTGTTAGGCTGTAGTCTGACTATTGTATAACTACTTACACTTGTACACTTATTCTAAAAGGGACGTGCAAAAAACAAATAAAAAGTGAAATGTATGTATAAAAAGGGCAAATGTGTTTCTCCATTTATCATTATGTTTAACCATGTATTGTAAATATTAGTTTATCTGCTATTACCCTAACCAAAGCAATTGCGCATGGGCCCTGGAGCCAGAGGCTGGTTTCACTCGGGCGGTAATATGGCCATATTTTTGTGTTCATATTAGCGCCACAAGTCCTGGCCTGAGCACAAGTCTGCTGACCCAGACTGATAGCGGTTAGTTCTTATCATCAGACCTACATTCAGGCTGGGACAGAATATGGACACAAAAATACAGCCTTAGTATTCCCTTGTTTGGTCCCCCTAGAGAGCAGTGCAAGAAATATACCAACAGCAAATTGAGTCCTCTGACACATGTAAAGGTGCTACAATATTTCAACTAAGCCATCTGATTGGTTGCTACCGGCAACTGCACCACTTTTCCTCTGCACAGTTTTTTTTTTATAGATCTTCCCCAAAGCCTTTCTGTGATTTGTAAATCAATACTTTCTCAAGGATAACAGATCATCAGTTTGTTCTCCTAGAGAAAGCCACAGTTTTAGTGGTGAAACATGTAAGAGTGTAACAGTTTCTGATTTTAGATTGCAGTTCCTGGGTCTCTGTAGTTTATACCATACATTAATAAAGCATTGGGGTTGCAAAAATAGGTGGAGGATTAGCGTGCCCGTGACTGTGGTGCACAATAATTTCACAGGTACTAAGGTGCATCTATTAGCCTTCATTAGGGCACAAATAAAAGTAACTCTACTTTAGACTCGAAATACTTATATATAGTACAAGTGACATGTTAACAAATTGAGAATGTAATCTGGATATCAAGCAGTGTGTGATTGAGCTGCAGTGAATTGCAGAGGTTGTGGCACTAGCAGGACCCCTGAAACTGACATAAATTTAAGACCATAGGGACTGTGTTTCTAATCACCTTATTACTTATTATGTTTTTTAATTTGACACATGATATGAGAAGGATCCATGTCCTACAATGCTGGGAGTTGTTGTTTTGCAACAGCTGGAGGCTCCGTTTTTGAAACACTGCCGTTCGAGACGTTTAAAAGTTTTTATGGGGAGGGGGGGGGGGGTAACTGTGTAAGGGTGCGTGTATATGTAATGTTTTACCTTTTATTTTGTATAGGTGTGGTGTAGTGTAGTGTTATTAGGGTACATTCACATGGGCGGGGATTTACAGCGAGTTTCCCGCTGGGAGTTTAAGCTGCGGTGGAAAATTTGCCGCACTGTAAACCAATGACCATGTAAATTAACATGGGGGGGTGGAAACCTCCAGCTGTTGCCAAACTACAACTCTCAGCATGCACTGACAGACCTTGCATGCTGGGAGTTGTTGTTATGCAACAGCTGGATGCACACTGGTTGAGAAACACTGAGTTAGGGTTTTGCAATGAGCGTGCCTTCAGCTGTTGCAAAACTACAACTCTCAGCATCCACTGACAGCCAAAGGGCAAGCTGGGAGTTGTAGTTATGCAACAAGTTGTAGTTATGCTGGAGGGACACTACTACAATTCCCAGCATGCCCTTTGGCTGTCCATACATGCTGGGAGTTGCAGTTACGCAACAGCTGGAGGCACACTTTTTCATAAAATAAATGTGCCTCCAGCTCTTGCATAACTACAACTCCAAGCATGAACCTTAGGCTGTGCATGCTGGGAGATGTACTAATATAACAGAAGGAGGCACACAGACCTCACCTCCTGCTGTTTCCTTTCACTGCCGCTGCTGCTGTCACTGCCGCCGCCACTGCTGCCTCCGCCACTGCCTCAAGGAGCCCCCGCGAGCTCCGGAACTGTAAGGGACTCCCACCTTTGCCCCGATCACCACCCAGCAGGAGATGTAATTGGTGCCACCTCACGGCACCAATCGGACAGCACCAATCACCCTTTTTTTCCAGGTCACCAGGCCAAAGCCAGAAAAGCCGGAAAAGCCTAGATTCGCCTGTCAGAACTGACGGGTGAATCACATCGAGTCTCAGGAGCCCCCCAGACATTGTCACGGGATACCTGCTGAAGGATTCCAGCAGGTATCCCTTTCCATTCACCTCCCAGTTACCGGCTGTGAACGGAAAATTCGAGGGCGGCCCAGGATGCAACAAAAGGCTACATATAGGGAGTGATTTACTAAGAATGGGTGTTGCTTTCTGTGTGGGTGGTTTTCATGGTATTTCATTTTTCATGGTATTTACTAATTTGTTGCTTCGAGCTGTCGTGTTTTCTAGCTCAAATACTTCAGATTTTTGTGGGAAGATTAGTACATTTATTGGCATTTTTAGAAACTGTCATGGACAGGGCCCTTTTCCCAGCAGCCACGTCCCTTTTCCAGGTTTTCACAGTAACACAGAGAGTTGGTCGGGTTTAAGAGATCTTTTTGGGCGCAAAATCTGGCGCATGAAATGTGCAACACAATTTGGGAGTAAAACCCAATACAAAGTAGTCAGGATCACATTAGTAAATGACCCCCATTGTCTATGATGAAAGGGAAGATAATTGTTTATATTCTGGAATTATCATGACTTATTATTATTTAAGGGGATATACAGAATGTCAGTAATTTAGAATTAGATTAGTGAGGATATTCATTCACTCATAGTGTTCAAAGAAGAATCTTTTTTCACAGCGTAAAGAGAAAATGATTTATGTTTAAATGTGAGAACATTTTTGGAAAAAAAAATCACTGCACATTCATTTTAGCATATTTAAATCTTTTTCTTCAACTTGATTTTAGTATTTTACATTACCAAGCAACAACAATAGAGGAGCAGTGACCTTTCTCAACACAAAATCAAAGGGACTGTCTTAGCTCACATCTGAAAACCACATGCATAGGTTAGAAGGGGGTAATGCTGAGTTTAGAGATATATATATTATAATATTATTTTATTGAGTGTTTTTTAGGGTAAAACATTGTTTAAAGCAAAACTGTCATTCGCTAATTAACCAACTGCAATGTATATCATATATGATAACAAAAGTATGTATGTCATACCTAGTAACTAGTGTCCAAGTCTTTATTTTGTTTAATGTGCTACCCAAGTGTCACAGAAGACTGATGTAGGGTCTATTGTGCTCTACGTCCGCAACATGTGTGCATTGTATCCCCACCGTCCTGCAGCTTGACAGACTGGCTGGGCTCAGTTTATGTAGCAAAACACACATCCAGCCATGCAGGTAGGGGAGCAATTGGTAACACCTCATTGGTAACACTTACCAAACAAGAGAGACCGAATCAGATCTTTCCTGCTACTGTACTCTGCCTATGCACATGCAGGGTGAGGGTTACCAGTGAGGCCGCAGCTTCAGCAGCACCACAATATGATGCAACAGCGCATGCATGGGATTTTAGCTGAAATTGGCGGCATCAGCTGAGCCCAGCTGTCCGTCAAGCTGCAGGAGGGCAGGGATACAGCGATGTCGTCCTAGAGCATGGTAGACCAACTTCTGTGGCACTTTGATGGCACAAAGTTGTTTTAGGGCAATAAAGACATTAGTTGCAAAGGTGTCACATGCATACATTTTATTGTAATCTTTTAAACAGTGCCACCAGTTCATCTGTGATAGGACGTTTATAAAAATTAGAGAAAGTGAATCCTGCTCCCACTCCTATAAACTGTGACGGACGGTTCTCCATTAAATAAACTTATACAATGAAAATCTGTCAATCACTGAGTATTGTCGGTGAAAGCAGGACTCACATGAATACTTGCAACAGTTTATAGTATTTATAATACTTCTATATGAAATTTTAGAAAATGCTCTATTCCTGAGATTATCACCTTCTGCACTGCTGACCTTAGCTACATCCTTTTAAAGAGCATAGGGCATAGTTTGGCTCTATATAACAGAAAAGTTATAAATGTAATACACCATTCATAGCAGTCTATTGTGCAATATTATAGCTTCATATGCCTACAGCATTAGAATCTATCTAAAAACACAATGGCATGCACCATCTGATGCCATCTTACGGGGTTATTCTCATGTAGAGTCATTAAATTTAAGAGATAAAATCCCCTTAATATTGTTCTGAATGAAAGTACCTCACACATGGACTCTATGTGAAGCACTATAACTTACATTGTACCTTTAACCCTTTAAGGACCAAGCCCATTTCGGCCTTAAGGACCAGGACAATTTTTGTTTTTGCACTTTCGTTTTTTTCCTCCTCCCCCTCTAAAAATCATAATGCTTTCAATTTTACACCTACAGACCCATAGAAGGGCTTGGTTTTGCGTCAACAATTGTACATTTGTAATGACATCAATCATTTCATAACAAAATTTACGGCGAAACCAGAAAAAAAATATTTGTGGGGTGAAATTGAAAACAAACAAACAAAACCCCACCAATTTGAAAGCTTTGGGGGCTTCTGTTTCTAAGCAGTGCACTTTTCAGTAAAAAGGACATCTTATCTTTATTCTGTAGGTCCGTACGGTTACTAGGATACCTAATTTATACCTCATTTTATTTTATTGTACTACTGTATATACTCGCGTATAAGCCGACCCGAGTATAAGCCGAGACCCCTAATTTCAACCCAAAATCCCAGGAAAAGTTATTGACTCGAGTATAAGCCTAGGGTGGGAAATACATCATCCCCCCCTGTCATCATCCAGACCCGTCATTAACATCATCATCACCGCATGTCATCATCCAGACCCTCATCATCATCACCTGTCATCATCCCCTTGTCATCATCCCACACATCCCCCCTTCATCATCCCCACCCCCCTTCATCATCCCCTTGTCATCATCCCCACCCCCCTCCATCATCCCCTTGTAATCATCCCACACCCCCCCTTCATCATCCCCTTGTCATCATCCCCACCCCCCTTCATCATCCCACACCTCCCCTTCATCATCCTCTTGTCATCATCCCACACCCCCCCTTCAACATCCTCTTTTCATCATCCGCCCTCAGTGGTCTTCAACCTGCGGACCTCCAGAGGTTTCAAAACTACAACTCCCAGCAAGCCCGGGCAGCCATCGGCTGTCCGGGCTTGCTGGGAGTTGTAGTTTTGAAACCTCCGGAGGTCTGCAGGTTGAAGACCACTGCGGCCTTCGACATCATCCAGCCCCCTCTCACCCCCCTTTAGTTCTGTACAGTACTCACCTCCGCTCGGCACTGGTCCGGTGCTGCAGGACTGTCCGGTGCTGCAGGACTGTCCGGTGCTGCAGGACTGTCCGGAGAGGAGGTGGTCCGGTGGGATAGTGGTTCCGGGCTGCTATCTTCACCGGGGGCGCCTCTTCTCCGCGCTTCGGGCCCAGAATAGAGGCGTTGCCTTGACAATGACGCAGAAGTACGTTGGCAATGAACGTACCTCTGCGTTGTTGTCAAGGCAACGTGACTATTCTGGGGCCGGGCCCGAAGCGCTTAGAAAAGGCCTCCCCGGTGAAGATAGCAGCCCGGAACCACTATCCCACCGGACCACCTCCTCTCCGGACAGTCCTGCAGCACCGGACCAGCGCCGAGCGGAGGTGAGTACTGTACAGAACTAAAGGGGGTGAGAGGGGGCAGGATGATGTCGAAGGCCGCAGTGGTCTTCAACCTGCGGACCTCCGGAGGTTTCAAAACTACAACTCCCAGCAAGCCCGGGCAGCCATCGGCTGTCCGGGCTTGCTGGGAGTTGTAGTTTTGAAACCTCTGGAGGTCCGCATGTTGAAGACCAATGCAGGTGGAGAGTTCACTCGAGTATAAGCCGAGGGGGGTGTTTTCAGCACGAAAAATCGTGCTGAAAAACTCGGCTTATACTCGAGTATATACGGTACATTAAAAAAATTATAACTACATGCACCAAAATTTGTACGTTTAACCCCTTAAGGACTCGGGCTTTTTCCGTTTTTTCATTTTTTAAATTTTTCCTCCTTAACTTTAAAAAATCATAACTCTTAAAAATTTTCACCTAAAATTATATATAATGGCTTAATTTTTGCGTCACTAATTCTACTTTGTAATGACATTAGTCATTTTACCCAAAAATCTACGGTGAAACGGGAAAAAAATCAATGTGCGACAAAATTGATGAAAAAACACAATTTTGTAAGTTTTGGGGGCTTCTATTTTTACGCAGTACATTTTTTGTCAAAAATGATACCTTATCTTTATTCTGTAGGTCCATACGGTTAAAATGATACCCTACTTGTATAGGTTTGAATTTGTATCACTTCCGAAAAAAATCATGAATACATGCAGGAAAATTTATACGTTTAAAATGGTCATCTTTTGACCCCTTTAACTTTTTTATTTTTCTGTGTTCAGGGCGCTTTGAGGACTAATTTTTTGCGCCATCATCTGAAGTTTTTAGCGGTATCATTTTTGTTCTGATCAGACTTTTTGATCACTTTTTATTCACTTTTTTGTGGTATTAAAAGTGATCAAAAATGCGCTATTTTGGACTTTGGAATTTTTTTGCGCATACGCCATTGAACGAGCGGTTTAAAAAGCGGTATATTTTTATAAATCGGACATTTCCACACGCGGCAATACCACATATGTTTATTTTTATTATTATTTACATAATGTTTTTTTTATTTTTGGAAATGCCGGGTGATTCAAACTTTTATTAGGGGAAGGGATAATTGAAAGGGTTAATGATTTTTTTACACTTTTCTTATGCAACATTATAGCTCCCATAAGGGGCTATAACATTGCATTTACTGATCTTTTACACTGATTGATCCATCTCCATAGGAATGGATCAATCAGTGTTTTTGGCGATTGAATGCTCAAGCCTGGATCTCAGGCTTGAAGCATTCATTTGGCGATCGGACAGCACAGGAGAAGGTAAGAAGACCTCCTCCTGTGCTACAGCTGTTCGGGATGCCGCGATTATACCGCGGCGATCCCGAACAGCTCCCTGAGCTAGCCGGGCACTTTTACTTTCGTTTTTAGCCGCGCGGCTCAGCTTTGAGCGCGCGGCTAAAGGGTTAATAACGCGCGGCACAGCGATCAGTGCCGCGCGCTATTAGAGGCGGGTCCCGGCTTCACTATGACGCCAGGCCCGCCGCGATATGATGCGGGGTCACCGTGTGACCCCGCGTTATATCGCAGGACCGGGACTCATGACGTATGCATACGTCATGGGTCCTTAAGAGGTTAAAAATGTTCTCTTCTGACCCCTATACATTTTTTTTTTGCAGACAGGGCTATATGAGGGCTAATTTTTTGCGTCATTATCTGTAGTTTTTATCAGTACCATTTTTGTTTTGATGAAACTTTTAGATCTCTTTTTACAATTTTATTTTATGGTATTTGAAGTGACCAAAAATCGACCGTACAGTTTAACTAACCTTATATTTTAATAGTTTGGATATTTACGGCTGTACCAAATACGATTATGTTTTAGTTTTTTTTGAGTACATAGTTTTATTTAAAATATGGGAAAAGGGGGTGATTCAACTTTTATTAGGGGAGGGACCTGTTCACATTTATTAAAGGACAACTGCAGCGGCATTACACTTATCCCCTATCCACTATCTTATCTTATTCCCTATCCACCCCCCGATCTCCCAAACGGGACGCAGCCATAAGCGCTCATGGTGAGCGCTAAGGCACGTATAGCGTCGACCTAGAGGTCGACGGTGATGCCCCGTCTCCTCCACCACGAATGCTGCCTCCCCGCCTCTCCCATAGAGATGTATGGAGGAGGCGTGCCTGGCACGCCCCCTACACGGGACAGCTGTGGCCCCGTACAGGAGATCACCGGGGGCCCAGCGTTCGGACTCCCCGCAATCAAACACTTATCCCCTATCTTGAGGATAGGGGATAAGTGTTTGTAATGCTGCAGATTTCCTTTAACAGCTCTGGTTAGCTATTCAGCACGTCCTTCCATATTAAGACACCACAACCAACTTTGATTGCAGCGTCTAATGGGTTAATGCTGGGCATCAGCCTGATCGGCAATGTCCGGCATTAACCGTGGGTCCTGGCTGGCTGTTCAGCTCGTGAGCTCGCTTCAAACCCTGGTAACAGGACCAGGGTGTACAGGTACGCTCTTGGTCCTTAAGAGGTTAAGAAATCATGATGTCTAACATGAAAGATGTACATTAGGTTTGAGCACTTTGTATACAAGTACAACGAAACAGTGAAGAAAACTCACATAGCAAATTGAAAAGGCTATAGAGGAAAAACTAAGCAAAATTTTTAATAAAGATCTAATAAGAACATATTTTTTTTTGCAAAGCAAGCCGATAAAATGACTTTCAAAGGTGTCCACAGCCTTTAGAGCTTGAATTGATATTTTGACCAGCCTTAATCTTGTCTAGCAGGATTTATTTGCTTTCAGTTGTCTGTAGAGTTTTAGAGCAGTGCTTTTGCACACTTTCATGAAAGTCTTTTGATATTACTTCATTGGATCATGTTCTATGGTATATCCTTTTGTAGATTAAAATCATTAGGCTAGAGAAAACATTCATGGCCCAGCATGCATTGCAGCCATTTCTCACTGTGTTCTGTAAGCTGTATCTTACAGTGTTACAGCCACAAATATCTTCCCAAACAGCAAATTATAGAATGATATTATGGTATTTTAAAAGTGCCACACTGAAATTACAAAAAAGGCATACTGTATGTATGCAAAGAATAGTCACTATATGTGACTGCAATCCTTGGATATCTACTGTATATGCAATGAATACTGCAACACAGGGACATACACAAGTGGGTGTTTTCATAAAAAAAATGTGCCCTCTTGATCCCCTGTGAACTGTATATGTGTTCTCAGGAAGCCTATACAAATAATACTTTGGTAGATGTGGGTGAGCAGGGATTTTACTGTAACTCTAAGCACATCCTAATGTGCTAACAGTTAAAAGCACCACCTATTTTCTAGGCTGCAGACAGCTTCATGCTAGAGCATCCTCTTCCTTTAGTATGCACTGATGTAGGATGAGGTCACTCATTTTGCTTGTTTTGTCCTGAAGAAAGAGGATGCTCTAGGCTTCTAGTGGCTGTAGGTATGAAGCTGCCTGTAGTGTAGAAGATGAGCGCCTGTGTTCTAGCTGTTGGTGACTGAAAAAGTGCCAGGAGAAGTATGATTTTTATTTATTTATTTTTATATTTTACATAGTAACATAGTTCATAAGGTTGAAAAAAGACCAGAGTCCATCAAGTTCAACCTATAACCCTAATATGTCCCTATTGAGTTGAGTTGTTCAGAGGAAGGCAAAAAAAAAACTCATACTAGAGGTAAAAATTCCTTCCCGACTCCAAATATGGCAGTCAGAATAAATCAACGTTCTGTCCCTATAAATCTAATATATATAACCAGCAATGTTCTTACTCTGCAAAAATGCATCCAGACCCCTTTTAGATTATTTTACAGAGTTCACCAAGACCACCTACTCCGGGAGAGAATTCCACAGTCTCACTGCTCTTACAGTAAAGAACCCCCATCTGTGCTTGTGTAGAAACCTTCTTTCCTCTAGATGTAGAGGATGCCCCCTTGTTATAGATACAGTCCTGGGTATAAATAGATCATGGGAAAGATCTCTGTACTGTCCCCTGATATATTTATACATACTTATTAGGTCTCCCCTAAGCCTTCTTTTTTCTAAACTAAATAACCCTAATTCTGATAATCTTTCTGGGTACTGTAGTCCTCCCATTCTCCGTATTACTCTGGTTACCCGTCTTTGAACCCTCTCCAGCTCCACTATATCTTTCTTGTACACTGGTGCCCAGTACTGTACACAGTATTCTATGTGTGGTCTGACTAGTGATTTATACAGCGGTAGAATTATTTCCTTGTCGTGGGCATCTATGCCCCTATTGATGCACCCTATGATTTTTTTAACCTTGGCAGCAGCTGCCCAACACTGGTCACTACAGCTAAATTTACTGTTAACTAAGACTCCCAAGTCCTTTTCCATGTAAGTCGTCCCAAGTGTTCTCCCATTTAATACATAATCCCAGCCTGGATTTTTCTTCCCCATGTGCATTACCTTTCATTTATAAGTATTGAACCTCATCCGCCACTTCCCAGCCCAAACCTCCAACCTATCCAGATCCATTTGTAACAGTGCCCTGTCCTCTATTGTGTTTACCGCTTTACAGAGTTTAGTGTCATCTGCAAAGATTGCTACTTTACTATTCAACCCCTCTGCAAGGTCATTAATGAATATATTAAATAGGACAGGACCCAAGACGGACCCCTGTGGTAACCCACTAGTAACAGTCACCCAATCAGAATAAGTACCATTAATAACCACCCTCTGTTTCCTATCACTAAGCCAGTTACTTACCCACTTACACACATTCTCCCCCAGCCCAAACCTTCTCATTTTATGCACCAACCTTTTATGTGGAACCGTATCAAATGCTTTGGAAAAATCCAAATATATGACATCCAGTGATTCCCCCGGTCCAGTCTGGAGCTCACCTCCTCGTAAAAGCTGATCAGGTTAGTTTGACAGGACCGATCCCTCATAAATCCATGCTGATAGGGGGTCATACATTTATTTTTATCAAGATATTCCAAAATAACATCTCTTAGGAAACCCTCAAACAATTTACATACAACAGAGGTTATACTAACAGGTCTATAATTCCCGGGGTCACCTTTTGACCCCTTCTTAAATATTGGCACCACATTTGCCATGCGCCAGTCCTGGGAACAGTCCTTGTCACTATAGAGTCCCTGAATATTAAAAATAGGGGTCTGTCTATTACATTACTTAATTCCTTTAGAACACGGGGGTGAATGCGGCAGTGTACTTCTTCCTGGGTTAGACAGGTGACCTGTACTGGGGAGTTTACCTTATCACACTGTATTTCACCTGGCATTTCATTTTCCTCAGCGAATACAGTGGAGAAGAATTTGTTTAATATATTTGCTTTTTCCTGATCCCCGTTTATAATTTCTTCCTCATAATTTTTTAAAGGGCCTACACTTTCGTTTTTGACCTTTTTTTTTTTTGCTATTTATATAGTTAAAGAACATTTTGGGGTTAGTTTTACTCTCTTTGGCAATGAGTCTTTCTGTTTCTATTTTTGTGGCTTTTATCTGTTTTTTTTTTTTTACATATTTTACATATTTCTCTATAGCTTTTTCATGCTTTTTCACTGCTGTTCTGTTTTAGTAATTTAAATGCTTTATTTTTGTAATTTATTTCCCCCTTAACATTTTTATTCATCCATATTGGTTTTCTTTTATTTCTGACCCTTTTATTCCCGTAAGGTATATACATCTTACAGTGAAAATGTAAGATATTTTTAAAAGTCTCCCATTTAGTGTCAGTATTGTTCTTTTTGAGGACATTATCCCATTTTATATTGTTAAGGGCTTCTCTGAGTTGGTCAAACTCTGCCTTCCCAAAGTTCATTGTTTTTGTGGCCCCTAGAGAGATTCCCTTATTGCAGAACAAGTTATAATGTATTATATTATGATCACTATTTCCTCGGTATCCATCTACTTGCACATCTACTCTGTCAGGTATGTTGGTTAATATTAAGTCTAGTTGGATGCCCCCTCTGGTAGGGTTCTGCACCATTTGGGACAGATAATTGTCTTTAGCTATAGTCAGAAACCTGTTTTCTTTATGCGATTCACAGGTCTTAGTAATTTATATCAGGATAGTTAAAGTCCCCCATTATTATCACTTTGATTTGCTGCCTTGTTTATTTGCCTCAATAATTGATCTTCTGGCTCTTCCATTATGTTTGGTGGCTTATAGTAAACCCCTATCAGAATTTTTTTTATTTTTATCTCCATATATTTCTACCCACATTATCGTTTCCCTCCCAAATATCCTCCAGCAGTGCGGCCTTCAAATTGGACTTTACATAAAGACAAACTCCTCCCCCTTTCAGTTTTGTCCGATCCTTCCTGAATAGACTATAACCCTGTATGTTGACCTCCCAGTCACAGCTATCGTCCAACCAAGTCTCTGTTATACCCACTATGTCATAATCCTCCTCAGAAATTTTCAACTCCAGTTCGTCAGTTTTATTGGACAGACTTCTGGCATTAGTCAACATGCACTTCAATGGTGCATGTTTTTTTTTCCTATGATGGCTATCCCCCCCTTCTATCTACACTATCTTCCCCCTCTATGTTGTAGGTTCCCTCCCCCCCAGTCCCTAGTTTAAACACTCCTCCACCCTTCTAGCCATCTTCTTCCCAAGCACAGCTGCACCCTCCCCATTGAGGTGCAGCCCGTCCCTACGGTAGAGCCGGTAACCGACAACGAAGTTGGCCCAGTTCTCCATGAACCCAAACCCCTCCTTCCTACACCAGCTTCTGAGCCACTTGTTTACCTCCCTAATCTCCCGCTGCCTCTTTGGTGTGGCTCGTGGTACAGGTAATATTTCAGAAAATACTACCTTGGAGGTCCTTGCCTTAAGCTTACAGCCTAAGTCCCTGAAATCATTTTTAAGGACACTCCACCTACATCTTACTTTGTCATTGGTGCTAATATGTACCATGACTACTGGGTCTTCTCCAGCCCCACCCAGCAACCTGTCAACCCGATCCGCGATGTGCCGAACTCGAGCGCCAGGAAGACAACACACTGTTCGGCGATCCCGGTCTTTGTGACAGATCGCCCTGTCTGTCCCCCTAATAATTGAGTCCCCCACTACCAGTACCTGTCTGGCCTGCCCTGCACTCCTCCCTCCCTCCTTACTGGAGCAGACACCCCCCTGGCTGTCAGAGGCAGAGTCCTGCTGCAGTACCGCTAGCTCTGAAATGGCATCCCCCTCATCTGCCAACCGGGAAAACTTATTGGGGTGTGCCAGTTCAGGACTAGCCTCCCTGACACTTTTCCCTCTACCCCGTTTTCTAACTGTAACGCAGCTAACTGCCTGACTGTCCTGCACCTCTGTCCCACTATCCTCCCCCACCTCTACCCCAGAGAGTACTTGCTCAGTGAGCAGGAGACTCCTCTCCGGGTTTTCAATGCATCTCAGTGTTGCCAGTTGCTCCTCTAGATCCAGGATCTGGGCATCCAAATGAACAACTCGCACACATCTCGCACAACAATATGCACCCTCAAACTGCTGTTCAAGGATGGCATACATTGTGCAAGATGCACACTGGACTGCATTTTCCAACATGGAGGCCATACTAGATTTGGGGATAGCAAAAATTTACAGAAAAGAAAAAAAAATCTAATATTTCAATTTAAACTTCCTGACTTTAAAGTCCCTTAATTTTAAGTCCCCTCACTTTTATACTTACTCACTTGTATACTTCACACTCTTGTATACAGACACACAGTCGCTAGCTCAACAATCATTTAGTGTACTTGTTTTATATTTACCACAACCACCTCTTTTCCACTGCCTGGAAGTGAATCCAAATGGAGAAACTTCCTGCTAGGGGCCAATATATGCAGAGAGGAACTACTAACTGGGGTCCTATATACTGCAGAAACTACCAACTTGGGAAGTTAGTCAAAACAATACTAGTGGAAAGAGTTATAAAGCATGCCTCTTGTTCTACCAAGATTTTGGAAACTAGAAGGAGAAAATATGGTACTTATAAAACATAAGACTCCTACAGTATGCATATACTGTACAGGTAAGCACAACAATTAGATGTCTGACTACCATTAACAAAATGGCAACCCTGCTATATTTTGAATACAATGATACAACATCAATAATTCCCCTCCCCCCATAATACTAGAATAAATATGTACATAAAATAGAAATAAAGCATCAATAATATTTGCATAATAACCCAAATTCTAACATCTAGCATTCAAAGGTAATTTGTCAGGAGGAAATAGTGTGCACTGTTCAAAAAGAAATTTTTCAATGATAGTAGTCTACATCAGCCAGAATATACATTGGCATAATTTAATACCTTTACTGTCCTGTGTAATAGGTTGTTGGTGGTTAGGGGCTTAAATCTGTCATTGGATACACCAAAGAGAAATATTTTGACATATGACTAGTGTTAAATAGAGTTACCCAAATATGATCTAGATGGTGTCTATCTATATATTTGTTCCATTGTACATAGGAACTCTTTTTTGGCTTTTTGCTTTGTTTGTAGGGATTTTTGAGAGAAAACCTAGTTTTCTTTCCTGTGTGAGACTTTATTTTTAGGATACCTACGCAGGCGCTAAGCATGAGTCAGTCTGGATAGGGTTAGTATCGGGAGAGTGTTTTTTCTCCTTAAGGGTACATTCACACGTACGCAGATTTGATGCGCAGGATTTGATGCACAGGATTTTCTGCTGCATATTTCAATGTAAACTAATTACTTCTAATCTGCAGTTATAAATCCCTTGCATCAAATCTGCGCAGGATTCTGTTTGAGTGAACGTACACTAAAGGGGTACTCTGGTGGAAAACATTTTTTTTCTCCATTTCTACTGGCTCCAGAAAGTTAAACAGATTCGTAAATTACTTCTACTAAAAAATCTTAATCCTTCCAGTACTTATCAGCTGCTGTACGCTACAGAGAAAGTTGAGCACTGTGCTCTCTGCTGACACCTCTGTCCATGTCAGGAACTGTCCAGAGTAGGGGCAAATCCCTATAGCAAACCTCTTCTGCTCAGGACAGTTCCTGACATGGACAGAGGTGTCAGCAGAGAGCACTGTGCTCAGACAGAAAATAACAACTCAAATTCCTCTGTAGTATACCGCAGCTGATAAATACTGGAAGGATTCATATTTTTAAATAGAAGAAATTTAAAAATCTGTTTAACTTGCACCAGTTGATTTGAAGAATTTTTTAAATAAATACATGTTTTTCACCGGAGTACCCCTTTAAGACAATTCTTTCCTTACCCTATCCACTTTTCTTGTACCTTTGTATTTGTGAATTATCAGACCGATTTATAATTATTCCACTGTGCATGTTTTAAGCAAAGAGGACCATTGTACTTTTTTATAGGAATTCGAGTAAAAGTTATGTTTTAGTAGTTTTTCTTTTTCAATATTTTATAAGACAAGAAGCTTTTGCTCAGGGTCTGACATTGAACATTTTACAAGATTTATTTTTACTTTTAGACCTGACTCCCTGTTCTTTGGAATTAAAATTGAGATATAGAGGCATTGCTCAGAAAAAATGATTGAAAGGTAAAAGGCAGGTTCAATACATACAGATGTTATCTTGTTGAAAAAACACGCTTGTGTTGTGATTAGGGATGAGCCAATCAAATCTGACAAATCCAAATTTGTTACGAATTTCAGGAAAAATTAGATTTTCAATAAATGTGAATATCGCCGCGATTCAATCACATGAATCACTTCATTAAACTCCATTTAGTGTGGTCCAGGCTCCAGGGCATCTAAAATGGCAGATCCACAAGTGAGAACATGGTAGCAAGGAATCGAGGGAAGGCGGGTAGGCGGTATGACCCTTAATCACATGCAGCATGTAGCCTATCAGCAGCCATTCACCCCTGTGATGTCATAGCCCTATATAATCGGCAGCCATCTTGCAGCCAGTAACTTCAGCCTTTTATTGCAGAGAGAGAGACTGAAAAGCTTATAGTAGCCAGCCAGTTAGGGCGAGTAGAGCACTAAAAGCAAATTGTTACATCTAAGTGGGGTACCATTTTGTTCCTGTTAAAGTCTTAAGGGCCTAGATGCTGTGAAAGGCCAGGCAAAAGTACACACCTACTGATGTTGTAGACAAATACTGTATTAAGCGTAGTGGAGTGTATTGTACTCCCCTCATATACACACGAAGCATGTCAGGCAGAGAAGTGCCAAGATGTGCACAGAGGAGGGGCAGAGGCCTAAATTCATCAGGCAGAGGTTGCAGCAGACAAAGGGCGAGTGGCAGCAGGAGTCGAAGGGAGAGGCCTGTGCTCCCAGTATCAGCTAACAGTCGTGTCTCGACCAGCAACCCATTTGCTGTCATCGAATGGTTAATACGGTCATCCACTTAATCACAAGTGACATCTGACACCCCCAGTCAACAGTCGGTGGGTTCCTCAGATACAACCCTCAGTTGGCATGGCCCAGGAGCACTCCCTATCCTCTCATTGCCTCTGTCCTATGCTGTTCCCTACCACACAGAAGTATCTTATGCTGTGGGTTCAGCTCATCTATTTAGTGAGGACAATCTACTAGAGGACAGTCAGCAGCTACTGCCCAGCCAAGAAGTGGAGGAGACATCCACGGCTTCCTCCGCTAGGTGGGCAAGTAGTGATTAGGAGAGTGGTGTGGGAGGTGGTGTTGCGAGCGTTCAGGCTCCTGAAGCAGACACTTTTAAAGAACCTGAGGATGACATCAGTAACGTGCAGACACAACTCGATGATGATGATGAAGCCGATCACACTTGGGAGCCGGGTGCAGATGGGGCTTCATCATCATCAGGAGAATAGGGTAGCAGGTTGCCCTTGAGGCAGCAGCTGGGCCAGCAACATGGTTTGCAGTCAGCATGGTGGCAGAAGTGGAAAGTCTGGAGCCAAACGTGCCTGGGGTAGATCACCTGCCTTGCAGCAGCCTACCTTCCTGGGAGGTAGTGGAACAGGGGCTCCTGGAGTCGGCAGCAGTAGCAGTCAACCAGTATGGACTGTTGGTGGGAAAATCAGCTACTCGATGATGTGGCAGTTTTTCATCAAGCATCCGGAGAATGTTAACCTGGCCACATGCAAGTTGTGTCGGCAGAAGGTGAAGCCACGGCCCTGTGTCAACATTTGCATTGTCACCATAAAGTGGCCTGGGAGAATCGTGGCTCTGATGTGGTGGTCCAGCCTGCTGCATTACCCAGTGACATGCTGCTCCCTGTTTCAGCCAACTAAAGCTCCACCACCTCAGCCGAATTGAGCTGTGTGTCATACCCATCTTCTGTCGCTTCAGATGCTCCTGCTCCTCCTACTTCGAGTCAGTCATTACGCAAGCAATCCATTGGCGAAGCCATGTCCAAGAGACAACAGTATGCGCCCACTCATCCAACGACGCAGAAGCTGAATGTGCTCCTGTCCAAGTTGCCGGTGCTGCAGTCCCTCCCTTTTCAAGTGGTGGACTCTGCACCTTTCAGAGAACTGATGGCTTGTGCCGAGGTGGAGAGTCCCAAACTGTCATTTCTTTGCAAAGAAGGCAGTACCAGCCCTGCACAATCTTGTGAAACAGAAGGTGGGCCAGTCCTTGAGCTTGTCGGTGTGCACCAAAGTGCACGGCAGCGCCAATGTGTGGAGCTGTAACTAAGGTAAGGGACAATACATGTCCTTTACGGCCCACAAGGTGAATGTGGTTCCTGCACAGCCACAACAGCAACTTGGACAGGTCACGCCACTTCCACCTCCATGCTCTCAGGCCGTTGCTCCTGCAACAATGTGGGACTCTGCCTCCTCATCCTACACCGTGTCCTCAGCCTTCACTGCACAGACACGTCTCAGTGTTCCTCCGGCATACCATGTGTGCAGGGAAAGGAAGTGTCATGCTGTTCTTCACATGGTTTGCCTTGGCGAACTGAGTCACACAGGGGAGGAACTGCTAAAAGTCATTCATCAAAAAATCGAATCATGGCTTACTCCACAAAAACTGGAAATGGGAAACATGGTGACCGGCAACGGGAAGAACATCTTGTCTGCGCTGTGACAAGGAAGCCTGAGACATGTGCCCTGCATGGAACACTATTCAATCTGGTTGTCAAGCAGCTCCTGAAGTGTTCCCCCCATCTGCAAGACATCCTAACAATGGGAAGGAAACTTTGCATGCACTTCAGCCACTCGTACACCGCAAAGCACACCCTCTTTGAGCTGCAGCATCAGAACTGCATCCCCCAACATAGTCTGATTTGCGACGTTTCCACACGTTGGAATTCCACCCTCTATATGTTGGACCAACTGTACGAACAGAGAAAAGCCATCACCGATTTCTTGATGATCCAAGCGGATAAAGCGACTCCCCTGTGTAACTTCAATGTCAATCAATGGCAGCTCATACGTGACACCTGCCACTTTCTCAGGCCCTTTGAGGAAGCCACATTATTAGTCAGTTGCCAGGATTACGGGATGAGCGATGTCATTCCACTGCTTTGTGGTATCCCGGTACCGTATTGCATCCGTTACCTTGTGGTGAGGTCCCCAAAGTCAGAGTCCCTAGTTACCGGTGGGGTCCTCATTTATAGTTAGCCCCTTGTGACCCCTCAAATAGTAACAACTATTCAAATTGTAAGTGTATATATGTATATAATGTATACTTACCTTGTAGCATCACAGGACCTGCGGGTCACGTGATGCGTTCCAAAACTCTATGGTTCAAGGACCTTTGGAGGAAGTCAGGTGATCGCCCACCATGCATTGTTATGGTGAGTGACAGCTGACTCGGACAAATCCAAAACGGCCCTGCCCCGAGCCATATAAGGGAGCGGCAGCCATTAATCGCTTTTTTCCTCGTGGGCTGCTGATAGAGGAGGATCTGCGCAGCTGTCATCAGCAGTGACTAGGCCCAAGCCTTGTGGCAACGGCTATCTTACAAAACTGTTATCTCAATCTCTCTTAAGTCTGCAAGATCACCGGACCTAAACAGACCCCTAAATCCAGACGGATCTCTGCATCAATCCTAATTCTAATAACTTCTTGGATAAGCTAATGGTCTGCGGCATCTGTCAATCACTGCCGTACTACATAGAGACTGAATTGCTAAGACTGTTGCTGTTGGATGTGCCGCAAGTACCTCAGTAAAGTTTATACAAGTTCAAGTTCATCCCTATTGTGGACCTTCATTCATTTAAGCACGCACCTATCGTTTCTGGGAAGGGTGGCGATAGGCCGAAGATTTACCTCAGCGTATTAACCCTCACCCTGGCATCACGAGTGACAGGGGTTAAGTTAACCCCTCATCTACTGAAGCAAAACCCCAACTACACTACACCCCCAAGACCCTACCACAAAGCCTTTTTGGCTTTGCACGAACAGGATTCGGATGTGTGCCTGCTACTGTTGCCACTAGTGAAAGTGTACTACCCCCCAAGTAACGAACTTTATTCATGTGCTGTAAACCGTGTTGTTGTGTGCGGGAGCGGTGTCCGTGGTGCACCATATAAGGGGGCCACAAGAAAAGTAAGGGGGGAGGCGAAAATGTATCTGCAACTAAGATGTGTAGACTGTGCAATGAGTTCATGCTGCGATCCTCCGGTCCGGTCAGCACAGGCGGAGCTAAACTGCTGCCGGAAAAGCGCGGGAAGAAGGCCCACGCTGCGCCACGCCACGCCCCTGGGCGAGGCTGCCAAGTTGTTGTATCACAGCCGAAAGAGAACAGGAGTCATCTCTGAAGGGCCTGGAAGTCGGGGCTGCACCGATGACGTCCTTCTTGCTGGCCCCCATTTTGTGAAAGCCCACTATAAAAGACACCACGCATAGCAACCTCTTCAGTCTGCACAGGGAGCCGGAGAGTACAGACATGGCGGAGAGCAGCATTCCACGTGGTGAAGATGGTAAAATGGTGCCGGTACAGCGGAAAGTTGTGGCAGTCGCAGCCCGACTTTTTCAGGAACTTGCTGACCGTCTGCAGCGGTTGTCATTAGACGAAGAGGGGGCCTGCAATCTTCCCCCACTGCCTGATGATGACGACGATTGGCCAGAGACACCTCCAGCTGAGAGAGCAGGGACACCTGGAGGTGCCTCGCCGGTGAGACTGTCCCCTCACCACAGAACTTGGGGCTCATGGGTCGAGATCCCATCGGAGGAGTCTGCAGTGAGTACCCCGCTAGAGGCGGCCTACTCTTCCTCCTCCAGCCCTGAAGCTAAAATACCTCTATCTGCTTTGCCAAGTGCACGACCGTGCTCACCCAAATTGCCGCAATGGGTGTTTGGAGATGTGCCGGAGCTGATCGAATATGTGCACAAGGTACTTTAGCCAATACCTGGGAAGCCACGCCCACAAATCCCAACTGCACAGTGAGAAAGGGCCCGTCAAGAAGCCGAGCTGGCCGAATTGATGGAAAAGTTAAAGGCCCGACACAAAGAATTGTATGCCCCTAAGCACGTGCATTTGCCTCATGAAGAAAAATTACCAAAGAAATGGAGGCATTGTACATACGCAGATGGGATCACCCCCGAGAAGGGGAGGAGCCATTGGAAAGAAGAAGAGCAACTGTGGCCAAGTTCGACAAGGTCAGAGGTTATGGGACACTTCTTGACTGCCACACTGGGCAGACCATCCTCGTAAACCGGCGAGCAGTACAAAGGCCATATCTACACAAGAAGTTCTACACCCTGGAGGTGGGTGAAATTGTGGAGTACACCTCCGTCCAGAGCCTTCGAGGGGAATGGGCTGCTGTGGTCACCAGACCAACTGCCCCAACACAGCTTCCTTTCAAGTATTTCCCGTCAACTGATTGGGAGTCCGATCCCTTTAACTTGAGGCCAAAATGGCCCACTCCTAAAGCCTCCATCATCGTACCCAAGGAGGAGGAGCCTCAACAGCAAAGATCATCTTCTGTGTACAGCAAAGAGCCAAGTTCATCATCTTCTGTGTCCCGCCAAGAGCCAAGTCCTGCACAGGATCAAGAAAGTAGGCCAAAGTTTTGGCCACCAAAATCAGTACCTAGACCCTCTCGGAGCAGTGAGAGTTTGTCTGATCCTGGTGTACCAACATATGTACCTAGGCCCTCTCGGAGCCATGAGAGTTCGCCTATTCCTGAGGTACCGACGAAAGGGTCATGGGTCCATCCTAGTTTTGAGATGGTGCTCAAGCTCTATTGCCCCACTTTGATTACGGCTAGTAAGCCTACAGCCTCTTTGAATCCTACCATCAACCGCTCCACCCTCACCAATGTGGTGTGGCAGAGCTATATTAATTTCATACCTGCCCCTGATGTTGGGAGGTACAGAGGAACCAGGAGAGGCACAACAAGAGTGAGGAAGAATATCCTCTAAAGGACTTCAAAGTGATGTCTTGTTGTTTTATTAACCACTTTTGTTTTACAGCAACTAAGTTCAAGAAGTGTGCCTAGCAGGACTGTGCTAAGATTGTTCCAGTTCAAAGTTCAGCAACGTAACAACTAAGCTTCGTGCCTGACTATTAAGTCAAAAGACTCCTAGCCAGTAGGAGATTCATAAGGACTGTACCCAGCTGATTTGTGGTACGGCCGTGTTTTCCTTTCCCTTCCCATGAACTCTTAGTGTAGGTGGACTGCAGATGCTTACGCGTCTGTTCTATGTATATAATCCTGTATTTATGGGACTCTCTGCTAAATGTTGCACTTATCAGGTGTATGCGCCTGAACCTTGTTGGAGTGTTAGTAAATGTATAATAAAAATGTATATGGTTCTTGTACACAAGGAAGATAGCTTCATGTCTGTGTACATAAAAAGAAAGTAAAGGTTGTACACAGAAAATTGCCTGCTATATGCACGTGTACACCAAACACAAGAATGTAGATAATACTTGTACACATGTACATACAAAGGTATACAAAATGCTCGAAGGTGTTTTAGTAGTTACTCAATAGGTGACACCTCGGCTCCTCCGAGGGTAGTATTATTGCTGTCGCCAATCGCTAGCACCTGTCTCAACAGAAATAATAGGGAAAAATACCCTTAAGATAGTACTTGCACACATAGTACTCTAGACTACTCACTTAAATGTGCTACTTCAGTCTATTTCAGTACATACACAAAAACAAAATGTATCTCACATTTCAAGAAACACTTAGGAATTGTAGCCTATTGATACCCAATTCCTGCCACTGTTAGGTACACTCATATTTCTCCTCTCTGTATTACGTGTGTGAGATGCTCTACCTGGCCAGTAGGTGCTCTTGCGAGTATAGAATTAAACACGTTCTAAAGGTAACCTAGGTAGGTTATTTTGAAATGCTCTAGGGGTAAGTAGCATGTAGCCGATAGACCCTAGCAGCCAAACTTACTGGGGCCTAGCTTCCGGCTAGCCAGTATACCTTTCGTGTACTAACAGGTAACTTATTGTTGGCAAAAAGAAAAAATGTGTGAGATAATAAAAAAATGTTGTCAGCTTGAAGCTAAATGTATAGAGAGCTGTACTAATGTCTATTTAGCCTCATAAAATGTGTAGAGAGCTAAAACAAAATGTTTTCGGAGCTAGCAACTAAATGTCAGATAGCTGCCTAATTGTCTAGTAAGCTTTAAAATGTATAGTAAGCTTAATTAAAAATGTCTAAGAAGCTAGAAACTAAAGGTATAGATAGCTTCATAAAGGTCTAGATAGCTTCATAATTGTCCAGGAAGCCTGTATGATTGTCTAGAAGGATTACTAGTCTACCAATGTTTCAAATGTCTAGAAAAATATCTAGTAGGTTTAAAAGTACCTAATGTGTATAAATGTTTTGTCAGGATATAGTCTAGTTAGCAATCCTGTTCTACCTGCCCTAGCTCCTCTGCCTTAGGGGACAGGCGTCGGGGTCAACTTGTTTTAAGTAAGGGGGTTTGTGGTATCCCGGTACCAGATTGCATCCATTACCTTGTGGTGAGGTCCCCAAAGTCAGAGTCCCTAGTTACCGGTGGGGTCCTCATCTATAGTTAGCCCCTTGTCACCCCTTAAATAGTTAAAACTATTCAAATTCTCGGTGTATATATGTATATAATGTATACTTACCTTGTTGTAGCGTCGCAGGACCTGGGGGTCACGGGATGCGTTCCAAAACTCTATGGTTTATGGTTCAAGGACCTTTGGAGGAAGTGAGGTGATCACCCACCATGCATTGTAACGGTGAGTAACAGCTGACTCAGACCAATCCAAAACGGCCCTGCCCCTGCCCATATAAGGGAGTGGCGGCCATTAGAGGAGGATCTGCGCAGCTGTCGTCAGCAGTGACTAGGCCCAAGCCTTGTGGTAAACGGCCATCTTACAAAACTGTGAGTTATCTCAATCCCTCTTAAGTCTGCAAGATCACTGGACCTAAACAGACCCCTAAATCCGGACGGATCTCTGCATCAATCCTAATTCTAATAACCTCTTGGATAAGCTAATGGTCCGCGGCATCTGTCAATCACTGCCGTACTACATAGAGACTGTATTGCTAAGACTGTTGCTGTTAATTGGATGTACCGCAAGTACCTTAGTAAAGTTTATACAAGTTCAAGTTCATCCCTATTGTGGACCTTCATTCATTTAAGCACGCACCTATCATTTCTGGGAAGGGTGGCGATAGGCCGAAGATTTACCTCAGCGTATTAACCCTCACCCTGGCGTCACGAGTGACAGGGGTTAAGTTAACCCCTCATCTACTAAAGCAATACCCCAACTACACTACCCCCCCCCCCCCAAGGCCCTACCACAGCTTCATCTACTACAACAAGTGTTGGAAACAATGGCTGGTCAGGGCACTGGAGACATGGCGCCTACATCTCACGGCCACATGAGCCCTGTGGGGCTGATCTGGAGGAGGGGCATAGTGGAGCACAGTTTAGGTTTCGTGAGATGGGCGGTTTTTCTAGTCATCTGACAGGAGAGGAGGAGCAGGAACAGCTAGAGGAGCTAGAGGGTTATGAGGAAGGCGAGACAGAGGACCCAGAAGGCAAGACAGAGGACACCGTGGCAGTATGCAGTGGAGATGGAGGCAGGGATTCCCTCCGAGTCACTTGTACAAATGGCACGATGCATTCTCCCTTGCTTGCGTAGTGACCACCGAATTGTCACCATTTGGCAGCTGGATGACTTCTGGCTCTCTATCTTATTGGACCCTCGCTACCTGCACAAAATGGGGGCCTTTTTTACACACACTGAGAGGGAGGACAAACTGACCTACTACAGAGACATCCTATGTAGTCATTTGGCCGAAGCCTATCTGTGCCATCATCCATCCTCTGACTCGGGGCGACCTCTGCGCTCACCTTCCACTACCATGTCTGCTGGGGAGGGGTGGGGTGGTAGGAGCAGTACCAGCTCCATCAGCAGCAGCCTGAGTCTACAGTCGCTGATGATTAGCTTTCTTCACCTGCATAATGAAGCAACTCATCAGCAACAGGTAGACCTGGAGCAGGACCCGAACCAGTAGGTGGTGGCATACCTTGACATGACTATGCCAACACACCTTGAAGATCTGCTGGACTTCTGGGCAGCCAAACTTGATATGTGGCCGCAACTAACAGAGTTTGTCCTGGAAAAGCTGTTCTGTCCGGCCAGTAATGTGCCATTAGAGCGGGTGTTTAGTGCGGCGGGGGCCATAGTAACCCCAAGGAGAACTCGTCTGTCCCCAAAAAATGTGGAGAGACTGACCTTTGTGAAGATGAATTAGGCATGGCTCAGCCTGGATTTCCACCTACCAATGCCTGATGCATCAGAGTAGATTGACTATGGTGCCAAACTTATTTAAGGTGCTGCTCCCCAGTTACAGACATTCCTCCACATCAAACCACAAGAAAGTATTAAGGATATGCATTACGTAAAACCTAACTTTTAATAATATTCTTAGGATAAAATATATGCACCTACATTTTTTTAAAATCAAACAAAAGGAAAGGTGTGCAATAAACACCATGTGCCACCTACACCACCAAGTATTGATGTGATGCAAAGACCTCAAAAAGGTGGAAGGGAACAACATATGGTCCATTGTAACATCTCCTGTAAGGCCTTCTCTCGCATTATTAATTCCCTTCTTGGCAAGTGTTACTCGCCCTAAAAAGGGCGGCCCCACACAGGAACCTCTCTCTATTACCCCCTACAAACACTGCCATATCCCAGGGTATTTAGGTGTAAACAGAGAGAGTTTCCTGTGTGGGGCCGCCCTTTTTAGGATGAGTAAAACTTGTTTTTACCCCCACCTGCTACAATGAACAATACGTTGTTCCCTTCCACCTTTTTGAGGAAAGTGTTACTCTTTTTAAAAGGGCAGCCCCACAGAGGAACCAATCCCTATTTCCACCTAATAACCCTGGGAAATGGTAGTGTTTGTAGGTGAAAATAGGGAGAGGTTCCTGTGAGGGACCGCCCTTTTTAGGGCAAGTCTTACTTGCCAAGAAGGGAATTAATAATGCGAGAGCAGGGCCTTACAGGGGAAGTTTTTACCCCACCAGTTACAGTGGACCATACATTGTTCCCTTCCACCTTTTAGATGTCTTTGCATCACATCAATACTTGGTGGTGTATGGTGCTTTTTGTAAAACTGGTGCTTTTTGAACAAATATAATTCATCCTAAGCATATTATTAAAAGTTAAGTTTTACGTAATGCATATCCTCAATACTTACTTGTGCACACTAACATTTTTACAAAAGAGACCATTTTCTTCTGCCGACCTGCCTCAGCTACTATTCTGATCCTGCCACCTGCCTGATGCCACACATATGATGCCAAGTTCTCCTTTTTTCACTCACTTTCGTCACTGGTTACTGGTATTGCCACCCACCGCACCACTCTGTCACGGATCACTTCAGGACTCCACCTGCCGCCTCCAAGCTGTCTCATTCTGCCACCATATGTTCTCTTCGTGCTGATGCCAGCTACAGGCTGTCTCATTCTGCCACCATATTATCTCTTCATGCTGATTCCAGCTCCAAGCTGTCTCATACTGCCACCATATGCTCTCTTCATGCAGCAGTCCCCTCCAGGCTGTGTCATTAAGCCACTATATGTTCTCCTCATGCTGCCGCAAACTCCAGGCTGTGTCATTCAGGCACTATATGCTGCCGCCAACTCTAGGCTGTGTCATTCAGCCACTATGTGGTCTCCACTTTCTGCTGCCAACTCCAGGCTGTGTCATTCAGCCACTATATAGGAGAAAACAGCTGGTGCTGAAAAAACCTGGCAAGGTTTCCGCAGTACTTTAAAGGACCTGATGAAGAAGGATGTATTTTTAAAGCGCGTTTTCCTACCTGAACCACCTGTTTCATGACTCAGTAAAGACAGCAGATGTTCACTATCCTCGAGTTTGCGCCACTTAGCTGACATCAGACTTTTTTGCCTGAGTACTGTGGAAATCTCGCCAGGTTTTTTCAGCACCAGCTGTTTTCTCCTTTAACTTCACCGCTGGCACAGGGAGACCGACGGCCGGCAGCCTCCCAGCACTGAAACCTTCTACATGCAATCATCAGTGTTGTGCCTGCTTGCACAACACATACAGGTGAGCAATACTCTTATTGCGGGCACACTTTCCAGCCCACCAAAGCTGGGATTAACTGCACTATATAGCGCCATCTCTGCCTTTTTTTCCCTTTTACTTATTCAGCCAGTATATGGTCTCCTCATGCTTCCGCCACCTCCAGGCTGTGTCATTCAGGCACTATATGGTCTTCTAATGCTGCCGCCACCTCCACGCTGTGTCATTCAGCTACCATATGGTCCCCTTATGCTTCTGCCGACTCCAGGCTGTGTCATTCAGCCACTATGTGGTCTCCTCATGCTGCTGCAAACTCAAGGCTGTGTAATTCAGCCACTATATTGTCTCCTCATGCTGCCACCACCTCCACGCTGGGTCATTTAGACACTATATGGTCTCCTCATGCTGCCGCCACATCCAGGCTTTGTCATTCAGCCACAATATGTTCTCCTCATGCTGCCGCAAACTCCAGGCTGTGTCATTCAGCCACTGTATGCTGCCACCAACTCCAGGCTGTGTCATTCAGCTACTATATGTTCTCCTCATGCTGCCGACACCTCCATGCTGTGTCATTCAGCCACTATATGGTCTCCTCATTCTGATGCCACCTCCAGGCTCTGTCATTGTGCTCCTCTGCCACAGTGATTCTAATAGCGACGCCTCTGATCTGCATTTCCTACTGAATGACAGTATTATTTCACTAACCCAGCATACATCCATTGCGTGTTACAGCAAGGCAATGTGTTCTACACCCCTATTGAGGCCAGAAATAGCTGTTTTTAATAGCGAATCGCCGAAAATGAATTTGAACTGAAACACATTTTTGGGGAATATTCGGTGAATGGGCCAAATGGAATTTTTTTAATATTTGCTCATCTCTAGTTGTGATCATTGGAAGCCAATCCTTTTCTATTGTATCATACAAAAGAAAAGTAATCATTTCCATCCAACGGGCATCGATTTTGTCATTCCTAGAACAAAACAGATAGTATTCGATCATATTCCTGGAACATAACAGATAATTAAAATAATACAATTTTTTCCAAATAAACAAATCAAAAACAAAAAACAAGGACACAGTTTCCACATTGTTGATCTTCTGTATCTGGCATAGATTTTAGTTTCAATTTTTAGCTGAAAATTTTAAAACATTTGCTTCATCCATGATACCACATCACATTGTGTAGTGTCAGCCCACAATTTATACTACACTTCCACTTGGTGAGTACAGTGGACAGTGAAAGTTGTCCCTTCACACTCTGACGTTATCCAGTCACTGGGAAAAAATAGCTTACAGTGGCATAGCTAGACCATATTCACTTAAAAATGTTTCTGAATATACCCTTACTGTTATATTGAAATACTGTATATTCCCAATGGAGTATCCAATGTAATGAATGCTCTTTGACCTTTTTTCAGGAAACTTGAACAAATCTAAAAGGAGTTTCCGATCTCTAAACAAGTCAAAGGCAAAAGCCTCAGAATAGCATTGGCCATCACAATGACCAATCAGATGTCAACTTGTAGAAGAAACTTAAATGGGTACTCTGCCCCTAGACATCTTATCCCCTATCCAAAGGATAGGGGATAAGATGTCTGATTGCAGGGGTTCAACCGCTGGGACCCCCACGATTTCCCTGTGGCACCTGTCATTCATTTAGAGAGTCGGGTGCAGTGCCAGAGGCTTGTGATGTCACGGCCACGCCCCACTCGTGACATCGCGGTCATGCCCCCTCAATGTAAGTCTATAGCAGGGGGCGTGACGTCTGTCACGCCCCTTCCCATAGGCTTGCATTGAGGGGGCGTCGCCGTGAAATCACTAGCGGGATGTGACCGTGACCTCTCGAGCCTTCATCCCACATTGCCAATCATCCGACATGGAGTGAAGTTCGCTCCGTGCACCTGATGTCTGGGGTGCCACAGCTTTTGGATAGGGGATTAGATGTCTAGGGGCGGAGTACCTCTTTAACCCCTTAAGGACGCAGCCCTTTTTCAACTTAAGGACTGAGCCCTTTTTCGCAATTTTGACCACCGTCACATTACGCATTAATAACTCTGAAACGCTTTTACCGAATATTCTGATTCTGAGATTGTTTTTTCGTGACATATTCTACTTTATTTTGGTGGTTAATTTTCATCGTTACTTGCATCCTTTTTTGGTGAAAAATCCTCAAATTTCATGAAAATGTAGAACATTTTGCATTTTTCTAACTTTGAAGCTCTCTGCTTGTAAGGAAAATGGATATTCCAAATAAATTTTATTTTTATTCACAAAAACAATATGTCTACTTTATGTTGGCATCATAAAATGGACATAATTTTACTTTTTGAAAAAAATAGAGGGCTTCAAAGTAGAGCAGCAATTTTCAAAAATGTCATGAAAATTAAAAAATCTGAAGGAACGGATGTTATAGAACTACAACTCCCAGCAAGCCTGGGCAGTCTAGGCATGCTGGGAGTTGTAGTTTGGCAACATCTGGAGGGCTACCGTTTGGGCACCACTGTAACAGTGGTCTCCAAACTGTGACCCTCCAGATGATTGCCACAGTAAAGATCGCTTTACTGCAACTTTCCTTTCCCACCCCCTACCATCGCCGTGATCTCCGCTGATGTCTCCAATGATCTGCTGTCTAGTGTTGAGCGGCATAGGCCATATTCGAATTCGCGAATATTCGCGAATATATGGACGAATATTCGTCATATATTCGCGAATATTCGCATATTCGTTATAGTCTCGTTTTATTTTCGCATATGCGAAAATTACCATATGCGAAAATTACCATATGAGAATATTAGCATATACAAAATTAGCATACGCGAGAATTCGCATATGCGAAAAATAGCATATGCTAATTTTCGCATATGCGAATTTTCGCACGCCAGTCTCACACAGTAGTATTACAGCCTTCTTTACACCACACAAGCTGGAAGCAGAGAGGGGTGATCACTGTGATGTGTACTGTGAAAAAAAAAATAAAAAAATAAACGAATATTCGTAATTACGAATATATAGCGCTATATTCGCGAAATTCGCGAATTCGCGAATATGCGATATTCGCGAATAATATTCGAATTGCGAATATTCGTGAGCAACACTACTGCTGTCCCCACGCCATCTTCTTTGCAGGTACCCGGCCTCCATTTTCTCCCCCCTGTTCTGCCCGACATCCAGGGGTGGGCAGAATGGGGGTTTCCATGGCAACCCACTGTCCTGCGCTGCCATTGGTCACAATTCATTTCTGACCAATGGCAGGGGATAGGAGGAGATCGCAGCACTGCAACCTCACTCTTATTACTCAGGATGATCGGGGCTGTCACTGACAGCTCTGATCATCCATATTTTCCGGGTGATCGAGTCACCAGAGACCCGATCAGCCCGGAATAGCAGAAAATTGACATGCAATTTTCTACGATCGCCGACATGGGTGGGGGGTCTCAGGATCCCCTTTGGCGATGTGCCGGTATGCCTGCTGAATGATTCCAGCAGGCATCCCGGTCCCCAACCAGCTGGCGGCGAGGACCGGAATTCCCACGGGCTTATGCATATGCCCCACGTCCTTAAGGACTCGGGATGCAGGGAGTATGCATACGCTCCACGTCCTGAAGAGGTTAAGTATGCAAAAACGTCTATAACAAGTAATTCTGAAGACACACAGTGAAAAGAAGGCTCATAGTATGAGTTACATGATAACAATGAACTTCTCATAAAGTAAAATATATTTATTATATATTTAGACAAGTTTTGTCCAAATAGTATGAAACAAAATAACTTTGGTGACACACTTTAGAATTTTGGACTTCATAAAAGACTAAGAAAGTGTGCTAGGAAATACTTCAACAAATACTAATGTTGTTCTTTCAGCAATGTAACATTGTTTACACAGTTTTGACATAGTAATTGTAAATTATGACATCAAGGTAGAAAATTACAGCTTTTCCAGTGATATATGCGAATATTTGAAATGTCAATACATACCCTTCACCCTTTTATCGCTGTTCTTGTTACATGGATCAGCTGAACAGGTGCAGTGAATAAGAACAGATCACTACAATTTGTTTAGCTGCCCTAGGGAGATTGGTAAACAAAAAAAGGGCATGTAGTGAAAAAAAGATTTGTAGATAGGAGTCAAGTCATTCGACTGATTTAAATGGTCAAAGAAAATATCAGGGCTTTGAAGAAATTTCTGAATATTTGATCTGCTTCTTAGAGAATAAAATGAGTAGAGTACTATATGTTGATTAGTTAACTACATGTACTATTTTTAATGTGCATCAGTGTGACACTTAACAAACAGTCTTGAACTGAGCTCCATTTGCATATGATTTCTGTCACAGCACGAAAAAAAGCTTTTGCTGCTTTCATCTGCCTTCTTTCTTTATGCATTTATAAGCAAGTGCTCATCTGTATAGACACTCTAAAAGAGTCCTTTAGGAGGCCGTCTTCTGACATTTGGAAATCCCTCTTTGACAGAGATCCATGTTTATGCTTGCACAACCAATGGCAAGCTCATATGCATATCTGCCTTGGCATAACATATTTGCATTAATTATTTTTATGTCTTATCTGTCAACGCAATAAAGCTGGTCTACGGTATACTTCTTTTAAATAGAATATGCTTTGCTATTACATAAATTATTTTTTGTGGGGAGAGGAGGGAATCCAAAAGTCTCCAGGATTTTCTGCCACTCAGCACCAGGCACCTGTTATCAGTGGAAATGTCTAGACTGATTCATATAAAACTTCCTTATGTCACATGGGTCCGAAGCAATGCTTATTGAAAGTGCCACCTATTAAGTTGACATCTTCATGTGATCCTTGATAGACTATTTAAAAGTGTTGGGCAATTGTCCTTGAGGTGCCATTATGTTCTATTATTTACCAATGGTAATGCAACTCACATTCATTTAATACTGTATTATAAAGGTGGTGGGAAACTGTCTGGTGTGTACTGTTGAAGCAAAGCCTCTTTCATGAAGGTAAAATGTCCCTGCCATTTCAAAGAGACATTTCAAAACTTTTGATTGGTCAGATTGATTGGTCAGATTGCTGAGACCCCCACTGATCAGGACAACGAGCAATTTACTCCTTAGCTCACTGCAGACTGTTCTACTGGATAGCCCCATAGACTTATAATTGGGCTGCAGAACTGAGATTGCTGTGGAACAAGGAGTGATGCTCGCTAATGCAGTGCTATTTTGCCAATTACAATCAGTGGGGTCCATAAGATGACTTACCTGTAAAGGCAAGGCCAACATCAGGGCAGTATTGGGAGTACTGACATCACATGCCAGGGCCAAATGAAACATAAAAATGGGCCCCTTGCTGTTGGCTCTGTTCCTATCCCTGCAATGTCTGGGCGCCAATGTGGTTCGGCAGTATGGGGCCCTGAATTATATGATGGCGGTCTTGTGTCTACAGAACTGAAATACCTTGCCTGGCTCTGATTGTTTTTATGTATATAAGGACAACGATTGTTCTACAAAATAGAGCAAAGTGAATGTATCTGCTAGTTTTTTATTAACTGATAAGAGCCAGCTACTGAAACATGCTCTGTTTTTCTAATCTGTATCTATATTTTATTGTAATTTGATTTATTTTAAGTCCATTATAAAGGGGCATTCATCTTGCCTTAGATGTTTTTTATAAGCATTTTGTGACTTGCTTTAAGGCAAGCCCCCTAGGTATACAGTAGACACAATTAACAGCTCCATATCCTATTATTTGTGGGGTGAATGCATGCTCTGAGATCTCTGTGACCTGTGCAGTGGTCATCCATATCATCACAGACAGAACAAGAGTCTCAGCATAGCTTTAGGCTTAGTGGTGAGAATTAAAATAGCTAGATTTAAACAATAGGTCATTCTCTCTTGACGCATTCCCTTGAAAATGAATCTGCCAACTGCAATTCATGTTCCAATCTACTGACACTATTAGATGCTTTTTTCTCTGCTGACAAGTATCAAAGAGATGTTCCCAAAGCTCTGAAGTTCTAACGGCTTAAACTCCTCCTTGTTCCCCTCTCATCCATGTCCCTGCTTGATTGACAGTCAGTGGAAAACTGAGCCCTGTTTTACATTCTCACACCTGCACACAATTTGTATGTACTGCACAGGGATAAGATTTGGAAACAGGACTGGGTGCTGAAAGCTGAGCCCTAGTTGTCAATCAAGCAGGTCAAAGGAAGGTCGGCTGATGAACTGGTGACAAGATCATGAGTGACCAAGGCAGAAGAAAGTATGGATAGGGTGTCAGTGTGATACTCTGAGCAATGATCTGCAGCTGAAAGTTTTTGGGTCCTGGCATTCAAGTGTACACCCATTAAAAGCAATGATATTCCCTCATTGCAGTGATTTATTTTACCCTTGCCATACTGCAAATTTTTTCAGGAATGGTTTGAGGAATGTGAATTGAGGCATCACTTTTAGAATCACTGCCGCAGAGCGGCACAATGATAGAAAATGGAGGTGGCATCAGTATGAGGAGACCATATAGTGACTGAATGACACAGCGTGGAGGTGTAGGCAGCATGAGGAGACCATATAGTTGCTGAATTACACAGCTTGGATGTGGTTAAAGCATGAGGAGACCACATAGTGGCTGAATGACACAGTGTGGAGGTGTTGGCAGCATGATGAGACCATATAGTGGCTGAATGACACAGCGTGGACGTGTTGGCAGCATGAGGAGACCATATAGTGCCTGAATGACAAAGCCTGGATCTGGCAGCAGCATGAGTAAACACTAGGGCTTCACAATCCCTAAGATTAAAACATTAATTTGAAATTGAAATTGAAGATTAATGGTAGCTAACAAGGAGTCACATGTCACATGGCAGAGCCTGGAGGTGGCATCAGTAAGAGGAAACCATGTAGTTGCTGAATGACACAGCCTGAAGCTGGCAGCAGCATGAGTAGACAATAGGGCTTCACAATCCCTAAGATTTAACAGTGAATTTTGACATTTCTATTGAAGATGTATGGTACCTAGTGCTTCCATAAACATATATAGGTAATGTCCTAAGCCCAGGAGCATCACCAAACCATGTAATTGCTGAATGATACAGACTGGAGCTACCTGAAGCATCAGTAAAACATATATTGGATGAATGGCACAGCCTAGAGGTGGCTGAAGCATCAGTAAAACATATATTGGATGAATGGCACAGCCTGGAGATGGATGAAGCATGAGGATACCATATAATGTCTGAATGGCACAGCCTGGAGTTGCCAGAAGCATGAGGAGACCATTGAAATTTAAGATTTTTTAAATAGAAATTTAAGATTTTGAAATTGAAATTTTAACTCCCAAGCTTTAGTGCCCTGGGCCCTGGCATGTGGGTACAAAAGACCAAATTTAACAATGAGTCACATGTCACATGGCGGTACAATGACAGAGCCTGGAGATGGCATCAGTCTGATGAGACCATATAGTGGCCGAATTGCTGCCTGGAGTTTGTGGCAGCATGGGGAAACCATATAGTGTCTGAATGGCACAGCCTGGAGCTGGCAGCAGCATGAGTAGACACTAGGGCTTCACAATACCTAAGATTAAAAGATGAATTTTGAAATTTAAATTGAAGATTTATGGTAGCTAGTGCTACCATAAACATTTTTAGGCCCAGGCCCAGCAGCATCAGTAAATCATATATTGGCTGAATGACACAGCCTACAGTTGGCTGAAGCATGAGGAGACCATATAGCGGCTGAAGGACACAGCCTGGAATTGGCAGAAGCATGAGGAGACCATTGAAATTTAAGATTTTTTAATAGAAATTTAAGATTTTGAAATTGAAATTGAGGATTTTGAAATTGAAATTTTAAATTTTTTAGTGCCCCGGACTTCGGCGTGTGGCTACAAAAGACCAAATTTAACAAGGAGTCACATGTCACATGGCAGCACAATGACAGAGCCTGGAGATGGCATCAGTATGAGGAGACAATATAGTGGCTGAATGACTGCCTGGAGTTTGTGGCAGCATGAGGAAACCATATAGTGGCTCAATGACACAGCCTGGAGGTAGCTGAATCATGAGACCATATAGTGGCTGAATTGCACAGCCTTGATGTTGCTGAAGCATGAGGAAACCATTGAAATGTAAGATTTTTAAATAAAAATGTAAGATTTTTAAATTGAAATTGAGAATTTTTTAATTGAAATTTTAACTCCCAAGTTTTAGTGTCCCGTGCCCCGGCGTGTGGGTACACAGGACCAAATTTAACAAGGAGTCACATGTCACATGGCAGCACAATGAGAGAGCCTTGAGGTGGCAGCAGCAGCATGAGTGCCATGCCGACTGAGGGTTGAGTCTGAGGAACTGTTGACTGGGGGTGTCAGATGTCACTTGGGATGAAGTGGATGACTGAGTGAATCGATCAATCACGGCTGCTGGGTTGCTGGTCGAGACACGACTGCTAGCTGACACTGGGAGTTCAGACCTCTCGCTGCGACTCTGGCTGCCACATGCCCCTACTCTGCTGTGACCTCTTCTTGCGCCTGACGAGATTAGGCCTCTGCCACTCCACTGTGCACGTCCTGGCACTACTCTGCCTGACATACTTATTGCGTATATGAGGGGAGTACAATACGCTTCACTATGCTTAAAACAGTATTTGTCTAGAACACCAGCCGGTGAGTACTTTTTGCTGTCCTTTCACAGTATATAGACCCTTGACAGATTAACAGGTACAAAATAGTACACTACTTAGATGTAGGTATGTGGTATGCACTTATGAGGGCAGAAAAATGCACTACTGTACACTTCAAAAATTATTTGAGTAAAACACCAGCCGGTGATTACTTTTGGCTGTCCTTTCAAAGTATGTATGCCCTTGACAGATAAACAGGCAAAAAATAGTACACCACTTAGATGTAGGTATGTGGTATGCACTTATGAGGGCAGAAAAATGCGCTACTGTACGCTTAAAAAAACGTATTTTTGTAAAACACCAGCCAGTGATTACTTTTGCCTGGACTTTCACAGTATCTAGGCCCTTGAGAGATTAACAGGTACAAAATAGTACACTATGTAGATGTCCGTATGTGGTATGCACTTATGAGGGCAGAAATATACGGTACAGTACGCTTAAAAAAACTTATTTTTGCACAACACCAGCAGCACACAACAGTGCTGCAAAAAAAGCTGTGTACTAAACACAAAATTGCACTCTGTCAAATGACTAGTAGGAATGGACTGCTGGGTATTATACCATCTACTGCTGGGTATTATACCGTCTAGTATAACCAGCAGATGATTTGTTGTGGAACAAAGACACAGAATTGTGCTGAAAATGTATTCCTGCCTTATCTGCTAAGGTTTATGAAGTTGATGCAGCTTGTTGAAATGTATGAGGCAACACACAGCTATGTGCCCCTCTCTGTAATACAATGCTGAAGAACATGACTGAGAGGTTAATGGCTGCAGTAAAAATACTTTTCAGTGAAAAAAAACACTGCTCTCTGTCCACCAGAACACTGATGTGACTAGGATGTAAAACGCTGCTGGAATGAGCTTTTCTGTGTAACACACACACAGCAATGTCTGTCCTATCTCTATGCAGTGTAATGAATGATATGAGGAGCCGCAAAATGGCTGCCGAATATATAGGGCTGTTACTTCACAGGGGTGACTGGCTGCTGATATGCTGCATCCTGCATGTGATTCAGAGTCATCCCGCCTACTTCCCTTCCCGCCTTGCCTTCCCACCTTCTCAGCGTTCCTTGCCCCATGTACTGACATGTGGGTCTGCCATTTCATGCCCTGGAGCCTGGATCGCAGTGAATGGAGTTTAATGAAGTGATTCGCGCAATAGAATCACGGCGATATTCGCATTAGTTGCAAATCAAATATTTCATAAAATTCGTAATGAATTTGGGTTCGTCAGCTTCGATTTGCTCATCTCTAATTATTAGGCTAGTGATTCATATGTTATGGCTGATTGGTGTAAAATGAGAAGATTGAAAACAGTGTTGTCTAAAGGAAAAACACTATTATACCTTTAAAATGACCTGACTAAACCCCCAAACCAAGACAAACCACATACAGATTTCTATAATGATCATCATGTGTTGTTTGTTGACCAATTGTCATATTATTCACTTTCATTGGATAACATCAACTAATTTCTAATCTTATATTATATAATCCATGGTTAGTACTAGCATAGGGTAGAATAGTGCTTACATTAATAGTTACTCTATAGGTCCTTTCATAAACAGAACATTCACTTGCAGCATGAAAAACTTTTAAAAGCAAAGAAAATGTGTGAGAGGATGCGAGTGGTGATCTACAGTGTGTGTTTTTGTCTTAAGTGTGGTACCTAAGATTACGAGACTTTACATTTAGGGAGTTTGTAGTAGTTTCCTTCTGTGTGTTGTGTATACTGTATCACAGTTTTAAGCTATCTATGCCATCCCCTTTAGTAATGCTGTCCAATGTACATCCTGCACAATGTATATAATCCTTAAACAGCCATTAGATGGTCCATATTGCTGAGTGAGATGTATACACTTTGCTGATATGGAAGCCAAAATCCTGGATCCAAAGGTGCAACTGGCAATATTGAGATCTATTGACCACATGGAAAAGAGTCTGCACTTCCCAAAGCAAACATTTACTTGGGCAGATATGGAGTAGGATGGTAGTATGGAAGAGTGAGGCAGTTACCTGGGTGACAGAAAGTATTGGGAAGAGTGTCAGGCCATTCCCAACATGTTTGCCAAGTGGGCAGATAGGGGGGATATTAGTTGAGGGCTACCTATGCTGCAGAAAGACACGGCTTCTTACAGCCAGGTGGCGTATGCTCCTGTAAGGAGAAGAATTTGAGTCTAAGCCATTCCAAACAGGTTCTGGCATTGGAGACTCAATTATTGGGGGACAGACAGGGTGATCTGTTACAAAGACCAGCTTCTTCAAACAGTATGCTGTCTACTTTGAGCTTGAGTTCGACATATCATGTATTGGATTGACAGATTACTGGGAGTGATTGGTAGAGACACAGCAGGTCATGGTCAACATGGGCACCAATGACAAAGTTAGAGAAAGATGGAGAGCACTAGGTCATGCAGATGCTTTGCCATGCCATGCCACCATAGACTTGTATGGAAAGGGGCGGGCCGTGATGTCACGAGGGGCGGAGCCGTGACGTAACGATGCTCTGGCCCTTGTATTGCGCGTCATTACATGCAGAGCGAACTCGCTCTGTGCTGTAATGATAGCGCAGTGCCGCAGCGGGGATCCCGGGGCTCCCCAGCAGCGGCACCGCGGCGATCTGACATCTTATCCCCTATCCTTTGGATAGGGGATAAGATGTCTAGGGGCGGAGTACCCCTTTAAGGACCAGGTTTTTTTTTTCCTTTTTGCACTTTTGTTTATTCCTCCTCACCTTCTAAAAATCATGATTCTTTCAATTTTCTACCTACTGACCCATTTGAGGGCTTATTTTTTGTGCCACCAATTTCACTTTGTAATGGCATCAATAATTTTACCACAAAATCTATGGCGAAACCAGAAAAAAATATATTTGTGGGGCAAAATTGAAAAAAACCCACCATTTTGTAAATTTTGGGGGTAAAAATTACACCTTATCTTTAATATGTAGGTGCATATGATTAAAGTGATACCCAATTTATATAGGTTTGATTTTGTTTTACTTCTGTATAACTTTTTTATTTTTCCGTATGCGGGGATGTGTAAAGGCTCATTTTTTGCACCATCATCTGAAATTTTTATCGTTACCAAATTAAGCCAGCTTTATACACTGTTTGCTGGCTTAGGATGAGCCGACTCGTCCTTAGATGGCAACCAGTTAAACTAGGGACTGGGAGGGAGGGTAAATACAATATAGAAGGGGATGACAGTGTAGATGAAGAGCTACAGCTGAGTAAAAGTGGGGGTGGAGATGAGGGAAGAGGTATAACAGTTATTAGGGATATAATACAAATACAAATATATAAAAACATTAAGTGTGTGTACTTATGCCAGAATCCTCACTTAAAAGATTGATGAACTAGTAAGATTGAGTATTGACGTTGGAAGAAAAATATGATATAGTTGGAATAAGTGCGACATGACTGGATGCAAGCTATGACTAGGCGGTTCATTTTAGTTTCAGGTAAATTACCTTTCTTACATATTATGACCATAAGTGAGAAAATTCGATTTTCTATGGGTGGAGATAAGGTGCAGGAGAAAGAGCAATAAAATACTGATAGGGGTTTGTTATAAGCAGCAGAAAAGCTGCTTTTTAAAAAAAAAAAAAAAATTGGAAAAGGGAGGTGATTGAAATATTTAGTTTAAAACATTTTTTTTTCACATAAGGCAAGTTTTAACAATCACAGAGCCATGGAATACCCAGAAACAAAGGTTAAGCTTCCCCAGCAACCCATCGGTACCCCACAATACGTTGCAGGGGTGCCGATGGGTCCACTAGACACCAGGGATAGTGGTATCTGCCTCCATAAGGTTTTTTTTCCTTCCTCTGGAACACAGTAGGGTTATAGGTTGAAGTTTATGGACTTATGAATTATGAACCAGAACATGTGGTCCTAATAACTCTTTAAAGAGGCCAAGATTAACTTATTAAGACCAAATCAGAATACATAATTACTAGAGTTGAGCGAATTTTTCAAGAGGTTCTCTGGGAACCATCAATGAAAGCCTTAAAATGTGTGCATAACACTGCTTTAGATCTCCAAAGCCCTGTATAACATTGCTGGGATGACCTAGAAATTAATTTAAAGTGGTTTTAAAGCTACGTTATTTTCAAAGTTGGGGCAACATGCAGAAACCCATGGTAACTGACAGCTTGAAAATACACTGCACTAGTGGATTTTGTAAGCTTTTTAACAATAAAATAATGGTGCATAAAATATCCCTGTTTGTTGGCAAATGCCTGCTGGTGATAAAATGCAAATATAGATATCAGAAGATGCAATGGCTTTTCCCAACTGTTTAAAAAAAATCTCTCTTTTAGAGAGTTGCATCAGGATTGAGGACTTTGGCTCAAAATAGTGAAGAATTTGTAGTTATTGAACAAATAACTTTTTTAAATATTGAAGAGCTGAAACAATATTTTTCTTTTTGGTAGGTGTAACAGAATTGGTGACAGTGTCTAAAAATATTAAAGAAACAGTAAACAGCAAAGAAAAAGGTTTTGTTAACCTTTGTTGAGAAAAATTGAAAAAAAAAAAGAAAAACATAAAAAATAATAATTGTAACAAAAGTTGTGTAGTGAAGAAGCAATACATTTTTCCAAGAGTTCCAAAAATTCTCTGCTTTGAGACTTGCAACTTGATTAGTTTCCAAAAAAGTGAAGAAGAAATAGCTTTGATATGAAAAGCTGGAAAAAAAAACCCTATTTTTTTGGGGATCATGGGTTGTGTATGTGTAGGCCTAGCTGGTAGTAGCAGCAGCAAGGGTTATTGTGGACTGGTGGTAGTTAAAGCCAGCGCACAGCAGGCAGTGGTGGACTGGTGGGAGTTGTGTTAGTCAGCAAACAGTAGGCAGTGGGGGTTGGTGGGAGTTATAGTAGCCAACGGACAGCAGGAGATGATGGACTGATGGGAGCGGTAGTAGCCAGCAGACAGGACAGCAGGTAATGGAGAAATACTGTCTAATCAGTGGCATCTGGCACAGGAGGTTTAAATTCCTCACTGACCCATGCCTGATTTATTTTAACAAACGTGGGTCTTTCCATGTTGCTGGCAGACAATCTTATATGCTTAGGAGTGACGCCAACTGCTGCACTGACCAATTTCTTTGATGCTACACTGGAGGGTGGACAAGACAGAACACCCATAACATACTAGAAAAGTTATGGCCAATGGCCTAATCTGGTGACCCAGAAGTCCATGGGGTCTGGGCTCATGGTTTCTGTAAGAGCAACATGCCACATGTCACTCTTCCTCTATCCCTCCTTCCACAATCATCACCGTGAGCATTTGGTCCAGCGGGAATATCAGTAGCATAACATCTATAATTCCACTGTTGCCTTGCTGATAAATCTTGTTGCCTCTTCAAAAGACCCGAGTATGCAACAGGTGTCTCTGATTAGCCCCCCTAGTGCTATGCTCGGCCCAGGGCTGGCCCAAGACATTGTGCTGTCTGGGTCTGAGAAAGAAAAGCTCCCCCCCCCAAAAAAAAAAAAAAAAAAACAGCCATCAAAAACCTCCTCACATCGATTCTTTCAAACTCCAGTATTTTTTTTTTTATTATATAACTTTATTGAAATGGCACAGGGGGACCAGAGGGGGGGGGGGGGGGGATTGAAATGGTACAGGGGGATCAAAGGGGGTGGGGTTGGGAATTTAAATGGCAAAGGGTGGATTGGGGGGAATAAAAATGGCACAGGAGGATCAGAGGGCAGATTGGGAATTGAGGTGGTCACTCTGATTCCCCTGTGCCATTATAATTACCCCCGTGCCATTTCATTGTCACCCCCCGTGCCATTTTAGTTACTCCCCACCTCTGAACCCCCCTGTGCTGTGTTCCCCCACAATAGGTTAGGCGGCAGATGTTCCCCCACAATTGGGTTAGGCGGCAGATGTTCCCCCACATTAGGTAGGCAGATGTTCCCCCACATTAGGTAGGCAGATGTTCCTCCACATTAGGTAGGCAGATGTTCCCCACAATAGGTAGGCAGATGTTCCCCACAATAGGTTAGGCAGCAGCTGTTCCCCACATTAGGAGGAAGATGTTACTTCACATTAGGATGCAGCTGTTTCCCACATTAGGAGGCAGATGTTCCCCCAAATTAGGTGGAAGATGTTCCCCCACATTACGTAGGCAGATGTTTCCCCACATTAGGAGGCAGATGTTCCCCCACAATAGGTTAGGCAGCACATGTTCCCCCACATTGGGAGGCAGATGTTTCCCCCACATTAGCCGGCAGCTGTTCCCCCACATTAGGAGACAGATGCTCCCCCACATTAGGCGGCAGCTGTTCCCCCACATTAGGCGACAGATGTTGCCCCACATTAGGCGACAGCTGTTCCCCCACATTAGGAGGCAGATATTCCCCCACATTAGGTGGCAGCTGTTCCCTCACATTAGGAGGCAGATGTTCCCAAAAATTAAATAGGCAGATGTTCCCTCACATAAGCTAGGCACCCCATAGCCCCCTGCCCCACATACTTACCTCCTGCGGCTCTTCTTTCTTCTTTCCCATTGGCTTCTTTCCTCTTCATCTGCCCTCCGCCATCTGATGACGTTATGCGTGCGCCAGAGCGCAGAGGAAGTTCCGGCCTCTTGTGAGTGATTGACAGGGAGAGCCAATCACTCACCGGAGGTATGCAAAAGCAGGAGACCGCTGTTTAAACACCGGTCTTCTGCTTCTGTGCTGTGGCCGCAGCAGGGGGGCACTGGCTGTACCCCCCTGATGGCAGCCGTGGGATGGGGGCTGGTGGCTGCACAGCGGCACGAAAGTGCCACACCTGAAAAGTGCCGCCTGCCCTGGCTCGGCCACTGCTTACACCTTCTCTGCAACACACTGCAAAGGTTTACTGGCCTAACACAACACTACTATAATTTAGCTTAACACTGGTGGGGGGGGGAATAAAGACAGAAATGATGGAACAGACCATCTGGGACAGACTGTGTCATGTAACTATAGATGATGAGGTACTGACACTGACATCTTCCTCAATGTCATATCATCAGACTCTTCTTCCTCCTCCTTAGAAGACCTTGAATGAGCCAACCAGTCCACGAGGGCTGCACTATCCTCCAAAATCACACAATTCTTAGAAAACAGCAAGAACTTTTGCTTGCTGATGTGGCTGCTACTACTACCACCAGGCACCTGTACTGGTGCTGTTACTGCCACCAACATTCTTACTGGCAGGGGACATTGCAGAGGTGCTCTGTCCTCTACCTTATCCAACAATTTCTTTACCAGGCATCTTTTTTTTTTTTTTTTTTTTTTTTAAGATTTGGAAGTTATTTTTATCTTTTTTGGGGGGTGATCTGTCCCCTACTAGTAAAAAAAAAAAAAAAAAAAAGCTTTAAATGCTATAATTTTTGTATTGAACCCAGAAAATACACGTAACTTGTCATACAGTGGCTATGCTATGTTAATTCTTAATGCTTCTAAATGCATAGTTATGTTAAACCCAGGTAGAAATATTGTATGTTCGATTAAATCCAGAAAATTCACGTAACTTGTTTTTAGATGGCTATGCTGTGCTCACACTCACTTAATGCATTTAAATGCATAGTTATATTAAATCCAGGAAAAAAATAGTATATGTTAACGATTAAAATATAGTCACCTACTAGTAAACTTTCCTGTTCAATGCTAACTCAGGTTAAAATGCAATTTTTTTTTAGATGGCTAGGCTGCATTTGATCTCAATGTTTTAAATGCCTAGTTATGTTAAACCCAGGTACAAATATCACATGATTAATTAAACCCAGAAAATATTTATAAATGTGTTCACTCTAAACCCAGAAAATAGACGTAACTTGGCCTAAAATGCATATTCCATGTTTACAACAAGTTTAATATGTATTTATCTTAAAGTACAGGTCAGCCTACTGATTTTCTCTGCCTGCTAGGTATTGCTAGGTATTATAAGGTGATTTCATTCACTGCTGGTTGCTGAACAAAATAATATTTTTGTGAAGAAAATTTGAAAAGAAAATCTAAGTTTTGCAACTTTTTAGGGTTATGTTTTTGACGCAGAGCACTTTATGGTAAAAATGACATGTTATATATATTCTGTGGATTAATGTGATTAAAACAATGCCCAAGTTCTCTTATGACCCCCATAACTTTTATTTTTCCCTATACAAGGCAGTTTAAGGGCTCCTTTTTGTGCAGTGATCTGTAATTTTATTGGTACCATTCTTTTTTATTGGTTTATTGGTACCATTTTATTTTTTTTACATATTGAGAAAAGTTGCATATGTTACTGCAGATCTGTTGCACATCCTCATTTCAAACTTTGTGCCACAGTTTGTCAAAAGCTTTACCTTTTCACATTTCTGCAATATCTTTTTCCTCTGCTAATGTGCATCTGTTTGGCAACCCTCTGAGAAGGCACACAGCGTATGCCTAGATCGCCAGGTGAAAGCTTGGTAAGGCTGGTCAACCATTCCACTTTCTTGGATTCCAATCCAATCAGGGTTCTCATGCAGCATCCAATCTAGAGTCTGGGTTGGGGATTTAAGATTTTTCTAAGGTTCCTGCTCTCTAATCATTAATGCTTTAGTTTGTTGGGATATTCTGGCTGCTGACCAAAGATTGGTACTCTGATTAAAGTCGTGACTGCAGATATTTTTTTAAAATGTGCCCTCCTGGATTTTTGACCTTGCACTGTGTTCTGATTATTCTTTTGCCTTCTATTTTTGTTTATTTGAGCTTTCCTGGTTCTAAGCCCAGTTAGTCCAATACTCTCATGTACATCCCAGGTTCTTTGAGCTTTTTTTGTGGTCTTTTTCTCTGCCCCTGTTAATCTGCCACCATTCTGACTCACAGTGAGCTCTGGCGAAAATGTTGGGGTAGCCTTACATTCTGCCAACCAGAGTGGTGTTGGCCTTTGTAGTCCCTTTTCAGTCAGTCTTGCACCTAGGTTATTATTCCATTTTATGCTGGTGAATGCCATAACAGCATAGAAAATGTGGGACAGCATCCCTATTTATTATCGTTATTCAAGTAGAAGGGTGGACAAATGTATCCTTTGAAGTTCAGCTACTTTTATTTAACAAAGCTATAGCTTTGACTTTTTTTTTTTTGTAAATCATTTGAGGATAGTTTAAATGAATGCACTTGTTCAAGTAATTTTAATGTTTCCAAAGGCTTTGCAAGATTTATTGAAGTCATTGAGTCTCCTGTAAAGTTAGGTTTACTTGGTGGGAGTGAGTAAATCATTTAGAAGAAGTTTGGCATTCGAAGCTTGCTCTCTTCGCAGTTTGAAATGTAAGCAGTACAAAGGGTTTTCCACAGAGCATAAACTGCTAAGATATAGAAGCCAGTGCCCAAAAGAAACAGAACACTAATACCTAAGGGAAAGCAATGAATAAAACCCTCATTATAAAAAGTGAATATAATGCCACTTCTTTTCCTCCGTCCGTGTTTTCTAAACTGCCAATGGCCTTACCAAGCAATCCAAAATATCTAGCACATTCTATCTTATTATAAAGTTATTCAAAATGTAATGAACTGAAAAAAATTCTGTTTGCTTTTGTTTGATAATGTTATTACCACCTACCTTTAACAGTTAAGAGGTCACTCTAGATATTACTCTTAAGATACAAAGTATGTAAAATAAAACAAAACTTGTAGAAAAAATGTATAAGGAAATTTGTATGTATTATATGCATTCATTTATTCATTCATCAGGTGAAATAAGTTGTACAGGATTGATTAAATTAATTTTTTTTGTTAAAAGAAAGTAAATGAAGTTTTATTTTAAATATAAATAAATAGCAAAACACAAATTGTTGACAACAAAAATAGTGTAGTAGTGGAAAAGTTTCACCTCCCGACAAGACAGTATTCTTGACCTTTAGGGCTTTATGTAGCAAGTCTAATTAGTGTATGGAAACAGTGTCAAAATGAATGCCAAAAGGTAATGGTGAGCATACTGGAGGTCAGGCTTGCAAAAGATGCTTGTTGTTTCCTACATATATTGTCAGCCACTTAACTTTTTCTCATTGTTTTCAAAACATTGACTTTTTATTTAGTATTGTCAGCCCAATGTGTTCAAGGATGAAACTATTAGGAACACAATTGGTGAATTAATGTCATGAAGTCTGCTGCTGGAAGCTCATCAATTTTTGATATGCCACTCAGACAAATGAAACATAAGCCACCCTGTACAAGGGGACCTTTTGACACTTCAAAGGAAACCCCTATGGGTGGTTTCCTCTTGAAGCCTCACTAAACTGGCTCGATCTCCCCAGCTGGAAACTGCCAATGTCTCATTAACCCCTAAACAGGCTCTGCATGAGATTTTCGTTTCAGCTATAATTATGCCATGCGCCCCTGTTATGCTGTTCTGAATTGCAACACTGTCGCTGGCATATAATAAACATCTATCCTAATTGAAAAGCAGATTAGACTCTTGTGTTAATTAGCCAAAAAGCCCGCCTACTTGCATGCATTATGATTGCCTCTTAAATACTGAGGATGTTGAAATCCCTCAGAAAGACAAGACAGACTTAATTGCAATAACCTGCAAATTAAGTTTAATTTACTTTAAATTCACCGGTTTAGCTGGCTCATTTGATGGTGTTAATGTTCTAGCAAATTAATTATCGAAATTAGGCATGCCTGATGGAGTTTTTCAGAAGAACACATTGTACATGGCCTATTAATAACACACAAACAAGAAAACATTTATAAAGAAGTTGCCATCACTCTTTATGTTTAAAGCTAAGCAGTGCAAATGGAGAGCTAAATATACAATTATAAGCAAAACAGGCAAAGTAAAAGTACCAAATAAGGGTCACATTTTGTAATAAGGTAAGTAGCTGGAATATAAGTGAATCATTACCAGAGAATTGGAAACTGAATCTCTTTCCTTTATCCGTTAGTCTGAATTGCGGTTTTAAAGGCAGACAGCAAGGCTGATTCTTTGTAGCCACAGTCAATGCCCTGATCTTTGCAGCGGGAGAACAAATAGTTTAGTTTACAATAAGAGAAAATAATATAATTAGTTAATTGTGATCAGTGTGGCTGAAGAACAAGTACAATAAACAAGAAGGCAGACTATTAAGTGACTGGGGCATAATAACATTATCATATTTTCAGATGTTAATTTGTTATAAAAGGGTTAAAGGGATATCCCATGAATCATTCGGATATCAAAAGTCCTTAAAGGTCATTAAAAGCAGTTTTTTTTTTAAATGACCTTTTTCATAATTTTTTTTGCCTACATGTGTCCCCCCCTTGGTGATGCTTCAAATTAGATTTCTTCTCCCTCTGAGAGCTGACAATATAGGGGGAGATTTATCATTGTCTTTAGAGGGGTTTGAAATGAAATGACGCATATGCATGAGCGTCTAAGCAATTTTTTTTTTTGCAACTTTTGACAAAAAGCTAAAAGCTACATAAGATTTTACAAAAGCCAACATAAATTTTCACTTTGCAGTGGTAACCGATTTATCAGGTGCAAATATTCCACAGAAGGATGCAAATCCCTCAAATCTACACCATCCAAAACTGCCTTTTTTCTTAAATTACCTTTTTCATAATTTTTTTTGCCTACATGTGTCCCCCCCCCCCCTTGGTGATGCATCAAATTAGATTTCTTCTCCCTCTGAGAGCTGACAATATAGGGGGAGATTTATCATTGTCTTTAGAGGGGTTTGAAATGAAATGACGCATGTGCATGTGCGTCTAAGCAAATTTTTTTTTTTTGCAACTTTTGACTAAAAGCGAAAAGCTACATAAGATTTTACAAAAGCCAACATAAATTTTCACTTTGCAGTGGTAACCGATTTATCAGGTGCAAATATTCCACAGAAGGATGCAAATCCCTCAAATCTACACCACCCCAAACCCAAAACTGCCTTTGAAGAGCACTTTTAAAAAGCTGTTTTTGTGCAGAAAAGTCACAGAGAAGAGGTGGAATCATACAAAATAGTGTTCTGAAGTGATTTATTGTTTTTTACTTAGATGCGTCAAACTTATCAACCCCCATGCAACAAAATAAATATGTCTCACGTAAGCAAAACCAAAGCAAAACACAATTTCCAAAGACAACATAAATCTCATAAATCTCCCCCATAGTCTCTTTGCTTGCAGAAGGATCTCCTCATCATTACTGCCATGTTACTGCAGATGCCCTGGCTCTTCCATGACAAGAAATGGCTGATCTATATACTTCTGTGGGAAGAAGGACTGAGCTTGCGAGTCCCCCAGTACTCAGCACAAGTTGTTTATTACCATACACTTTAAACACCAGGTGGCAGTATATTATGTAAATAAATAGCAACACACTCCACTGAAACAGCTTATGAATGGCAAACATTGTTAATTTTTTCTATAATTGTTATAATAAATATCACAACCTTAATGATAATAATAATAATAAATAATAATAATTATTATTATTATTAATAAACACTAGCACTATAAGACAGAAAGTAATAAAATGATACAGATGATATTTCTGAAATTTGCAGTTTATGGGCTGTTTAAGTGTCTAAGAGGTGGGGCCCGGTGTTTTTCTGTGCCCTAGGGCCACAACACCTCTGTGGCGCAGATCCCTGTATTCTTGCTCCTTGACAGACAGACAAGGTTATGTGGGGAGATAAATCTGTTGCTGTATCAGTATGACATGTCTATCAAGAAGCGAGAGGGCAGAGATTTACTTCTAAGAAGTGTTAAGGGCCCTAGGGCACAGCAGACCCTCAACCACGCTTTGAGCAGTCCATGAAACTGCTAATTTTGGACAACTAAAGACATGGACACATCATTCAGGTATCATCTATATCCTTTTATGGCATTCTATCTAACAGTGCCGGCAGTTTAATAACAATTTCCAGTGACAGAATCCTTGGATGAATGAAACTATGTGGTATGGTAGTTTACCTTTGGTGACATCAGAGTCTGCCTTACAGGTATTTACAAACAAAAGTGCTCTTTCACACATTCTGCTCAGATTCTCATCTTACACAAACATGCTAAATGCTCAGGTTTACACTCAAAGGCATGACTTTAAAAGTCTGCTTGGTGCTTTGAAGACAATGGCTACTTAAAATAATTAATTGCACACTTTTGAAATTAATAAAAAGTTATACATCTTTAGTAATTTATCAGTATTCAGATAAATGCACATTTATATTTATTGAGATTAAATAAAAACAACATCAACAATAATACTTAACCTTTTAACGACCAATGACATGTTTAGATGTCATTGCGCCATTAACAGTGTATGGCACAGCTCCTGACTCGAGCCCGCGCCTTACCGGGCTGCCCCCAGCTGATTCCTGTACCTGAGGGCTGCCGCTAATAGCCACAGCCAGCTATTTACCCTTTACATCGCTGCTGTCAAAGCTAACAGTGGCATTTAAAGGGACTTTTAAATGGATCCTGGTGGTCTAGTAGGGTTGGATCGCTCCCCTCCCCCCCCCCCCCCCACAGCGCGATTGTGGGGGGAGTGATCCACTGCTGAGGTAGCCAGAGGGCTTTACCTCTCCTCCTGTGCTGGCTGTGGCTCATTGATTGATAGAGCCTGGCTAGAACAGGCCATATCAAATGAGCGAAGAGCACACAGATCAATAGATGAGAAATCTAATGTTCCCTCTTGAAAGTACCCTAAGAGACTAATAAAGTGTAAAACAAGAAATTTGAATAAAAGTTTTTTTAAAAGTGATCAAAAAGTCTGATCAATACCAAAATAATACAGATTTAAACAACATATTACAGCACAAAAAATTAGCCGTCAAACAGCCTGGAAAAATTAAAAAGTTAGAGAGGTCAGAAAATGTCAATAAAAAAAAAACTCTAAAAAGTTTAGAATTTTTGAAAAAGTAGTAAAACAGGATACAAACTATACAAATAGGGTATTGTTTTAATCGTGACGACCTAAAGTATCAAGATTACATATTTATTTCCACCGTAAATTTTCAAGATTGCTTTTTTTTCCAATTTTCACCTGACAAGTATTTTTTTTTCTATTTTGGAGCATATGTTATGGTAAAATGAATTCAAGAAAATCAAGACATTGCAAAGTACAATTGATCCTGCAAAAACAAGCCAAGGCTTTTATGGCTATTAAAGGACGAGGAGGAAAAAATGAAAGGGCAACAACAAAAGTTGGCCTATTCCTTAAGGACAATGCCATATCACAACAAAGAAAATTTTAATGTATTTATTTAAACTCATAATAGACATACGGACAAGTACCATCTTGGATTAATGATAGCTTAGTTCTTATAGGAAATCTGTCATCAGTATCACCTGCACTAACCTGTTTGTACAGACAGGTGGTCCGGGAGACACTAATGATAACCATGTTAACCTATGCCCAATCCATGGTCCTGTTTTCATACTTTATTCCTCAGTTCTTCCGTTATGAAGCCAGCTTGGGGCATGGACAGAGCATTGTGATGTCTTCGCTGCTGTTTCTCTGCTGGGCCCTGCTGTGAGGAAGATCCACCCATACTGGCTCCAGAAACGAAAACAATTGAAAAAGATAGCGGAAGAACCAGAGAATGAGACCAGGTAAGTATGGTTATCATCAATGTCACCCGCACTACCTGTCTTAACCAACAGGTTGATGCAGTGACACTGGTGACAGATTTCCTTTAATGAAAGACTTCTGATTCTTTTGTTGGGATTCTCAGCACAGTGATGTCAATGTTTGTCACGATCACTTTTGTAAGAGTAATGGAGAGGAACTGTCTCTACACTGTCACCTATAGGTGGCTAAGCTGTAAGTCAATGTGCTATACTTATCGATCCTTGAATTATGACAAGTTGTACAACCAAACCAAAGACACTTATCTGTATACAACATTTTCAGGGATGTTACTCAACAGTACAGAACAGTGTTCTGATTGGTTTTGTGGGATGCTGTTGAAAAATACTAATCTTCCTTGTGCAAATCCAGATTCAAAGTACCGTTCCTAGAAATAATTTCCCTTATAACTCGCTACAAGCTGGATTTCCATCAGTACTTAGCTTCAGAAACTCTGTGTACCACCACTTGAAGCTGTAAAGGTTTATTGGTGTCATATTAATGCTGTGTACAGAGGTTTTAGGAGCCCCAAATTGCATGTGTACAATGTTTAATGCAGTAAATGTTGTTACTGTAATTTTATACCTAACATGATGACACTGAGAAATTCTCGGTAGCCTAGAATACAGAATACATTTTCATAAGGGAAGCAGCGGAAGATTAGGGAGGTAAACAAGTGGCTCATAAGCTGGTGTAGGAAGGAGGGGTTTGGGTTTATGGAGAACTGGGCAAACTTTGCTGTCGGCTACAGGTTCTACCGTAGGGATGGGCTGCTCCTCAATGGGGAGGGTGAAGCTGTGCTCGGGGAGAAGATGGCCAGAAGGGTGGAGGAGTGTTTTTTTAACTAGGGACTTGGGGGGAGGAAAACTACAATATAGAAGGAGAAGCTAGTGTAGACAGAGATCTGGGGATATGTAATAACACTGGGGGTTGTGGGGTTAGAACAGTCATAAATGATCAGAGGAAAGATAATAGGAAGGATAACATGAAGTGCATGTATACAAATGCCAGAAGCCTCCATAATAAGGAGGAACTGGAACTATTAATGTTGGAGGAAGACTATGACATAGTGGGGATAAGTGAGACATGGCTGGATGCAAGCTATGACTGGACGGTTAATGTACAGGGATACAGGGAGAGGGGTTTGCTTATATGTAAAATCCTGTCTTGGTCCCATTCCGTGTGAGGACATTGGTGAGGGAAATGATCATGTGGAGTCTCTGTGGGTGGAAATTAGGGGTGGGGATAAGAACAAGAAATTACTCATAGGGGTTTGTTATAAGTCACCAAGTATATATCTTCTGTACAGAAACAGCAGAAAGCATACTTATAGGAAAAATAGATGGGGCAGCAAAGAAGGGGAAAGTCATTATTATGGGGGACTTTAACTATCCCGACATCAACTGGGAAGGGGAAACCTGTAGGTCCAGCAAGTGGCGCAGATTTTTGGCAATAATAAAGGACAGTTACCTTTCCCAACTAAGGACACAACAAGAGGTGGGGCGCTTCTGAACCTTATACTAACGATAGGCCAGGCAAAGTATCCGATGTAGATGTAGGAGGTCATCTGGGTAATGACCACAACATAATAAGTTTTTGTTTATCCTATAAGAGGATCCTATAAGAGGATGTCTACTAGTGGGGCTACAAAAACATTAAACTTCAGGAAGGACAATTTTCAACATAAAGAAAGGACCTCAGTGACATAGATTGGGACTGTGCCCTTAGTAATAAAAGTACACAAGCTAAGTGGGACAATTTTAAGAACATCCTAAATAGATACTGTGAACGACATATACCCAACGGGAATTTAAAGGGCCAAAAATAGAGGAAAAACGATTTGGCTAATCAAAACAGTTAATGAAGTGATAAACGATAAGAGGAAAGCATTTAGACTGCTAAAAAAAGAAGTTAGTGGGGAAACATTAAAGAATTATAAGGAGAGAAATACAATCTGTAAAAAAAGAAATAAAACATAAAAAATTTCAGCAGAGAGAAGAATTGCCATTGAATGTAAAAGGAACACAAAAATATTCTTCACCTACATAAATAATAAGAAATTTAAAGCGGATAATGTTGGCCCCTTAAGAATTAATATGGGGTATAAGAGGATGTCTACTAATGGGGCTACAAAAACATTAAACTTCAGGAAAGCCAATTTTCAACATTAAGAAAGGACCTCCGTGACATAGATTGGGACTTTGCCCTTAGTAATAAAAGTACACAAGCTAAGTGGGACAATTTTAAGAACATCCTAAATAGATACTGTGAACGACATATACCCGACGGGAATTTAAAGGGCTAAAAATAGGGTAAAACCAATTTGGCTAATCAAAACAGTTAAGGAAGCGATAAATAAAAAGAGGAAAGCATTTAGACTGCTAAAACAAGAAGTTAGTCGGGAAACATTAAAGAATTATAAGGAGAGAAATAAAATCTGTAAAAAAGAAATAAAACAGCAAAAATTACAGCAGAGAGAAGAATTGCCATAGAAAGTAAAAGGAATACAATACATATTCTTCACCTACCTAAATAATAAGAAATTTAAAGCGGCTAATTTTGTCCCCTTAAGAATTAATATGGGGTAATGGTGGAGGAGAATGAGGAAAAACCAATCTACTAAATTACTTCTTCTCCATTGTATTTACAAATGATTACAATGTACAAATGGACTGTATAGAGATCTATGTATGAATGGACAGTATAGAAATCTTTCTAGTGATAGTGATCTCTTTTTATACCTAGGCCGGTAACTTTGACAAGAGGGCATCCATTTGCCATTGTCACAGACAGAGATTCTATACTGTAAGAGCAGTGAGACTATGGAACTCTCTGCCACATAATGTTGTCATGTCTGACTCAATAAACAAGTTCAAGGGGGGGCCTGGAAGTTTTTCTAGAGAGTAATAATATTACAGGTTATGGATAGTAGATTTATGGGGATAGAACGATGATCCAGGGATTTATTCTGATCGCCATATTGGGTTCGGTAAGGAATTTTTCCTCTGTCATGGGGCAATTGGCATCAGCCGCATGGTTTTTCTTTTTGCCTTCCTCTTGATCAACACAGTAAGGTTTTAGGTTGAATTCGATGGACTCTCGTCTTTTTTCGACCTTACAAACTATGTTACTATATAATTGTTATTATATCAATGTTTTTGTGGTTACCATTATAGTTTTGATAGCATTGATACGGTTATTCATACAATCATAGTCAGAAAACAGATATCTGTTTTGTCATGATCGTTGTAATAAATGCCCCCTCCCCCTACTTCATCTAGACTGTCTAACCCCTCAAGGACCAAGCCCTTTAACCTTAAAGGGGTACTCCCGTGTAAAAAAAAAAAAAAATGTTTGTAATCAACTGGTGCCAGAAAGTTAAACAGATTTGTAAATCACTTCTATTAAAAAAATCCTAATCCTTCCATACTTTTTAGGGGCTGTATACTAAAGAGAAATCCAAAAAAGAAATGCATTTCCTCTGATGTCATGACCACAGTGCTCTCTGCTGACCTCTGCTGTCCATTTTAGGAACTGTCCAGAGCAGGAAAAAATCCCCGTAGAAAACATATGTTGTTCTGGACAGTTCCTAAAATGGACAGCAGAGGTCAGCAGAGAGCACTGTGGTCATGAAATCAGAGGAAATGCATTTCTTTTTTGGATTTCTCTTTAGTATACAGTGCCTAAAAAGTACTGGAAGGATTAAGATTTTTTAATAGAAGTGATTTAGAAATCTGTTTAAGTTTCTGGCACCAGTTGATTTAAAAAAAAGTTGTCCACAGTTATTTTTACGTTTTTGTTTTTTCCTCCTCACCTTCTTAAATCCATAACTGTTTTATATTTCCATCTACAGACCCATATAAGGGCTTGTGTTTTGCGTGACCAATTGTACTGTGTAATGAAATCTCTCATTTTACCATAAAATGTATGGTGAACCCAAAAATTTTAATGAAAACCACAATTTTGCACATTTTGGAGGGTTTTGTTTTCACACTGTACACTTTACAGTAAAAATGACATGTTTTTTTTTTATTCTGTGGGTCAGTATGATTGAAATGATACCCATGGCTAGATACTTTTATATTTTTGCACGGCTTAAAAAAAATCTAAAACTTTTTGTACAAAATCAGTAATCTAAAATCACCCTATTTTGACCACCTATAACTCTTTCATTTTTCCGTATATAGGGCAGTATGAGGGCTAATTTTTTGCGCTGTCATATGTAATTTTTATCAATACCACATTTGCATATATAAAACTTTTAGATCATTTTTTATACATTTTTTTTAAAATAAAATGTGACAAAAAAGCTGCATTTTTGGAATTTTTACATTTACACCGTTCACCATAAGGGGTCATTGACATAATATTTTGATAGTTCGGACATTTATGCACGCGGTGATACCAAATATGTTTATTTTAAAAAATTACGCTTTTTGGGGGTAAAATGGGAAAAATTGACAATTTTCATTTTTATTGGGGGAGGGGATTTTTTTAAACACTTTTTATGTCCTCATAGGGGACTATCTATAGTAATCAGTTGATTGCTAATACTGTTCAGTGCTATGCATAGGGCATAGCACTGATCAGTATTTTCGGTGATCTTTTTCTCTGGTTCTGCTCGATCTCAGACCAGAGCAGAAGACGCCGGGAGACGGACGGAGGCAGGTGAGGGGACCTCTATTTTAAAATGCGAATTGCCGCAGATGCCTTGATCTGTACTGTCAGAGTCATGACAGGCAATGACAGGATTAATGACCTGCGCAGAATCGAGGCGGCCTGGATAGTCCGTACTGATGCTCAAGGTGGACTGGGTTTGAATGAAAGAAATGAACTGAACGCATTCCTAACTGACCCCTAAACTTCTTAAAGTATAATTGTGCTTATAGACTGTTAATTATTATGTTTAGTTACTTAGTGCACTTTAAGATTTCACGGACGACAGGTGGAGTGACGGCACAGAGAGCGCCAGGTATAACAATGCTCGAAGATGATGCCCAGCAGGCTTGAGAAAGGGGGCAAGACCACGAAAGGAGCGCTGCCTCGTCTCTGCCGTCCAGCGGCTTTATGCCGACCTCTGCTCCCTACCATCACACTGAGATGAACTGATCGTCACAGACGCAACAAGGTTTACAGACATATACGGTTAGTGCAATCTTCTCTTTTTACATTTTGATTGCCTTGTCAATTTTTGCAACTGATTTGCACCCCCGTGGTCTGAGTTTTATGTCCGGACCTCTACGCCATCCATATATTATTTTCTTGACTCTACCATACCTCCTCTCATAGCTGCCACAGTGCCAGCCCTAGCTTTCTCAGTCTAGTGTTTCCTGCAATACTGTATTTTTTCTTATCTAGAGCACGTGGCAGGATAGGAGGTACTCCTGCATGAGGAAAGAAGATGGAAGAATCTATGGAAGGTACCAGTGCTATAGGATCCGTCATTACAGCCCTTAGTGCAGGCAGGGAGGATGTGGAAGAATTTTTTGCACAATGTAACATTTAACAATATCTACAACTGATTAGCACAAGAAGTTTGGAACAGAAAATCTATCAATTAGCGGAAAAGGAGATCCACTTGTTCTGGACGGTAAAGTCCCTGGATTCCTACAGTCAATCCAGGAGAGTGCCGAAAGGCCTGAGGAATTACAAGGAGGCCTCACAATTCCAGGAAGACTCGGATTTCCAAGCAGAATGGGACCAAATCCAGTTAAAAAGCTAATTTGAACTTATGCACCTAGTCCTTAGACGCAACAAAGTGGAATACGAAAATACTACTACGTAGCTCTGTAAAGCGAAACAGGTAATAAAAAAGAGAATGACAGAAGGACAGTAAAAGCAGCACACACAAATGTTAGAACATAGATTAATCCCTGAATAAGCGGTAATTAAGGAAAGAAAAAAAGACAAGTTTGTCAGGGACAAGCAAGATTTTGAGAATAATAGAGTATTCTCCTGGAAAAAAGAAAAAGGAAGGGCAGAATAGAAGGAGGAGAAGAAAAATGAAAGTAAGAAATAAGGACCATTGGACCACGGATACTGAGACTAGTTCGGCAGAAGAATCTGCCCTTGGGAATTAAATTGTACAATCCACTGTCAGTAACCGAGTCCCTTTAGGAGAAGGACACGTAGAGGGTGAGGCAAGAGCAGGAAAGAAAAAAATATGGAGCATGCCGCAAACAAGTAACATGGAATCACTAAACAAATTGTCAGTAATTAACATCTCTAACGTAGAACTTAACGATGAGTGCATTAGTCTCCATTCCAGAGGTCTTAATTTCTGTATCCCTGAAAAATTTTGCCCTGTGCAATTCGAAGTGGATATATAAAGGGATTAGGAAAATTAATCTAAAGAAATTTTTCCAATTAAAGTGACAATTCTACGTCCAAAGAAGCACTAGAAGGCGAAGTTCCCACCTGTAAGGGCCCTTTGGGCTTCTTCGTAGAACCATTTATGTTTAAAAAAAGGACATATATCCTGGCTGGGCTAGAACAATCGGTCCCCAGAGAAATAGAGGCAGAAATACTGGACGAGAAGCCCCTGGAGGTGAAATCCTTCACAGGTGGCGTGCAGTCCACATTCTCACCACCTATACAAGAGGGGAGCAGCCTGGATGTCTTCACGAAATTGGTGAAAAAAGAAATTAAAGCCCTACTATATCACCAAGCCCCAAATAATCTGTCTGTAAAGGAAATAAAAGCGATTAAGTGGTTAAAGTCTAGAAAAGACATCATCATCAATAAAAGCCGATAAAGGCAGCAATGTTGTAGTAATGTCTGTTGAGTACTATACCCCAGGAAGCCAAAAGGCAGCTCAAGAACACTTAAATTAATTCCACCTAATCCTAAAGTGCCACAATGGTACTTTCTGCCTAAAACTCATAAATCCCTAGAATCCCCCCTGGATAGGCCTATCATAGCTCGCATAGGGAGCGTCACTGAGCCTTTATCCCAATATCTAGATTGGTTGCTCCGCCCCTTACTGGCAGATTTTCCCTTATATCTTAAGGATACAAATTCCTTTTTACAGTTGATAGAGGGCCATACCTGGGAATCCAATAGGGCATGTACAACCATAGATGTTGAGAGTCTATATACTCGCATTCCGCAGCAGGCAGGGATTCAGGTGGTTAGAAGGTTCCTGATGATAGCCTTAAGAACTGAGAGGTATTCTAGTTTTGTTTGCGATGCCCTTGATCTGGTCCTAAGCAATAATTGCTTTAATTTTGGCCCAGCTTGGTATATTCAATGCTCTGGCACCACAATGGGCTCACCGGTTGCATGCAGCTTGGCTAAAAAAAAATTTGGCAGCTATGGAGCAGGAAATGATATTTAGTGAAAAAATAATCCCTTTCTGAGATGTACATCTTTCTACACTCTATATGTGGATGACATTTTTGTAGCATGGAGGGGAACAGAGCAAGATTTACAGGGATTCGTCAAATATTTCAATGAGAATAATGTGAACATGGTCTTTACATCTAAGTACAACAGAGAGAGAATCACATTTTTGGACGTGGAAGTGGTAAAAGAAGAAAAAGGAGTAATGACAAAAAGTTTCAAAAAACCCACTTCATCTAATATGCTACTGCACTATGGCAGCTACCATCCTGCTCAGTGAAAGAGGCGATACCGTACAGCTAATTGTTGTGCCTGAAAAAAATAAATATTGATGAAAGAGTATATAATGAGAAAGCAGAAGAATTGCTAATCCAATTAAGCAGGAGAAGATATCCTAAAAAATTATTACAGGAGAGTCGCAGGAAAGCAGAAAAAGGGGACAGACATGAACTCTTGACAGGAGAATACAAGCACAGGAAAAAAAAGGAAAAGAAGTGTTTTATTAAGTGTTTTTATTTAGTATAGCCCAATGGCAGAATCAATAAGAAGAACTATTTATAAATATTGGAAAAATTATATCTGATGATACAGAAATTTGCCCAGAATGTCTCAATAAACCCATTATTGCTTTTAGACATAGTAGGAGTTTGACAAACTAACTAGTAAGAAGTACCTAACTAGTAAGAAGGACCCCAGGAAAATTGGATTGGCTAACTACCAATCAGATCACAGGAAATTTTCCCTTTGGTCACTGCACATATTGCCCACTGCACGAAGAGCAGTTTTTTCCGCATCGGTGGATGCGAGAACAGAATCAAGGAATTCATTTGTTGTAGGTCAAAATTCATAGTATACTGTCTCTACTCTACCTGCAGACGCTTCTATATAGGCACCAAAACAAGATGCCTATTCACTAGATACTGCGAGCATCTGTGTTCTCTTTCCACAGGGATTGGAGCTGCCAGACTTAAAGGGGTATTCCGCCCCTAGACATTTTATCCCCTATCCAAAGGATAGGGGATAAGATGTCAGATCTCCTCGGTGCCGCTGCTGGGGACCCCTGGGATCCCCGCTGCGGCACCGCGCTATCATTACAGCACAGAGCGAGTTCGCTCTGCACGTAATGATGGGCGGTACAGGGGCCGGAGCATCGTTACGTCACGGCTCCGCCCCTCGTGATGTCACGGCCCGCCCCTTTCAATACAAGTCTATGGAAGGGGGCGTGGCGGTCGTCACGCCCCCTCCCATAGACTTGCATTAAGGGGACGGGCCGTGATGTCACGAGGGGCGGCGCCATGACGTCACGTGGCTCCGTCCCCTGTATCGCCCAGCGCGGTGCCGCAGCGGGGATCCCGGGGGTCCACAGCAGCGGGACCGCGACGATCTGACATCTTATCCCCTATCCTTTGGATCGGGGATAAAATGTCTAGGGGCGGAATACCCCTTTAAAGAGCATATGCAAAAAGAACATAACAATGACAAGAAGGCTCTTAAGTTTATAGGACTCGTGTGAGTCATGACAGGCAAGGACAGGGTCAATGACCTGCGCAGACACGAGGTAGCCTGGATAGTCCGTACTGATGCGCTAGGTGGACTGGGTTTGAATGAAAGAAATGAACTGAATGCGTTCCTAACTGACCCCTAAACTTCTTAACGTATCATTGTGCTTATAGACTGTTAATTATTATGTTTAGTTATCTAGTGCATGTTAAGATTTCACGGACGACAGGTGGAGTGACGTTACAGAGAGCGCCAGGTATAAAGACGCTTCAGGATGATGCCCAGCAAGCTTGAGAAAGTGGGCAAGACCTCAAAAGGAGTGATGACTCGTCTCTGCCGTCCAGCGGCTTTATGCCGACCGCTACTCCCTGCCGTCACACCGGGATGAAATGATCGTCACAGACGCAACAAGGTTTCCAGACATATACGGGTGAGTGCAATCTTCTCTTTTTACATTTTTGAGCTTGGGAAAACCCGACAGTTCAGAGCATGGGTAAAAAAAAAAAAATAGCAAAACATAGTGAAAATTGCCAAATACAAGATATAGACCATAGAAAAATAATAGAAAAATACCTATTGGAAGCAAAAGCTTTTAGTAAATAACGGGCCCTAATGTCCAGTAGAGAAAGTTATTATTAGAGGAAAAATTGATCCTAACAGATTTTAACAGATTGGCCCTCATTTACTAAGAAAATCGGTGTTACGCCGAGCGCTCCGGGTCCCTGCTCCTCCCCGGAGCGCTCACGGCGTCTCTCTCCCTGCAGCGCCCCGGTCGGTCCCGCTGACCGGGAGCGCTGCACTGACATGGCCGTCGGGGATGCGATTCGCACAGCGGGACGCGCCCGCTCGCGAATCGCATCCCAAGTCACTTACCCGTCCCGGTCCCCTGCTGTCATCTGCTCACTGCCCCTGCACTCCCTTGCCGGATCTTGTTGCCTTGTGCCAGTGAAAGCGTTTAGTGTTGTCCAAAGCCTGTGTTACCTGAACTCCTGCTATCCACCTTGACTACGAACCTTGCCGCCTGCCCCGACCTTCTGCTACGTCTGACCTTGCCTCTGCCTAGTCCTTCTGTCCCACGCCTTCTCAGCAGTCAGCGAGGTTGAGCCGTTGCTAGTGGATACGACCTGGTTGCTACTGCCGCAGCAAGACCATCCCGCTTTGCGGCGGGCTCTGGTGAACACCAGTAGCCTCTTAGAACCGGTCCACCAGCACGGTCCACGCCAATCCCTCGCTGACACAGAGGATCCACTACCTGTAAGCCGAATCGTGACAATCGGGTTGTAAGTCTATCTTGCTTTCTTACCCGACTGCTTTTTTCCCCTGGTATTTATTATTATGTTGCATCCTGTTTTTCGCACGTGGGTTTTGTTGGTTTTGGTTTCCAACTCCTCTGAGCTGTCGGGAAAAAATCCACAACAATACAACAAATTCGGGTTGGAAACCTTAATAAATACGTGGGAAAGCTCAGAAATGTCGGGTTACGCCCCTTTTTCGGGTTTGGGAGAATCCTCATCGGGTCCGTCGGGAAAAAATGTCGCATCATGTCGCAGACTGGCGCACGATGTCTGCGACATGGCGCAGACAAATATGCGACAAAAAAACCCGACAAAAGAGGTCGGGTTTAGAATAGTAAATGAGGGCCATTGTGATGGATCCATTAAACCGATCATAACCGATCATGACAGATTATCATGGACTGATCCTGTCCAGTATGGATTGTGTAAGAACAAAGCATCTTCTGATGCAGTACAGCCGAATATATTAGGCTGGGTTCACATATATCAGGCGTTAGGCATAGTTTCCTTCCTGCATGCATCAGAGGGAAACTGATGCTTGAACTAATCACATTCATTAAAATGGGAGAGTTCACAATCATCCAACGTCTCAATTTTGATGCCAGATGGTTGGGCACGCCAGAGGGCACCGGACAGGGGAACGTAGCTTGCTGCACTCCCCTGTCCGCCGTCCAGAAACAATAGTCACCGGATACCATACAATGGATGAGAACTTGCCTGAGTTCACAAATCCCGGATGCTGGACATATGTGAACCTAGCCTTACATGCTCAGCTTCTGAATGTGAAATCCAGTTGTATATAGAAATGTCAGTAAACTGGAAATGGAAAAACAGATCCTACTGAATAATAGGAAGCCATATATATTTTCTAGCCACACCAGCAAAGGAATTCACAATGTACATGCTTTCTTTTGTCATAAACAAAGGTTCATCGACGCTGCTGATACCCTGCTGTGAAAACAAGGAAAAAGTACAGATACGAAAAGATCGGATACTAAAAGTATCTTTGTAAAAAAAAATGAAAAACTGAAGAAAAAAAAAGAAGACCCAACTTTCAGTGAGGGTGAGTGAATAAAATTCAATCCTAGGAACTTACCTCCATCCATATGACTGGTGTTTCCTTCTTAGAAAGTTAATTAAGAAAAACAATCTTAAATCTGGTCTAAGGAGTAAATGTTAAGGATGCTTTTAAACAATAAAATGCATTTTCTTGCTTAGCTCCAAACTGTCAGACTTCATTCACAGTAACAGTGCCTGACAGCCCACAGAAGCTCTTAAAAACCAGGGTGAAGCTTTTGTGGTTGCAATCTTATGTGTTAAAGCATGAAAAAGCTGTATTTTATCCTGGCAAAGTGAAAAATGCTGTTTTACTCTGTCATGCACCCTGTTATATTGAAACGACTGCTCTATAAACACCCTTATCAACCTTATCTAATGCATTCACGACAGTGGAAACACACATCCAACCTTACACACACTAACATTTCTATAGAAAAACTATGGCTGAACCAAGGAGCAATGTATTGACCAGCATGAGATAATATAGACAGCAATGTAACTTAGTTTATTCAAATGCCAAAAAATGGCTTAAAATGCAGTTTCCCTCCAATGTATGCATTAATCTGACAGCATATTTCAAACATAGTTTATCTCCTTAACCCCTTAATGACACAGTCAATTTTGGCCTTAACTCCTTAACGACCACAGACGTAATTGAATGTCCTGGTGCAGTGCACCAGGATGTACATTTACGTCCTGTGTATGACCGGGAGCATTGGATCGGTGCTCGTGTCATACACGGCAGGTTCCGGCTGCTAGCTGCAGCCAGGGACCAGCCGGTAATGGCCGACATCCGCTATCGCGCGGATGTCTGCCATTAACCCCTCAGATGCCGTGATCAGTACAGATCACGGCATCTGCGGCAATGCGCATGTTAAAATAGATGATCGGATCGCCCGCAGCACTGCCGCGGAAATCCGATCATCTGTAATGGCCGACGGAGGTCCCCTCACTTGCCTCCGTTCGTCTCCCGGTGTCTCCTGCTCTGGTCTGAGATCGAACAGACCAGAGCAGAAGATAACACATAATACTGATCAGTGCTATGTTCTATGAAAAATCCCCTCCGCCAATAAAAATGAAAATTGTCAGTTTTTCCCATTTTACCCCCAAAAAGCGTAATTTTTTTAAATAAACATATTTGGTATCTCCGCGTGCATAAATGTCCAAACTATCAAAATATAATGTTAATGTTCCCGTACGGTGAACGGCTAAACGTAAAAAATTTAAAAAGTCGCAAAATTTTGCTTTTTAATCCCATTTTATTTAAAAAAATTATTTAAAAAATTTTACATTCTCTGCTTCTAAGAATGATTGTAAGTTCACACAAATTAGCTACTAATTCACATTTACAATATGTCTACTTAATGTTGGCATCATTGGGGGAATGTTTTTCCACTTTTAGGGATGTCAAAATTCTTGCAGTACATTTCAAAAATCAAATTTTTTCTGAATGCTAGAAACCTCCTCAGATCGCTCCCTTTTAAAACTGCACCCCTTTGAGAATTTATAACAGGATTTAGTAACTTTGTTAACCCTATAGGCCCCTTACACACTGCCGTTGCTCCCTGTCGAGAATGACCGTCTAAGTCTCTTTTTTTTTCCTGACGGCCGTTCTCATGATGGGGGGCAACGGCAAACAATGGTGGCCTGGTGGCTCCCATTAACTATTATGGGGGCCGCTGGGCGTTGTAATGAATAGTGGGAGAAAAAGACGATTCAAGCTGTAATTTTTCTCCCGCTATTCTGCCCAGCTCTCCCGGTGGCCCTCACACTGCCGTGCACTAAGAAGCCTTAGTTGGTTTACAAGAATTAAGTTAATGTAGAGGTGACATTTTAAAATTTTAACTGTCTTGCAAATATTTAATTCTAATATTTTTTTTTGAAACACAGCAGGTATTAATGAAAAAATTCTGTTGAGTATGTATTACCCGGATTTTGCAGTTTCTAGAAATATCCCACGTGTGGCCCTAGTGCGGTGCCTGACTTGCATAGATTTAGAAATAAAGTAGCGCCACATGTATTTTGGGGCCTTATTTTTATAAGGGTGCTTATCAAGCAACATATTTAATGATTGGTCGAATGAGTTGTTTGAGGGCTTATTTTTTGCAGGACAAATTTCTATCGGTACAATTTTTGCGATACATGCTATCTTTTGATCATTTTTATTCTGCTTTTTTGGAGGCAAGGTAACCAAAATCAGCAATTTTGTTCTAGAGCCATGTCAAATGTTTTTATTGGTTGGAATGTGGATGTCTAGACCCCAACCGATAGTTAGAACAAGCGCAGAGAAAAGCGCAGCTGACCGAGGCAATCCCATAGATGTGCATTGTAAGTTTGTCTCCCAGCTAGTTCTAGCTTTCGGACGTGGTCTGAACAGTCAGACCCTGACCAATTTAAGGAGAAATGCAGTCCAAAACTTTTAGGTTTCCCTGTGCTTGGGCTGCTAAAACTAAAAAAAACTAACTTTAACTCACCTTCCAACGTTCCCCCGTTGTGCCAGTATCGGTGTCCCGTTCCTCCGATGCTGCTCGACTCTCTGCTTCTTATCCTCGGAAAGCCACACTGCGGTCAGCGTACCACCAGCTGCAGCGATGTCCCGCCACTGCCGGTGATAGGCTGAGTGCACTGTCATGTAAGGAGCCGGCCCGAACTCCTTACATGACAGTGCGTTCAGCCTGCCACCGTCCGAGGTGGGACATCGCTGCAGCTGGCGATACGCTGACCACAGAGTGACGTTCCGAGCCTAAGAAGCACAGAGCCAAGCATCACCGGAGGAATGGGATGCCAATACCCGCGCAATGGGGGAATGTAGGAAGGTAAGTTAAAGTTATTTTTTTCATATTTTCAGCCCGGGTACATGGAAACTTAAAAGATTTGGGCTGCATTTCTCCTTTAAAACTCTACAACATGTCAAAAGTTTTTTTCAGTAGCCATGCTCATTTAAATTTCCCTTTTGAACACAATTATCAAGTTTATGTTCACTTTTTACAATTGTAAAGTTTATGTTCACAATTTTACAGTTTTTATTGAAAGTCTAAAACTTTGTTGCTTCTTTATTTTTTGTTTGCTTTCCTGATCTCCAACTGATCTAAACAAATAAAAAAATATAATTTTATTACAGGATCAGGAGACTTCACATTATGCAAATTCCTTCTTTACTACTTTGATAGCAGCACAGTAAGGGTTTATAAAAGTAACAGTTACAGAGAAAAAAATATGCAAAGTAGCTATCTGAGTAACAACCAATCAGCTTTCAGTATCGGTAATAGCAAGTGAGAGTAGGAGACCAAAGTCTTCTTTCTTTGCTGCTTTGCCAAAGATAAGTGACGTTTGCTATATATAAACTACATACATGTATATTAGCGTGCCTAACTAAGCTAATACTGATGTCAAAGAGAATAACTCCATATTGAGATCCCTTTCTGCTAGACAGAACTATGTTGAACCAAACCATTCATGTATTACATAGTCAGCCATACATTTGAGTTTTCAGGCTGAAAGACTAAATATCTCCTTAAGGGGTCCAGTGGAAGAAAACTATTTCAAATCAACTGGTGCCAGAAAGTTAAACAGATTTGTAAATTACTTCTATTAAAAAATCTTAATCCTTTCAGTATTTATCAGCTGCTGTATGCTCCACAGGAAGTACTTTTCTTTTTTAATTTATTTTCTGTTTGACCACAGTGCTCTCTGCTGACACCTCTGTCCATGTCAGGAACTGTCCAGAGTAAAAGCAAATCCCCTAGCAAACCTATCCTGCTCTGGACAGTTCCTGACATGGACAGAGGTGTCAGTGGTCGGACAGAAAATAAATTCAAGAAGAAAAGTACTTCCTCTGGAACATACAGCAGCTGATAAGAACTGGAAGGATTAAGATTTTTATATAGAAGCAATTTACAAATCTGTTCAACTTTCTGGCACCAGTTGATTTGTAAAAAAAAATTTCCACCAGAGTACCCCTTTAAGTAACCGTTGCAGGAGAATTGTATGGCTAGCTGAAGCTTCATGTGTGATCACCAATGAGTTTTAAAGTTGGATCAGTGTTGATGAGTTGATAGGAGGGATGAGATGCACCCATTTCTCACTGCTTTCAACTGGTTGTTGAAATAATGACCATGTTCCAGTAAGAGCTTCATGTGAGATACTCATCCGATTCCCCCGGTTTCAATTGTATTCTTAGAACACAGATACAAAGTGTGCATTAAGCCAAGTGCTAGTTGGCACAGGAGATGAAGCTAGGCTCCCCTACTATATTTAAGGGGGGTTATTTCTAGCATTTTTTTAAGGGAACACAATGTGAAGCATTGTTGTATTTGGGGGGGAATCACGTGTATTATTTTAATGGGCACTGTGTGTGGAAATGATAATTGTGAGGTCATAGTGGGTGACACTATTATAATCAACAGACATTGTGCATGGCACTGTTCTATTAAAGGGTCACTGTATGTAGCCCTCTGAGAGGTTTGTATTAGTATAAGGGTTAACGTTGTGAAAAAATTAGGAAGCAAAGCCAGATGGATGGTAAACTGCAGAGACTGGTTGTGTTTATGTCACAACTTGAGTTTGGGTTGGATGGAGAAAAAAAAGCAACCTCCAATTACAGAGAATGTCACCTGTAAGTTACTAAATGCCATAGATGTTATTATGTATCTGTCTTATCAGTATTGGAATCATAATGTGGTCTGCAGAGAGATTATGTGTGCTTACATTCTTGTTTGTGTAACAACTCCCAGCATATCCTTACCATTGTAAGCTGTTATTTATCAGGGGATAGCAGGGGATAACCTCACTTTGCAGTTTATCTCTGTATTGTTAATGGTACTGGCACTGCATTTGTATTATGATTTGGTTCAAGTGCTGTATATACAGTATGCACTGAGTTTAGTTTCTGTGTACAAAGCATTATTCCTCGATTTATGTAAGGCCTCCTTTATGTCTGTCGTCAGTTTTTTTGTTTTGTAAAAACATTTTTATAAAAATGCGCTGAAGGAAAAATGAAGCCCGAACTGATCCCATTCATTTAAATGGGACAGTTCACAATCATTCGGCGTCACAGTTTAGACGCCGGATGATTTGACTCACCGGACCGGTACAGACAGGGGAACACTGTGTTCCACCGCCTATGCTGCATACCTGAGACGTTGGTCCTCATGTGTTTCTATGGAGCGCCGGATACATCGCCAGTCAAAACTGAAAGTATATGCAAGCATTCAGCTTTTGCCTCTGACGCTTCATCTCGGCAGTGAGTAGGTATAGTTTTGTGAGGGATCACTGTACAGGAAGTACCAACTTCCTTGCTAAATAAAGCTGTGGATAAGGTAGGCAGCATCAATACTGGTGGGCTAGTGGTCCAAAAGTTGCAAAACATTTTTAATTGCTCAACCCAGGGTGACTCCAGCACTAGACAGGGTGCCTCCAGTCCTAGAACTCCTAGCATGCCTACTGAGACCTGGAGGAGTTTTAGTTTTGCAACAGCAGTAGGCATCCTGGTTGTGAGACAATGTAGTATTCATTGTACTTGTCTAGAGCCAGGATTTTCTTCATTTTGGCACATAAGGTTCTTCTTCCTGGCCATAACGCTTTCAATTTTCTACCTACTGACCCATATGGGCTTGTTTTTTGCGCCACCAATTAAAAACTGAGGCTCTGAAAAACTGACGGCACCTGATGACAAATGATGGCAAATTATTACAACTGATGGTAACTGATAATATTGACTGATGACAATTTGTGCACTTTTTGAACATCAGTAGTGCCATCAGTTGTGAACAGTTTATGTAAAAAACTGAGCCTGACACAACAGACATATGTAAGGCTTGGTTTACATATATCCCGCATATGGCTCCGTCAAAACTGGATGACAATTGCCACAACCGATGCACCAAGTGATGCCAGAAGTGCATCAGTTGGGATCAGTTGTGCTTCATCTGGCGTCCATTGTTTGTGATCGCTGGACGGGGGAATACAGCAAGAATCATTCCCCTGTCTGTGCCGGTTCTGCAAGTCCAATCATCCGGCGTCTAAACTGAGATGTTGGATGATTTTGAATGGTCCCATTCAAATTAATGGGATTGGTTCTCGCCTCATTTTCCCTCCGGCGCCGCAAAAGATGACAACTGATGACGTACATATGTAAAGGGGGCCTAACTTTAGCCTAACAAACTTAATTCTGGTGTTGATTGCTACAATAAAATATGTAAAATACTGTAGTTTTGATTTATTTAGGCTTCAAGGGAAACTCAGGTAAAGAATATCTCATCCCCTATCTACAGTATAGGGGATAAGTGTTTGATAGGGGAGGGGGTATTTTGGGGGGGGGGGGGGGTGAACATCCTGGTGCAATTCCTACTTTGGGGGCATTTATGTGTTTGTATATAGCATCCTTGCAAATCAATGCTCAACCTCTTTTAAAGCCTAGAAACATGACTGGGGATAATAATACAGATTCTTCTCCAAAGAGAGAAGAATCAGTAGGAAGCTGCTTCAGTGTTTGTGCCCTTCATTGGGTCAGAGCGGGGTGCTGGCTTCGAGAGTGGATGTAATGCTTCTCCTTGAGGAGAGCGCCAAACTGGATTGTTGAATCTTATAGGCCATGCAATACTCCAATAGAAAAAACAATCCTCAAGAAGAAAAAAAGCTAGTCACCTAATAAAGGTGACATCCCTGCTAGCCATTGCTTGACCCTTTTAGGAACTCCTATATCATGACTGAGGATTACTTAGCTAGAATATTAGCCAGAATATTGTAAATCAGTTTTGTCATCAGTACATACGGATTCCTGGCCATAGGGGCTGTGAGATGATGTAATTGTTTGTAAGCTGAGGTGATCATTGGCATTTGAAGTGGTTACATATAGCTATAATTTTATATGTTAGTTAAAGGCTTCATTGATCCATGAAATAGACCTGATACCAGAATCAGACAGGCATTTTCTTACAGTGACAAAAAATGAACAACTACTTTACCTCACTAGAGTTTTTATTCCTTTGGATCAATATAACAGGAAATGTTAAACATGAAAGGATCTGTAGGACATTGTGGGTTTTTATTTACAAGATCTTAATCAATAGGACGTACAGTCACTTTGCATTAAACTTACTCTTTTGTTTAAAATATTATTTGATAGCAGTCATTTGGAAGCGTATACCTATTGGTACTAAGAACTTACTATTAAATAACAGTTATTCATTTTAATTTATACTTCAATAATCTAAAAAAGGGGATCTATAATTGTTCCAAAAACAATCCCACCTGTGTTCATTAGCTGTGTCAGGTATGAACTTAAAGGGGCAACTCCAGGATAGAATATTTTTTTTCAAACAGGCCCAGAATGTCATTATTTAAAAAAAAAAAAAAAAAAACAGACATACCTCCTGCTGCTCCTCCTGTGCCTCCTGTATCCTGCTCCTATTTTCCACTGGGATCCTCTTCCTGCTTTTTATGGTCAATGCCTTACACTGCAGCTTAGCCTAATCGCTGGCGGCAGTGATGTCTTGCCTCTACCGATGATAGTTTGAGCAGCATTATGATGTATTGGGGCCCGACACCAGGAAGAAAATTGGGGCTTAATTTTTCCCACTGCCACTTAGCCTATTACTGGGCTGCAGTATGGAGCATTGACCAAAACAAGAAGCCGTAAGACGATCCAAACGGAGAACGGGAGCAGGATACCGAAGGCATCAGGGGAGCAGAGGGAGGTGAGTATGTTTTTTTTTTTTTTTTAATGGCAGCATTCTAGGTTACTTACAGAAGGGTTGAACATATGGTTGGGCCAGCTTCCCCTCCCCCAAAATGGGAGGAGCTGTGATTGTTTAGCCATCCCCACAATGCCGGCGAGAGGGCTGCTTGCCCGCCCGTTTGCCCAGAAGTGATGTCAGATGGCAGCTCGATATGATGGAGCTTGTGCGCCGCCCATTATCTCCTTACTCTTCAACCATCATGTGGCTGCAGCGGGACATCCCCATAGCATCAAGACGCCACTGCGTCTATGCAAGGCGAAGTACATACCACAGCTGGGTAAATATAGAAACCTTTACTATTACTATATGTCTATAGACTGGGAAATATTTGGTGCATGTAGTACTATCCACTTATACATGTGCTGTTTTTCCTCAGGTAATACAACCCCACTGACCATCTATATGTGCAGACAGGGTGTTGTGAGTAGCCCACATGGGCAACAGCTATATGGTGCTTCATGTGTACATTCATAAGATTTATTTGGAGTATGGTACATTTAAAGGCTTTACTTATGATTTATGGGGATGATTAAGGTGTTTTTATTTGTGCAGGTGTTCTGACATTTACCTGCAATACTACTAGCATTACCACTGTGATGGGAAAGTGGTTATAGACCCTTTGTAAATACATTATTTATTTTTGCATCATCACAATTTTATACCACTCATTATGATTTACATGCACTGATATTACTTTATGCTCAATATTTGTTCCCAATGGCCCATTAGTTTTATGATGTCTGATATCTGTCTCCTGATGAATACACAGCTACAGGTGTATGGGACGTGTCGGGAGCTCAGATACATTTAGGGCACACTAGGGCTAGGTTCTAGTGCAGGGCTGCCCTTTTAAGGGAGAGTAACGCTTGCCAAGAAGGGTGTAATAGGAGACATAACAGGGGCAGCTATCACCCTAGCCCCTACTCTTTGTCTACCAACTACCCTTCCCCCCATTGGGACACGTTACATACAGCACTTACCAACTCTGTGCTGTATTTGGTGATTTCTATTATCATATATTTGTTTGTGTATTTAATATCGCTATATGGGTCTTGTTTTGTTGAGTTTAATTAAAAGTTATGTTTTATCTAGTATGCAATCCCTCACTATCTAATAATATGTACAATTGCAGAGGTAATCAATATTGAGGTGGGCAGCATACCTTATATATGTCGTAATCATCAGCATTCTGGGTATGTTTGAAAAAAAGTTGTTCAATCCTAAAATACCACTTTAAATGAGTTGCAATGCTGATTGTTTCTGGAAAAAAAGAAACCTTGGTAAAATGGAAGGAAAACATGGAATTGGTGCTTATTTGCCACAAAGTTTAGCAAAATTTAAAATCCCATTGACGTGATGGGATGTTGCTGGTTACTGATGTTCTGGCAGAATAATGAACATGCTCATTCTTCCGCATGAATTTGAAAATGTCTATGAATGTATGTACAGTGTTGCAGAAATCCGATTGAAGTCAATAGAAATGTGGTGCTAGGTGGAATCCATGCAGAATTTCTTGCAGATATTTCTCGCAGATTCTGCCTTCTTTTTCCATAGGTGAACAAGCTCTAATGTGTGCTGAGGCTGCTGCAGCAATAATTTACTAGGTAGAGCTTTACTTTCTTCTAGAGAAAAAGGAACTGGTGAGTAGCACAAGTAGCAAGTTTAATGGGGATTTAGAGGAGTTCTGACTGGTACTGTAAGGCTATGTCCACACGATTGAATGTACACATGGAAAGTTTCTTCCCTGTGCTATATACTGATAATCAGTATTACTGCACATTCTCTCTTTCGAGCAAAAGCCCTTGGCTAAAATGCCATGTGGCAGCAGTGGTGGGTACATCCTTAAAAACACATATTAGTTATGTTGCAGCCCTCCTCAAGGAGGTTATCCAGCTTTTTAAAATCACTAACCTATCCTAAGATATGCCTTCAGTAATAGATCATGGGGGTCCAACTACGGAAAGCATTGCTTATGTATTGCTAGCGCAGGAACCAAACAAATGAAAATATGGCGGAGACTGAGGTGCTTGCCAGAGTGCGACCAGCTTCTTCAAACAGCTGATCAGGGGATGTCAGGAGTTGATAGGTCATCAATTTTGAAAAGATGGATAACCCCTTTAAAGGGGTACTCCGCCCCTAGACATCTTATCCCCTATCCAAAAGGATAGGGGATAAGATGTCTAATCTCTGTGCAGCACCCAGGGTTCCTTTAGAACACTGGGTGCCGGCGGTTGTGATGTCACGGCCATGCCCTTGTGACGTCATGCCACGTCCCCTTAATGCAAGTCCATGGGAGGGGGCACCACGCCCCCTCCCATAGACTTATATTGAGATGGCGTGGCATGATGTCACAAAGGGCGTGGTCGTGACATCACGACCCCCCGCCGGCCACTCCAATTGTTCGGAACAAAATGTTCCAAAAGCTGGGGCACTGGAGTACCCCTTTAACTCTCTGCCCTAGACACTCACGCACAGGTTCCTAGTTGCCTATATAACCATGCTTTTTATACAGCATCTGCAGTACTAATAAAAGTATAAAATTACAATATGAACACTTTTGTTTTATGTTTTTGGATAAGAAACACAAAAGGACCAAGTTTGTGATGCCAATAATTAGGTTGTGTATGTAGCCTAAAGTGTATGATTAGGGTTGTAGTATCACGTGACATCCTTTATCTGTTATCACCATGTAGATTCCCACAAACCACTAGTTTGGAGAAACTGTAATCTGTAATAAAACACAGAAAAAACACTTAAAAATACTTCAGATTTAAGATTCAGTTCTTGAAGATATTTGCAGATAAATGTGGTTGTACTGAGACTTTTTTGTTGAGATTTTTTGAAGTTTGTTTCTATCAGTAGCTAGGTGTATCCTGTGTTACCTGTTTCCTCTTAGTATAGCCCGGCTTATTCTTGCACTATACGTGGGATGTGCAGAATTGACTGGTGAGTGAAACATTTCACTAGCTTTTATGTCCAATTTAAGGGTAGGGTCACACATAGCTTATGTGCAGAGTATTTGTTGCAGCGTATTTGAGTGTATATCAGTGCTAGCAAACTCTATGGGTGTTTATTATTACTCCTAAGGACTTTGCCTGCACAGAAATATGCAGCATCAAATATACAGTGTCAAATGTGCATCGTTTAAACTATATGTGACCCTACCCTAACTGTACAAACTATCATGGTTCTCCATAATGGTGATCTTTATAAACTGTTGCTATAATCCCTTCCCTCACTTATGGTTTTGGGGTTACTGCAACAAAACTTCTTGAGCGCATCCAGAAAGGAAAATCCCAGACATTAATCTGTCTCTAACTAGGCCAGGTATATCGGAACAGTTCTTCTTTTTCAATGAGGCCTTTTGAATTTGTCTTTTTCCTGAATGCTACCTTTTGTAGTAACTGGAGTGGGACATGCTAGGCTGGATAAGCTTTGCTGGCAAAGTTCTTGCTTGTAGAAATACAGAAATTACAGCACTCACCACTTCTTGCTTTTCTTGCTTTTTTATTAGAGGTTCTTCATAATTCCAGGGGAGAGAAACATATAGTGGATGGAGGGTACAACACAAAAGGCTACAGCACCATCTCACACTTGCTTTTGCTTTGTCTGCCCTCTGGCATCCAGACGATGCACAAGCAAGTGCAAAACGGCGCTGTAGCTTTTTGTGTTGTACCCCCCATCCACTATATGTGTCTCCCCCCTGGAATTATGAAAAACTTCAAATAAAGAAGCAAGAAAAGCAAGAAGTGGTGAGTGCCAACATTTCTGTATTTCTACAAGCAAGAACTTTTCATATTTTATTCATATATTGCTAAGCACCACTAGTCTGCTTCTATTCAGCATTTTACTACTTCCATATTACACCAACCGATAATCCAACCTGCGTACCAGTAGCAGCTGTGCTGGAGATCTTTGTTACTCTACTACACGATTGTTTGCTGGAAAAATGTTTCCTCTGAAAGTGGGAGAGCTACAGAGCATATGCTCACACTGACTGGACTGACATGCTCTTTGACCAGAGGACAGAGTTAGACTAGACAAAACATGTGCTCTTTAGATCTTCCCCCTATCCTTGGAATAGAAGTGGAGATGGAGAGTCCTTAGCACTAATTGGCTAAGAGTTTGGCACATGACACATTACCAATGCTCTTACATTGCAATTGACTTTTGTGTAGAAATTTTTAACCCCTTACACTCTATATATGTATGCATGCATACAATAAATAGAAACAGAAAATACATTTGTAATGCAATAAAACTTAGAGAGATAGGCTTCAGCCTTTCAAAGACAGACTTTAAACAGAGCAGCAAACCTATATACGACTATAACCGATAAACACTTGAACAGTGTTCTAGTCTCTGGTAGTTCGCATGTAATCTATTGTTAAATTTACAGAAATTTTGGGTTCTAAAGAGACACTATGGAAATTAATAAGGGTCTAAAAGCATGATAAGCAGGATCCTATTGCATGAAGCATATCTAAGAGGCTACTTTGAATAACTTTCTCAACAACTTTGGTGCACACATCCCTCAACAGTAAATGCTGTCAGTTGCTATCAACCTAGGTGGTAATACAAACAAATAATTGGTCTAGAAGGCACTGCACAGTAGACTTAGATGCAATAAAGACCCAGGTCAACCCAGGACAATGTATAGGTTATTTCAGATAGGACGCATTTTGGCACTTAACTCGTGCCTTCCTCAGGTCCAAAAAAGGTACCCCAGATTGTAGAGCATACACATTGGGGTACTGGTCCAGAGGTCCTGTGGATAAAGCATGCTGCCACGTCTAAGTCTACTGTGCAGCACTTCCTAGACCAATTCTTTGTTTGTATTCCCACTATTTGCTTACCAACTCCACTCCAGGAGCTTGGTACTTAGTCAGAGTGTAGCAGCCTTATCCATATCTACCAGCCTTTTTGCCACAGAGTTACACACTGAGGTGTAAACAATTCTTCAGGTCAGTATATCACTTTGGTGTGGTGGAGGGTGCACACTATTTGATATAAGTTACGAGGAAGTACCCTGTTTTTTCAGTTTTTTTCTCTTTCCCGATATCAACCTAGGTGGTGTAATTGGAGGTACCCATTTTCTTTTTTGTAGAAAGTATGATGGGATATATATCCTTCATTGCAGCTGCAATGAATGGGAGTTCATTGCAGCTACAATGAACACAGTCTCCTACTCCAGGAATGACAGGGGACGGGGAAGCAGAGCTGTTACGCCTAGCGCTCCGGGTCCCCGCTCCTCCCCGGAGCGCTCACGGCGTCTTTCTCCCTGCAGCGCCCCGGTCAGTCCCGCTGACCGGGAGCGCTGCACTGTCTTGGCCGTTGGGGATGCGATTCGCACAGCGGGACGCGCCCGCTCGCGAATCGCATCCCAGGTCACTTACCCGTCCCGGTCCCCTGCTGTCATGTGCTGGCGCGCGCGGCTCCGCTCTCTAGGGCGCGCGCGCGCCAGCTCTCTGAGACTTAAAGGGCCAGTGCACCAATGATTGGTGCCTGGCCCAATTAGCTTAATTGGCTTCCACCTGCTCCCTGCCTTTATCTGACCTCCTCCCATGCACTCCCTTGCCGGATCTTGTTGCCTTGTGCCAGTGAAAGCGTTTTGTGTGTCCAAAGCCTGTGTACCTGAACTTCTGCTACCCATCCTGACTACGAACCTTGCCGCCTGCCCCGACCTTCTGCTACGTCTGACCTTGCCTCTGCCTAGTCCTTCTGTCCCACGCCTTCTCAGCAGTCAGCGAGGTAGAGCCGTTGCTAGTGGATACGACCTGGTTGCTACTGCCGCAGCAAGACCATCCCGCTTTGCGGCAGGCTCTGGTGAAAACCAGTAGCCTCTTAGAACCGGTCCACTAGCACGGTCCACGCCAATCCCTCGCTGACACAGAGGATCCACTACCTGGAAGCCGAATCGTGACAGTAGATCCGGCCATGGATCCCGCTGAGGTGCCGCTGCCAAGTCTCGCTGATCTTCCCACGGTGGTCGCTCAGCAATCGCAGCAGATTGCCCAACAAGGACAGCAGCTGTCGCAGTTGACCGCCATGTTACAGCAACTTCTGCCTCTGCTACAGCAGCAACCATCTCCTCCGCCAGCTCCTGCACCTCCTCCGCAGCGAGTGGCCGCTCCTAACCTCCGCTTGTCCCTGCCGGACAAATTTGATGGGGACTCTAAACTCTGCCGTGGATTTTTGTCTCAGTGTTCCCTGCATATGGAGATGTTGTCGGACTTGTTTCCTTCAGAACGGTCTAAGGTGGCGTTCGTAGTAAGCCTTCTTTCAGGAAAGGCCTTGTCTTGGGCCACACCGCTCTGGGACCGCAATGATCCTGCCACAGCCACAGTCCAGGCCTTCTTCGCTGAACTCCGGAGTGTCTTCGAGGAGCCAGCCCGAGCTTCTTCTGCCGAGACTGCCCTGTTGAACCTGGTCCAGGGTAATTCTTCCGTTGGCGAGTACGCCATACAATTCCGTACTTTTGCTTCTGAACTATCCTGGAATAATGAGGCTCTCTGCGCGACCTTTAAAAAAGGCCTATCCAGTCGCATCAAGGATGTGCTGGCCGCACGAGAGATTCCTGCCAATCTGCAAGAACTCATCCATCTAGCTACCCGCATTGACATGCGTTTTTCTGAGCGACACCAAGAGCTCCGCCAGGAAAAAGACTTAGATCTCTGGGCACCTCTCCCACAGTATCCGTTGCAATCTACGCCTGGGCCTCCCGCCGAGGAGGCCATGCAAGTGGATAAGTCTCGCCTGACCCAGGAAGAGAGGAATCGCCGTAGGGAAGAAAATCTCTGTCTTTACTGTGCCAGTACCGAGCATTTCTTGGTGGATTGCCCTATCCGTCCTCCACGCCTGGGAAACGCACGCACGCACCCAGCTCACGTGGGTGTGGCGTCTCTTGGTTCCAAGTCTGCTCCTCCACGTCTCACGGTACCCGTGCGGTTTTCTTCTTCAGCCAACTCCTCCCTCTCAGCCGTGGCCTGCTTGGACTCCGGTGCCTCTGGAAATTTTATTTTGGAGTCCTTTGTTAATAAATTCAGCATCCCGGTGACCCGTCTCGTCAAACCGCTCTACATTTCCGCGGTCAACGGAGCCAGATTGGACTGCACCGTGCGTTACCGCACAGAACCCCTCCTGATGTCTATCGGACCCCACCACGAAAGGATTGAGTTCTTCATTCTCCCCAACTGTACCTCTGAGGTCCTCCTCGGTCTGCCTTGGCTCCGGCTTCATTCCCCCACCATTGATTGGACCACCGGGGAGATCAGGAACTGGGACTCTGCCTGCCACAGGAAGTGCCTCTCCCCCCCTCCCAGTCCCGTCAGGCAAGCCTCTGTGCCTCCCCATGGCCCCCGTCCTGGTGTCACACTGCCCCGTGCCAGGCCTCGCCCTCTGCCCTCCCTCCCCATTCCCACTCCTGCTGTACTGCCTGCCGTTGAGGAAACCCTCCATTCTTTCCCGGTGTCCTCATCCCAGGGGAGGCAGTTACCGGACAAAGAGAAGGGGAGACCTAAGGGGGGGGGGTACTGTTACGCCTAGCGCTCCGGGTCCCCGCTCCTCCCCGGAGCGCTCACGGCGTCTTTCTCCCTGCAGCGCCCCGGTCAGTCCCGCTGACCGGGAGCGCTGCACTGTCTTGGCCGTTGGGGATGCGATTCGCACAGCGGGACGCGCCCGCTCGCGAATCGCATCCCAGGTCACTTACCCGTCCCGGTCCCCTGCTGTCATGTGCTGGCGCGCGCGGCTCCGCTCTCTAGGGCGCGCGCGCGCCAGCTCTCTGAGACTTAAAGGGCCAGTGCACCAATGATTGGTGCCTGGCCCAATTAGCTTAATTGGCTTCCACCTGCTCCCTGCCTTTATCTGACCTCCTCCCATGCACTCCCTTGCCGGATCTTGTTGCCTTGTGCCAGTGAAAGCGTTTTGTGTGTCCAAAGCCTGTGTACCTGAACTTCTGCTACCCATCCTGACTACGAACCTTGCCGCCTGCCCCGACCTTCTGCTACGTCTGACCTTGCCTCTGCCTAGTCCTTCTGTCCCACGCCTTCTCAGCAGTCAGCGAGGTAGAGCCGTTGCTAGTGGATACGACCTGGTTGCTACTGCCGCAGCAAGACCATCCCGCTTTGCGGCAGGCTCTGGTGAAAACCAGTAGCCTCTTAGAACCGGTCCACTAGCACGGTCCACGCCAATCCCTCGCTGACACAGAGGATCCACTACCTGGAAGCCGAATCGTGACAAGAGCATTTTCTTTCAGACAATTTTTTATCCTTTCTTATCTGCGCCTCCAGCCCTGAAGCTGTCATCTACAATGGAGCTGTCACGATGCCGGCTGGCAGGTAGTGGATCCTCTGTGCCAGAGAGGGATTGGCGTGGACCGTGCTAGTGGATCGGTTCTAAGTCACTACTGGTTTTCACCAGAGCCCGCCGCAAAGCGGGATGGTCTTGCTGCGGCGGTAGTGACCAGGTCGTATCCACTAGCAACGGCTCAACCTCTCTGGCTGCTGAAGATAGGCGCGGTACAAGGGAGTAGACAGAAGCAAGGTCGGACGTAGCAGAAGGTCGGGGCAGGCAGCAAGGATCGTAGTCAGGGGCAACGGCAGGAGGTCTGGAACACAGGCTAGGAACATACAAGGAAACGCTTTCACTGGCACGATGGCAACAAGATCCGGCAAGGGAGTGCAGGGGAAGTGAGGTGATATAGGGAAGTGCACAGGTGAACATACTAATTGGAACCACTGCGCCAATCAGCGGCGCAGTGGCCCTTTAAATCGCAAAGACCCGGCGCGCGCGCGCCCTAGGGAGCGGGGCCGCGCGCGCCGGGACAGGACCGACGGAGAGCGAGTCAGGTACGGGAGCCGGGGTGCGCATCGCGAGCGGGCGCTACCCGCATCGCGAATCGCATCCCGGCTGGAGGCGGTATCGCAGCGCCCCGGGTCAGTGGATCTGACCGGAGCGCTGCAGTGAGGAGAGTGTAGCGAGCGCTCCGGGGAGGAGCGGGGACCCGGAGCGCTCGGCGTAACAGTACCCCCCCCCTTGGGTCTCCCCCTCTTCTTAGAGCCTGAGAACCTGAGGAGCAGACTTTTGTCTAGGATATTGTCCTCAGGTTCCCAGGATCTCTCTTCTGGACCACAACCCTCCCAATCAACTAAAAAAAAGGTTTTCCCTCTGACCTTTTTTGATGCGAGAATCTCTTTGACGGAGAAGATGTCCGAGGAGCCGGAAACAGGAGTGGGGGGAACAGATTTGGGAGAGAAACGGTTGATGATAAGTGGTTTAAGAAGAGAAACGTGAAAGGCATTAGGAATACGAAGAGAAGGAGGAAGAAGAAGTTTGTAAGAGACAGGATTAATCTGGCACAAAATTTTGAAAGGACCAAGATAGCGTGGTCCCAACTTGTAGCTAGGGACACGGAAGCGGACATATTTAGCGGAGAGCCATACCTTGTCTCCAGGGGAAAAAATGGGAGGAGCTCTTCTTTTCTTATCCGCGAACTTCTTCATGCGTGATGAAGCCTGTAAGAGAGAATTTTGGGTCTCTCTCCATATGATGGAAAGATCACGAGAAATTTCATCCACAGCGGGCAGACCAGAGGGCAAGGGGGTAGGGAGGGGGGGAAGAGGGTGACGGCCGTACACCACGAAAAATGGGGATTTGGAGGAAGATTCAGAGACTCTGAAGTTATACGAGAATTCGGCCCATGGTAGAAGATCTGCCCAATCATCCTGGCGGGAGGAAACAAAATGTCGTAAATAATCACCCAAGACCTGGTTAACTCTTTCTACTTGTCCATTGGATTGAGGATGATATGCAGAAGAAAAATTTAATTTAATCTTGAGTTGTTTACAGAGAGCCCTCCAGAATTTAGACACGAATTGGACACCTCTATCCGAGACGATCTGCGTAGGCAACCCGTGAAGACGAAAAATGTGTACAAAAAATTGTTTAGCCAACTGAGGCGCTGAAGGAAGACCAGGAAGAGGGATGAAATGTGCCATTTTGGAGAATCGATCAACGACCACCCAAATAACAGTGTTGCCACGGGATGGGGGTAAGTCAGTAATAAAATCCATACCAATCAGAGACCAAGGCTGTTCGTGGACAGGCAGAGGATGAAGAAAACCAGCGGGCTTCTGGCGAGGAGTCTTATCCCGGGCACAGATAGTGCAGGCACGCACAAAGTCCACAACATCCGTCTCCAGAGTCGGCCACCAATAGAAGCGAGAGATGAGTTGCACAGATTTCTTGATGCCTGCATGACCTGCGAGATGGGAGGAGTGACCCCATTTGAGGATTCCGAGGCGTTGGCGTGGAGAAACGAAGGTCTTTCCTGGAGGAGTTTGCCTGATGGAGGCTGGAGAAGTGGAAATCAGGCAGTCAGGAGGAATGATGTGTTGCGGAGAGAGTTCAACTTCAGAAGCATCCGAGGAACGAGAGAGAGCATCGGCCCTAATGTTCTTATCGGCAGGCCGAAAGTGAATTTCAAAATTAAATCGGGCAAAGAATAGGGACCACCTGGCCTGGCGAGGATTCAGCCGTTGGGCAGACTGGAGGTAGGAGAGGTTCTTGTGGTCGGTGTAAATAATAACTGGAAATCTTGATCCCTCCAGCAGATGCCTCCATTCCTCAAGTGCTAATTTAATGGCTAGAAGCTCTCGATCCCCGATGGAGTAGTTCCTCTCCGCCGGAGAGAAGGTCCTAGAAAAAAAACCACAAGTAACAGCATGCCCGGAAGAATTCTTTTGTAGAAGGACAGCTCCAGCTCCCACTGAGGAGGCATCAACCTCCAATAGGAAGGGTTTAGATGGGTCAGGTCTGGAGAGCACAGGAGCCGAAGAAAAGGCAGACTTGAGCCGTTTAAAGGCGTCTTCCGCTTGAGGAGGCCAAGACTTGGGATCGGCATTTTTTTTGGTTAAAGCCACGATAGGAGCCACAACGGTAGAAAAATGTGGAATAAATTGCCTGTAATAATTGGCGAACCCCAAAAAACGTTGGATAGCACGGAGTCCGGAGGGGCGTGGCCAATCTAAAACGGCAGAGAGTTTGTCTGGATCCATTTGTAGTCCCTGGCCAGAGACCAAGTATCCTAGGAAAGGAAGAGATTGGCATTCAAACAGACATTTCTCTATTTTGGCATAGAGTTGATTATCACGAAGTCTCTGAAGAACCATACGGACATGCTGGCGGTGTTCTTCTAGATTGGCAGAAAAAATCAGGATATCGTCCAGATATACAACAACACAGGAGTATAAGAGATCACGAAAAATTTCATTAACAAAGTCTTGGAAGACGGCAGGGGCGTTGCACAGGCCAAAGGGCATGACCAGATACTCAAAGTGTCCATCTCTGGTGTTAAATGCCGTTTTCCATTCATCCCCCTCTCTGATGCGGATGAGATTATAAGCACCTCTTAAGTCCAGTTTGGTAAAGATGTGGGCACCTTGGAGGCGATCAAAGAGTTCAGAGATGAGGGGTAGGGGGTAGCGGTTCTTAACCGTGATTTTATTAAGACCGCGGTAGTCAATGCAAGGACGTAGAGAGCCATCTTTTTTGGACACAAAGAAAAATCCGGCTCCGGCAGGAGAGGAAGATTTACGGATAAAGCCCTTTTTTAAATTTTCCTGGACGTATTCAGACATGGCAAGAGTCTCTGGGGCGGACAGAGGATAAATTCTGCCCCGGGGTGGAGTAGTGCCCGGGAGGAGGTCGATAGGACAATCATAAGGCCTGTGAGGAGGTAGAGTCTCAGCTTGTTTTTTGCAAAAAACATCCGCAAAGTCCATATAGGCCTTAGGGAGACCGGTTACAGGAGGAACCACAGAGTCACGGCAAGGGTTACTGGGAACCGGTTTTAGGCAGTCCTTGGAACAAGAGGGCCCCCAACTCTTGATCTCCCCAGTGGACCAATCCAGGGTTGGGGAATGAAGTTGAAGCCAGGGAAGTCCAAGGAGAATTTCAGAAGTGCAATTGGGGAGGACCAAAAGTTCAATCCTCTCGTGATGAGGTCCGATGCACATTAGAAGGGGCTCCGTGCGAAAACGTATGGTACAGTCCAATCTTTCATTGTTTACACAATTGATGTAGAGGGGTCTGGCGAGACTGGTCACCGGGATGTTGAACCTGCTGACGAGAGAGGCCAAAATAAAATTTCCTGCAGATCCGGAGTCCAAGAAGGCCACAGAAGAAGGAGAAGGCAGAGGCAGACATCCGCACAGGCACAGTAAGACGTGGAGAAGCAGAGTAGACATCAAGGACTGTCTCACCTTTGTGCGGAGTCAGCGTACGTCTTTCCAGGCGGGGAGGACGGATAGGACAATCCTTCAGGAAGTGTTCGGTACTAGCACAGTACAGGCAGAGATTCTCCATGCGGCGTCGTGTCCTCTCTTGAGGTGTCAGGCGAGACCGGTCGACCTGCATAGCCTCCACGGCGGGAGGCACAGGAACAGATTGCAGGGGACCAGAGGAGAGAGGAGCCGGGGAGAAGAAACGCCTCGTGCGAACAGAGTCCATATCCTGGCGGAGCTCCTGACGCCTTTCGGAAAAACGCATGTCAATGCGAGTGGCTAGGTGAATGAGTTCATGTAGATTAGCAGGGATTTCTCGTGCGGCCAGAACATCTTTAATGTTGCTGGATAGGCCTTTTTTAAAGGTCGCGCAGAGGGCCTCATTATTCCAGGATAATTCTGAAGCAAGAGTACGGAATTGTACGGCATACTCGCCAACGGAAGAATTACCCTGGACCAGGTTCAACAGGGCAGTCTCAGCAGAAGAGGCTCGGGCAGGTTCCTCAAAGACACTTCGAATTTCCGAGAAGAAGGAGTGTACAGAGGCAGTGACGGGGTCATTGCGGTCCCAGAGCGGTGTGGCCCAAGACAGGGCTTTTCCAGACAGAAGGCTGACTACGAAAGCCACCTTAGACCTTTCAGTGGGAAACTGATCCGACATCATCTCCAGGTGCAGGGAACATTGGGAAAGAAAGCCACGGCAAAACTTAGAGTCCCCATCAAATTTATCCGGCAAGGATAGTCGTAGACCAGAAGCGGCCACTCGCTGCGGAGGAGGTGCAGGAGCTGGCGGAGGAGATGATTGCTGAAGCTGTGGTAGTAACTGCTGAAGCATAACGGTTAGTTGAGACAGCTGTTGGCCTTGTTGCGCTATCTGTTGCGACTGCTGGGCGACCACCGTGGTGAGGTCAGCGACAACTGGCAGAGGAACTTCAGCGGGATCCATGGCCGGATCTACTGTCACGATGCCGGCTGGCAGGTAGTGGATCCTCTGTGCCAGAGAGGGATTGGCGTGGACCGTGCTAGTGGATCGGTTCTAAGTCACTACTGGTTTTCACCAGAGCCCGCCGCAAAGCGGGATGGTCTTGCTGCGGCGGTAGTGACCAGGTCGTATCCACTAGCAACGGCTCAACCTCTCTGGCTGCTGAAGATAGGCGCGGTACAAGGGAGTAGACAGAAGCAAGGTCGGACGTAGCAGAAGGTCGGGGCAGGCAGCAAGGATCGTAGTCAGGGGCAACGGCAGGAGGTCTGGAACACAGGCTAGGAACATACAAGGAAATGCTTTCACTGGCACGATGGCAACAAGATCCGGCAAGGGAGTGCAGGGGAAGTGAGGTGATATAGGGAAGTGCACAGGTGAACATACTAATTGGAACCACTGCGCCAATCAGCGGCGCAGTGGCCCTTTAAATCGCAAAGACCCGGCGCGCGCGCGCCCTAGGGAGCGGGGCCGCGCGCGCCGGGACAGGACCGACGGAGAGCGAGTCAGGTACGGGAGCCGGGGTGCGCATCGCGAGCGGGCGCTACCCGCATCGCGAATCGCATCCCGGCTGGAGGCGGTATCGCAGCGCCCCGGGTCAGTGGATCTGACCGGAGCGCTGCAGTGAGAAGAGTGTAGCGAGCGCTCCGGGGAGGAGCGGGGACCCGGAGCGCTCGGCGTAACAGGAGCTGTCATTAACTCGAGTACTCTCTACTGATGAGATGACTCTGTTCATTCTTTCTTAGTCTGCATAGCAAAGCAGACAGGTGAGCTGAAGAAACCAAAAGTGTAATATTACTGTGTTTGTTCCAGTTGCCAGTGCAAGTAGTATTTATTTTATGAAAAACAAAAAGACCTAAAAATATGTTTATAATAAAAAAAAATTAAAAAACAATTCAAATAATATGTTATTTTCTGATAATACATTCTCTTTGAAAAATATGTTCCCTTTCTCTGCGAATTCCCACACAGGCTGTTAGTCTTTAGTAACAGAGTACAAATTGTGCTCCTGTACTTGCATGGCAATGTGAAGTTTGTTGCTAGTGAAGCTGTAATTCACCCATCACATATGAGAATACTATAGTATATGGAATTAGAAAAATGTAAAGAGTTCCAAACAAGGATAAATATTAAGCAACTATCATGCCCACAAATAAACATAGTTAAAACCGTCACCTTAGGCTGGATAAATGGCAATAGACCACAGATTAAAATAATAGACATTTCAGTGTTGACACAATAAACCGTACTAGCAGTCACAAAGACCACAATTGGGCTATATTATGCATGCGGTGCATCTTGTGCTCATTATGTATGAACAAGTATGTATGCTAATTGAATATTCATCCATATGATATCACAAGGAAATCCTGTCAGGGCAAACCCATACAAAAGAGTGTGGCACGCTCTGTAACATGATCATGTCTGCCATGGAAAAGCAGAATATAATGACTCTCACTATTACACCAATATAAACCTGCAGTATTGTTATTATGCAGAATGGCCATTATCATAGCAATATGGCAGCATAATATTGTTTATCCACATGTAAAGTTAAAGCTTCCAAACTAAATTGTTTAATACTTCTTGAAACAGCTGTCATAACCGCTTGGTATTCAACTTTATGCAGTTTGTTTAATGCTTACTACATGATGCTTTATCATTGGGTTTATTCGATGCAAGTTTAAAAAAAACGAAAAAATAAATCCCAATCCTACTGGGTCAGATACAATTTGTGTAAAATGCTAAGAAATAAGCTTTGAGTGTGGCATCATAGAGCGCAATTCTTCTTACAAAGAAGCTGTAACAGTGTGTTTACCCTCTGGTAAAATAAAACCTACACGGTGACAAAGTATTTTCTGCGATATTTTGTTGTAATGCAATAACCACCGCAATAATTGATTTTGTAAATTAATCAAGCAGACTGAGCGGAGGTGGGAGATATCTGTTAACCTGACATAACTGCTAGCATGCTGGCTTGGAGTTTTTTCATTAACCAATATATTTCATTTAGCTAGTCTACACACAAGTGTAATCCGGTTCGCACATATTAAATCTTAAAACTTCTTTCATGGCTCAGTTTCATTGGCCACTTGGGAAATTCAGTTAAGGTGTCGTTCACCCCCCCCCCCCCCTCAGCCACCACCAAAACAGACCCGCCAGTTTTACACATATAAAAGCTAAGAAAGGTGGCTTCCAATTGGCAGGCTAGTGTGTTTTAGAGGTTTGATATGGATACTAAAGAGTTTATGATGTGACAGATGTTACACTGCACTATTGTGAAATGAATAGATTATGAGAAGTAATTAGATGTACATTGGAATCAATGCTGTTATCATCGAGGCCTTCAGGCTATGCAGTAGATGAGAGTCATGGCAGCAGGTGGTCCAATGGCTCAGAGACAGGAAGACACTCCGCAGGAGACTGAGTGACAGGTTTCACAGATCCAGGGGGTGAGAGATCTGAGCTAGAGCCTGCATTTGTAATCTTTGCTCATGTATAAATAATAACAACTTTACTATGACTTAGTATGCAATGTCATAGCCCTTGGAAGCCCTCCCCATTAAATTTATAACATTCATTGTGTATTCTTCCCGAGAAACAAGTGGGTATAGTCGCAGGGACATATGCAGGGACATATGCATATGAGTCTACAGATATGAGTTTGTATTGATAACGTTCAATGTCATCAATTTTATATTCGGGAAAGTAGAATACTGTAACAGCGTCTTATGTAACAGTGAACTTAGGAGACATTAGTAACATAAATCAGAAGAAGTAATGTTACTGATGTATCAAATGTTATAAGCATATTGTAAGGCACACACTACAAAAGGATCCTTTTATGCACACAAACCCACTTCTGATGTGTGCTTTACAATAATGAGTAAAACACGCCTGCTAGGTTTGTTTACATAAGAGAAGCCTTTTGTAGAATGAACCGACATTCAAGGGTTAAGTATTTATACTTCTTGTAAACCACTTACATGGTTTATATTTTCACAATTTCATTCCAATTATTTTCTGATGCCGGTTAGTAGTGTTTTTATCCATGCTGTGGGAATTTCCTTCCTCTCTCTCTTGCAGAGATCTTCTAGTTTAGTACAGACGAGCTAGCCAAGCCTGGTAATCCTGGTCTTGCTCAGAACTTTAACATTAAATCGGGTTGCAGAATTTATAAACTTTGCCAGGTTCGGCTTGTGAACGTGGGATATGCATATCCCGCTACCATTTTTTTAAGACAGAGTACGAGTACTGATAATTTTTATTAGCTACTCGTTGATATCAATTCCCAACGCAAAGCACTGATCAGTGTTATCAGCACTCCTTAAAGGGGTATTCCACTGGAAAAATTTTTTTTTAAGTCAACTGGTTCCAGAAAGTTAAACAGTAAATTACTTATTTAAAAATCTTAATCCATCAGGAACTTTCCAGAGTAGGAGCAAATCCCCATAGCAAACCTATCCTGTTTTGGACAGTTCCTGAGACAGACAGAGGTGTCAGCAGAGAGCACTGTGGACAGACAGAAAAGAAATTCAAAAAGAAAAGAACTTCCTATAGATCATACAGCAGCTGAAAAATACTGGAAGGATTAAGATTTTTTAAATAGAAGTAATTTACAAATCTTTTTAACTTTCTGGCACCAGTATAGGTGTGATGATCAGACAGCACAGAGCACAGTAAGTGACCTCAGACTGTCCTCCCAGCTGACCAAGACATCACCATTACACTGCCGTGATCCCGATCAGTATTCCTGGACTTTTAGATGCTATGATCGACTTTGAAAGGGTGTAATGCCGCACATGATCCAGATCGGTGATATTTACCATTAGCCTACCTGCTAGTTCGGGAGCGGTGCAGGGCGTATATTTATGCCCTGTGTCCTCTAGGGGTTCATCCGCATGGAGGGTGAGGCGGGCCTACCGCACCTGCCAGCAGGTTTAATCAAGGTTTAATCAAACTTATAATGGGGGGGGGGGGGGGATTTATAAAAACCAGTGCAGAGGTGTCTCCCCCATAGTATTTCTACCTTTATTTAATATAAATATGCATTTAAAGCATTTAAATTGAATGTGGAATACATATTTTAGGCAAAGTTGCCTATATTTTCTGTGTTTAATCAGACATATAGGAGGAGATTTAACACTTAGTGGGAGATTTATCAAAATCTGTTCAGCCTTTTGAAAAGGCCTCTGAAAAAGCGATCTGTTTGGTTATTATCGGCAACTCAGCAACTTTTCCTCTGGACAGGTTTTGATAAATCTCCCAATCCATGTTTAGCTAAACACATTTTTAAAACAAAATCACAAGCCTCAAATTATGCGTACATGTGGTCATTTTATCAAAAGTTGCACGTGGTGGGATAAATTTGTCGCACATGTGTGGGATTTTTTGCTATTGAAGTTGTTGTAAGCAAGTTTTGGAAATGAAAAGATTGTTGGTTTTGGTTTGCAACCTTTGGAGCCCTCTGTGACCATATTTGTGACATTTGGAGAATAGTTGCACATGATAATCTCACAACCACTGCAAAGTCGAAGGGAAAAATGATTTAAGTAAATGAGTTTGCCAAAAATTAATTCAGGACAAAAAGTTGCACAAAAAGTCTTATTACAATTGATGAGCCAAATGTGTACCTTTTTTTGCACACCAATAGTGTTTCTAGTGTTGAAAATGAACATGGAATACGCATTTTAGGCTAAGTTACATTACGGTGAGCCTGCTGATCCAAACATTTGCTTAACTCTTTGAAAGTATTATTAGGTCATCATCACTGCCGCTTCCAGCAGCCCATAAGATAAAGTACGACTTCAAACCTTTAGGCCATGTTCACATTGGAATTCTGCTTAGAGATTCCGGAGCAGCAGAGTCCAGTTGAATTCAACTACTGCACTTTGCACACAGCAGAATTTCCTTGCCAGATGTTTCTGGTAATGAAATTCCGATTTCCATGTCGGCAGAAAGAATAAACCTGTTCAGTCTTTCTGCTGACTCCGCACGGAATGCATGGCCATCTTTGAGACGGTGCATTCCTGTGCAGCAATTTTTGGAATGTCCTCAGTTAGATTTCCCGTGCTGACATTCCAAAATGTGAACATAGCCTTAGGCTAAACTCATTTTGATGCTGTAGTTAATATTGGATGTAGTTACACACAACTGATCTTCTTGTATTGGACTGTGTATTTTCAAAACTTAAAATCTGCATCAAAGTTTGTGCCAAATTCTACTTGAAATCTACATCTACACTTAAAAAAAAACCACAACCTTAATGTGTGTAAAGGTGCAGAATTGTGACACGGATTCCACCTGAAATTTGCATTAACATTTATCAACGCCATGTGAACAAAGACATAGGGTAAATTAACATGGGACAAACTTGCCTGCAAAAAATCTGGAATGTGTTACAGTACTAGAAAAGTAAATAAAATTTTGACACCTCCTATTCACACTCTGTATAAACTGAAATACATAAAGAGGTACTCTGCTGCTCAGTGTTTGGAAAAAACTGTTCCGAACACTGGAGCCGTCACCGGGAGCCGGGAGCTCGTGACTTCATAGCCCCGCCTCCTCATGATGTAACATCCCACCCCCTCAATGCAAGTCTATGGGAGGGGGCATATCGGCTATACCCAGACAGAGTACCCCTTTAATGCTTGTTTTTTTTGTACACATTTTATGTTCCCATAAGGGTCTATTAAAAAAAATCATTGTATTGCTTATACTGATCAATGCAATGTTGTTGCCTAGCATTGCATCACCACCTCCTCGAAAGCCCATAAGGAATAAAAACTGATACATTTGTGCATACTATATACTTATTTATTTGTATAACAAACTACGCATTTCAATGCCAGGCCTGGCTTTTTCGGCAGATTACATCTCAGGAGGCTGGTAAGGAGCCCATTACCCTTTTGGTCCAGATTATTCCCAGTTGAACAGTTAGGCCATAAACTGATATATTTCTCCCAAGTCATCTAACCCTTCCTACGGGAATACTGGTGTTTACTTTTCATAATTTTTTGAGTAGGGTCAGATGTGCCATATTTTACTGACTATATTTCTGGGTATTTGGGCCTGCATATTTTCCTACCAATTGAAGTTAATGGGTAGAAAAATCAGCTTCAGAAAACACTCAGCAAAATACGACACGAGTGACCCTACCTTTCAGAAGTCTTATTGGAGAATTTTATTGGTCATTCAGATTTTGTCTTGACTTCTACAGCTCCTCTCAACTTTCATTTCTTAATAATGGCACTTTAAATAATAGATATTTTAAGCAGGAAGGATGATGATATCTTTTTATAGCCTTCTCCTGATCTGAAGAGTCAATTATCTTAAAATCCACATCCTCATTTGGCTGTCTTAAACCGTCCATGGCTGTAGAGTGTAAGCACAGAATTCGGAGGTATTATAAAGGTCAAAGAATTTATTAAACTCTGAAAATGTTTTCATTACATTAATTAAGGATTAACACATCAATTAGGTTCTGAGACAACAAAGAACATGACATGGGTTAAGAAAACTTGTTTATTAGTACATGATATTTGACCAGGGTTATTTTTTTTTTTTTATAACAGTACATGGTCTTCCTGAGTAGTCTCTATATCTGTCTATTTTTCCATCTATTATCTATCTATCTATCTATCTATCTATCTATCTATCTATCTATCTATCTATCTGTCTACCTGATATCTATTCTATCTATCTATCTATCTATCTATCTGTCTATCTGATATCTATCTATCTATCTATCTATCTATCTGTCTATCTGTCTGTCTTTCTGTCCATCTATCTAAACATGGAAAAAGAAGGCAGCAATAACCTCTGTGTACGGGTGCAGATTGCGGTCGGGCTCTGGTCCTGGTCCCTCACAATATACAGCAAATAGAGATGCAGTAGCACTCCAGTGGTGATTAAATGGTGGCTGTTTATTTGATCACACAAGTGAGCAACGTTTCGGTCACCTCACCTGACCTTTGTCAAGAAATACAATAAAGAAAGTGCAGGCGTTAAATATGGTGTACATCATGATGTCATATCCTGTTACATCACAGCCTAATTATCATACATAAATAAACAAAGTGAATACATAGCAATCTGAACAGTACAGTGAATACATCAGTATATCGGCGCAAATTAATAGCAGCCGGTTGTGAATAAAGTATTATGTGATCATACAATATACAGTGCGATGATCGGTGTATCAGGTGACCTTCCTCTCAGGTGGAGGAGTTCGTGGCCACCCACATTTTTGTAAGTCGTTCAGGCATAAGCAAAAGTATATACAGCGCATGTCTGTGCGCGCCGGAGTCCCAATCCGTGGACGTCCAGTTAGGGCGGAAGGGACATATCACGGCCATGATCACACTGCATCTGCGCATTCTGCACTGACGACGCAGGACACCATGTTAGTGGATGGCAATGTAAGGGCTAATTAAAGGAATGGGCTATATATGCATATAAGAGCAGCCTGCAAAAGGCCACAAGCCCCCGGCGGACTATAAGGTGTCTAACACCTAGTGGCAATCATTCAGGGCTCGTTACCAGAGTGTACTGATCTATGACCACCATCCCCCCCCCCCTTTGGGGCGATCGGTGTTGATCAGGTACCAGCTCCTAATTGAAAAAGGCCTAACGATTGAACATAATAATAGCCCATATATGTAAGATTAACTGAATAATTGAATGGCCGGATCCCGGCACTACTCTACATGAATATTGTGAAATACATGGAGGAATAACCTCCATATCTTCTTGTGGGGGTCTGTTCCGTACTCCTGACCCGGATCTATAAAATAAAAGAAAAGAAAAAAGGTATTAGTACAACACATACACCGACTGGGAAGGAATACATGTTACAATATATTCAGGCTTCACATATGCTGTGTGAAATTGTAAAATCAATGTTGAGTACTTTTGCTTTAAGGGACTGTAGTTTAAATATCCATTGTAGTTCTTTTTTCTTCAGTACACTAACTCTGTCACCCCTTCTTTTTAGGGGCGAGTACGTGATCCAATAACATGAATTTAAGGTCATGTTCTGTATGTCCAGCTTTGACAAATTGTTTGGGAACTGGGAGATCTTGTCTTTGTTTTCCTATTGTGTACCGGTGATGGTTAAACCGGGTTTTAAAGTCATAGGTGGTCTCGCCCACATACAGTAGTTTGCACAGGCACCAGAGCACGTAAATTACAAAATGGCTGGTACATGTAAGATAGTGTTAAATTTCATGTTCTATTACTGTGGAGGGGTGTTTAAAGTAATTGCCCTTGAGCATATAGCTGCAATCAATTCCCGTTCGGCATGGGAAGGAGCCCTGATTTTTGACAGTCATGCATTGCTGGGTGCTCTTTTCTCATAGAAATGTCTTGACAAGTCTGTCATGGAGATTCCTTGGTCAACTATAGAACATGAGTGTTGGCAACTGGAATTCTTTAATATTGGGGTATTCTTTAGTTAGGATACTCCAGTATTTACAAATGATCTTGGCTATCTTGGTAGATGACTCAGAATATGAAGAGACAAAGGCCACCCTGGCAGGGGCTGCCTTCTTCTCGCCACAATGTAACAGGGTCTCTCTATCTAATTCCATGACCTTAGTTTTGCAATCAGCTACCAGGTTCTGTGCTATTTTGTTTAAGGCCAGTTCTAGGTTAGTGTGGTTACTGATGATTCTTTTTGCCCGTACCATTTGGCTAAAGGGAAGGGAGCGTATGGTTTAGGGTGACCACTATCATACCGTAAAACCGAATTGTAATCTGTGGTCTTAGTATATAAATCAGTAGTTAGACAGTGACCTTCGATGTGCACAAGGGTATCTAAAAATTGTACCTCAACAGGAGAGGCATTCAGAGTGAATTTGATATGGTGATGAATGGAATTGAGATATAGATGGAAATCATTAAGCTGGTCAGGAGTACCTGACCAGATTAAGAACACATCATCTATGTATCTCCACCACCCCAGCACATGGCTAAATGTTTGCATAGGTTGGCGTCACGTTCGGGCCCATCTTGCTGCCAACCTGCTGGACAAAAAACGGATAATTTAAATAATTTCTGGTATGTATGATAGACAGTAAAGCTGTAAGCAATTCAAGCTGTGGTGCTTTGTACTCATTCTTATTACTGTAGCTGTTATGGTAGCTTGAATACCGTGTGTGTGTGGAATGGATGTGTATAGATTCATAATATCTAAGGAAGCAATAAGGGCACCATCAGGAATGAAGATCTGATTGATTTTGTCAATAAAGTCTGCCGTATCTTGTAGATCTTGTAGGAGTACCTGACCAGATTAAGAACACGTCATCTATGTATCTCCACCCCCCCCCCCCCAGCACATGGCTAAAGTGGTGGGATACATAAACGAGGCGCTTCACCACATCTGCAACTAAAATGTTTGCATAGGTTTGCGCCACGTTTGGGCCCATTGCACTGCCAACCTGCTGGACAAAAACTGATAATTAAAATTTAAATAATTCCTGGTAAGTACAATAGACAGTAAAGCTGTAAGCAATTCAGGCTGTGGTGTTGTGTCCTCGTTCTTAATACTGTAGCTGTTATGGTAGCTTGAATACCGTCTGTGTGTGGAATGGGTGTGTATAGAGTCACAATATCTAAGGAAGCAATAAGGGCACCCTCAGGAATAAAGATCTGATTGATTTTATCAATAAAGTCTGCCTTATCTTATAGATATGATTGAGCTTTATGGACAAAAAGATGTAAAATGTTGTCTAGAAAATGGAAATATGGCTCGTGATAGAATTCCTGCCCGAAACAATTGGGAGGCCCGGAGGGTCAGTCAGGGACTTATGCATTTTGGTTAGTAAATAAAAAAAATTGAGTAAAAGGGTGAGATATTAACCTCTTAAGGACCAAGGACATACCGGCAAGTCCTGAGTCCTTTCCCTTTCTATAACGTGGGGCCATGACGTGGCGTCTAAAGTGAAAGTAAATCACTGCTGGTTAGCTCAGGGGGCTGTTCGGGATAGCCGCGGTGAAATCGCGGCATCCTGAACAGCTCTGAGACACGAGGAGGGTCTCCTACCTTGCCTCCTGGTGTCCGATCGCCGAATGACTGCTCAGTGCCTGAGATCTAGGCATGAGCAGTCAAACGTCAGAATCATTGATCATTGATTTCCTATGAGAAACTAGTGATCAATGTAAAAGGTCAGTGTGTGCAGTGTTATAGTCCCCTATGGGAGCTATAACACTGCAAAAAAGTGGAAAGTGGAAAATAAAAGTGAATAAAGATCATTTATCCCCTCCCCTAATAAATGTTTGAATCACCCCCCTTTTCCCATTTAAAAAATAAAACTGTGTAAATAAAAATAAAAATAAACGTATGTGGTATAGCCACGTGCGGAAATATCCGAATTATAAAAATATATCATTAATTAAACCGCACAGTCAATGGCGTACGCGCAAAAAAAATCAAAAGTCCAAAATAGTGTATTTTTTGCTTTATATAATGAAAAAATGAATAAAAAGCGATCAACAAGTCCGATCAATACAAAAATGGTACCACTAAAAACTTCAGATCACAGCACAAAAAAGGAGCCCTCATATTGCCCCATATGCGGAAAAATAAAAAAAAGGGGTCAGAAGATGACAATTTTAAACGTATACATTTTCCTGCATGTAGTTATGATTTTTTTCAGAAGTACGACAAAATCAAACCTATAAAAGTAGGGTATCATTTTAATCCTATGGACCTACAGAATAAAGAGAATGTGTCATTTTGTGTCACCTCCTTCAGTTCTTTAGAAAACATAGGCTCAAGGTCTGGTTTTCTGCAGAGAGAGTGAACTCCACTTCCACTATAACCACTCGTGGTGGACATGGTGATAGTTTTTGATTGTGTGATTATGATTTGAAAACGATGAGTGATTTTTCTCCTCCATTGTACTCCCCTACAATAGATTGACATTACACAAGTTCATAATGAGGAACATTTTCATCCTAATATGACCCGCGACTAGATTGAGGCACTTAATGATCTTGTCCATGACCACAATTTGGTCATCAAGCCACCCGATAAGGGCGGGCCATTGTGGTCATGGACAGATCCAAATATATTTGAGACGTGGAGAGACAGCTTCTTGATTCTGTAACATATCATCAGTCTGCCGTGGACCCTAGACGTGAGTTCGAGCGTGAAATTAAGTCAGTGCTAAGTACTGCATTAAATCAAACTCTCATTGACGAGTCTTTATACGATTTTCTTTTAGTATCTCACCCTATTACTCCAGTTTTTTATTTACTACCGAAAATTCTTAAGTCCCTCACTGACCCTTAAGGGCAGCTTAATTGTTTCGGGCAGGAATTCTATCATGAGCCATATTTCCATTTTTCTAGACAAAATTTTAGTCTTTTGTCTATAAAGCTCAATCATATCTACGAGATACGGCAGACTTTATTGATAAAATCAATCAAATCTTCATTCCTGATGGTGCCCTTATTGCTTCCTTAGATATCATGAATCTGTACACATCCATTCCACACAGGGCTGCCATCAGAAATTTTGGGCCCCCTTATACAGCTCAGGCCTGGGCCCCCTGGACACCCCTCACAGTACCGCCAATTGCACATATCACGTTGTGCGTCCTATGACGTACAACATGATACCTGTATCAACATTACAAATCGGGCTGCTACTCCATTGTACTTTTATCCCCTCCCCCTTGATCAACCCCCTGTGCTATATCATTTGCCCCCCCCTCTGATCCCCCCCATGCCACTTTATTCCGTTTCTACCCAGTGCACTTTTCAATAAAAATGATATTATCTTTATTCTGTAATTCCATACGATTACACCAATAGCCAATTTTTATAGGCTTTGTTTTATTTAACAATTTTTTAAATCCCTTTTTGTGCAAAAAGTAGTTTACTTCAAATCCTCCTCTTGTGACCCCTATAATTTTGGAATTTTTCTATATACTGGGCTGTGTGAGGGCTCACCTTTTGTGCGTTGATCTGTAGTTTTAACGGGTATCATTTTTTGTTTTTGATGGGATTTTTTGATTACTTTTTCTTTATTTTTTATGGTATATGAAATAACTTAAAATTAGCAATTGTGGACTTTGGTATCTTTTTACAATTACGCCATTGACCATGCGGGGTATTTAACATTATATTGTAATAGTTTGGACATTTACGCACGCGGCAATACCACATGTTTGGATTCTTAAATTATTTTATTTAAAAAAATGGGAAATAAGGGGTGTGTGGTGGGTGTGTGATTTTTATAGTGCAGTGTTTTCCAAACAATATATCTCCAGCTGTTGCAAAACTACAACTCCCAGCATGCCCAGACAGCCGTCGGCTCTCTGGGAGTTGTGTTTTGAAAAACACAGATATAGTTATTTGTGTGTGAGTGTGTATGTACTATAGGTTACCTTCTCATCAGGCTCCTCCGACCCATGTGACCAATCACATGGTAATGAAATCATCGAAGGTCCTCTGCCATCCCATACACAGCCCGATGTTCGGCATTTAAATCGCTCCACTGTGCTGTTGTTGCTGCTGCCTGTAAGAACCTCCCCTCAAACAGGGAGGAGAGGACAGATGCAGTAAGTATTAGGTTGTAGCTGCCAGTGGAAGCAGGAGACTGCTGTTTTAACATCGGTCTTCTGCTTCTGTGCTGGGGCTGCTGCAGGGGGATGCAGCGGGGGCCCGGGCCTCCTGGGAGCCTTACTGGGGTACTGGCTGTACCCCACTGATGGCGGCCCTGATTCCACACACAGACGGTATTCAAGCTACCTAAACCGCTATTAAGAACGAATACACAGCACCACAGCCTGAATTGCTTACAGCTTTATTGTGCTTACCAGGAATTATTTTACTTATAATGATTAGATTTTTGTCCAGCAGATTGACACTGCAATGGTCCCAAACGTGGCGCCAACCTATGCGAACATTTTTGTTGCAGATTTGGAGGAGCACCTCGTCTATGTATCCCACCACTTCAGCCATGTGCTGGGGTGGTGGAGATACATAGGTGACATCTTCCTAATCTGGTCAAGTACGTGCTCTGGTGCCCGTGCAAACTACTGTATGTGGGTGAGACCACCTGTGACTTTAAAACCTGGTTTAACCATCACCGGTACATGATAAGAAAACAAAGACAAGATCTCCCAGTTCCAAAACACGTTGTCGAAGCTGGACATACAGAACTTAATGAGGGGGTGACAGAATTAGTGTACTGAAGAAAAAAGAACTACAATGGATATTTAAACTACAGTCCCTTAAAGCAAAAGTACTTAACGTTGATTTTAAAATTTCACACAACATATGTGAAGCCTGAATATATTGTAACATGTATTCCTTCCCAGTCGGTGTATGTGTTGTACTAATACCTTTTTTCTTTTCTTTTATTTTATAGATCCGGGTCAAGAGTAAGGAACAGACCCCCACAAGAAGATATGGAGGTTAATTTAATATTGCATTGCATTGTTATTCCTTATGTATTTCACAATATTTATGTAGGGTAGTGACGGGATCCGGCCATTCAATGATTCAGTTATTCTTACATATATGGGCTATTATAATGTTCAATTATTAGGCCCTTTTTGCCCAAATTAGGGACTGGTGCTTGATCGACACTGACCACCCCCCCCCCCCCCTCATGGGGGATGGTGGGCTTAGATCAGTACACTCTGGTAGCAAGCCCTAAGTGATCGGGATTGCCACTATCTGTCTATCTATCTATCTATAGAAGAAAAGGATTTCTTCTGAGCACACAAGTTGTATACATGTTGTATGTTGTATACTTGTTGTATGCAACATACAGCTGTATGACACTCTTTTTGATGGAATAAATCTAAATGTTTTTTCACTAACTTGCTGTGGAGAAATCCTTTTCTTCTGTTGATGAATGGATTCTTGACCCAGGTCTGACAATCTGCGAGCATCTCTACACAAAAAGGTGATTTTTTTTGTTTCTCTATCTATCTGCCTATATATCTATCTATCTACCTATCATCTATCTATCTCTGTCTGTTCATGCGTCTGTCCATTCATCCATTATCTTTTTATCCTGTAATGCACAAAATATGGACAGTAACAAAACATTCTGTAATAGTTGTGTGATACAAGCTGGTAGAAAACAAAAGTAGATGCAACTTTTTCCTAATAACAAGTATAAGAGTATACACATGTACTACAAAGGGGCGCACCACAGAGCTACATCACATGTTATTTCCAGAATTTTCAGTAGAGCATGAATGGCCTATAAATCTCTGTGGTGTCCCGGTACCGCATCCTATACGGTATCTGTGTAGAAGTCCCCATAGCCAGAGTCCCTAGGATGTCGGGGTTCTTCGTATCTAGTCCACCCCTTGTCACCTCTCATCTAGGTATTACTTATCTAGCAGTTATTTAGGATTTATATAAATATGATTGTACAAATGTATATAAATGGTTAATTACCTGTACGGAGTGTAGCAGGACCTGCGGGTCACGTGATCAGGTAAACTCTATTGTTTTTAGGCTTAAGGACCTTTGAAGGTCCCTGTGACGTATTTCACCCATCACTTCCTGTGATGGTGAGTGACAGTTGCTTGGACCAGTAAAAGCGGCCCTGCCCCTGCCCATATAAGGGAGCTGTGGCCATTACTCTCTCTTCTTGTTCCCGGGCTGTCAAACGAGCAGGAACTGAGCAGCTGTCTTCCGCAGTGAGTTAGGCCCGAGCCTTGCGGCAACGGCTGATCTATTCAGAATCGTGAGTGTATCAATCCCTAAGCACTCTGCAAGATCACCGGACCTTATCTATCCCCTAAATCCAGACGGATCTTCGCAAATTACCCTAAATTCTCAGACTATATCAGAAGTCAAGGTCCGCAACAACTGTCAGTCATTGAACTATATAGATACTGTATTCCTGAGACTGTTACTGTTCATTGGATGTACCGCAAGCATTTAAGTAAAGTTATTCAAGTTCAAGTTCAACTACCTTGTGGACCTTCATTTTATGCATGCACCTATCGTTACTGGGAAGGGCGGCGATAGGCCGGAGAATTACCTCAGCATACTAGCCCTCAGCCTGGCGTCATGAACTATAGGGTTAACCTTAACCCCTCATCTACCGAAACAACACCCCCACTACCATACACCCCCCAAGGGCTACCACAAAGCCTTTTTGGCATTGCACGAACAGGATTCGGGTGTGTGCCTACTACAGTCGCCACTAGTGTAAGTGTACTCCCCCCAGAAAACGAACTTTATTCATGTGCTGTAAACCGTGTTGCTGTGTACGGGAGCGGTGTCCGTGGTGCACCATACAAGGGGGCCACGAGAAAAGTAAGGGGGGAGGTGAAGATTTATCTACAACTGAAATGTGTAAACTGCGCAATGAGTTCATGCTGCGATTCTCTGGTCCGGTCGGTACAGGCGGAGCCGAACTGCTGCCTGAAAAGCACACGAAGAAAGCCCGCGCTGTGCCACGCCCTGCCCCTGGGCGTGGCCACCAAATTGAAGTGTCGCAGCCGAAAGAGAACTGCACCGATGCCGTCCTTCCTGCCGGGCGCCATTTTGGAGAAGCACACTATAAAAGCCGCCACGCACAGCGACCTCTTCAGTCTGCACGGAGAGCCGGAGAGTACAGACATGGCGGAGAGTAGCGTTCCACGTGGTGAAGTTGGCAAAATGGCGCAGGAAAAGAGGAAAGTTGTGGCAGTCGCAGCCCGACTTTTCCAAGAACTTGCTGACCGCAACCGCAGCGGTTGTCATTAGACGAAGAGGGGGCCTGAAATCTTCCCCCACTGCCTGATGATGACAACGATTGGCCAGAGACACCTCCAGCGGAGAGCGCAGGGACACCTGGAGGTGCATCACCGGTGAGATTGTCCCCTCACCACAGAACCTGGGGCTCGTGGGCCGAGATCCCATCGGAGGAGTCTGCAGTGAGTACCCCGCCAGAGGCGGCCTATTCTTCCTCCTCCAGCCCTGAGGTCATACCTCGGTCAAGCTTGCTAAGTGCACGACTGTGCTCACCAAAATTACCGCAATGGGTGTTCGCAGATGAGCCGGAGCTGATCGAGTACATGCACAGAGTACTTCAACCATTACCTGGGAAGCCACTCCCACCAATCCCAACTTCAGAAAAGGAAAGGGCCCGTCAAGACGCCGAGCTGGCCGAATTGTGAGAAAAGTTAAAGGCCCGACACAAAGAACTCTATGCCCCCAAGCACGTGCATTTGCCTTATGAAGAGAAAGTGCGGTATCAAGAAAATACCAAAGAAATAGAGGCATTGTACATACGCAAATGGGATCACCCCCGAGAAGGGGAGGAGCCATTAGAAAGAAGAAGAGCAACTGTGGCCAAGTTCGACAAGGTCAGAGGTTATGGGACACTCATTGACTGCCACACTGGGCAGACCATCCTCGTAAACCGGCGAGCAGTGCAAAGGCCATATCTCCATAAGAAGTTCTATACCTTGGAGGTGGGTGAAATTGTGAAGTACACCCCCGTCCAGAGCCTTCGTTGAGAAGGGGCTGCAGCGGTCACCAGACCAACAGCCCCAACACAGCTTCCCTTCAAATATTTTCCGTCAACTGATTGGGAGTCCGATCCCTTCAACTTGAGGCCGAAAAGGTCTGCTCCTAAAGCCTCCACCAGCGTACCCAAGGAGGAGGAGCTTCAACAGTCAAGTTCATCATCTTCTATGTACAGCAAAGAGCCAAGTTCTTAATTTTCTACATATCGTCGAGAGTCAAGTCCTGCTCAAGTTCAGGAAAGAGAGCCCAAATTGCAGGCACCAAAGACCGTACCTAGACCCTCTCGGAGCAATGAGAGTTTGTCTGTTCCAGAGGTACCAATACACGTACGTAGGCCCTCTCGGAGCAATGAGAGTTTGCCTCCTGCACAGGTACCAACGTATGTACCAAGGCCCTCTTCTGACATGGAAAGTTTGCCTGCTTCCAGGGTACCAACGAAAGTCATGGGTCCATCCTAGTTTGGACATGGTACTCAAGCCCTATTGCTCCACTTTGATCCCGGCTAGAAAGCCTGTGTCGCCTTCTAATGCTGCTTTCCACCACTCCATCCTCACCAATGTGGTGTGGCAAAGCTATGTCAATTCTACACCTGCCCCTGATGTTGGGAGGTACAGAGGAACCAAGAGAGGCACAACAAGCGTAAAGAAGAATGTTCTTTGAAGAGACTTTAAAGTAATGTCAGATGGCTTCTTATGTTAACCATTTTTATTTTGCAGCAACCAAGTTCAAGAATTGTGCCTAGCAGGACAGTGCTAAGATTGTTCCAGTTCAAAGTTCAGCAACGTAACCACTAAGCTTGTGCCTGACTATTAACCCCTTAAGGACCCAGGACGTACGGGGACGTCCCCGCACCCTGGGCTTTAAGGACCCAGGACGTCCCGGACGTCCTGTCGATTTCCGGTCCCTGCCGCGCGCCAGGCAGAGATCGGAAGTGGATGCCTGCTGAAATGCTTCAGCAGGCATCCAGGGCAAACGCCGAGGGGGGCCATGTCTGCCCCCATGTCGGCAATCGTCGCAAATCGCGAGGGAAATCGCCCCTGCGATCTGCGGCGATACCGGCCGGTACTTTTGCATGATCCCGGTTGTCACAGACAGCCAGGACCATGCTGAAGTATAAGAGCGAGGTGGCAAGCCTGCCACCTTCTCCTATCCCCTGTGATTCCTCGGTTAGCTAACCGACCAATCACGGGGGGGGGTTACTTCCTGCCGCCCTGCCCGGCCCCTGGAAGTCCGGAGACAACGGGAGGAAGACCGGAGGACGCGGCGGGGGACGGGGGAGTGCTGGGGCCCGGCCCCGGTACTTACCTCGTCCCTGAAGACCAGGATCCCGGCGGCGGAGACGGTGGCGACAGGTGAGTGGATCTTCGGTGGCGTTGCGGGACCTTTGCAGCAGTCCAGACCGCCGTAAAGCGATCTGGACTGCTCCACCTGGTCCCCTTACACTACAACTCCCAGCATGCCCAGACAGCCCTTGGCGACCACTGTGCCCTTCCAGATGTTGCAAAACTACACATCCTCAGCATACCCTTACTGTCCAGGCATGCTGGGAGTTGTAGTTCTGTAACATCTGGCCCTTCAGATGTTGCAGGACTACAACTCCCAGCATGCCTGGACAGTTTTGGCATACTGGGAGTTGTAGTTTTGCAACATCTGGAAGGGCACAGATTGGGAACCACTGTATTAGTGGTCTGCAAACTGTAGTCCTCCAGATGTTGCAAAACTACAACTCCAAGCATGCTGGGAGTTGTAGTTCGGCAACATCTGGCTCTAAAGATGTTCCCGAACTACTACTTCCAGTATGCCTGAAAATGTTTGGGAGTTGTGGTTTTGCAACAACTGGAGGCACACTGGTTGGGAAACATTGTCTGTTTCCTAACTCAGCGTTTCCCAACCCGTGTGCCACCAGCTGTTGCAAAACTATAACTACCAGCATGCACTGATAGACTGTGCATGCTGGGAGTTGTAGTTTTGCAACAGCTGGAGGTTCCCCAACCCCCCCCCCCCCCTGTGAATGTACAGGGTACATTCACATGGGCAGGGGGCTTACAGTGAGGCTGCAAGTTTGCGATGCTGCAAATTTTGCGTGGCAGCTAAAACTCGCACCGGGAAACTCGCTGTAATCCCCCGCCCATGTGACTGTACCCTAAAAACACTACACTACACTACACTAACACAAAATAAAAAGTAAAAAACACTACATATACACATACCCCTACACAGCCCCCCTCCCCAATAAAAATGAAAAATGTCTGGTACGCAACTGTTTCCAAAATGGAGCCTCCAGCTGTTGCAAAACAACAACTCCCAGTATTGCCGGACAGCCGTTGACTGTCCAAGCATGCTGGGAGTTTTGCAACAGCTGGAGGCACCCTGTTTGGGAATCACTGGCGTAGAATACCCCTATGTCCACCACTATGCAAATCCCTTATTCAGGCCTCAAATGCGCATGGCGCTCTCTCACTTCGGAGAACTGTCGTATTTCAAGGCAACAGTTTAGGGCCACATATGGGGTATCGCCGTACTCGGGAGAAATTGCCTAACAAATTTTGCAGGGCTTTTTCTCCTTCCACCCCTTATGAAAAGGTGAAGTTGGGGTCTACACCAGCATGTTAGAGTAACAAAATAAATTTTTTACACTTACATGCTGATGTTGCCCTATACTTTTCATTTTGACAAGAGGTAAAAGGGAAAAAAGCCCCCCAAAATTTGTAATGCAATTTCTCCCGACTACGGAGATACCCCATATGTGGGCCCAAAGTGCTCTGGGGGCGCACAACAAGGCCCAGAAGGGAGAGTGCACCATGTACATTTGAGGTGATTTGCACAGGGGTGGCTGATTGTTACAGTGGTTTTGACAAACGCAAAAAAAACAAAAAACACATGTGACCCCATTTCGGAAACTACACCCCTCACGGAATGTAATGAGGGGTGCAGTGAGAATTTACACCCCACTGGTGTCTGACAAATCTTTGGAACAGTGGGATGTGCAAATTAAACATTTTGTACAGCCCACTGTTCCAAAGATCTGACAGACACCAGTGGGGGGTAAATGCTCACTGTACCCCTTGTTACGTTCCTCAAGGGATATAGTTTCCCCAAAATTTATTTTTACGTATGCAAAAGTCGTGAAACCCCTGTGGGGTATTAAGGCTCACTTTATTCCTTGTTATGTTCCTCAAGGGGTCTAGTTTCCAATAGTATGCCATGTGTGTATATTTTGCTGTCCTGGCACCATAGGGGCTTCCTAAATGCGACATGCCCCCAAGCAAAATTTGCTCTCAAAAAGCCAAATATGACTACTTCTCTTCTGAGCATTGTAGTTCGCCCGTAGTGCACTTCAGGTCAACTTATGGGGTAACTCCATACTCAGAAGAAATGGGGTTACAAATTTTGGGGGGTATTTTCTGTAATTAACCCTTGCAAAAATTTGAAATTTGAGGGGAAACGCACATTTTAGTGAATTTTTTTTTTTTTACATATACAAAAGTGGTGAAACACCTGTGGGGTATTAAAGCTCACTTTATTACTTGTTACGTTCCTGAAGGGGTCTAGTTTCCAAAATGGTATGCCATGTGCTTTTTTTGCTGTTCTGGCACCATAGGGGCTTCCTAAATGCAACATGCCCCCCAAAAACCATTTCAGAAAAACGTACTCTACAAAATCCCCTTGTTGCTCCTTCGCTTCTAAGCCCTCTACTGCGCCCGCCGAACAATTTACATAGAAATATGAGGTATGTGCTTACTAGAGAGAAATTGGGCTACAAATTTAAGTATAAATTTTCTCCTTTTACCCCTTGTAAAAATTCTAAAATTGGGTCTACAAGAACATGCGAGTGTAAAAAATTAAGATTGTGAATTTTCTCCATCACTTTGCTGCTATTCCTGTGAAACACCTAAAGGGTTAAAACGCTGACTGAATGTCATTTTGAATACTTTGGGGGTGCAGTTTTATAATGGGGTCATTTGTGGGGTATTTCTAAGATGAAGACCCTTCAAATCCATTTCAAACATGAACTGGTCCCTGAAAAATTGTGAGTTTGGAAATTTTGTGAAAAATTGGAAAATTGCTGCTGAACTTTGAAGCCCTGAGGTGTGTTCCAAAAGTAAAAACACGTAAATTTTATGATGCAAACATAAAGTGGACATATTGTATATGTGAATTAAAAAAAAATCATTTGGAATATCCATTTTTCTTACAAGCAGAGAGCTTCAAAGTTAGAAAAATGCTAAATTTTCTAATTTTTCATCAAATTTTGGCATTTTTCACCAAGAAAGGATGCAAGTTACCACACAATTTTACCACTATGCTAAAGTAGAATATGTCACGAAAAAACAATCTCGGAATCAGAATGATAACTAAAAGCATTCCAGAGTTATTAATGTTTAAAGTGACAGTGGTCAGATGTGCAAAAAATGGCCGGGTCCTAAGGTGTAAAATGTCTGGGTCCTTAAGGGGTTAAGTCAAGAGACTCCTAGTCTGTGGGAGATTCATTAAGGACTGTACCCGGCTGAGTTATGGTTAAGGCCGTGTTTACCTTTCCCTTCCATGAACTCTTAGTGTAGGTGGACTGCTGATCCTTACACGCCACTTTGTATATTTCCCTTTAATTGGACTCCTAGTGTAGGTGGACTGCTGATCCTTACACGTCTGTTTTATGTGTATACCAGCAGCTTCATACAAACTCTTATGCTAAATGTTGAACTTATAAGGTGAATGCGCCTGAACCATGTTGGAGTGTTGATAAATGTATAGTAAAATTGTATATAGTTCTTGTACACAGGAAGATATCCTCTTGTCTGTGTACATAAAAAATAAGTAAGGTTTGTACATAGAAAGATAGTCTAATGTCTATGTACATAAAAAGTGAGTCCGAGCTGTACATAGAAAATGTCAGTGTGTTGCACGTGTACACTCAACAATAAAAACGTAAATAATTCTTGTACATACAAATGTATATAATGCTAAAGGTGTTTTAGTAGGTAACTCAGCAGGTGACACCCCGGCTTCTCCGTGGGTAGTATTATTGCTGTCGCCCATCGCTAGCACCTGTCTCAACAGAAACGATAGGGAAGATTACCCTTAAAATAGTACTTGCACACATAGTACCTCAACTAACTGACTTAGATGTACTACTTCAAGTTTCTCTAGTACATACACCAAAATAAATATCTCATTTAAGTAACACTTAGAAATTGTAGCATATTGATACCCAATTCCTGCCACTGTTAGGTACACTTCTTCTTCTCCTTCTTTGCGTGTACGAGATGCTCTACCTGGCCAGTAGGTGCTCTTGCGAGCTAACAAATGAAACACGTAATTCTTAAAGTAACCTAGGTAGGTTATGTGAAGTGCTCTAGGGGTAAGTAGCGTGCAGCCGATAGACCCTAGCAGCAAACCTTACTGTGACCTAGCTTCCGGCTAGCCTGTATACCTTATGTGTACTAACAGGTAACTTATAGTGGCAAAAGAATAAAAATGTGTGAGATAATAAAGATGTCTAGTCAGCTTGATGCTAAAGGTAAATAGAGCTGTACTAATGTCTAGTTAGCCTCGTAAAATGTGTAGAGAGCTAATAAAAATGTCTTAAGAGCTAGTAACTAGATGTCAGTTAGCTACCTAATTGTATAGTACGTTTAATAAAAAGTTTTAGAAGCTAGAAACTAAAGGTTAGATAGCTTCCTTAATGTCTAGATAGCCTTAATGTCTAGATAGCATTCATGTCTAGATAGCACCAATGTCTAGATAGATTTCTATTGTCTAGTCCAGATACTAGTAAGGATATCATAGAATGTAAATGTGTTCAATGTCTACTTAGAATGTGTAGCAGAATTAACAGGTATCATCCTGGTTTAGTCCTAGTCCCTCTGCCTTAGGGGACAGGCGTCGAGGTCAACTTATCTTAAGTAAGGGGGTTTGTGGTGTCCCGGTACCGCATCCTATACGGTACCTGTGTAGTCCCCATAGCCAGAGTCCCTAGGACGTCGGGGTTCTTCGTATCTAGTCCACCCCTTGTCACCTCTCATCTAGGTATTACTTATCTAGCAGTTATTTAGGATTTATATAAATATGATTGTACAAATGTATATAAATGGTTAATTACCTGTACGGAGTGTAGCAGGATCTGCGGGTCATGTGATCAGGTAAACTCTATGGTTTTTAGGCTTAAGGACCTTTGGAGGTCCCTGTGACGTATTTCACCCATCACTCCCTGTGACGGTGAGTTACAGTTGCTTGGACCAGTAAAAGCGGCCCTGCCCCTGCCCATATAAGGGAGTGGCGGCCATTACTCTCTCTTCTTGTTCCCCAAATGAGCAGGATCTGCGCAGCTGTCTTCCGCAGTGAGTTAGGCCCGAGTCTTGCGGCAACGGCTGATCTATTCAGAATCGTGAATGTATCAATCCCTAAGCACTCTGCAAGATCACCGGACCTTATCTATCCCCTAAATCCGGACGGATATTCGCAAATTACCCTAAATTCTCAGACTATATCAGAAGTCAAGGTCCGCAACAACTGTCAGTCATTGAACTATATAGAGACTGTATTCCTGAGAATGTTACTGTTCATTGGATGTACCGCAAGCATTTAAGTAAAGTTATCCAAGTTCAAGTTCAACTACCTTGTGGACCTTCAGTCATTTTATGCATGCACTTATCGTTACTGGGAAGGGCGGCGATAGGCCGGAGAATTACCTCAGCATACTAGCCCACAGCCTGGCGTCACGATCTATAGGGTTAACCTCAACCCCTCATCTATCGAAACAACACCCCCACTACCACACCCCCCCAAGGGCTACCACATCTTCACTTGCCTTCTTGGCACTCTTCTCAAGGATAAACTTTGCCCCTTTGGTCCAACAGCAGGGGACCCTCTTTGAACCAGCCAGCACACTGCTCTGTATTGATGAAGGGCAATAACTGTGGATGAGCGACTTGAATCTGACGAATCCAAATTTGTTGCGAATTTCAGGAAAAATTTGATTCGCAACTTTTCCGAATATCACAGCAATTCGATTAAACTAATCGCTTCATTAAACTCCATTTAGTGCGGTCCAGGCCCCAGGGCATCTAAAATGGCGGATCCACATGTGAGGACATGGGGCAAGGAACTCTGGGAAGGCGGGATGACCCTGAATCACAAGCATCATGCAGCCTATCAGCAGCCAGCCACCCCTGTGATGTCACAGCCCTATATAATCGGCAGCCATCTTGCGGCCAGTCACATCAGCATTCTATTACAGAGAGAGAGGGACAGAGAGCAGTGTGTGTTGCACAGAAAAGCATTTTTACAGCAGCGATTCACCTAACAGTCACATCAAAGTTCTATTGCAGAGAGTGAGGGACAGTGAGCAGTGTGTTGCACAGAAAAGCTTTTTTTACAGCAACGATTCACCTCAAGCCCAAATCCAGCCTAGAAGCACTGATAGGGAAGGGAGTGAGATTGAGATGGGTGTAGTGCACAGCGGATTTTGAGTGTAGTACACAGCGACTGTGGGCTGCAGCACTGGAGTGTACTATAACAGAAAAGCTAATAGTAGCCAGCCAGTTAGGGTGAGCAGAGCACTAAAAGCGTATTGTCCTCTATTAAGTGTAACCTGTGCGTACATCTAAGTGGTGTACCATTTGGTTCCTGTTAAAGTCTTAAGGGCCTAGATACTGTGAAAGGCCAGGCAAAAATACACACCTGCTGGTGCTGTAGACAAATACTGTTTTAAGCGTACTGGAGCACATTGTCCTCCCCTCAAAAGTGCATATAACATACGTACATCTAAGTGGTGTACCATTTTGTTCCTGTTAACTGCTTAAGGACCAAGCCCATTTTGACCTAAAGGACCAGGCCAATTTTATTTTTGTATTTTCGTTTTTTCCTCCTCGTCTTCTAAAAATCGTAACTCTTTTATATTTTCATCCACAGACTAGTATGAACACTTGTTTTTTGCGCTACCAGTTGTCCTTCGTAATTACATCTCTCATTTTACCATAAAATGTATGGAGCAACCCAAAAAAAATACTATTTGTGTGGGGAAATTAAAAAGAAAACAGCAATTTTGCAAATTTTGGAAGGTTTCGTTTTCACGCCGTACAATTTATGGTAAAAACAACATTTGTTATTTATCCTGTGGGTCAATACGATTAAAATGAACCATGATCACATACTTTTCTATTACTGTTGTGCTTTAAAAAAAAATCGCAAACTTTGTAACCAAATTAGTATGTTTAAAAGCCTTCTATTTTGACAACATATAACTTTTTCATTTTTCCATATAAGCGGAAGTATGAGGGCTCATTTTTTGTACCATGATCTGTACTTATTATTGATACTACATGTGTGTATATAAAACTTTTATACATTTTTTTATACATTTTTATTTAAATAAAATGTGACAAAAAAAAAAACCAGGAATTTTGCCCATTTTTTTTTAACGTTCACACCGTTCACCGTATGGGATCAATGAGGGACATTTATCAATGTTTGCTTATGTATTCTTTTTTTTAGTAATTTTTTCCTTCCTTCTTTTTTGCTTATGTGTGACGTATTTATCAACTGCTTTCAGCCTGTTGATAATTTTCTTTCACGTAAGCAATTTTTCCTTTTTTACTTTGGTAGTAGCTTTTTCTGCTCCATGTTTGAGCTGGAGTAAATTTAGTCAATTTTTAACGCTGTTGCGACTTTTTTTTGCGCAGTTGCGACTGTCGCAGTTAATAAATACCTGACTACCCGTACTCCATTTTAAAATTATTACTACATAGTAAATTTTAGGAAAACTTGCTTTTCTCGCTTTCCAGTCAAAATTTCGCACGAAAAATCGCGTAGTCGCAGTTGCGACAATTTTGCAACAATTATAGTAAAGAAAACCTGACTAAACCCGTTGATAAATGTCCATAAATAACATTATATTTTCCTAGTTGGGACATTTACGCACACGGCAATACCAAATATGTGTGTACATTTTTTTTTTTTACACTTTATGGGGGTAAAATGGGAAAAAAAGGCCATTTTACATTTTTATTGGGGAGGGGATTTTTAATATTTTTTTATTTTTACTTTTTTACTTTTATTTTTACACTTTAATAGTCCCCATAGGGGACTATTTATAGCAATCCTTTGATTGTTAATACTGTTCAGTGCTATGCATAAGGCGTAGCACTGATCAGTGTTATCTGTCATCTTCTGCGCCGTTCTGGATGATCGCGTTGCCGTGGCAGTGCTATGGGCGATTCGATCATCCATATTTCTTACCGCACTCCTGCAGATGCCGTGATCTCTATTGATCACGGTATCTGAGGGGTTAAGGGTAGACGTCCGGGCAATCGCAGCCAGGACAAGCCGCGCATGATCCGAGCAACTCTTTGATGCTCACGGTCATGTACAGGACATAAATGTACGTCCTGGTGCACTAATTACCTAAGCACCAGGATGTAAATGTACCTCCTTGGTCATTAAGGGGTTAAAGTCTTAAGGGCCTAGATACTTTGAAAGGCCAGCCAAAAGTACACACCTGCTGGTGTTGTAGACAAATAATGTTTTAAACGTAATGGAGCAAATTGTACTCCCCTCATATATGCACTAAGTATGTCAGGCAGAGAAGTGCCAGGACGTGCACAGAGGAGTGGCAGAGGCCTAAATTCATTTAGCAGAGGTCGCAGCAGAATACGGGCGAGTTGCAGCGAGAGGCCCGAGCTCCCCGTATCAGCTAGCGGTCGTGTCTCGACCAGCAACCCATCTCCCGTCATCTATTGGTTTTCACGGTCATCCACTTCATCTGACACCCCCAGTCAACAGTCGATGGGTTCCTCAGACACAACCCTCAGTTGGCATGGCCCGCGAGCAGTCCCTGCCCTCCTATTGCCTCTGTCCTATGCTGTTCCCTCCCCCACAGAAGTATATTATGCTGTGGGTTCAGCTCCACTATTTAGTGAGGGCGATCTACTAGACAGTCAACAGCTACTTCCCAGCCAAGAAGGGGAGGAGACACCTGCCGCTTCTTCCGCTAGGCGGGCAAGTAGTGATGAGGAGAATGGCATTGGAGGCGGTGTTGCGAGTGTTCAGGCTCCTGAAGCAGACACTGTGGTGGAACCTGAGAAGGACATCAGTGACGTGTAGACAAACCTTGATGATTATGAAGCCGATTGCACTTGAGAGCCGGGTGCAGAAAGGGCTTCATCATCATTAGGAGAAGAGGGTTGCAGGTTGCCCGTGAGGCAGCAGCTGAGCCAGCAAGGTGGTAGCATGGTGGCAGTCAGCATGGTGGCAGAAGTGGAAAGTCTGGAGCCAAACATGCCCGGGGTAGACGACCTGCCTTGCAGCAGCCTACCTTCCTGGGAGGTAGTGGAACAGTCTTTCCTGGAGTCGGCGGAAGTATCAGTCAATCAGTGCAGACTGTTGGTGGGAAAATCAGTTACTCGGCGGTGTGGCAGTTTTTAATCAAGCATCCGGAGGATGTTAACCTGGCCACATACAAAATGTGTCGGCAGAAGGGGAAGCATGGCCAGAGTCCCATTGTTGGCACCACAGCCCTGCATAAACATATGCAGCGTCACCATAAAGTGGTCTGTTAGAACCGTGGCTCCGGTGTGGTGGTCCAGCCTTCTCCATTACCCAGTGGCATGCCGTTCCCTGTTTCAGCCAGCCAAGGCTCCACCACCTCAGCTGAAGGGACCTGTGTGTCATACACTCCTTCTGTCGCTCCAGATGATCCTGCTCCTCCCACTTCGAGTCAGTCATTCTGCCAGCAATCCATCGGCGAAGCCAAGTCCAAGAGACAACAGTATGCGCCCACTCATCTAACGGCGCAGAAGCTGAATGTTCTCCTGTCCAAGTTGCTGGTGCTGCAGTCCTTCCTTTTCAAGTGGTGGACTCTGCACATTTCAGAGAACTGATGTTTTGTGCCGAGCCAAGGTGGAGAGTGCCAAGCAGTCAATTCTTTGTGAAGAAGGGAGTACCAGCCCTGCACAATTCTGTGGAATAGAAGGTGGGCGAGTCCTTGAGCCTGTCGGTGTGTACCAAAGTGCACGGCAGGGCTGACATGTGGAGCTGTAACTATGGTCAGGGACAATACATGTCCTTTATGGCCCACTGGATGAATGTGGTTTCTGCACAGCCACAACAGCAACTTGGACAGGTCATGCCGCTTCCACCTTCACGCTCTCAGGCCTTTGGTCCTGTGACAGTGTGCGACTCTGCCTCCTCATCCTCCACCGTGTCCTCAGCCTCCACTGCACAGACAAGCCTCAGTGCCCCTCCAGCATACCATGTGTGCAGGGTACAGCGGTGTCACGTTGTTCTTCACATAGTTTGCCTTGGCGAACGGAGTCACACAGAGAACTGTTAAAAGTCATTCATCAAGAAATCGAATAATGGCTTACTCCATGAAAACTGGAAATGGGAACCATGGTGACCGACAATGGGAAGAACATCTTGTCTGTGCTGAGCCATTTGCCCAGCATGGCACACGTGTCCAATTTAGTTGTCAAGCGGTTCCTGAAGTGTTCCCCTATCTGCAAGACATCCTAATAATGGGAAGGAAACTTTGAATGCACTTCAGCCACTCATACACCACAAAGCACACAATCCTTGAGCTGCAGCGTTAGAACGGTATCCCCCAACATAGTCTGATTTGCGAAGTTTCGACACGTTGGAATTCCACCCTCCATATGTTGGACCATAGTGGATAGGGGGACTCCCCTGTGTAACTTCAATGTCAACCAGTGGCAACTCATACGTGACACCTTCTGTTTGATCAGGCCCTTTGAGGAAGTCGATCAGGCCCTTTGTTGGAAACGATGGCTGGTCAGAACACTGGAGACGTGGCCTCATGAGCCCTGTGGGGGCTGAACTGGAGGAGGGGGAGGGGCACAGTGTAGCACAGTTTAGGTGAGATGGGTGGTTTTTCTAGTCATCTGACAGGAGAGGAGGAGCAGGAGCAGCTAGAGGAGCTAGAGGGTTATGAGGAAGTTGAGACAGAGGACCCAGACACACCATGGCAGTATGCAGTGGAGATGGAGGCAGGGAGTCCCTCTTAGTCACTTGCACAAATAGCACAATGCATGCTCACTTGCTGGCGTAGTGACCGCCGAATTGTCACCATTCAACAGCGGGATGACTTCTGGCTCTCCACCTTATTGGACCCTTGTTACTAGCACAAGGGGGCCTTTTTACACCCACTGAGAGGGAGGACAAACTGACCTACTACAGAGACATCCTACGTAGTCAGTTGGGTGATGCCTATCTGCACCATTGTCCATCCTCTCGCAGGTCTGACTTGGGGGGCCATCTGCCCTTACCTTTTACTGCCATGGCTGCTGGGGAGGGGTGGGTTGGCAGGGGAATTACCAGCTCCATCAGCTGCAGCCTGAGTCTACATTTGCTAATGAGTAACTTTCTTAACCCGCCTAGTGTAGCAACTCATCAGCAGCAGGAAGACCTGGAGCAGGACCTGAATCATCAGGTGGTGGCATACCTTGACATGATCATGCCAACACACCTTGAAGATCTGCTAAACTTGATTTGTGGCCTCAACTAGCAGAGTTTGCCCTGGAAAAGCTTTCCTGCCTGGCCAGTAAAGCGAGTGTTTAGTGCGGCGGGGGCCATAGTAACCCCAAGGAGAACGTGTCTGTCCACGAAAAATGTGGAGAGATGACCTTTGTCAAGAAGAATCAGGCATGGATCAGCCAGGATTTCCACCCAGTAATGCCTGATGCATCAGAGTAGATTGACCATGGTGCCACATCAACACTTCACAAATATGGATAGTGCAAAACATATTTAAGGTGCTGCTTCCCAGTTACAGAAATTCCTCCCCATAAGATCCCAAGTAAGTATTGAGGATATGCATTAGCTAAAACGTAACTTTTCTTAGGATAAAATATATGTACCCCAAATTTTTTTGAAATCAAACAAAAGGAAACGTGTGCAAAAAACACAATGTGCCACATACACCACCAAGTATTGATGTGATGCAAAGACCTCTAAAATGTGGAAGGGAACAACGTATGGTCCATTTTAACTGGTGGGGGTAAAAACTTCCTCTGTAATGCCCTACTCTCGTATTGTCAATTCCCTTCTCGGCAAGTGTTACTCGCCATATAAAGGGCGGCCCCACACTGGAACCTTTCTCTATTTCGACCTACAAACACTTCCATTTCACAGGGTTTTTAGGTGGAAATAGGGAGAGTTTCCTGTGTGGGGCCGCCCTTTTCAATGCGAGTAACACTTGTCAAGAAGGGAATTAATAGGGCGAGAGTAGTGCCTTACAGGGCAAGTTTTTACCCCCACTGGTTACAATGAACCATACGTTGTTCCCTTCCACCTTTTAGAGGTCTTTGCATCACATCAATACTTGGTGGTGTAGGTGGCACATGGTGTTTTTTGCACACCTTTCCTTTTGTTTGATTTAAAAAAAAATTTGGGTACATATATTTTATCCTAAGAATATTATTAAAAGTTAAGTTGTACGTAATGCAAATACTCACTTCTGCACACTAACACTTTTACAAAAGAGACCGTTTTCTTCTGCCTACCTGCCTCAGCTACTATTCTGATCCTGCCACCCACCTGATGCCACACATCTCATGCCAAGTTCTTCTTTTTTCACCCACCTTCGTCACCGGGTACTGGTATTGCCACCCACCCCCCCACTATGTCACTGAGTCATTTTCAGGACTCCTGATGCTGCTGATGCCACCTCCTGGCTGTCTCATTCTGCCACCATATGTTCTCCTCATGCTGCTGCCAGCACCAGGCTGTCTCATTCTACAACTACCGTATTTTTCCGTTCTCTCCCCCTGACTATTGGTGCCAGCGCCCCATTGCCGGCGCCGATAGCCAGGGGGAGAGAAGCAGCGCTGGCAATGGGGCAGCGGCGCCGACAGCCAGGGGGAGAGAAGGGGCAGGGCACCCATTGCCGGCGCCGCTGCCTCCCCCATCCCTGGTTGCATAATTACCTGTTACCGTGGTCGGGTCCGCGCTGCTTCATGCCTCCGGTGTGCGTCCCCTGCGTCGTTGCTATGCGCTGCACGGCGCCGCGCAAAGACGTCACTCGTCATTGCGCAGCGCCGTGCAGTGCATAGCAATGACGCTGCCCCTTCTCTCCCCCTGGCTGTCGGCGCCGCTGCCCCATTGCCGGCGCCACTTCTCTCCCCCTGGCTATCGGCGCCGGCAATGGGGCACTGGCACCAATAGTCAGGGGGAGAGAACGGGCAGCGGCGCCAATAGCCAGTGGGAGAGAAGCGGCGGCAGCAGGGCTCTAGACTCCAGGAAAGGCAGGGGCAGAGAAGCGGGCAGCGACGGCCTCTCTCCCCCTGCCTTTCCTGGGGGTGTATCGGGGTATACGCATGCACACACACGCACCCTCATTTTACCATGGATATTTGGGTAAAAAACTTTTTTTACCCAAATATCCTTGGTAAAATGAGGGTGCGTGTTATAGGCCGGTGCGTGGTATAACCCGATAAATACGGATTATTGCCTCCTCATGCTTCTGCCACCTCCAGGCTGTGTCATTCAGCCACTATATGGTCTCCTCATGCTGCTGCCAACTCCAGGATGTGTCAGTCAGCCACTATATGGTCTCCTCATGCTGCCGCCAACTCCAGGATGTGTCATTCAGCCACTATATGGTCTGCTCTTGCTGCCGCCAACTCCATGCTGTGTCATTCAGGCACTATATGGTCTCCTCATGCTGCCGCTACCTCCACGATGTGTCATTCAGCCACTATATGGTCTCCTCATACTCATTGTGCCACTCTGCGATGCCTCTAATCTGCATGACATACTGAATAACAGTATTATTTCACCAACCCAGCACACACTCTATGCGTGTTATAGCAAGGCAAAGTGTTCTACAGATGTCTGATCGCGGGGGAGCCCGCCGCTGGGATCCCCCGCGATCTCCCTGCAGCAGCCCGCATTCTATGCGTAGCTGCGTCTGCAGTTTCGGAAACTGCCGGGCTTCTGAGACTGGGACGTGACGTCACACCATGCCCCCTCCATTCATTTCTATGGGAGGGGGCATCATGGCCACAAAGCCCCCTCCCATAGACATGAATGGAGGGGGCGTGGCATGATGTCACGTCCCCGTCTCGGAGGCCCGGCGGTTTCCGAAACTGCAGATACAGCTATAGGGGATAAGATGTTTTTGGACCGCCAAACTCACATGGCATTTTTTCCATTTGTGTTTTTTCACTCTTCAGCAGCAGTTTTTGCTCAGTTGTGTTTCTATTATTTTTTGGGGGCATATTGGCATTTTTCTTTCATAGAAGTCTATAGGGGGGGGGAAATGTCATCAAAATGTCATATGGATTTAGAATTGAATTTTTTTTTCTAGCTTTGTTCCCCCTAATTTCCTCAATAGTAATCCTTGATTTACATGATGAAAGAATCACTTTTTGAGAAAGACTTGTTTTGAGAAAAATGGAGGGGAGGAAACGCCAAAGAAAAAAAACACATTTGAGAAAAACGCCACAAAAAATTTATCTTTGGAGTTAAAAATGACACGGCAGTTTTTGTTACCTTTTTATTCAGGTCAGAAAAACACACATACAAAACAACAACCCAGTGGAAACCTAGTCTGACATCCAAAATCCTCTCCTCTATTTACCACTATTGGTGCCACAGAAATCAAAATTTTGACTATTTATATACCGCATGGACTAAAGAAGGGACAAAAAAAAAGCAACTGAACACAGTGGCCCTCATTTATCACACATGTTTTCTTTTTTTTATTTGCATATCATTTCTGTTGAGTTTTAGCACAGATTTTTAACATAAGTTTAAGATGTCAGAATCTTTTGACACGAGACAAGTGCCAAAGTACCCCAAATTACCAAATGAGGAGATTTTCATTTATTTGACCTCTCTTTTATAAGTAGGAGATGGGAAAAAGACACCAAAAAGAGGGCGGAAATTTTAATACATGACATGTAGAAAAGTGTTTGGCACAGGACCTGAATAAATAGGGTGAAATTCTTTCCTTAGACTTAGCACAAAACCACAAACACACAGGTATATGCAAACCAGCTCACACTTTTATACAGGAACAGAATCCAGCACTGATAGCCAGAAAAGGGTTTCGCAATCACAGAAAACATGAGGAAAGAGTTCCAGCTGGATGAGTCCCAAAAAATGTAATCCTTTATTGTGCAATAAAATTATTAAAACAGTATCCACATAGCTGTGAGTCACGAAGGAACTGACACGTTTTTTGGTCACATGGACCTTATTCATAGATCTAGTTTAAACTAGAAATATGAGGAAGGCCTATGTGACTGCAACATGTAATTCCAACGTGACTCCAAGCTATGTGGATACTATTTTAATATTTACTATTGTAGTACTGTTTTATGGGACTCTTTCCAGCTGGGGCTCTTTCTTCATGTTTTCCACACTTTATACAGAACTCCAATAGAAAATGTACCAGAATTCAAGCAATTTATGCCATAACAAAAACATTTAGGTTGGCTTTACACAGAGTACTTTGGGTCTCATTTTTCTCATTATTTTTACTAAAGCCAGAAGTGAGTCCAAAACACTTAAAAAAGTAACATTTTCAGTTATGGTTTATTTCTGTGTTGAATCTATTCCTGGATTTGGTAAAACTACTAACCAAACTAATGCCCAAAATATTGTGAGTGTGAATTCAGCCTTATTTAGAGGCGTGGCTTAAAATTCATTTTTTTTATCTGCCACCCATTGACCTCTGTGAAACAAATCGTGACAGAAAAAAATTATTAAAATGGAACTGATGAATGCAGCCTAGCGCAGATGGAAAGGAATTGGTAATGAATCTGCCATAAATAGAATGTTTAAAGGGGTACTCTGCACCTAGACATCTTATCCCCTATCCAGCAGCATCCTCTGTCATCTTGTGCACGGAACGAACTTTGCTCTGTGCTAGATGATGGGAGATATAGGGACGGGAGGATCATGACTTCACCGCCCCTCCCCCTTGTGATGTCACGCCCCACCCCTCAATGCAAGTCTATGGGTGGGGCATGGTGTCACAAGCAAACGGGACCGTGACGATCCTCCAGCCCCTGTACCGCCCGTCATCAGGCATGCGGCAAACTTCCTGATGGCAGGGGGTACTGCAGGAGAGATCACGGGGGTTCCCAGCATCCTTTGGATAGGGGATAAGATGTCTAGGGGTGGAGTACCCCTTTAACTAAGAATATAATAAAAATGTCAGTCTAGGTGTAGTGGATATGCCGATTTATGCTTTTTTGCAACCTAGGAACAAAAATTTAAGCAATAACATCTGTGAACAAAAACTAAAAAGTTTTGTACAAAATATTCATATTTCAATTAGCTAGTTATGTCTTATGTCACAAAGCACAGTAAATATCTATTAACCCCAGCCGAATCAACGCTATATTGAAATAAACTATTTCTCTTCACACCCTTAGGAAAGATGTTCAGGCTCCATTAATCTTGATCCCATAACATGTATATGCATATAATCAGATGTGCCCAATTAAGCAATGTCACTCTTGTCATGTTCATTATAATATGCATATCAAATTGGCAAAAGATAACACACCCTTCAAAATATGCCTGTATGATGTGACATGATAGCCCTCATACTGCTGTTCATATTGTGGAAGGCTCCACTCTCTATCTAGCAGCGCTTACTCTAGTTTTACAATGAGGTTGGTCTGCTAATTAGCAATTACTTTGTTTCACCTAATCAGAATCCTCATTAACAAAACTCCCCTCTATATTGTCTATTAGGAATGAATTTTAAATGATAATTTAGTGAATGAAACATTAAATGAGCTCTATCCTGGATGCTTGGAGTGCTTGCCAGGGCAGCGCTGGCCAACACCTGCCTTCAATTTGCCCTCCAGCTGATTGTTCCAGTCTGTTTCAGGCTTAGCATCCTAATTGACCCGCTCATGATCTCTGCCACAATTAACATATGCTTTTCAGTAATGGTTGGTTAAAGATCTCAAACTGACACAGTTGACAAAATCTAATAGAGATGGCACACCATGGGAAAACAAGAGATAATATTTCCCTCATTGTGACATTTCTTGTACAGTAATGATATGAACACTGAAACAAGGACACCCCTCAGCCTTCTAAAATAATAGAAATGATTGTGGAGCAGAGCTCACAGCTACTCTTAACATATTACACCAATTAATTATATTATTATTATTATTATAAATAATTGTTAATAATAATAAAAATAATTGTTCCTTTATCTTTTCTTTCTATTTCAAAGTGTATCTGTCAGTTTAATATGCTTGTAAAGATACACTAGGGTTTTGGGGAGAATACACTAACCGCAAAGGAGTTTCCAGAATTTAACACCATTTTGGTTAGCAGGATCTGAGGTATTCAGTTTCACCAGAGCCACATCAAATTTGTTTCTAGGGACCCAGGTTGAGTCAGCAGAGTAAGGTGACAGATAAATAGTTTAAATCAAAAGGCTGTAAACAAACCCAGATGATGCAGGAAGGGCAATTGAGAAGAAAACTAGCCACAGCCAGAACCATAAGAACACAGATAAACAAATACAGAAGACAAAGGATACCAGTATACTGAAGCCAGGCAAGGCGTTAACCAGAGTAAGCCCAAAGTCAAAGTTAACCAAAAACCAAACTGAGGCATACAGCAACAGATATTAACCAAGAAGCATACAAGAATCAGAAACACTTACTTTGGGTAAGTGCCTGATTTTAATACAGTTCCTCAGCCCAGACTTGGACTCCGAGCCAGTGCCCTAATTGGTTGTGCATCCTGGACTGTTGATTGACCAGCCTTACCAAATATTTGGATGATGGCCTAGTAATCCTGTGACACTAAATCCCAGCAGCGCTGCACCAACCCTTGTGAGATAACTCCATCCAGTATGCTGTCTTGTTGAAGAACAGGTAGGTATTTTTTCATTATATGCCCAATCTTGTTATATTGTCTACTATATTGTGTAATAAAATATGGGACCGTATTCTCCACCTCCTGTTTAGCATACCTATTACTAGATTGCACTATGAGTTGGGATCTGTTCAATCTGTCTGCTCTCTCTTTTGTTGTTGTCAAATTGGCTTCAGTGAAGCCTCTCTCTTTTAATCTCTTATGCAAATATCCCGACTTCACCTCATAATCCATGTCCCGGGAACAAATGCTGCGTATCTTATGCTATCTTATAATTTTTTTTTTATATACAGGGTGGATCTGTCTTCTCTTTATCCCTCTATCTTGGAGTTCCGCATGTTCTATCCATTGCCACATTTTGTATATGATCGGAGTGAAATAATATATGATCGGAGTGCAATAATAACATGACCTGTTTTGTATGTCACAAAATGTCTCAGTTTTTATTGTCTCTGATGCCATGATTAAAGGGGTATTCCAGGATTTTTTTTTGTATTTGACTATGCTACAGGGGCTGTAAAGTTAGTGTAGTTCATAATATAGTGTCTGTACCTGTGTGTGATGGTTTTCTCACAATTCTTCTGTGATTTTCACTCCAATATTTATATTTATCAACATATAAAACTACTGTTGTTTCAGATTTTCCCAGCTTGCAATGCGGCCGAGACCTGACTCAATAGTCAGCTGATGACAGGGAGCCTGTCTGCTTCAGTTGGTGGAGGGATCGCTTGGTGGGAGAGAGATCAATCAGCAACTAATGCAACAGCAGTAGGTACCCTGATTGAAAACAATAGGTCTTTTGATGGATGCAGATCATTTATGTTTCAATGGGTGGGGTGGCTGATGTGTGGGAGGGAGGAAAATGGAATTGTGGGATTTGTAGTCAAAAAAAGAAAAGTCAAACAGGAAATATCAGTTCACAAAATGCTAGCCACAGTGTTATGGTAATCTCATGACATAGACATTTAGCCCCAAGACAAGCGCAGGTCCTGGTACGTACTAAAATCACCTAATTGTGGATAACCCCTTTAAGGGTAGCAATAACTGAAATGCATAGGCTATTATGCTCTGTGTTTGTGATTTTATGCAACAATAATCCTAAGAAGCATTTGGACTTCTGGTGCCGGGCATTCCTTTCTTAGGTTTTCTTAGGTTTGATAAATGCAGAATTGGGCCGCATTAGTCAGGTAGTTCCCTCAGTAGGCAAGTAGTCCCCCTAGTTGGCAGGATGACCCCTCAGTAAGTAGGCAGGCAGCCCCTTTTAGACATGAAGTTCCCTTGATTGTGCCAATATATTAAAAACAAAAAAATCATACTCACTTCTGTCACGCGCAGAGCGGCTTGCCTCCTTCCTCCTCTGCTCTAGTGCAGACGCAATGACAAGTAGCATCCCCACCTGTGCCAGGGTAGAGGTCATGCTCTGCTCCCAATGTAGGCCATAGTTTGAAGCTACATACACCAACAGCATGTGCATGTACAGTTTAAATTGGTACATGCTGTCTGGGAGAATCAGGGTAAGTGTCCTGAATTCCACAGTTAGCTGTGATGGCCTTGCATGGCCTTGAGCCTGATTGAGGCTCTTTGTTCCCTTGGCCCCATAACAGTTACCAACTCTGCCTCTATGTATGCCACTGCTGCAGATTTGTAATTCCACAGCATGCCCATTCAATCATCTTAACATAAGAGAACATATTGGTGACCTCTGGCTTTTGATGCTAGATTACATCAAGGTGCTAGAAGAGATTAACTAAAGTTTTTCTATTAAAGATTGGTAAATCAGGTCCAGAAATAGCCATATTCAGAGATAGAAAGTAATTTATCAAAATATCAGAGAATTTGAATTAGAGAATGCAAATCTGTTAGAAGTCCTTAGATCTGACACTTTTTGCCATCTTCTAACTGCTTTCTTATATTAGGCTTTTACCTCTACTTCACATGCTTTTAAACAACTCAGTAATAAAGTAAAGACTGCTCTCAAAGAGGAAACACAAATGGCAATGTGTCAACACAATGGCCTCTGGGTCTGCCAGGTATAGAAGCAGATATCATTCATTGCAATACAGAAGTATTACAGTGCCTTATAAAAGTGCCCTAGAAGAACTAAGCAAAAGTCAAATAAAGTTAAATTTTTTTTGAAAATATATAAAACAAAAATTAACACAAAAAAACTTATACTCCGTTACCCCATAAAAAAGGCTTTATTTAAAAAGAAATCCAAAAATACAAATGAATGTATGCATGATTGGTATTGCCATATTGGTAACAAGCTACATTATAAAAAATATCATGTTATTTAAAACTAGAAAATGGTAGAAATTAAAATATTGAAATATTAAGCAAAGCAATCGAAAAAATAAATTATGGCTGTCAGAATAAGGCAAACATGTAATCTTACTGCCCAGCAGAATAAAGTGAATATGTTGAGGAAGATTTATCAAACTTTGTACGAAGGAACAGTGGAGCAGTTGCCCCTAGTAACCAGATTGCTTACTTCATTTCTAAAAATGCCTTTGAAACATATAAGATGGAATCTGATTAGTTGCTATGAGCAATTGCCCTACTGTTCCTTTGCACATGGTTTTATAAACCTAACATGTCACTTATGCCATGTAGTAAATGCCATAAAAAGGAAGCACATGAAACAAAGTCAGAATCACAGGTTGTTTTCCATTCTCACTCTCAAAATATGACCATTTTAGTAGAATCATCAAAACATTATTGTTCTCAGAACGAAATGATGCTATATCTATTGTAGGATAGATATAGGTTTGTCCTCCTGCTTATATTCACTTACTGTGTATTCACAAACCACATGGAAAACGAATGAAGTGCTTCCCACTACTTATCGTATTTTTCGCTGTATAAGACACACTTTTTCTTCCCCAAAACTGGGGGGAAAAGTTGGTGTGTCTTATACAGTGAATACACGCCTATTGCGGCGGTCCTTGCGGCCATCAACGGCCGGGACCCGAGACTAATACAGGACATCACCGATCGCGGTGATGCCCTGTATTAACCCTTCAGACACAGCAATCAAAGCTGACCGCCGAATCTGGAGGGAAAGTGACACTGACCTGGCTGCTCAGTTGGGCTTTTCAGGACCGCCGCGGTGAAATCGCGGCGTCCCGAACAGCTTACAGGATACCGGGAGGGATCTTACCTGTCTCCTCGTTGTCTGCTCCGTGCCTGGATCCCCTGCATGGCCGGCGCTCTCCTTCGACATCATCACGTCGTCGCCCACTCCGTCCCGTCATCCAATAGGAGTGGCGTGTGTAGCGACGTGATGACGGCGACGTGATGACGGCGACGGAGAGCATGGATCCTGGGGAAGAAGACGTCCGGAGCGTCGGGGACACCACGGGGACGCAACAACAGGGATGGAGCGACATCCAGGGCAGCGGTGACGAGCGGTGATGGGTCCGGAGCAGCGGGGACACTTGAGTATTACCTCCTATACCAGTGGTCTTCAACCTGCGGACCTCCAGATGTTGCAAAACTACAACTCCCAGCATGCTGGGAGTTGTAGTTTTGCAACATCTGGAGGTCCGCAGGTTGAAGATCACTGTTGGGTTCAGAATCTTTTTTTTCTAGATTTTGCACCTTTTAAATTGGGTGCGTCTTATATGCCGGTGCGTCCTATAGGGTGAAAAATACGGTACTATTCATTCAGTAGACAAGTTTCTTCTGTTCTCATGATGTTATCCTTAACTATGTGGATAGGGGACACATTTTGTAGTTGGGAATAGACGGTCTACTGTCAAAGTGCTCCAATTTCATAAAAAAGTACTGTAGCTTCTCTCACCTGTACTCATTAACCCTGAATCTTTCTCATTGAACATTGATTGGACAAGTTTCCCTAAAGCATTGGCCTCTGAAAACATTGAAACTTGTAAGCTTACGACTAGAAGTAATGTTATGTCCAACCATATTATTATTTTGAAAGCTGCCAAAACTGCCGAAACTGAACAAAAGTAGCTATTCAAATGGTCAGGGACGACCTTATCCCCTTCAGAATAGGGACTTTCCCATTACTAATTTTTGTATTGCCATCATGTTTTCTTCTTCCTACACCTAAAATATCTGAATGATATATACCCCCTCATTAACAGATATGGCCATTCCTTTACCTCCTTTGAGGTTTTTGCAGCATTTAGCTCCTATTCTTTACACCTGTCAGCTACACTTCCAGTCTCTTTATACATCATGTGGACAGATTTTTTTCTCTTTTACTAAAGAACTTACCACTCCAGTATGCCAATGTGGTTTATTCTCCCTTTTACTTTATATTGCAAGCTAAATGATGATCACATTGTATTTCATGCAGTAATATTAAGATAATAATAATTGTTGTATTTTGATAAATTCATCTTGTAAAAATGTCAAGATTCATTTCTGTGTGTGGAAAGATTCGGTGGCACTGCAAGCCACTGGGCGTTGTTATAAATAGTTTCTTTACCTATGGTATATACTCAAGACAAGTGATATGTGAATGTAATCCATAACACACAGAACTTGTTTTATTTTTATTTTAGTGTGACCTATAATACTATACTACTATTCTATGTATTATGTATTAAAAGGCTCAATAAAAGCTAAGTTTTAGGGGTGGGACTTTCTAAAATGACCCTGGGCTCTATGCCCAAGGTATTGTGTAATAAATCAACGGTTGACCCCCAACCCATTCTAGGAGTATTTGTTTTTTTCTTCTTCAAAATATGTTTCATCACAAGTTAGGGGATATGTTTTAGATTGTGGGGGTCCGAGCGCTGGGGCCCCCCATGATATGCTGTTTGGAGCCCTAACTCTCCTTCTCAGGGGCACGTCATTTTTTTAAATTGTGAAAAAGCAGTGTATAGAGGGTTACTTTTGCCAACAGTCATTTCTGTTGCATTGCAGGTTGAATAGGTTTTCCCATCTAAAGTTATCTATCACAATCACTTTATCACTTTTTCCCCATTCTAGTTACCACTGGGTACTACCCTTTTACCTATATCCATACATCTTTCTGTGACTTTGACATTAAAACGTTATTGTAATTTTTATAAACTTTTGACACAGACAGAGGTGTCAGCAGAGAGCACTGTGGTCAGACATAAAAGAACTACACAACTTCCTCTGTAGTATAGAGCAGCTGATAAGTACTGAAAGGATTAAGATTGTTTAATAGAAGTAATTTACAAATCTGCTTAACTTTCTGGCACCAGTTGATTTCAAAAGTAATTTTTCCACTGGAGTTCTCCTTTAAAAATACTTAGATACATTCACTTATAGGTGCCCTAACAGTGTAATACAGGGCTTTTCAGTTTCATAGTTTCAGGGCTATTGGTAAAGCTTAGGTTTGAACCAAATTTTCTGTAGAAGATTGGCAAACCTGCTAAACCGAACTTGAAAAGTTTGCTCGTCTCTAGCCTCTGAATGTAATAGAATATTTTTTTTTACATTGTTCACATTCTTTATTATAGCAGTTTAATTAAAGTTAATAAATACAATAAAACAACCATTTTAGGCTTTTAAGCTAATAGATAATAGAAGTGAACAGGAGTGAACAGGTCACTTTTAAGAAAGTCTTGTCAAGGTGTTTGAGGACATTAAGAAAAGGTGCACAAGAATACAGCAAATAGTCTGAATAATTCAAAGTATAGGTCAGGGTAAGGGAATCATCTTTAGTAAAAAGGCTATTTTGGAGATGGCATGCAACAGCCACATCCTTGAAAGTACTTTTTTGCGCTGCAATCCGCCCTTTTTGCGTCATTTGGGTAACTTAAAGGAAAACTGTCAGACAGTTCCCACACACTAAACCACATATACTGGGTGATAGTGTGGGTGAACTGTAGTCCAACGAGGGGTTATTTACTTTAGTGTATTCCCTAGCCGCTGAGTTCTCCCCCGATAATATTCTGTTTGTCCTCTTTGTAGTTGTGCTTTGAAAGCGGTCCCCCAGCGTCCATATTTCTTTGGGTCCTGGAGAAAGGGGCCTAAGCTCGTCTCTGTGGTTTGCACATTCATTTTCTTCACATGCCCCCGGAGCGCAGTGCGCTGTCTGCAGAGCGCATGCGCTTTAAGATTTTACGCAGCTCTCACGTACTGATGATGTGAGAGCTGTGCGTACCTGGAGAGTGGTCTGCGCAGTCTAACTGCACATGCACCAGGCCCTCGCTACAGAAATCGGGAGTAGCGAGGGCTCGCCGCATGCACATTTACACTGTGCAGAGCGCTCTCTGGGTACACACAGTTCTCAAGTCATCAGGACGTGAGAGCATGCGCTCTGCAGACAGAAAATGTGAAGAAAATGAATATGCAAACCACGGGGTCGAGCTTAGGCCCCTTTCTTCGGTACCCAAAGAAATATGGAGTAATGATTTTTCCTTTAAAAAAATCATTACTTCACTGCTTGTTCAATAAAATGTAAACTGTCCACATGTATTTGGTGTGATAAGGGTTAATCTAAACAAAGTCTTTTCCAAAGTATAGTTTTATCTCATTGAAGGGTAAAGTGATTGTTTGATTTAACATGAAGGAAATGTTTCACATATTTTTCTTTTAAAAGAATACATTTAAGATCACAGGAAAACTTTGGTAGGAACAGATTGTGGACAAAGTTCTTCAGATCAAAGTTGAGCCAAAGGCAAAAGGCATTTCAGAAGATTAGACAATTCATGCAGCCCTAAAGCAACTTAACAAGTGTAGTAAATATGAATGAATGCCAAAGCCATCAGCGTGCCTCTGAAGGCAACCAGCTAAGCAGCAAGATGCTATTTTTCAGAAATATTTTTCATGCCATCTGGGCCCTATGATGGCCAGACTTGTCTACTGCAGACATGTTAACCGTGCCATCTGGGTTCTTTGATGGCCAAATATACCCATTATATATACTTGGTGTTGGACAGCAGTCATTTCAATTTTCATTTACTGCTTTTTCGGGAATCTGTGCTGATGGCAATGATTAATTGAAAAAAAAGTTAGAAAAAAATCATAAAACTGAAGAACTTTTAACACTTACAGACAAGCAGAATATACAAAAATGCCAATTATGTGAAAAAATATACTATAAGTATATTTTTCTTTTCAGTGTTCGAGCCTTTTGTTGAGTATTTATATATCGCTTTAGCATAGGCTCTTTTAAGAGGTAAAAGCATTCTGTAGGAATATTAGCCCTGTTTCTTTGTAGTTGCCACAGAGATGCTTTCTAGCAAGAGTGAACTGGTAAATCTGAGCTAGGGACGACAGCTGTCCAGACCAAGAGAGCTGGTACAAATGCAGAAAAGTAAACATTGGTTGGAACACCACTTGCAGGTATTGTCCTGCTTCTTCCTCTGATCAACTTACTCCCATTTGCAACATACAGGCAGCTTTAGCCAAACCACAATTTACTATATACAGTGGGGAAAAAAGTATTTAGTCAGCCACCAATTGTGCAAGTTCTCCCACTTAAAAAGATGAGAGAGGCTATATAATGAGGGGAAAAAAAAAACTATCAAATCACATTGTCTAATTTTTAAAGAATTTATTTGCAAATTATGGTGGAAAATAAGTATTTGGTCACCTACAAACAAGCAAGATTTCTGGCTCTCCCAGACCTGTAACTTTTTCTTTAAGTGTCTCCTCTCTCCTCCACTTGTTACCTGAATTAATGGCACCTGTTTAAACAGTATAACACTCAGTCACACTCCAAACTCCACTATGGCCAAGACCAAAGAGCTGTTGAAGGACACCGGAAACAAAATTGTAGCCCTGCACCAGGCTGGGAAGACTGGATCTGCAATACACAGGCAGCTTGGTGTGAAGAAATCAACTGTGGGAGCAATTATTAAAAAAAATGGTAGACATACAAGGTCACTGATAATCTCCCTCGATCTTGGGCTCCATGCAAGATCTCACCCAGTGGTGTCAAAATGATCACAAGAACGGTGAGCAAAAATCCCAGAACCACACGGGGGACCTTATGAATGACCTGCAGAGATCTGGGACCAAAGTACCAAAGGCTACCATCAGTAACACACTACGCCGCAAGGGACTTATGCAAATTATGCAGTGCCAGACATGTCCCCTGCTTAAGCCAGTACATGTCTGGGCCCGTCTGAAGTTTGCTAGAGAGCATTTGGATGATTCAGAAGGGTATTGGGAGAATGTCATATGGTCAGATGAAACCAAAGTAGAACTTTTTGGTAAAAATTCAACTCGTCGTGTTTAGAGAAGAAAGAATGCGGAGTTGCCTCCAAAGAACACCCTACCAACTGTGAAGCATGGGGTGGAAACATCATGCTTTGGGGCTGTTTTTCTGCCAAGGGACCAATACGACTGATCCGTGTAAAGTAAAGAATGAATGGGGCCGTGTATTGGGAGATTTTGAGTGAAGACCTCCTTCCATCAGTAAGGGCATTGAATATGAAATGTGGCTGGGTCTTTCAGCATGACAATGATCACAAACACACCACCCGGGCAATGAAGGAGTGGTTTCGTAAGAAGCATTTTAAGGTCCTGGAGTGGCCTAACCAGTCTCCAGATCTCAACCCCATAGAAAACCTTTGGAGGGAGTTGAAAGTCCATGTTGCCCAGCGACAGCCCCAAAACATCACTGCTCTAGAGGAGATCTGCATGGAGGAATGGGCCAAAATACCAGCAACAGTGTGTGAAAACCTTGTGAAGACTTGCAGAAAACGTTTGACCTCTATCATTGCCAACAAAGGGTATATAACAAAGTATTGAGATTAACTTTTGTTATTGACCAAAAACTAATTTTCCACCATAATTTGCTAATAAATTCTTAAAAAATCAGACAATGTGATTTTATGGATTTTTTTTCTCATTATGTCTCTCATAGTTGAGGTATACCTATGGTTAAAATTACAGGCCTCTCTCATTTTTTTTAAGTGGGAGAACATGCACAATTGGTGGCTGACTAAATACTTTTTTGTCCCACTGTAGCTCTATTTGGGCCCTGCCCTGTTCCATCTTTATCACTGTGGGCTCCAAGAATCATGGATAATCTCTTCTCCACCACTTAGTCTCAGCAGCTAGGGCTTGTATCCTACTGCTATGGAAAAATGGAGGCCCCTTCTGTGGCCTTATGACTCATGAAGGGGAATGACAACCAACTCAAGGAGGATTTCACTTCCTCTTTACAGGACTCCAATGATTCCTTCTTCATGCCTTTGTATAGCCAGAGAGAGTTTCAGAATTCCTCTGACTCCCCGCCCCCAGCATCCTAATGTCTCTGATGGCCTTTTTTGCTACTCTCCTCTTTGTAGCAACTGGATTTGCACAGCATTAAGGGTTACAGATATTACCAATTGGACTCTTTATCCATGATTTACTACACACCACCCTATACCACTTTTTGTTTCTTCTCTTCTTATTTCCCTTTCCTTTTCTTTCCTCTGCACTTCATGCTCCCAGCCCCTCGCCCCCCACCTCTCACACTTCTATTTCTTCCATTTTATTTATTTGTTATTTCTTGTCTCTTACTCCTCTTCTTTTAGAGACCATACAATTTTCCTTTTATTAAGCAAAATAGAGACATGCAGCAGGGAAGGCCTAGAACCATTATTTTTGTGAATTGGTGGGTACTTTCCCGATTTTGTATTGCTTATTAAAAAAAAAAAAAAAAAAAAAAAGACTATGTAGCCTTTTGAAAAGGGGATTAGTGACAGGCAGTTGTCAATTTAGCCATATTTTCTAGGAGGACCTGATGAAGAGAGAAATCCTTACCTCACTTTTGCAAAGATCCCAGAGACAATTGAATACCTACCATAGAGCCAGGCTATGCAGCTGCTATAGAGCCCGACAGACAGGCCAAATGTCCCACTCCTTGAGTCTGCACCAGAGCAAAACAGGAAGCAGGAAGTATAGCTGTTGCTCTGTGTAGGAGAAGAAATATATATATATATATATATATATATATATATATATATATATATATATGTATATATATATATATATATATATATATATATTTTTTTTTTTTTTTTCATCAACAGGTAGGGGGAACTACTTCCCCCCCCCTTCTACAGGGGGACATAGTACCTGTCTACAGGAGGGGCATACTATATCCCATAAAGGGGCCATTTTATCACAGGATATTTGCCTAATGGGGAAACTACTCTCCTACTTGGGGGACATACCTACTACCTAGGAACCTATTTACCTAATGGGGGACTAACTTAACTACCCACTTTTATTGTCCATGGCACTAAGGGGCATTATAACCATTTGGGAGATTATTAATGGGGATTTTGTATGAAGGTTGGATGGGTGTTGGAGAAGTAAGGAGCTAAAGCTGTTTGGCAAATTCTGAACAGATAAATTATGGCTGGAAGAAATCTTTGTGATGGTCTGGGCCAGATAGAGAAGAAGAGATGAGAGAAGTTGCCACCTGTGAGTCAATGTATGTAACTGTTTGTGATTACTTACATGGTCTGCAGTGTCTGTGTAGTGCTAGTATTTATCATGTGGTTGTTGGAGTTGAGAGGAAGGGAGACTGAAGGTCCATGTTTAAAATTCGCCCTGGGGCCCAGGGGGCTCAACTTACATCCATGACCTGCTCAAGTAGGGTAAATGCTTCACTTTCTCGTACTGCATCATCATTTACTTAGATGGTAGAGGGCTCTAGACATGGTCTGTGACCTGTGTGAAAATCAGTGTGCAGGAAGGGAAGGAGGTGAACTGTAAATCAAGTGATTCTGTGTTATCTATATAATGTTGTTACCTTTCATTGTAATTATGCTTCTTATAATCAATGAGATGATTGCTGAGAAGTGATCTCTACAGAACAGGAACTGTCAGCTTGTTATTAGACTTGGTGACCAGAGTGATTTTATGATTTGTTTTACACAATAACTAATTAAAACACTTCACCAACAATTATTAAAGCAATATGTTTAATGTAGCAACTGTAACCCGTTAAGGACATCGGGCATACAGGTACACCCTTGTGTCCTGTACACCATGATGCCATAAGCGAGTTTGAAGCAAACACAGGAGTTACGCTCGCTTCAGAGGAGTGAGTGTTGGCTACTATCAGTAGCCAGACACTCACTGCTAATGACAGCTTTGCATTTAACCCTATAGACGCCATGATCAATGCTGATCACAGTGTCTAAAGTAAAAATGAAAGTTGCCGGAAGCTCAGTGGAACTCACCGAACCCCTGCAACGTGATCGCAGGGATTTCGTGAGTAAAAAAAATGGCCCCTTATCCTCCTCCGGCTGCTGATTCAATCATGTAGCCTGGCTTAGCTAGGCTATATCAGTGGATTGCTGATCTCACATGCTATGTCTCCCTAGGGAGAACTTAAAAAGTATTGAAATTTTTTTTAGCAAAATTATATAAAACCCCTTTTCCTAATAAAAAATTAAATCACCCTTATATTCCTATTTTACAAAAAAAATATTAAAATTTACATATATGGTATCGCCGCATGTGTTGTTGTTCAAAAAAATTAAATATAATGTTTAAGATCCCGAATGGTAAACGGCGTAAATGTAAAAAAAAATTTCAAACAACATAAAAACTAACTTTTCATCGTATCATATATGAGAAAAACAAAAATGGTACTAATACCAATTACAGATCACGGCGCAAAAAATGAGCCCTTATTGATCCCCGTATACGGACAAATAAAAAAAGTTATAGGGGTTAGAAAAGGACAATTTTGTGCATACCAATTTTGTTAAAAAGAAGTTTGCATTTTTAAGCAGTAGTACAATATTAGAAAAACTATATAAATCGGGTATCTTTTTGATTCCTTGACCTACAGAATGAAGATAATGTATCATTTGTATCACAAAGTGCACTGTGTAACAAGCAGACCCCCAAAAGTTGCAAAATTGCAGTTTTCTTATAAATTTCCACCCACAAATATCTTTTTGGTTGCTCCATTTTATGGCAAGATGAAAGATGTCATTGCAAAGTACAATTTGTCACAGAAAAAGCAAGCCTCATAAGTGGAAAAATAATAGAGTTATGGATTTTAAAAAGGGAGTAGGACAGAACAAAAGCGCAAAAATGAAAATTGGTCTGGTCCTTAAGGTCAATATGGGTTATATCCTTAAGGGGTTAAACAATAGGTCATTTTCTGATCCAGGACAGACTACTTGATAAGATCTGAAGGACAACACATGAAGGTGATTTTATTGTCAGCACAATGCACAGTGTGGGGAATTCGTCCAGGAATGACATGATAAGTAATGTCTAATTGTGGTCAATAAAACCCTTTTAAATTTGGCAAAGCATCAGTCACTAACCAGTTAGTTCACTGCTTAATACATCAAATGACTGTATGCTTTATATGCTATACACTAGATGGTGAACAATTACTGTAGGTATAACAGGTAGAATAGGTAAAGCTACCTCACTGTTCAACAAAGACAAAAATGACATTGTATTTTATTTCTATGTGCACATTTAAGTGAGGATGATAATTGATGAAGTCACAGGGACAACACATTACACACTGTATAGGACACTGTCTTTACATAATAAAGGGAATCTAAGATATATGGTTAACAAAACTAGTACGTAGTTCACAATGGGGGTCTTTAATCCTCTGTGGGGATTTTAACACGGTTTCAGACCACAGCCTAGGCTCTACTTCTGTCTCTCGTTTCCCCCTGCCTCTCTCTCTTCACTGCTACTTGAGGAAGACTTATATGATATTTGGAGGGTTCACCACCCTATGGAAAGAGACTACACCTTTCTCTCCACAGTACACAACACTTACTCACGCATAGATATGTTTCTCTTGGACAGATCCCTGCTCCCCGCCTCCCTTCGCACTACCATAGAATGGGCGGATCACGCTGCCATCACCTTACAACTGACTGATTCAGTCTCCTCATCTCCTACTTACACTTGGAGAAGTAACCCTTTCTTGGGGTCCAACCCCAAATACTCAGACAGTTTGAAATAACACATAGAATACTTCACACAAAATGCAAACTCGGTCTCTGACCCCGTCGTGCTGTGGAACTGCCACAAGGCAGTGATTCGGGGATTTATCATTCAATATGGTTTGCGTCTCAAAAGACAGAGAGAAAAACTGATGAACGATGCTATTTCCAGCCTCCGCTCTGCTGAGGTCCTTAACCAAACTGATCCCTCCCCAGCTCACACCGTGGATGTTTCCTCCTTGAGATGCAACCTCCACTGCCTGCTGCTGACCGCATGTGAAATGTCTCACCGAAAGCTACAGGCAACTTATTACTCACAAAACAACAAAGCTGGGAATTTAATGGCCCATCGCCTGAAACGCCACCAACTCAAGTCCCGTGTTCCCTAGTTGCTACACCCGACCACACAATCTAAGCTGTACACACCAACGGACATAGCTAATGGCTTCCTTGCCTTTTATTCTAACCTATACGCTAACCTATCCCCCCCTCTCCTGATCTCCAACGCGCCACTACTACCTTGCTATCTACCCTAAACTTTCCTACCCTAACATCGGACCAGCTGGCCTCCGTGAACAAAGAAATTATGGTAGATGAGGTATCGCACACGATAAAGTCCCTGCCAGCGGATAAGGTCCCGGGCCCCAATGGCTTTGTAAATTTCTATTCTTCAATAACCCCTCACTTAACTAATTTCTGCAATGTGGCCATGATCAGAGGCGAGCTTCCTCAGGAAAATCTACAAGCCACCATAGTGGCTTTGCCAAAACCGGGTAAGACCACGGATAGACCCCAACATTTCAGGCCTCTTTCACTCCTGAACCAGGACATTAAAATCTTTGCCAAATTGCTAGCGTCCCGCATATCCACAGGCCTCTCGTCATTGGTCTCCACAGATCAATCGGGATTCGACACTGGCCGCCAAGCCTCAGATAACACCAGACGTTTGCTTGATGTCTTCGCTCATTTGGAACACTCTGGCACCCCTGCTGTGGTTTTAACCTTGGACACTGAGAAGGCCTTCGACCAGTCATATGCCTTCTCGGCTCTCTGACACACATGGATTTCGCTGGTCCGATTCTCTCCGCTCTCTCCCCTCTCTTCTCCCACCCTTCGGCCAGAGTACTAGGCAACGGCTCTTACTCAGACACCTTTGACATAACTAATGGTTCACACCAGGGGTGCCCTCTGTCGCCACTTCTTTATATCCTGTCCATGGAGCCCTTAGCTCAGGCCATCTGCCTATGCCCAAAGCTGATAGACTGGCCAAATCAGAAATATCTTGGTTCGGGAGAGAAGCTGCTTTCAAGATGTTCCTTCTCCCAAAGTTTCTCTATCTTGTCCGTACCCTGTCTAACTCTCTTCCTCCATCCTTCTTCTCTAAAGCTCAGTCTCTTCTCTCCTTTTTATATGGGCTGGACACAAGCCACGACTCTCTGCCAAAATACTGACCAAATCAAAACTCTCGGGTGGCCTGGGCTCCCTGGAACTGTGCCATTATTATACAGCCATGATGGTCTTTATGTTGTGGCATTGGAGACAGAATTGGACAGATCTGCCCTGGGTGTATATTGAAAACAATTCCATATCGCCGTACACAGTCAGTGACCTCTTGTACTTACCACACTGGTCTCTACCGCCTGCCAGTTTTACTAATCCATTAGTTCAGGCCTCCTTCTCGGCATGGACTAAATATATCTCCAGGTCTGCTCCTACACGCTCACTTACCTGCACGATCTACCACTCATACAAGCCATCACCCCAGATGTTGACTTGTCTACTTGGACAGCGAATGGTATCACACACGCCAACCACCTATATGATTGCTCTTCTATTGTTCCTTTCACCACACTTAAAGATAAATATCACATCGCTCAACACGGTTTTTATAAATACCTGCAGGTTTCTCACTTTCTGTCCTGGCTGAAACAGACGAGCAACCCTCTGGACAGCTCTACCCTCAAACTACTCAATACCTCTACAAAGGGTTTAAAGGGGTACTCCACCCCTAGACATGTCTAGGGGTGGAGTACCCCTTTAAGGATGTACTACAATAACCTAACACAGGGGAACACACTTTCTAAATCATACCCTTTACAAATGTGGGAGAGGGACCTTGGTATCACTCACTGTCTCAATAGAGGGTTGGCGAAAGGCATTCAGAGCTCTACACTCCTCATTTCAATTTTCGGCCCACCTAGAATCGGCTATAAAAACTGTCCTGAGATGGTATTATACCTCAGACCGTCTAGGCAAAATATATCCTACCGTCTCCACTCAACGTTGGCGGGGGTGTGGCATGTGCGGCACCATTGCCCCTTTTTGGAATGCTTGTAGAAAGTTCCTACAGGAGTTGTTTGGGCGGCACGTCCCATGGTCCCCCAAGCCATTTTACTCTTTCTGGACCTACATAGCTTACCCCGGGAACACCAAGCTCTGTTATGCATCATTTGCATTTTAGAAAAAATTGTTATAGCGAGCCATTGGAAAACAGCAACAATCCCCACTATACTGTAGATGTCCTCATCAACAAGATAAACATAACATTGGCTTATGAAAAAATTATAGCATATGGAGCCTGCAAGCGCCAACTACCTTGGTCCTCATCAACTCACTGTAAGGATATATAGGTCATGCTTTATCCCTCTGACTCTCCAATGCTCTCGCATTCATGTCATATACTTTGAGCTCGTTCACAATTTCAGTCTCTCATGACACTACCAGAAAACATTGGTAGCAACCAAACATGGTAATGTTCACATTCATACCCTCATGCATTCTTCTTGCACTCAGTTGGACCTAATACCACCAGTTAGACAAAGTTGTATCCTGGCAGGACGTTGTTCTTTTCTGTTGTTGTTAATTTTATGTTTACTTTGTTACTTCTACTGGGGGCCTTCATAGGGTGGCGACTCGATGCGCTGCCTCTTTCTACATGATTGCTGCACCCGGACGGGTTATGCTCCTTTTGTGATACATTGACCCACTGTATTGCTTGTATAGTTTGTATTTTAAAGGGGTACTCCGACGCTAAGACATCTTATCCCCTATCCAAAGGATAGGGGATAAGATGCCTGATCGTGGGGGTCCCGCCGCTGGGGTCGCTCCAGGTCTGATTACTGGCGATCATGGGGACAGAGCATAGTGACATCGCGGCTCCGCCCCCGTGTGACATCACGTTCTGCCCCGTCAATGCAAAATATGGTAGGGGGCGTGACAGCTGTCACGCCCCCTCCCATAGGCTTGCATTGAGGGGGACTGAGTGTGACATCACACGGGCAGAGCCTTGACATCACAACACTCGGGCCCCGTGATCGACAGTAATCAGACCCGGAGCGAACGCGCTCCGGGGACTGATGTAAACGGGATGCGGCGTGCAAGATCACGGGGGTCCACAGTGGCAGGAGACCCCCGCGATCAGGCATCTTATCCATTATGCTTTGGATAGGGGATAAGATATTTTAGCGCCGGAGTACCCCTTTAATTGAAAATTTTTATAAAACTTATTTATGATTAACTATTAATTAGGGATGCACCAAAAGGGAAGATTTGGGCCAAAACCGAAAACTAAGGCTGTACTTGGCCGGAAACCAAAACCGAAAATGCATTGCCACACCCACCTTTTTAATATAGTTTTTGTAAAATTGTATTATCAGAATTTTTTTGTTAAATAAATTTGTGAATTTAAGTAATCTGAAATTAAAATGCTAATGCTCCATACTAATAATAATAAAATAAACATCACGCCCTGTACACTAAACCAGCCCCAGCCCCCTTATAAACTATAGACCATTGTGGGAAAAATGTAGCAAGCAATACATACTGTCCCTGCTTCAGATGTGCCGACCCTTCTTCTGTCGAACTTGCCTAAGTAAGTTCCTAGCCACGTCCCTACTTTAACCCCTTCAGTACACAGCCCATTTTGGCCTTAAGCACTTTCTCAAATTCCCACTCAGGCTTACGCCCTCCTGGGACTAATTTCCCAAACTCGGGAACCCTAACTTAAAATTTAACTTTTATTAGTTTTTAGTAAAATGTGGTATTGTGAGAAATCAAAAAATAATAATGTGGGTTTAAACCACAGTCATTGGGTCAGTTCCGGGTTAATATAGTAAATTCCCATTCAAATTAAGGTATTTGACTGTTCTTATCGAGAGGTCACTTCTGTTTTAAGGAATAATTCCTTTAAAAATGTTTTTTAATTTGACTCTATTTAAATCATAGTCTTGATTTACTGTCCCAATGCTGCTGTTAAAATATCTCACTGACACCCATCCCCCCCCCCTGATGTTTTGCCGGCCATAATTGGCTTTATCAAGGGTCGAGGGGCTAATGGTGTTTAGTCTAGATTGTGGAGTTTATATATCCTCTGTTTGTAGGCGGGGATAGGTGCCCGTTCCAATTCTACCAATCATATCCGTTACCAGGTATATCCCTGAATAGCCAATTAGTGTTCTTGTACTTTTTAGCAACCAATGGTATCCCTACCTGGATTCACAAGTGATTTTCAGAACTGCGCTCTGATCCTCCGATAGTCCCGGTGCTTCCGATTTCAGTGTGGTCATGTGTCTCCTTAGCTGATCCCTGCGTCATATGCTGGCATCCTTTGTTTACATTCGTCACATGATCCATCACGGGATCAGTGATGCCCTTGTGCGTATTCCTCTCGTAATTCATTCTTTCAGTCCCTGGATTCAAGTCACCTGACCCCCGGAGGATACGTCATCATTGGTCATGTGACCCATATATATCAATTCTATTATCTCAGTAGGTTGTTATTATAATACTTGTTATTCATTTAGTGATTGATCTTTGTATAGTATTAATTATTGTTGTGTGGGGTTTAAAATGTATTTATTTTGGCCTTAAGACACAGGAAAATTCCAAATATACTTTGTCATTACACCTTTCATTTTACCATAAAATGTACGTCAGAAAAAAAAAGTGTTATTATGGGGGGGGGGGGGGGGGGTATATTGAAGAAAAAAAACGCAATTTTTCTACTTTTTTTTTTTTTTTCTCTTTACACCATGCACTTTATGGTAAAATAATACGTTCTCTTTATTCTGTAGGTCAATGAATTTAAAATGATGCACAATTCATATAGTTTTTCTTATATTGCCCTACTTTTATAAGAAGTCAAACTTTATTGAACAAAAATTGTATATTTAAAATTGTCCCCTTCTGAGCCCTATAACTTTAATTTTTTTTCGTTTAAACCGTTCACCATACAAGATCATTAACATAATGTTTTTATAGAATGGACATTTCTGCGCCAGGCGATACTGAATATATTGTTTTTTTTTCTTTTTAAATAGGAAAAGAAGATTTTTTTTATTTTCACTTGGGGAGGGGTTATTTTTACTTGGGGAGGGGTTTCACTTCCACAGGGGACTATATAATGCAATTTTTAGATTGCAGATACTGATTAGTGCTATGCATAGCACTGATCAGTGTTCTCTGTGATCTACTTCTCTGGTCTACTCAATGACAGACCATAGTAGAAGACCCCATGATGGAAGCAGGAGGCAGGTAAACAGACCTCCGGCTGCCATTTTAGCTGATCTTATGCCCGCGGCCGTGCCACGGGTGATTAGAACAGCCACCAGAACCACTGCAGATGCTGCAATCAATATTTATCAAGGCATCTGAGGGGTTAATGCTAGACATCAGCGTGATGGCGAACATCAACGCAATCCACCATTACTGGCCGGTCCCAGAACCCATGGTCTATGATGCAAGTGCAGCTCCTGCACTCTCGTCATAGCGGCGAGACTCAGAGTTCCCTAGGGTGCACAGTGGGGATCAAAAGTTTGGGCACCCCAGGTAAAAATTGGTATTAATGTGCATAAAGAAGCCAAGGAAAGATGGAAAAATCTCCAAAAGGCATCAAATTACAGATTAGACATTCTTAGAATATGTCAACAAAAGTTAGATTTTATTTCCATCATTTACACTTTCAAAATGACAGAAAACAAAAAATGGCGTCTGCAAAAGTTTGGGCTCCCTGCAGAATTTATAGCATGTACTGCCCCCTTTGCAAAGATGAGACCTGCCAGTATCATGGATTGTTCTCAATCATCATCTGGGAAGACCAGGGGATGTCAATCTCAAAGGTTTTACATGCCCAGACTCATCTGAACTTGCCCCAACAATCAGCCCCATGGGTTCTTCTAAGCAGTTGTCTAGAAATCTGAAACTGAAAATAGTTGACGCTCACAAAGCTGGAGAAGGGTATAAGAAGATAGCAAAGCATTTTCAGATGTCAATATCTTCTGTTCAGAATGTAGTTAAGAAATGGCAGTCATCAAGAACAGTGGAAGTTAAAGCAAGATCTGGAAGACCAAGAAAAATATCAGACAGAACAGCTCGCAGGATTGTGAGAAAAACAATTCAAAACCCACGTTTGACTGCACAATCCCTCCAGAAAGATCTGACAGACACTGGAGTTGTGGTACACTATTCCACTATAAAGAGATACTTGTACAAATATGGAAGAGTCATCAGAAGAAAACCTCTTCTATGTCCTCACCACAAAAATCAGCGTTTGAACTTTGCAAATGAACATATAGACAAGCCTGATGCATTTTAGAAACAAGTTCTGGGGACCGATGAGGTTAAAATTGAACTTTGTGGCCGGAATGAGCAAAGGTACGTTTGGAGAAGAAGGGGAACAGAATTTAATGAAAAGAACCTCTGTCCAACTTTTAAGCATGGGGGTGGATCAATCATGCTTTGGGGTTGTATTCCAGCCAGTGGCATAGGGAACATCTCACGAGTAGAAGGAAAAATGGATTCAATAAAATTTTGGATGCTAACTTGATGCCATCTGTGAAAAAGCTGAAGTTAAAGAGAGGATGGCTTCTACAAATAGATAATGATCCTAAACACACCTCGAAATCCATGGGGGATTACATCAAGAGTTGTAAACTGAAGGTTTTGCCATGGACTTCACAATCTCCTGACCTCAACATAATTGAAAATCTATGGATAGACCTTAAAAGAGCAGTGCGTGACAGACAGCCTAGAAATCTCAAAGAACTGGAAGACTTTTGTAAGGAAGAATGGGCAAAGATACCTCAAACAAGAATTGAAAGACTCTTGGCTGGCTACAAAAAGCATTTACAAGCTGTGATACTTGCCAAAGGGGGCAGTACAAAAAAATTACTCTGCAGGGTGCCCAAACTTTTGCACATGCCATTTTTTTTTGTTTTCTGTTATTTTGAAAGTGTAAATGATGGAAATAAAATCTAACTTTTGTTGACATATTATAAGAATGTCTAATCTGTAATTTGATGCCTTTTGGAGATTTTTCCATCTTTCCTTGGCTTCTTTATGCACATTAATACCAATTTTTACCTGGGGTGCCCAAACTTTTGATCCCCAATGTATCTATACACCCTCCATCCTCTAGGGGTTAAGCCATGCCCCCCAAAATTATCGGCTGAAAATTCCCTCAGCCGAAAAATGGCAAAAGGGCCATTTTTGTCTGACAATTTTCTGTGGCCGAAATTATGGTGCATCCCTACTATTTATTATGGCCCATAAACCTTCTTTTAAATACCTTGGCTAATTTTCCATGTTCTAAATAGTATAATACACAAGGAAGCCCCCCCAAAAAAGTATAAAGATCTTATGCAGAAATACAAAATCCAAAACAAAAAGAAGGCGTATCTGGATCAAGTCATAACAATAAGTCACTTTATTGATACATAAATGCAAAATTATGATAAAAAAGTATAAGAAATGGAATACCAGACATACATCACTGTAATACAGAGATAGAACAGGGGATCTGGGATAGTCACATTACTTCCACAGTACAAACAATGATTAAGATTAATAAGCATGTAAAACCACCAAGTCACAGCCCACATATAAAGTAATAGTAGTAAGAGGGTCCTAGTGTAAGTAAGGGCACCACTGAAATATATACAACAGATTCATAAAGGTAGGAAAATAGCAAAGCACAGGAAGCAACAAGACAAATTGCAGTAGAGTGGAGACAAACGTAATTATCCAGTGGAGGAGTTTAACCCAGATCTCCATCGCCCGACATTTCCAACTAAAGGCTTCTTCCGGGGTGTAGTCACTGGGGTATGGGGCTCGTATTTATGTGAGGGAATGGCCATTTCTGTAACACAGTCGGGTCTAATGATCGGGATAGTCCCGCGTCATGATCGCAGACATTGCGAGATGTCCGCGTCATAGGCGCAGTAATGAAAGTCAATCCCCTATTGTGGTGATTGCAACAATCGCACATCATGATCGCAAACATCCTGACACGTGCGCATTATGAATGGGATAGCAGCAGACACTCCCCTTATAAGTGGGAGTGAATCTCCACATAGTAAACTACTAAAGGTGGTAACTAAGGAGACCTGGGACGCCTAAATATCTTTGACTGCCGAATGCGTGCGAGGCACCGGCAGCACAGGCAGCAACCCAAAAGTACTGTTGTGTTATACACTCATCTGCGAACAAAGCCTAATTGTAATGTGGACCAAGGTAAGTTGGTACTGAAGCAGAAAATAATAAAAAAAAAATTACAGGCAGTAAATTGCAACTAATTACAACAGTAATGAGGGACAGAGTGTACTGAAGAATAACAAAGAGGGGGCATTTGAGTAGTGGTTCATAGTAGACACCAATAAATAGCTAATATGTAAATAGCAGCTGTCAGTGCGTATGACTAATCCAAATAGACATAAATTAATAACCAATTGATATATTAAAGCAAATATACATATACACACATCTCATAGCAGGTAGATAGCATAGGTACAATAGGTGTTTAAATGATTTTTATTGATGTTTTTTTAAGAATTTACAAACATAAGAAAACATAGGCCATTACAACTTCATGGCCCTACGAGAAGTAATACAAAAATATACAACAGAAGGGAACATAACATTTATCATATTTATGTATGGAAATATCACTCAGTGAAATAATGGAAATTATAATCAAGTTTGAACCACTATGAAATGTTGTGCATTGGTAATCATGCACAAACAAAATAAAGCATAGTAAAATGCAATCAAGAATATTGAAAAGCTATAGTATATGAATCTTTGGTATTAATAGTCATACCTTATCGCTTCAAATTTAGATTTAAGTCAGATCCGGATCCCATGTTCCTCCCCTCTCTCGGCTCAAACAGACAAAACCCAGTAAACAGTTGTGTGTCAACATGTGTAATGGGATCATCAGTGTAATGGGAACACAGGTGTTATATGAACACAGGTGAAATAAAGGGTAGGATGGAAGATTCATGTTGAAGTCGGGAAGTGCTTCGTCCATCATCTCCAGTTCTCTTCACATTTTGTACCGGTGTTGTTCTTCGATGCATATGTCATCTCGTAGAAGCAATTCGTGCTTACCAATTCGATAATGTCAGCAGCCGTAGGTACATTTGTGGACTTCCACCTTGAAGCAATTAGCAACCTCTACGCCGTCATAATATGACAAATTGGGGTCCTGTATTTGGCGTCTATAGCGTGTAAACCTATATTCAGGAGGGCAAGCTTACTGGATAATGTAATAGTTTTATGTGAAATTACCTGAAGTAGTTCATTTACATCCCTTTTCAGTTTATGTAGGGAAGGACAGGTCCAGAATATGTGACTAATGTTGCCTGTTTGATTACATCCTCTCCAACATAACGGGGAACAAGTGGGAATCATGGAATTAAGTTTAGCCGGGGAGTAGTATCATTTAGAAGTCATTTAAAAAAATTACTCCTTGTGGCCTATGCAGGATGTAGCCTTTTTCAGTGTTGAGTACGCTTGGGCCCATTCGTAATTGGAAATAATAAGGTTTAGCTCTTCTTCCCATTTGGATTGTTGTGGACTGTTGTTAATGGAAATGTCACCATTTAAAAACTGGTATATTGGCCTGGTGCTTAGTTTATTTATGGAGTCTGTAGATAGTTCCATCAGATTCGCCATTTCTTGTGGAATTGATACAGTGGTCTGAGGGAACTTTTTTGACTAAAAAGGAGTATGTCTTTTGTTCCGAGTCTGGGAGGTCGCATAGGGAAATCATATTAATCATAAATGATCAAGGTAAAAAATCCATATTAATAAGACACAAAATAACCTGTCAGGTGGCAGGAAAATGCAAGTGCAAAAGGGACATAATCCAAAATATATGAAATGACAAAGAATCAATAAGATACTCAGAAAAAATGTGTATAATATCCAGCGCGTCGCACTGCACAACCCGGGCAGTGTCAAACGGAGGATAGTGATTAAAGTTAGGCCAATATATGAGCAAACATGAAAATAATATAAAAGAATATGGGAATGATGAAAAAATTATAAACAAAAGGGCACCAAAACACAATCAAAAACAAGCCAAGAGATGACACACAGTGCAGGATGCTTAATGAGTGTGAATGTGAGAAAAAGTGACTGTGATAAAATAACCTACCTGATGTACATGCTAAAAGAAAAAAAGCTGCCTAGTATTAGAAAAAAATAAGAATTAATGATGAAAAAAATAATATTAATAATATATTATTAAATAATATTATAATAACCAATATTAATACTGTTAAAACAGCTGGCGGGCCAAAAATTACCCAACCAACAGCACTCCATGGGAAGCAAAGAATTAATTATAAGGTGACAAAAACAGAAAGCAAAAAGTACCAGTGACAAAAATGCCACAAATGTAATAAAGCAACATTGCCACTAATTATAAACATAAATTAGCGTAATAATATAAAGTGTATAAAACCCACTAAATTGGGTAAAGTCCCTAAAAGCCAAGGTCAGTGAACTGAATAAACGTTGACGATAGATAATGGTCCGTGAACCATCATAAACCCCCTTTGAAGACCATGTGCCTATTGCCTATAGTGTATAAATCAATTAAAGTAGATTAGCTTAGAAAAAAACAAAAACATTTTGTTTGCTGTAGATTTTAGTAAAGTCCACGTATTGCAGAGCAACATGAGATCAAGGCCTGTTTATAGACAGACATTTTGGTTAGGGCTGAATTATGATCATAACAGTTCCATGTTTTTTGTGATATCTGACTTGAGTGTTTTCTAGCCCATAAGATAATTATACGTATAAGATATGACAGGGTCAACTATTTGCCACACCCTGAATGCAGACAGTGTAATGAATTTTTGGAAGATCATATAAAAAGAAAGAAATCCTGACTGCCGGAGAAATAAAATAAACATGGAGATTTATAAAGAGTGTATGTAGATCCATACTAAATATCAAGGATACCAATTTTAGGCAGCCATTTACTTTGCAGACAGTTCTCCTTTTAAAGTTATGAAATACCTAGGGAAATTTTGAAATGTAAAAGAGCTCATGTGTCACAGAAAGCAAAGAGCCATTGAATGTTCTATGGAAATCATGTCATGCATATAATAAGAGGCTGTTTGCCATAGGCCTTGGTAATCCCGCACCATTTATTGGAGGGTCATTTCAGTTGCACTGTAAACAGCACACTAAGATCACAGTAGATGAGGTAAAATGGTTAAGGATTATTGGAGCACCCAGTGCTCTTGGTTTTATGTATATAAATGGCAATGAATACTATGTAAATAGTTATTAGTATCTGACATATTCTCACACCTGCCATAGATGGATATGATGAATTGTTGACCGTTCTCTTCTATATTTTCTGATGTTAATATGGTGTTTGCATAATAAGACTGTAAATGTCTATTGTTATCACCGGCAGATTTGCATGTCACTATAAAGGCAACAAAATAAAGAAATTAAGAAATAAAGAAAAATAGTGGTGATACTTTAACAAGCCTATTGCTTCAACCTTGCAAAAAGAGCTGATGCCTTTATCTGCTGTGGGGCAAAAACTGGGCAGTTTGGTGGGCATCTGGAAAATAAATGTTAATAATAATAATCCTGTGGTGCTGCAATCTGTGTTTGTTCCTAACACAAAATCCCACCAAATCCATTAGATTGAAGTACTTTGGATAAATCTTTTTTGTTGCTTAGTGTTTAAAGCAACACTAGTATTTATTGCTATAGCCTGCTAGTAACATGCTATAGCTAATAAGCTTTTCTGCCAGGTAATTTATTACCACAATACAATGCAGTTTTGGTCCGGCTCCTTAACCCATTTGACTTCCCAAAGTGACTGTTGCGTGGACAAAAAGTCACTTTCTATCTGCTTCTTTACCAGACTAAGAATTCTTTCACACTGCCATTAGGACATGACAGTGTGATGGCTTTCGGGGGAGCCCGGGGGAATAGCAGGAGAAAAAATATTGATTGTGCTGTCTTCTTCTCCTGCAACTCCCAATACAAAAGAACAGCGCCGAAGGATCCCATTATAGTAAATGGGATCTATCGGGACCGTAATTGCCCTTTCCTCATAATGGCCGTTTAAGGCAGAAGAGACGTGGAAAAAAGAGTCCAACGGCCGTTTAAAGTTAGGTTGCAATGGCAGTGTGAAAGTATCCTAACACCACAGAGATGCATAGAGAAAGTGACATCTGGTCCAAACAGAAATTGCTGGGAGATTCAGAAAGTCACAGCACTGGCCAGAAGGGCGAGCTGAGCCCAGAACAGAATCTTATTGGGGAAATTAAGCCAACTTGTAAGAAAAGGATTAGCATGACTGTTTACAGAAACTTTAGCATGTTATTGGCCAGCAGTTATGTTTAACTCTGAATTTAGTTTTTCATGCAGATTTTCTTTTTTTTTCTTTTTTAAGCTAAAGTCAGAAAAAGACAGGAAAGAAAAGTTTAAAAGAAAAGGTACTAATTTATGTGTAGCCTCTTTTTGTATCGACTCAGATAGTAGATTGCCCTGGGAACCCCTTCCTTCACTGTTAACAAGAGTACACTGAGGAATTTTATATTCTTCACATGCACCTCTGCAGGTATCACTGTCGATAGGAAAAAGACATCTCCTGAGCCAATGTATGCTCTATGAGGGACATTTGTCAATGTTTGCTTTTGTATTCTTTTTTTTAGTAATTTTTTCCTTACTTTTTTTTTTGCTTATGTGTGACTTATTTATCAACTGGTTTCAGCCTGTTGATAATTTTCTTTCACATAAACAATTTTTCCTTTTTTACTTTGGTAGTAACTTTTTCTGCTCCATGTTTGAGCTGGTGTAAATTTAGTCAATTTTTAACACTGTTGCGACTTACTACGTAGTTAATTTTTGGAAAACTTGCTTTTCTCGCTTTCCAGTCAAAATGTTGCATGAAAAATCGCGTAGTCGCAGTTGCGACAATTTTGCGACAATTATAGTAAAGAAAACCTGACTAAACCCGTTGATAAATGTCCATATATATGTATAGCCCACACCCACTTCCTGTTGCTAAACCATGCCCCTCCAGAGACAACAGCAACCTCCTTCACTAGTGTGGGGATGGAATCAGTCGAAACCCTTGTGCCTCACCTGTATATGCTGTCTTTGGCTAAAAATTCTATCAAAACTTTCCACACATGCTGCATGTGTGAATTCAGTCCTAAGAATGTTTATAATCGGAGCATAAAACATTCACTAAACAATTTTCCTCTTCTTGTCACTGTCTGACTGTCCAAATAGTTTACTTTTGTAATCCTTTTTAACAATCTGTGTCTTTTGAAATGAGGAAGCTGAATTATTATTATTTAATCATTTAAACAAACATTTATTTTTAAAAGCTACACAGATGAAATGTATAAATATTTACTTGCTGTTTGCTTTGTGATTTATAGTTTACTGAATACCAAGTAACTAAAGTACATAGACCAAATGCAAAACAAACACACATAATCTACTTCTTGTAGTTAGCAGGCTTGTAAAATCACTTGATAATTATTACGCATATAAACAATTAGACTCCGAAAGTTAATCATATATTAGTGTTAATTGTACAGCATGTAATACACAGTAAGATTGCAGGTACCAGGCTCCTCTTGACTTAAAGGGTTACTCCGCTGCTAGACATCCTAGACACCACGATGTCTGATTGGGGGGGCCCTGTGATCTCCTGCAGCACCCGGCATTCTAAACAAATGTCACAGCCATGCCCCTCGTGACGGCATGCCACACCCCCTCCATACATGTCTATGGGAGTGGGCATGACACCGATCATGGCTTCCATCTCCCAGCGTTCTGAACAAGATGTTCAGAACGCTGGAGCACCGGAGTACCCCTTTAAAGGGACACTAGACCTAGGAATGAATGATAAGAAAGCAGGAGATAAACTTATCAACACTTTTGTCACTCTGTAAATTTTTTTTTGTATGTTTCTGAATGTCTTCATGCATCATTTCCTTCTGATTACATTCACACATATAAAAATATCCATATATATCCATATAGAAATATATGTATATTTGCCATTTTAATACAATAGAAGACAAGAAATTTTCTAAGTAAAGGAAGAGACTGAACAAGAAAATTGTTTTTTATTATATGTTTTTTATTATCATCACAAGTAACATTACAATTACATTACATTCAATTACAATTACATTATATTACAATGGAAATTAATACTATATAAATTAAAACTGTGCAAAATAATACTTTTATTAAATGGAAGGCACAGTTTCAAGTCATTTACAATAGGTAATGGCCACAGGTCATCTCCACCTACACATATCTGCAGATAATATAGTTCCACGTACTTGTTTGAAAATATTTATTTCTGCAAAGTATCTGAGATAAAGTATCAGGACCGCTCTGAAATTTTCGCGAAAATGCAATGGCAATGCATTTTCGTGAAAAATCTGCAGAAAGAATATACAGTGTATTCTTTCTGTAGACGATGGAATCCTGATTTCTGCAGCAGACACATCTGCCATGAAAATTCCACCACGTGCACAGTGCAGCAGAATCAATGTGACAGCAGAATTTCTCTGCGGCATATTTGTGAAACCTATATGGTGCAAGTACACATAAAAAAACTGCATTGTATGCCAAAAAAATCAACATTTTTACAATTGCAATGCTTTCTTCTCAAAGTGCATGCATTTTATAAACTTAAAGCAGCCATGTGGAACTTATATAGTGCAAATATACAAGTAAGTTCTTAAATTGACCAAAGAGAAACCCTATTGCATATAAATAATAATTTAGCACATTGCATTGCTTGTCAGTGGGCTTGAAAATGCTCCTCTTCTGTAATGGCTGGGAGCTGTTTGGATCTTTCCTGGAAGGGTGTAAGCTCACAGTGGTTAAAGCTGGATTATACACCGTACTGAGACACAGCAGGGAGATAATCACAACCTTTCTCAGCAAATAGGTCCAAATTTCATGTTTTTAATACCAAAGATACTAGGTGACCAGGATAGGTTAGCCAAATAAAAGACAGAGACCCCTAGTGGCCTTTTTTTTTTAACTATCATTTTTATGCCTTTAGCAATCAATTTTTAATGAAGTATGTTAGGAAAAGGCTTTGTTTTTGAGTATTTAATGAACAAAAAGTTGTTTCTAACGACAGTAACACTTTAAGAACTGTTGGAACTTGCAATGCTACATACTAATATAAGTGTAACAACAGAATCAGTATGGTTCATGCTCAAGTCAAATTTTTTGCTGCAATTTTTGCAAAACCAGAGGAAAAAAATTTGTTTTTGCAATGTGTTTTGCAAAAATGGATTTTAATAACTGTCACTACAAGTTCCACCTGTCCTTGTTTTCCTACCAAATTGCACATGAGGCATGTAGAGCTATAATACAGTGGCTTGGGGTTAATATTGTTACCTTGCAGTGCTGGGTTCCTGTTTTTTTCCCAATGTTTGCGTAAAACCCCCGGTATTCTGGTTTCCTCCCACATTCCAAAACTAAATTAATAGGACAATTTGGAATTTAGATTATGAGCCCTACAGAAACTGCACAATAAATGATATAAATGCTAAATAAAAATCCTCAGAGGGTTAGAGAATGCCTGCAGATAATTGATATTTAGGTTAAGTATTGGATTCATATTTTTGCGGGAGGGGGCCTAATCTTGTGTTATTTTGTTACAATATAGGGTTACAATATGATGGTAATATTTAACCCCCTCGTGACCAAGCCAATTTGAACCTCATCACCCAAACAGTTATTATTTTTTTTTTTTTATCGTTGCATTCTAAGATCTAAATCTTTTTACTTTTGTGTTGATATGAGGGCTTGTTTTTGGGAAACAAGTTGTACTTTTAAATGGCACAACTTTTATTTCATATAACCTATTGATTCCATTATATTACCTCTTTTTTTTGGGGGGGGGGGGGGATAATGAAAAAAAAGGGATAATTTCTTTTTATTGCACTTTTAGATGGATACCATTCACTGTGCGGTAAAACTCCAAAATTTTCTTGGTCAGTATGATTACAGTGATACCAAATCTATATATATTTTTAAGTTTTAGTAGTGTCACATTAAAAACACTTTTCATAAAAAATTAATAAATGAATAAAAAAAAATTGATGTATTACCACATTCCAAGACCAATAACTTTTTTTATTTTTTTCTTGACATAGATGGGTGAGGGTTTGTTTTTGGGATAAAAAGTAGTTTATATTGGTATTGTTTTCTTTTGATTAGTACATATAAGTTTTTAAATTGATGTTTTTTTGGAGATAGATTAAGAAAATATTGCCATTTTCAATTTTTTTAAAATATTTTTTACAGGGTTCGTCTTGTGGGATAAATAATAATATATTTTTATTGTTTGAGTAATTATGTCATGATACCAAATATGTATGCACATTTGAAATTTTTCGGCAGGTGTTAGGACCGCTCTGAAATGTGCTGTTTTATGGAAATGGCAATGCCTTTTCGCAAAGAAAATCTGCAGAAAGAATAGACAGTGTATTTCCACAGCAGACACATCTATGTGATGATACCAAATATGTATAGTTTTTTTTAATTATTTTATGTTTTTATGTATTTTATGTTTTTGTTTTTTTTATCACATAACACACACTGCATTATGCCAATCTCCTGTGTCAGGCGGCTAGCCTAGCCTAAGGCCCCTTAGTGACCACTGTAAAAACACATGAAGGGATAACTCCAGGAAAGTTTGTGTTGTTTTTTTAAATAAAATTTACCAGTGTCAGGTATAAAAAAAAAAACTGATGCCTCTGTTGTCCTGTTGCAGTCCTCGATGCACTCCTTTTACTGGTTACCTGTGGTCAACACATTATGCTGTGGTCAACACATTATGCAGGGCTCAATATGTCGCATTGCTGCCCTGCAAACACTGGCCGAGGTGGGACATAGCTGTGGCTGGTGATTGAGAAGTCACAGTATGATGTCTTGACCACATGGAACCTGATAGAGGAGCACACCGGAGGAGCGGTGGGAAGTAAGTAAATGTTTGTTTATTTTTTTAATACCCTACAGACTGGTACTCCTACCCCGGAGTACTCCTTTAGTACCTACATGGTTGTATATTTTTATGTGATGGTAATATGTTCTCATATATGAAACTTGTAAGGCTGGGTTCACATATGTCTGGCATCTGGCATAGGCACTCCACCAAGATCTAGACGCAACGGATGCCACAACTGATGACAAGTTGTCATCAGTTGTATGGCAAGCTGCGTTCCCCTGTCCAGTGTCCTCTGGCATGTCCAACCATCCAGCGTCAAAATTGAGACGCTGGATGATTGTGAACTGTCCCATTCAAATAAATGGGATCAGTTCTAGCATCAGTTTCCCTCCAGTGCACGCCGGAGGGAAACTGTGCCGGACGCCTGATATATGTGAACGCAGCCTAATAGGTTCTGTAAAATCTAGGAGATCGGCACTCATTAAGGCTGGGTTCACTTATGTCCGGCATCCGGCATAGGTGAACTCAGCCTAAATCTCGACCCAACTGATGCCACAACTGATGACAACTTGTCATCAGTTGTATGGCATGCGGCATCCATTGTTTCTGGGCAATGGACAGGGGAACGCAGCAAGCTGCGTTCCCCTGTCCGGTGCCCTCCGGCATGTCCAACCATCCGGCGTCAAAATTGAGACACTGGATGATTGTGAACTGTCCCATTCAAATGAATGGGATCAGTTCTGGCATCAGTTTCCCTCCGGTGCACGCCGGAGGGAAACTGTGCCGGACGACTGATATATGTGAACCCAGCCTTACAGAGTGGCTTATGCTATCTGATAGAGTCCTAAGTCAATCAAGATTTGTCTGAATATTTCTGCAGTTAGATCAGCCTTATGGCACTAATATAAACAGCCATGATGAAAATGTGAACAGAGTCTTCAAGGGGTGCACCCGTGGACAACTTTTTTTTTTTTTTTTAAATCAACCAGAGCCAGAAAGTTAAACAGATTTGTAAATCACTTCAATTAAAAAATCTTAATCCTTCCAGTACTTTTTAGGGGCTGTATACTAAAGAGAAATCCAAAAATGAAATGCATTTCTCTGATGTCATGACCACAGTGCTCTCTACTGACCTCTGCTGTCCATTTTAGGAACTGTCCAGAGCAGGAGAAAGTCCCAATAGTAAACATATGCTGCTCTGGACAGTTCCAAAAATGGACAGAAGAGGTCAGCAGAGAGCATTTCATTTTTGGATTTCTCTTTAGTATACAGCCCCAAAAAAGTACTGGTAAGATTAAGATTTTTTAACAGAAGTGATTTACAAATTTGTTTAACTTTCTGGCTCCAGTTGATTTAAAAAACAAATGGTTTCCACGGGAGTACCCCTTTAACCCCTTAAGGACACATGACGTTCTCATACGTCTCCATTTCCGAGTCCTTAAGGACACATGACGTATGAGAACGTCATGTGTTTTACCGCCCCCCCGCAACCATCTTCTGGAGCGGAGCCGGTGCCCGATGCCTGCTGAAATCGTTCAGCAGGCATCGGGGCATATCGCCCAGGGGGGTCATTATGACCCCCCATGTCGGCGATGGCCGCAGATCGCTGGACAATTCAGTCCAGCGATCTGCGGCGGATTCCGGGTCAATCGGGTCTCCAGTGACCCGGTGACCCGGAATTATTGGCTGATCGGCCCCGAACAGCCTGAGCCAGCAGGGGTGAGGTGGCACTGGTGCCATCTCACGATCGCCCTGATTCGTCGGCCGGATTACCGGCCGACCAATCAGGGCGCCTGCTGCGGGTGTCACTCCCGCAACCCGCTCCGCCCCTCTTCCGGAGGACGTGAGCGGGTGCGGGACGTGCACCCCGGGTGCTGGGGACCCCGATCCCCGGCGTTAATGTTGGGATCGGGGCCCCAGGAGCAGCGGCGGTGGCGGCGACGACGAGGGACTGACCTGTGCGGCTGGATCGTTGGAGGTGAGTGACAGCCTCCTGCTGTTGCTTAGCAACAGCTCCCAGCATGCAAAAAGGGCATGCTGGGAGCTGTAGTTATGCAACAGCAGGAGGCAGACCACCACAACTCCCAGCATTCCCTTATGGGCATGCTGGGACTTGTAGTTTTGCAACAGCTGGAGGCACATTCTTTCTATGGAAAAGTGTACCTTCAGCTGATGTATAACTACAACTCCCAGTTTGCACAATCAGCTAAAGTGCATGCTGGGAGTTGTAGTGGTGCATCTGTTGGTTGCATAACTACAACTCCCAGCATGCCCGTTGGCTGTCGGTGACTGCCGAGAGTTGTAGTTTTGCAACAGCTGAAGGCACACTGAATTAAGTAGCAAACCAGTGTGTCTCCAGCTGTTGCATAACTACAATCCCCAGCATCCCCAGCCAAAGTAGTATGCCTACAGCTGTTGCATAACTACAACACCCAGCATGCCCTTCCGCTGTCTGTACATGCTGAGGGTTGTAGTTTTGCAACAGCTGGATGTCCCCCCCCCCCAATGTGAACGTACAGGGTACACTCACATGGGCGGAGGATTACAGTAAGTATCCGGCTGCAAGTTTGAGCTGCGTCAAATTTTCTGCCGCAGCTCAAACTGCCAGCAAGAAACTACTGTGAACCCCCGCCCGTGTGACTGTACCCTAAAAACACTACACTAACACAAAATAAAATAAAAAGTAAAAAACACTACATATACATACATATACACATACCCCTACACAACACCCCTCCCCAATAAAAATGAAAAACGTCTGGTATGCCACTGTTTCCAAAACGGAGCCTCCAGCTGTTGCAAAACAACTACTCCCAGTATTGCCAGATAGCCGTTGACTGTCCAGGCATGCTGGGAGTTTTACAACAGCTGGAGGCACCCTGTTTGGGAATCACTGGCGTAGAATACCCCTATGTCCACCCCTATGCAAGTCCCTAATTTAGGCCTCAAATGCGCATGGCGCTCTCACTTTGGAGCCCTGTCGTATTTCGTACTCGGGAGAAATTGCCTAACAAATTTTGGGGGGTATTTTCTGCTACACCTGTAGGGTATTAAGGTTCAAATTACCCCTTGTTACGTTCCCCGAGGGGTCTAGTTTCCAAAATGGTATGCCATGTGTTTTTTTTTTGCTGTCCTGGCACCATAGGGGCTTCCTAAATGCGGCATGCCCCCAGAGCAAAATTTGCTTTCAAAAAGCCAAATGTGACTCCTTCTCTTCTGAGACCTGTAGTGCGCCAGCAGAGCACTTTTCACCCCCATATGGGGTGTTTTCTGTATCGGGAGAAATTGGGCTTCAAATTTTGGGGGGTATTTTCTGCTATTACCCTTTTTAAAAATGTAAAATTTTTGGGAAACCAAGCATTTTAGGTAAAAAAAATATATATTTTTTTACATATGCAAAAGTCGTGAATCACCTGTAGGGTATTAAGGTTCACTTTACCCCTTGTTATGTTCCCTGAGGGGTCTAGTTTCCAAAATGGTATGCCATGTGTTGTTTTTTTTTGCTGTCCTGGCACCATAGGGGCTTCCTAAATGCGGCATGCCCCCCAAAAACCATTTGTCGCTCCTTCCCTTCTGAGCCCTCTACTGCGCCCGCCGAACAATTAACATAGACATATGAGGTATTTCCTTACTCGAGAGAAATTGGGTTTCAAATACAAGTAAAAATTTTCTCCTTTTTACCCCTTGCAAAAATTCAAAAATTGGGTCTACAAGAACATGCGAGTGTAAAAAATGAAGATTTTGAATTTTCTCCTTCACTTTGCTGCTATTCCTGTGAAACACCTAAAGGGTTAATACACTTACTGAATGTCATTTTGAATACTTTGGGGGGTGTAGTTTTTATAATGGGGTCTTTTATGGGGTATTTCTTATATGAAGACCCTTCAAATCCACTTCAAAACTGAACTGGTCCCTGAAAAATAGTGAGTTTGAAAATTTTGGGAAAAATTTCAAAATTGCTGCTGAACTTTGAAGCCCTCTGGTGTCTTCCAAAAGTAAAAACTCATAAATTTTATGATGCAAACATAAAGTAGACATATTGTATATGTGAACCCCAAAAAAATATATTTTGAATATCCATTTTCCTTACAAGCAGAGAGCTTCAAAGTTAGAAAAATGCTAAATTTTCATTTTTCTCATCAAATTTGGGGATTTTTCACCAAGAAAGGATGCAAGTTACCATAAAATTTTACCACTAAGTTAAAGTAGAATATGTCACGAAAAAACAATCTCGGAATCAGAATGATAACTAAAAGCATTCCAGAGTTATTAATGTTTAAAGTGACAGTGGTCAGAATTGCAAAAAACGCTCCGGTCCTTAAGGTATAAAATGGCCTGGTCCTTAAGGGGATAAAGAAAAACAATTGCTTGCTCTGTCTATATATATATGACTAAGATTATAGTTTTATTACAGCTGGAGGCACTGAGGTAGGAAATGGACAATGTTTCCCAACTAGTGTGCCTCCAGTTGTTGCAAAACTACAACTCCCAGCATGCCCAGACTGCCCAGGCATGCTGGAAGTTGTAGTTCGGCAATATCTGAAGGATCAGATGTTGCCGAACTACAACTTACAGCATGCTTGGGCAGTCTGGGCATGCTGGGAGTTGTAGTTTTGCAACATCTGGAGGTCCACAGTTTGGAGACCACTGTATAATGGTCTCCAATCTGTGCTCTTCCAGATGTTAGAGAACTACAACTCCCAGCATGCCTGGACAGACTGAGCATGCTGAGATTTGTAGTTTTGCAACATCTGGAAGAGCACAGATTGGAGACCATTATACAGTGGTCTCCAAACTGTGGGCCTCCAGATGTTGCAAAACTGCAACTCCCAGCATGCCCAGAAAGCCAAAGGCTGTCTGGGCATGCTGGGAGTTGCAGTTTTGAAACTCCCAGAGGCAGCAGTGAGATCGCTTTACGGCGATCTCACTGCTGCCAATGAAGATGCCGCACTGCTGCCGGAAACTCACCGCCGGGACGCAGCGCCGCCGGGACCGCCTGGAGGACGTCGCTCGCGCCGGTACCGCTCGGGACACCGCATGGACGGGTAAATGACGCCGGGGGACGGGTCAGGGACACTTAGCAGAGCGGTGTGTGTCCCGATCCCCGTGATCCGGACTCACACACCGCGCTGCTAAGTATTCTGATAGCGAAACGCTGCTATCAGATAGTCAGATTTGACCAGCTGATAGCAGCGATCGCTGGGGGTGGGGGGGGTGGGGGATGAAACCCCCCCGTGGTCGCATGGTAAGATGGCTGGCTATCAGTGATAGCCACCATCTTACCGGGCGCTGCGGGATGCCGCGAGTAGCGGTAAAAATGTTCATGACGTACCTGTATGTCATGGGTCGGGAACACCTTGCCACTCATGACGTACAGGTATGTCATAGGTCGGGAAGGGGTTAAATTAATAAGATTCCTACTCATTTTAAGCAATTTATAAAAAATATATCTCCACAGTACCATAAGCATGTGATAAACTTCAGTGAGGAAGGAACATAAAAACAGGTAAATAGTACAATACGGAAAACAGTAGTAGTGTAAATTAGCGTTAAATGCAGTACACTACTGTGTCACAAATTGACTAAAAACTTAACATCTAAAAATTATGGAAATTTAAATGAAACAATAGATGCAATATTTGAAACAAAATGACACTTCTTACTGTTCCACTAGGTAGATTATTGCTGCACAGCCTTAAAGGGGTTATCCATCATTAGGTGATTTTAGTATGTACCTGCCAGACAATAATGGACATGCTTAGGAAGGATAAGCGCTTGTCTTGGGGGCTAAATGGCTATGTTGTGAGATTACCACAACACTGTGGCTACCTTTTTGTGAACAGGCTATTTTCTGTTGGAGTTCCCTTCTTCAACTACAAGTCCCATGATTCCTTGTTTGTAAGTGTGAGGTAAGTTTTTTCCCTCCCAAACATCAGCCACTCCATTAATTGAAACACACCTGAGCTCCCTTCCATGCAAAAGTGTTTTTTTTAACCAGGGTGCCTCCAGCTATTGCAAAACTACAATTACTTGCAGAATAATCTCCCTCCCACCCAGTGACCGCTCTATCCATTGAAGTAGGACAGGCTCCCTGTCATCACTTGACTAGTGATGTAATGTCTCGGGTCGCACTTCAACTTAGGAAAACCTGAGATGACAGTAATTTTGTATGCTGTTAAAAATTAGCTTTGAGGCAAAAATCACAGAAGATCTGCAACACCACCATCAAATACAGGTAATGACACTATATTATGAGCTACACTAACTTTACAGCCCCTGTAGTCAAATAATAAAATCTGGCATAACCTTTTAAAGGTCTTTGTTGGTTTGCGTCCTGTCTATATAAAACCATTCAACCTAGCAACCCTAATGCTTGGACTGGCAAATGACAATGGGAGCCCCTTCTATTTCTTATCAGCTTGCTTAGCGAGTCATGGTGGTCATAAGCTGGTAAACATGTTTATTGGCTTGGTTATTACTGGGCAAGTGCAAAAGTTGATGTCAGCAGCAAAAATACAAGGGGGTGGAGAGCATTGGACCTATGAAAGGACTAAAAAAGAGGGCAGTGATTCAAGTCTTGAACCACAATGACAGGAATAGTTACATAATTGTCCATAAAATGTATATTTTATTACTCATATTATTATTACTTACAAAGTGACATGACCTTGGTAGTGCAAATACACCTAAACCTTGACATAATAACACTCTTTTGGCTTTTAGGAAATGTAAAATATGTGTAGCTCACTTAGGATAAAAGAAATAATGTGCTTGAGGTTAAAGGTGTTGCCTTCACCCAAAAGGCCTAATGTAATGTGTAGAAATTATAAATAAAAAATATTTATGTGAACCAGTCCTCAAAAGCACAGGGGAGAGAAAAAGGAAAAGACTAGTGGAGATGGGATCCAAGAAATGGTCTTTATTATATAAAAAGGATATATATGACCAATCGCCTAGCAGGGCCCTTGCTAAAGGCGAATGGAATATACTGGGTAAAAAATAGATATAATAAAAAATACAGAATATAGTAGGATTAAAATGAGATAAATATGATGGGTAAGTAGCACCAAAGAAAATTCATTAATTAGATATCTGCTGCATATATCAGGAGAAAACGTTCTCAGTCCATATAATTCATAGGGATATTTCAATGAAAAATCCACAAGAAATGTCCAGAATGAAAAGTCACAATTAGTTTGGGTGTGTCCGGAGTAACGATATATGGTAGTGAGTGTAGCGACAATAGCTACAATAGGAAATTCATGGACAGGTAATGCAGACAATGTGGCAAACACTGTCAGCGATGAAGATGTCAAGTCTCGGTGCACAGCACCACTCACCCTCCTTTGGAGTCCTCAGGTCCGGGCTGGCACGGCTGAGTCCGGCACTCTGGATATCAATGCCCGCCTGGGTGGTATGCTGGGTGAATGGCTGAATCTCCGGGGGTCCGAGTGTCCTGGGCTGGCACGGGAGGCGTCCGGCCTTGGGGAGGATGATGTCCAGGAGTAACTCTGCCGACCGGGGCAGTGAGAGGATGCAGGTAACAGGTGGTGCGGATTGCACGTATGAATAAGGTGCTGACAGCGTGCATGCAGCAGTGGTCCCGGAATCGCGGGCATCCAGCTGTTGCAATTGGAATATGGCAGATACAGTCTATTTGAAGTGATATACACTTATGGATAAGGTGCAGATAATGGGCTAGATGCGTTTCAAGGCCGCGGGCCTTTTCTTCAGTAGCTATAGTTACAGACACCGAGGAGGAAGGTTTCCCGACTGAGCAGCCAGGTTAGTGTCACTTTCGCTTCAGACGCGGCGCTCAGCTTTGATCGCCATGTCTGAAGGGTTAATACAGGGCATCACCGCGATCGGTGATGTCCTGTATTAGCCGCGAGTCCTGGTCGTTGATGGCTGCAGGGACCGCCGCGATAGGACAGGTTTTAATGTGTATTTGCCGTATAAGACGCACCAACTTTTTCCCCCCCAGTTTTGGGTAAGAAAAAGTGCGTCTTATACGGCGAAAAATACAGTAAGTAGATATTTAGCTTCTCCACAACCACAAACAAACACACACACATACATACACACAAAATGTGTCCTATCTAATTGGTGTGGCCTCTAACATTCACTCATTTAATAAGCAGCTATTTTCAAAGATATAAAAAAGCAAATGTAAGGTGCTTTACTAAGCTGAATTTTTTTGTTGCCTATAGGAGAATTTGCAAAAGGCATCGCTTTTTTGTTAAATCAAAGACCTCGAACAAAGCAGATTTTATCTAAAACTGCAAAATGAAGAAATATGCAGAAGCAACAGAACATGGCTCCTTCTTTTATTTTAATGTCACTGAAAGTGAGTAGAAGTCAAAGTGGAAGTGCTAAAACCAGCGTATGGGTGAATTCACACACAGCCGATTCATTGCAGAACGTTGTGCAACGTAAAAAATCAGTTTTATGTATCAGAATGGGGTTGTTTTGGTGGCAAGCATATGGATTTCTGTAAGCTTCATTCATATGCCTTTTTACAACAGATTTACCACATATGAATGAACCTAATAATACCCTAATTATTGCTATGTACAGTACAAGGCCAGAAAACAAAAAAATATATATATTTTATTTATCATTTACAATTATTTTGGCATCTGCAAATAATTGCGCACTCTCTACACTAGCTGCTGTGCGATTATATGCAGTCTTTGCCGCTGCTCGCAAAAGGGTTGTGGCTTGTGTGGTTGCAGTGTGAATATATGCAGTCTTCAATGTAGCTCGCAAAAGGGGTCTGTCATAGTGTGGCTGCAGTGTGATTATGTGCAGTCTTTATTGCGGCCTGCAAAAGGGATGTGGCATAGTTGGCAGAGGGCATGGTTTAGGGTGAAGGGGGCGGTCCTGCCCCTTTTTGCCAAATTTAAGGCAGTTAACACTGCTGCTGACATCCCTACTAGCTCCGCAGAGATTTCAGCATGGATGCATAGGCTTGCTGGATTAATGAAGAGATGTTGGGCTCTACATAAATCCTACAAGCTTGTGCACTGCCAGCGGAGCCTGTGCACTGGGGGGAGACCTGTTAAATCCCCCCTAACTCAAGAAACAGTAAGGGAAATAAGCAAACTTTTTAACTTTATGGTATCACATATTTTAATGTATTCATTAATCATTTTTCCAATGCACATAAAGTCTATGGAATAAAAATTAACTACAACACCTCTAAGTCTTTTTATACCAATGCAAAACAAATGTATAAATATATAACACAATGGTCTAGATTTACAAAACCATTTCACATATATATAAACATGAAAATATATATTCTGTTGAAAAGCTATTAGTATCAACCATGAAAATTCCTTAAAAATTGAAAAAAATCATATTGTTGCCAAGTTCCATACACCAACAGCATCAGCTCTATCCACACTCCTTTTGAAATGTTCATTGGACATATTCACTGATGAATGCTCCCAATGTGCACCAATGACCTGTTAGTTGCTGAGAAGTCTAGGATCACTGTGCATGTTGTAGATGTGCAACCCTGTCTGTTATTTTCTCTATTTGAATTCACATTGTGATTTCTCTCCCTTCTGTTTTATTTTCACTTGGTCAGCACTCTGCCCCACCCCTTTAGCCAAGGCCTATTTAAATTGGGAGGAAACTGCATAGGACCCTGTTTTTTCTGGCAGTCTCTCAGTCTTTGACAGAGAGCATATGGTAAGTGTGTTTTGTCACGTGTTCACACTGGTGCTGTGCTTTAATGCGGCCATTGCTGCTGTGGCACTGTGTCTGTGGGGTGGGACAGCCCATGGATTGATCAGGTGGGCACTGGTGTTATAGCGGTGGTGTTCACCACTCAGTTCAGCGCCATTTTTAACACATGTGTTGGCAGATAAGAGCCATTTGGCCCATCTAGTCTGCCCAATATCCTGAATACTATGAATAGTCCTTGTCCCTATCTTTCATGAAGGATAGCCTTATGCTTATCCCATGCATGCTTAAACTCCTTCACTGTATTTGCAGCTATCAATTCTGCAGGAAGGCTATTCCATGCATCCACTACTCTTTCAGTAAAGTAATACTTCCTGATGTTACTGCATAAACCTTTGCCCCTCTTATTAAAACTGTGTTCTCTTGTGGTAGTTTTTCTTATTTTAAATATACCCTCCTCCTTTACTGTGTTTATTTTCTTTATGTATTTAAAAGTTTCTATCATATTCCCACTGTCTCCTTTTTCATATGTTAAGGATGTTAGGCCATCACGCCCCCTCCCATAGACTTTGAGGGACATTGAGGGGCGGAGAGTGACATCACATGGGGGCGGAGTCATAATTTTATGATGCTCCAACCCTGTGGTCATCACGCTACACACTCGGAGCCTCCAGTGCTGCGGAGAGCTCACAAAGGTGGGTGCGCAATGACAGATTACGGGGGTCCCCAGAGGCAGGACCCCCGCGATCATACATCTTATCCCCTATCCTTTGGATAGGGGGTAAGATGTATTAGGGCCGGAGTACCCCTTTAAAAATCTCATTATTTACCCATAGCCTCATTTGTTTATATTCTTTATTAAGTGTCTTTTCTTGTGAATGAATGTGACAACAATATTGTAGTCATTTATTTCCTGGAGAGACTGGCATGTTTAAATGCCTACATGTTAATGGATGTGGTCATAAAATATTGCTTCCTCTTTGAACTAATGGATGACTGTGAACATTTTTTTCCCCATATTTGTAGTGATTTCTGTAGCAGATGAATACAGGGACACATTTTGGCGGCTGGGATGCCGCGTTACATGACTCATTTTGTATGAATTATTTAGGAGCCACACAGTATATGCTCTACATAAGAGACGAGAGAGAGAGAGAACCATCAATGGAGATGGTGGAGTTCATAGTGGATGACACAGAGTTAATGGCTTATCAAGAGTATACACGTGTTTTAAGGATATTTTATGACTGAGTCTGGAGAGACTGGATGTATAAACTGGCTCCAGCCATCTGTGGCTGTCAAACCAGAAAGGATCCTGTTCAATTAGTGTTGTGGAATAAAAGACTTTTTAAAGGAAATAAACACGGTACCAGCTAGGATTCATGCTTTCAAATAAATACAAGGTTTGCATTTTTAATTAGGACGGCTAATTACAGTCATCAGAAAGCAGAATAGATTTTACCTTGCATTTAGCAGACAAGCCTTCAACCCCAGTGTATTTTTCAATTTCATTAATATTGTATGAAAATGGCCCTTGCAGCTTCAGCCTATTCCATGCCTTCTAGAAAACTGTCCTACATTACAGATTCCAATGCCTTTAAGCCATGTACATTAGGAAGATGACAAAATGCAAAACAGTGCCTTGTCAACCACCGCATCAATTGATTCTTTTACATAGTGTAAAAACAGTTGGGTGTGAGTTATAATCTTCCTGACACTAATGATGAAACAAGACACTGGCTCGGAGCAGTCATTAGCTGTGCGCCAGAAATTAATGATTCTAATATTTTTGGACAAATTAACCTTAATGAACTGACCTAGTGTATAATGCTGATCTGCTGATCTAATAAACCAAAGGATAGTGAATTATTAAGTTACTACACACAAACACGACCCATACAGAGAGCATGTTCACTAAATGTTACACCAAGAGTGTGTCCTTTAAGGCTATGTCTACCTCTACAGACACTTATATTATTGTGCCAATAAATCGAAGGTGAAATATTAAGCAATTGTGACAAAGTTCTCAATGTAAAAATTTCCTATCACTTTGTTTTTGAAGCTCCGCTGCAGACTATGGGTATCCATGGAAACAGACAGAAACAAATTCTGTGTCATGTAATCCTGCAGTCTCATAGCATCTTCCATTTGTCCCTTACTTTGTACTAACATAAACCCTCACCAGCCACGTTATTAGGAACACCTGTTTAATTGCCTTTTAACATAAATATCTAATCAACCAATCACATGGCAGCAACTCAATGCATTGAGGGATGTAGATATGGTCAAGACAACTTGGTGAAGTTCAAACCAAGCAATGGAATGGAGAAAAAAGGGGCTTTAAGTGAAGCTGAACATGGCAAGGTTGTTGGAGTATTTTTGAATCTAATGATCTAATAGGATTTTCACACACAACCATCTCTAAGGTTTAAAGAGAATGTTCTGAAAAAAGAAAATATCCAGTGATCAGCAGATGTGTGGAGCAAAATGTCAGAGGTCAGAGAAGAATGCGCAGACTGGTTCGAGATGACAGAAAGGCAACAGTAACTCAAATAACCACTCATTGCAAATAAGGTAGGCAGAAAATTATCTCTGAGAGCACAACACATTAAATCATAAAGCAGATGGGCTATAGCAGCAGAAGACCACATAGGGTGCCACCCCTGTCAGCTAAGATTAGGAAACTGAGGCTAAAATTCCTACAGTCTAACAAAAATTGGACAATGGAAGACTGGAACAACATTACCTGCACAAGATGTATGAACAAAGTCCAGCTCACCTCCCCAAATACGGTGCACGAATCTGTGCCCGGCAAGGCATACACCAATTTCTGAAAAGTAGACGATGGTCCAGCACTTTGTGAAAAAAGGCAGCTTTATTTAAGATCACATCACACACTGATAAAAGAGACTATACCATCAGACGCGTTTCGAGCGCAAGCGCTCTCCCTCGGTGACATCAGTTCACAGGTGAGGGAATAAGTTAGGGAAACTGGCATAACTCAGTAATGGAATAGTAATTCTCGGTGGACATTCCTTCCTGATGGGGCACGCGTGCCTAACATAAATTGCCAGAATGCCTATCTGTCAGACAGTTTTTTACACAAGCATCCCTTTCTTATTCCAGCATTTACATGTTCTATTGCATAAATCTTAAATCCTTTTATGTTACCTCCATGTGCAAAATGAAAAAAATGCGGATGCAGCAGACCTATTGTGGCGCTACTATCATTAGATGTTCCAGCGCTCGTACTTAAAGCTTGCGTGTGGTGTAGCCCACATATTTATATTTGCATAAAGTTCATTGAGTAATATAGACAACATTACTGTAATTACAGTTAGTGTAACTTTTTACATAAAATATTTTGGTACCATCTGCATTTTCAAATTGCTTGGTAGGCTTAACAATGTTACAAATGCGACAGATTTTATGGCCACATTTGAAAACAACATCAACTGGTCTAATAAGTCTTGATTTCAACTGCAACGGTTAGAAGGCATGTTCAGAATTTGGTATGAACAACATGCAAGCATGGATTCATCCTTCAGGCTGGTGGTGTTGATGTTAGAATGGGGCTAGGTAAGTATTTTAGTTTGGGGAACAATAAAATGGGCACCATTTCTGATTTGTGGGAACAAACGGAGCAGCACGATGGAATGAATGGCACTAAGAGGGCAACTGTACAGACTGCAAGACTCTAAGAGTGCAGCACTACTGATTGGAGTGGGTAATTACGTGCAACTAATAATTAGAGGGCACCAAGGGGGCAAAACTACTGAATGGAGGGCACTAACAGGGCAGCTTTACAGACTGGAGGGCACTAAGTTTTTTACAGCAATAGTGACTGGGGGTACTAAGAAGGCAGCAATAACAGCAGGAAGCATTACTGACTAGGGGGCACTAAAGGTGCAGTACTAAAGAGGCAGCACTATAGACTCTACAAAGACAGATCACCAATACAGAGGGCATGAACTAAGAAGGCACTATAACTAAATGGAGGACTAATTGAGTGGGACACCAAGGCTAGGTGAGGGTCCCCAAAAGGTCCCCAAAATTGAGTAAATTGACAAGAGGCCACTATTACTTTGTGGGGGACTAAGTGGCAGTATTACACTAATGTATTTTTTTTTTTTTTTTTTTTGGGGGGGGGCAAAAATAGAGTTGTGTCAGGAGAAGTTGTTATTGCAGCCTTGGCCAGATGGAGAAAAAAAAGGGAATGTAAGTGACACCTACAAGAGAAAACGTGACCTGTGAGTCACTGGATATAATTGTACTGTAAACACTTATATAAAGGCCACAGCATGATTATGCCCTTCAGTGTATCAATGTAGCACTGGAATATGCCCTCTATATTAGCACTGTTTTGTGGTACTCTTGGTTATATTGGTGTTTATGATAGATACAGTATATTTGATCATCATGATGGAGTAGTTATTTGTTTTCTAAAAGTTATTTTATAGCTGCCCAATATATTATATATTTTTAGTGTGTTTTAGAGCAAAACATATGCCTTGGGGCTCTTGCTGATGGGCTTTTTTAGACCCTAACAATAGGGAATAATGCAGATAGGTAAAATTACTCTTTTGTAAAATTGTAAAATGTGTTACTGTACAACTGAAGACTACTAAAGTAGATTTAGTTGAAAAGTCAAATTCAGTGGTTATCATAATCTACTCGGGAATAGTGTTGAGCTTGAATATTCAAATAGAGAATTTTTATTGCGAATATCGGCACTTCATGATTTCGCGAATATTTAGTAGATAGCTAAATATATTCGTCATGACAAATATTCATATTTTTTTTTACAGCACACATCACAATGATGTGTACTGTGTAAAGAAAAAGTGATCATCCCTTCCTGCTTCCAGCTTGTGGTCCAAAGAAGGTGAATCTGAGAATATGCGGAAATTAGCAAATATTGGCACTTCCAGAGGACACTGATCCCTCCCTTCTTTTAGCTTGTGGGCCAATGAAAAGGACGCAAATAGAGTTGTCAGAGGTTAGCAACATCCCTAGCAACCAATAGGAAAGTAGTTAGTTAAAAGATATAATCGCGTATGTGCATTTAGTAAATTTCATTACACATTTCGCATTGAAAAAAATTCGCGAATATAGGACGAATATTCATCCATATATTCGCGAAATATTGCAAATTCGAATAATGCCTATGCCGCTCATCACTACTCAGTAATCTATAAAAATCTACAAAAAAATAAAGGAAACACTTAAACAACACCATGTAACTCCAAATCAATCACACTTCTGTGAAATCACACTGTCCACTCAGGAAGCAACACTGATTGACAATCAATTTCACATGCTGTTGTGCAAATGGAACAGATAACAGGTGGAAATTATAGGCAATTAGCAAGACACCCCCAATAAAGGAGCGGTTCTGCATGTGGTGAGCACATACCACTTCTCAGTTGAATGCTGGCGGTGCTTTCACTTCAGTGGTAGCATGAGACAGAGTCTACAACCCACACAAGTCGCTCAGGTAGTGCAGCTCATCCAGGATGACACATCAAAGCTGTGGCAAGAAGGTTTTCTGTGTCTGTCGGCGTAGTGTCCAGAGCATGGAGGCACTACCAGCACACAGGCCAATACATCAGGAGACGTGGGGGAGGCCAATATTAGGGTAACAACCCAGCAGCAGGACCTCCACCTCTGCCTTTGTACAATGAGGAGTACTTCCAGAGCCCTGCAAAATGACCTCCAGCAGGCCACAAATGTGCATGTGTCTACTCAAACGGTCAGAAACAGACTCCATGAGGGTGGTATGAGGGCCTGACGTCCACAGGTGGGGGTTGTGCTTACAACCCAACACGATGCAGGATGTTTGGCATTTGCCAGAGAACACCAAGATTGGCAAATTCGCCACTAGCGCCCCGTGCTCTTCACAGATGAAAGCAGGTTCACACTGAGCACATGTGACAGACATGACAGAGTCTGGAGATGCCATGGAGAACGTTCTGCTGCCTGCAACATCCTCCAGCATGACCGGTTTGGTGGTGGGTCAGTAATGGTGTGGGGTGGCATTTCTTTGAGGGGCCCTCCATATGCCCTCCATATGCTTTCCAGAGGTAGCCTGACTGCCATTAGGTATCAAGATGAGATCCTCAGACCCCTTGTGAGACCATATGCTGGTGCGGTTGGCCCAGTGGTCCTCCGAATGCTAGACCTCATATGGCTGGAGTGTGTCAGCAGTTCCTGCAAGAGGAAAGCATTGATGATATGGACTGGCCCGACCATTCCCCAGACCTGAATCCGATTGAGCACATCTGGGATATCATGTCTCGCTCCATGCACCAATGCCACGTTGAACCACAGACTGTCCAGGAATTGGCGGGTGATTTAGTCCAGGTCTGGGAGGACATGCCGTCCGCCACCTCATCAGGAGCATGCCCAGGCATTGTGGGGAGGCCATACGGGCACGTGTAGGCCCCACACACTACTGAGCCTCCTTTTGACTTGTTTTAAGGACATTACATCAAAGTTGGATCAGCCTGTAGTGTGGTTTTCCACTTTGACTTTGAGTGTGACTCCATATCCAGACCTCCATGGGTTGATAAATTGGATTTCCATTGATAATTTTTGTGTGATTTTGTTCTCAGCACATTCAACTATGTAAAGACGAAAGTATTTTATTCAATTAGTTCATTCATTCAGATCTAGGATGTGTTATCTTAGTGTTCCCTTTAGTTTTTTGAGCAGTGTATATAGAAAATGATTCAAGGCTATCTCTGCATGTGTTCTCATACTATTACTTCCAATGTGGGTCATGGTAACTAGTGCAGGGAGACTCCTGTTAATCTTCCTGCTATCGGAAGTCAAATATGTGAGGCTTTATATATTGGAGTCTCCATTCTGGGGAACAGATAGATGTTTACCTGTTGTCTGGAGTCTCACATTTTATGTGTTAATATGTAACAGAAGGCGTTCCCCACAGCAAAAGCACATGATTAGCCAGCCCATATCCTCCTATTTATCAGGCAAGGTGTGCAATGCATTTCCTGGGCTTTTGCCATGCCGGGGAATGTTTCCTGGGCACTTAAGCCTTATTTACATATTAACAGGATGCTGGTATTTTATTTTTTTTTTAAAATAAATAGTTTTAATCTACCATACCCCTCTTATGTCTAAAATAATCTCTATGTACCATTATGAAGCAAAAAGAAATATAAAGGAATATACAACCTTTTGTAAATATTGCAAATCTGCCTTCTACACACACCACATCATTAAACAAACAAATACTATAAGCTTTAAAAATTTAAGGTCTCACACTCAATTAAAAAGGGTAAAAAGAGTAACACTGAGATATTGGATGATTTCTAGTAATAGTGTGTTAGTTTAACTTTGACTTGCTTTTATGCTAACGCAATAAAACTGAATTTTCAATGGGAGCTGTCAACTTTACTTATGACAGAGACATACTAGTTAGAAATTCAGAGTGACTTCTACATTGGCAGTATGATGTATCAAATATAGAAAAATAAAATTCTTTCAAGTTTCTGCTACAACTCCGCTTAAATAATTTATGTTATTTATTTATTTTTATCAAACTTCCTTGACAGTTTTGTTGATAAGCGCACTTTCACTTTTCTTCAGTTGATGAAGTTTGCACTTCCCAATAACAGTTCTTTAGAATGTTCCTTGAATGAGCATACTTTTGCAAAAAGCATAAACAAACCAAATTATACTTCCATGAAGAAAATAAGCTTGTTTTTTATTTATTTATTTATTTTTTGTTTCCAGTCAAAACGATGTGCATGTGCCATGTGCAGGAAAACATTCAAGGAAGTAAAACAAGTATTTTCCCTTTTAACTCTATAAATTGAGTGCCATGTTAGTATTTAGGTAACAGCCCCCTTTAGGAAGACTATATATGTATGGATAAGGAGTTCTGATTTGGTTTTACTCACTATGCACTGCACTTTATTAGGGGTCTATTAAGCAGTTGTTTTGATATGGTACATGCCATGACACACTTAAAGGGGTATTCCAGGCCAAAACTTTTTTTTATATATCAACTGGCTCTGGAAAGTTAAACAGACTTGTTAATGACTTTGATTAAAAAATCTTAATCCTTCCATTAGTTATTAGCTTCTGAAGTTGAGTTGTTGTTTTCTGTCTAACTGCTCTCTGATGACTCACGTCCCGGGACGTGACATCATCAATGAGCAGTTAGACAGAAAACTTCAGAAGCTAATAACTATTGGAAGGATTAAGATTTTTTAATAGAAGTAATTTACAAATCTGTTTAACTTTCTGGAGCCAGTTGATATATAAAAAAAAGTTTTTGCCTGGAATACCCCTTTAAGAATATACCAGTATATTGTTCTGACCTTCTGAACTGATTATGGTACAATGTATTTGATATACTATGGATGCATGTGCAATACAACCACGTCATATGGACAGATTTGGGCTGTATTCTGACTGCTAGAATTTGATGTAATGAGGATATTAATACTAATGTTGTTCTCCTAGTGTTGCATTGGCTTTCTCCTAAGCACATTGAAAAGAGAGTGTTTTTATATTGTATTTAATATGAAGTATCATTTTAACAGATGTAAATTGGAAAATACCTTATTCTTTGGGTATACACTGTTTTTTTCTGGTACATCATTTGACAACAAAAACCCTTCGGTGTTCTGTGGACTAAGTCACTCCTACGTTTCTAATTTCTGGCATTTCACAACTTTGGTAATCCACCCCTCCCTCCCTCTTTTTCATTCTGACTTTAACAGGTAGCTTGCCTACATAGGATGGAAAAACTTTTGGTGGACTCCTGCCACCATATTAAGAAACATCAAGTGATTTGGAATCCATGGCTTGAGTGTGTTTTATCCATTGAATTTAGACACTTACATCTACTGAGCTTGCCCTTACTGGAGACATCATTCCTGCTCGCCCATCCCTGCACCTCCCTTGCATTATCTCTTGACCCTGGTGGTCTCTGGAGTGTGCTGGATCCATATGGTACAGAATCTGGTTCCTTGTCTATACTATTCTGCTCCCCCTTTTTTTTCTTTCTTTCCTTATCTTTCTTTTCATCCCTCCCCCTCCCAATTTCTCCCCTCTTTTTCCTTTTTGTTTTCTTTCTTTCTGATATATGCAGGGAGAAAACATGGACAAAACATTGACCCTAATACAAGCATTGTGATCATGTGTGCCCAGGTTCAGGTGCTATTGACAGCCAACACTCAATGTCAAAGACCGGCATCTTGGGGATTAGATGACAGATGTCAGTCCTGTCATGTTAGTCATAGCTTCTCTCCCCCCCCCCCCCCCACCCCCCCATCCCCAGCATAATGCAACTCTAATGGCCTCTATGCCATTTTGAAAGCTTTTGTCACAAGAGGCTGTAATAGGAGATAATCAGAAATACATAAATATAAAAGACAAATAAATAATTTTAAAAATAAAAGAAATTCCCCATATTAAAATTCAGAAAATGCTGCAAACCAAGTACTAAAAGACAACATTTTGGTCACCTCAAAAAAATAAAAGAAAACAACAAAAGTCCAAACAAAAAGCAGATACCTATCCAGAAAACAAGCCATCACACACCTCTGTAAACAAAAAAAATAAAAAAAAGTTGTAGAGATCAGAATTTCCCCCGACTGTATAAAGTGAGTGTTGCTGTAATTGTACTTATTAACAGAATAAAGTTAACATGACAGATTCACAGCACAATAAGCAACATACAAACAGTTGTAGAAGTGCAGTATTTCATCCCACAGATTAAGCATTAAATAGAACAATTTACAACAATTTAGAAAAAGGTCAATAGTGGTAGAGCAGTTTTGTTTTATATATTAGGTGCAAATATTTGTGAAATTACTTAATGTCACAAGAAGTTTGCCCCTTTAACACGTTGTAAAACATATTCCTGATTTGCTGATAATGTATTTCTGACGTGCCTTTTGAAATGTAGCCACAAATTATTGTGCAGAGCTGATGTGCAAACGTATACCAGCTCAGCAAGGGAACCATACAAATTTGGGTTTAGGTTATTTAAAAAAAAATGTGTGCTACCAACATATTTCTCACATATTGTGTGACCATTTAATAAATCTGGCGCACATGTTGCCACTGTACAAAAAAAAAAGGCGGGTGAAAAAAAGTTCCCTCACACCAACATAAATAGTTGGAGGATATATTTCCCCCAATTTGTTGGCCAGCCATCTATGACTCTGAAAGTACAATGCAGCCAATGAACATTAAAAATATGGCCAACTGGTGGTAAACATCATTTACACATGAGCCATTATTGGCATTTTGGTAAATAATTTTATCTTCCATAAAATTACATTTCTGGAATGACTTTAATAAAGTGTTCTATCTTTCCTCTTATAAGTTTATGAATAAATTACAACTATTCCCCACATAGTCTTAAGTGACATTACCACAAGCCAGTGTAAATCTTGAGTCATTACTTTCCAATTCAGGTGTAACTGAGCGCACTGAGATGGCCAAGAGCTGGGCTCATCTCCACACTACACATTCGCTGTATAGGTGGCACACATACACTGGATGTAGACTGGCTTGTGACATACCCATCAATCAAGAATGTCCTCAAACCAGTGTAAGAGGAATCTGGGCATGGTCAGTATGAAGCCCAGGGGTGACGCTGCTAGATAAGGGATTATTATCAATTTACTAATACTGCATGTCTTGTCTATGAGAAAAAATCATGTATCAGGGGTTTCTATTAGAGATATAAGGGAAGCTCCTTCCATTTGTCTATATGGCATTTTAGAATTATTAAAGCCAGAATCCGAATTATCTCTAATCCTGCACCATCACTGTATTGTACAAGTTTGTTGCTGTGCGTGAAGTACTTTGCACTGTGATGAGAACATACAGCCTTGTGTTGGGAATTGTTATCGGTTAAAAGTCATTTATCTACTGTATAGGTCATAATTGTTAGATCAGGGGGACGTAGTCTCTCTCACCAACTCACAGCGAGAAGGAGTTTGTATAGAGCGAAGACTTTGTGTTAAAAGGGAAACTCCAGTGGAAAACAACTTTTTTTTTTTTTTTAATCAACTGGAGCCAGAAAGTTAAACAGATTTGTAAATTACTTCTATTTAAAAATCTTAATCCTTCCAGTACTTATCAGCTGCTGTATAATACAGAGAAAGTTCTTAAATTTTTAATTTATTTTCTGTCTGACCACAGTGCTTCTCTGCTGACACCTCTGTCCATGTCGGGAACTTTCCAGAGTAGGAACAATTCTCCATAGCAAACCTATCCTGCTCTGGGCAGTTCTTGACATGGACAGAGGTGTCAGCAGAGAGCACTGTGATCAGACAGAAAAGAAATTCAAAAAGAAAATAACTTCCTCTGGATCATACAGCAGCTGCTAAGTACTGGAAAGATTAAGATTTTTAAATAGAAGTAATTTACAAATCTGTTTAACTTTCTGGCACCAGCTGATTTAAAAAAAAAAGTTTTCCACCGAAGTACCCCTTTAAAGTAAATTGTCATATACAGCAATGCCTGCTTCCTACCTGAGAAGAATAGTGGCAGTGATATGTGTAAATGTGGGGGAATTAATGGATTTAGTGATTTGAATGAAGAGGCCTACTGCCATTGGAGTCTCTCTTTAAACTTTGAACATGCAAGGTCAATTGATCATATCCACGCCCCCTGACTTAATAGAAACGTATGTTGAAGAACATAAAGATGTTGCCATGTCAGGCTGTCCACATTACAGGTATTCATGTGCTATATCTTCATTGGTTTATTTGATATATGACATGCTTTGTTTTTCTATGTAGTTGTCCAGTTCTTCTGTTCTAACCAGTACGTGTGTCCAGTGTCCTCTTGTTACTGTGACCCTCTACTTTACCAATGCATTGCTATTGTACCTGTATCTATTGAGCTGTGTCCAGCAACCTGTCATCGCCACCTCATTTTCTGTCTGTGTCGTCTTCATGCCATATCCTTTGTCTATGCTCTTTATTTGTTTTTTTTAAGTACACTGAACAATAAAGTTTGTATTTTTGATATATTCTTAGTGACTGGTTACTTTCTTTTGGGGTTTAAGCACATCCACTAGACAGAGATGTGATGCCAACTCAAATTTATATCATACTAAGTTTATATAGGCAATGCCCTTGTAGAAAGGCATTGTGCATTGAAATGAATACCCTATTGATTTCAATAGGTCTCAAGCACATAGAAGCTCCCCAACAGACTATGGACAGTAGCTTCCCAACATACTGTTGAAAATTAACAATATCGGGCACAATATTGGGCACAAGTTGCTCAACATGTTAAACACACTTCCCACACTTCTGCATTCCTTCTCGTGACTGCTCTTCAAACAACCCAGTGTTTTCCTGCCAAAAATGGCAAACACCTTTTATATATTTGAAATATATTACAACTTGAATTAGCCTTTCTATTTTTTATTAGATAATTTTTGAACAGTAGTAAAAAGTATGTAAATTGCATAACAAATCACGCTAGAATTTTGGCTCCAAATAGTTACTTAACCATATTTGATACTCTAAACTTTGTTTAATATATTTAAAGAAGAATTCCGGTGAAAACTAACTTACATCCACAACATAAGGGGACAGGACAGCGGCTCTCTTAGTATGCCCCCCATTCATTTCTATGTGAGTGCTGATGATGCCAGAGTGCTGTACGCCGGTCTTTTCAGCGCTCCTATAGAAATGACTGGAGCACGTATTGCAGCTGGTGGGTCCTGTCCTGGAGATCGAGGGGGTCCCAGCGGTCGGACCCCCCCGCGGATAGGGGATAAGTAAATTTTCACTGGAGATCTTTAACTTTATTTATCCATTGTAAAATGTCACTCCTCTGTAGCATTTTAGGGTAGCATTTTTTTTTCTGTAATGACAGAATATATTATTTTCCTCTTACTAGATTTTTACTACAGTCTGCCAGCTCTGACAAGATAAAGTTCACTGTCATGATATGAAGGTGGAGGCAAAGGATGGAATGTTGGATTGCCATCAGACTTGTCAGAATAAGAAGTTCTTCATCTTTTCGCACATATATTGCTGTCACCATTAGGATATTTTGAAATTCCATAAAGCACATCTTGAGAATTGATAAACATTTTCAGCTTTGTTTGAATACGTTTCCCTGAGATGAAATAATAACATGAAGGAGCAAATGTATTTTAGGTTAATCAGGATTCATAAATAGCATATCTGTGTATAAGTAATAGCCAAATACAGGGTAACAAATATGTAAGTGAAAAGTGGACAAGAATATTAACAAAAACATATGCAAATCAAAAAATGTTGCAGTGTCTTGTAATTCCTTTTTTATTGGACTAACAGTATTTTGTAGAAACAAGCTTTCGGGATTCCTCCCGAAGGGAGGAATCCCGAAAGCTTGTCTCTACAAAATACTGTTAGTCCAATAAAAAAGATATAACAAGATACTGCAACAGTATTTGATTTGCATCTGCATCACTGGACTAATACTGCTACTCAAATTTACAACAAAAACATACAAACTTGTGTCTTACACTATCTGGCCTTAGAAAATTAAGTGCAGATTGGAAGTAAATTAAATATTGTCATAAATTTCTTATTCCATCTATTACCCAGATCTCCATATATGCCTCACAATAATGATTTATAAATGTAATAAGCGCATTCTCATAGCAAATATGTTCCCCACTGCTTCCCTTCAATTGCTTGTAGTGGAAAACAGGTAGAAGACATACTGTATTGTCTGAATAGAGAGAACAAAAGAAAGTAGGCTACCAGAAACAACATGTCGCAGTACCAGAAAAGAAATTGATAGGATTTTGTTCTGTAGTACTGCTGCTTTTCTGTGAAAACTTTATCAATCCTATTCCTAAATGATATGAGAGTGATAGATATTTTAAGACTTGCTGATTATGGTACTGCCAAAATGGGGATTGAAGAAACCTCATATGTCCAGCGTAGGTGTTAAAAAAAACAACTAATGTTTACAATGGAAAACTACAGCTATTACTTTAGTTTCTTCTAAACTAATAAAAATGTGGTAACAAAAAAACAATCTAAATAGTTTTTCTATGGACATTCTCGTCTGTTTAAGTCACATACACTTTTACAGTGGCATGCTTAACATCATCCTGGTCATATCTAACAGCATTTCAAATGTTAAATTGTTTAATAAAATGGACCTTGGATCAGACATTTAATAGAGGTAAGTCTGCATTTGGGACAATACAATTGACTCAGTTTAGTGGGTTAATATTTTCAATCGGCTTGGTCAAATGTAAAAAGCTACATTTCCACCTGGCCCCTTGGATGTAACAATGTAACTGTCACGATGCCGGCTGGCAGGTAGTGGATCCTCTGTGCCAGAGAGGGATTGGCGTGGACCGTGCTAGTGGATCGGTTCTAAGTCACTACTGGTTTTCACCAGAGCCCGCCGCAAAGCGGGATGGTCTTGCTGCGGCGGTAGTGACCAGGTCGTATCCACTAGCAACGGCTCAACCTCTCTGGCTGCTGAAGATAGGCGCGGTACAAGGGAGTAGACAGAAGCAAGGTCGGACGTAGCAGAAGGTCGGGGCAGGCAGCAAGGATCGTAGTCAGGGGCAACGGCAGGAGGTCTGGAACACAGGCTAGGAACATACAAGGAACGCTTTCACTGGCACAATGGCAACAAGATCCGGCAGGGAAGTGCAGGGGAAGTGAGGTGATATAGGGAAGTGCACAGGTGAAGACACTAATTGGAATCACTGCGCCAATCAGCGGCGCAGTGGCCCTTTAAATCGCAAAGACCCGGCGCGCGCGCGCCCTAGGGAGCGGGGCCGCGCGCGCCGGGACAGGACCGAGGGAGAGCGAGTCAGGTACGGGAGCCGGGGTGCGCATCGCGAGCGGGCGCTACCCGCATCGCGAATCGCATCCCGGCTGGAAGCAGAATCGCAGCGCCCCGGGTCAGTGGATCTGACCGGAGCGCTGCAGCGGAGAGAGTGTAGCGAGCGCTCCGGGGAGGAGCGGGGACCCGGAGCGCTCGGCGTAACAGTACCCCCCCCCTTGGGTCTCCCCCTCTTTTTAGGGCCTGAGAACCTGAGGAGCAGACTTTTATCTAGGATGTTGTCCTCAGGTTCCCAGGATCTCTCTTCAGGACCACAACCCTCCCAGTCCACTAAAAAAAAAGTTTTCCCTCTGACCTTTTTAGAGGCTAAGATCTCTTTGACAGAGAAGATGTCCGAGGAGCCGGAAACAGGAGTGGGAGGAACAGATTTGGGAGAAAAACGGTTGAGGATGAGTGGTTTAAGAAGAGAGACGTGAAAGGCATTAGGGATACGAAGAGAAGGAGGAAGAAGAAGTTTGTAAGAGACAGGATTAATTTGACACAAAATTTTGAAAGGACCAAGATAGCGTGGTCCCAACTTGTAGCTAGGGACACGGAAGCGGACATATTTAGCGGAGAGCCATACCTTGTCTCCAGGGGAAAAAACGGGAGGAGCTCTTCTTTTCTTATCCGCGAACCTCTTCATGCGTGAAGAAGCCTGTAAGAGAGAATTTTGGGTCTCTCTCCATATAATGGAAAGGTCACGAGAAATTTCATCCACAGCGGGCAGACCAGAGGGCAAGGGGGTAGGGAGGGGGGGAAGAGGGTGACGGCCGTACACCACGAAAAATGGGGATTTGGAGGAAGATTCAGAGACTCTGAAGTTATACGAGAATTCGGCCCATGGAAGGAGATCTGCCCAGTCATCCTGGCGGGAGGAAACAAAATGTCGCAAATAATCACCCAAGACTTGGTTAATTCTTTCTACTTGTCCATTGGACTGGGGATGATATGCAGAAGAAAAATGTAATTTAATCTTGAGTTGTTTACAGAGAGCCCTCCAGAATTTAGACACGAATTGGACGCCTCTATCCGAGACGATCTGCGTAGGCAACCCGTGAAGACGAAAAATGTGTACAAAAAATTGTTTAGCCAACTGAGGCGCTGAAGGAAGACCAGGAAGAGGGATGAAATGTGCCATTTTGGAGAATCGATCAACGACCACCCAAATAACAGTGTTGCCACGGGAAGGGGGTAAATCAGTAATAAAATCCATACCAATCAGAGACCAAGGCTGTTTGGGGACAGGCAGGGGATGAAGAAAACCAGCGGGCTTCTGGCGAGGAGTCTTATCCCGGGCACAGATAGTGCAGGCTCGCACAAAGTCCACAACATCCGTCTCCAGAGTCGGCCACCAATAGAAGCGGGAGATGAGTTGCACAGATTTCTTGATGCCCACATGACCAGCGAGATGGGAGGAGTGACCCCATTTGAGGATTCCGAGGCGTTGGCGTGGAGAAACAAAGGTCTTTCCTGGAGGAGTTTGCCTGATGGAGGCTGGAGAAGTGGAGATCAGGCAGTCAGGTGGAATGATGTGTTGCGGAGAGAGTTCAACTTCTGAGGCATCCGAGGAACGAGAGAGAGCATCGGCCCTAATGTTCTTATCGGCAGGACGAAAGTGAATCTCAAAATTAAATCGGGCAAAGAACAGAGACCACCGGGCCTGGCGAGGATTCAGCCGTTGGGCAGACTGGAGGTAGGAGAGGTTCTTGTGGTCGGTGTAAATAATAACTGGAAATCTTGATCCCTCCAGCAGATGCCTCCATTCCTCAAGTGCTAATTTAATGGCTAGAAGCTCTCGATCCCCGATGGAGTAGTTCCTCTCCGCCGGAGAGAAGGTCCTAGAAAAAAAACCACAAGTGACAGCATGCCCGGAAGAATTTTTTTGTAAAAGAACAGCTCCAGCTCCCACTGAGGAGGCATCAACCTCCAATAGGAAGGGTTTGGAAGGGTCAGGTCTGGAGAGCACGGGAGCCGAAGAAAAGGCAGACTTGAGTCGTTTAAAGGCGTCTTCCGCTTGAGGAGGCCACGACTTGGGATCGGCATTTTTTTTGGTTAAAGCCACGATAGGAGCCACAACGGTAGAAAAATGTGGAATAAATTGCCTGTAATAATTGGCGAACCCCAAAAAGCGTTGGATAGCACGGAGTCCGGAGGGGCGTGGCCAATCTAAGACGGCAGAGAGTTTGTCTGGATCCATTTGTAGTCCCTGGCCAGAGACCAAATATCCTAGAAAAGGAAGAGATTGGCATTCAAACAGACATTTCTCAATTTTGGCATAGAGTTGATTGTCACGAAGTCTCTGAAGAACCATACGGACATGCTGGCGGTGTTCTTCTAGATTGGCAGAAAAAATTAGGATATCGTCCAGATATACAACAACACAGGAGTATAACAGATCACGAAAAATTTCATTGACAAAGTCTTGGAAGACAGCAGGGGCGTTGCACAGGCCAAAGGGCATGACCAGATACTCAAAGTGTCCATCTCTGGTGTTAAACGCCGTTTTCCACTCATCCCCCTCTCTGATGCGGATGAGGTTATAGGCGCCTCTTAAGTCCAATTTAGTAAAGATGTGGGCACCTTGGAGGCGATCAAAGAGTTCAGAGATGAGGGGTAGGGGGTAGCGGTTCTTAACCGTGATTTTATTAAGACCGCGGTAGTCAATGCAAGGACGTAGGGAGCCATCTTTTTTGGACACAAAGAAAAATCCAGCTCCGGCAGGAGAGGAGGATTTACGGATAAAGCCCTTTTTTAAATTTTCCTGGACATACTCAGACATGGCAAGAGTCTCTGGGGCAGAGAGAGGATAAATTCTGCCCCGGGGTGGAGTAGTACCCGGGAGGAGGTCGATAGGGCAATCATAAGGCCTGTGAGGAGGTAGAGTCTCAGCTTGTTTTTTGCAGAAAACATCCGCGAAGTCCATATAGGCCTTAGGGAGACCGGTTACTGAGGGAACCACAGAGTCACGGCAAGGGTTACTGGGAATCGGTCTTAGACAGTCCTTGGAACAAGAGGGCCCCCAACTCTTGATCTCCCCAGTGGACCAATCCAGGGTTGGGGAATGAAGTTGAAGCCAGGGAAGTCCAAGGAGAATTTCCGAGGTGCAATTGGGGAGGACCAAAAGTTCAATCCTCTCGTGATGAGATCCGATGCTCATTAGAAGGGGCTCCGTGCGGAAGCGTATGGTACAGTCCAATCTTTCATTGTTTACACAATTGATGTAAAGGGGTCTGGCGAGACTGGTCACTGGGATGTTGAACCTGTTGACGAGAGAGGCCAAAATAAAATTTCCTGCAGATCCAGAGTCCAAGAAGGCCACGGTAGAGAAGGAGAAGGCAGAGGCAGACATCCGCACAGGCACAGTAAGACGTGGAGAAGCAGAGTAGACATCAAGGACTGTCTCACCTTTGTGCGGAGTCAGCGGACGTCTTTCCAGGCGGGGAGGACGGATAGGACAATCCCTCAGGAAGTGTTCGGTACTAGCACAGTACAGGCAGAGGTTCTCCATGCGGCGTCGTGTCCTCTCTTGAGATGTCAGGCGAGACCGGTCGACCTGCATAGCCTCCACGGCGGGAGGCACAGGAACAGATTGCAGGGGACCAGAGGAGAGAGGAGCCGAGGAGAAGAAACGCCTCGTGCGAACAGAGTCCATATCTTGGCGGAGCTCCTGACGCCTTTCGGAAAAACGCATGTCAATGCGAGTGGCTAGGTGAATAAGTTCATGTAGATTAGCAGGAATTTCTCGTGCGGCCAGAACATCTTTAATGTTGCTGGATAGGCCTTTTTTAAAGGTCGCGCAGAGGGCCTCATTATTCCAGGACAATTCTGAAGCAAGAGTACGGAATTGTACGGCATACTCGCCAACGGAAGAATTACCCTGGACCAGGTTCAACAGGGCAGTCTCAGCAGAAGAGGCTCGGGCAGGTTCCTCAAAGACACTTCGGATTTCCGAGAAGAAGGAGTGTACAGAGGCAGTGACGGGGTCATTGCGGTCCCAGAGCGGTGTGGCCCATGACAGGGCTTTTCCGGACAGAAGGCTGACTACGAAAGCCACCTTAGACCTTTCAGTGGGAAACAGGTCCGACATCATCTCCAGATGCAGGGAACATTGGGAAAGAAAGCCACGGCAAAACTTAGAGTCCCCATCAAATTTATCCGGCAAGGATAGGCGTAGCCCAGGAGCGGCCACTCGCTGCGGAGGAGGTGCAGGAGCTGGCGGAGGAGATGACTGCTGAAGCTGTGGTAGTAACTGTTGTAGCATAACGGTCAGTTGAGACAGCTGTTGGCCTTGTTGCGCTATCTGTTGTGACTGCTGGGCGACCACCGTGGTGAGGTCAGCGACAACTGGCAGAGGAACTTCAGCGGGATCCATGGCCGGATCTACTGTCACGATGCCGGCTGGCAGGTAGTGGATCCTCTGTGCCAGAGAGGGATTGGCGTGGACCGTGCTAGTGGATCGGTTCTAAGTCACTACTGGTTTTCACCAGAGCCCGCCGCAAAGCGGGATGGTCTTGCTGCGGCGGTAGTGACCAGGTCGTATCCACTAGCAACGGCTCAACCTCTCTGGCTGCTGAAGATAGGCGCGGTACAAGGGAGTAGACAGAAGCAAGGTCGGACGTAGCAGAAGGTCGGGGCAGGCAGCAAGGATCGTAGTCAGGGGCAACGGCAGGAGGTCTGGAACACAGGCTAGGAACATACAAGGAACGCTTTCACTGGCACAATGGCAACAAGATCCGGCAGGGAAGTGCAGGGGAAGTGAGGTGATATAGGGAAGTGCACAGGTGAAGACACTAATTGGAATCACTGCGCCAATCAGCGGCGCAGTGGCCCTTTAAATCGCAAAGACCCGGCGCGCGCGCGCCCTAGGGAGCGGGGCCGCGCGCGCCGGGACAGGACCGAGGGAGAGCGAGTCAGGTACGGGAGCCGGGGTGCGCATCGCGAGCGGGCGCTACCCGCATCGCGAATCGCATCCCGGCTGGAAGCAGAATCGCAGCGCCCCGGGTCAGTGGATCTGACCGGAGCGCTGCAGCGGAGAGAGTGTAGCGAGCGCTCCGGGGAGGAGCGGGGACCCGGAGCGCTCGGCGTAACAGTAACAATGTCTACTATCCTCAATTATTTTAATACGCCTTTGACAAAAGTCAGCAACTGTCTAAAGTGTATTGTGGCCTCATGACTAGAGATGAGCGAACTTACAGTAAATTCGATTCGTCACGAACTTCTCGGCTTGGCAGTTGATGACTTTTCCTGCATAAATTAGTTCAGCTTTCCGGTGCTCCGGTGGGCTGGAAAAGGTGGATACAGTCCTAGGAGACTCTTTCCTAGCAATGTATCCACCTTTTCCAGCCCACCGGAGCACCTGAAGGCTGAACTAATTTACGTAGGAAAAGTCATCAACTGCCAAGCCGAGAAGTTCGTGACGAATCGAATTTACTGTAAGTTCGCTCATCTCTACTCATGACTCTCCCTGGACCGATGATGTCTGACAGATGATATATTGTTCTGGAGGAAATAAACAGCCACCAGTCCTCACAAGGTACCCCCCTCCAAAAAGAGGAAATATGAATGATCAGCCATGCTGAATGTTCATGTGTATGGGAACAAATTAACATTTGACTGAAAGATGTTTTCAACAATGTATGGCCACTTTAAGTATCTGTGGTAAAGCAAAAATGTAAATACAGATACTGGCTTTTCTATACACTTCACTGTACCGGTCAGACCTCCATGGACTAAAGATTACTTTATACAAGATACAGTAGACGCTGTCCAGGCAACTGCCTCTGTTACCTACATCTTATCTTGATGAGGCATTATTAACAGGAGGTCAAATCTGTCACATCTTAGCAAACCAATATACAAATAAGGTTTACATTACATAAAATGTTGTACACATGTAGCGATACATTTTTTTTTAGCATGTTTAAAATTCAATAGTGTATTATTTGTAGCTCAGTTTTCATTTTACCAGAGCAATATGAGAAATACTATTATGCCCCGTTCACACTACAGAAATTTCACCTGGAAATTTCACTTACAGCAGCTTCCTTTGGAACTGGTGCATCATGTCCACCTCAATCTACCACAGACCATAAGACCATAAGCACCATCATAATTTACTACAGAGTGGTGCCAGGACTTCTAAGGTGTAATCCAATGGAAGATTAAACTTCAAAATCATGTGCAGAATTTTCACAAATTTTCTAGTGTAAACAAGCCCTTAGACAGCTTAATACATCTTCCCCTTAGTTGATTGTGGTGGCCCAGTACAGGAGTTGTGCCCTCGTACCCTTGCTGCCCTGTCAGGCAGCCTCCTTACAGTGTCCCCTTATGTATATATTGTTTCCCATGTGTTATACTGTATAATGCATATAGAAAGTGTTATTATTTTAAGAGAGGTTAACATGTGATCACCAGTTATAATGTGAGTGTAACCCAGGAGGTATCAGTGACCATGTGACTTAAGGGTGACCTATGGGACCCCACCAGAGTCTCCCCTATAAAAGCCCTGGGAGGAGCCTCTTCACTTTTTTTCTGCTGAGTTGCAGTGCAGTCAAGTCCTAGAATGTGTCTGGAGTTCATATGAGGCCTCAAGTCAACCCGGAAGCCACATTTCTACAAGTAAGTTACAACCACATCATTGTAAGTCTCAAGTCAAGTCAGTCACAGTCATCTATTGTCAAGTCAGAGTGGCCTGCACTAAAAAATTTCCAAATCTACTGCAAGTCCCAGCAAGGCCTTGAGGTTTCTGAAGTGACTGGTCCCCTCCGTGGGCCTGGCTGAACTGTATAGAGTGTACCATCTGTCACTCAGTAAAGCTACCGTTGTCCGTAACTTAGCGTTGGAGTCATTATTGCCAACGTGCCCAGCCTAGGATCAAGCGGTATTCCTTCGGGTGGTATTGAGGATAAACCACGCCCTGGAGTCACAAATACAATGGGTTAATGCCATCTTCCGCTAGGGTAATTCCATCTTCCCTGTATCTCACACCCTCTACCACAACTTTTGGTGTCACGAACAGGATACAGGTGTGCGACTTATGCCTCCTCCAGTCTGAACTGTGTCAAGTATTGTCAGAGAATCGCATGCCGATGCAAAGAAAATTTGTGCCACAAAGTGTATGTGACTTTGCCAGCGAAAAGTGTTTTACCTGAGGCGCTTGAGAAATAGAGTGGGAGGTGAAGAAAAGTTTATTGCCTGCCATTGGAAACGGTGCTGAAGTCGGAAATGTGCAAGATTCGTGCCGAGGCAATGTTACATGCCAAGGTGTCTACCGCCATACATGAAAGGGTTAATCTGAAGAAAAGCATGCAAAAGTATCCCACCAAATCCAGCATCCAGCTCCTGGGTGTGGAAGCCAAGTCGCGGCTCCTAGCCCTAAGTGGAACTTGAAAGGGGGGGGGGGGGCAGAAGAAGAGGACGCATCGCTGAGTCACTTCCAGTCCCAGGCCATGCTGATGACGAAGTTCCAGCCTACGGCCATTTTGTCGGAGACCGGTATAAGCCGCTGGGTGGTGCCGGACCTCTTCAGTCTTTCGGAATTTCCTGGTGAGAGCAAGAAGATGGTGGAGGCCCAGCAGCACACAAAGTCGGAGAGTCCCAAGATGGTGCCAGATGCCCAGCAGATGTTCCAGGAGTTAGCAGATTGTCTGCAGAGATTCTCCATCGGGGCCCGAAGACACCCATCTTAAAGTTTTGCTACCTGAGGATGATGGAGATTGGCCTGCAACTCCGGTGGCTGTCTTCCCACAGGAGTGCGGTGAAGAGAGACTACCTCCCTACACCTCTACACTCCCAAGAGAGCAGGGAGATTATGGAATACACCTCTGTACAGAGCCCGTGAGAGGAATGGGCTGCAGCCGTCACCAGGCCCAAGAATCCTACGCAAATTCCCTTTGTCTATTTCCCCTCTGAAGATTGGGAGTCGGATCCATTTGGTCTCCTGCCACCAAGTGCCAAGGGACAAGTCGTCCAAGAAGAATGGTATCCTGAGTCATCTATCATGGATCCTAAGTATATGCATCGAGGGTCCTCTACAGATGTGCCCAGGCCTACTCCTTCAGTTACGGAGGTTTGGCCTACCCAGCGGGCACCAACCAAATTGCCTCGGCCTACTCCTACTGAGCAGGAGGTTTGGCCGGCCCAACAGGCACCTGCACATGATCCCCAGTGGCGCAAGCTGCTGCTGTACAAGTGGTGGTCACCGTGAGCCCGACCATCACTAATTCCAGTTTGTCACGTGTCCTGGAATAACCACATCAGCCCTATGGTGGGGACACAATCTCGTGGTCCTAGGTATATGTCACAGCCTAGAAAACAAGCTGACCATCAAGGTTAGGATGGGAAGTTGCCAGGCTGCAGTGCTTAAAATGCTTGCTACTTCTTAAGTCAAAGAGACTAACTAACTGTATTTTATTTAGAAGCATTGTTGTTGTTTCAGGTTATGCAACGTTCGAGAAGAAGTGCCTGACAAACTCGTCAAGAAGTTATTTGCAACCATATACGTAAGCATGTGCCCGGCTTTTAGCTGTGATCCTTTAGTGAGAACTCTAAACGTACCAGAACTGTGAAGCGGTACTAAAAAGAAAATATATCTATATACTGTCAAAGTAATATATTTTTGTTTATATTTTTGCGCAAGTGAATGCACACATTGTTGTACTAGATTGTCTATGGAGTGTTGTAATAAAGTGTATAAAACATGTATATACAGAAATGTCTAAGATGTTTCTCTGTGTTGATTGCAATATATATAGGAGGTGTCCTGACCAGGTCAGGAGAAGAGTAACCGCCTCACCGCCATGACAAATACCAGCTACGTATGATGCAACATATAGTGCAGTCTAGTCATTTCACACATACTGTAACTACTTTAGTGATGTAATAGCTAGTTAGGACTATAGCCAGGGTATATATCACCAGTCCACAATTGTCTAATGTATATAAGTCTAATCATTTTTCCTGTCCACGTGTACAGGGTACTCTACTAGTCAGAGGGTTCCCCTGAGGTATAAATATAGTGCCAGAGTTGCTGTACACAAAGGTAACATTGTTGTTTGGTGTAAAACATGTATAGAGTTCTGGGGAGAAGTAGCTAGTGCCAATGGGTCCCAGTAGTTAAGGCATTGGGTAGAGAGCCTCCGGCAGCCCAATCCGCAACAATCAAGTATGCTTAATTGTGTTCATTATGCAGTTACAAGGTTCATTGAATGCCACATGTCTATGTCCCATTATCACAAGGAGCATGCATGGACATTTTCACAAAGTGCTACATGGACTCATGCCCAGTTCTTTGTTGTTAACTCTTCAGACCTCTGAAGGACATTTGACAATAATGCCCCAGGAACTGTCATCACCAGGCGCCAGTGGCCACTTCCAGTCATCCGCCCTCCAGGACTGGGCACAGAGGATGGCTGTGTTTAAGAGGGTGAGTTTGTGGTGGCCAAGTACAATAGTTGTGCCCCTGTACTCTTGCTGCCAGTCATGTGATCACCAGTTGTCATGTGAGTTGTCATGTGAGTGTAACCCAGGAGGTATCATAGACCATTATCAGGTAATTTAGGTCATTATTTTGCACACAAGGCTTTTCCATACAGCATTGGAAAATGCCAAGCCACAATCACCATTCATGCTTTTTATAAGCTCCACAGTAACCAGATAATAGTCTCTATACAATTTCCACTGTGCCTCCAAAACAGCCACTCTGCGTCCATACCACCAACTGTGTACTCTTATTTATAATTGATCTGTGCCAGCTTTTTGGTTCTAACATTTCTGTACAAGCCCCATTTTTGCGAAAAATTTTTTAAGTTTTTGTCGTACGCCCACCACAATATAGAAAGGGACAGTGCTTCTATGGCCTGGAAAAGTTACAATTATTCACACAAGAAAACTGGTGTACATGTATCATATATGTTATATATGTCAGTCTGGGTTGAAGCTACAGAGACAACAAATTTCTAAGGAGACCTTGCCACAGTGCAGGTTACCCTAAAGGCTGGCATGCATAATACTGTTCTTCAGTAAATCTACCCTCTTCACCCCATTACTCCAGCAAAAACTAATAATGAATATGCCCAAATAACAGCTTCTGGGCCCCAAAACAGTCACCATGCTGTAAAAAAAAAAAAAAAAAAAAAAAAACAACATTTTACTCCTTTACAGCCCATAGTTTAATCAGTTAAATCCCTATTAAGTAAAGGAACTGCTGATGCCATGATTAAGGACTATATGGTCTGAAACGCGTCAGCGTTTCTGCTATGATTTTATTCACCTTTTTTCTGTTCACCTTCTATTTTAATTTAATTTTGGATTTTTAACTCGATTTCCCTGGGAGCTGGACCCTGTTCTTTCTCTCCATTTCTATTGGATTTAAAGGTATTATTAATTGTCCTCATTTGTTTTTTTCTTGCCACCTCTGGCCTTGCCTGGAGGAGGTTGGAAATGCTGATAACAGCCAAAGTGGGAAAAATACACAATTTGGGTAACCCCATTTACTTTATTGGGACTTATGCAAGCAGTGCAGCTCTACAAGCTACGCTGTTTACTTTACTCCAGAGTTACGTAAACAGAATAGCCCATGGATCTACGCACTTTGTGTAACTTCCAATATAGTCAATGGGAGTAACACAAATTGTGTATCTTCCAAACTCTGTATTTTCCCAACTGCATTCAATGGCCACAAACATGCTGGATGGGGCTGAAAAAGCCAATTTAGGAGATGGGACAACACTTTTGGGAAACTCAAGATGTGTTGTCCCTATGCCACTCCTGTGTTGTCTTGGCTGTGTGCTTAGGGTTATTGTTTTATTACAAGGTGACAATGTGGCCCCTCTCTGAGGCCCAGAGCATTGTGGGTCAGGTTTTCATTAAAGATATCTGTATACTTTATACCCAATAAGCTTTCCCTCAACCCTGACCAGCCTCTCTGTCCCAGACTCTGCTTCCATCACCATGTTACACTGTAGGGACAGTATTGGGCAGGTGACAAGCAGTGCCTGGTTTCCTACAGACATGAAGCTTAGAATTGTAGCCAAAAAGTTCAATCTTGATTTAATCAGATCAGAGAATATTTTTTCACAGTCTGATAGTCCTTGCTGAAGATTTTCTGAATACATTGTATATTTGTACATTAACAAACCATCACATCTTAAAATGCATAGCTGAAACTGTAGGAAAATTATCAAATCAGCCAGTTAGATTATTTGACCTTAAATAACAGCTGTTCAGATATTTTCTCTTACATGCAACATGCGAAAGTGATCTGGAAGCACCTCTGGATTGTTATTTATGTGGGAGGAATTGAAAAACATTACAATGCATGATTCCACCAACATATTGTGCAGAGCGACTATTAAGTTTGTCTATAAAATACGTACCATATCTAGGAATACTAGGAATATTCTAGGAATTCAAAGGAACATTTATACTTAGTAGCCGCCTTGTCAGCATATGTTTAATATTTTAAATATTTTAAAGGAGTAGTGAAAGATAAGGAAAGGGGATGAGTTATAGATCACGGGGGGGGGGGTTTCCAAGTGATCTCCTGAACAGGGCCCCTTCTGAAGCGGCCGTTCCGACCCCCGAAGGAAGCCAAGGCCGACACTCTCCCTCCATGTATCTCTGGGATACATGGGGGTGGCGTGTTGGCCGCCGCTCTGTGCAAGGGTCAGCATGCTCCCTTCCAGCAGACTGCCAGGGCCCTGTTCAGGAGATTGCGGGGGTTCCCAGTGGTTGGCCCCCACGATCTTTAACTTATCTCTTTTCCTTTGGATAGGGGATAAGTTATCTTTCACTGCAGAACTCCTTTAATTATAGTCTGCATAACTGCATGGATTTTCCAATAGATGTCCTACGGCTCAGTTAGGAGACCTACATTATTCAGGTCTTTTTTAACATTTTATGTTATGTTGAGGCCTTGTCTGAAATAAAAATAAAAATTCACAATCAAATTGAGATATTTCTACACCGTGATTGGAGTCACCTGTGATAAATTCAGATGATTGAACATAATTTGGAAAGACACACCCCTATCTATATAAGATTGCACAGCTGACAATACATATCAGAGCAAAAACCAAGCCATAATTTAGAAAGAACTGCCTGTAGAGCCCAGAGATAGGATTGTGTGGTGGCCCAGATCTGGAGAAGAGTACACATAAAATATGCTGCACTAAAGGTTCCCAAAAGCACAATGATCTCTATAATTCGTAAAGAGCACCTGTCACCAAACTAAGCTTTTAATATATTTTTCTTTATGTAATTATAAGACACTTTGCTATTTAATTGCTGTTAAAATTCCCAACCTTATATGTTTTCATTGGGTTGCATACATCAAGGGTGGTGTAGGTGAACATCTTTTTAACTGTCACGATCCCGGCTGGTAGGAGGTGGATCCTCTGTGCCAGAGAGGGATTGGCGAGGACCGCGCTAGTGGACCGGTTCTAAGTCACTACAGGTTTTCACCAGAGCCCGCCGCAAAGCGGGATGGTCTTGCTGCGGCGGTAGTGACCAGGTCGTATCCACTAGCAACGGCTCAACCTCTCTGACTGCTGAAGATAGGCGCGGTACAAGGGAGTAGACAGAAGCAAGGTCGGACGTAGCAGAAGGTCGGGGCAGGCAGCAAGGATCGTAGTCAGGGGCAACGGCAGGAGGTCAGGAACACGGCTAGGAACAAACAAGGGAACGCTTTCACTAGGCACAAGGGCAACAAGATCCGGCAAGGGAGTGCAGGGGAAGTGAGGTATAAGTAGGGAGTGCACAGGTGGAAACTAATTAAGCTAATTGGGAAGATTGGGCCAGGCACCATCATTGGTGCACTGGCCCTTTAAATCGCAGAGACCCGGCGCGCGCGCGCCCTAGGGAGCGGGGCCGCGCGCGCAGGGACAGGACCGACGGAGAGCGAGTCAGGTACGGGGACCGGGGTGCGCATCGCGAGCGGGCGCCACCCGCATCGCGAATCGCATCCCGGCTGGAGGCGGGACCGCAGCGCACCCGGTCAGTGGATCTGACCGGGGCGCTGCAACAACGAGGATGAGGCGAGCGCTCCGGGGAGGAGCGGGGACCCGGAGCGCTCGGCGTAACAGTACCCCCCCCTTGGGTCTCCCCCTCTTCTTGGGGGCAAAGAACCTGAGGAAAAAAAACTCAATTTTTCCGTGATGAGGTCCGATGCACATTAGGAGGGGTTCCGTGCGGTAACGCACGAGACAGTCCAATTTTTCATTGTAAACACAATTGATGTAGAGGGGTCTGGCGAGACTGGTCACAGGGACGTTGAACCTGTTGATAAGAGAGGCCAAAAAAATTTTTCCTGCAGATCCGGAATCCAAGAAGGCCATAGTAGAGAAGGAGAAGGTAGAGGCAGATATCCGCACAGGCACAGTAAGGCGTGGAGAAGCAGAGTTGACATCAAGGACTGTTTCACCTTTGTGCGGAGTCAGCGTACCTCTTTCCAGGCGGGGAGGACGGATAGGACAATCCTTCAGGAAGTGTTCGGTACCGGCATAGTACAGGCAAAGATTCTCCATGCGGCGTCGTGTCCTCTCTTGAGGTGTCAAGCGAGACCGGTCAACTTGCATAGCCTCCACGGCGGGAGGCACAGGAACGGTTTGCAGAGGACCAGAGGAGAGAGGAGCCGGGGAGAAAAAACGCCTCGTGCGAACAAAGTCCATATCCAGGCGGAGCTCCAGACGCCATCCGGAAAAACGCATGTCAATGCGAGTGGCAAGATGAATGAGTTCATGTAGGTTAGCAGGAGTCTCTCGTGCGGCCAGAACATCTTTAATGTTGCTGGATAGGCCTTTTTTAAAGGTCGCGCAGAGAGCCTCACTATTCCAGGACAACTCGGAAGCAAGAGCACGGAACTGAATGGCGTACTCGCCAACGGAAGAAACACCCTGGGCCAGGTTCAGCAGGGCAGTCTCGGCAGAAGAAGCTCGGGCAGGCTCCTCGAAGACACCACGGACCTCAGTGCAGAAGGACTGGACTGTGGCTGTGGCAGGATCATTGCGGTCCCAGAGTGGTGTTGCCCCAGACAAGGCCTTTCCAGAAAGGAGACCACGGCAGAGTCTAGAGTCCTCATCAAATTTGTCCGGCAGAGACAAGCAGGGGTTAGGAGCGGCCGGTTGCTGCGGAGGAGTTGCAGGAGCCGGCGGAGGAGATGGTTGTTGCAGTTGCAGCTGCTGTAACTGTGACTTCAGTTGCTGTGTCACGGTGGACAAGTATGCCAGCTGGTGATTTTGTTGGGTGATCATCGTGGAAATGTCGGCAAGACTTGACAGCGGCACCTCAGCGGAATCCATGGCCGGACGCTGCGGAGGAGTTGCAGGAGACGGCGGAGGAGATGGTTGTTGCAGTTGCAGCTGCTGTGTCAGTGGCAGCAGCTGCTGTAACTGTGACTTCAGTTGCTGTTTCACGGAGGACAAGTATGCCAGCTGGTGATTTTGTTGGGTGATCATCGTGAAAATGTCGGCAAGACTTGACAGCGGCACCTCAGCGGAATCCATGGCCGGATCTACTGTCACGATCCCGGCTGGTAGGAGGTGGATCCTCTGTGCCAGAGAGGGATTGGCGAGGACCGCGCTAGTGGACCGGTTCTAAGTCACTACAGGTTTTCACCAGAGCCCGCCGCAAAGCGGGATGGTCTTGCTGCGGCGGTAGTGACCAGGTCGTATCCACTAGCAACGGCTCAACCTCTCTGACTGCTGAAGATAGGCGCGGTACAAGGGAGTAGACAGAAGCAAGGTCGGACGTAGCAGAAGGTCGGGGCAGGCAGCAAGGATCGTAGTCAGGGGCAACGGCAGGAGGTCAGGAACACGGCTAGGAACAAACAAGGGAACGCTTTCACTAGGCACAAGGGCAACAAGATCCGGCAAGGGAGTGCAGGGGAAGTGAGGTATAAGTAGGGAGTGCACAGGTGGAAACTAATTAAGCTAATTGGGAAGATTGGGCCAGGCACCATCATTGGTGCACTGGCCCTTTAAATCGCAGAGACCCGGCGCGCGCGCCCTAGGGAGCGGGGCCGCGCGCGCCGGGACAGGACCGACGGAGAGCGAGTCAGGTACGGGGACCGGGGTGCGCATCGCGAGCGGGCGCCACCCGCATCGCGAATCGCATCCCGGCTGGAGGCGGGACCGCAGCGCACCCGGTCAGTGGATCTGACCGGGGCGCTGCAACAACGAGGATGAGGCGAGCGCTCCGGGGAGGAACGGGGACCCGGAGCGCTCGGCGTAACATTAACCCATTGATTCATGTGGTGGAAACTGTATACCTGCACGATATGTACTGTATTACGTGGTGCAGGGCATGTGATAAATCTGGTGGTGATCACATTTCTTATTTCAGTACTCCACATTGCACAGTACAGTACACCCCTCTGCGATTTTTTTGTGCGACTTTTTATCCCATGCAAAAAATGTGCAACTTTTAATAATGCTGCTTGCAGTTAGTTTTGTAAGCCAAGTCTGGGCTGGTGTAGATTTGCGCCTCAGTAAGGGCAGTTGCGACAAAAGATGCAACAAACTGAAAAGTCGCACATCATAAATACTGTGGTGAACCACCGGTGAATAGCGGGACCACGGGGTGTAGCGGTGTAGGTGGTGGGGCCAGATGGTATTAACCCCTGAAGCAAGATGTTGTTAACCTCTAGTGTTCGTCACGCCAGGATGTGGTTGTATGGTGTAGGGCACCGCTGACAACCAACCCAAAACGACATATATTAAATGAGAGTCCAAAGCAGGTTTTGATGCAACTGGAACTTTACTGAAGAAGGCAGTATAACAGTCTTTACAGATAGCCAACTTCCACAGAGGTGACCGGGACACAGGGAACCTCTCAGGCTTGCTTGGACTTGTAGTGGTAATAATGATGAGGCAGGCCACTGTACTACTGCTATGACCTGGTAGGGACAGTAGAGACTTGACTTGTACTCACAGATTTGATGTGGATGCAGACTTGTAGGCTTTGGCCTAGCTGGACTGGACTGAACTTGTACAGGACTTGTGCTTGCTTTAATGTCTAGGAAGTAAGAGCAGGAACCAAGAGAGAGAATGTGGAGACTACAGCCCTTTATATATCTCGGGGCTGGACTAAAGCCCATTGGTTGCTGGTTGCCTGGGGTTACCTGTGTCTCTGGGACTCTGGGTTTCAAGTGATCACATAGCACATGACATATCACATGACCTTAGGAAGGTCCTCTACAGTGTAAACATTCTAACAACCTTCATATATTACTTACATTCACTGTACAATACATATAATAAATGTACATGAGTAATATAGAATAGGAAGCCGTAATAATGACCCAGGGGGACCCTGCAGAGCCCTGTGGACTTGAGGGACTCTACCTGAGGGGACTTTAGGACTGTACAGAACCATGTTTTGTCCCGGGACACCCCATTACCACTGCATGATATCAACTGAAATCTCAACTTGGTGTGTTCATTTTGAAAAACCTTCTAAAGCAAAGGTTGCAATGAGAAGTCTCAAAACAGCATTTGAGACAAACTGTGTGACAAATGCACACCATAAAACCATGGTAAAACAAATTATAGCTTCCCTCCAATGTGATTGAAAAAACAGCCACTAAATTGCTCTGTACTGTTCCCTGATACAAGTCAAACAGTTAGTTTGGTCTCCTAGCGGCCTGGCAGGAGACCAAACTCAGGAAGTGCGTGTGGGGCATGGCGAGACACAGCCTTTGCAGGCTTCAGTGAGGTTGATGTTGCGCCTGCTGGGGAACGCCCACTTTCTCCTGTTGGGAGCCCACACAATGTGAGCAAGGGCAAAGGTATGATACAGAGGAAGGAAGGGTGTTAGGAGTAGTAAGGGAATATAATCTGAGTTAGTTTAGAAAATATGGTTTGATGACAGGTACTCTTTAAATGGGAGAGGTAGAAAACCAAGACTCTTCCTAGAGCTGGCCACCCCACCAAACTAAATAATCAAGGCAGAAGGATTTTGGTAATGATCCTGGTAAGATGGTTGGTAAGATCCTGTGTGCATATGGGAGAAACCTTCAGAAGGTCAACAATTACTATTAGAGCCGTAGCTGCCATGAGGCGACTGAGGCAGTTGCCTCAGGTGCAGCTGCAGCCTCTGCAGGTGGCTGCAGTGGTGTGCGGGTCCCCTCAGACATAGCTGCTTCAGCTTCAGTAAAGGATGCACAGCAGACATGTTCCACCTTTTTGTTACCTCCCAGGCTGCAGCGTGCGGCCCAAGAGTACCGCAGTGGCTGCCTGGGAGTGGAGCGAGTCGTCACATCAGTGACGACGTGTTCCCGGCAGGCCAGGGGGAAGCACGCAGGAGATGTGCTTGCGCCCGCATCAGCCTCATTGGATACGCCATCCTCTTCCTGTACGCCACGGCGCCGCCTGTCTGACTGCCTGTCGTGCCAGGCCTCCTCCAGTGACACCATAAAGGTAAACCCCCAACCAGCCTGCCCTCCACCTACCTACCTCCCCCACCTGCCTGTTTGCTTTTGCACTTTTTTCCTCCTCCCCTTCTAAAAATCATAACACTTTCAATTTTGCACCTACAGACCAATATGATTTTTTTTTTGCGCCACTAATTGTACTTTGTAATGACATCAATCATTTCACCATAAAATCTACAGGAAACACAAAAAAAATGAATCTTTGTGGGGAAAAAATTCAAAAAAAGAATGCAATTTTGGAGCTTTTAGGGGCTTCCGATTCTACACAGTGCACTTTTCGGTAACAATGACACCTTATATTTCAGTGATGGCGAACCTATGGCATGTGTGCCACAGGTGGCACGCTGAGCCCCCTCTGTGGGCTCACGGCCATAGTTTGCCATGCATGCCTTTTGATGCACTCCACTGGTGCCGGACTTCCGCTATGCTACCCAGAAGACTGGAGGAGGCAGGGCCGCCATCAAGGGGCTACAACCGATACCCCGGACCCCCAGGGGTACCTTTTTTTCCAATGTCAGTGATTGATTGCCACTCACTGACTGCTGGGGCCGACACATTGTACACTGTCTGATTGACTGACTGTACTTTGTACAGTCAGTCAATCAGTCACAGATCACACATGGCAGCAGCAGCACTGCTGCTGCTGCACAGCACGTACCTCCGAGCCGACAGCTGCTGTCTCTTTAAAACAGCAGCAGTAGTCGCCGGGAGATACGTCTGCTGATGCCAGCCCCACAGTAGCGTTGTGGCTGAGTCAGGAAGAGGAGGCCAGCGTTGTGGAGCAGCAGTCTTTCTGCCAGGTACAGAGCGGAGCAGCGCAAAGGACGAGCCTGCCCTGATGAGGACGGCGGGCCGTTGCAGAGCAGAGGTTAATATTTTTAAAAAAAAATAGGCGACAAATATGTATATATGGAGCTGGGGCAGAACTATGTGGTGGGGCCTGCAGTCTGGGGGGCAAGGACTGATGCCTACAACTATATGGGGGGAACAGTTAGCAGCAGAGGGGCCTACAACAACTATATGGGCATGAGTTGCCCCCCTTTAGTTTTTGTAGGCCTTTGTAAGCTAATAGTTACCCCCCATATAGTTGTAGGCACCTTTGAGAGGGACAACAACTATTTGGGGGCAACTTAAAGATGGGGGCCTACTCTAACCATATGGGGCCCCCATAAAGTTTGGGTAGGCCCCTCTTCTAATAGCTGCCCCCATAAAGTCTGGGTAGACCCCTCTTCTAATAGCTGTCCCTATAAAGTTTTGGTAGGCCCCTCTTCTAATAGCTGCTGCCATAAAGTTTGGGTTGGCCTCTCTTCTAATAGCTGCCCCCATAAAGTTTGGGTAGGCCCCTCTTCTAATAGCTGCCGCCATAAAGTTTGGGTAGGCCCCTCTTCTAATAGCTGCCCCATAAACTTTGCACACAAAGACCTCCAAGGGAACCACAGAATCAAGCAAGGCGCATGGAACTTGTGTAGAGTAAAAGGTTTATTACCCACAATGCTATTGCTACAGCATTGTGGGTAATAAAACTTTTACTCTACACAAGTTCCATGCGCCTTGCTTGATCCTGTGGTTCCCTTGGAGGTCTTTGTGTGTTTGCTGTATCATCCCAGGAGCAGCTGCTGGATTTGAGATTAAATTATCTCCATTATGATTACCATTGTTGTACATGGCTCAGTACAATCACCGAGGGTGAGCACCTGTATTTGTGTTCATTTCTCCTATTGATTTACAATATCACACTATGGAGCGCTTTCCTTTGTTTTAGCTCCCATAAAGTTTTAACAGAGGGGCCTACCCAAACAATATGAAACAACACAGACCGACTAAAATATAGCTTATAATGTATAACCTGTTAAAAGGGTACTTCACAAAATATGTTAATTAGTTATGGCAACTAGAGATGTTGCGATTTGTTCGCCGGCGAACAGTTCCCGGCGAACTTAGCATGTTCGCGTTCGCATCGCCGGGCGAACATATGTGAAGTTCGATTCACCCCCTATACTTTAACATTGAGGTAAACTTTGACCCTGTGAGTCAGAGTCAGCAGACACATTACATCCAATCAGCAGGAATCCCTCCCTTCCAGACCCTCCTACCTCCTGCACGGATGCCATTTTACCTTCATTCGGCATGCTGCAGGCTTAGAAAGTGGAGGGCAGAGAAGCTGCTCCTGCTGTAATAGGGAAAGCGATAGCTAGGTTGCTGCTAGGTGGGGTATTCAGGGACCACTTTACTCCTAAAGCACTAGTCTAACATTTGCTTTAAGGACAGCACCCAAAAAAGCCCTTTTTAGGGCTCAAATATCAGTCCGTGTGTCTTGCAACAGCTGGAGGCACCCTGGTTGGGAGGGAACCGCTGGTTAAAAGGGGTACTCCAGTGTAAAACTTAAGTTCCTTCAAGCAACTAACTACAGTATTAAAAGGGCAATAAGTTCAGTCCGTGTGTCTTGCAACAGCTGGAGGCACCCTGGTTGGGAGGGAACTGCTGGTTAAAAGGGGTACTCCAGTGTAAAACTTAAGTTCCTTCAAGCAACTAACTACAGTATTAAAAGGTCTATAAGTTCAGTCCATTTGTCTTGCAACAGCTGGAGGCACAATGGTTGGGAGGGAACCGCTGGTTAAAAGGGGTACTCCTGTGTAAAACTTAATTTCCTTCAAGCAACTAACTACAGTATTAAAAGGGCTATAAGTTCAGTCTGTGTGTCTTGCAACTGCTGGAGGCACCCTGGTTGGGGACCTCTGCTTAAAAGGGGAACTCCGCTGGCAACCTTTTTTGCTCATTGTTACTCTAGTGCAAATCACATTTGGTGTGACAGTTGTTCAAATTAAAAAAAAAAGTACCTTTTTTGGCTGTGAAATAAAACCAGTGCTGCCTAAAGGGGGGCTCAAACTATGTGCTGCCTAATATGGGGGAATCTATGTGCTGCCTAAAGGGGGCTCTATGTGCTGCCTAAAGGGGGGCTCTAACTATGTGCTGCCTAACATGGGGGAATCTATGTGCTGCCTAAAGGGGGGATCTAACTAAGTGATGCCTAAAGGGGGGATCTAACTATGTGCTGCTTAAAGGGGGCTCTATGTGCTGCCTAAAGGGAGGCTCTACCTATGTGCTGCCTAAAGGGGGGGCTCTCTTTTTTTTATACTTTGAAACTCTCTGCTTATAAGGAAAATAGACATAACAAATAAATTATATATTGATTCACATATACAATATGTCTACTTTATATTTTCATCATAAAGTTGACATGTTTTTACTTTTGGAAGACATCAGAGGACTTCAAAGTTCAGCAGCAATTTTCAAATTTTTCCCAAAATTTTCAAAATTTTAATTTTTCAGGGACCAGTTCAGTTTTGAAGTGGATTTCGGAACCAATGTGTTCAGTTTAAAAATATAGAAACTTTCTCTCCTACATAAAGTGGAGAATCTACGTAAACCTTCCGCTATCTGCTCCACGGGGATCACCCTTAGCAACCCTGGATCTGCATTATGGTGTGTTAAAAAATGACGGGAAACACTATGCTTTAAATATTTATGCTTAATATTAAATTTATGTGAATTTATTATTTTTCGAAGTGTTTGAGATGTGCGGCCCACATATTGAGTCCCACACGGACATTCGAGCACATAAATGACAAAATTACTAGCACAATTTAATCTAGATTTTATAGGAATTTCCTCACCAGTGGACGCACTTTTTATTTTCTGTTTACCGTTTTCTATATGTGAACAGGTACCACATCTCTTTTCATTACATCTAAACGATCCTTTCATTATTTCTTGTTCTTTTTTTGTTTTTTTACTCTTTATATTTGTACTTAATTTAGGATATGAAGGTGCAATTTCTTATGCAACTGTTCTTGCTCGCCTATAAATGAACTTTGGTCTAAATTTAGGAACTAAAGCATTCAGACCAAAGTTCATTTATAGGCGAGCAAGAATAGTTGCACAAGAAATTGCACCTTCATATCCTAAATTAAATACAAATATAAAGAGTAAAAAAAGAACAAGAAATAATGAAAGGATCATTTAGATGTAATGAAAAGAGATGTGGTACCTATTCACATATAGAAAACGGTAAACAGAAAATAAAAAGTGCGTCCACTGGTGAGGAAATTCCTATAAAATCTAGATTAAATTGTGCTAGTAATTTTGTCATTTATGTGCTCGAATGTCCGTGTGGGACTCAATATGTGGGCCGCACATCTCAAACACTTCGAAAAAGAATAAATTCACATAGATTTAATATTAAGCATAAATATTTAAAGCATAGTGTTTCCCGTCATTTTTTAACACACCATAATTAGTGTTGCTCGCAAATATTCGCAATTCGAATTTTATTCGCGAATATCGCATATTCGCGAATTCGCGAATATTCGCGAATATAGCGCTATATATTCGTAATTACGAATATTCATTTATTTTTTTTATTTTTTTTCACAGTACACATCACAGTGATCACCCCTCTCTGCTTCCAGCTTGTGTGGTGTAATGAAGGCTCTAATACTACTGTGTGAGACTGGTGTGCGCATTTTCGCATATGCGGAAATTTACATATGCTAATCTTCGCATATGCGAATTTTCACTTATGTTAATGTGTTGTATATGCAAATTTTCGCATATGTTAATTTTCGCACATGCGAAAATTTGCATATGCGAAAATAAAACGAGAATATTACGACTATGCGAATATTCGCGAATATGGTGAATATTCGTCCATATATTCGCGAATATTCGCAAATTCGAACATGGCCTATGCCGCTCAACACTAACCATAATGCAGATCCAGGGTTGCTATGGGTGATCCCCGTAAAGCAGATAGCGGAAGGTTTACGTAGATTCTCCACTTTATGTAGGAGAGAAAGTTTCTATATTTTTAAACTGAACACATTGGTTCCGAATGGTTTTAATGAATGTATTGAGCGAGTATAGAGGAAATAGAAATTTTGGGTATTTTAATGTCTCGGCCAATGGGCAATTGTTTCCGGGTGAATATGGGGTCATAGATCCATATAAAAGTAGTAATTGTATTAGGAATAAGTATCCCTGAGGAAGGGGAATTTTCTCCCCGCAACGCGTCGGATTATATGTATTATTATTAAATAAATTATTCTTTTTGAATGAAGTTCAGTGCATTGCAGTGATTATAAAGAAAATTTTCGGACGGATCCGAAAAAAGAAGTGATTGATTGACGGTGTGTCATATACCTGGATGGCGTGGTAAAGGCGAACTTGTTCGAAGGCTAGCCGGACTGAGGGGGGTTTAAGGACGAAAAAAACCCTCTCGCCGAAGTAAGTAGAGTTGCGCCTTGAACGTAGAAAAGTGGCTGCATATGAATATCGATCCTGTCCGCTCTCCTATAGTTGTGTTTTTTTTTTGCTTCTTCATTATATTATTCGGAGTGGCGAGTCATTTGCCGAGGAGGATTGATGCGGAGAAAGGACTGATATGAGAGATCACTGGTTGTATCTACGGGCTTTCTAAAGTTTGTGAGTGGTTCCAGTAACCACTCACCAAGTGTAAGTGTGAACTTTATTCATTTAAAAGTGTTGCCAACTGAAGGATCAGTACACCGCTCCCCAAAAAGTTTTTTCTTGTACTACTTTCTGCACAGGAATAGCAGCAAAGTGAAGGAGAAAATTCAAAATCTTCATTTTTTAAACTCGCATGTTCTTGTAGACCCAGTTTTGGAATTTTTACAAGGGGTGAGAGGAGAAAAAGCCCCCCAAAATTTTTAACCCAATTTCTCTCGAGTAAGGAAATACCTCATGTGTATGTAAAGTGTTCGGCGGGCGCAGTAGAGAGCTCAGAAGGGAAGGAGCGACAATGGGATTTTGGAGAGTGAGTTTTTCTGAAATGGTTTTTGGGGGTATGTCACATTTAGGAAGCCCCTATGGTTCCAGAACAGCAACAAAAATCCTACATGGCATACTATTTTGGAAATTACACCCCTCAAGGAACATAACAAGGGGTACAGTGAGCCTTAACATCCCACAGGTGTTTGACTACTTTTCATTAACCCCTTAAGGACCGGAGGTTTTTCCGTTTTTGCATTTTCGTTTTTTGCTCCTTGCCTTTAAAAAATCATAACTCTTTCAAATTTACACCTAAAAATCCATATGATGGCTTATTTTTTGCGCCACCAATTCTACTTTGTAATGACGTCAGTCATTTTGCCCAAAAATCTATGATGAAGCGGGAAAAAAAATCATTGTGCGACAAAATTGAAAAAAAAATGCTGTTTTGTAACTTTTGGGGGCTTCCGTTTCTACGTAGTACATTTTTCGGTAAAAATGACACCTGATATGTATTCTGTAGGTCCATACGATTAAAATGATACCCTACTTATATAGGTTTGATTTTGTCGGACTTTTGGAAAAAATCATAACTACATGCAGGAAAATTAATACGTTTAAAATTGTCATCTTCTGACCCCTATAACTTTTTTATTTTTCCGTGTATGGGGCGGTATGAGGGCTCATTTTTTGCGCCGTGATCTGAAGTTTTTAACGGTACCATTTTTGCATTGATAGGACTTATTGATCACTTTTTATTCATTTTTAAATGATATAAAAAGTGACCAAAAATGCACTATTTTGGACTTTGGAATTTTTTTGCGCGCACGCCATTGACCGAGCGGTTTAATTAATGATATATTTTTATAATTCGGACATTTCCGCACGCGGTGATACCACATATGTTTATTTTTATTTTTATTTACACTGTGTTTTTTTTTTATTGGAAAAGGGGGTGATTCAAACTTTTAATAGGGGAGGAGTTAAATGATCTTTATTCACTTTTTTTTTTCACTTTTTTTTTGCAGTGTTATAGGTCCCATAGGGACCTATAACACTGCACACACTGATCTTCTATGTTGATCACTGGTTTCTCATAAGAAACCAGTGATCAACGATTCTGCCGCATGACTGCTCATGCCTGGATCTCAGGCACTGAGCAGTCATTCGGCGATCGGACAGCGAGGAGGCAGGAAGGGGCCCTCCCGCTGTCCTGTCAGCTGTTCGGGATGCCGCGATTAGCCGCGGCTATCCCGAACAGCCCGACTGAGCTAGCCGGGAACTTTCACTTTCACTTTTAGCCGCGCGGCTCAGCTTTGAGCGCGCGGCTAAAGGGTTAATAGCGCGCGGCGCCGCGATCGGCGCTGCGCGCTATTAGAGGCGGGTCCCGGCTTCACTATGAAGCCGGGCCCGCCATGATATGACGCGGGGTTACTGTGTAACCCCGCGTTATATCAGAAGAGCAGGACCAATGACGTACCGGTACGTCATTGGTCCTTAAGGGGTTAAAGTCGGATTTGTAAATGAATTTTTTTCCACTAAAATGCTGGTTTCCCCCCCAATTTTACATTTTTACAAGGGGTAATAGGAGAAAATGCCCCCCCCCCCAAAAAAATTTTTTAACCCCATCTCTTCTGAGTATGGAAATACCCCATGTGTGGACGTCAAGTACACTGCGGGCGCACTACAATGCTCAGAAGAGAAGTCACATTTGGCTTTTGGACAGCAAATTTAGCTGAAATGTTTTTTTTTTGGGGCATGTGGCATTTAGGAAGCCTCTATGGTGCCAGAACAGCAAAAAAAAAAAAAAAAGAACAACACATGGCATACTATTTTGGAAACTACACCCCTCAAGAAATGTAACAGGGGGTACAGTGAGCCTTAACACCCCACAGGTGTTTGACAATTTTCAAACAGAAAAAATGAAAAATTAGATTTTTATCACTAAAATGCTGGTGTTGCCCCAAATGTTTATTTTCACAAGGGGTAATAGGAGAAAAAGCCTCCCAAAAATTTGTAACCCCATTTCTTCTGCATATAAAAATACCCCATATGTTGATGTAAAGTGCTCTGTGGGCGAACTACAATGCTCAGAAGAGAAGGAGCGCCATTGAGCTTTTCGAGAGAGAATTTGGTTGGAATAGAAGTTGGGGGCCATGTGCGTTTACAAAGTCCCCCGTGGTGCCAGAACAGTGGAACCCCCCACATGCGACCCCATTTCAGAAACTGCACCCCTCAAGGAACGTAACAAGGGGTACAGTGAGCCTTAACACCCCACAGGTGTTTGACGACTTTTTGTTAAAGTCGGATGTGTAAATTATTTTTTTCCCCCTAAAATGCTGGTTTTCCCTCAAATTTTACATTTTTACAAGGGGTAATAGGAGAAAATGGCACCCCAAAATTTGTAACCCCATCTCTTCTGAGTATGGAAATACCCCATGTGTGGACGTCAAGTGCACTGCAGGCACACTACAATGCTCAGAAGAGAAGCAGTCACATTTGGCTTTTGGACAGCAAATTTTGCTGAAATGGTTTTTGGGGGGCATGTCGCATTTAGGAAGCCCCTATAGGGCCAGAAAAGCAAAAAAATAAAAAACATATGGCATACTATTTTGGAAACTATACCCATCAAGGAACGTAACAAGGGGTACAGTGAGCCTTCACACCCCACAGGTGTTTGACAAATTTCCGCTAAATTTGGATGTGAAAAATGAAAATTTTTATTTTTTTCACTAAAATGCTGGTGTTACCCCAAATTTTTCATTTTCACAAGGGGTAATAGGAGAAAAAGCCTCCCAAAAATGTGTAACCCCATTTCTTCTGAGTCTGGAAATACCCCATATGTTGATGTAAAGGGCTCTGTGGGTGAACTACAATTCTCAGAAGAGAAGGAGTGCCATTGAGCTTTTCGAGAAAGAATTTGGTTGGAATAGAAGTCAGGGGCCATGTGCGTTTACAAAGTCCCCCGTGGTTCCAAAATAGTGGACCCCCCACATGTGACCCCATTTGGGAAACTTCACCCCTCAAGGAACGTAACAAGGGGTACAGTGAGCCTTAATATCCCACAGGTGTTTGACGACTTTTTGTTAAATTCGGATGTGTAAATGATTTTTTTTCATCTAAAATGCCGGTTTTCAACCAAATTTTACATTTTTACAAGGGGTAATAGGAGAAAATGGCACCCCAAAATGTGTAACCCCATCTCTTCTGAGTATGGAAATACCCCATGTGTGGACGTCAAGTGCACTGCAGGCACACTACAATGCTCAGAAGAGAAGCAGTCACATTTGGCTTTTGGACAGCAAATTTTGCTGAAATGGTTTTTGGGGGGCATGTCGCATTTAGGAAGCCCCTATAGGGCCAGAAAAGCAAAAAAATAAAAAACATATGGCATACTATTTTGGAAACTATACCCATCAAGGAACGTAACAAGGGGTACAGTGAGCCTTCACACCCCACAGGTGTTTGACAAATTTCCGCTAAATTTGGATGTGAAAAATGAAAATTTTTATTTTTTTCACTAAAATGCTGGTGTTACCCCAAATTTTTCATTTTCACAAGGGGTAATAGGAGAAAAAGCCTCCCAAAAATGTGTAACCCCATTTCTTCTGAGTCTGGAAATACCCCATATGTTGATGTAAAGGGCTCTGTGGGTGAACTACAATTCTCAGAAGAGAAGGAGTGCCATTGAGCTTTTCGAGAAAGAATTTGGTTGGAATAGAAGTCAGGGGCCATGTGCGTTTACATAGTCCCCCGTGGTTCCAAAATAGTGGACCCCCCACATGTGACCCCATTTGGGAAACTTCACCCCTCAAGGAACGTAACAAGGGGTACAGTGAGCCTTAATATCCCACAGGTGTTTGACGACTTTTTGTTAAATTCGGATGTGTAAATGATTTTTTTTCATCTAAAATGCCGGTTTTCAACCAAATTTTACATTTTTACAAGGGGTAATAGGAGAAAATGGCGCCCAAAATGTGTAACCCCATCTCTTCTGAGTATGGAAATACCCCATGTGTGGACGTCAAGTGCACTGCAGGCACACTACAATGCTCAGAAGAGAAGCAGTCACATTTGGCTTTTGGACAGCAAATTTAGCTGAAATGGTTTTTGGGGAGCATGTCACATTTAGGAAGCCCCTATGGGGCCAGAAAAGCAAAAAAAAAAAACACATGGCATACTATTTTGGAAACTACACCCATCAAGGAACGTAACAAGGGGTACAGTGTGCCTTCACACCCCACAGGTGTTTGACAAATTTCCACTAAATTTGGATGTGAAAATAAAATTTTTTTTTTTTTCACTAAAATGCTGGTGTTACCCCAAATTTTTCATTTTCACAAGGGGTAATAGGAGAAAAAGCCCCTCCCCCCCAAAATTTCTAAACCCATTTCTTCTGAGTATGGAAATACCCCATATGTTGATGTAAAGTGCTCTGCGGGTGAACTACAATACTCCGAAGAGAAGGAGCGCCATTGAGCTTTTGGAGAGAGAATTTGGTTGGAATAGAAGTCTGGGGCCATGTGCAAAGCCCCCATGGTGCCAGATCAGTGGACCCCCCCACATGTGACCCCATTTTGTAAACTACACTGCTCACAGAATTTAATAAGGGGTGCAGCGCTGTATGGAGAGCATTATGGTCCGGCACTAACGTGACTAGGGTGAGTCCGCTGTAGGAGTGGGCAGCAGTAAAAGCTTGCTGACAGTGGATATGCGGTGGTGCAATGTCCAAAAAGGTAGATAGCGTTATAACAAATAGAAGACAAGGGACAGCACTCACCATCCAAGTAAATTTTATTGCCAAGCGTTCGGAGACATCCGAAATGGACCCAGGTGGAGGTGGGGAGTACAGCCTGGAAAGACTGTTTCACGCAATTAGTGCTTCCTCAAGCCAGTGTACAATGGCTCGAGGAAGCGCTAATTGCATGAAACAGTCTGTCCTGGCTGTGCTCCCCGCCTCCACCTGGGTCCATTTCGGATGTCTCCGAACGCTTGGCAATAAAATTCACTTGGATGGTGAGTGCTGTCCCTTGTCTTCTACTTGTTAATAAGGGGTGCAATGAGCATTTACACCCCACTGGCGTTTGACATATCTTTGGAACAGTGGGCTTTACAAATAAAAAATTTAATTTTTCATTTCATGGACCACTGTTCCAAAAATCTGTCAGACACCTGTGGGGTGTAAATGCTCACAAGCAATTTTGCTACGGTGGACCTGATCAGCTCAGAGGGCATTTTAGATAAATGTCCATTCTACATGTACATAAAAATAATTAACCCATACTCACCTCCAGTGCTCCCACTGTGCCCTGATCCAGGCCCTGGGTGCAATCCTCTTCCTGAGCTGCAGTGTGATGCTTGGGCCCGGAGAGACATCGGGCCCCAGTGTGTCATGCTGCTGCTTAGCTGGCCGGGGTGGGACATCACTATGGTCAGTGGTTGGCACAGCAGCAGTATGACACACTGGGCCAAGATGTCACTCCGGGCCCAAAACATGCTGCAGCTCAGGAAGAGGATTGTACCCGGGGATCGGAGCAGGGCACAACAGGAGCACTGGAGGTGAGTACAGGTTTTTTTTTTCTCTATATATTGTAGTATGGGCATCCTCATCCTGTATTATACTCCCAGAGCTGTACTCACTATTCTGTGCTGGTGGGGTCACTTTGTACATACATTACATTACTTATCCTGTACTGATCCTGTGTTATATACTGTATTATACTCCAGAGCTGTACTGACTATTCTGCTAGTGAGGTCACTGTATACATACATTTAATTACTTATCCTGTACTGATCCTGAGTTATATCCTGTATTATACTCCAAAGCTGCGCTCACTATTCTGCTGGTGAGGTCACTGTGTACATACATTACTTATCCTGTAGTGATCCTGAGTTATATTTCATTGTAGTACAGAGCTGCCACAGATATAAGAGAAACTCTGTTTCCTTAGGAGACTAGGTAAGTGACCTGCTGCTTTCACAGAAATTAATGTAATGTGGCCTTGAATTTACTGCAATGAATAGATTTTTCAAAATGGGTGCCCCCCATCGGGCAAAATCTCACTATTTCAGTGACTGCAAGGTCACATTACATTACTTATCCTGTACTGATCCTGAGATATCCTTTATTATCCTCCAGAGCTGTATTCACTATTCTGCTATTGAGGTTACTGTGTACATACATTACATAACTTTTCCTGTACTGATCCTGAGTTATAGCCTACATTATACTCCAGAAACACTTCCTCGGGCGCAAAAGGAGCTAGCTACAGCTCTGATTACTGTAGTACTCCACCAATCTGGGCTTCATGGCAAAGTGGGCAGAAAGAAGCCTCTCAGTAAAAACACATAAAAGCACCTAATGAACTCTTGGACTGTGAGAAACAAGATGCTTTGGTCTGTTGAAACCAACTTTTTGGCCTCATTTCTAACCGCCATGTATGGAGGAAACCAAGCATTGCCCATCCCCTTTCCAATGAAAACCTGATACAGAGTGCTCTGGATCACCTTCTAGCAAAACAATAACCTTAACCCCTTAACGACGCAGGACGTATATTTACGTCCTGCGTCGGCTCCCGTGATATGAAGCGGGATCGCGCCGCGATCCCACATCATATCGCGTCGGTCCCGGTGCTCATCAACGGCCGGGACCCGCGGCTAATACCACACATCGCCGATCGCGGCGATGTGCGGTATTAACCCTTTAGAAGCGGCGGTCAAAGCTGACCGCCGCTTCTAAAGTGAAAGTGAAAGTGACCCGGCTGCTCAGTCGGGCTGTTCGGGACCGCCGCGGCGTCCCGAACAGCTTGCAGGACACCGGGAGGGCCCTTACCTGCCTCCTCGGTGTCCGATCGGCGAATGACTGCTCCGTGCCTGAGATCCAGGCAGGAGCAGTCAAGCGCCGATAACACTGATCACAGGCGTGTTAATACACGCCTGTGATCTGTGTAAAAGATCAATGTGTGCAGTGTTATAGGTCCCTATGGGACCTATAACACTGCAAAAAAAAAGTAAAAAAAAAGTGTTAATAAAGGTCATTTAACCCCTTCCCTAATAAAAGTTTGAATCACCCCCCCTTTTCCCATAAAAAAAATAAAACAGTGTAAAAAATAATAATAATAAACATATGTGGTATCGCCGCGTGTGTAAATGTCCGAACTATAAAAATATGTCATTAATTAAGCTGCACGGTCAATGGCGTACGCGCAAAAAAATTCCAAAGTACAAAAAAGCGCATTTTTGGTCACTTTTTATACCATTAAAAAATGAATAAAAAGTGATCAAAAAGTCCGATAAAAACAAAAATCATACCGATAAAAACTTCAGATCACGTCGCAAAAAATTAGTCCTCATACCGCCCTGTACGTGGAAAAATAAAAAAGTTATAGGGGTCAGAAGATGACTATTTGAAAGTATAAATTTTTCTGCATGTAGTTATGATTTTTTCCAGAAGTGCGACAAAATCAAACCTATATAAGTGGGTATAATTTTAACCGTATGGACCTACAGAATAATGATAAGGTGTAATTTTTACCGAAATTTGCACTGCGTAGAAACGGAAGCCCCCAAAAGTTACAAAATGGCGTTTTTTCTTAGATTTTGTCGCACAATTATTTTTTTTTCCGTTTTGCCGTGCATTTTTGGGTAAAATGACTAATGTCACTGCAAAGAAGAATTGGCGACGCAAAAAATAAGCCATAATATGGATTTTTAGGTGGAAAATTGAAAGGGCTATGATTTTTAAAAGGTAAGGAGTCCTTAAGGTGTTAAAGGGGTACTCCGGTGGAAAACTTTATTTTTTTTTTTAAATGAACTGGTGCCAGAAAACAGATTTGTAAATTACTTCTAGTAAAAAAAGCTTTACCCTTCCAGTACTTATTAGCAGCTGTATGCTACAGAGGAAATTCTATCCTTTTTGAATTTCTTTTTGTCTTGACCACAGTGCTCTCTGCTGACACTTCTGTCCGTGTCAGGAACTGTCCAGAGCAGCATAGGTTTTCTATGGGGATTTTCTCCTGCTCTGGACAGTTCCTGATACGGGCATCAGGTGTCAGCAGAGATTACTCTGTAGAAGGCACATAAACAGATAAAGAAATTCAAAAAGAAAATGAACTTCCTCTGTAGCATATAGCTGCTAATAAGTACTGGAAGGGTAAAGATTTTTTAATAGACATAATTCACAAATCTGATTAACTTTCTGGCACCAGTTGATTTAAAAAAGAGGTTTAAAAAAAATGTTTTCCACCGGAGTACCCCTTTAAGTACAAAGCCAAGACAACACAAGAGTGACTTCTCTGTGAATGTCGTTGAGTGGTCCAGCCAGAGCCCTGACTAGAACCCAATAGAACATCTTGGGAGAGACCTAAAAAGAAATGGCTGTGCACAGATGATCCCCATTCAAACCTGACAGAGCTAAAGAGGATCTGCAGAGAGGAATGGTAGAAAATCTTCAAATCCATATGTGCAAATCTTGTGGCATCATTCTCAAGAAGACTGGATGCTGTAAACGCTGCTAAAGGTGCTTCTAAGGGCAAGGCAAAGGGTCTGAATACTTACATCAATGCAATATATATGTATATATTTTTTCAATACATTAGCAAAGGTTTCTAACATTCTGTTTTCACTTTGTTATTATGGGGTATTGAGTGCAGAATAACGGGAAAAGCTTATTTTTTATTTTATGTTATTGACATAACAAAATGTAAAAAAAAGTGAAAGGGGTTCTGTATTATACCTTCTTATGTCTATAGAAAAGCACATTACTACCTGTGCATGTAAGTACAGGCATCTTCTAGGGCATACCTGAGGTTACCAAGCTGACAGGAACGGGGCAAAAGGAACCCCCGGCCCTAGGCTCATTAAGAGCGCACATGTGCTCAAAATGCATCCATTGGCAGTGTGTTACTGGCTAGGTGGTGTGATATGTGCTTATCCTGCAACTTTTAATCGTTTGGAATAAAGCATTGGAGTTTTAAAGGAATTGCTGGATATCCATTCTTTTCTACCCCCTGCCCTACATCACGATTGGTATTAATTGCAATGCTTAAAGGAGTATTTCAATGCAGGAAAATGTATTCCTTATCTTAACTCCTGGGACTCCCCACGATCTCCAGCATGGCGCTCCCACTCTCCCGCGTGAAGTTAAGTGAGGGTTGGCACGCATCGTCCATTCATCTCCATGGGAAAGTTGGAGATACACGAGCACTGTACACGGCTACCTCATAATGATGAATGCAGGGTGCATGCTGATCCCGCTCTGTGCGCAAGGAGAGCCAGAGCGCCATGCAGAAGATCGAAGGGGGACCAACGGTAGGATCCCTGCCATTAGACACTTGTCCCCTATCCTATTGATAAAGGATAAATATTCCTACACTGCAGAACCCCTTTAAGGGGTTAAATACTCAAGGGATTGTTTTTTCTGATAAGTAAAGGTGAAACTTCCTTTAACAACATTTATTCTCTTTATATATTGTATGGCCATTATGTGCAGAACGACGGGGAAAACTTTTTTTTTTGTATTGAAGCACAAGGCCACAACATAACAGCATGTGAAAAGTGTCTGAAGACTTTCCCGAATGCACTGTATGTAGCCTATCGTCTCCTGATGTAGTCTGTGTCTGCTGAAAATCATTTGGGGCGTCTATACAGAATTTAAAGACCCCTGCAGTCTGACCCACACTGATCTTGGAAAAGCTACCCTCTTTAAAAATTGTTATAAAGTCTGTGCAACTCCCTATCAGAAATGACTAAATTGCTTCACTTTTATGCTATCACTGCATTTGTGCTCTGTGTACAGTAGTGAACCCATGAAATATTTGCAATCTGTGTTGATAGGCTATTGATTGTAAGCAATTCTTAATATTTAATTGCATACTCGTTTTTGTAACATTAAAAAGTATCTACTAAGTGCTGTGTCACACGATATGCAATATTTTGGTGTAAAATATCACACTTAAACAAATACACAAAACAATAAAATATATAGTATGTTGGGTAATATACAAATTACATTCTATTTGAAGAAAATATCTAACAAACAGTATACTCTTCCCGATAAACCTTGATACATCGCCACTGTGTCGGCTGTATTTTTTCTACTAGTTATGCCTAATGCAGAAAGACAGGAATAAGCAGAGTAGAAAGCACCTGTCAGCTCTATTTCCCAGTATTCTTGATTAGCATGAAACATTCATAGGTTACTCAGTAACCTGGACTGAAACGCGCTTGTGTCCATGTGTGTATGTCTGTCTTCACAGGAAACAGAATGGGATGGCAGAGATTATTTCTTAATGGTTATATATGATTTCATGCAAAAGACAAATAATTTTAATAACGCCAGTAATACCATGGTGTTTGTGTAATACCTTCAAACCAGTGTTCTGTTATGACTGCCCCCCAGTATTATTCCCTGGAAAGCAGGATATCAATCAGATGATGTATTTGGTTTTTATATGGAAACTACGAATTACTAGCAGAGTGCTGGCTGTTATTCCAGAATTATTACTGATATATCTAACTGATATCAGTCTTACTTATTAGATATCGGATCCTCTGGCAATGCCCCAGGAAACAACAAAATCATATTTATATCAGCTTCTACTGTCTATAGCACATCTCCATTCATGCACAGTATCTGTCTATGAATACATCCATGTATCTATTTATCTGTCATTATATGTAATCCTTGTAGCACTTTTATGGCACATTAAGAATTTTGCTACTCAACAACTAAATCATCTGCATTGTTATCGAATCCACATGACTTTCCCAGTTGACTCTTTTTGAAGTCATTCTAGGTGTTTTATTTTTTTATATCTAGCACAGACTTCTGTTGAAAAATAATACATACATATAAAAGTGTTACAACAATTCTGTAATCGATCATGTCAAATGTGAAATACTTTCCTACAGAGATCAGAAGTGTTTTGTGGGCAGCCGTTCGCTCTGCAGTTCTATTATTTGTTTATTAAACAAAATTTTATTAAGACTGTTATTGGCGGCAAATTATTTCAATTGACAAAAATATGCAAATCAATGCTTACTTAAGATCTATATAAGGAAGGGCCAATATATATATATATATATATATATATATATATATATATATATTTTTTTTTTTTTTTTTTTTCTACAAAGACTGTCTTACTAGTATCCCTTATGTACTCTGCTGCAGCCTTGTGATGCACTGTAGGCACTTGTCAATCACATACACTAAAGTACCTGTATTTGTGCCTTTGTAAGTTATAATCTCCAAGAAAGCAGGCATGCTATATTTATTACATCATGCACCATACATTTTAACTTACATGGACTAAAGCCCGTAATTGTATCTGTCTTACTGTTTGTATTTATAAGCATGAGATTGCTAGAAGCAGTGTGTTCTTTTTGAGCTATGCTTTTCATGTGTTGCCTAAGCTTCGTCAAAATGATGACTATTTATCTAAGGAGATACTTTTATTTAACTTTTGTGCATTATACCATATCAGGCCTAGAAAACATTGCAGCTTTTATTATGTTACCTATAAATCAATGTGTCTATAGGTTTTACTCTATCACAGTATTACTATTGTTTTCATTACTATACAATTTAAATTTATTTTTCTTTACTTTTATAACAGCACAAATATCCACTTAAAAAAATAAGCATGTTTTAAAATTTCTTTTTTCCCTTCTTAAAATAACTAACTAGATTTTAGACTCCTAATATTTAGATGTTAATATTTTCTCTGGTGTCTCTTTTCCTTAACTTTTGAGTTCATGTCTATTTATTTTTTTTACAGTTCTTTGCAAGGTGTTACTACCTTTATATGCCCCACATAAATGATGTATTTAAAATATTTATTGTCTGGAGAGGATTGATCTTTTAATGTTAATTTAGGTCAAATAGAGCAGCAATCTACTTGTAAAGTTGGGGTTGCAGTAAAATTGGAATACTGTATACACTAAACAACAGATACAGACATGATAGATAGGAAAACATGTATCATGTCATTAATAATTAAGAAATATGATTTCCCAAGTGACATAAAATATACAGATTATTAATCTCCTTGGTATTAAAATAGCAAGGAACCTTGAAGTTTGGACACAAACATTCTCCTATCATCACTAAGTCAGACTGGTAGTTCCTAATTAAATATGACGCCTGTGTGACACTAATAAGGATTAAAGCAGTTTAAAGACCCTGAGTATATCAGTCAAACACATTAGCTTGGAAGTTGATAGCAGGCAGTTTTTTTTCCCTTCCTTATCACTTGCCAGGATTCTACCCCCTGACCCCATGTGTGTCTTAGAATACAGACATTGGCACTTGCACATCAGAAATGCACCAGCAGAGCATTTATGATGGAAAAAGAGAAGCGAGTCACATAGAGTATACAGCAAATGCTACAAAGCCTTGATCCACTACTATCCTCAGTGAGCCAGTCGAACAGCACAAGCATCACACTTAGAACAAGTCGCATTATTACCTGCCCTACGAATCAGTAGTGAAGAACAAAATGCAATTTGCTGCACAATAGCTCTCGACACAAACAGCAGATTTCAGCTAGTACAGAAGAGATGACACACTTACTGTAATGTCCCATGGAGAAGAGTTCCCATCGAGACAGTGCCACCGTTGCTTTCCACTCAATGCAAAGGGTTAATCATCAGGAAGACATAGCATACCATCTATTAGCAGGCAGCCCTCTTAGATAATACATATTTCCACATATGATAAATCCCGGGTAAACCTGTATTTCTATTTAAACACCTTGCAGAGTAAAGCCTAGCACTGCATCTGGTTGCCAAAGCACAATCAATATAGAAGGAGCAGTATTTTTATGATTGGAGAAGTTGTTGTGTTTTTGGTGGTGAAATTCATTATTTAGTATCTGAACCCTCAGCATTTCAGTATCATTTATTCATAAAGTCCCTTTTTGCCAGGAGGAAATGGATACAGCTATAGAGAGGGAGAGAGAGTGTGTAAGAGAGAGAGAGAGAGAGGGGAAGAGAAAGAGAGAAGGAATGGGAGTAAAGCGGATTGATGATATTGATCAGGTACTATCTTGAAACAAAGGCTAGGTGCTCTATTTTAGTTGACAACTGTGACAGATAAAAAACAAGCAAGTAAGGGGGAAGGCTAAGGCCTTGAACATCACAAGCTTTAAAGAACGTTTGAAGAAACCATTATGACAAGCAGGTCTAGGCAAGCTGCTGCAAACCATGTATTCAGAAGATTCATTAAAAAATGATGCTTTGTTTGCCTTGTGAATATGAGCTTTCTAGCTTGTGCAGTATACTTCCCTGTCAATGAAATTAGATTTTTAGATTGAACAATGTTGTGAAGTTTTGGGGAAAAAAAAAAAAAATATTAGAAACAAATAAACACTGCAATTTGTTAGGTCATTTTTTCTTAGAAAGAAATGTCTATCAAAGCTCAAAATAATGCAACTATTGGTATATAGGTTTTATATGTTTTTTTGTATGAAAAAAAAAAACTAGTGCAACACTGACATTATAATATACTCAAATTATATTAGCCTATAATCATTTATATATATATATATATATATATATATATATATATATATATATATATATAATAATATGTCATAAATATGTCAATAAATAATAAATATGTCAGAGCGCTCTGCATGTACATTTCATTAGTTATACATAACAAAAAAAGACATCGCTGAGAATTCACCATTCCCTGCACAAGCAAAGAGTGGCACAATTGCACACATTTTTTGACCCAAAAAAAACTTTGCACAAATTCTCGTTTTGTGCAAAAAATGGAGCTAGCAAAAAAAAGAAATAAAAAAATGGCATAATTTAGCAACTCTGCGTTAGGACATATTGTTATTGTAAATAAAAACAAGAATGTAAGTTTAATGTATATACAAACACATTTGAATGCATATATATATATATATATATATATATATATATATATATTGCATATATATTTTTTCATTGCAATATATATATATATATATATATATATATATATATAGGTTGTGATGATTTCAGATGGTTTTTAATGTTTTCTAATCATTAAATAAAATAATTTAGTTTAGTTGCATTGCTGCATTCATGGTGCAATGAGAATTAGATTATAGACTAGTGCAAACTTTCTTTCTTTTTTTATGTAAATATTTATTATTTATTCAAACTAACAGAAGCCTACCTTGGTAGAAGTGTCTTTTTTTGTGATCATATGTTTTGATTTAGGACCATATTTAAGATATAGAAGTTACACTATAACTGTGTGCCCATCATCTGAAAGTGATGATTGATTCATCCTGTGGACAGATTCTCCCAACTCAGCTGTTAATCTTTTCAGCTCCTCCAGAGTTACCATAGGCATCTTGGTTGCTTCTCTGATGTATTTTCCTTGACCTCCTTGTCAATTTGGGTGTGTGGCCTTGTCATGGTAAATTTCTAATGATTTTATGGTGCTTCATGAAACTTTCAAAGCTTAAGGTGTATTTTTACAACCTAAACCTGCTTTGTACTTTTACGCAAATTTATCCCTGACCTGTTTGGTGAGCCCCTTGGTCTTCATGCTGCTTTTCATTCAGTAATGCTCTCTAACAAACTCTGGGGTCCTTACAGAACAATGAATAAAATTTCATTGTGGACCTTATTTACTTCTTATGTGACATGCAAATGTGAGTTGTGAAAGTGATTAATCGCACCAGATCTTTGTGATGATACCTAAAGGCTAGTAATTGGCTACAGTCATGACATGGGGTATACGGGTGAGGTAAGGGAATAAACAGGTGAATATAGCAATTTTTATTCAACTCTGTAACAAAACTTAAACTTAAAACAAATATGGATAACTCATTTAACCCCTTAAAGGGGTACTCCGCCCCTAGACATCTTATCCCCTATCCAAAGGATAGGGGATAAGATGTCAGATCGCGGGGGTCCCACTGCTGGGGACCCCCGGGATCTCGGCTGCAGTACCCACCTCAATGGCTTTCGGCAACGCTGGAGGCTTCAGATCCCGACTACGCGAACAAAAGAGTGTGACGTCACGATTCTGCCCCCGTGTGACGTCACGCCCCGCCCCTCAATGCAAGTCTATGGGAGGGGGCGTGATGGCCATCACGCCCCCTCCCATAGACTTGCATTGAGGGGACAGGGCGTGACATCACACGGGGGCGGAGTTGTGACGTCACGCTCTTTCGCTCGTGTGGTCGGGATCCGAAACCTCCAGCGTTGCCGGAAACCGTTGAGATGGGTGCTGCAGCCGAGATCCCGGGGGTCCCCAGCAGCGGGACCCCCGCGATCTGACATCTTATCGCCTATCCTTTGGATAGGCGATAAAATGTCTAGGGGCGGAGTACCCCTTTAAGGACTAGGCCAATTTTCTTTGATGCCCTTTCGTTTCTTCTTTCTCACCCCTTAATAGCTAAAACACTAATGATGAAATTGAAAAAAAAAGCAATTTTGCTAATTCAGGGTGGTTTCATTTTTTTGCCATTAGCTGTGCAGTCAAACTAATCTAGATCCTTTAGATCATCACGGGTAAAACAATACCCAATTTGTATAGTTTGCACCATATTTTCTGAACATTTTTTCAGTATACCGGGCTGTTTGAGAACTTGTTCTGTAATCTGTTGCTTGAATTAATACCATTTTGGTATTGATCAGACTTTCTGATCGCTTTTTACTTCATTTTTTTCTGGGGTTTGGAATTTTTTTACGCTTACGCAGTTCACCATACAGGATGCGTAATGTTTTATTTTATTAGTCCAGATAATTATGTACATGGCAATACCAAATATGTAAATGTTTATTATTTTTTGATATTTTTTATATGGAAAATGGGAAAAGGGGGGTGATTTAAACTTTTAATATGGAAGGGGTGAATGGTTGCTTTTTTAACTTTTATTTAACTTTTTTTTTACACTTTATTAGTAAAGTAAATTTTTAGAGGACTTTTAGGAGGACTCATGAGATTTCTCATACAGATCAATGCAGTTCCATAGAACTCCATTCTTCTGTGCGATCTGTGCTCATTTGGTTGAGCCTTCTCCAGACAGGCTCAATCGAATGCAGATCTACAGACAGCACAGAAGGAGAGGTAAGCCCTCCGGCTAACCGGCTACCTCTACAGTGGATTGTCATCTGCGATGATGCTGCAGGGGATGGGGGGAGGCGGTTTTGGGTTAGAGGGTGATCCACCCCACTGGACCACCAGGGATGCATTAGAGGTCCCTTTAGATGCCGCTGTCAGCTTTGACAGCGGTGGTCTAAAGGGTCAACAGACGACTGTGGCGATTGCCACATGTCGGCTATTAGTGGTGGCCCTCAGCTACAGGAATAAGCTGAGGGCCACCCAATAAGGCGCAGGCTCGAGTCAGGAGCCCGCTCCATACACAATTAACGGCAAAATGACATGTATACACTTCATTGGCCATTAACAGGTTAAAGCTGCATAATAGGGGGACTGCATCTAAGAGAAAATTTATATGACATGTGAGGAATAGTACAATCATGTTTTCTTACTGAATCCATATAAATACAAGAGAAAAGTAGAATTAGATCACCAATATCCTTGATCTGTGGTGTGCCTATGCATAGCACTAAACAGTATTAGCAATCAATAGAATGCTATAAATAGTCTGTGGAAATGTCCAAACTATTAAGATATCATTGATCCCATACAGTAAATGGCATAAACATAAAAAAATTGCCAATGTCCAAAATTGCTGATTTTTGGTCACATCACATCAAATTCACTGGTGCAAGAAAGTTAAACAGATTTGTAAATGACTTCTATTACTACTAAATCTTAAACCTTCCAGTACTTATCAGCTGCTGTATGCTCAAGAGGAAGTTGCATAGGCCTTTTCAGGCTGACCACAGTGCTCTCTGCTATCACCTCTGTTTGTTTCAGTAACTGCCCAGAGCAGGAGTAAGTCCCCGTAGAAAATCTCTTCTGTCCGAGACAATTCCTGATACACACAGAGGTAGCAGCAGAGAGCACTATGGCCATACTGGAAAAAGCTTTAGAACTTCCTCTGGAGCATACAGCAGCTGATAAGGTTGTGTTCTCAAGGCAAATATGGGCTATGTCCTGTTTTTTTTTTCACTGGCATTCATTACATTCATTACTGTCAGAGCTGGTCATGTGGCCAGTACCGGAGACCGTATCTCCAAAAGGATATAGATACTCTAGAGAGAGTTCAGAGAAGAGCTACTAAACTAGTACATGGATTGCAGGATAAAACTTACCAGGAAAGGTTAAAGGACCTTAACATGTATAGCTTGGAAGAAAGAAGAGACAGAGGGGATATGATAGAGACTTTTAAATTCATAAATGGAATCAACACGGTAAAGGAGGAGAGCATATTTAAAAGAAGAAAAACTAACACAAGAGGACATAGTTATAAATTAGAGGGGAAAAGGTTTATGCAGTAATATCAGGAAGTATTACTTTACTGAGAGAGTAGTGGATGCATGGAATAGTCTTCCTGCAGACATGGTTGCTGCAAATACAGTGAAGGAGTTTAAACATGCATAGGATAGGCATAAGAATATCCTTCATATAAGATAGGGCCAGGGACTATTCATAGGATTCAGATTATTGGGCAGACCAGATGGGCCAAAAGGTTCTTATCTGCCGACACATTCTATGTTTCTTCTGCAGCAGGCATGGGGATTATGGGGAAAGTATAAATAAATGGTTGGACCTCCAAAAAATATGAATTTCTTTATATATCAGAAATATTAGCTTATATTATTATTATTATTATTATCTATAACGTGTTAGCAAAGGAGCCAAAAGAAGGTTATCTGAAAAACCTACAGAGCTAAATATAGTTAGCCAAATATATGTAGTCAAATTTCATTATATCTACTTACTCCTTTAATCTTTGGCTAAATCTTATTCATGGTAGCCTGGAGCCATAAAATGACTGTCTCAGACTATACAAGGGTTATGTAGCAAGTAAAGAACATTCCAAACAACCAATGATTTCCAGACAGACAATAAGAGAATGTGCACCCTGATATCTAAAAAGATTTTAAGGCACCAGTTTACAGTTATCCCTTGTGTTGGACAGTGACAGGCACAGTCGTCGGGGATTGCTATATTCCCCCAAGGAACCTGTCATATATTGACATCAGGTTCCAAGAAGCACATATTTAACATAGAAGAAGCTAAGTGACATATGAAGTACCAGGAGATAAGTACTTCTTATAGGGCCTGGATTTTTATAGGATAAAAGGCAGGCTTGGTAGTGTGGCTTTTCATTTTGCTACCTGGGGCCACTCCACATTTTCACATAAGCCCAGAACAACACAGGTGCTTGAAACAGCTTATGACTGAGCTTTAAAACTAGGGGAGAGTCAGTCTGCCTCAATAGGCTGTGTAAGGAACTTGAAATCCTGAGGTCTGCTAGCCTCTCAGGGGACAATTAACAGTGTGGGAGGTAACACATTTAAAGTTTGTTTTGTCGGATGGCAAAAAGTATTAGCCACTAGCATAGTGAGGGTAATTTTAAGTGTTTAGTTAGTGCTGGACAAGTAGGTTTTGTTTTGTGCCAAATGACTACGGCTTTATTTTGTATTTGAAAATAAAGAGCAGAAGAAGCCCTGCAGTTGAACTGTGTCACAGTCCCAGACTTCCACACTTGGAATACAAGCCATGCTAAAACAGTCCAACCTCCTTAACCTGTTGGGGACAGAGGGCATACAGATACACCCTCGCATCTCGGTACTTAAGGGCGGATGGCGCACCTGTACGCCCTTGTCCGGTTCCCAGGGTTTGAAACGTGCTCATGAGCTGAGCACGCTTCAAACCCGGTGGGTCCCAACTGCTATCAGCAGCCAGGACCCAGGGTTAATGCAGGGCATCACCGATTGGGCCAGTGCCCGGCATTAACCCTTTAGATGCCGTGATCAAAGTTGATTGCGGCATCTAAACTGAAATTAAAAGTATCCCGGCAGCTCAGCGGAGCTGATCAGGACCATCATGGGGAAATTGTAATGTCCTGATCAGCTGAAAAGATGGCAGGAGGGTTGCCGTCTGATCAGTGATCTTCTGCTCCCAGCCTGCAATGCAGGCTGGAGCAGCAGAGCGACGATAACACTGATCAATGCTATGCTATGGCAAAAATTGCATGTTTTAGCCCCCCATGGAACAAAAAATAAATAAATGTTTAAAAAAAGTTTATAAAAGTTAATTAACCCCTTCCTAATAAAAGTTTGAATCCCACCCCTTTTCCCATTTTGTAAATAAAATAATAAAATAAAAATAATCATATGTGGTCCTGCCACATGCATAAATGTCCAAACTATTAAAATATAAGGGTAGTTTAACTGCTTGGTTGATGACGTACACGTAAAAAAATACCAAAGTCCAAAATTGTGCATTTTTGGTCACTTCATATACCATATAAAAAAATTATAAAAAGCAATCAAAAAATCCCATCAAAACAAAAATGGTACCAATAAAAATTACAGACCATGGCGCAAACAATTAGCTCTCATACATCACCGTATGTGGAAAAATAAAAAAGTTATAGGGGTCAGAATATGACAATTTAAACATACTAATTTTGGTGCATGTAGTTATCGTTTTTTTAAAGTAGTAAAATAAAATAAAACCTAAAAAATTGGGTATCCTTGTAATCATATGGACCTACAGAATAAATATAAGGTGTCATTTTTACCAAAAAATGCACTGCATAGAAATGGTGACCCCCAAAATTATAAAATGGCGTTTTTCTTATTACGTTTTTTTTTTGTTTCATCACTTATGTTAGAAAATAAGTGATGTCATTACAAAGTAAAATTGGTGATGCAAAAGACAAGCCCTTATATGAGTCTGTAGGTGCAAAATTGAAAATGTTATGCTTTTTAGAAAGAGAGGAGGAAAAAACAAAAGTGCAAAAATGAAAATTGGCCTTAAGGTCAAAATGGGCTTTGTCCCCTAGGGGTTAATATACTTAGTTAGGAATAACTTGTTTAATAATAATAATAATAATAATTATATATATATATATATATATACATATATATATATATATATATATATATATGCACTTAGATACCTTACTTCACCCTCTATGGTGACTTTTTACAGTCTTCTCATGTTTGTATCTGCAGGCTGCAGCTGTTTTTTTCAGCCTGTGGGAGGGTCAACTTGCTTGGCTCTCGATGTAAAACCTTGAACAAGCTGAAATGTCTGGTAAGTCCACTATAAAAGAGGATCCTCTCTAGTGGGCTGAGGTTCTAATACAATGTTAACCAAATTCTATCACAAGGATCCTAAGGTCTAGAAGAGCACAAACCCAGGTAAAGCTGACTTTTGTGCCAATAAATATCCAATATTTTTATGACTTAATTAATAACTAACCTAATAAACCAGGCAGAGCACCTATTTTCTTTAAAGTTAACCGTGGAGTATATAATGCCATTTAGATTGAAAACTCTTAAGGACTCGGTCCTTATTACTTCGCCTCATTGCTTGCTGAGATAGCAATTTTTAAGAGAAAACAACGCAGCATTTACCCACTTATATACAAAAAATACCTACAATTCACAACAGACACCAAATGGAAAATCACAGATTTAATCTTTATTAGAAAATCACATAGAAACAATTAAAAGGGACAACAACAATCAGACAAATCTGACTGCTGTGAGAGGTAATATCAAGTATTACATGACCCTACAGGGCCACCCATATATATTACATATACATAAGTTACATATAAAAGTGCTATGCATCAATCTTGAAATTCAAGTGCAAAGATGGTAATCACAAGGGATCTGGTTACTGAGTCGGCATATGAAAATGGGAAATAAAGGTAATTTAAACCCGCAAAGGTATTAGATTAGTTCACAACCATACATGAACCATTTTTCCTCCAGGATCACTAGTAGGTATATACAGACATTTCCCACATAACATCAACAGGCCCAGTTGCAAACTCTTTGCAAATACCCTCACAGTTCATCAGTACCCCAATGCCGTTTCAGCATTAGGCTTCCTCAGGGAGTCAAAACACTAGTGGTTGAGATGGTATTGAAGCATTTCAGCAGCCAATCAGAGAAGCATATATATTAAAGAAAATCTGTTATCGGTATCACCAGCACTAACCTGTCACCTGTGGTAGTGCGGGTGATACTGACCAAAATGATACTTACCGCATCTTGATTCGTCGCTCCATTCTTCCGTAATTCTTCTTTTTCTGCATATGCAAATTAGTTGCTTGCGGCATGCAAGGATGCTGGAATGAAGATAAGCCGTATGCCGTATGGTTGTGAACTGATCTCATACCTTTGTGGGTTTAAATGACCTTTATTTCAAATTTTCATATGACAACTCTGTCACCACATCCCTTTTGATTACCATCTTTGCACTTGAATTTCAAGATTGATGCATAGCACTTTTATATGTAACTTATGTATAGTGGCCCTGTAGGGTAGATTTTTTGCCTATATGCACTTTAACTTGATGTACTACTTGATAATACCTCTCACAGCAGTCAGATGTTTGTCTGATTGTTGTTGTCCCTTTTAATTGTTTTTATGTGATTTTCCAATAAAGATTTATTTTGTGATTTTCCATTTGGTGTCTGTTGTGAATTGTAGGTATTTTATTTCAAATATTGGTCTCACACTGGACACTCATATATGTGTCATACTGGACACTCATATATATTAAGATTTGGCCTGTATGCTTTGGGTTACATTTATATACAATGATACCATGGATACATATCTAGTGCAGGGAGAGAGCACAGACCAGGTGTGCGGGGGAGTATTACTAGTGGCCAACAAGTTTCTATGCAAAGATGCTTCTTCCAGCATTGTTTGGTGAGGCCTCTGCTCTCCTACTGCATTATGCCTCACTGCATTTGGGTTGTGATCATGCACCAGATACCAGTCTCTTTAAAGGTGTACTCCGGCGCTTAGACATCTTATCCCCTATCCTAAGGATAGATGATAAGATGCCTGATCGCGGGGGTTGCTCCGCTGGGGACCCCCGTGATCTTGCACGACACACCCTGTTAAAATCAGTCCCTGGAGCGTGTTCGCTCTGGGTCTGATTACTGTCGATCACGGGGCCGGAGCATTGTGACGTCACGGCTCTGCCCCCGTGTGACGTCGCACTCCGCCCCTCAATGCAAGCCTATGGGAGGGGGTGTGACATCACACGGGGGCGGAGTCGTGACATCACTATCTTCCATTCCCGTGGTCGGGAGCCAGAACCTCCAGCACTGCCGGAAGCAGACACAGGTGGGTGCTGCATGCTATATTGCGGTGGTCCCCAGCGGCGGGACGCCCGCGATCAGACATCTTATCCCCTATCCTTTGGATAGGGAAAAGATGTCTAGGGGTGGAGTACCCCTTTAAGGGTTGGTGCGTGTAACATTTCCTTAGACTCTGCTTCTTTTTTTGGCTCTGAAACAAATCTGTTAGAGATCTAGTGGGTTCATGACTCAATGTAGCCATCATTTCATGTTATTTTTCCAAATTTAAAGCAGCATGTTTGTTGGCAGTATCTAAATAAAGATTAAAAAAAGGTTAAAAAAAAGATTTCAAAAATAATTTCTGTCAATAGATTCTCACTTAGATAAAAGGTTTGGAAATGTATTTATTATCTATCTGTGAATAAAACTTGACCTGGGAGAGCAGGATACAGGACCTGCAGATCCGGTCACATGCACTTCAGTCACAAAAAGGATCAGTGGATGCAAGGAGAAAACGGGAAAGAGTAAAGACTACATTATGGTAGGAAAATTCAGTGAAGGAGGACTGATTGCACAAGCACGGAGAAGGTGAGCGCTTCCAATTTTCTTCGTATTTTTGTTGAAGACTACATTATGTTACATACAGGTTTTGGAGCACAGGAAAATGGAACAAGAATTGAAGGAATAATTATAGACCTAACACTGAGCTCTGAAGGTTTCAAATATTGACAAGGCTTAAAAATAATGCAACTGACATCAACAAGAAAGACAGGTTATGTAGGTCCTGTGGGCATTGCTTAGCTGAGGTTTTCTTTGGTCAAAATATTTAATTATTTTAGGATTGCCAATATGCCGCATCAGTGTAATATATAAAACATTTTTGCAGCATTCTAGGAACTATAGCAAAGAAGGTTGCCCATTTTTGTAAATTTACTTATCATACAATAAATTAATCTATCGTTTACCATGAATTTTATTTCTGACATTTACCCAAGGGAAAGGTAGCACACACAGTTGTTCTGGAGGTACAAGAGAAGCCCCTCACCACTCATTATTGATCAAAGTTTTGTGACCTCTAAAGAAAAACACAAAACATAAGTGGACTTAAGATCACGAGAACAGAGAGATACCCAGAAGCTATATAAGCCACTGCTGGTGTTCTCTATTTAACATCTGTTTCATGGCTGCAAAAAGGCTGTTCTTTGAAAGGCTATAACTTCCAGTTATTTAGTCTGGACCCTTAGTTTACTAAATATAACATAAAGTCATTGGGCATACATTTTTATTTCCAATAATAAACCAACAAATGTGTTAAAATATATTTGTATTATAAGTCAATAACCTTCATGTAGGAAGTCAAGATAAAATGTTCAAATATTACAGACTTCACATTTCTTTTATATCACAGTAAAAGTTATCACATCATATAGTTCTGCCATTTAGTCTATTTATAAATCTGTCTGCTTCTGTATCATCTGTATTGGCTGTACAAAAATGGGTACTCTGTATTGGCTGTAAAAATGGGTACTCCACTGGCCAGCATTCAGAACATTTAGTTCTGAACGCTGTGTTTCGCACTCCGGAGGTCAGCCATGCCCCCTCAATGCAAGTCTATGAGAGGGGGCTTGGTGGCCCCGCCTTAAAGAGACCCTTTGTTCACATTGTGTGAGCAATCGGCAGGAGAAAGTGGGCATTCCCCAGCAGGCGCGAAGTCATTGAAGCCTGTGAGAGCTGTGACTCACCATGCCTCTCACGCACTTCCTGCCAGGCTGGGAGGAGACCAAACTAACTGTTTGACTTGCGCAGGGAACAGAACAGAGCCACCTAGTGGTCATTTTTTCAATCACATTAAAAACATATTAAGGTTGAGAATTTTAACAGCAAGTAAAGAGAAAAGTGTTTTGTAATTACATAAGGAACAATATATTAAAAGTTTAGTATGGTGACAGGTACTCTTTAAAGTCAAATGAACAGTAATATGACCTCCCCCCATTTATATCAATGGTCTGATCCTTATAAGACAGAGGGGGGGGGGGGGGGTTGGAAGGACAGGAGCTCTGCTTTCAGAGAGTGTGACATGACATGACAGCTACAAGCCAGGCAGCTCAGCTGATATAGAAAGATCTTTGCACTATGGCTAAAAACATTACAATACTACATACATTCATTTCTTTCGCTGGACAAAACGTTCAAGCATTGCCCACCAATATGTCTACAACTGCAAAGAGCATTATTTCTGCTTAGCCTTTCAAACCAATGTCCCATTAGCCTCTTGCCTTTTGAAGTTAAGCATCACATCCATGTCCCTAAATCTTGAAAGTCATAAGGCCTTTTGTACAAGGGGTTTTGCACGTAATACCATGCTGCTCTCATCCTCAGGTCTCCTTCCACTTGTCTTTTCTTTCTAGGATAAACTATAAACATTGATCAGTCAACTACTTATATGCCTTTGTCAACAGGTGAGACAAATAAAATATCACACAATGTTTTTTTATGATATTTAAAAATTCTTCATTACATTAAAAACAGGGACACATACTGGCTGCACACAATTACATGTTGGGTTCTCTCCATTGAGCTTGGACTTCAAAACAATTCCTGTACATAGTTTGTACTGCATTAACAACATTTTAACATTTGTTGGAAAATATTGTATCAGGTCTTTACCTTAGGCTCTATGGGGGAATTAATCAAGACATATGCTGTTCTTCATAAAAAAGATATCCTGGAATAGATGCCTATAAGTTATAAATACATTTGGGGCACCACTTACCATCTGTGCGCCATTTGCTGAAATCTACACTAACAAGAGATGCTGTAGATTTCTGTTATAACTTACAGCAATGTACTGGCATGAATTATAATAAATTATATTGTTTTGCAAAAACATCAACAGAAACGCCCAAACAGCTGTACAGCGTTTTTTTGCATTCTAAAAGCAGCAGCCAGATGTTAGCTGCAAATCATTAGGGATTTATGAAATGCCATACCAGCTTGGTGTTTTTGGTTTTTCTCTCAACTTTTGGCATTTTTCTGCATATTTGGGCTCAGTGGCAGTTTTTAAAATCGCAGCATGTTGAGACTTTGATGTTTTATCACTAAAATCTTGGCATTTCTCTACCACAGAAGTCCATTGGAGGAGATAAAACTGAATTAAAAATGCAACGTTTTGCATTGATGTTTTTTTCCTGGCATCTTTACATCTTTTTTTTTTTAATAAAGAGCTAAAAAAAATGGTGGACCCAGGAAGTGGATACATTTCCAAAGGTAAAAATAATGCAATTTCCACACAAAGGTAAAAATGTCAGACAAAAACTTTAAATGCAGTGATAGTCTTTAAAACGCTTTTATTTTATTTTTATTTAATTTTTGTGGCCAAAAATGAACTGGCAAAAATCAAGTGGAAACATAGCCTTATGAAGGTACTCTCTGTCAGGCATTGCTAACATGGAAAGGGGCACTGCATATGGGGGTGCTCTGGCGCTGTTTAATAGACTCCAGCCCTGTTAATATTGGAATTCTTGCCCGGTTAATGGAATTGCTCTGTCTGTTATATCTGTGGTTGGAGCTTACATGCAAAACATTAAATTTTTAACCTAATTGGCTAACTGCTTTGAGGCACCAAAATGAATATTTCTGCATTATTGTTAAACCTAGAGGGGTAACTAAGCCTCAATAAATACCAGTTACAGGTTCCCACTTACCAAGAGTAATTTATAAGGTTAATGTTTCCTAATGTGGCAGAAGGACTTTGGGCTCCCCTATAAAACACCAGGGCTTAGATGTGACTGTTACCACTAATCCTCCTACAAATGCTCTTGTGATTAAATCACACTTACCCGAGTACATTAAGCTCTAGCATACATTTGGGTGTATATTTTTACCCTCTAGAAGGAAACCAGCATTTTAGGCTTTCATTTGCCTTTTAAAGTCTTGAAAACTAGTTTTGGTAAATTTATTATTAACTTACATGCAATTTTATTACTTTAAAAAACAGTACTAATTCAGGACATCATTGTTGGTGATAGCACTGACAATAATATCCTTTAGTATTCTACATATATTGAATTTAGTTGACATGGACAGTGTGTTCCTCTGTATGTGGAAGAATAGCTGTCCATAGCAGATTTGTTTTCACTGAATAATCTTAAGGCAGATGCAAATCTATGACAGGCCCCTTTACCCACTATGGACCATTTATAATATTGGTGTTGTCTTATGTGGCAGAGGTTTTCAGGATTTCCTAAGTCTTTAACAGGTGATATAATTGTAGCAATGCCTAATGCACTTACTATAACTGAGGAAATCCTAAAAACATGACCTGTTTGAGGAACGCACTTGGGAAACACTGAACTAGTTGTTTATCTTCCAGTATTGTTACTTATTTATTTATTTATTTCTCATGCATTTATTTATATCCCGACCTTATATCCCATCCTCATATCCCAACCTCATATCCTGTCCTTATATCCCGACCTCCTATGCCGTCCTCATATCCCGTCTTCATATCCCATCTGTTACGCCGAGCGCTCCGGGTCCCCGTTCCTCCCCGGAGCGCTCGCCTCATCTTCGTTGTTGCAGCGCCCCGGTCAGATCCACTGACCGGGTGCGCTGCGGTCCCGCCTTCAGCCGGGGTGCGATTCGCGATGCGGGTAGCGCCCGCTCGCGATGCGCACCCCGGTCCCCGTACCTGACTCGCTCTCCCTCGGTCCTGTCCCGGCGCGCGCGGCCCCGCTCCCTAGGGCGCGCGCGCGCCGGGTCTCTGCGATTTAAAGGGCCAGTGCACCAATGATGGTGCCTGGCCCAATCTTCCCAATTAGCTTAATTGGCTCCCTCCTGTGCACTTCCCTATATCTAGTCACTTCCCCTGCACTCCCTTGCCGGATCTTGTTGCCTTAGTGCCTAGTGAAAGCGTTCCCTAGTCTGTTCCTAGTCCGTGTTCCTGACCTCCTGCCGTTGCCCCTGACTACGATCCTTGCCGCCTGCCCCCGACCTTCTGCTACGTCCGACCTTGCTTCTGCCTACTCCATTGTACCGCGCCTATCTTCAGCATCTTCAGCAGCCAGAGAGGTAAGCCGTTGCTAGTGGATACGACCTGGTCACTACCGCCGCAGCAAGACCATCCCGCTTTGCGGCGGGCTCTGGTGAAAACCTGTAGTGGCTTAGAACCGGTCCACTAGCGCGGTCCTCGCCATCCCTCTCTGGCACAGGGGATCCACTACCTGCCAGCCGGCATCGTGACAGTAGATCCGGCCATGGATCCCGCTGAAGTTCCTCTGTCAGTTGTCGCTGACCTCACCACGGTGGCCGCCCAGCAAGCCCGACTGATCGCCCTTCTAACCCGTCAGCTGTCGGAAATGTCCACCATTTCGCACCAACTTCAGTCGCAACTTCTCCAGCAATCTTCTCCTCCGCCAGCTCCTGCACCTCCTCCGCAGCGAGTGGCCACTCCTAGCCTCTGCCTGTCCTTGCCGGACAAATTTAATGGGGACTCTAAGTATTGCCGTGGCTTTCTTTCGCAATGTTCCCAGCACTTGGAGATGATGTCGGACCAGTTTCCTACTGAAAGGTCTAAGGTGGCTTTCGTAGTCAGCCTTCTGTCTGGAAAAGCCCTGTCATGGGCCGCACCGCTCTGGGACCGCAATGACCCCGTCACTGCCTCTGTACACTCCTTCTTCTCGGAAATTCGAAGTGTCTTTGAGGAACCTGCCCGAGCTTCTTCAGCCGAGATTGCCCTGCTGAACCTGGCCCAGGGTGTTTCTTCCGTTGGCGAGTACGCCATTCAGTTCCGTACTCTTGCTTACGAGTTGTCTTGGAATAGTGAGGTTCTCTGCGCGACCTTTAAAAAAGGCCTATCCAGCAACATTAAAGATGTTCTGGCCGCACGAGAGACTCCTGCTGACCTACATGAACTCATTCACCTTGCCACTCGCATTGACATGCGTTCTTCCGGATGGCGTCTGGAGCTCCGCCTGGATATGGACTTTGTTCGCACGAAGCGTTTTTTCTCTCCGGCTCCTCTCCCCTCTGGTCCTCTGCAATCTGTTCCTGTGCTTCCCGCCGCGGAGGCTATGCAAGTTGACCGGTCTTGCTTGACACCTCAAGAGAGGACACTACGCCGCATGGAGAATCTTTGCCTGTACTATGCCGGTACCGAACTCTTCCTGAAGGATTGTCCTATCCGTCCTCCCCGCCTGGAAAGACGTACGCTGACTCCGCACAAAGGTGACACAGTTCTTGATGTCAACTCTGCTTCTCCACGCCTTACTGTGCCTGTGCGGATATCTGCCTCTACCTTCTCCTTCTCTACTATGCTCTTCTTGGATTCCGGATCTGCAGGAAAATTTTTTTTGGCCTCTCTCATCAACAGGTTCTACGTTCCTGTGACCAGTCTCGCCAGACCCCTCTACATCTATTGTTTTTACAATAAAAGATTGGACTGTCTCGTACGTTTCCACACAGAACCCCTCCTAATTTGCATCGGACCTCATCACGAAAAAATTGAGTTTTTCTTTCTCAGGTTCTTTGGCCCCAAGAAGAGGGGGAGACCCAAGGGGGGGGGTACTGTTACGCCGAGCGCTCCGGGTCCCCGTTCCTCCCCGGAGCGCTCGCCTCATCTTCGTTGTTGCAGCGCCCCGGTCAGATCCACTGACCGGGTGCGCTGCGGTCCCGCCTTCAGCCGGGGTGCGATTCGCGATGCGGGTAGCGCCCGCTCGCGATGCGCACCCCGGTCCCCGTACCTGACTCGCTCTCCCTCGGTCCTGTCCCGGCGCGCGCGGCCCCGCTCCCTAGGGCGCGCGCGCGCCGGGTCTCTGCGATTTAAAGGGCCAGTGCACCAATGATGGTGCCTGGCCCAATCTTCCCAATTAGCTTAATTGGCTCCCTCCTGTGCACTTCCCTATATCTAGTCACTTCCCCTGCACTCCCTTGCCGGATCTTGTTGCCTTAGTGCCTAGTGAAAGCGTTCCCTAGTCTGTTCCTAGTCCGTGTTCCTGACCTCCTGCCGTTGCCCCTGACTACGATCCTTGCCGCCTGCCCCCGACCTTCTGCTACGTCCGACCTTGCTTCTGCCTACTCCATTGTACCGCGCCTATCTTCAGCATCTTCAGCAGCCAGAGAGGTAAGCCGTTGCTAGTGGATACGACCTGGTCACTACCGCCGCAGCAAGACCATCCCGCTTTGCGGCGGGCTCTGGTGAAAACCTGTAGTGGCTTAGAACCGGTCCACTAGCGCGGTCCTCGCCATCCCTCTCTGGCACAGGGGATCCACTACCTGCCAGCCGGCATCGTGACACCATCCTTATGTCCCGTCCTCATATCCCAACCTCATATCCCATCTACATATCCCAACCTCACATCCCGTCTTCATATCCCATCCTCATATCCCATCCTCATATCCCGTCCTCATATCCCATCCTCATGTCCCGACCTCATATCCATCCTTATGTCCCATCCTCATATCCCAACCTCATCTCCCGTCCTCATATCCCAACCTCATATCCCGTCCTCATATCCCGACCTCATACCCCGTCCTCATATCCCGACCTCATATCCCGTCCTCATATCTTGACCTCATACCCCAACCTCATATCCCAACCTCATATCCCGTTCTCATATCCTGTCCTTATGTCCCATCCTCATATCCTGTCCTCAGGTGGGACTGGTTTGTGATGAAGATATTGAAAGAAGCTGTTAATAGAAGGGGATGTGACCGATGCACAAAAAGGGTAGATAATTAAAGGGGTTGGGCTTAATCAGTGGGTGTGCCTTTGTGATATGGGGTGTGGCTTGCAAGCTGGATTGACACATTCACCAGGAGATGCAGAGCGGAGCTTGTGGAGTTAGGTAACGGAAGTCCCATATACTTGCATGGGACTTGAAACAAAAACCCATGTTTTATATAAGGGTGTAGGTAAGGGTTAAATTAACTATCATAAATTTTTATTTGACATATAAGTAATATGTGTACCAGGTATTATTGAAATATCTCCAGCCGTACGGAAGTTATGCGGGAACATACATTTCCCATAGATTTGCATGGGACTTTAAAACCAAAACCCTGACACTCACAAATGGGGTGGTTAAGGGTTAAATTAACTATCCTATATTTTAAGTTGACATATAAGTAATATGTGACCAAGTATTATCGAAATATCTCCAGCCGTTTGGAAGTTATGCAGCAACATACATTTCCCATAGACTTGTATGGGACTTTAAACAAAAACCTCGACCCTCAAAATGGGGGTGAGTAAGGGTTAAAATTTGACATATAAGTAACGTGTGCCAAGTTTAATGTTAATATCTTTAGCCCTTTGCTGGAACATACACACATACACACACACATACACACATTGGCCCTCATTTACTAAAGGAGAACCAACCTGTTTTTCTCAGTTATTGCGCCCAAAATTTGGTCGCATCCCGCGTGCGACCAAATCTGCGCCCAAAATTTATGCGCACAACCTACATTTTCAAAAACACTCGGAGAGTTTAATTTAACCTACAAAATGGATGTGGTTTACTTAAAAATGGGCATTAACCCGACAAAATGGAAAAATCACTCGGAGTAATTGTGAAATCACTCTGAAAAAAAGTGTGATTTCTCAACTCTGAAAAACCGACATCCCAGGGGTCGAGTGAAAATGGAAAAATTGAGTGTTTTTGAGGAAGGGACAGCTGACCATTGTGGTTCATGATTAAATTACTTGTTTTATACTTTAAAAGCATTTTTAACCCCTCAATGCTTTTATGATTAAATTATGTGATAGATTTTTTAATTTATATATATATATATATATATATATATATATATTTTTTTTTTATATATATATTTTTAATAAACTTTTGGGTTGTTAACCCATTAACAATCATGAATTTAAAGTTACATCCTTGTGCAGAGCACTTTACTTTATTTATTTGGTTTAATTTTTATTTTTCCAGTGCAGCACTTTTTATTCCCGTGCGACAAAATGTAATATTGTGCGACACAAAAAAAAACGACACATGCGACAGATTAGTAAATCACAAGGGAAAAAAGACGAGTACACTGAAAAAAAAAAACCTAACCGACACTCCAGTCTTTGTAAATGAGGGCCATTGGCCCTGATTTACTAAAGTCCAACCGACTTTTTTTCTCGGTTTATGCACCTAAATTTTTGTCGCACTATTTCTGCGGCCAAATTTTATGCCGCACAACCTACACTTTTGAAAACACTCGGAGTGTTTTTTTTTTTTTACTCTTAAATGGGCGTGGTTAAACCAAAAATGGGCGTGTTCCTGACAAAAATCCGAACGTACTCGGAGTACTTTAAAAATCACTCCAGAAAAATCGTGAGTTTGGCTCACAGAATAACCAAAAGCCAAGAGGGTAAAAATAAAAAAATGGAGTGATTTGTAACAAGGGACTGTTTACCATTGTGGTGTGTTAAAGTAACTTGTTTTCTAACCTGAAAACATTTTGTACAGTTAAACACTTTTATGAATAAAATAGTGAATGCTTTTGTGATAGTTAATGTTTCTTTTTTTTTCTTTATAACAAAATTGCAATATTAGGTTTAAATCAATTCAACACCCAAGCTGATAAACAAGGATCATTGTTGTAATGTTTGAAAAATTATAACACATGAATACTTTTGATTCATGGAAACATTTTTAAACAAACAAGTCTAAACCATTTTGACTCACAACTAATTTCTTTAGCTCGGAGTTTGTGCGACACAATTGACTAGTGCGACACAAAAAAACGTGCGACACAAAAATAACTGACATGTGCGAAAGAATAATAAATAAGCCTGAAAAAAAAGAAGAGTGATATTGAAATCACTCCAGAATAAATACGCCATTGGCCCTGATTTACTAAAATCCGAGTGTTCTTTCTGGAGTGTTTTAGATTTCACTCATCTTTTTCTGGGAGATGATTTACTAATGTTTTGCACATGTCGGTTCATTTTCTGTCGCATGTTTTTTTTTTTTTTTGCGTTGCATGGGAAAATGTGTCGCACATACTCCGAGTTAAAAGAAAAAAACAAAAAAAATGGGTATAGAATACAAATCATCAATAGCATATGCCAAACCAAACAAGCAAAACACAAGATTTAACGTGAATTAAGCAACAAAATAGAACTAAAAAAATAAATGGACTTAGACCATCTAATATAGGAGTTTAAAAACACCTTCCCCCCCCCCAAAAAAAAAAAATTAAAAAAAATATACAATTAAAGGCATATTTTAAAGTTTAAAATGCATTGCATATTCTAAAAATCCTTGTGTAAACTGTAAAACAATGAAAAAAAAAGAAAAGAAAATAGTTTAAGAGCTCCCCACCACATTAAGCAGTGCCTTAGCCAAAATTAATCGCTTTTGGTAGTTTTTACACATCCTCTTGGCTGTCGGTTATTCTTTGAGCCAAACTCACACTTTTTCAGGAGTGATTTTGGAAGTACTCTGAGTAATTTCAGCTTTTTGTCGGGAAAACGCCCATTTTTTGGTTAACCACGCCCATTTTCTTGTAATAAAAGTTTTTTCAAAAGTGTAGGTTGTGCAGTGTAAAATTTGGGCGCAGAATTAGTCGCACAGATGGTGCGACAAAAATTTTGCCGCATAAACCGAGAAAAAAAAGTCAGTTGGACTTTAGTAAATCAGGGCCATTGAGTTTTATATATATACTAGCTGAGTACCCGGCGTTGCCCGGTTTTTCCTTCCTCATCCTTGTTGGGGAGGAAAATCAACAGAGGAGGAAGCTTTTGACTTCATATCCAATCCCCATATATTGTTGTCATATCCCAACCCCATATCCTGTCCTCCTACCCCGACCTCCTATCTCAACCTCCTATCCTGTCCTCCTATCCTGTCCTCCTATCCCGTCCGCCTATCTCCACCTCCTATTTCCCCCTCATATCCTGACCTCCTAACTCGACCTCCTAACCCACACTCCTATCCCAACCTCCTACCCCATCCTCTTATCCCCTCCTCCTATCTCGACCTCCTATCCCGACCTCCTATCCCGTCCTCCTATCTCCACCTCCTATCCCCTCCTCTTATCCCGTCCTCCTAACTCGACCTCCTATTCCGACCTCCTATCTTGACCTCCTATCCTGTCCTCCTATCCCGACCTCCTATCCCGACCTCCTATCCCGTCCTCCTATCCCATCCTCCTATCCCGTCCTCCTATCCCGTCCTCATATCCTGATCTCCTAACTCGACCTCCTATCCCGACCTCCTATCCCATCCTCCTATCCCCTCCTCCTATCTCAACCTCCTATCCCGACCTCCTATCCCGTCCTCCTATCTCGACCTCCTATCCCGTCCTCATATCCCGACCTCATATCCCGACCTCCTATCTCGACCTCCTATCTCGACCTCCTATCTTGACCTCCTATCTCGACCTCCTATCCCGACCTCCTATCCCGACCTCCTATCCCATCCTCCTATCTCGACTTCCTATCCTGACCTCCTATCCCGACCTCCATTCCCATCCTTCTATCCCGTCCTCCTATCTCGACCTCCTCTCCCGACCACCTATCCTGACCTCCTATCCCGTCCTCATATCCCAACCTCCCATCCCATTCTCAAATCCCGTTCTCAAATCCTGACCTCCTAACTCGACCTCCTATCCCGACCCGTAATATGTGCACCAGGTATTGAAATATCTCCAGCCGTACAGAAGTTATGTGGGAACATACATTTCCCATTGATTTTCATGAGACTTTAAACAAAAACCCTGACACTCACAAATGGGGGTGGTTAAGGGTTAAATTAACTATCCTATATTTTAAGTGGACATATAAGTAACATGTGACCAAGTATTATCAAAATATCTCAAGCCGTTTGGAAGTTATGCAGTAACATATATTTCCTATAGAGTTGTATGGAACTTTAAACATAAACCCCACTCCTGGCAAATGGGGGTGAGTAAGGGTTAAATTACCTATCCTATGTTTGTTGTTGACATATAATTAACATGTGTGCCAAGTTTCATGTTAATATCTTTAGCCGTTTTGACGTTTTTGTGGAACATACACACATACATACACACATACATACACACACACACATTGGGGGACATTTACTAATCTAGTCTATTCTGGGTATGCTTATAGACCAGCGTATGTGGTAGTCTCCTGTCTATTGTGCTCCTAATTTATCAAAGGTCTCACAGCCCTTGATCAATTCTGTGCTCAGACTTCAGGGTTTACAGCTTAAACTGCATTTAGACCTGCTCCAACATGGTCTGATATTTCAGCGTATTTTGGGCAGATGCGACTTGTCGCAAAAAGTCGCACTTGATAAATTCAGCACCAATGCATTTTCCAATGCATTTCCGTCTAAAATAGACTTGCATGCATCATGTTCTAAAAATCCTCTACAGAAAAAGTTGCAGAAAAGTTGCACATATTTAGACTGCGACTTTCTGTGCGACAAATTTAGACAGGAAAAAACAGTCTAAATCCTTTGATAAATCTCTGCCATTGAGTTTTATATATATAGATAGATATACATTTTCCTTAAAGGAGTAGTCTGGTGAAAAACTTTTTTTTTTTTTTAAATTAACTGGTGCCAGAACATTAAAACTCTTTATCCATCCAGTACTTAACAACTGCTGTATGCTTCACAGGAAGCTCTTTTGTTTTTAAATTTCTTTTCAGTCTGACCACAGTGCTCTCTGCTGATACCTCTGTCTGTCTCAGGAACTGTCCAGAGCAGGAGCCAACCTACCCTGCTGCGGACAGTCCCTGACATGGACAGAGTTTTTCAGCAGAGAGCACTGTGGTCAGAAAAAAAAATCAAAAAGAAAAGAACTTCCTCTGTAGTATACAGAAGCTGATAAATACTGGAAGGGTTAAGCTTTTTAATTAAAGTCATTTACAAATCTGTTTTACATTCTGGCACCAGTTGATTTAAAAAAAAAAATGTTTTTCACCGGAGTACCCCATTAACCCTTAATGACCAAGGACGTAAATTTACGTCTGGTGCTGCGGTACCTAGCGCACGAGGAGGTACATTTACGTCCTGTGCATGACCGCGAGCATCAGAGCCTAACCTACACTCCTATCCCAACCTCCTATCCCATCCTCTTATCCCCTCCTCCTATCTCGACCTCCTATCCCGACCTCCTATCCCGTCCTCCTATCTCCACCTCCTATCCCCTCCTCTTATCCCATCCTCCTAACTCGACCTCCTATTCCGACCTCCTATCTTGACCTCCTATCCTGTCCTCTTATCCCGACCTCCTATCCCGACCTCCTATCCCGTCCTCCTATCCCATCCTCCTATCCCGTCCTCCTATCCCGTCCTCATATCCTGATCTCCTAACTCGACCTCCTATCCCGACCTCCTATCCCATCCTCCTATCCCCTCCTCCTATCTCAACCTCCTATCCCGACCTCCTATCCCGTCCTCCTATCTCGACCTCCTATCCCGTCCTCATATCCCGACCTCATATCCCGACCTCCTATCTCGACCTCCTATCTCGACCTCCTATCTTGACCTCCTATCTCGACCTCCTATCCCGACCTCCTATCCCGACCTCCTATCCCATCCTCCTATCTCGACTTCCTATCCTGACCTCCTATCCCGACCTCCATTCCCATCCTTCTATCCCGTCCTCCTATCTCGACCTCCTCTCCCGACCACCTATCCTGACCTCCTATCCCGTCCTCATATCCCAACCTCCCATCCCATTCTCAAATCCCGTTCTCAAATCCTGACCTCCTAACTCGACCTCCTATCTCGACCCGTAATATGTGCACCAGGTATTGAAATATCTCCAGCCGTACAGAAGTTATGTGGGAACATACATTTCCCATTGATTTTCATGAGACTTTAAACAAAAACCCTGACACTCACAAATGGGGGTGGTTAAGGGTTAAATTAACTATCCTATATTTTAAGTGGACATATAAGTAACATGTGACCAAGTATTATCAAAATATCTCAAGCCGTTTGGAAGTTATGCAGTAACATATTTCCTATAGAGTTGTATGGAACTTTAAACATAAACCCCACTCCTGGCAAATGGGGGTGAGTAAGGGTTAAATTACCTATCCTATGTTTGTTGTTGACATATAATTAACATGTGTGCCAAGTTTCATGTTAATATCTTTAGCCGTTTTGACGTTTTTGTGGAACATACACACATACATACACACATACATACACACACACACATTGGGGGACATTTACTAATCTAGTCTATTCTGGGTATGCTTATAGACCAGCGTATGTGGTAGTCTCCTGTCTATTGTGCTCCTAATTTATCAAAGGTCTCACAGCCCTTGATCAATTCTGTGCTCAGACTTCAGGGTTTACAGCTTAAACTGCATTTAGACCTGCTCCAACATGGTCTGATATTTCAGCGTATTTTGGGCAGATGCGACTTGTCGCAAAAAGTCGCACTTGATAAATTCAGCACCAATGCATTTTCCAATGCATTTCCGTCTAAAATAGACTTGCATGCATCATGTTCTAAAAATCCTCTACAGAAAAAGTTGCAGAAAAGTTGCACATATTTAGACTGCGACTTTCTGTGCGACAAATTTAGACAGGAAAAAACAGTCTAAATCCTTTGATAAATCTCTGCCATTGAGTTTTATATATATAGATAGATATACATTTTCCTTAAAGGAGTAGTCTGGTGAAAAACTTTTTTTTTTTTTTAAATTAACTGGTGCCAGAACATTAAAACTCTTTATCCATCCAGTACTTAACAACTGCTGTATGCTTCACAGGAAGCTCTTTTGTTTTTAAATTTCTTTTCAGTCTGACCACAGTGCTCTCTGCTGATACCTCTGTCTGTCTCAGGAACTGTCCAGAGCAGGAGCAAACCTACCCTGCTGCGGACAGTCCCTGACATGGACAGAGTTTTTCAGCAGAGAGCACTGTGGTCAGAAAAAAAAATCAAAAAGAAAAGAACTTCCTCTGTAGTATACAGAAGCTGATAAATACTGGAAGGGTTAAGCTTTTTAATTAAAGTCATTTACAAATCTGTTTTACATTCTGGCACCAGTTGATTTAAAAAAAAAATGTTTTTCACCGGAGTACCCCATTAACCCTTAATGACCAAGGACGTAAATTTACGTCTGGTGCTGCGGTACCTAGCGCACCAGGAGGTACATTTACGTCCTGTGCATGACCGCGAGCATCAGAGCCTAACCTACACTCCTATCCCAACCTCCTATCCCATCCTCTTATCCCCTCCTCCTATCTCGACCTCCTATCCCGACCTCCTATCCCGTCCTCCTATCTCCACCTCCTATCCCCTCCTCTTATCCCGTCCTCCTAACTCGACCTCCTATTCCGACCTCCTATCTTGACCTCCTATCCTGTCCTCTTATCCCGACCTCCTATCCCGACCTCCTATCCCGTCCTCCTATCCCATCCTCCTATCCCGTCCTCCTATCCCGTCCTCATATCCTGATCTCCTAACTCGACCTCCTATCCCGACCTCCTATCCCATCCTCCTATCCCCTCCTCCTATCTCAACCTCCTATCCCGACCTCCTATCCCGTCCTCCTATCTCGACCTCCTATCCCGTCCTCATATCCCGACCTCATATCCCGACCTCCTATCTCGACCTCCTATCTCGACCTCCTATCTTGACCTCCTATCTCGACCTCCTATCCCGACCTCCTATCCCGACCTCCTATCCCATCCTCCTATCTCGACTTCCTATCCTGACCTCCTATCCCGACCTCCATTCCCATCCTTCTATCCCGTCCTCCTATCTCGACCTCCTCTCCCGACCACCTATCCTGACCTCCTATCCCGTCCTCATATCCCAACCTCCCATCCCATTCTCAAATCCCGTTCTCAAATCCTGACCTCCTAACTCGACCTCCTATCTCGACCCGTAATATGTGCACCAGGTATTGAAATATCTCCAGCCGTACAGAAGTTATGTGGGAACATACATTTCCCATTGATTTTCATGAGACTTTAAACAAAAACCCTGACACTCACAAATGGGGGTGGTTAAGGGTTAAATTAACTATCCTATATTTTAAGTGGACATATAAGTAACATGTGACCAAGTATTATCAAAATATCTCAAGCCGTTTGGAAGTTATGCAGTAACATATTTCCTATAGAGTTGTATGGAACTTTAAACATAAACCCCACTCCTGGCAAATGGGGGTGAGTAAGGGTTAAATTACCTATCCTATGTTTGTTGTTGACATATAATTAACATGTGTGCCAAGTTTCATGTTAATATCTTTAGCCGTTTTGACGTTTTTGTGGAACATACACACATACATACACACATACATACACACACACACATTGGGGGACATTTACTAATCTAGTCTATTCTGGGTATGCTTATAGACCAGCGTATGTGGTAGTCTCCTGTCTATTGTGCTCCTAATTTATCAAAGGTCTCACAGCCCTTGATCAATTCTGTGCTCAGACTTCAGGGTTTACAGCTTAAACTGCATTTAGACCTGCTCCAACATGGTCTGATATTTCAGCGTATTTTGGGCAGATGCGACTTGTCGCAAAAAGTCGCACTTGATAAATTCAGCACCAATGCATTTTCCAATGCATTTCCGTCTAAAATAGACTTGCATGCATCATGTTCTAAAAATCCTCTACAGAAAAAGTTGCAGAAAAGTTGCACATATTTAGACTGCGACTTTCTGTGCGACAAATTTAGACAGGAAAAAACAGTCTAAATCCTTTGATAAATCTCTGCCATTGAGTTTTATATATATAGATAGATATACATTTTCCTTAAAGGAGTAGTCTGGTGAAAAACTTTTTTTTTTTTTTAAATTAACTGGTGCCAGAACATTAAAACTCTTTATCCATCCAGTACTTAACAACTGCTGTATGCTTCACAGGAAGCTCTTTTGTTTTTAAATTTCTTTTCAGTCTGACCACAGTGCTCTCTGCTGATACCTCTGTCTGTCTCAGGAACTGTCCAGAGCAGGAGCAAACCTACCCTGCTGCGGACAGTCCCTGACATGGACAGAGTTTTTCAGCAGAGAGCACTGTGGTCAGAAAAAAAAATCAAAAAGAAAAGAACTTTCTCTGTAGTATACAGAAGCTGATAAATACTGGAAGGGTTAAGCTTTTTAATTAAAGTCATTTACAAATCTGTTTTACATTCTGGCACCAGTTGATTTAAAAAAAAAATTTTTTTCACCGGAGTACCCCATTAACCCTTAATGACCAAGGACATAAATTTACGTCTGGTGCTGCGGTACCTAGCGCACCAGGAGGTACATTTACGTCCTGTGCATGACCGCGAGCATCAGAGCGATGCTTGGATCATACGTGGCTGGCTCCGGCTGCTGATCACAGCCAGGGACCCGCCGGTAATGGCCGACATCCGCAATCGCACCGATGTCTGCCATTAACCCCTCAGATGCCATGATCAATACAGATCACGGCATCTGCGGCAGTGTGGTCAGAAATATGGATGATTGGATTGCCCGCAGCACCGCCGCAGTGATCAGATCATCCAGAATGGCGCACGGGGGCCCCCTCACCTGCCTCCGTCGCCTTCCACTGGTCTTCTGCTCTGGTCTGAGATCGAGCAGATGAGAGCGAAAGATGACCGATAACACTAATCAATGCTATGCCCTATGCATAGCACTGAACAGTATTAACAATCAAAGGATTGCTATAAATAGTCCCCTATGGGGACTATTAAAGTGTAAAAATAAAAGTAAAAAAAAGTTTAAAAAATAGTCAAAAAAATGAATTAATACACATATTTGGTAACGCTGTGGGCATAAATGTCCGAACTTTTAAAATGTAACATTATCAATCCCTTACGTTGAACGGTGTAAACGTAAAAAAAAAAGCTGAAAATTGCTGCTTTTTTGTCACAATTTATTCCCCAAAAAATATCATTAAAAAAATTAGCCCACATACCGCCCCTTATACGGAATAATGAAAAAGTTATAGGTCGTCAAAATAGAAGGATTTTAAACATACAGTGGGGATCAAAAGTTTGGGCACCCCAGGTAAAAATTTGTATTAATGTGCAGAAAGAAAGGAAAAATGGAAAAATCTCCAAAAGGCATCAAATTACAGATTAGACATTCTTATAATATGTCAACAAAAGTTAGATTTTATTTCCATCATTTACACTTTCAAAATAACAGAAAACAAAAAGATGGTGTCTGCAAAAGTTTGGGCACCCTGCAGAATTTATAGCATGCACTGCCCCCTTTGCAAAGCTAAGACCTGCCAGTGTCATGGATTGTTCTCAATCATCATCTGGGAAGACCAGGTGATGTCAATCTCAAAGGTTTTAAATGCCCAGAATCATCTGACCTTGCCCCAACAATCGGCACCATGGGTTCTTCTAAGCAGTTGTCTAGAAATCTGAAACTGAAAATAGTTGACGCTCACAAAGCTGGAGAAGGCTATAAGAAGATAGCAAAACATTTTCAGATGTCAATATCCTCTGTTCGGAATGTAATTAAGAAATGGCAGTCATTAGGAACAGTGGAAGTTAAAGCAAGATCTGGAAGACCAAGAAAAATATAAGACAGAACAGCTAGCAGGATTGTGAGAAAAACAATTCAAAACCCATGTTTGACTGCACAATCCCTCCAGAAATATCTGGCAGACACTGAAGTTGTGGTACACTAATCCACTATAAAGAGATACTTGTACAAATATGGTCTTCTTGGAAGAGTCATCAGAAGAAAACCTCTTCTACGTCCTCACCACAAAAATCAGCATTTGAACTTTGCAAATGAACATATAGACAAGCTTGATGCATTTTGGAAACAAGTTCTGTGGACTGATGAGGTTAAAATTGAACTTTTTGGCAAGAATGAGCAAAGGTACGTTTGGGGAAGAAGGGAAACAGAATTTTATGAAAAGAACCTCTGTCCAACTGTTAAGCATGGGGGTGGATCAATCATGCTTTGGGGTTGTATTGCAGCCAGTGGCAGAGGGAACATCTCACAAGTAGAACGAAAAATGGATTCAATAAAATTTCAGCAAATTTTGGATGCTAACTTGATGCCATCTGGGAAAAAGCTGAAGTTAAAGAGAGGATGGCTTTTACAAATGGATAATCATCCTAAACACACCTCGAAATCCACGGGGGATTACATCAAGAGGCATAAACTGAAGGTTTTGCCATGGCCTTCACAATCTCCTGACCTCAACATAATTGAAAATCTATGGATAGACCTTAAAAGAGCAGTGCGTGACAGACAGCCCAGAAATCTCAAAGAACTGGAAGACTTTTGTAAGGAAGAATGGGCAAAGATACCTCAAACAAGAATTGAAAGACTCTTTGCTGGCTACAAAAAGTGTTTACAAGCTGGGAAACTTGCCAAAGGGGGCAGTACAAGATATTAACTGTCACGATTCGGCTTACGGGTTGTGGATCCGCTGTGTCAGCGAGGGATTGGCGTGGACCGTGCTAGTGGACCGGTTCTAAGAGGCTACTGGTTTTCACCAGAGCCCGCCGCAAAGCGGGATGGTCTTGCTGCGGCAGTAGCAACCAGGTCGTATCCACTAGCAACGGCTCAACCTCACTGACTGCTGAGAAGGCGTGGGACAGAAGGACTAGGCAGAGGCAAGGTCAGACGTAGCAGAAGGTCGGGGGCAGGCGGCAAGGTTCGTAGTCAGGATGGATAGCAGAAGTTCAGGTACACAGGCTTTGGACACACTAAACGCTTTCACTGGCACAAGGCAACAAGATCCGGCAAGGGAGTGCATGGGAGGAGATCAGATATAGCCAGGGAGCAGGTGGAAGCCAATTAAGCTAATTGGACCAGGCACCAATCATTGGTGCACTGGCCCTTTAAGTCTCAGAGAGCTGGCGCGAGCGCGCCCTAGAGAGCGGAGCCGCGCGCGCCAGCACATGACAGCAGGGGACCGGGACGGGTAAGTGACCTGGGATGCGATTCGCGAGCGGGCGCGTCCCGCTGTGCGAATCGCATCCCCGACGGCCATGACAGTGCAGCGCTCCCGGTCAGCGGGACTGACCGGGGAGCTGCAGGGAGAAAGATGCCGTGAGCGCTCCGGGGAGGAGCGGGGACCCGGAGCGCTAGGCGTAACAGTACCCCCCCCCCCCCCTTAGGTCTCCCCTTTTTTTTGTCCGGTGACTGCCTCCCCTGGGATGAGGACACCGGGAAAGAATGGAGGGTTTCCTCAACGGCAGGCGGTACAGCAGGAGTTGGAATGGGGAGGGAGGGCAGAGGGTGAAGCTTGGCACGGGGCAGGGAGACACTAGGACGGGAGCCATGAGGAGGCACAGAGGCTTGCCTGACGGGACTGGGAGGGGGGGAGAGGCACTTCCTGTGGCAGGCAGAGTCCCAGTTCCTGATCTCCCCGGTAGTCCAATCAAGGGTGGGAGAATGAAGCCGGAGCCATGGCAGACCGAGGAGGACCTCAGAGGTACAATTGGGGAGAACGAAGAGCTCAATCCTTTCGTGGTGGGGTCCAATAGACATCAGGAGGGGTTCTGTGCGGTAACGCACGGTGCAATCCAATCTGACTCCGTTGACCGCGGAGATGTAGAGCGGCTTGACGAGACGGGTCACCGGGATGCTGAATTTATTCACAAAGGACTCCAAAATAAAATTCCCGGAGGCACCAGAGTCCAAGCAGGCCACGGCTGAGAGGGAGGAGTTGGCTGTAGGAGAAATCCGCACGGGCACCGTGAGACGTGGAGAAGAAGACTTAGAACCAAGAGATGCCACACCCACGTGAGCTGGGTGCGTGCGTGCGTTTCCCAGACGTGGAGGACGGATAGGGCAATCCACCAAGAAATGCTCGGTACTGGCACAGTACAGACAGAGATTTTCTTCTCTACCGCGATTCCTCTCTTCCTGGGTCAGGCGAGACCGATCCACTTGCATGGCCTCCTCGGCGGGAGGCCCAGGCGTAGACTGCAAAGGATGCTGTGGGAGAGGTGCCCAGAGATCTAAGTCTTTTTCCTGGCGGAGCTCTTGGTGTCGCTCAGAAAAACGCATGTCAATGCGGGTAGCCAAATGGATGAGTTCTTGGAGGTTGGCAGGAATCTCTCGTGCGGCCAGCACATCCTTGATGCGACTGGATAGGCCTTTTTTAAAGGTCGCGCAGAGAGCCTCGTTATTCCATGATAACTCGGAAGCAAGGGTACGAAATTGGATGGCGTACTCGCCCACAGAAGAATTACCCTGGACCAGGTTCAACAGGGCAGTCTCGGCAGAAGAAGCTCGGGCTGGCTCCTCGAAGACACTCCGGACTTCAGCGAAGAAGGACTGGACTGTGGCTGTGGCAGGATCATTGCGGTCCCAGAGCGGTGTGGCCCAAGACAAGGCCTTTCCTGAAAGAAGGCTTACTACGAACGCCACCTTAGACCGTTCTGTAGGAAACAAGTCCGACAACATCTCCATATGCAGGGAGCACTGAGACAAAAATCCACGGCAGAGTTTAGAGTCCCCATCAAATTTGTCCGGCAGGGTCAAGCGTAGGTTAGGAGCGGCCACTCGCTGCGGAGGAGGTGCAGGAGCTGGCGGAGGAGATGGTTGCTGCTGTAGCAGAGGCAGAAGTTGCTGTAACATGGCGGTCAACTGCGACAGCTGCTGTCCTTGTTGGGCAATCTGCTGCGATTGCTGAGCGACCACCGTGGGAAGATCAGCGAGACTTGGCAGCGGCACCTCAGCGGGATCCATGGCCGGATCTACTGTCACGATTCGGCTTACGGGTTGTGGATCCGCTGTGTCAGCGAGGGATTGGCGTGGACCGTGCTAGTGGACTGGTTCTAAGAGGCTACTGGTTTTCACCAGAGCCCGCCGCAAAGCGGGATGGTCTTGCTGCGGCAGTAGCAACCAGGTCGTATCCACTAGCAACGGCTCAACCTCACTGACTGCTGAAAAGGCGTGGGACAGAAGGACTAGGCAGAGGCAAGGTCAGACGTAGCAGAAGGTCGGGGGCAGGCGGCAAGGTTCGTAGTCAGGATGGATAGCAGAAGTTCAGGTACACAGGCTTTGGACACACTAAACGCTTTCACTGGCACAAGGCAACAAGATCCGGCAAGGGAGTGCATGGGAGGAGATCAGATATAGCCAGGGAGCAGGTGGAAGCCAATTAAGCTAATTGGGCCAGGCACCAATCATTGGTGCACTGGCCCTTTAAGTCTCAGAGAGCTGGCGCGCGCGCGCCCTAGAGAGCGGAGCCGCGCGCGCCAGCACATGACAGCAGGGGACCGGGACGGGTAAGTGACCTGGGATGCGATTCGCGAGCGGGCGTGTCCCGCTGTGCGAATCGCATCCCCGACGGCCATGACAGTGCAGCGCTCCCGGTCAGCGGGACTGACCGGGGAGCTGCAGGGAGAAAGATGCCGTGAGCGCTCCGGGGAGGAGCGGGGACCCGGAGCGCTAGGCGTAACATTAACTCTGCAGAGTGCCCAAACTTTTGCAGACGGCATTTTTTTGTTTTCTGTTATTTTGAAAGTGCAAATGATGGAAATAAAATCTAACTTTTGTTGACATATTATAAGAAGTCTAATCTGTAACTTGATGTCTTTTGGAGATTTTTCCATCTTTCCTTGGCTTCTTTATGCACATTAATACAAATTTTACCTGGGGTGCCCAAACTTTTGATCCCCACTGTACTAATTTGGTTAAAAAGTTAGCTTTTTTTTAAGCGCAACAATATTATAAAAGAATGTAATCATTGTTATCATTTTAATCATATTGACCCACAAAATAAAGAACACATGTCATTTTTACCATAAATTGTACGGCATGAAAACGAAACCTTCCAAAATTTGCTAAATTGCGCTTTTCTTTTTAATTTCCCCACGCAAATAGTATTTTTTTGGTTGCACCATACGTTTTCCGGTAAAATGACAGATGTCATTACAAAGTACAACTGGTTGTGCAAAAAACAAGCCCTCATACTGGTCTGTGGATGAAAATATAAAAGAGTTACGATTTTTTTTAAAAAAGGTGGAAAAAACAAAAATGCTAAAATAAAATTGGCCTGGTCCTTAAGGGGTTAATTACATTCACAATATAAAAAGAAGAAAAACCAAATAAAAGTACAACCAAAATACTTATTACCCCAAAATACTTACCACCCCCATGGCCAGGGGAGAGAAGACTGAAAAAATAAAAGTGCAGGTTCCCAAATAACTTTCTTTTTTACAACCTTGAGATGTCGAAAAAACTAAAGTTCATTTCCTCAATTCTATTTTCTTCAGGATTAAGCAGTTATAATTATTTGCTGCATAATAAAGTGTAAAAGAACAAAAAAGCAAAACATGCCAGTCTTGTCTATTTCTGCAGATTCTGTGCTTTTATTCTGCCATAAATGGGCTTTATATATAAAGAATTGCATAGAATATCTGTGACTCTGTAATGCAATTGGTCCTATAAAAGGAAATTATCTCCTTAATGTAAAATGAAAGTGACAGTGCTCCTCTATTGCTGGGGTCTTATTAGGGAAACATCTTCTGACATCTGTTTATCCCCTGCAGCCAACCTTGTATTCAGAATACAGTAATTGATTCTTAGCATCCACAAGGGATAGAGCTGGCTCCGTTCTCTCCACTGCTCTACACAGGTATCTCTGCAGCTAATTCTGAATGTACATCTACATCGTTATCTCCTGGTGAACTCTGACCCCAAACACTTTGGAGGCACAGATGAAAGTACATCCTCAACCCTCCAGTGCTTGGGGTGTAGGGATTCTTCATCATGGTAATACACATAGGACATCCAATCAGAATCACCCCCTTTGAAGCCCTTCTCAGCTGGGAAACCATGAATGATTCATAGTGTAGCTCTTTCTACACATACTAAAGGCAGAGAGCAAAGCCAATGTGTAGTATTCAATGCTGCATCCACAATAAGAATCTGTGTTTAGCAAATTGTACTACGTTTTTTTTGCTTGGCGGAGAGTGGTGTATACATTTGAAGGCTGCTGTGCTTCATGCTGTACAGTGATGGCATGGTATATACATTAAAAATATATGTACAATTACATTCTTATTAAAATGGAAGGTTAGGTGTAATAGTTAGGACTGTTGTTTTCCAGTAACTTATAAATGTGTGCATTTTATAAAAATATTCAATGCCCAGTGTTGATATGTTTTCCCTTTTTAGGGTATGTTTACTCGTACTGCGCAAGCTGCAGATTTGATACTGCAGATTTTATCATTGACTTACCCTCATAACATCTGTGCAAAAAATGACAAAGAGGCAGTGCAGCTCAATCTACCATCTACTCCGAGGTTAACTGGTAGGTCTAAAAAAAAAAAAAAAAAAAAAAAGACCCAGTAATCAACAAGAGGAAATATATAATAAGAAATAATTATATAACCAGTCCTCAAAAAGTAGTGAAAAAGGGGAAAGAAAAGGAAAGAATGAATACAGAGAGAAAAGTGATAGTGATTTAGAATTGAAAATGTACGGTGATGTGAGAGTAAAAAGAAAAAAGAAAAAAGAAAAATAAAGGTGAGTATGAAAGTTCACAATATCAAAGAAGAATGGATAAGTGCAAAGTGATAATGGGTAATGAAAATATTAATAGTTATTAAACATCAAAAAAATACCAAAAAATATGTGAATAATAAGAATGCCTTCAAAAGACGATAATTTTAAACAATCATATGCATTTATTAAAAATAATTAATGCCTGGGCAGGGCCCTTGCTCAGGCATGCGATCTTAATAATAAAATAATTAAAAAAATGCCAACTCTCTCAAAATATAAAAATTTAGAAATTGTCCTTTATAGCCGAAAAACTTAAAAAGTTGTGTGACTAGCAACAGTATTGAATATAATATCCAGCAATCGGAGAATCTGTGTACTCCAGTGATACTCCAATGTGAAACACAGTCACCCCAAACTGCAGCAAATGTTTCAATATTTCACTCAGAAGACACAATGTAATTGCTCACTGCTATCCACTTGTGTCCCACAACAGGTGTCTGTAGAATAGCAGTATTAATAGCAAGATATAGTTACAGATGCTTATATGAAGACAGGCACAGTACCTTATGGTTTTATTCACCGTGATGATCGGCAGCTGAATGTCTCCAGAGTTGCAGGCTCCGGGGACTGTAGGAGCCCAGTGCCCGCACGAACCGAATCAATCACTACCCTGGTATGGGTAGGGAGGTACTTCTCGTGCCGTGATTGGGAAGATGTGATGATCCCGATTGCGTTGATGTAGAGCGCTGGGTTATATATCGTAGCCAAGCAGGAGTATCGTGCTTTGCACAGCTCAGTGGCCGGTCTGTGGAGAAATCTGCAGCGGCTGCCCGGCGTCCTCGTGGCGTGTGAATAGCGCGCTAATTCACAGAGGTCCACTAGTCCGGGTCCTACAGCGCTGCCTAGGCAGTATCGGCTAATACAGGTATAAAACAAGATTGAGATAGAGATGGCTGATAGATATGAGACAAGGCTATTAGCCAAGCAGCCGCTGCCGATTTCTCCACAGACCGGCCACTGAGCTGTGCAAAGCACGATACTCCTGCTTGGCTACGATATATAACCCAGCGCTCTACATCAACGCAATCGGGATCATCACATCTTCCCAATCACGGCACGAGAAGTACCTCCCTACCCATACCAGGGTAGTGATTGATTCGGTTCGTGCGGGCACTGGGCTCCTACAGTCCCCGGAGCCTGCAACTCTGGAGACATTCAGCTGCCGATCATCACGGTGAATAAAACCATAAGGTACTGTGCCTGTCTTCATATAAGCAACTGTAACTATATCTTGCTATTAATACTGCTATTCTACAGACACCTGTTGTGGGACACAAGTGGATAGCAGTGAGCAATTACATTGTGTCTTCTGAGTGAAATATTGAAACATTTGCTGCAGTTTGGGGTGACTGTGTTTCACATTGGAGTATCACTGGAGTACACAGATTCTCCGATCGCTGGATATTATATTCAATACTGTTGCTATTCACACAACTTTTTAAGTTTTTCGGCTATAAAGGACAATTTCTAAATTTTTATATTTTGAGAGAGTTGGCATTTTTTTTTTATTATTTTATTATTAAGATCGCATGCCTGAGCAAGGGCCCTGCCCAGGCATTAATTATTTTTAATAAATGCATATGATTGTTTAAAATTATCATCTTTTGCAGGCATTCTTATTATTCACATATGTTTTGGTATTTTTTTGATGTTTAATAACTATTAATATTTTCATTACCCATTATCACTTTGCACTTATCCATTCTTCTTTGATATTGTGAACTTTCATACTCACCTTTATTTTTCTTTTTTCTTTTTACTCTCACATCACCGTACATTTTCAATTCTAAATCACTATCACTTTTCTCTCTGTTTTCATTCTTTCCTTTTCTTTCCCCCTTTTCACTACTTTTTGAGGACTGGTTATATAAATATTTCTTATTATATATTTCCTCTTTATCATAACATCTGCAACATAAAATCTGAAGCATTAAATCTGCAGCATGAGATTCACAGTGTAAACAGACCTAGTGAGCATACTTTTTACCCCTTAAAGGGGTACTCTACTGGCCATCGTTCGGAACATTTAGTTCCGAACGTTGTGTGCACGCTGCAGGGTCGGACATGCCCCTCATAATGTCATGCCACGTCCCCTCAATGCAAGTCTATGGGAAGGGGGCGTGACGCACCTCAGGACATAAGCAGTCATGCTGATGTCCACCATATACTCTATTCAAGCAAGGCATTTATTTGGAAAATGTCAGATGCCGGTAGGTTCAGTGAGCTCTCTGGACACCCATTGTGCAATTCCGGGGGTCCAATAAGTGCAAATGGTGCCAGAGGTCTATTACCCTCCTTGGCATGCAGGATGGCTTATATAAATAAAAAAAACATATTTTTTAAAAATATAGAAAAGCCCTCCCCCTCAGCAAAAAATTTATTTTTTTCTTCCCCATTTTTTCCTTTAAAAATAAAAAACTACATGTTTGGTAATGGCACAGGCTGAAATGTTAGAACTATATAACATTTTAAAATCTTCACCGCACTGTAAACAGACTAAATATAACAAAAAAAAAATACTGAATGCCAGAATTGCTATTTTTGTTAACATCATATATTACCCCAACTTGAACTGTCTAAAACATAACTTTTATTGTTATTTGATAAAATATATGACCAAATGAAATCCAAAATAAAAAGCAAAAGGAACTCCAACAATAGTATACCCAAATATGTGTCAGCATTTGGATGTAGAACAGTAATATTGATCACTTGAACAACAAAGTGCTGAGTAAGGGAGGTATGTGAATAATTACCTTCAAAACAAAACGGCTCACAAAGTGATAACTCCAGACCACCCAACACGCTTCTGTCACAAAATCGCTGTAACGTCATCAGAGAGGAAGCAGCTGGGAGGTGTGAGTATCTGCAGTCCTAAAATAGTGTAAAATAAAGAATAATAGATGGCTCAGGCATAGTGGATCTATAAAATACCAACTGCACTGACCAATGATGTAAACAAACAACTATGTGGCATTTTACAAAGTGCGAGAGGTGCAAACTGAAAGTTCATGCATACAGTACAGTTGTAAACAAGGTCAATCATGGTCATAACAAACAAAAAGGTGCCTAGCATAAAGTGGCATAAATGAATACTTGCAAATAAGCACACACTCATACAGCCTGAGTTTGCTTTAAGGCTACTCACTACCCTGTGTAATAGCACAGAGTCCTATTACATCCTACTGCAGTGGCAGTAAGTTTTGTCCGGTGTGCCGGGTGGCGTCTGACGTCATCTCTGAGCACCTCACATGTCGGCACACATAACTGTATGGGTTCCGAAATCTTCTGTAGAATCCCTATACTAAAAGCTGACCCCATATGCGTCCTATAGGTCCAGACTAGGGTCCGCCCTATCTACCTAGCCATGGTGATCAGGTGTCCCTCGTGCATATCCCAAAAGTAGATAACTATTCTATGTCTATAGAACATGAGATAAAGACACCTGGTAAATGGCGGAGAGAAGTAACAAGAAACAGGGAACAAAGGGTACATGTGATTGTATAAGAGATATTCAATGAAGAATGAAAATTCAGCTGCTGTTTAAAGGGGTATTCCGGCCTTGAGACCTCTTATCCCCTATCCTAAGGATAAGGAATAAGATGTCTCACTGCGGGGGTCCCGCCGCTGGGGACCCCCATAATCTTGGGATCGCCACCAACCTGTTTGAGCTGCATGTCGTGGTGCCAGCTCACAAACAGTCACGCCCGTCACGCCCCTCCCATAGACTTGCATAGCGGGGGCGGGGGTTGATGTCACACGGGGGCGGAGTTGTGACATCACCATACTCCGTCCCCATGGTCGCCACCCGGCTGTTTGTGAGCTGGCACCAGGGCGTGCAGCTCAAACAAGTGGGTGGCGAACACAAATTTGTGATAGGGGATAGGGGATAAGATGTCTCAGGGCCGGAGTACCCCTTTAAGGTCTCCCAGGGATATACTATCCAAGTTAACAAGCCACCTCTACCTTTGTGACATAGTACGCTCTCAAGATTCCCATCATGTGGGGAAAGGTTGACCACAGAAGGTCAGGACGTTCATATTACCTCCATGACACAAATTAATTTGTTTGGCTAAAAGTCTATCCCTGTTGTGTTTTTTTGTTGCCCAGGTATAACATAACATGATTTCTGACTTCCCTGATCAGCCCTGATAGTGTAGGGGTAAGTATAGCTGACCAAATATACAAAGGCTTTTGTGCCACAGTTGATAAATTCATTTATTCATTACTGGACTGAATGTTATGAAACTTCTTTTTTTTTCCCAACAAATTACAGGCCTTACAATAGCCACAGCTGTAGCTGCTGTTATGCACAGATCCGCTTAACCAGATACTGGCGGTGGAATGGATGGGAGTCAGGTGACTGTGTCAGTCTTCTAAATTGTGTCCTCTTTAGTATGTGATCTGTGGATACGGGCCCACTGCATCTCTAAGATCCCCACCCATACTGAGAAGAGAACAATGTTTCTGCAGGTTACAGCGAACCTGTGTGGCAGTTCAATTGAATGTGCTTATAACCCTGAAGACATTGATCGTGTCCTCTCTTTTCAGCGGAATGAGTAGCAGTTCCCTAGGTGTCTGCAGGGCATTTTGTGGGCTTCCTTAAGAACGTATACAGGATAACCACATGGATGCAGCGCTTTCTAAGTTAGTCATAGTCAGCCTGTTCTTTAATATTTGAAAGTATCAGAACAATTTCTCCTGAGGCAGAAATACTGTATCTTAGGTATCGCCCTTTTAAAGGGGATGGAGTTGTGGTGTCCCGGCACCATATTTCATACTGTGCCTTAGTTATTAGTCCCCAAAGTTAGAGTCCCTAGGACTGTTGGGGTTTACTTCCCTAATTAACCCCTAGTCACCCCTTAGTAACTTCATATTTATAAATATTATCTATGTAAATATATGTATATGGTGTTACTCACTTGTTGTAGCGTCACAGGACGTGCGGGTCATGTGTCGCGGTTCACAGAACTCTATGGTTTGCTAAAGGACCTTTGGTGGTTCTAGTCAGGTGATCACCCACAATCCATTGTAACGGTGAGTGACAGCTGATATGGACCAATCCAAAACGGTCAGCCCCTGCCCATATAAGGGAGCTGCAGCCATTACTTGCTCTCTCTTGTTCCTGCGCTACCAAGCAAGCAGCATCTCTTCGCTCTTGGGTTGCTGACTCTGGACGAGGTAGGACCTCCGCAGCTTTCAAGACAATTACTAGGCCAAAGTCTTGCGGCCTAAGCCTGTGCTAGAGACGGATAGTTCTTACAATTCCCCGCTATCTCCGCAAGACCCCTGGACCTAATCCGACCCCTAAATCCAGTGGATCTATTCAAATACAATCCTCCTAATCTTAAGAGAACTTTCCGGTCCTAAGCAACTGTCAGTCACTGCTGTGCTGTCTATATAGACTCTGTTATCTGGACTGTTACCGTTACTGCTTGTACAGAAAATCTTCAGTAAAGTTCCTGCAAGTTTTAAGTTCAGCACTGCTGTGGAAAATCCATTTATTTTACACTCACCTATCACTCTTGGGAAGGTGGCGATAGGCCCAGCATCACTACAGAGTTTTAACCCGCACCCTGGTGTCACGAGTGACAAGGGTTAAATTAACCCCTCATATACTACATCAACACCCTAACTACCCTACACCCCCACCAGGCTATCACAGAGTAATAGCTCTTCCACCTCAGGATTAGTGTTGCTCGCGAATATTCGCAATTCGAATTTTATTTGCGAATATTGCATATTCGCAAATTCGCGAATATTCGCGAGTATAGCGCTATATATTCGTAATTACGAATATTCGTTTTTTTTTTTTTTTTTTTACAGTACACATCACAGTGATCATCCCTCTCTGATTCCAGCTTATGTGGTGTAAGAAGGCTCTAATACTACTGTGTGAGGCTGGTGCGCAAATTTTTGCATATGCAAATTTTCGCTTATGCTAATTTTTTATATGCAAATTTTCGCATATGTTAATTTTCGCACACACGAATATTCGCATATGCGAAAATAAAATGAGAATATTACGAATATGCAAATTTTCACGAATATGACGAATATTCGTCCATATATTCGCGAATATTCGCGAATTCGAATATGGCCTATGCCGCTCAACACTACTCAGGATGCCTCTGAAAGTGGGTACCTCTAGCTGAGAAGTAGTACTCTACTCCAAACAAGCCTTTCTCCTGTTGGATGGAGGAATAAAGACCCTCTAGCAAGTATAGTTTGGGGATCCAGGGATAGACCTTCACGTCCATGGTTTATGGTATCCTTGATTTATAATGGTAAGGACACTACAAAACCTCTAAGGACTTGATCAATGTATGTTAAATGAAAGGTGTTATAGGTATGAAGTACAGTTGGTCCTGCAAAAAACAAGCCCTCATATTTCTCCATGGATTGAAAAATACAAGTTATGAAATGCAAAAATGAAGATTGACTGTGTCCTCAGGGCCATAATGGGCAGTGTTGGTTAGAGTGATTTTCAGTATGTTTTTTGGGGGGACAAAAAAAGAGTTAAGAGCTGCAAATGTAATAAAAAACTAAAACAAATATAAAAGTCCCCACTTCGATTCCAGCCTAATCCAGTGCACATGCTCCCGGCTAGCCTTCATTCACAAGCTGCCAGCACGTGAACAGTGCAACTGAACAGTGGCCTTAGTGGTCATACACCATCATTTTTTTCATAAACTGAACAGTCTCCTTGTTAAAGGGGTACTCCGGTGAAAACCTTTTTTCTTTTAAATCAACTGGTGGCAGAAAGTTAAACATATTTGTAAATACTTCTATTAAAAAATCTTAATCCTTCCTGTACTTATTAGCTGCTGAATACTACAGAGGAAATTCTTTTCTTTTTGGAATGCTCTCTGATGACATCATGACCACAGTTCTCTCTGCTGACGTTATTTTAATAACACTTTATTTATTGTTGTCCTTAGTGGGATTTGAACCCAAGTCCCCACCACTGAGTCACAATGCTGTCCTTAGCATGCATCTGCTATGCATGGTTGCTAAAATAGACAGCAGAGAGCACTGTGTTCGTGATGTCATTAGTGTTCCAAAAAGAAAGGAATTTCCTCTGTAGCATTCAGCAGCTAATAAGTACTGGAAGGATTAAGATTTTTTAATAGAAGTAATTTACAAATATGTTTAACTTTCTGCCACCAGTTGATTTAAAAGAAAAAAGGTTTTCACCGGAGTACCCCTTTAAGGTAGATACCAGAATATATGCAGTGAGTACAACTTTAACCCCATTTCTCTTTTACAGCCAAATATATTATGCTGACAATTTTTTTTTCAAAGACCTCCATTATGTAGCTCCAATTTTACCTGCTTGTTCATCTACCATAATTCGATCTTTTTTTTTTTTTTAACACAGAAGCTTTTGTGCATGAATTGCTCTAGGTTTGTATGAGCCACCTGTATACCTCACCTCTGCATTCAAAAGTATATGTTTATCCAGATCACTGAGTCCTCCATTTCTCAGTAGGCCCTGCCATCTCCCCAGGTTTACCAGTCCTTTCTTTTTAGGCAGCATATTGTTTTAAATATATTTTCTCTCAAGAGCATTAAAAGAAAAACCTGTATTTTCAGGAGTTTGACCAATTTTTTATTCAGGCGGTAAATATACTAGTGGAAATTTTATTCTAAAATGTTAGCAACATATGTCTAAGCCATCTGTTTTCCCAGTGGCATGAGGAACAAGTGACATACTATCCTGTTGTATAAGAACAGCTATGGAAAAGAAAAGTCTCTTTATAACTAAAACAATAAAACCATCTCAATACCTCATTACCGCATTAGGTAGACAGCATAGTTCCCCCACATTGGGTAGACAGCATAGTTCCCCCAAATTAGGTAGACAGCATAGTTCCCCCACATTAGGTAAACAGCATATTACCCCCACGTTAGGTATGTAAGTTTAGACAGCCCACTACGCCCCCCCCCCCCCGCTTGACTGATTGACACACATATACAGACATATGCTTACAGACACACACTAACAGACATACACTTACAGACACACACTAACAGACATATACTTACATACACACACTAACAGACATATACTTACAGACACACACTAACAGACATGTACTTACAGACATCCACTTACAGACATCCACTTACAGACACACACTAACAGACATACACTTCTAGACACACTCACTTGGCCGTCCGTGGTTTCTTCTTTCCTGTGGTGGCCGGGATTAACGTGGGATGTCGTTGACGTCCTCCTGCGCGGGTCTGCAGAGGAACTTCACTTGCGCGACTGCCTCCGTCAGTCCAGGACGCAGGCTCACTCTTTTAAAGGCTGCAGCGCCACTTTAGAACAGTGAGCCGGCCCAAGACATTGTGCTGCCTGGGTCCAAGAATAAAAAAAAAATGTGCTGCCTGGGTCCAAAAAAAAAAAAAAATACATAACTACACGTGTGCATATATATATATATATATATATATATATATATATATATATATACCATATTTATCGGCATATAACACGCACTTTTAAAACTTTAATTTAAGGCAAAAAGTCTGCCTGCATGTTATATGCCGATAAGTCTTCTGGTCACTGATTTAAAGCGCCCACAACAGCGTCTGCTTGTTAAGTATTAACAGCACGGCCACTTTAAATCAGCGACCAGCGGCGCCTCCTCCCCGCTCTGTCACTTACTTTCTCCCGCACTATCCACAGGTACTGGTGTGGTGGATAGTGCGGGAGACGCTGATTAAAATGAGCCCTATCTTTCCCGGATCTGCGCTACCTTTTAATCAGCGTCTCCCGCACTATCCACCACACCAGTACCTGTGGATCGTGCGGGAGACAAGTGAGTTTTACTTTTCATTTTCCCTCCTTCCCTCCCCCCTCCCTCATCATTCCCCCTTTTCCCTGCTTTTTATAATTTTGTTTATTTTCCTTACCTGTCTGCGCTTTGGCAGGTCAGGTCAGGCGGCGGGTCTTGCGGGGTCAGTGAAGCAGATGAGTTACGTCCTCTGCTGGCTTCTCTGTGCGGCATCACTTCATTTTCTGTAGTCGCCGCCAAAAAGTGAGATCCGTGATGCAGCACAGAGAAGTCGGGAGAAGACATAACTCATCTGCTTCACTGACCCCGCAAGACAGCCGAAGCGCAGACAAGTAAGGAAAGGGTAAGAGTGGTCTTCAACCTGCGGACCTCCAGATGTTTCAAAACTACAACTCCCAGCATGCCCGGACAGCAGTTGGCCATCCGGGCATGCTGGGAGTTGTAGTTTTGCAACATCTGGAGGTCCACAGGTTGAAGACCACTGGATGCCATAGGAGGAACATGATGGGGGGATGATGAGACAGAGAGAAATGATGAGGGGGGGGGGAATGATGGGGGGATGAGACAGGGGGAAATGATGAGGGGGGGGATGAGACAGGGGGAAATGATGAGAGGGGGATGATGGGGGATGAGACAGGGGGAAATGATGAGGGGGGGTGATGAGGGACATGATGAGACAGGGTGGGGGGATGATGAGGGGTAATGATGGGGGACATGATGAGACAGGGTGGGGGGATGATGAGGGGGAATGATGAGTCGGGGAATGAGGGGGGACATGATGAGACAGGGGGAAATGATGGTGGCGGAGGCACTAAATGCTTAATGTCTGTATGGCTAGTGGTGGTCTATGACAGGGGAAAATTATGAGACATGGGTGGATGATGAAACATGGGGGGATGATGAGACATGGGGGGTGGCGATGAGAGGGGTAAATGTGGCACAGGGACTGATAAAAGGGAAGGAATCATGTGGCACTGGAGGGGACGGGACCAAACTGAGGTGCAGAAGAAAACGAAGTTGGGGGGGATGATGTGGCATTTAGTCCAAGTCATTTATTTTACATTTTATTTTTTTTACTTAAATTTCCCTGTTAAAATGGGGGTGCGTGTTATATGCCAGTGCGTGTTATATGCCGATAAATACGGTGTGTATATATATATATATATATATATATATATATATATATATAACATGACAATACTGTATACCTAAATACCTAACTATACTAGTTGTGCAGTTGCCAATTGATACAACTAAGCAAGGAGAAAATATTACCTTACATTGTTGTAACCTGACCAGATTGGGCATACTGAGACTAACAATACCAATAATACAGGTATACCATAAAAATTACCAATAATACACCTATATAAGGGACATATAATACCGCCACACAAGGACCATTACACCACAAAGCGACTAGTGACTGGATAATTACACTATACTGTTATTAAATAAAACCCACTATATACAAACCAAGATTCCCACACTACCTCCCTACCCAATACAGTTACCATATAGTGGTATATACAGAATCTTTATACCATATAAGTGATTATATACAGGACCATATAGCGGTATATATCAGCTGTACACAGGCTCTGTATACAATATAAGTGATTATATACAGGACGATATAGAGGTATATACCAGCTGTATAAAGATCTGTGTACCATATAAGTGATTACAGTTCCATTTAGGGACTCACAGTTACGTCGTTTCTGACCAGTGGCGTCCTCTTTCCTTTTCTTTTCCATCCGGCTCAGACCGTCATGATTTCTTTTTCCAGCCAAAACTTCATCTCTTCAGCATCTGCGGGACAAACATGTTAGACTCTGCATTTTTCCAGTGCTCTTCTGTGCCATTTCAACCCCCCCCCCCTTTTGACACAGGGCATCAGAGGGGAGGGGGGGGAACTGGGAATTGAAATGGCACAGAGGGATCAGAGGGGGGTCTGAAATGGCACAGGGGGATCAGAGGGGGGATTGGGAGTTCGGGCTGCGCCGCGGCCGCTTTACAACAGTGAGCTGCTGTACAGCGGCAGCCATGGCTGGCCCTGCCTGGACCGGCCACGGCGGCTAGCTGCTTTAGCGTGGGGCTAAAGGGCTAGCTGCTTTGGGCCCCCAGGAATGACAGGGTCCAGGGCAGCTGCCCCTTTTGCCCTGTGTTAAAGATAGCCCTGCACAAAATCAGTAGACATCTAGAAGCTATTCATATTTACTGTAAATGTAGCAGTATATGGGGAGCATAGGAAGCAGTCTATAATGGGAGAAGGGGGCCATATGGAGCAGTATATGTGATAGGGGGTCATAGAGAGCAGTATATATGTGATAGGGGGGTCATAGGGAGCAGTATATATGTGATAGGGGGTCATAGGGAGCAGTATCTATGTGATAGGAGGTCATAGGGAGCAGTATATATGTGATAGGGGGTCATAGGGAGCCGTAAATATGTGATAGGGGGTCATAGGGAGCAGTAAATATGTGTGATAGGGAGTCATAGGAAGCTGTATATATGTGATAGGGGGTCATAGGGAGCAGTATATATGTGATAGGGGGTTATAGGGAACAGTATACATGTGATAGAGGGTCATAGGGAGCAGTATATATGTGATAGGGGGTCATAGGGAACAGTATTTATTTGATAGGGGGTCATAGGGAGCAGTATATATGTGAAATACGGGGTCATACAGAACAGTATATCAGAGATAGGGGGACATACAGAGCAGTATATGTTAGATAGGGGTCATACAGAAAAGTATCTATGAGAGAGGACCATGGGGAGCAATGTGTGGAGGGGGGAGGGTCTTTTGGTCAGTCTGGGGTCTGTACACCATAGGTCATCACCAATCCACAGAATATCTGATCGGTGAGACTTGACCCCTGGGACCACCACCAATCATGAGAAGAGAGGTCCCTTTTTCCCCAAATGAATGGAGCAGCAGCACATGATCACCTGCAGCTCCATTTGTTCTCTATGGGACTTATTAACATTGCTTAACGCTGCACTCACATGTATGGAGATCCCATAGAGAATGAATGGAGTGACATGGTATCATGTGCTGTTGCTCCAATCATTCAGGGGTTCCAGTAGTCGGATTCTACCGATTAGATTTTTACACTGTCCCCTAGGTATGCTGTAGATATGGTAATGGGGCAGCAGCAAGCACAGCATTAGTGAAGCGGGATGGCAGTGTAAAGGATGTGGGTTGTGTTGCTATAGAGTTTTGGGTAGACTGCATAAGGGGCCACAGATGTCTTGGTATAGCCTTCAGTCATCAGGAGACATGATCATATTTGCCTGGCCTGGATGGAAAAGAGAACATATACAATCAGAGAAGACGCCCCCTGTGGTCACTGGATTTAATAGTCCTGTATTCTGTGACTGCTTCTGACATGGCCACAATAGAGGAGTGTTTTAGGGTTTGATTTATTTTAATGGTTAAAGCGCAACTGTTGCATAAAAATAAGTCAATAACCATCAGCACAGCCTACGAGTTGATCACTGGTATACTGCAGCCTACGAGCTGATCACTGGTATACTGCGGCCTACTAGCTGATCACTGGTATACTGCAGCCTACTAGCTGATCACTGGTATACTGCAGCCTACGAGCTGATCACTGGTATGCTGCAGCCTACAAGCTGATCACTGGTATACTGTGGCTTACGAGCTGATCACTGGTATACTGCAGCATACTAGCTGATCACTGGTATACTGCAGTCTACGAGCTGATCACTGGTATACTGCAGCCTACTAGCTGATCACTGGTATACTGTGGCTTACGAGCTGATCACTGGTATACTGCAGCCTATGAGCTGATCACTGGTATACTGCAGCCTACGAGCTGATCACTGGTATACTGCAGTCTAAGAGCTGATCACTGGTATACTGCAGCCTATGAGCTGATCACTGGTATACTGCAGCCTATGAGCTGATCACTGGTATACTGCAGTCTACGAGCTGATCACTGGTATACTGCAGTCTACAAGCCGATCACCGGTATACTGCAGCCGATGAGCTGATCACTGGTATACTGCAGCCTATGAGCTGATCACTGGTATACTGCAGCCTATGAGCCAGCTTAGATTTCTAGGTGCATGGAATTTTATCAAAGACAGAAGCTTAACACAGAACTAGGCCACATGTGGCCCTACTGTTGAAATAGATGGGTAGCAGCACTTAGATGAGCACAGTGTTCATTCAAATCTGCTTGGCTCTATCCACCGAGTGGTGCAAGTGGTGTTTGGACTGTAGACTTTCTGTGAATCTGTACTGTGCCAGCAGAGCTCTCTAAGGGTGGGTTCACACCACGATTTTCTATACAGTTTTTGGATACGGTTTAAAAAAAAAAAAAAAAACGTATGCAATTGTACAGAAAACCATGCCCATAGACTTTCCATTCAAAACCGTATGCACCATATTGCATACGGTTTTCTCCGTTTTTCACACCACGCGGTTTTTAATTTTTTTTTTCTGGACAGAAAACCGTGGCCTACCACGGTTTTTGGTCCATGTGAAAAACCGTATTGACCCGTATACGTTTTTTTTTTAACATGGGAGTCAATGGGAACCATACAGAACTGTATGTGTGTACGGTTCCATCCAGTTTTTACCATACGGTTTTTGACTTTGCACAGTTTTTTTTCTCCGAATTTCAATCAAACAAGTGAAACTTTATTCATAATGGAGTAAAAAGTTCAAAACGTATGCGTTTTTTTTCTTAAAAAAGGCATGCAACCGGACATCACTTTTCAAACCGTATACGGTTTTCAACCGTATACAGATAAAACGTTGTACACACGTTTTGATACAGTTTAGTCAGGTTTTGAGGAATCAGTTTTTTTTATCAAAAACCTGAAGAAAAACTGTATTGCAAAAACGTGGTGTGAACCCACCCTAAATAGAGTAGACAAGAACGTGCACAGATATTGCTTATTTGTTTTAGTAATTTGTGGTGGTCTCAATACCCCACTGATCAAAACCTCTAACATGTTGCTATGGAATAAAGTTTATAAAAATGTAAATAGCATTTAGTAATATTTGGCCCCTCTTTCTCCAGGGCACTTTCACTTTAGACTGGCTCAAGAAATACCAGTGACAAATTTCCCAATTAAATAAAGTATACAAAGAAGTTCATTTCCAATACAATATACTTTTATTGAAAATATCTTAAGACTTTTGGAATGCATTGTGCATTACTTTTTTGTCCTTCCAACAAAGGTACTGGACAAAATACGACATCGGAACGTCTAGTCATGCAGCACTGGTTTCATTAATACAGCACTGTATTGTTTCCGCTATAAAAAGAAACCACAATGCAGATGTGAATAGAGCCAAAGGATGTTACTGTAAAATTTGTTTCTAATAATTGTAAAAATCACTCTATTACATCTCTTTTAGGCATGAAAATAATATTCACATAACGGAACAAATTACCTGCATTTAATATCCTGCCTGAGTGGTATTTATGTAATCTCAGTAAACTGCATTGTATAATGATAGCATTTGGCTACCAAAAGCATACTTGTCAGTCAGTGTTTTATGCAATGGAGATTAAAAAGAGGAATGCCTTTTTGCATTGGCCCATTTCAGAAAACCCTCTATAGAATGAAGAAGTTGCCTCATAAATGAGTATGCACATCTGCTAAAATGTACATACAAAATTGTAAATGAGCAATTATGACACATAGGGGCACATCATGAAACTGGAGCACAGGGAGTTATGTTCACAGTTATTGTTAATGTGCATTATGCAGTGAAATCCCCATGCAATACTTTAAAAATTTCATCCAATAACACCATCATTGTATCCATAATAGCGGATATTTATATTTAATGTGGATTAGTAACATTCAGTAAAAATAACCTTGTACTAAACTTCATAAAATTGTAGTGTGTATCTGCGGTGGCCCAGTATGGGAGATATTACCCTTGCTGCCCTGTCAGGCAGCCTCCTTCAGTGTCCCCAGGGCCCCTTGCACCTGTTTTCCCCCCTGTACATATGTTCTGCAGTGTATTGTATTATAAAATGTGATGTATCTTTAAGAGTTATGGAGCTATGGGCTCCCTGCTAGTCTCCCCCATAGAAGCCCTGGGTGGAGATAGCTTTGCTCACTTGGAGCTTAGAGCTCTTTCTTCCTGCTGTGGTCCAGTGCAGTCGTGCCTAGTGTGTGTGTCCAGAGTGTTGGAGAGCTCAAAGTCAAGTCCTGCAGCTACCATCAATTCAAGTGAGCTAAAGTCACAGCTTTATGAGTCAAGTCAAGTCCGTCCCTATCAAGTCAGCATGGTCTGCATTCAATTATTCAGTCCTACTACAAGTCCCAGCAAGCCCTTATCTCTGCGTCACTGATCACCTCCTTGAGCCCTGACTGAACTGTAAAGACTTTACCAACTGTCTACCCTCAGTAAAGCAACCGTTATCCGTCACTTGGCATTGGAGTCATTATTGCCCCCCCGTGCCCAGCCCAGGATCTAGCAGTATACCTTCGGGTGGAATCGATGATAAACCACGCCCTGGCATCCCGAATACAAGGGGTTAATTACATTTGCCCCTAGGGTAACAATATCTGCCCTCATCACACCCTGCTACCACAACTTTTGGCATTACGAACAGGATACGGGTCTTATGCCACAAGCGCCACAAGTTTTGTCTGCAAAAACGAAAGTGCAAAAACGAAAGTGCAAAAACAGAAAAACGCTTGGTCTTTAAGGGGTTAAGGTCTCTGCGTCACTGGTTACCTCCTTGGGCCCTGGCTGAACTGTATAGACTTTACTAACTGTCTACCCTCAGTAAAGCTACCGTTATCTGTAATTTGGCATAAGAGTCATTATTGCCCCCGTGCCTAGCCCAGAATCAAGCTATATACCTTCGGGTGGTATCAAGGATAAACCACACCCTGGCGTCATGAAAACAAGGCGTTAATACCATCTGCCCCTGAGGTAACAATATCTGCCCTCATCACACCCCACTACCACATATCCAGATAAATGGATTGCGTAAATCCCTTACTAATTGGTATATAAATATGGAGTGGAATAAAACCATGGCTAAAATAAGGTATTTTGGTGCTCAAGGCAGATAAGGCGAATGGCAACACCTCTGTCTAACAACCCCCACCCCAGTGCAACTTTGTTAAAAGGGGTATTTTGTTCTTCTAAAATAATTGTTATTTTGCAGGGACTGGTAAAAAAAAAATTAAATAAAAGTACATCTGTTCCCACACATATATCTTCAAGATAATATAGCTGTAGGTTTGATAATACCATGCAGGGGTGGACAAAGACAGCAGAGGGCCCCCGTCCAAAGAATGTGCCTGCCCCGCCCCCATACGTCAATTGTTCAGGAGCCCCCCTGCCTTCATATGTCACTCAGGTGGACCCCCATACGTCACTGACTCAGGTGGATTCCCACCCATACCAGTTGCTCAGGAGGACCCCCCTCCCCAATATCAGTTGTTAATTTTTTATTGAGGCCCCCCCCATAAGCAGCAGCTCATTTAGGCCCAAAGAACACAGGCATTCTTTGCTCCTCCCTTCCTCTAGCAAGTTTGCAGTCTAAAGCAGCCTGCAGCCTACAAATATAAGTGACGGGACAAGGAGCTCCTTTGCTCCGTCTGAGCTTTAGTTGCATGAGCATCCTGAAGACATGCCTAAAGTGGAAAGCGACAATCACTTATCCAAAGATTTAGGGGACATGACTTCTAGGACTTGCACCTGCATTCCCCTTGTAGGGTAGGTGCTGGTCCCAAAGACTGCTATGGAGCTCCTCTTCTGCAATAAGCCAAAGATGGGGAGAGAAGTGCTCAGTGGAGCAATTGGTGGGGGTCCTAATGCCAAAATCCTAATCATTAAAAATGTTTAACTTTTTAAAAATGATAGTCATGCTTTAAGCCAAGTATAGGAGAGAAAACATAATTTTTTTTAGGCAAGTGTATTGTGGCTCTGTACAACCTTCAAGTTGTGTGTAGCTGTAATAAACGTCTGTTGCCCCTACTTACCGTAATTTTGTATGTCTCCGATTACATCAAAAAGGAAATTGTGGCATGCCAGTCAAGTGCCACATTACATAGCTATTCTTATATTATTCTTTTAGATATCATTCTGTACAGAACAAAATACAATGGCACTTTCAACCTTCTGTATATAGCACTACCCATGTCCTTTCCTTTCTGTATAAATTCTGGAGAAATTTCTAAAAAATAATTGCTTGATATAACAAAACAAAAAATGTCGCTAGAATATCCTTCACCCATTGAATAGACACACAGAGTACAGTACATGAATTAGAAAATATGTGAATATAAGAACATTCCTTATTTTATTATATTACTACCATAATTAACTGTGAATAATTGTATTAGAAGTTCCATGGGAAAACTTCAAGAAATGTCTCTAAATTTGAAGATCTTTCCTATTTTGAGGCAGAAATTGCTTTACTTTAATCTATGAAACATCACTGTCAATTTGATAGTTTAATAGGTTTGAAATTTTAATCAAAAGAAGATTTCAAGCGGCTGCAGAATAATCACAAACAACCGTCAGCGCGGCATAGCATTGGTAAATAGAAGGCAGCGCATGTAACACAGCAGTACTCGGAGAGAAATCAATCACTGAATAACATGTCTAAAATGGAATAGGAAATGATATTAGTGCTTTATCCATCCATCCATATCATATCGCAGTAACTTCTTTATTAATCTGTTATTTATGTATATCTTTTATACAGTACTCTTGAGGATAAAATACTGTCTTAAAAGGAAATGTAAGAACATTTAAATACTAGATACAAGCTTCCCTGTAGTCGAGGAACACAGTAACTCCTTAGTTACTTCTAACAGTACTAAGATTTTAGTATCCTGTATCCTTCTGCTCTATTACATGTCAAGCATTGAAATATATGGTGGTTTACAATTACATGGGGTCATTTTACCTTTATAAGTTTTCAATTCACCATTCGTAGCTCTTCTATAACTAGTATGTAACATTTAGTTATCCTCAGTGCAGGGCTGGGCCTATAAGTGTTCACCAATGGTTTCCCTTTTGATTATGTCACATGCTATATTCACAGCAGACATTGCTTCTTGACTTGGTCACTTCTCTTTTAAAAATCACCCTGCTTCTTAAGCTGCATGCACATGACCATATTATGTCCTGCTACAAATTTAGAATTGTATTGAAGCATAAAACAATGTCCATATATATTCATGGGTCCATTCTGCGTCGGGTAGAATACTGTGCTGTACTTGGCGAATGTATTGATGGGTCCATACTGTATATATGTTTTCGAGGCATACAAAGTGCCTATGGTGGCCTCTGTCTGCAGCTGTACAGCCTCCATATACATGACTCTGCTGTCCTTTTTCCATTCTCTGCTTACATTCTGAATACCTCTACTTCAATCACTCCTTACTAATTGATCAAGCTTCACTTGCATTGTTTTTGCTCTGTACTTAAATTTTACCTTCTGACTTGGTTTATTCCTCTGGATTTTTGCATGTTTATTAGTTGCCATCAAATGGCGCCAACTCCATGATTGAGTATGACTGAAAAAAAATCATACTTTCCAAAATAGATTAAGTGCTAAATGTAAGAGGCGCCTATGGAAGCATTGTCCTGGGCTACGGTAGATTGTACCAACTCTACTGTAGATCAATGGGCCCAAAATTAGTTGGTACTCGCTTCCAGATCATCGTCTAGGTACATGGTTAAAGGGGTACTCCCATGGAAAACTTTTTTTTTTTTTTAAATAAACTGGTGCCAGAAAGTTCAACAGATTTGTAAATTACTTCTATTAAAAAAATCTTAATCCTTCCAGTACTTTTTAGGGTCTGTATACTACAGAGGAAATGCTTTACTTTTTAGATTTCTCTGATGTCACGACCACAGTGCTCTCTCCTGACCTCTGCTGTCCATTTTAGGAACTGTCCAGAGCAGGAGAAAATCCCCATAGCAAACATATGCTGCTCTTGACACTTCCTAAAATGGACAGCAGAGGTCAGCAGAGAGCACTCTGGTTATGACATCAGAGAAATTTAAAAAGTAAACCATTTCCTCTGTAGTATACAGTCAATAAATTGTACTGGAAGGATTAAGATTTTTTAATAGAAGTAATTTACAAATCTGTTTAACTTTCTGGCACCAGTAGATTGAAAAAAAAAAAGTTTTCCACGGGAGTACCCCTTTAACTCTACAGGGTGGGCCATTTATATGGATACACCTTAATAAAATGGAAATGGTTGGTGATATTAACTTCCTGTTTGTGGCCCATTAGTATATTTGAGGGGGGAAACTTTTCAAGATGGGTGGTGACCATGGTGGCCATTTTGAAGTCGGCCATTTTGAATCCGACTTTTGTTTTTTCAATAGGAAGAGGGTCATGTGACACATCAAACTTATTGGGAATTTCACAAGAAAAACAATGATGTGCTTGGTTTTAACGTAACTTTATTCTTTCATGAGTTATTTACAAGTTTCTGACCACTTATAAAATGTGTTCAATGTGCAGCCCATTGTGTTGGATTGTCAATACAACCCTCTTCTCCCACTCTTCACACACTGATAGCAACACCGCAGGAGAAATGCTAGCACAGGCTTCCAGTATCCGTAGTTTCAGGTGCTGCAGAATTGGCAAAACAAAAATTCATGGCAGAGTGTGGTATATGGGGTACAAATATAGTGGGCCCATTCTTCATCAATGGAAACCTCAAGGCCACTGGATATGTAAAATTGCCACATGATGATGTGTTTCCCACTTTATGCACTGAAGCTGGCACGTTCCCTGAGTTTTTCCAGCAAGATGGGGCACCACCACATTATGGGTGTCAGGTCCGAGCATTCCTAGATGAAAAGTTTCCTGGAAAGTGGATTGGTTGTCGTGGGCCAGTTGAATGGCCCCCAAGGTCTCCCGATCTGACCCCTTTAGACTTTTATCTTTGGGGTCATCTGAAGGCAATTGTCTATGCTGTGAAGATACGAAATGTGCAGCACCTGCAACTACGGATACTGGAAGCCTGTGCTAGCATTTCTCCTGCGGTGTTGCTATCAGTGTGTGAAGAGTGGGAGAAGAGGGTTGCATTGACAATCCAACACAATGGGCAGCACATTGAACACATTTTATAAGTGGTCAGAAACTTGTAAATAATTCATGAAAGAATAAAGTTACGTTAAAACCAAGCACATCATTGTTTTTTTGTGAAATTCCCAATAAGTTTGATGTGTCACATGACCCTCTTCCTATTGAAAAAACAAAAGTTCGATTCAAAATGGCCGCCATGGTCACCACCCATCTTGAAAAGTTTCCCCCCTCACATATACTAATGGGCCACAAACAGGAAGTTAATATCACCAACCATTCCCATTTTATTAAGGTGTATCCATATAAATGGCCCACCCTGTATAAACTGACATGTGCATAATTGTCAGGAATACATAAATGACATTCATATATTCAGAAGTGTGAAAACATATATAAAATCTCTTAAAGATTTTATATGTTTTCACACTTCTGAATATATGAATGTAATTTATATATTCCTGCCAATGATACACATGTCACTTTATATACTGTTATGTAAATATTGACACTTTTTTACCATGTTTGTGTATTAATTGATTAATTATTCTATTGGTCCTGCGAGGCCATAAATACTCACTTTGTCCACTCATTTGTTGCTTGAAAATGGCTTGGTGAGCAAGCCGAAACATCGTCTCACATTGTGTGAATAAAGACACTTTTCTTTTGCACCTTAATGGAGTTGCAGCCTATTTGATGCTATTCACATTGAACCCTGGACCTGGGCTTGATGCAAACGGCACCCGTGCACTTTATCTGTGGATGTGTTGCTCTGCTTCTTGGTTTTGTAACTTTATATTTATCCAATTTAAACTTAATTTGCCATGTCTGTGCCCAAGCCTCCAGCTTCCCCAGATCCCTCTATTATATTATGTTATTCTCCTCTGTGTGATCACCTTACCCAGTTGAGTGTCATCTGCAAATATTGAAATTCTACTCTGTAATTCCTCTACAAGGTCATTTTTTAAACATAATGAAGGAGAAGTGGACCAAGTACTGACCCCTATGGTACCCACCAGTAACTGTCACCCAACCAGAGTTAGTTCCATTGACACTCACCCACTGTTTCCTGTCACTGAGCCAGTTGCTAACCCATTTACAAATATCCTCCCCTAGTCCGAACATCTTCATTTTATGTACTAACCTTTTGTGTGGCACAGTATCAAATGAAAAGTAATGGAGGGGAACTACAAGGGGGAAGTGAAGTGGAGGGAGGAGTTAGAACAGTCATAAGTGATAAAATGAAAGGAAATAATGCCAGAAACCACAATAATAAGAAGGAAAAACTGGAACAATTAATGTTGGAGGAAGACTATGATATAGTGTGGAGACATGGCCGGATGTGAGCTTTGACTGGGTGGTTAATCGACAGGGAGACAGTCTGTTCAGAAATGACCATACAGGTAAAAAAGGGGGTGTTGCTCATATGTAAAATCCTGTTTTGGGCCCATTTTGCATGGGGACATTGGTGAGGAGAATGATCATGTGGAGTCTCTGTGGGTGGAAATAAGATGAGTAAACAAAAAATTACTCATAAGGGTTTGTTATAAATTGCCAAGTATAATGGAAGCAGCAAAAAACCTAATAAGACAAATAGATGGGGCAGCAAAGAAGTGTGACGTCATTATTATGGGGGACTTTAACTACCCAAATGTAGACTGGGAAGCTGAAACCTGCAGGTCCAGCAAGGGAAACAGGTGTTTGGCAATAATAAAGGACAATTACCTTTCCCAACTAGTGCAGGACCCAGCAAGTGGGGGGGGGGGGGGGGGGGTCACTTCTGGACCTTATACTATCCAATAGGCCAGACACAGCATCCAGGATAGATGTGGGAGGTCATCTTGGACATAGTCACCACATAATAATACATTTTCCTCTATCCTATAAAAGGATGTCTACTAGTGGGGTTACAAAAACATTTAACTTCAGGAAGGCCAATTTTCACCAACTAAGAGAGGACCTCAGTGACATAGATTGGGACCATGCCCTCAGTAATAAAAGTAAACTGGCTAAATTGGCCATTTTTAAGGGCATCCTAAATAGATTTTGTGAATTACATATACCCTATATAAATAAACATGCTTAAAAAAATGTGGTTAACAAAAACAGTTAGGAATGTGATAAAGGATAAGAGGAAAACATTTGGACTGTTAAAACGAGCAGGCAGTTGGGAGGCCTTAAAAAGTTATAAAGAAAAGAATAAATTCTGCAAACAAGAAACAAAATTTGCAAACATTGAAACAGAGAGAAGGATTGCCAAAGAAAGTAAAAAAAAAAAAACACAAAATATTGTTCACCCACATAAATAATAAAAAACTGAAAATGTTGGCATCCTGAAAAACAATCTGGGCACATTTGGAGGAATTGAGGAAAAGGCCCATCTCCTAAATGCTTTCTTCTCTACTGTATTCACACAGGAAAATGCAATGACAGATTATATGAGTAGGAATAATGTAAATTCTACTAATAATCTCACCTGTTTATCCCAACAAGAAGTACAGGGCCACCTTAACTACATGAAAACACATAAATCATCAGGCCCAGGTGGAAACCATCCCAGAGTTTTGCAGGAATTAAGAACTATGTTAGATTGGCTCTTATTTCTTATATTTAAAGATTGTATTTGGACAGGGAATGTTCCACAGGAAACAAAGCAAATGTGGTACTAATATTCAAACCGGGATCCTGGGAACAATAGGCCTGTAAGTTAAAATCTGTTGTGAACAAGATTTTTGAGGGTTTTCTAATAGATGCTATTTTGGAGTATCTCATTGAAAATACCTAATAAAGAAACAAAATGGGTTTATGCAGGATCGGTCCTGTCAGACTAATCTGATCAGCTTCTATGAGTAGGTCAATTATAGATTAGGCAAGAGTGAAGCAGTGGATGTTATATATCTGTGTATGGCCTCCACGTGCCCGAATGACCTTCCTACAACGCCTTGTCCTGCTCTTGATGAGGACAGTCTGTGGTGCAACATTGCGTTGGTGGATGGAGTGAGACATGATGTCCCAGATGTGCAGATCTGGGGAACGGGTGGGCCAGTCCACAGCATCACTGCCTTCCTCTTGCAGGAACTGCTGACACACTCCAGCCACATGAGGTCTAGCATTGTCTTGCATTAGGAGGAACCCAGGGCCAACTGCGCCAGCATATGGTCTCACAAGTTCAAGGGGAGCCTGGATGTTTTTCTAGAAAATTATAATATTACAGGTTATGAATACTAGATTTATGGGGATAGAACGTTGATCCAGAGATTTATTCTGGTCACCATATTGGAATTGGGAAGGAATTTTTCCTCTCATGGGGCAATTGGCATCAGAGGGTTTTTGCCTTCCTCTGGATCAACACAGTAGGGCTTTAGGTTGAACTTGTTGGACTCTTTTTTTGTCAACCTTATAAACTACCGTATATACTCGAGTATAAGCCGACCCGAGTATAAGACGAGACCCCTAATTTCAACCCAAAATCCCAGGAAAAGTTATTGACTCGAGTATAAGCCTAGGGTGGGAAATACATAATCCCCCCCTGTCATCATCCAGACCCGTCATTAACATCCTCATCATCATCACCGCCTGTCATCATCCAGACCCTCATCATCATCACCTGTCATCATTCCCTTGTCATCATCCCACACATCCCCCCTTCATCATCCCCTTGTCATCATCCCCACCCCCCTTCATCATCCCCTTGTCATCATCCCCACCCCCCTTCATCATCCCCTTGTCATCATCCCCACCCCCCTTCATCATCCCCTTATAATCATCCCACACACCCCCCCTTCATCATCCCCTTGTCATCATCCCCACCCCCCTTCATCATCCCACACCCCCCTTCATCATCCTCTTGTCATCATCCCACACACCCCCTTCATCATCCTCTTGTCATCATCCGCCCTCAGTGGTCTTCAACCTGCGGACCTCCAGAGGTTTCAAAACTACAACTCCCAGCAAGCCCGGGCAGCCATCGGCTGTCCGGGCTTGCTGGGAGTTGTAGTTTTGAAACCTCCGGAGGTCCGCAGGTTGAAGACCACTGCGGCCTTCGACATCATCCAGCCCCCTCTCACCCCTCTTTAGTTCTGTACAGTACTCACCTCCGCTCGGCGCTGGTCCGGTGCTGCAGGACTGTCCGGAGAGGAGGTGGTCCGGTGGGATAGTGGTTCCGGGCTGCTATCTTCACCGGGGGCGCCTCTTCACCGCGCTTCGGGCCCAGAATAGAGGCGTTGCCTTGACAATGACGCAGAAGTACGTTGGCAATGAACGTACCTCTACGTCGTTGTCAAGGCAACGTGACTATTCTGGGGCCGGGCCCGAAGCGCTTAGAAGAGGCCTCCCCGGTGAAGATAGCAGCCCGGAACCACTATCCCACCGGACCACCTCCTCTCAGGACAGTCCTGCAGCACCGGACCAGCGCCGAGCGGAGGTGAGTACTGTACAGAACTAAAGGGGGGTGAGAGGGGGCTGGATGATGTCGAAGGCCGCAGTGGTCTTCAACCTGCGGACCTCCGGAGGTTTCAAAACTACAACTCCCAGCAAGCCCGGACAGCCGATGGCTGCCCGGGCTTGCTGGGAGTTGTAGTTTTGAAACCTCTGGAGGTCCTCAGGTTGAAGACCACTGCGGGTGGAGAGTTCACTCGAGTATAAGCCGAGGGGGGTGTTTTCAGCACGAAAAATCGTGCTGAAAAATTCGGCTTATACTCGAGTATATATGGTATGTAAACAATGTAGCGATAAAATCAAAAAGAAAAGTCCAGATATACAACATGTACAGCTTCAACCGGACAAGCTTCACATCAAAGAGCTAAAGCAAATCAAGTAGAGAAAATCACAAATCATTTGTAGCCAGGTTTAACATAAATCGGCACTGAAAGCATTGAGAGTGAAAGTTTATTGTCAGTTTCTCTGCCATGTGACTAATAGGTGAGTAACAAATCACCCCAAAAACATGAATAAAAAAAAGTTTGGTAACGGAATGTTGGATGGAGTAGAAAAAAGGCTCCTGTCATGTCCTCTGCCAGTAAGCACGTTGGTGGCAGTACCAGCACCAGTACAGATAGCAGCAGCAGCATTCAGGTTCTTGATGGTAATAGTAGCAGCATCAGTAAGCAAAAGTTATTCAAGCCTTCCAGGGATTGTGTTCTTTCTTAGGATAATATGGCCATTGTGGACAGAATGACTTATTCTCAGTCATCTCAGGGAGCATTAGAATCTAACAATATGACGTTTAGCAAGGTGTCAGTGGATTCCTCATCCTCTGCAGTGAAATGGCACAGTGGAAATGTCCTTCTAAAATGGTCTGTTCTATCATGCTGGGATGATAAGGAGGAAGCCAATCATGATGATGTAGTGTTAGACAGGGCTTGGGAACCAGGTGAGGAGGTGACGTGTTCAGAGCAAAAGGGTAGTGATACTATAAGAAAAGAAGCGTAGAGCCAAGGTAGGGCCAGAACATTGACACTGCTGCATCTGTAGGTGTCATGACTGGGGTAGGCAGGGAGAAGTGAGCCCTAAAGCTGTCCCTATAAACAACTCTCCCTGCCTACTTGCCCATCCACCCTAAATGATGGATCAGAAACTGGGCGCCGGTCCCTTCCTATGCTAAAATGCATGGGCATACAGGTCAAACAAAATAAACCAACTGTACATGTCAGGAAACAAGTCAGTAACATAATGGAACCAACAAACAAATATATAAATACACACAAGGCAGGATATAGCATACTAACATATAGTTCACTAACCGGAATCAAGTTTAATGGCAGATATAATAATATGAACAAGACTAGATATAGGGATAAGATTACAGCAGACAAAACCAGGAGATGCTGAAAATGAACAGGTTAACCGAATGTGAGAACACTAAACAGGTCAGGAAATCAAGGGCACTGTTTACACTGGATTCAGAACAAGGAACACACTAGATACTCCAAGCATGGGGGGACATCAATACCAAAGCCAAAAAGGCTCCTAGCCAGCAGGCACTCTCCACCGAGTGACCAGGATACTGGACTAGGAGGGAAAAAAAAGTCCTAAATACAAGCAAACATGGGTACAGACACAAGACTAACACTCCTAGATGGACAGATTAACAAAAGGCTCAGAACAGGATTCTATCCTCGGAATAGCAGGATAAAACAAGGTCAAAACTGACATAACTGACATTATGTCAAGGACTGACATAACGCACAGTGTGAATACAGACTAAGGCAACACAAAGCAAATGCAGAACAAATATACACAAATACTAAAACTCGACAAATGTTCTAAAACAAAGCAGGCTAAAATCTATATATCAAACAGGACAGATGACCATGGTTAAAACTCTGTGCATATGTGCACAGACAGACATAGTGACCATCAAGCCAACATGGCCAGAATACAGTCTAATTACCAGCAATGGGATCAGCTGAAGTGGGCTTCTATCCACTCCCAGTGGTGAAGACTAGAGATGAGCGAATCAAAGTTGACGAACCCAAATTCGTTAAGAATTTCATAAAAAATTTGATTTGCAACGAATGCGAATATCGCCGCGATTCGATCGCGTGAATAGCTTAATTAAACTCCATTTTACAATGTTCCAGGCTATTGGAGACCTAAGATGGCAGATCCACATGTGAGTACATGGGGCAGAGGATTATGGGAGGGTGGGAAACAGCGGCGGGAATGAAGGTAGGCGGGCTGACCATGAATCACATGTGAGATGCAGCCAATCAGTGTTCACTGACCCCTGTGATGTCACAGCCCCTATATAATCGGCGGCCATCTTGCCTCTCTTCATTTCATCTATGCACTCAGATGGAGAGGACGGGACTGTGTGTGTGTGTGTGAATAGCTCGTACCACAGCGTTACACTCCAACTGCTAGTCACATCAGCATTAGGGAAAGGCAGGAGTGCAGAGTGCTTTGCTGTTACACTGAGAAGGATCATTGATAGCTAAACCTCCTACTCACGTTATTGAGCATTGCAGCAGAGAGTTTTTTTTTTTGCTCCACAAATCTTCTGCTGCTCAGAATTGTGTGACAGAGTGCAATTTAGGGTTTAATCCCTGGATTTTTTTTTGTGGTGCTGCACTGTTGGGTCCTGCTGCTGTTCAGAAATACGTGATTTTTTAGTGGACTGTAGTGCATTTGTACCATTTTGTACCTGTTAATCTGTCAAGGGGCTACATACTGTGCAAGTCCAAACAATAGTATTCACCGGCTGTTTTTTTTTTAAATAGCTTTTTCTGTGTATAGTTACGCATATATAACTGCCCTCATCACTGCATACCGCATAGGTACATCCAAGTATTGTACCATTTCGTACCTGTTAAGCTGTCAAGGTGCTCCATACCGTCAAAGTCCAAACAATAACATTCACCGGCTGGTGTTTTACAAAAATACAGAGTTTTTTCTGCGTATAGTTAGGCATTTTACTGCCCTTATCAGTGCATACCGCATACGTACATCCAAGTATTGTACCATTTAGTACCTGTTAATCTGTCAAGGGGGTCCAAACCTTCAAAGTCCAAACAATAGTATCCACCGGCTGGTGTTTTACAAAAATACTGATTTTTTTTTCTGCTAATAGTTAGGCATATTACTGCCCTCATCAGTGCATCCTGCATAGGTACATCCAAGTATTGTACCATTTAGTACCTGTTAAGCTGTCAAGGTGCTCCATACCGTCAAAGTCCAAACAATAGTAGTATCCACCGTCTGGTGCTTTACAAAAATACAGATTTTTTTCTGCATATAGATAGGCATATTACTGACCTCATCAGTGCATACCGCATAGGTACATCCAAGTATTGTACAATTTAGTACCTGTTAAGCTGTCAAGGTGCTCCATACCCTCAAAGTCCAAACAATAGTATCCACAGGCTGGTGTTTTACAAAAATACTGATTTTTTTCTGCTAATAGTTAGGCATATTACTGCCCTCATCAGTGCAGACCGCATACGTACATTGAAATATTGTACCATTTAGTATCTGTTAAGCTGTCAAGGTGCTCCAAACTGTCAAAGTCCAAACAATAGTATCCACCAGCTGGTGTTTTACAAAAATACAGATTTTTTCTTCTGCGTATAGTTACGCATATTACTGCCCTCATCAGTGCATACCGCATAGGTACATCCAAGTATTGTACCATTTAGTACCTGTTAAGCTGTCAAGGTGATCCATACCGTCAAAGTCCAAACAATAACATTCACCGGCTGGTGTTTTACAAAAATACAGAGTTTTTTCTGCGTATAGTAACGAATATTACTGCCCTCATCAGTGCATACCGCATAGGTACATCCAAGTATTGTACCATTTAGTACCTGTTAAGCTGTCAAGGTGATCCATACCGTCAAAGTCCAAACAATAACATTCACCGGCTGGTGTTTTACAAAAATACAGAGTTTTTTCTGCATATAGTTACGCTTATTACTGCCCTCATCAGTGCAGACCGCATAGGTACATCCAAGTATTGTACCATTTAGTACCTGTTAAGCTGTCAAGGTGCTCCATATCGTCAAAGTCCAAACAATAGTATCCACCGGCTGGTGTTTTACAAAAATACAGATTTTTTTCTGCTAATAGTTAGGCATATTACTGCCCTCATCAGTGCATACCGCATACGTACATCCAAGTATTGTACCATTTAGTACCTGTTAATCTGTCAAGGTGCTCCATACCTCAAAGTCCAAACAATAGTATCCACCGGCTGGTGTTTTACAAAAATACAGAGTTTTTTCTGCGTATAGTAACGCATATTACTGCCCTCATCAGTGCATACCACATAGGTACATTCAAGTATTGTACCATTTAGTACCTGTTAAGCTGACAAGGTGCTCCATACCGTCAAAGTCCAAACAATAGTATCCACCAGCTGGTGTTTTACAAAAATACAGATTTTATTCTGCTAATAGTTAGGCATATTACTGCCCTCATCAGTGCATACCGCATACGTACATCCAAGTATTGTACCATTTAGTACCTGTTAATCTGTCAAGGTGCTCCAAACCGTCAAAGTCCAAACAATAGTATCCACCGGCTGGTGTTTTACAAAAATACAGATTTTTTTCTGCATATAATTAGGCATATCACTGCCCAAATTAATGCATACTGTTACGCCGAGCGCTCCGGGTCCCCGCTCCTCCCCGGAGCGCTCGCTTCACTCCCTCCGCTGCAGCGCTCCGGTCACGTCCTCTGACCCGGGGCGCTGCGATCCTGCTGCCAGCCGGGATGCGATTCGCGATGCGGGTAGCGCCCGCTCGCGATGCGCACCCCGGCTCCCCTACCTGACTCGCTCCCCGTCTGTTCTGTCCCGGCGCGCGCGGCCCCGCTCCCTAGGGCGCGCGCGCGCCGGGTCTCTGCGATTTAAAGGGCCACTGCGCCGCTGATTGGCGCAGTGGTTCCAATTAGGGTTTTCACCTGTGCACTTCCCTATATTACCTCACTTCCCTTGCACTCCCTTGCCGGATCTTGTTGCCTTAGTGCCAGTGAAAGCGTTCCTTGTGTGTTCCTTGCCTGTGTTTCCAGACCTTCTGCCGTTGCCCCTGACTACGATCCTTGCTGCCTGCCCCGACCTTCTGCTACGTCCGACCTTGCTTCTGCCTACTCCCTTGTACCGCGCCTATCTTCAGCAGCCAGAGAGGTGAGCCGTTGCTAGTGGATACGACCTGGTCACTACCGCCGCAGCAAGACCATCCCGCTTTGCGGCGGGCTCTGGTGAAAACCAGTAGTGGCTTAGAACCGGTCCACTAGCACGGTCCACGCCAATCCCTCTCTGGCACAGAGGGTCCACTACCTGCCAGCCGGCATCGTGACAGTAGATCCGGCCATGGATCCCGCTGAAGTTCCTCTGCCAGTTGTCGCTGACCTCACCACGGTGGTCGCCCAGCAGTCACAACAGATAGCGCAACAAGGCCAACAGCTGTCTCAACTGACCGTTATGCTACAACAGTTGCTACCACAGCTTCAGCAGTCATCTCCTCCGCCAGCTCCTGCACCTCCTCCGCAGCGAGTGGCCGCTCCTGGGATACGCTTATCCTTGCCGGATAAATTTGATGGGGACTCTAAGTTTTGCCGTGGCTTTCTTTCCCAATGTTCCCTGCATCTGGAGATGATGTCGGACCTGTTTCCCACTGAAAGGTCTAAGGTGGCTTTCGTAGTCAGTCTCCTGTCCGGAAAAGCCCTGTCATGGGCCACACCGCTCTGGGACCGCAATGACCCCGTCACTGCCTCTGTACACTCCTTCTTCTCGGAAATCCGAAGTGTCTTTGAGGAACCTGCCCGAGCCTCTTCTGCTGAGACTGCCCTGTTGAACCTGGTCCAGGGTAATTCTTCCGTTGGCGAGTATGCCGTACAATTCCGTACACTTGCTTCAGAATTGTCCTGGAATAATGAGGCCCTCTGCGCGACCTTCAAAAAAGGCCTATCCAGCAACATTAAAGATGTTCTGGCCGCACGAGAAATTCCTGCTAATCTACATGAACTTATTCACCTAGCCACTCGCATTGACATGCGTTTTTCTGAAAGGCGTCAGGAACTCCGCCAAGATATGGACTCTGTTCGCACGAGGCGTTTCGTCTCCTCGGCTCCTCTCTCCTCTGGTCCCCTGCAATCTGTTCCTGTGCCTCCCGCCGTGGAGGCTATGCAGGTCGACCGGTCTCGCCTGACACCTCAAGAGAGGACACGACGCCGTATGGAGAACCTCTGCCTGTACTGTGCTAGTACCGAACACTTCCTGAGGGATTGTCCTATCCGTCCTCCCCGCCTGGAAAAACGTACGCTGACTCCGCACAAAGGTGAGACAGTCCTTGATGTCTACTCTGCTTCTCCACGTCTTACTGTGCCTGTGCGGATGTCTGCCTCTGCCTTCTCCTTCTCTACAGTGGCCTTCTTGGACTCTGGATCTGCAGGAAATTTTATTTTGGCCTCTCTCGTCAACAGGTTCAACATCCCAGTGACCAGTCTCGCCAGACCCCTCTACATCAATTGTGTAAATAATGAAAGATTGGACTGTACCATACGTTTCCGCACGGAGCCCCTTCTTATGAGCATCGGATCTCATCATGAGAGGATTGAACTTTTGGTCCTCCCCAATTGCACCTCGGAGATTCTCCTTGGACTTCCCTGGCTTCAACTTCATTCCCCAACCCTGGATTGGTCCACTGGGGAGATCAAGAGTTGGGGGTCCTCTTGTTCCAAGAACTGTCTAAAACCGGTTCCCAGTAACCCTTGCCGTAACTCTGTGGTTCCTCCAGTAACCGGTCTCCCTAAGGCCTATATGGACTTCGCGGATGTTTTCTGCAAAAAACAAGCTGAGACTCTACCTCCTCACAGGCCTTATGATTGCCCTATCGACCTCCTCCCGGGTACTACTCCACCCCGGGGCAGAATTTATCCTCTCTCTGCCCCAGAGACTCTTGCCATGTCCGAATACGTCCAGGAGAATCTAAAAAAGGGCTTTATCCGTAAATCCTCCTCTCCTGCCGGAGCCGGATTTTTCTTTGTGTCCAAAAAAGATGGCTCCCTACGTCCTTGCATTGACTACCGCGGTCTTAATAAAATCACGGTTAAGAACCGCTACCCCTTACCCCTCATCTCTGAACTCTTTGATCGCCTCCAAGGTGCCCACATCTTCACTAAATTGGACTTAAGAGGCGCCTATAACCTCATCCGCATCAGAGAGGGGGACGAGTGGAAAACGGCATTTAACACCAGAGATGGACACTTTGAGTATCTGGTCATGCCCTTTGGACTGTGCAATGCCCCTGCCGTCTTCCAAGACTTTGTCAATGAAATTTTTCGTGATCTGTTATACTCCTGTGTTGTGGTATATCTGGACGATATCCTAATTTTTTCTGCCAATCTAGAAGAACACCGCCAGCATGTCCGTATGGTTCTTCAGAGACTTCGTGACAACCAACTCTATGCCAAAATTGAGAAATGTCTGTTTGAATGCCAATCTCTTCCTTTTCTAGGATATTTGGTCTCTGGCCAGGGACTACAGATGGATCCAGACAAACTCTCTGCCGTCTTAAATTGGCCACGCCCCTCCGGACTCCGTGCTATCCAACGCTTTTTGGGGTTCGCCAATTATTACAGGCAATTTATTCCACATTTTTCTACCATTGTGGCTCCTATCGTGGCTTTAACCAAGAAAAATGCTGATCCCAAGTCCTGGCCTCCTCAAGCAGAAGACTCCTTTAAACGACTCAAGTCTGCCTTTTCTTCGGCTCCCGTGCTCTCCAGACCTGACCCTTCCAAACCCTTCCTATTGGAGGTTGATGCCTCCTCAGTAGGAGCTGGAGCTGTTCTTCTACAAAAAAATCCTTCCGGGCATGCTGTCACTTGTGGTTTTTTCTCTAGGACCTTCTCTCCAGCGGAGAGGAACTACTCCATCGGGGATCGAGAGCTTCTAGCCATTAAATTAGCACTTGAGGAATGGAGGCATCTGCTGGAGGGATCAAGATTTCCTGTTATTATCTACACCGACCACAAGAACCTCTCCTACCTCCAGTCGGCCCAACGGCTAAATCCTCGCCAGGCCCGGTGGTCTCTGTTCTTTGCCCGATTTAATTTTGAGATTCACTTTCGTCCTGCCGATAAGAACATTAGGGCCGATGCTCTCTCTCGTTCCTCGGATGCCTCAGAAGTTGATCTCCCTCCGCAACACATCATTCCACCTGACTGCCTGATCTCCACTTCTCCTGTCTCCATCAGGCAGACTCCTCCAGGAAAGACCTTTGTTTCTCCACGCCAACGCCTCGGAATCCTCAAATGGGGTCACTCCTCCCATCTCGCAGGTCATGCGGGCATCAAGAAATCTGTGCAACTCATCTCCCGCTTCTATTGGTGGCCGACTCTGGAGACGGATGTTGGGGACTTTGTGCGAGCCTGCACTATCTGTGCCCGGGATAAGACTCCTCGCCAGAAGCCCGCTGGTTTTCTTCATCCTCTGCCTGTCCCCGAACAGCCTTGGTCTCTGATTGGTATGGATTTTATTACTGATTTACCCCCTTCCCGTGGCAACACCGTTATTTGGGTGGTCGTTGATCGATTCTCCAAAATGGCACATTTCATCCCTCTTCCTGGTCTTCCTTCTGCGCCTCAGTTGGCTAAACAATTTTTTGTACACATTTTTCGTCTTCACGGGTTGCCTACGCAGATTGTCTCGGATAGAGGGGTCCAATTCGTGTCTAAATTCTGGAGGGCTCTCTGTAAACAACTCAAGATTAAATTAAATTTTTCCTCTGCATATCATCCCCAGTCCAATGGACAAGTAGAAAGAATTAACCAGATCCTGGGTGATTATTTGCGACATTTTGTTTCCTCCCGCCAGGATGACTGGGCAGATCTCCTTCCATGGGCCGAATTTTCGTATAACTTCAGGGTCTCTGAATCTTCCTCCAAATCCCCATTTTTCGTGGTGTACGGCCGTCACCCTCTTCCCCCCCTCCCTACCCCCTTGCCCTCTGGTCTGCCCGCTGTGGATGAAATTTCTCGTGACCTTTCCATTATATGGAGAGAGACCCAAAATTCTCTCTTACAGGCTTCTTCACGCATGAAGAGGTTCGCGGATAAGAAAAGAAGAGCTCCCCCCGTTTTTTCCCCTGGAGACAAGGTATGGCTCTCCGCTAAATATGTCCGCTTCCGTGTCCCTAGCTACAAGTTGGGACCACGCTATCTTGGTCCTTTCAAAATTTTGTGTCAAATTAATCCTGTCTCTTATAAACTTCTTCTTCCTCCTTCTCTTCGTATCCCTAATGCCTTTCACGTCTCTCTTCTCAAACCACTCATCCTCAACCGTTTTTCTCCCAAATCTGTTCCTCCCACTCCTGTTTCCGGCTCCTCGGACGTCTTCTCGGTCAAGGAAATTTTGGCTGCCAAAAAGGTCAGAGGGAAAAATTTTTTTTTAGTAGACTGGGAGGGTTGTGGTCCTGAAGAGAGATCCTGGGAACCTGAGGACAACATCCTTGACAAAAGTCTGCTCCTCAGGTTCTCAGGCTCCAAGAAGAGGGGGAGACCCAAGGGGGGGGGTACTGTTACGCCGAGCGCTCCGGGTCCCCGCTCCTCCCCGGAGCGCTCGCTTCACTCCCTCCGCTGCAGCGCTCCGGTCACGTCCTCTGACCCGGGGCGCTGCGATCCTGCTGCCAGCCGGGATGCGATTCGCGATGCGGGTAGCGCCCGCTCGCGATGCGCACCCCGGCTCCCCTACCTGACTCGCTCCCCGTCTGTTCTGTCCCGGCGCGCGCGGCCCCGCTCCCTAGGGCGCGCGCGCGCCGGGTCTCTGCGATTTAAAGGGCCACTGCGCCGCTGATTGGCGCAGTGGTTCCAATTAGGGTTTTCACCTGTGCACTTCCCTATATTACCTCACTTCCCTTGCACTCCCTTGCCGGATCTTGTTGCCTTAGTGCCAGTGAAAGCGTTCCTTGTGTGTTCCTTGCCTGTGTTTCCAGACCTTCTGCCGTTGCCCCTGACTACGATCCTTGCTGCCTGCCCCGACCTTCTGCTACGTCCGACCTTGCTTCTGCCTACTCCCTTGTACCGCGCCTATCTTCAGCAGCCAGAGAGGTGAGCCGTTGCTAGTGGATACGACCTGGTCACTACCGCCGCAGCAAGACCATCCCGCTTTGCGGCGGGCTCTGGTGAAAACCAGTAGTGGCTTAGAACCGGTCCACTAGCACGGTCCACGCCAATCCCTCTCTGGCACAGAGGGTCCACTACCTGCCAGCCGGCATCGTGACACATACCGTATAGGTACATCCAAGTATTGTACCATTTAGTACCTGTTAAGCTGTCAAGTGCTCCATACCGTCAAAGTCCAAACAATAGCATTAACCGGCTGTCACGATGCCGGCTGGCAGGAGGTGGATCCTCTGTGCCAGAGAGGGATTGGCGTGGACCGTGCTAGTGGACCGGTTCTAAGTCACTACTGGTGTTCACCAGAGCCCGCCGCAAAGCGGGATGGACTTGCTGCGGCGGTAGTGACCAGGTCGTATCCACTAGCAACGGCTCAACCTCTCTGACTGCTGAAGATAGGCGCGGTACAAGGGAGTAGACAGAAGCAAGGTCGGACGTAGCAGAAGGTCGGGGCAGGCAGCAAGGATCGTAGTCAGGGGCAACGGCAGGAGGTCTGGAACACAGGCTAGGAACACACAAGGGAACGCTTTCACTGGCACAATGGCAACAAGATCCGGCGAGGGAGTGCAGGGGAAGTGAGGTATACATAGGGAGTGCACAGGTGAACACACTGATTAGAACCACTGCGCCAATCAGCGGCGCAGTGGCCCTTTAAATCGCAGAGACCCGGCGCGCGCGCGCCCTAGGGAGCGGGGCCGCGCGCGCCGGGACAGGACCGACGGAGAGCGAGTCAGGTACGGGAGCCGGGGTGCGCATCGCGAGCGGGCGCCACCCGCATCGCGAATCGCATCCCGGCTGGAGGCGGTATCGCAGCGCACCCGGTCAGTGGATCTGACCGGGGCGCTGCGGGAGCGAGAGTGTAGCGAGCGCTCCGGGGAGGAGCGGGGACCCGGAGCGCTCGGCGTAACAGTACCCCCCCCCTTGGGTCTCTCCCTCTTCTTGGAGCCTGAGAACCTGAGGACCAGACTTTTATCTAGGATATTGTCCTCAGGTTCCCAGGATCTCTCTTCAGGACCACAGCCCTCCCAGTCAACCAAAAAGAAGGTTTTTCCTCTGACCTTTTTGGAGGCCAGTATCTCCTTTACAGGAAAAATGTCTGAAGAACCGGAGACAGGAGTGGGAGAGATAAGTTTAGGAGAGAAACGGTTGATGATGAGTGGTTTAAGAAGAGAAACATGAAAGGCATTAGGAATACGAAGAGAAGGAGGGAGAAGAAGTTTATAAGAGACAGGATTAATCTGGCACAAAATTTTGAAAGGACCAAGATAGCGTGGTCCCAATTTGTAGCTGGGAACACGGAAGCGGACATATTTAGCGGAGAGCCATACCTTGTCTCCGGGAGAAAAAATGGGGGGAGCTCTTCTTTTCTTATCAGCAAACTTCTTCATGCGTGATGAAGCCTGTAAGAGAGAATTTTGGGTCTCTTTCCATATGGTGGAAAGATCACGAGTTATTTCATCCACAGCGGGCAAACCAGAGGGCAAGGGAGTAGGGAGGGGGGGAAGAGGGTGACGGCCGTACACCACGAAAAATGGGGATTTGGAAGAAGATTCAGAAACTCTGAAGTTATACGAGAATTCGGCCCATGGTAGAAGATCTGCCCAGTCATCCTGGCGGGAGGAAACAAAATGCCGTAAATAATCACCCAGGACCTGGTTAATTCTTTCTACTTGCCCATTGGATTGAGGATGATAAGCAGAAGAAAAGTTTAATTTAATCTTGAGTTGTTTACAGAGAGCCCTCCAGAATTTTGACACGAATTGGACGCCTCTATCCGAGACGATCTGCGTGGGCAACCCGTGAAGACGAAAAATGTGTACAAAAAATTGTTTTGCCAACTGAGGCGCAGAAGGAAGACCAGGAAGAGGGATGAAATGTGCCATCTTGGAGAATCGATCAACGACCACCCAAACAACAGTGTTGCCACGGGATGAGGGTAAGTCTGTAATAAAGTCCATACCAATCAGAGACCAAGGTTGTTCGGGAACAGGCAGAGGATGAAGAAGACCAGCGGGCTTCTGGCGAGGAGTCTTATCCCGGGCACAGACAGTGCAGGCCCGCACAAAATCAACAACATCCGTCTCCAGAGTCGGCCACCAATAGAAACGAGAGATGAGTTGCACGGATTTCTTGATGCCCGCATGGCCTGCGAGATGGGAGGAGTGACCCCATTTGAGGATTCCGAGGCGTTGGCGTGGAGTGACGAAGGTCTTCCCTGGAGGAGTTTGCCTGATGGAGGCTGGAGAAGTGGAGATCAGGCAGTCAGGAGGAATGATGTGTTGCGGAGAGAGCTCTACTTCCGAGGCATCCGAGGAACGAGAGAGAGCATCGGCCCTGATGTTCTTATCGGCAGGCCGAAAGTGAATTTCAAAATTAAATCGGGCAAAGAACAGAGACCACCTGGCCTGGCGAGGATTCAGCCGTTGGGCAGACTGGAGATAATAGAGATTTTTGTGATCGGTGTAAATAATAACTGGAAATCTTGATCCCTCCAGCAGATGCCTCCATTCCTCAAGTGCTAATTTAATGGCTAGTAGCTCTCGATCCCCGATGGAGTAGTTCCTCTCCGCCGGAGAGAAGGTCCTAGAAAAAAAAACACAAGTAACAGCATGCCCGGAAGAATTTTTTTGTAGAAGGACCGCTCCGGCTCCTACTGAGGAGGCATCTACCTCCAATAGGAAGGGTTTAGATGGGTCAGGTCTGGAGAGCACGGGAGCAGAAGAAAAGGCAGACTTGAGCTGTTTAAAGGCGTCTTCCGCTTGAGGAGGCCATGACTTAGGATTGGCATTCTTTTTGGTTAAAGCCACGATAGGAGCCACAATGGTGGAAAAATGTGGAATAAATTGTCTGTAATAATTGGCGAACCCCAAAAAACGTTGGATAGCACGGAGTCCGGAGGGGCGTGGCCAATCTAAGACGGCAGAGAGTTTGTCTGGATCCATTTGTAGTCCCTGGCCAGAGACCAAGTATCCTAGGAAAGGAAGAGATTGACATTCAAACAGACATTTCTCCATCTTGGCATAAAGTTGATTGTCACGAAGTCTCTGAAGAACCATGCGGACATGCTGGCGGTGTTCTTCTAGGTTGGCAGAAAAAATCAGGATATCGTCCAGATACACAACAACACAGGAATATAAGAGATCACGAAAAATTTCATTAACAAAGTCTTGGAAGACGGCAGGGGCGTTGCACAGGCCAAAGGGCATGACCAGATACTCAAAGTGTCCATCTCTAGTGTTAAATGCCGTTTTCCATTCATCCCCCTCTCTGATGCGGATGAGATTATAAGCACCTCTTAAGTCCAGTTTGGTAAAGATGTGGGCACCTTGGAGGCGATCAAAGAGTTCAGAGATAAGAGGTAGAGGGTAGCAGTTCTTTACCGTGATTTTGTTAAGACCGCGGTAGTCAATGCAAGGGCGTAGGGAGCCATCTTTTTTGGACACAAAGAAAAATCCGGCTCCGGCAGGAGAGGAGGATTTGCGGATAAAGCCCTTTTTTAAATTCTCCTGGATGTACTCAGACATAGCAAGAGTCTCTGGGGCGGACAGAGGATAAATTCTGCCCCGGGGTGGAGTAGTGCCCGGGAGGAGGTCAATAGGACAGTCATAAGGCCTGTGAGGAGGAAGAGTCTCAGCTTGTTTTTTGCAAAACACATCAGCAAAGTCCATATAGGCCTTAGGGAGACCGGTTACAGGGGGAACCACAGGATCACGGCAGGGAGTACTGGTAACCGGTTTAAGGCAGTCCTTGAAACAAGAGGTACCCCAACTCTTGATCTCCCCTGTGGACCAATCCAGGGTTGGGGAATGGTGTTGAAGCCAGGGTAGTCCAAGGAGAATTTCGGAAGTGCAATTGGAGAGGACCAAAAACTCAATTCTTTTGTGATGAGGTCCGATGCACATTAGGAGGGGTTCCGTGCGGTAACGCATGGCACAGTCCAATCTTTCATTGTTAACGCAATTGATGTAAAGAGGTCTGGCGAGACTGGTCACTGGGATGTTGAACCTGTTGATGAGAGAGGCCAAAATAAAGTTTCCTGCAGATCCGGAATACAAGAAGGCCTTAGTGGAGAAGGAGAAGGTAGAGGCAGATATCCGCACAGGCACAGTAAGACGTGGAGAAGCAGAGTTGACATCAAGGACTGTTTCACCTTTGTGCGGAGTCAGCGTACGTCTTTCCAGGCGGGGAGGACGGATAGGACAATCCTTCAGGAAGTGTTCGGTACCGGCACAGTACAGGCAGAAATTCTCCATGCGGCGTCGTGTCCTCTCTTGAGGTGTCAGGCGAGACCGGTCAACTTGCATAGCCTCCACGGCGGGAGGCACAGGAACGGATTGCAGAGGACCAGAGGAGAGAGGAGCCGGGGAGAAAAAACGCCTCGTGCGAACAAAGTCCATATCCTGGCGGAGCTCCTGACGCCTTTCGGAAAAACGCATGTCAATGCGAGTGGCTAGATGAATGAGTTCATGTAGGTTAGCAGGAATTTCTCGTGCGGCCAGAACATCTTTAATGTTGCTGGATAGGCCTTTTTTAAAGGTCGCGCAGAGGGCCTCATTATTCCAGGAAAGTTCTGAAGCAAGAGTACGGAATTGCACGGCGTACTCGCCAACGGAAGAATTACCCTGGACCAGGTTCAGCAGGGCAGTCTCAGCAGAAGAGGCTCGGGCAGGTTCCTCAAAGACACTTCGAATTTCCGAGAAGAAGGAGTGTACAGAGGCAGTGACGGGGTCATTGCGGTCCCAGAGCGGTGTGGCCCATGACAGAGCTTTTCCAGACAGAAGGCTGACTACGAAAGCCACCTTAGACCTTTCAGTAGGAAACTGGTCCGACATCATCTCCAAGTGCAGGGAACATTGTGAAAGAAAGCCACGGCAAAACTTAGAGTCCCCATCAAATTTATCCGGCAAGGATAGTCGTAGGACTGAGGCGGCCACTCGCTGCGGAGGAGGTGCAGGAGCTGGCAGAGGAGATGATTGCTGAAGCTGAGGTAGTAGCTGCTGTAGCATCACGGTCAGTTGAGACAGCTGGTGGCCTTGTTGCGCTATCTGTTGTGACTGCTGGGCGACCACCGTGGTGAGGTCGGCGACAACTGGCAGAGGAACTTCAGCGGGATCCATGGCCGGATCTACTATCACGATGCCGGCTGGCAGGAGGTGGATCCTCTGTGCCAGAGAGGGATTGGCGTGGACCGTGCTAGTGGACCGGTTCTAAGTCACTACTGGTGTTCACCAGAGCCCGCCGCAAAGCGGGATGGACTTGCTGCGGCGGTAGTGACCAGGTCGTATCCACTAGCAACGGCTCAACCTCTCTGACTGCTGAAGATAGGCGCGGTACAAGGGAGTAGACAGAAGCAAGGTCGGACGTAGCAGAAGGTCGGGGCAGGCAGCATGGATCGTAGTCAGGGGCAACGGCAGGAGGTCTGGAACACAGGCTAGGAACACACAAGGGAACGCTTTCACTGGCACAATGGCAACAAGATCCGGCGAGGGAGTGCAGGGGAAGTGAGGTATACATAGGGAGTGCACAGGTGAACACACTGATTAGAACCACTGCGCCAATCAGCGGCGCAGTGGCCCTTTAAATCGCAGAGACCCGGCGCGCGCGCGCCCTAGGGAGCGGGGCCGCGCGCGCCGGGACAGGACCGACGGAGAGCGAGTCAGGTACGGGAGCCGGGGTGCGCATCGCGAGCGGGCGCCACCCGCATCGCGAATCGCATCCCGGCTGGAGGCGGTATCGCAGCGCACCCGGTCAGTGGATCTGACCGGGGCGCTGCGGGAGCGAGAGTGTAGCGAGCGCTCCGGGGAGGAGCGGGGACCCGGCCCGCTCGGCGTAACACCGGCTGGTGTTTTACAAAAATACAGATTTTTTTCTGCATATAGTTAGGCATATTACTGCCCTCATCAGTGCATACCACATAGGTACATCCAAGTATTGTACCATTTACTACCTGTTAAGCTGTCAAGGTGCTCCATACCGTCAAAGTCCAAACAATAGTATCCACCGGCTGGTGTTTTACAAAAATACTGAGTTTTTTCTGCGTATAGTTACGCATATTACTGCCCTCATCAGTGCATACCACATAGGTACATCCAAGTATTGTACGTTTTAGTACTTGTTAAGCTGTCAAGCTGCTCCATACCGTCAAAGTCCAAACAATAGTATCCACCGGCTCGTGTTTTACAAAAATACAGAGTTTTTTCTGCGTATAGTTACGCTTATTACTGCCCTCATCAGTGCAGACCGCATAGGTACTTCCAAGTATTGTACCATCTAGTACCTGTTAATCTGTCAAGGGCCTGTATACTGTGAAAGGACAGCCGTAAGTAATCACCTGCTGCTGTTCTAGACAAATCCTGTTTAAAGAGTAGTGTAGCATATTGTAATACCCTCATAAACGCACTAAGTATGTCAGGCAGAGAAGTGCCAGGACGTGCACATGGAGTGGCAGAGGCCTAAATACTTCAGGCAGAGTTGGCAGCAGACTTGGGGCGAGTGGCAGCAGGAGTCGAAGCGAGAGGCCTGAGCTCCCGTTATCAGCCAGCGGTCGTGTCTCCACCAGCAACCCATCTGCCATCGTCGATTGGTTAACACGCTCATCCACATCATCACAAGTGACATCTGACACCCCCAGTCAACAGTCGGTGGGTTCCTCAGACACAACCCTCAGTTGGCATGGCCCGGTAGCAGTCCCTGTCCTCCCATTGCCTTTGTCCTATACTGTTCCCTCTCCTAGAGAAGTATCTTATGCTGTGGGTTCAGCTCCACTATTTACTGAGGACGATCTAATAGAGGACAGTCAGCAGCTACTGGACAGCCAAGAAGGGGAGGAGACATGCGCCGCTTGCTCCGCTAGGCGGCCAAGTAGTGATGCGGAGAGTGACGTGGGAGACGGTGTTGCAAGTGTTCAGGGTCCTGAAGCAGACACTGTTGGGGAACCTGAAGAGGACATCAGTGATGTGCACACAACTGTTGATGATGATGAAGCCGATCGCAATTGGGAGCCGGGTGCAGAAGGGGCTTCATCATCATCAGGAGAAGAGAGTTGCAGGTTGCCCTTGAGGCAGCAAGGCGGTAGCACGGTTGGCAGTCAGCGTGGAGGCAGTAGTGGAAATTCAGGATCCAAATGTGCCCAGGGGAGACCACCTGCTTCGCGGCAGCCTACCTTTCCGGGAGGTAGTGGAACAGGGGTTCCTGGAGACAGTGCCAGTAGCAGTCAATTAGTGCGGACTGCGGGTGGGAAAATCAGCTACTCGGCGGTGTGGAAGTTTTACAAAAGGCATCCGGAGGAGGTTCACGTAGCCACATGCAAGATCTGTCGGCAGAAGGTGAAGCGTGGCCAGGGCACCACGGCCCTGCGTCAACACATGCTTTGCCACCATAAAGCGGCCTTGGAGAACAGTGGCTCCGATGTAGTGGTCCAGCCTGCTGCATCACCCAGTGGCCATCCGCTCCCTACTTCATCAAGCCAAGGCTCCACCACCTCAGCCGAAGGGAGCTGTGTGTCAAACGCTGCTTCTCCCACTTTTAGTCCGCCATTCCGCCAACAATCCATCGGCGAAGCCATGTCCAAGAGACATCAGTATGCGCCGACTCATCCAACGGCGCAGAAGTTGAATGTGCTCCTGTCCAAGTTGCTGGTATTGCAGTCCCTTCCTTTTCAAGTGGTGGACTCTGCACCTTTCAGAGAATTGATGGCTTGTGCCGAGCCGAGGTGGAGAGTCCCAAGCCGTCATTTCTTTGCGAAGAAGGCAGTACCAGCCCTGCATAAGTTAGTACAAGAGAAGGTGGGCCAGTCCTTGAGCCTGTCAGTGTGTTCAAAAGTGCACGGCAGCGCCGACGTGTGGAGCTGTAACTACAGGCAGGGACAATACTTGTCTTTTACGGCCCACTGGGTAAATGTGGTTCCTGCACAGCCACAGCAGCAACTTGGACAGGTCACACAGCTTCCTCCTCCACGTTCTCACTCCCGGGCAGTTGGTCCTGTTACAGTGCCGCCTCCTCATCCTCCACCGTGTCCTCGGCCTCCACTGCACGTCAAAATCTTGGTGGCCCTTCATCGTACCATGTGTGTAGGGCACGGCGGTGTCAAGCTGTTCTTCACATGGTTTGCCTTGGCGAACAGAGTCACAAGGGGAGGAACTGCTAAAGTTCATTCGTAAAAAAATCCGAGCATGGATTACTCCACGAAATCTGGAAATGGGAACAATGGTGACCGACAACGGGAAGAACATCATGTCCGCGCTGCGACAAGGAAATGTGAAACATGCGCCCTACATGGCACACGTGTTGAATCTGGTTGTCAAGCACTTCCTCAAGTCTTCACCCCATTTGCAAAATATCCTGAAAATGGCAAGGAAACTGTGCATGCACTTCATACTCATACTCCGCCAAGCACACCTTCCTTATGCTGCAGCGTCAGAACGGTATCCCACAACATAGTCTTATTTGTTTGTTGCCACACATTGGAATTCCACCCTCCATATGTTAGACAGACTATATGAACAAAGAAAAGCCATCACCGATTTCTTGATGATCCAAGCAGATAGGAGTACTCCCCTGTGTAACTTCAATGTGAACCAGTGGCAGCTCATACGTGACACCTGCCGTTTGCTGAGGCCCTTTGAGGAAGCCACATTATTTGTGAGTCACCTGGATTACGCCATGAACGACGTAATTCCACTCATACATTTCCTACAACAAATGATTGAAACCATGGCTGGTCACGGCAATGGAGACATTACGCCTACATCTCAAGGCTACATGAGCCCTGTGGGGGTTGAACTGGAGGAGGAGGATGATGAGGGACAGAGCGGACCACAGTTTAGGTTGGATGACATGGCCGGTGTTTCTAGTCTTTGGACAGGAGAGGAGGAGCAGGAACAGCCAGAGGAGCTGGAGGGTTATGAGGAAGTTGAGAACGAGGACCCAGACACACCGTGGCAGTATGCAGGTGAGATGGAGGCAGGTAGTCCCTCCGAGTGACTGGCGCAAATGGCTCGATGCATGTTCAGTTGCTTGCGTAGTGACCCCCGTCAAAATTCGTCAGCGGGATGACCCTCGCTACCATCCCAAAATGGGGGCCTTTTTTACACCCACTGAGAGGGAGGACAAACTGACCTACTACAGAGAGATTCTACGTAGTCAGTTGGCTGATGCCTATCGGCCACATGGTCCATCCACTCGCAGGTCTGACACGGGGGGCCCTTTGCGCTCACCTTCCACTGCCATGAATGCTGGGGAGGGGTGGCAGGAGCTGTACCAGCTCAATCAGCAGCAGCCTGAGTCTACAGTCGCTGATGAGTAGCTTTCTTCACCCGCATAGTGAAGCAAATCCTCAGCAGCAGGTAGACATGAAGCAGGACCTGAACCAGCAGGTGGTGGCATACCTTGACATGGCCATGCCAACAACCATTGAAGATCCGCTGGACTTCTGGGCAGCCAAACTTGATTTATGGCCACAACTAGCAGAGTTTGCCCTGGAAAAACTGTCCTGCCCAGCCAGTAGTGTGCCATCAGAGCGGGTGTTTAGTGCGGCCGGGGCCATAGTCACCCCAAGGCGAACTCATCTGTCCACTAAAAATGTGGAGAGACTGAAGTTTGTCAAGATGAATCAGGGATGGATCAGCCAGGATTTCCAGCCACCAATGCCAGATGCCTCAGAGTAGATTGACCAAGCTGCTGCACCCACATTTCCCAATTATGGTTGGTTATGAAACCCTCTTGGGTTATCAATTAGGGTTATGAAACCCTCTTTGGTACTGCGATTGCCTGCTCCTGGCTCATCCTGTGTCTTTCAGGAACTACTTGCCTCACTGAGGCTTCTGGCCTTGGGCCTTTAATTTTTGGATGTTTAGCAGTAGCTAAATATATGCTTAATGCAAATGTCAACATTGATCTTTAAATGTAAGGGGTTATGAAACCCTCTTAGGTACTGCGAATGCCTGCTCCATACTCATTCTGTGTCTTTCAGGAACTACTTGCCTCCCTGCCCTCAGGCCTTGGGCCTTCAATTTTTGGATGTTTAGCAGTAGCTAAATACATGCTTAATGCAAATTTCAACATTCATCTTTAAATGTAAGGGGATGGTTATGAAACCCTCTTGGGTACTGCGAATGACTGCTCCTGACTCATTCTGTGTCCTTCGGGAACTACTTGCCTCCCCGATGCCTCAGGCCATGGGCCTTCAATTTTTGGATGTTTTGAAGTAGCTAAATACATGCTTAATGCAAATTTCAACATTGACTTTTAAATGTAAGGGGTTGGTTATGAAACCCTCTTGGGTACTGCTCCTGACTGCTCCTGACTCATTCTGTGTCTTTCAGGAAATAATTGCCTCCCTGATGCCTCAGGCCTCGGGCCTTCAATTTTTGGAAGTTTAGCAGTAGCTAATACATGCTTAATGCAAATTTCAGCAATGATCTTTAAATTCTCGGCGCTCTGCTAGGACCTTCTCCTACCCCACCGGAGCCGATCCGAGGACCTCACTAAACCATCCAATCAGTAGTAGAGACATGCGGTGGGTACAAAGGGCAGGGACTTAATGAACCCGAGCTTATGACCCGCGCTTAGTTGTGATTCTTCTTTCCTGGCAAATAATTGCAATCCCTGATCCCTATCGCGAAAGGGGTTCAGCGGGTTACCCGCCCCTGTCGGTGAAAGATAGACACACACTGGTCCGTTCAGTGTAGCACGCGTGCAGCCCCGGACATCTGAGGGCATAACACACCTGTTATTGCTCGATCTCGCGAGTGATTGTGCAATGTAAGGGGTTATTAAAGCCTCTTGGGTACTGCTGATGCCTACTCCTGACTGCTCCTGTGTCTTTCAGGAACTACTTGACTTCATGATGCTTCTGGGCTTGGGCCTTTAATTTTAGGATTTTTGAAATACATACATACATGCTTAATTAAAATGTCTTCATTTATGGTGCAATGTATGGGGTTATTAAACACTCTTGGGTAGTGTTTTTTTTTTTCAAATTTTCTGATAATTATCACAGTAATAAACTTGAATTTTCCACAATAATAACCATTACACCATTGAACGATTGTTGAGTGTGATTTTTTAAGTAAAATTTTCAAAAAAAAATATGCAGAGGGATGAACTCTGCTTCTTTATTTCATGAAAAAATATTTTATAGAAGAATGTCATTTGGTGGTCCACCGTCCTGCATTATAGAGTCTTCTGGACTCTTGGTTTTGCGCTTGTTCTTAAATAAAGGTACCAAAACCAAAAATGGCCGGTCAGGGCTATGGAGATGTTGCGCCTACATCTTACGGCCACATGAGCCCTGTGGGTGCTTGTGAGATTAGGTCCATTGTACCCACACGGCAGGGTCCGGGACACAAATTTTGATTTAAATTTCAAATAAAAAAATCACACATTTCAATGATCTCCTCATGCTGCAGCCAACTCCAGGCTGCGTCATTCTGGTAATATATAGAGAGCACTCACTGTCCTAAATTTTTGTTAACATTTTTCGTCAAAAATGATGGTGTTTTTTTTTGGGGGGGGGGGGTGGATTGTGAAGCCCTGGTGTGTACTCGTGCATCAGCCAACTCCAGGCTGTGTCATTCAGACAATATATGGGTTACTGATGCCGCTGAGGGGCCTGGGAATTTCAAATTTTCTCATTGGTAGCACCTTTTTAAAAAATGTCTAAAATTGCATTTTTTGGGGGGGGGGGGGGGGGATTGTGAAGCCCTGGTGTGTACTCGTGCATCAGCCAACTCCAGGCTGTGTCATTCAGGCAATATATGGGTTACTGATGCCGCTGTTGGGCCTGGGTCTGGGAATTTCAAATTTTCTCATAGGTAGCACCCGCTATCCAAAATCTTTGGTTTAAATTTCTTAATTCATCTTTTAATCTTAGGGATTGTGAAGGCCTAGTGCCTACTCATGCTGCTGGCAACTCCGAGCTGTGCCATTCATCCACTATATGGTCTCCCCATGCTGCCAACACCTCCATGCTGTGTCATTCAGCCACTATATGGTCTCCTCATGCTGACAACATGTCCATGCTGTGTCATTCAGCCACTATATGGTGTCCTCATGCTGCCAACACCTCCACGCTGTGCCATTCAGCCACTATATGGTCTCCTCATGCTGCCAACACCTCCACGCTGTGTCATTCAGCCACTACAGTAACTCCCCGACATGCGATGGCCCAATCATATGATAAAATCGACATACGATGGCCTCTCAGAGGCCATTACATGTCGATGTCAGCATCGACATACGATGCTTTTATATGTCGTGGCCATCGCATTAACTGCTATCCGACAGCGCAAAATGCTTAAAGGGGAACTCCGGTGGTTAATTTTTTTGACTATATGGCATCTTCTTTGTAAGTCTAGTTTTTTTGCAATATACATGTGTTATATGTTTTGGCAGCATGTGTGTGTTTTTCTTACCTGTTTGTTGGGCAGGAAGTTCTGTAGTTCAGAGGATTTTCTTTTACCGTCGTCCACCATGTTCTGAATCTTCTGAATCTCTTGTCTGCATGACAGGAATAAGCCACGCCCCTCATCTCCCCCCTCCCGGAGTTCTGCATGAGAAGCCATAGTACACAGCTCATCACCTCCCCCCCCCTGCTCTGCTCTTGAGGACGCAGGTCTGCACAGGAGAACGGAACACAGAAGATAAATGTGTTATCTGAAGGGAAGGATTACGAGGTGCACAGGCCGGGGATGTACAGACTGCAGGGGAAGAAATCTCATACTGGATCTTGCAACAGCTGGAGACACACTAGTTGGGAAACACTGTTCTAGCCTATTCAGCATACTCATCATGTTACACCAGTGTTTCCCAACCAGTGTGCCTCCAGCTGTTGCAAAACTACAACTCCTAGCATGCCCAAAGGCTGTTAGGGCATGCTGGGAGTTGTAGTTTTGCAACACCTGGAGGCACACAGGTTGGGAAACACTGGTGTATGCCCTATAGAGGTGTGGTGAACTACAACCCCCAGGAGACTACAGAGGCAGCATTCCATTCTGGTGTTATACCACAGACTGAAGAATCCTGAATGACACATGCTGGGAGTTGTAGTCCCTTTTGTGTGTGTATGCCAGTGTATCCCAACCAAGGCTGATTATATTAGTGTGCTGTGTATAAGGGGGCCGACCCGGGGAAATAGAAGGGTGGGTAAAGGGTGGAACAAACAAACAAAAAAAAAAGGAGCCGCCCCAAACCAGCAAGGCATGTGGCATGCTGGGATTTGTAGTTTTCAGCACAGCAAGAAACAGGAAATAGAAGCAAAGATAGGAAAACAAAGTGGGGGATAAAAGACAACAAAGAACGGAAATAGAGTAGGCTAAACAACAAGAATAGAAATGAAACAAATAGGGTATGTTAAAAACGGAAAAACACCACCGGAGTACCCCTTTAAGCTGCTGTCGGATAGCAGTTTAAGCATCCCGGACAGGTTCACTTACATATCCCCGCTGCTCCTGGTCCACTTCCCGATCCTCCGGCGTCTTCTGTATCTTCTCCAGGGTCCAGGCCTCGCTTTCCGGCGTCGTTATTACGTCAGTGCGCACGCCGTGCCGCGCAGCACCGTAAAAACTTCACCAGAAAGCGAGGCCCGGACCCTGCACCGCTGCTCCGGTGTCTTCTTCGGGATCCTCTGGGACAGCATCGGGAGCGGTGAGGACGGGGTCCGGAGCGGCGGGGACAGGTGAGTGTAACTTCCTATACTTTACATTGCACGGATCCCTCAACATACGATGGATTCGACAAACGATGGGTCATTTGGAACGAATTACCATCGTATGTTGAGGGACCACTGTATATGGTGTCCTCATGCTGCCAACACCTCCACGCTGTGCCATTCAGCCACTATATGGTCTCCTCATGCTGCCAACACCTCCACGCTGTGTCATTCAGTCAATATATGGTCACCTGACACTGATGCCACCACCAGGCTCTGTAATTGTGCTGCTGTGCGGCAGTGATTCTAAAAGCAATTCCGGTAATCTGCATGTTATTCTGAATAACAGTATTATTTCACTAACCCAGCACACTCCATATGCGTTTTAGAACACAGCAAAGTGTTCTATACCCCTATAGAGGCTGTATGTAGGCTAGAAATAGCCTTTTGTAATATAGATTTGCCGCAAAAAAATTTGTAACGAAACAAACTTTATCGGAAAATTTGGCGAATCGGTCGAATCAAATTTTTGAAAAGTTTGCTCATCTCTAGGGAAGACAGGAAGCTATAGTCCACCAATGCCTGCTGTCCGCTGGCTACTACAACTAACTGTAGTCCACCACTTCCTGCTGTCCACTGGCTATTACAATTACCTGTAGAACACCAATCCTGCTCAAGATCATTGATATAGCTAATTTTTTAAGGCTTTTCATACAAAAGCTATTTCTTCTATAATCCCTTAAGGACGCAGGGTTTTTCAGTTTTTGCATTCTCATTTTTTCCTCCTTACCTTTTAAAAATCATAACCCTTTCAATTTTCCATCTAAAAATCCATAATATGGCTTATTTGTTGCGTCATCAATTCTACTTTGCAGTGACATTAGTCATTTTACCCAAAAATCCACAGTGAAACAGAAAAAAAAATCATTGTGCGACAAAATCGAAGAAAAAACGCCATTTTGTAACTTTTGGGGGCTTCCGTTTCTTCGCAGTGAATATTACAGTAAAAATGACACCTTATCATTATTCTGTAGGTCCATACAGTTAAAATGGTACCCTACTTATATAGGTTTAATTTTGTCGTACTTCTGGAAAAAATCATAACTACATGCAGGAAAATTTTATACATTTAAAAATGTCCTCTTCATACAGGGCGGAGCTAATTTTTTGTGCCGTGATCTGAAGTTTTTATCGGTGCCATTTTTGTTTTGATCGGACTTTTTGATCACTTTTTATTCACTTTTTAATGGTATAAAAAGTGACCAAAATACGCTTTTTTGGACTTTGGAATTTTTTTACGTGTTTTTACCATTGACTTAATTAATGATATATTTTTATAGGTCGGACATTTATGCACGTGGCGATACCACATGTATTTTTTTTTTTTATTTACACTGTTTTATTTTTTTTAATGGGAAAAGGGGGGTGATTCAAACTTTTATTAGGGAAGGGGTTAAATGATCTTTATTAACAGTTTTTTTTTACTTTTTTTTTGCAGTGTTATATCCCCCATAGGGGCCTATAACATTACATACACTAATCTTTTACACAGATCACTGGCATGTATTAACATGCATGTGATCAGTGTTATCGGCACTTGACTGCTCCTGTCTGGATCTCAGGCACGGAGCAGTCATTCGCCGATCGGACACCGAGGAGGCAGGTGTGCTCCCTCCCGGTGTCATGTAAGCTGTTCGGGACGCCGCGATTTCACCGCGGCGGTCCCGAAACGGCCCAGCTGAGCAGCCGTGATAATTTCACTTTGGCTTCAGACACGGCGGTCAGCTTTGATCGCCGCGTCTGAAGGGTTAATACAGGGCATCACCGCGATCAGTGATGTCCTATATTAGCCGCGGGTTCCGGCCGCTGATGGCCGCCGGGACCGACCAGATATGACATGGGGTCACCGCGTGACCCCGCTGCATACCGCGGGAGCCGGCGGAAGACATAAATATACGTCCTTTGTCATTAACCCCTTAAGGACCAAGGGCGTACAGGTACGCCTTTGCTCCCTGGTACTTAAGGACCAAGGGCGTACCTGTACGCCCGTGGGAATTTCGGTCCCCGCCGCGCGCCGGGCGGGGATCGCGCCGGGGTGACTGCTGATATCTATCAGCAGGCACCCCGCGCAAATGCCCAGGGGGGTCATTAGACCCCCCCATGTCGGCGATCGGCGCAAATCGCAAGTGAATTCACACTTGCGATTTGCGCCGATTCCGGGTCATACGGGTCTATGGTGACCCGGAATAGAAGGGGGATCGCGGGTGTCTAAGACACCCACGATCCCCCTGTAGCGATAGGAGTGAGGTGGCAGGGTTGCCACCCCTCCTATCTCTGCTATTGGTGGTCTAGACGCGACCACCAATAGCAGATCGGGGGCGGAGGGGTTTACTTTCGGTTTCCCCGTCCTGCCCTCCCACAATAGGCGGGGCAGAACGGGGAAACCGACAGGGACCGGCGCCGAAGATCCACTTACCCATCGGCGACGGCAGCGGCGACGATCAGCGGCGGCAGCGGGCGACGATCGGCGGAAGAAGAGGACCGCGACGCAGCTCCCTGGATCCAACGGAAGCCGGTGAGTTACTTAGCAACATCTGGAGGGCTACAGTCTGAGACCACTATAGTGGTCTCTAAACTGTAACCCTCCAGATGTGGCAAAACTACAGCTCCCAGCATGCCCAGAGAGCTGTTTAGGCTTGCTGGGAGTTGCAGTTTTGCAACAGCTGGAGGTCTACAGTCTGAGACCACTGCAAAGTGATCTCTATACTGTGCACCTCCAGATCTTGCAAAACTACAACTCCCAGCATGCCCAGACAGCAGTTTGCTGTCTGGGCATGCTGGGAGTTGTAGTTTTGCAACATCTGGAGGTCCACAGTTTGGAGACCACTGTGCAGTGGTCTCTAAACTATAGCTCTCCAGATGTTGCAAAACTGCAACTCCCATCATGCCTAAACAGCTCTCTGGGCATGCTGGGAGTTGTAGTTGCGATCTCTCCAGCTGTTGCATAACTACATCTCCCAGCATGCCTTTCGGCGATCAGTACATGCTGGGAGTTGAAGTTTTGCAACAGCTGGAGGCACACTGGTTGGAAAATACTGAGTTAGGTAACAGAACCTAACTGAAGGTTTTCCAACCAGTGTACCTCCAGCTGTTGCAAAAGTACAACTCCCAGCATGCACGGTCTGTCAGTACATGCTGGGAGTTGTAGTTTTGAAACAGCTGGAGGTTTGCCCCCCCCCCCCATGTGAACGTACAGGATACATTCACACTGGCGGGTTTACAGTAAGTTTTCTGCTTCAAGTTTGGGCTGTGGCAAATTTTTCACCGCAGCGCAAACTCCTAGCCGTAAATTCACTGTAAACCCGCCAGTGGGACTGTACCCTAAAAACACTACACTACACATAATAAAGAGTAAAACACAACATATACACCCCCTTACACTGTCCCCCTAATAAAAAATAAAAAACGTATTGTACGGCAGTGTTTCCAAAACAGAGCCTCCAGCTGTTGCAAAACAACAACTCCCAGCATTTCCGGACAGCCACTGACTGTCCAGGCATGCTGGGAGTTTAGCAACAGCTGGAGGCACCCTGTTTGGGAATCACTGGCGTAGAATACCCCTATGTCCACCCCTGTGCAATCCCTAATTTAGTCCTCAAATGCGCATGGCGCTCTCTCACTTCGGAGCCCTGTCGTATTTCAAGGAAACAGTTTAGTGCCACATATGTGGTATCGCCGTACTCGGGAGAAATTGCGTTACTAATTTTGGGGGCTTTTTTTCCTTTTACCCCTTATGAAAAAGAAAAGTTGGGGTCTACACCAGCCTGTTAGTGTAAAAAAAAATTTTTTTTTACACTAACATGCTGGTGTTGTCCTTTACTTTTTATTTTCACGGGAGGTAAAAGGAAAAAAAGACCACCAAAATTTGTAACGCAATTTCTCCTGAGTACGGAGATACTCCATATGTGGGCGTAAAATGCTCTGCGGACGCACAACAAGGCTCAGGAGTGACAGCGCACCATGTACATTTGAGGCCTAAATTGGTGATTTGCACAGGGGTGGCTGATTTTACAGTGGTTCTGACATAAACAGAAAACAATAAATACAGACATGTGACCCCATTTTGGAAACGACACCCCTCACGGAACGTAACAAGGGGTATAGTGAGCCTGAACACCCCACAAATTTTCATTAAAGTTGGATGGGAAAGTGAAAAAAAAAATTTTTTTTCACTAAAATGCTGGTGTCACCCTAAATTTTTCATTTTCACAAGGGAAAATAAAAAAAAGCCCCCCAAAATTTGTAACCCAATTTCTTCTGAGTAAGAGCATACCCCATATGTGGATGTAAAGTGCTGTATGGGTGCACTACAATGCTCAGAAGAGAAGGAGCGCCATTGGGATTTTGAAGAGAAAATTTGTCCGGAATTGAAGGCCACTTGTGTTTACAAAGCCCCCATGGTACCAGAACAATGGACCCCCCCATATGTGACCCCATTTTGGAAACTACACCCCTCATGTAATGTAATAAGGGGTGCAGTGAGCATTTACGCCCCACAGGTGTCTGACAGATTTTTGGAACAGTGATCCGTGAAAATGAAAAATGTAATTTTCCATTTGCACAGCCCACTGTCCCAAAGATCTGTCAAACGCCAGTGGGGTGTAAATGCTCACTGCACCTCTTATTAAATTCTGTGAGGGGTGTAGTTTCCAAAATGGGGTCACATGTGGGGGGGGTCCACTGTTCTGGCACCATGGGGGGCTTTGTAAATGCACATGGCCCCTGACTACCATTCCAAACGAATTCTCTTTCCAAAAGCTCAATGGTGCTCCTCCTCTTCTGAGCATTGTAGTTCGCACGTAGTGCACTTCAGGTCCACTTATGGGGTACCTCCATACTCAGAAGAGATGGGGTTACAAATTTTGGGGGGTATTTTCTGCTATTAACCCTTGCAAAAATTTGAAATTTGGGGGGAAACACATATTTTAGTGAAAAAATATATATATTTTTTTACATATGCAAAAGTCGTGAAACCCGTGTGGGGTATTAAGGCTCACTTTATTCCTTGTTACGTTCCTCAAGGGGTCTAGTTTCCAAAATGGTATGCCATGTGTTTTTTTTTTTGCTGTTCTGGCACCATAGGGGCTTCCTAAATGCGACATGCCCCCTGAGCAAAATTTGCTCTCAAAAAGTCAAATATCACTCCTTCTCTTCGGAGCATTGTAGTTCGCCCGTAATGCACTTCATGCCAACTTATGGGGTACCTCCATACTCAGAAGAGATGGGGTTACAAATTTTGGGGGGTATTTTCTGCTATTAACCCTTGCAAAAATGTGAAATTTGGGGGGAAACACACATTTTAGTGGAAAAAAAAATATTTTTTTTACATATGCAAAAGTCGTGAAACACCTGTGGGGTATTAAGGCTCACTTTATTCCTTGTTACGTTCCCCAAGGGGTCTAGTTTCCAAAATGGTATGCCATGTGGGTTATTTTTGCTGTTCTGGCACCATAGGGGCTTCCTAAATGCAACATGCCCCCCAAAAACCATTTCTGAAAAACGTACTCTCCAAAATCCCCTTGTCGCTCCTTCGCTTCTGAGCCCTCTACTGCGCCCGCCGAACAATTTACATAGACATATGAGGTATGTGCTTACTCGAGAGAAATTGGGCTACAAATATAAGTATACATTTTCTCCTTTTACCCCTTGTAAAAATTCAAAAATTGGGTTTACAAGAACATGTGAGTGTAAAAAATAAAGATTGTGAATTTTCTCCTTCACTTTGCTGCTATTCCTGTCAAACACCTAAAGGGTTAAAACACTTACTGATTGTCATTTTGAATACTTTGGGGGGTGTAGTTTTTATAATGGGGTCATTTGTGGGGTATTTCTAATGGGAAGACCCTTCAAATCCACTTCAAACCTGAACTGGTCTCTGAAAAAAAGCGAGGTTCAAAATTTTGTGAAAAATTGGAAAATTGCTGCTGAACTTTGAAGCCCTCTGGTGTCTTCCAAAAGTAAAAACACGTCAATTTTATGATGCAAACATAAAGTAGACATATTGGAAATGTGAATAAAATAAAAAAATATTTTGAATATCCATTTTCCTTACAAGCAGAGAGCTTCAAAGTTAGAAAAATGCTAAATTTTCAAATTTTTCATCAAATTTGGGGATTTTTCACCAAGAAAGGATGCAAGTTACCACAAAATTTTACCACTATGTTAAAGTAGAATATGTCACGAAAAAACAATCTCGGAATCAGATTGATAACTAAAAGCATTCCAGAGTTATTAATGTTTAAAGTGACAGTGGTCAGATGTGCAAAAAACGCTCTGGTCCTAAGGTGTAAAATGGCCTGGTCCTTAAGGGGTTAAGGGGTGTTCACGGAAAAAATATTATTTTTATACTGTATATCAACTGGCTCCAGAAAGTTAAACGGATTTGTAAATTACTTCTATTAAAAAATCTTAATCCTCCTAATAATTATCTGCTGCTGAAGTTGAGTTATTCTTTTCTGTCTGACAACAGTGCTCTCTGCTGACATCTCTGTCTGTCTCGGGAACTGCACAGAGCAGAATAGGTTTGCTATGGGGATTTTCTTCTACTCTGGCCAGTTCCCGAAACAGGTGTCATCAGAGAGCACTTAGACAGAAAAGAACTCAACTTCAGCAGCTCATAAGTACTGAAAGGATTAAGATTTTTTAATAGAAGTAATTTACAAATCTGTTTAACTTTCTGGAGCCAGTTGATATATAAAAAAGTTTTTTCCTGGATAACACGTTTAAATATTTTGGGACTCCCATCCTGAAAGAAGTTTAATCATTTTTACAACTTTACAATGTTTACAAAAGATTTTTCTTTTTTACTATTTTAAGACATTTGCAACTCATCAAAAGTGGAGGATTTTTTTAAATCAACTTTCAAAATTTAAATGTTTTACTAAATCGATTTCTTCACTATTTTGAGACGCTTGATTCCAAAAAAGGAGAGTTTTGATAATTTTTTAAAAATTTTCAATATTTCAAAGTTTTCAAAAGCGATTTGAGACACTTTTTCCTAAAAAGCAAGAATTTTTGATGATTTTTATTTACACTTTTCACAAATTTTATGTTTACAATTCTTTACTTTTTTTAAATATTTTGAGACACATACCAATCCTGTTGCAACTGCCAAAAAGGAGAATTTTGGGTACACTTGAAAAAAAGCCATTGCATCTTCCCATGCCTTCATGTGCATTTGAGCAATGACAGGCATCTACCAACAACCAGGAATACTTTATGCACCTTTTTTTTTAACATTAAAGGGGTTCTCCGGTGCTTACACATCTTTTCCCCTATCCAAAGGATAGGGGATAAGATTCCTGATCGCGGGAGTCCCGCCGCTGGGGACCCCTGGGATCATGCACGCGGCACCCCGTTTGTAATCAGTCCCCGGAGCGTGTTCGCTCCTGGTCTGATTACAGGCGACCACCGGGCCGGCTGTGTGTGACGTCACGCCTCCGCCCCCGTGTGACATCACGCTCGGCCCTTGAATGCAAGCCTACGGGAAGGGGCATGATAGCTGTCACGCCCCCTCCCGTAGGCTTGCATTCAGGGGCGGAGCATGATGTCACACGGGGGCGGAGGCATGACGTCACACGCCGCCGGCCCGGTGGTCGCCTGTAATCAGACCCGTAGTGAACACGCTCTGGGGACTGATTACAAACGGGGTGCCGCATGCATGATCCCGAGGGTCCCCAGCCGCGGAACTCCCGCGATCAGGCATCTTATCCCCTATCCTTTGGATAGGGGAAAAAATGTGTAAGCACCAGAGAACCCCTTTAAAAAACATACAAAATCTGCTTAAGCAGGGGGTTACCGCATGTCTCTGTAACTTTGACATTAACTTAGCCTTGAAACCACTTTAAAACTACTGGTATACATTCCCAGATGACCTAGCAGTGTTATACCGGTTTGCATAGGGAGCATGGCGGCCTTCACCCCTACTCCCATACACTTGTATTGAAGTCATGATACTTCGGCGCCTGTATCGCACGTCATTAGGCACGGATCGAAGTTTGCTCTGTGCAGCAGATGACACGGGGTGCTGCAGGAGAGATTGCGGGACCCCACCCAGTGGCAGGACCCCACGATCAGACATCTTATCCCCTATCCTTTGGAGAGGGGATAAGATGTCCAGGGGTTGAGTACCCCTTTATGGTAGCCTTAGAATCAGTTTAAAAGTACTTGGATACACTCCTAGTAGTGTTACACAGGATGTAAGTCTATTGGGCAGTATTAAACATGAGTTTTAGGTTTATTGCTGAGTTCTGGCAACCTTAAATGCTTTCACAGTTTACAAAAAAAGTTTTTCTTAAAGTTAAGTTTTTGTTTCTCTTCTTATGTGCATTTAGAGACAATGATCGCTGGACAGATCACTAACACATAAGCTTGGCAATCCTTGACAAGACCTTATTGTTTTTATGTTTACATTATTTTACATTGTGGTGAGGAAGCCCCTTACAATAATTTAAAATAAGGTCCCCTTCTGGTTCTGGTTAGCACTACCACTACTTCTTACCATTTTAGTTGCAGTGCTCGTGTAGCACCAAATCTAGCTTTTGGTCTTATGCACCTGTACTCAACCACATGAGATATGCATGGTAGGTACTATACTTCAAGCAGGAGAACACCTGTACTCTAATGTGCATTAGCATGTTAACATTATCATTTCAAAAAATGTTCTGAAATTATTAAACCATAAATTATTAAATTGCAATCTCAACTTTCTACTCTTCAAATGTCATAATTTTCTCTCAGTAATTCGCTTTGAAATATACGTCTTTGCATGTACCATATATCGATATATCTTTTTTAACAAATAAGACCATCTCCCTCTTGTTAAAGTCATAAAATATACTGCATGTCCATCCTTTGCAGTTTACTCTTTCTAAAGAAGTCCCAAGACTCTTCACTGACAGATCTTTCTAACCAAGAGGGAGTCTACTCAAAGGATTAAAGCCGAGAACCTCAATTAGACTCTTTCTGATTTCTTCAGATGTTGTTTCTAATCTTTTAATGTGGGATTAGAGTAAACTATATCTTATGGTTTTTACATAACTGATTGTTTCATGTATTAAAGCATGCTCATTAGATGTTTTTAATAATTTTAACATATTACGTATTCTTATTCTTATTTATAGCTCTGGTATTCTCCATAATAACATGTTGACATTTTATGCTACTGCCAAAATAGATTGATAAAAGAATTGAAGCACACTACAGACTCTCTTATCCATGATCTGCAGGGTAACTCCCTAAGAGACTGATTAGACCATGCTTGTCACAAATAGGATAGATAATTATAAGGGCTTATAAGAGCTTAGCTGGCTATGTTTAAGATGTTTGGAGAAAGAGCATTAGGAGTGTACTTTAAGGCTTTATTTTGAACCATTCCATTTTTTTTAATACTATCTATCTATCTACCTACCTACCTTACCTACCTATCTACCTATCTATCATCTATCTCTCTGTCTATCTCTCAGTCTATTATCTATCTATCTATCAATCAATCTAGACATCACAATGTATTAAAGGTGTTATCCACCATAAGGTGATTTTAGTACATACCTCGCAGGCAGTAATGGACATGCTTAGGAAGGATCTGCGCTTGTCTTGAGGCTAAATGGCTATGTCATGAGATTACCATAACACAGTGGCTAGCTTTTTGTGAACTTGTATTTCCTGTTTGACTTTTCTTTTTTTGACTACAAATCCCACAATTCCATTTTCCTCCCTCCCACACATCAGCCACCCCACCCATTGAAACATAAATGAGCTGCATCCATTCAAAAGACCTGTGGTTTTCAATTAGGGTGCCTGCAGCTGTTGCATTACTTGTAGTTGATCTCTCTCCCACCAAACAATCCCCTCCACCCATTGAAGCTGACAGGCTGCCTGTCATCTGCTGACTAATGAGTCAGGTCTCGGCCGCATTGCAAGCTGGGAAAAATCCGAGACAACAGTCTTTTTGTATGCTGTTAAAAATAAATAGTGGGGTGAAAATTACAGAAGAATTGTGAGAAAACCGTCACACACAGGTACAGACACTATATTATGAACTACACTAAATTTACAGCCCCTGTAGCATGGTCAAATAAAAAAAATCCTGGAATACCCCTTTAATTGTGTATTTAAACAGAAGTTTGACATTTGCCCACTTTGCTGTCATCTAAAATATGGACATATAAAGAAATCCGTGTTTTTTTTAATGAACAGTCCTCATTAAATATTATAGATGTTATAATTTTGCCAAACAGCATTTAAATTACATAACAATAATACAAATAACAATAATAATAATAATTCAGTAAATAGTTCAGTTGTTCGGACAATGTCCATGTTACCTTAACAATAATGCTTTCAAAAATAATTATACCAAACCATGCACAAATAATTCTGCAATCTAGATCTTTTTGCCATGTTGTGATAAAAAATTTCTGCTGTGTTTATTCAAATAAATAGCTCCTATTGAGCTGAAATATCTTCTGCCACAGTGCCCATTGAATACTTTTGCCATTTAGTTTATCACAAATTTGAAATGTGCCTTGTCTAAATAATGTTGCATAAAGTGCAGAAAAATGTCTCTTGTGTACTGTCTAGGGGTGCTAAGCTCCAGAGATACAAAGCAAATCCAAGTAGGAACCAGCACTCCACAAGGCAATATTGAAGTAAAAAAAGTATTGTCTATTTACCCATCTGTGATAGGATTCTACATTTTGGCTCCACAATAGAGACTTTTTAAAGCAAACTCTGCAGCATGCCTGTCCCATACCTCTAATGGGGACAGGTTCTATAAACGCCTGCATACAGATTCCCACTGACCAGATGCTTCTTCAGTCCAGTCTGTCCAAGTCAAATTCAGACAAATCAAGTAACAAATAATATGAGTGAAAGCCTCAGGCAGCTTAGTTCCAAATAGTTTCACCTAGGTCGTTAAGCCCTAACCTTGGAATCCTATGTGTAGAAACTCTAGAACTGTGACAGCCATCGATTCTGTCTCTAAGTCTATATCTTCTTTTATCAAGTCTAAAGTCTAGTTAAGCTCACCTAAGTTAAGTCAGCAAGTCAGTTAGTCTGTCCAATTCAAGTTCAGACCTCTCAGCTAAATCTTAGTCACAAGCTACTCTATAATGATTACAAGTCCAATAATGCCAAGAAGAACGTGTGGTTCTTTGCTGCATTCTTCAGCAAATGTTGCACTAAAGTGAACTGTTCCTGTTTGTACTGCAAGTTCCTGAAGTAAAATTAGAGTGGTTTCCCTAACCTGGCATTTGAGGTGTTTATTGCCTGGCGCCTGGAATAGGCAACTGCTTATCCTTGGTAGTGTGGTGGTTATCACTCCTAGCGTAGAAAACTCTAGTCTAACTATACAGCACCCTGTTGGTCACCACAATGACAATGATTCACTTGGCTGCACATAAAATCTGATCAACAGACAAACAAGTTTTCTCATTCATTTTACATGGGCCAATTATAGGGTAAGAGCGTTCGGCCAATAATAAGGTTTATAAAGGGGCTTTAAATTACCAGCATGCTTGTTAATTTTAGAAACCCTCCTACAGTATACCAACATGATTTATGAAGACATCATCATTAATCTATCTGTCTGTCTGACAACACAAGAGTTCAGATTAACTCTCCAGCAATAGTGACCCAATAAAGTGCACAACCAAAGTTATTTAAACATTGATAATACTTTAAATACAATTGTAAGGCTATAATAGACACAATAAAAAATATTTTTACATCTAAATAGTTTTATTTTGTCCAAAAGTTTGGCAACCACATATCGAGCTATAATTTACATGTTAAAGACATAAAAGAGGACTTGTAGCCATTCCCCACAAAAAATGAGACTCTATCATTAAATAGCTAATTGTAGCCTATTAATACTTTTTTATATTTCCTTTTATATGTCCTCCCATTGAGTTAGTTCAGTTATTTATAAGAAAGGAAACAGGAAGTGCTCCATAGTGTAGCGAGACCAAAAATCACCAGTATATGGAAGGTGTAAATAAGCGCTCACCAAATCGTGTTGTGCAGACCAGGCACAACACAGGATATATACGCCAAAAAAAAAAAAAAAACTGTAGTGTAAATGCATTAAAATCACAAACTCTTTATTTCGAAATGCATAAAAACACACTATATAGTGGACGAGATGAATAGAAGAACAATTCCTGGACTGCTGCCAAGGCACTAGAAGATCATATACAATATTGCCAGTAGCACTATCACAAAGAATAATATACAATAATTATCATAATCATCTACACTGGACCGCCATACCTATTTCACCATGTGTGATCAATAGACAACTTGCATATACCCTATCTAAGATTCTAAAGTGCAACCTGCTTACTTGTCAACAATGGCGAGTCCCGCTACAAAAAGGCAGACTGCCCCTTGAAAAAGTAGGGAACGAAACGGCGTTGGGGAGCCGAGGCACGCTGACACAACATAGGTAAACATCTAGCACTTTACATTAGACAATTTTGTTTGTAGCACTGGCCACTTTACCTACATGTTTACAATTGGCTATTGATTTTGTACACCAGAGTGTGACTTGTTGTAGCGGGACTCACCATTGTTGACAAGTAAGCAGGTTGCACTTTAGAATCTTAGATAGGGTATATGCAAGTCGTCTATTAATCACACATGGGGAAATAGGAATGGTGGTCCAGTGTAGATGATTATGATAATTATTGTATATTATTCTTTGTAATAGTGCTACTGGCTATATTATATATGAACTTCTAGTGCCTTGGCAGCAGTCCAGGAATTGTTCTTCTATTGTTCTCGTCCACAATATAGTGTGTTTTTATGCATTTCAAAATAAAGATTTTGTGATTTTAAGGCATTTAAACTCCAGTTTTTACTTTTGGTGTATATTCTAGTTTCAGGAGTGACCTTTAAATATACGGGGATCATAATGGACGCCCATTATATAGCATGATGTACAGATTTAAAGGGTGTCAGTTTGGGTTCTTTTTGTGCATGCAACACAGGATATAGAAAATTTGAGAAAACATTCCACTTCAGCTGCTCCTACCCGCAAACGATACAAACAGATTCCTCACTGGAGAAGATCAAACTGATTTATTCCCAATGCGTTTCTGATCCTGATGAAGCAGTGATTCAACACTGTGAAATGTGTTGTATGATGGGAAATAAATAAGTTTGATCTACTTCAGTCTAAAGGTGCCATCAGTGACGCACGTTAAACCTACTACATGTCTGAGGAATTTGTTTGATTTAGTTCAATTAATAGTCAGCTGGGCATTAACCTAATAATCATCATGCATACACACCCCTCAATATAAAACATCCACACCCCTTACTCTAATATCCCACCTATCACCTGACTCACACCCATTATGAAGTGTAGGTTCATGCTTATCTGACAATTCGCTAAATTGTCAGACAAACATTTTTTTTTTAAAGGTGTTTGATCAGATGCCAGTGCTTTGTTCATCAAGTGAAGGGCCTGACATAATAGAAGTGTCAGGCCCAAGCCCTGATTATGGAATCATACATGTGTATTATAATTGTATTTGTGTATAATATATAATCTAAGGCATGGGTGAGGGTTCATCAGACTGTGTATTTGTTTTTGTGTATTCCAGTTTTATTGGGCAGTCTGTCTGCCTGTGTTATACTTCTTTTGAAGTCAAAATCCTTCGTAGCATCAGGATATGAGATGTCTCTGGTCTCATCATGAGATAAGGGACCCTGAAGAGAGATGCCCCCCACCTGGTTGGATCAGAGGGGAGGGGGGGAGGATGGAGTTTTTTTCCCTTCTAAAGAGCTGGACAAAGACCCAAAGCAACACCTGGAGATTCACTCACAAGGACTGCTATACCTTTATGCTGTAAGGACTTTTCTTTTTGTTTAATTAAATGTTTAATTAATCAGCTCTGGTCTTTGATCTCTAAATATAGGAGCTCACCTTTCTGAAGGAAACACGTTTATCAAAGGGTTAATTTGGTGACTTGCTGGGACTAGTAGTGGATACCCAGAGGTCTGGTGGCTTTAATCTTTGCACCATCACACTCTCTCTAGCGTCTTGGCTGGACCGATAGGGCGTGATCGTGACAACAAGCCTAAACAAGAGTAATAAACACATATGGGGAGATTCATCAAAACCTGTGCAGAGGAAAAGTTGACCAGTTGCCCATAGCAATCTATCCGATTGCTTCTTTCATTTTTCAGAGGCCTTGGTAAAAATGAAAGAAGCAATCGGATTGGTTGCTATGGGCAACTGATCATCTTTTCCTCTCCACAGGTTTTGATAAATCTCCCCCATAGAGGCTTTAAAGGGGTACTCCACTGGAAAAAAAAATTTATCAACTGGTGCCAGGAAGTAAATTTGTAAATGACTTATATTTAAAAAATCCCAATCCTTTCAGCTGCTATAAACTACAGGGGAAGTTCTTTTCTTTTTGAATTTCCTTTCTGTCTGACAACATGCTCTCTGCTGAAACCTCTGTCCATTTTAGGAATTGTCCAGAGTAGGAGCAAATCCCCATAGAAAACCTCTCTTGCTCTGGACAATTCCTACTATGCATAGATGTGTCAGCAGAGAGCATGTTGTCAGATGGAAAGGAAATTCAAAAAGAAAAGAACTTCCTCTGTAGTATACATCATCTAAAAAGTTATGGAAGGATTACAATTTTTTTTCATAGAAGTAATTTACAGTTATCTGTTTATCTTTCTGGCACCAGTTGATTTAAAAGAAAATGTTTTCCAGTGGAGTACCCCATTAACATCAATTGATGCACAACATGTGAACACATAAATGAGTAAATACATTCTGTATAATCCCATATTGGTCTTACAACACTGAACATCATCCCAGTAGCCATATTATAAATATATCACAACTTTTAAACAAATAAAATGTCAAAAGTAATAAAAATAGAAAACTGATGTAATATAATTTAGATAATTGTAGGTGTTTGCTAGTTTTATTAAAAGTATCTATATAAAAACATTGTTCTGCTCTGGCAGTTTCAATATGGGGATGTTGTTAAGTAAGACCGCATGCTCATAGGTTGAAGGTCACAGATGTTTTCTCAATATCATATTCCTATGTTAGACATGTGAAAAGGGTTTATAAATAAATAATCTAGCATGTGTTTTCATACTTCGTTTTAGAGTCATATTATGGCTTCTACAGGAAACTAACCTTGACCTGTACTTTCTTGACATTGATAAAATATTCCTTTATAAATTTCCCTCTGCAATGAAACCAAACCCTTTTTTTTGTTAGTTACAATCATAGCAATATTATAGGCATTAAGACATTGATTTATATACAGTCTTTTAGATATGTATAACTCTTTGTATTTTGTTCTTGTGAAAACTTAGCAATTTTCAAGAATAAATGTAAAATTACAAATATACTATAGCATTTTATGTCTCTGTAAAGAGATCCCCTGCAATATAACGGTGCTCAAATCTGAGTAAGCCAGTCACCCCATGACATTTTGCAAGCCACGTTTTATAGATTTTTGGTCAGATTGCAATTGATCCCTCCTCTATTAGCTACAGTTGCAAACTGCCTACTAGTTTCAAGCCTTTTAAGCTGCAGTCAATGCCCTGGGATAAAAGCTAATCCACCTCATCACTAAAAAAAGATGATAAACCCAATGACGCTATCTATATCATGCGTTAACAGAAAGGTGTGTATTATTCAGGACCCAGACCCATTCAAATAAAATGCAGAGCAACTTGATAACCTCAACTGGAGTTAAGCTGTCACGATGCCGGCTGGCAGGTAGTGGACCCTCTGTGCCAGAGAGGGATTGGCGTGGACCGTGCTAGTGGACCGGTTCTAAGCCACTACTGGTTTTCACCAGAGCCCGCCGCAAAGCGGGATGGTCTTGCTGCGGCGGTAGTGACCAGGTCGTATCCACCAGCAACGGCTCACCTCTCTGGCTGCTGAAGATAGGCGCGGTACAAGGGAGTAGGCAGAAGCAAGGTCGGACGTAGCAGAAGGTCGGGGCAGGCAGCAAGGATCGTAGTCAGGGGCAACGGCAGAAGGTCTGGAAACACAGGCAAGGAACACACAAGGAACGCTTTCACTGGCACTAAGGCAACAAGATCCGGCAAGGGAGTGCAAGGGAAGTGAGGTAATATAGGGAAGTGCACAGGTGAAAACCCTAATTGGAACCACTGCGCCAATCAGCGGCGCAGTGGCCCTTTAAATCGCAGAGACCCGGCGCGCGCGCGCCCTAGGGAGCGGGGCCGCGCGCGCCGGGACAGAACAGACGGGGAGCGAGTCAGGTAGGGGAGCCGGGGTGCGCATCGCGAGCGGGCGCTACCCGCATCGCGAATCGCATCCCGGCTGGCAGCAGGATCGCAGCGCCCCGGGTCAGAGGACGTGACCGGAGCGCTGCAGCGGAGGGAGTGAAGCGAGCGCTCCGGGGAGGAGCGGGGACCCGGAGCGCTCGGCGTAACAGTACCCCCCCCCTTGGGTCTCCCCCTCTTCTTGGAGCCTGAGAACCTGAGGAGCAGACTTTTGTCAAGGATGTTGTCCTCAGGTTCCCAGGATCTCTCTTCAGGACCACAACCCTCCCAGTCTACTAAAAAAAAATTTTTCCCTCTGACCTTTTTGGCAGCCAAAATTTCCTTGACCGAGAAGACGTCCGAGGAGCCGGAAACAGGAGTGGGAGGAACAGATTTGGGAGAAAAACGGTTGAGGATGAGTGGTTTGAGAAGAGAGACGTGAAAGGCATTAGGGATACGAAGAGAAGGAGGAAGAAGAAGTTTATAAGAGACAGGATTAATTTGACACAAAATTTTGAAAGGACCAAGATAGCGTGGTCCCAACTTGTAGCTAGGGACACGGAAGCGGACATATTTAGCGGAGAGCCATACCTTGTCTCCAGGGGAAAAAACGGGGGGAGCTCTTCTTTTCTTATCCGCGAACCTCTTCATGCGTGAAGAAGCCTGTAAGAGAGAATTTTGGGTCTCTCTCCATATAATGGAAAGGTCACGAGAAATTTCATCCACAGCGGGCAGACCAGAGGGCAAGGGGGTAGGGAGGGGGGGAAGAGGGTGACGGCCGTACACCACGAAAAATGGGGATTTGGAGGAAGATTCAGAGACCCTGAAGTTATACGAAAATTCGGCCCATGGAAGGAGATCTGCCCAGTCATCCTGGCGGGAGGAAACAAAATGTCGCAAATAATCACCCAGGATCTGGTTAATTCTTTCTACTTGTCCATTGGACTGGGGATGATATGCAGAGGAAAAATTTAATTTAATCTTGAGTTGTTTACAGAGAGCCCTCCAGAATTTAGACACGAATTGGACCCCTCTATCCGAGACAATCTGCGTAGGCAACCCGTGAAGACGAAAAATGTGTACAAAAAATTGTTTAGCCAACTGAGGCGCAGAAGGAAGACCAGGAAGAGGGATGAAATGTGCCATTTTGGAGAATCGATCAACGACCACCCAAATAACGGTGTTGCCACGGGAAGGGGGTAAATCAGTAATAAAATCCATACCAATCAGAGACCAAGGCTGTTCGGGGACAGGCAGAGGATGAAGAAAACCAGCGGGCTTCTGGCGAGGAGTCTTATCCCGGGCACAGATAGTGCAGGCTCGCACAAAGTCCCCAACATCCGTCTCCAGAGTCGGCCACCAATAGAAGCGGGAGATGAGTTGCACAGATTTCTTGATGCCCGCATGACCTGCGAGATGGGAGGAGTGACCCCATTTGAGGATTCCGAGGCGTTGGCGTGGAGAAACAAAGGTCTTTCCTGGAGGAGTCTGCCTGATGGAGGCAGGAGAAGTGGAGATCAGGCAGTCAGGTGGAATGATGTGTTGCGGAGGGAGATCAACTTCTGAGGCATCCGAGGAACGAGAGAGAGCATCGGCCCTAATGTTCTTATCGGCAGGACGAAAGTGAATCTCAAAATTAAATCGGGCAAAGAACAGAGACCACCGGGCCTGGCGAGGATTCAGCCGTTGGGCCGACTGGAGGTAGGAGAGGTTCTTGTGGTCGGTGTAGATAATAACAGGAAATCTTGATCCCTCCAGCAGATGCCTCCATTCCTCAAGTGCTAATTTAATGGCTAGAAGCTCTCGATCCCCGATGGAGTAGTTCCTCTCCGCTGGAGAGAAGGTCCTAGAGAAAAAACCACAAGTGACAGCATGCCCGGAAGGATTTTTTTGTAGAAGAACAGCTCCAGCTCCTACTGAGGAGGCATCAACCTCCAATAGGAAGGGTTTGGAAGGGTCAGGTCTGGAGAGCACGGGAGCCGAAGAAAAGGCAGACTTGAGTCGTTTAAAGGAGTCTTCTGCTTGAGGAGGCCAGGACTTGGGATCAGCATTTTTCTTGGTTAAAGCCACGATAGGAGCCACAATGGTAGAAAAATGTGGAATAAATTGCCTGTAATAATTGGCGAACCCCAAAAAGCGTTGGATAGCACGGAGTCCGGAGGGGCGTGGCCAATTTAAGACGGCAGAGAGTTTGTCTGGATCCATCTGTAGTCCCTGGCCAGAGACCAAATATCCTAGAAAAGGAAGAGATTGGCATTCAAACAGACATTTCTCAATTTTGGCATAGAGTTGGTTGTCACGAAGTCTCTGAAGAACCATACGGACATGCTGGCGGTGTTCTTCTAGATTGGCAGAAAAAATTAGGATATCGTCCAGATATACCACAACACAGGAGTATAACAGATCACGAAAAATTTCATTGACAAAGTCTTGGAAGACGGCAGGGGCATTGCACAGTCCAAAGGGCATGACCAGATACTCAAAGTGTCCATCTCTGGTGTTAAATGCCGTTTTCCACTCGTCCCCCTCTCTGATGCGGATGAGGTTATAGGCGCCTCTTAAGTCCAATTTAGTGAAGATGTGGGCACCTTGGAGGCGATCAAAGAGTTCAGAGATGAGGGGTAAGGGGTAGCGGTTCTTAACCGTGATTTTATTAAGACCGCGGTAGTCAATGCAAGGACGTAGGGAGCCATCTTTTTTGGACACAAAGAAAAATCCGGCTCCGGCAGGAGAGGAGGATTTACGGATAAAGCCCTTTTTTAGATTCTCCTGGACGTATTCGGACATGGCAAGAGTCTCTGGGGCAGAGAGAGGATAAATTCTGCCCCGGGGTGGAGTAGTACCCGGGAGGAGGTCGATAGGGCAATCATAAGGCCTGTGAGGAGGTAGAGTCTCAGCTTGTTTTTTGCAGAAAACATCCGCGAAGTCCATATAGGCCTTAGGGAGACCGGTTACTGGAGGAACCACAGAGTTACGGCAAGGGTTACTGGGAACCGGTTTTAGACAGTTCTTGGAACAAGAGGACCCCCAACTCTTGATCTCCCCAGTGGACCAATCCAGGGTTGGGGAATGAAGTTGAAGCCAGGGAAGTCCAAGGAGAATCTCCGAGGTGCAATTGGGGAGGACCAAAAGTTCAATCCTCTCATGATGAGATCCGATGCTCATAAGAAGGGGCTCCGTGCGGAAACGTATGGTACAGTCCAATCTTTCATTATTTACACAATTGATGTAGAGGGGTCTGGCGAGACTGGTCACTGGGATGTTGAACCTGTTGACGAGAGAGGCCAAAATAAAATTTCCTGCAGATCCAGAGTCCAAGAAGGCCACTGTAGAGAAGGAGAAGGCAGAGGCAGACATCCGCACAGGCACAGTAAGACGTGGAGAAGCAGAGTAGACATCAAGGACTGTCTCACCTTTGTGCGGAGTCAGCGTACGTCTTTCCAGGCGGGGAGGACGGATAGGACAATCCCTCAGGAAGTGTTCGGTACTAGCACAGTACAGGCAGAGGTTCTCCATACGGCGTCGTGTCCTCTCTTGAGGTGTCAGGCGAGACCGGTCGACCTGCATAGCCTCCACGGCGGGAGGCACAGGAACAGATTGCAGGGGACCAGAGGAGAGAGGAGCCGAGGAGACGAAACGCCTCGTGCGAACAGAGTCCATATCTTGGCGGAGTTCCTGACGCCTTTCAGAAAAACGCATGTCAATGCGAGTGGCTAGGTGAATAAGTTCATGTAGATTAGCAGGAATTTCTCGTGCGGCCAGAACATCTTTAATGTTGCTGGATAGGCCTTTTTTGAAGGTCGCGCAGAGGGCCTCATTATTCCAGGACAATTCTGAAGCAAGTGTACGGAATTGTACGGCATACTCGCCAACGGAAGAATTACCCTGGACCAGGTTCAACAGGGCAGTCTCAGCAGAAGAGGCTCGGGCAGGTTCCTCAAAGACACTTCGGATTTCCGAGAAGAAGGAGTGTACAGAGGCAGTGACGGGGTCATTGCGGTCCCAGAGCGGTGTGGCCCATGACAGGGCTTTTCCGGACAGAAGACTGACTACGAAAGCCACCTTAGACCTTTCAGTGGGAAACAGGTCCGACATCATCTCCAGATGCAGGGAACATTGGGAAAGAAAGCCACGGCAAAACTTAGAGTCCCCATCAAATTTATCCGGCAAGGATAAGCGTATCCCAGGAGCGGCCACTCGCTGCGGAGGAGGTGCAGGAGCAGGCGGAGGAGATGACTGCTGAAGCTGTGGTAGCAACTGTTGTAGCATAACGGTCAGTTGAGACAGCTGTTGGCCTTGTTGCGCTATCTGTTGTGACTGCTGGGCGACCACCGTGGTGAGGTCAGCGACAACTGGCAGAGGAACTTCAGCGGGATCCATGGCCGGATCTACTGTCACGATGCCGGCTGGCAGGTAGTGGACCCTCTGTGCCAGAGAGGGATTGGCGTGGACCGTGCTAGTGGACCGGTTCTAAGCCACTACTGGTTTTCACCAGAGCCCGCCGCAAAGCGGGATGGTCTTGCTGCGGCGGTAGTGACCAGGTCGTATCCACCAGCAACGGCTCACCTCTCTGGCTGCTGAAGATAGGCGCGGTACAAGGGAGTAGGCAGAAGCAAGGTCGGACGTAGCAGAAGGTCGGGGCAGGCAGCAAGGATCGTAGTCAGGGGCAACGGCAGAAGGTCTGGAAACACAGGCAAGGAACACACAAGGAACGCTTTCACTGGCACTAAGGCAACAAGATCCGGCAAGGGAGTGCAAGGGAAGTGAGGTAATATAGGGAAGTGCACAGGTGAAAACCCTAATTGGAACCACTGCGCCAATCAGCGGCGCAGTGGCCCTTTAAATCGCAGAGACCCGGCGCGCGCGCGCCCTAGGGAGCGGGGCCGCGCGCGCCGGGACAGAACAGACGGGGAGCGAGTCAGGTAGGGGAGCCGGGGTGCGCATCGCGAGCGGGCGCTACCCGCATCGCGAATCGCATCCCGGCTGGCAGCAGGATCGCAGCGCCCCGGGTCAGAGGACGTGACCGGAGCGCTGCAGCGGAGGGAGTGAAGCGAGCGCTCCGGGGAGGAGCGGGGACCCGGAGCGCTCGGCGTAACATAAGCATATATAACAAATGACCAAAACACTACAAATAAAAATGTTATAATATTATAAAATGAAGAACAGGTTATAGCAAAGAAAGTCTTTAAAGAGGTTTTCACATATAGCATTTTGTGGCACTTTTTCATTAAATGGGTACTTTTTAATATGTTATACATCTTGGCAAAACATTAACCTTTCTAATATGCTTCATAGAAAAAAATGTATCCCCTTTTTACAGAAACAGTGTCTTATTGAAAAAAAAGCACTACACAGCAGACTCAGGGAGGAAGTGAACGCATGGTGATTGAGGGCTGGCTCAGGGCTTGCCTCGGACATGCCCCTTCCTTAGCAGTGGATCTCAAAATGAGTGTGAGCAGCAGGATAAAGGGATTGTTGACCCAGATACAGACTTTTCACATAACAAGACATGTAAAGCATCTATTGAGTAACATATATAATTATTATGTTTTTCTTTTTTCTGTGATATGACAAATTTGCTTTAAGATTTCGCATTCAAAACCAGAAGTGTAACAATAAAATTACAGTACAACATGATCAAATTTATTTAAAACTACAAAAAAAGGGCCATAGTTACTGCTTAAAGGGGTAGTCCATATTGTTAAAATGTATATTTTGCTGGGGCCAGGATAATATAGGAAAGAAAGCTATATTTACCTACCCCCAGTCCCACTGCTGACCCATTGAAACTCCCATTCAGCTCCTTCCAGTTCTTTGATCTCCTGTCTTTTTCCTGCTTCTGAAAGGAAAGCTTGGTGCAGGACCTTCGCCCTCAGCCAATCACTGGTCACAGTGGTGTCTAGTGGTCACAGCCAGTTATTGCACTGCACTGAGCTCTCCTCTTGCAAGGGACTAGGCATATGTAGGTGTTGACATTTATTTTCTATTTTAACCCATCTTAAACAAAATATGAATTTTTATCAAACACTGGAATACCACTTTAACAATTTTTAAACAATATTAAAAAGCTATTCATAAGATTATGCAGACCTGTCACAATGCAGTATGGAGGAAGTGGCTTGGGTGCAAAATACTACATACCTACGTACCTACATACATACCTACCTATGCTCCCTTTTTTGTTATTTAATTATTTCACATTCTAGATGGTGCTTTAGGTAGGCAAAAAGATATACTGGTGTCATGGTAACATCCCAAAAAGTGTTATGCAATTCAGGTTCCATACCAATACAGCCTCTTGTAAATATCTTATACAGAAGATATTATGGGGGGATTTGTTGCCCAATGTCCCACTTGCACATAGATAAAGCCAGAAGTGGAATGCAATGGAATGGGAAGTATAACAGAAGGTTTTATATTTTCCTTCTTCTGGATCTACTTCTGACTTTGTCTCACGAAAATGAAGGAAACACTGCCACATAAAGCTGTGTGTAAAATTCTCTAAAGGAACAATGCAAGGCAATGAACTGATATACATCAGATCTGATAATAGAGCAGAACAGCCAAGGTCTTGGCCATAATCATTATCAATCAATATCCATTAGTTATTTTGTACCAGGCCCTGATTCTATATTCTATATTCTACATAAGATATTTACAAGAGACAGTGTTGATACAAAACCTGAAGTGCATAACACTCTGATATTTGGGATGTTACTATGACACCAGTATATCTTTTTGCCTACTTATAGTACCCTCTAGAATGTAAAATACTCCATTTAATGACAAAAGATAGAGAACTACTACATCTAACCCTACTGAAAAACATGATCTTGTTTGAAGTATGCCACCACCTAAAAAATATTCATTGATGGTAGTCCAGGCATGGGAACCCCACTGTTCATTAGAAAGGAGCTAGTACAGAGTACATGATAGCTTCAACTCCTGTTGACTTACTCCTGTTGAAGATATTCTATTGACATGCTTTACAGTTTTGAGTAAAGACGCTATGCACACTAACAAGTGCTCCAGTGGCTTCATGCTAGTAAACTGTAGGGGTCTTAAAGTCCAGTCTCTACCTGATAGCAGCTTCTGAAATATATTTATGACAAAAAAGAAATCTACTATAACTGGAGATATGCTTTAACCCCTTAAGGACTCAGCGTTTTTCAGTTTTTGCATTTTCGTTTTTTCCTCCTTACTTTTTAAAAATCATAACCCTTAAAATTTTCCATGGGATGCTTTTGCCGGGATGTTTTTGGTTTCACTTCAGACGCGGCGGTCAACTTTGCTCAGTCCCGAATTGGTGATGTCTGGTATTAGCCGCTGGTCCCGGCCGTTGATGGCCACCGGGACAGACCTGATATGAAGCGGGGTCACCATCTGACCCAGCATTATATCGCAGGAGCCGGCACAGGACGTAAATATATTGTCCTGTGTCATTAAGGAGTTAAGACCTTGCGTGATTACAGCCAGGGGGCCTGTGACTACTTCAGCAAGCGGCATGCTTGGTGACTACTTGAGCCTCATTTACACACTATGCGGGATATTCATTTAGACTGGTGTAGGGGAATGTCTTTTTCCCCCATTAATTCAAGTGGTGGAAACTGTGTAGCTGCACCAAATTACTTAAATGGTGCAGGGCATGTGATAAATCTGGCGCTGATCACTTTTCTTCAGTACTCCACTTTGTATGATGCTTCCTCTGCAAATTTCTGACCACTGCATAATATCAACGGAAATCATGACTTGGTATGTTCTTTTTGAATAACCTTTTAAAGCAAAAATCACAATGAAAAGTCTCAAAACAGCATCTGAGACAAACTGTGGGACAAATGTACACCACAAAACCAGGGTAAAACCAATCGTAAATTCCCCTGTGTGTGACATTTATAAAAGTTGATTTCTCCACATTTACAGATGTGCCAGTAGACATCCTGGCATGGTAGGACATGTGATATTAACCTCTATTACATGTTGCCACTTAATATTTATATAGAGTAAAAGATAGTGACAGGTTCCCTTTAATAAGTTATGATTAGAGATGAGCGAATCGAAGTTGACAAACCCGAATTCATTATGAATTTCATGAAACTACATTTTACAGCATTCCAGGCTATTGGAGACCTAAGATGGAGGATCCACATGTGAGTACATGGGGCAGGGGATTATGGGAGGGCGGGAAACAGCGGCGGGAATGAAGGTAGGCGGGCTGACCCTGAATCACATGTGAGATGCAGCCAATCAGTGTTCACTGACCCCTGTGATGTCACAGCCCCTATATAATTGGCAGCCATCTTGCCTCTCTTCATTTCATCTATGCACTCAGATGGAGAGGACGGGACTGTGTGTGTGTGAATAGCTCATACCACAGCGTTACACTGCAACTGCTAGTCACTAGTGTTGAGCGGCATAGGCCATATTCGAGTTCGCGAATATTCGCGAATATATGGACGAATATTCGTCATATATTCGCGAATATTCGCATATTCATAATATCCTCGTTTTATTTTTCGCATATGCGAAAAATCGCGAATGCGAAATTAGTATATACGAAAATTAGCATAAGCAAAAATGGGCATGTGCGAAAATTAGCATATGCTAATTTTCGCATATGCGAAAATTCGCACACCAGTCTCACACAGTAGTATTAGAGCCTTCTTTACACCACACAAGCTGGAAGCAGAGAGGGATGATCACTGTGATGTGTACTGTGAAAAAAAAAAAGAAAACAAAAAAAGAAAAAACGAATATCCGTAATTACGAATATATAGCGCTATATTCGCAAATATTCGCGAATATGCGATATTCGTGAATAAAATTCGTATTGCGAATATTCGCGAGCAACACTACTAGTCACATCAGCATTAGGGAAAGACAGGAGTGCAGAGTGCTATGCTGTTACACTGAGAAGGATCATTGATAGCTAAACCTCCTATTCACGTTATTGAGCATTGCAGCAGAGAGGGGCAGATAGCTGTCAGCTGCCTCATACAGATCTCAAAGCTGCCTGAACCTTCTGAAGCACCTTATCTCCTCATTTTTCAGCCCAATTGAGTTTATTTTATTTTATTATTTTTTTGCTCCACAAATCTTCTGCTGCTCAGAATTGTGTGACAGAGTGCAATTTAGGATTTAATCCCTGTATTTTTTGTTTTTTTGTGGTGCTGCACTGTTGGGTCCTGCTGCTGTTCAGAAATAAGTGATTGTTCAGTGGACTGTAGTGCATTTGTACCATTTTGTACCTGTTAAGCTGTCAAGGGGCTACATACTGTGTAAGTCCAAACAATAGTATTCACCGGCGGAAGAGCGGGGCAGAGCGGAGCACAGTTTAGATGAGATGGCTGGTGTTTCTAGTCATTGGACAGGAGAGGAAGAGCAGGAGCAGCCAGAGGAGCTGGAGGGTTATGAGGAAGGCTAGACAGAGGACCCAGACACACCGTGGCAGTATGCAGTGCAGATGGAGGAAGGTAGTCCCTCCGAGTCACTGCCGCAAATGGCACGATGCATGCTCAGTTGCTTGCGTAGTTACCCCTGAATTGTCAAAATTCGTCAGCGGGATGACTTCTGGATCCCCACCTTATTAGACCCTTGCTACCTGCCCAGAATGGGGGCCTTTTTTACACCCACTGAGAGGGAGGACAAACTGACCTACTACAGAGAGATTCTACGTAGTCAGTTGGCCACATGGTCCATCTACTCGCAGGTCTGACTCGGGGGGCCCTCTGCGCTCACCTTCCACTGCCATGGCTGCTGGGGAGGGGAGGGGTGGCAGTAGCAGTACCAGCTCATTCAGCAGCAGTGTGAGTCTACAGTCGCTGATGAGTAGCTTTCTTCACCCGCATAGTGAAGCAACTCATCAGCAGCAGGTAGACATGGAGCAGGACCTGAACCAGCAGGTGGTGGCATACCTTGACATGACCATGCCAACAACCATTGAAGATCCGCTGGACTTCTGGGCAGCCAAACTTGATTTATGGCCGCAACTAGCAGAGTTTGCCCTGGAAAAGCTGTCCTGCCCAGCCAGTAGTGTGCCATCAGAGCGGGTGTTTAGTGCGGCCGAGGCCATAGTCACCCCAAGGCGAACTCGTCTGTCCACTAAAAATGTGGAGAGACTGACGTTTGTCAAGATGAATCAGGGATGGATCAGGCAGGATTTCCAGCCACCAATGCCAGATGCCTCACAGTAGATTGACCAAGCTGCTACACCAACATTTCCCAATTATGGTTCGTTATGAAACCCTCTTGGGTTATCAATTAGGGTTATGAAACCCTCTTTGGTACTGCCATTGCCTGCTCCTGGCTCATCCTGTGTCTTTCAGGAACTACTTTCCTCACTGATGCTTCTGGCCTTCTGGCCTTGGGCCTTTAATTTTTGTATGTTTAGCAGTAGCTAAATACATGCTTAATGCAAATGTCAACATTGATCTTTAAATGTAAGGGGTTATGAAACCCTCTTGGGTACTGCGAATGCCTGCTCCTGATTCATTGTCACGATGCCGGCTGGCAGGAGGTGGATCCTCTGTGCCAGAGAGGGATTGGCGTGGACCGTGCTAGTGGACCGGTTCTAAGTCACTACTGGTTTTCACCAGAGCCCGCCGCAAAGCGGGATGGACTTGCTGCGGCGGTAGTGACCAGGTCGTATCCACTAGCAACGGCTCACCTCTCTGGCTGCTGAAGATAGGCGCGGTACAAGGGAGTAGACAGAAGCAAGGTCGGACGTAGCAGAAGGTCGGGGGCAGGCGGCAAGGTTCGTAGTCAGGGTGATAGCAGAAGTACTGGTACACAGGCTTTGGACACACAAAACGCTTTCACTAGGCACAAGGGCAACAAGATCCGGCAAGGGAGTGCATGGGAGGAGGTTAGATATAGTCAGGGACCAGGTGGAAGCCAATTAAGCTAATTGGGCCAGGCACCAATCATTGGTGCACTGGCCCTTTAAGTCTCAGGGAGCTGGCGCGCGCGCGCCCTAGAGAGCGGAGCCGCGCGCGCCAGCACATGACAGCAGGGGACGGGAACGGGTAAGTGACCTGGGATGCGATTCGCGAGCGGGCGCGTCCCGCTGTGCGAATCGCATCCCCAACGGCCATGACAGTGCAGCGCTCCCGGTCAGCGGGACTGACCGGGGAGCTGCAGGGAGAAAGACGCCGTGAGCGCTCCGGGGAGGAGCGGGGACCCGGAGCGCTAGGCGTAACAGTACCCCCCCCCCTTAGGTCTCCCCTTTTTTTTGTCCGGTGACTGCCTCTCCTGGGATGAGGACACCGGGAAGGAATGGATGGTTTCCTCAATGGCAGGCAGTACAGCTGGAGTAGGAATGGGGAGGGAGGGCAGAGGGTGAAGCTTGGCACGGGGCAGGGAGACACAAGGACGGGAGCCATGAGGGGACACAGAGGCTTGCCTGAAGGGACTGGGAGGGGGGGAGAGGCATTTTCTGTGGCAGGCAGAGTCCCTAACGACCTTAGGGGGACCGGAAACAGGAGGAACCACAGGGTCACGGCAGGGAGTACTGGGAACTGGTTTAAGGCAGTCCTTGGAACAAGAGGGACCCCAACTCTTGATCTCCTCAGTGGACCAGTCCAGGGTTGGGGAATGGTGTAGAAGCCAGGGTAGTCCAAGGAGAACTTCGGAAGTGCAATTGGGAAGGACCAAAAACTCAATTTTCTCATGATGAGGTCCGATGCACATTAGGAGGGGCTTCGTGCGGAAACGCACGGTGCAATCCAACCTGGCTCCGTTGACCGCGGAAATGTGGAGTGGCTTGACAAGACGGGTCACAGGGATGCGGAATTTATTCACCAAGGACTCCCGAATAAAATTCCCAGAGGCACCAGAGTCCAGGCAGGCCACGGCTGAGAGGGAAGAGCTGGCTGAAGAAGAAATCCGTACAGGCACCGAGAGACGTGGAGAAGCCGACTTAGCATCAAGAGATGCCACACCCACGAGAGCTGGGTGCGAGCGTGCGTTTCCCAGACGTGGAGGACGGATGGGGCAATCCACCAAAAAATGTTCGGTACTGGCACAGTACAGACAAAGATTCTCTTCCTTACGGCGATTCCTCTCTTCCAGGGTCAGGCGAGACCGATCCACTTGCATGGCCTCCTCGGCGGGAGGCCTAGGCGCAGATTGCAATGGAGACTGTGGGAGAGGTGTCCAGAGATCTAAGTCTTTTTCCTGGCGGAGCTCTTGATGCCTCTCAGAAAAACGCATGTCAATGCGAGTGGCTAGATGAATGAGTTCATGCAGGTTGGTAGGAGTATCTCGTGCGGCCAGAACATCTTTAATGTTGCTGGATAGGCCTTTTTTAAAGGTCGCGCAGAGGGCCTCATTATTCCAGGAAAGTTCAGAAGCAAGAGTACGGAATTGTATGGCGTACTCGCCAACGGAAGAATTACCCTGGACCAGGTTCAGCAGGGCAGTCTCAGCAGAAGAGGCTCGGGCAGGTTCCTCAAAGACACTTCGAATTTCCGAGAAGAAGGAGTGTACAGAGGCAGTGACGGGGTCATTGCGGTCCCAGAGCGGTGTGGCCCATGACAGGGCTTTTCCAGACAGAAGGCTGACTACGAAAGCCACCTTAGACCTTTCAGTAGGAAACTGATCCGACATCATCTCCAAATGCAGGGAACATTGCGAAAGAAAGCCACGGCAAAACTTAGAGTCCCCATTAAATTTGTCCGGCAAGGACAGGCGGAGGCTAGGAGTGGCCACTCGCTGCGGAAGAGGTGCAGGAGCTGGCGGAGGAGATGGTTGCTGCTGCTGTAGCTGAGACTGAATCTGCTGTAGCTGCGACTGGAGTTGCTGAGTCATGGTGGTCAAGTACGACAGCTGGTGATCTTGTTGGGCAATCTGTCGGGCTTGCTGGGCGACCAGTGTGGGGAGGTCGGCGACAACAGGCAGAGGAACTTCAGCGGGATCCATGGCCGGATCTACTGTCACGATGCCGGCTGGCAGGAGGTGGATCCTCTGTGCCAGAGAGGGATTGGCGTGGACCGTGCTAGTGGACCGGTTCTAAGTCACTACTGGTTTTCACCAGTGCCCGCCGCAAAGCGGGATGGACTTGCTGCGGCGGTAGTGACCAGGTCGTATCCACTAGCAACGGCTCACCTCTCTGGCTGCTGAAGATAGGCGCGGTACAAGGGAGTAGACAGAAGCAAGGTCGGACGTAGCAGAAGGTCGGGGGCAGGCGGCAAGGTTCGTAGTCAGGGTGATAGCAGAAGTACTGGTACACAGGCTTTGGACACACAAAACGCTTTCACTAGGCACAAGGGCAACAAGATCCGGCAAGGGAGTGCATGGGAGGAGGTTAGATATAGTCAGGGACCAGGTGGAAGCCAATTAAGCTAATTGGGCCAGGCACCAATCATTGGTGCACTGGCCCTTTAAGTCTCAGGGAGCTGGCGCGCGCGCGCCCTAGAGAGCGGAGCCGCGCGCGCCAGCACATGACAGCAGGGGACGGGAACGGGTAAGTGACCTGGGATGCGATTCGCGAGCGGGCGCGTCCCGCTGTGCGAATCGCATCCCCAACGGCCATGACAGTGCAGCGCTCCCGGTCAGCGGGACTGACCGGGGAGCTGCAGGGAGAAAGACGCCGTGAGCGCTCCGGGGAGGAGCGGGGACCCGGAGCGCTAGGCGTAACATTCATCCTGTGTCTTTCAGGAACAATTTGCCTCCCTGATGCCTCAGGCCTTGGGCCTTCAATTTTTGGATGCTTAGCAGTAGCTAAATACATGCTTAATGCAAATGTCAACATTGATCTTTAAATGTAAGGGGTTATGAAACCCTCTTGGGTACTGCGAATGCCTGCTCCTGACTTATCCTGTGTCTTTCAGGAACTACTTGCCTCACTTACGCTTCTGGCCTTGGGCCTTTAATTTTTGGATTTTTAGCAGTAGCTAAATACATGCTTAATGCAAATTTCAACATTGATCTTTAAATGTAAGGGGTTATGAAACCCTCTTGGGTACTGTGAATTCCTGCTCCTGACTCATCCTGTGTCTTTCATGAACTACTTAGCTCACTGACACTTCTAGCCTTGGGCCTTACATTTTTGGAAGTTTAGCAGTAGCTAATACATGCTTAATGCAAATTTCAACAATGATCTTTAAATTCTCGGCGCTCTGCAAGGGCCTTCTCCTACCCCGCCGGGGACGATCTGAGGACCTCACTAAACAATCCAATCGGTAGTAGAGACATGCGGTGTGTACAAAGGGCAGGGACTTAATGAACCCGAGCTTATGACCCACACTTAGTTGTGATTCTTCTTTCCTGGCAAATAATTGCAATCCCGGATCCCTATCGCGAGCGGGGTTCAGCGGGTTACCCGCACCTGTCAGTGAAAGATAGACACACGCTGGTCCGTTCAGTGTAGCGTGTGTGCAGCCCCGGACATCTGAGGGCATAACATACCTGTTATTGCTCGATCTCACGATTGATCGTGCAATGTAAGGGGTTATTAAAGCCTCTTGGGTACTGCTGATGCCTACTCCGGACTGCTCTGGTGTCTTTCAGGAACTACTTGACTTCATGATGCTTCTGGGCTTGGGCCCTTAATTTTAGGATTTTTGAAATACATACATGCTTAATTTAAATTTCAACATTTATGGTGCAATGTATGGGGTTATTGAACACTCTTGGCTGGTGTTTTTTTCAAATTTTCTGATAATTATCACAGTAATAAACTTGAATTTTCCACAATAATAACCATTACACTATTGAACGCTTGTTGCGTGTGATTTTTTAAGTAACATTTTCCAAAAAAATACGAAGAGGGATGAACTCTGCTTCTTTATTTCATAAAAAATTATTTTATAGAAGAATGTCTTTTGGTGGTCCACCTTCCTGCATTATAGAGTCTTCTGGACTCTTGGATATGCGTTTGTTCTTAACGGTACAAAAGCCAAAAATGGCCGGGCAGGGCTATGGAGACATTGCGCCTACATCTTACGGCCACATGAGCCCTGTGGGTGCTTGTGAGATTAGGTCCTTTGTACCCACACGGCGGGGTCCGGGACACAAATTTTGATTTAAATTTCAAAAAAAAAAAATCACACATTTCAATGGTCTCATGCTGCAGCCAACTCCAGGCTGCGTCATTCTGGTAATATATAGAGAGCACTCGCTATCCTAAATTTTCGTTAAAATTTTTCGTAAAAAATGTTTGTCTTTTTTTATAAGGGATTGTGAAGCTTTGGTGCATACTCATGCATCAGCCAACTCCAGCCTGTGTCATTCAGGCAATATATGGTTTACTGATGGCGCTGCTGGGCCTGGGTCTGGGAATTTCAAATTTTCTCATAGGTAGCCCCCGCTATGCAAAAGTCTTCTTCATACATTTCTACAATTGTTGTGTTTTTTGGGGGGGATTGTGAAGCTCTAGTGTGTACTCATGCATCAGCCAACTCCAGGCTATATCATTCAGGCAATATATAGGTAGCACCCGCTGTCCTAAGTATTCTTAAATTTTTTTCTTAAATGGTTGTTTTTTCTTTGGGATTCTGAAGCCCTGGTGTGTACTCAATGCTGCTTCCTTCTACACTCTGTCAGCCCATTGGTGCCGCTGTGGGGCCTGGGTCTGGGAATTTCAAATTTTCTCATAGGTAGCACCCGCTATCCAAAATCTTTTTCAAAAATTTCAAAAATTGTTGTGTTTTTTTGGGGAAATTGTGAAGCCCTGCTGTGTACTTGTGCATCAGCCAACTCCAGGCTGTGTCATTCAGGCAATATATGGTTTACTGATGCCGCTGTGGGGTCTGGGTCTGGGAATTTTAAAATTTCTCATAGGTAGCACCCGCTATCCAAAATCTTAGGTTTAAATTTCTTAATTCATCTTTTAATCTTAGGGCTTGTGAAGGCCTAGTGCCTACTCATGCTGCTGGCAACTACGGGCTGTGCCATTCATCCATTATATGGTCTCCTCATGCTGTCAGCACCTCCACGCTGTGCCATTCAGACACTGTATGGTCTCCTCATGCTGCCAACACCTCCATGCTGTGTCATTCAGCCACTATATGGTGTTCTCATGCTGCCAACACCTCCACCCTGTGCCTTTCAGCCACTATGTGGTCTCCTCATGCTGCCAACACCTCCACGCTGTGTCATTCAGCCACTATATGGTGTCCTCATGCTTCAGCCTCATCCAATCTGTGTCATTCAGCCACTATATGGTGTCCTCATGCTGCCAACACCTCCACGCTATGTCATTCAGTCACTATATGGTCTCCTGACACTGATGCCACCACCAGACTCTGTCATTGTTGTTACGCCTAGCGCTCCGGGTCCCCGCTCCTCCCCGGAGCGCTCACGGCGCCTTTCTCCCTGCAGCTCCCCGGTCAGCGCTGACCGGGAGCGCTGCCCTGTCATGGCCGTTGGGGATGCGATTCGCACAGCGGGACGCGCCCGCTCGCGAATCGCATCCCAGGTCACTTACCCGTTCCCGTCTCCTGCGGTCATGTGCTGGCGCGCGCGGCTCCGCTCTCTAGGGCGCGCGCGCGCCAGCTCCCTGAGACTTAAAGGGCCAGTGCACCAATGATTGGTGCCTGGCCCAATTAGCTTAATTGGTTCCCATCTGTTTCCTGGCTATATCTAGTCTACTCCCTTGCACTTCCTTGCCGGATCTTGTTGCCCTAGAGCCTAGTGAAAGCGTTTTTGTGTGTTTATACCCTGTGTACCAGAACTTTGCTATCTCCCCTGACTACGAACCTTGCCGCCTGCCCCCGACCTTCTGCTACGTCCGACTTTGCTTCTGCCTACTCCCTTGTACCTCGCCTATCTTCAGCAGCCAGAGAGGTGAGCCGTTGCTAGTGGATACGACCTGGTCACTACCGCCGCAGCAAGACCATCCCGCTTTGCGGCGGGCTCTGGTGAAAACCTGTAGTGTCTTAGAACCGGTCCACTAGCACGGTCCTCGCTATCCCTCTCTGGCACAGAGGATCCACCTCCTGCCAGCCGGCATCGTGACAGTAGATCCGGCCATGGATCCCGCTGAAGTTCCTCTGCCTGTTGTCGCCGACCTCCCCACACTGGTCGCCCAGCAAGCCCGACAGATTGCCCAACAAGATCACCAGCTGTCGTACTTGACCACCATGACTCAGCAACTCCAGTCTCAGCTACAGCAGATTCAGTCTCAGCTACAGCAGCAGCAACCATCTCCTCCGCCAGCTCCTGCACCTCTTCCGCAGCGAGTGGCCACTCCTAGCCTCCGCCTGTCTTTGCCGGACAAATTTAATGGGGACTCTAAGTTTTGCCGTGGCTTTCTTTCCCAATGTTCCCTGCATCTGGAGATGATGTCGGATCAGTTTCCTACTGAAAGGTCTAAGGTGGCTTTCGTAGTCAGCCTTCTGTCTGGAAAAGCCCTGTCATGGGCCACACCGCTCTGGGACCGTGATGACCCCGTCACTGCCTCTGTACACTCCTTCTTCTCGGAAATTCGAAGTGTCTTTGAGGAACCTGCCCGAGCCTCTTCTGCTGAGACTGCCCTGCTGAACCTGGTCCAGGGTAATTCCTCCGTTGGCGAGTACGCCATACAATTCCGTACTCTTGCTTCTGAACTTTCCTGGAATAATGAGGCTCTCTGCGCGACCTTTAAAAAAGGCCTATCCAGCAACATTAAAGATGTTCTGGCCGCACGAGAGACTCCTGCTAGCCTGCATGAACTCATTCATCTAGCCACTCGCATTGACATGCGTTTTTCTGAGAGGCATCAAGAGCTCCGCCAGGAAAAAGACTTAGATCTCTGGCCACCTCTCCCACAGTCTCCACTGCAATCTGCGCCTAGGCCTCCCGCCGAGGAGGCCATGCAAGTGGATCGGTCTCGCCTGACCCTGGAAGAGAGGAATCGCCGTAAGGAAGAGAATCTTTGTTTGTACTGTGCCAGTACTGAACATTTTCTGGTGGATTGCCCAATCCGTCCTCCACGTCTGGGAAACGCACGCTCACACTCAGCTCTCGTGGGTGTGGCGTCTCTTGATGCCAAGTCGGCTTCTCCACGTCTCACGGTACCTGTTCGGATTTCCACTTCAGCCAGCTCTCCCCTCTCAGCCGTGGCCTGTCTGGACTCTGGAGCTTCTGGGAATTTTATTCGGGAGTCCTTTGTGAATAAATTCCATATTCCGGTGACCCGTCTTGTCAAGCCACTCCGCATCTCCGCGGTCAACGGAGCCAGGTTGGACTGTACCATACGTTTCCGCACGGAGCCCCTTCTTATGAGCATCGGATCTCATCACGAGAGGATTGAACTTTTGGTCCTCCCCAATTGCACCTCGGAAATTCTCCTTGGACTTCCCTGGCTTCAACTTCATTCCCCAACCCTGGATTGGTCCACTGGGGAGATCAAGAGTTGGGGGTCCTCTTGTGCCAAGAACTGTCTAAAACCGGTTCCCAGTAACCCTTGCCGTAACTCTGTGGTTCCTCCTGTATCCGGTCCCCCTAAGGTCTTTAAGGACTCTGCCTGCCACAGGAAATGCCCCTCCCCCCCTCCCAGGCAAGCTTCTGTGTCCCCTCATGGCCCTCGTCCTGGTGTCACACTGCCCCGTGCCAGGTCTCGCCCTCTGCCCTCTCTCCCCATTCCTACTCCTGCGGTTCTGCCTGCCGTTGAGGAATCCCTCCTTCCTTTCCCGGTGTCCTCATCCCAGGGGAGGCAGTTACCCGATAAAGAGAAGGGGAGACCTAAGGGGGGGGGTACTGTTACGCCTAGCGCTCCGGGTCCCCGCTCCTCCCCGGAGCGCTCACGGCGCCTTTCTCCCTGCAGCTCCCCGGTCAGCGCTGACCGGGAGCGCTGCCCTGTCATGGCCGTTGGGGATGCGATTCGCACAGCGGGACGCGCCCGCTCGCGAATCGCATCCCAGGTCACTTACCCGTTCCCGTCTCCTGCGGTCATGTGCTGGCGCGCGCGGCTCCGCTCTCTAGGGCGCGCGCGCGCCAGCTCCCTGAGACTTAAAGGGCCAGTGCACCAATGATTGGTGCCTGGCCCAATTAGCTTAATTGGTTCCCATCTGTTTCCTGGCTATATCTAGTCTACTCCCTTGCACTTCCTTGCCGGATCTTGTTGCCCTAGAGCCTAGTGAAAGCGTTTTTGTGTGTTTATACCCTGTGTACCAGAACTTTGCTATCTCCCCTGACTACGAACCTTGCCGCCTGCCCCCGACCTTCTGCTACGTCCGACTTTGCTTCTGCCTACTCCCTTGTACCTCGCCTATCTTCAGCAGCCAGAGAGGTGAGCCGTTGCTAGTGGATACGACCTGGTCACTACCGCCGCAGCAAGACCATCCCGCTTTGCGGCGGGCTCTGGTGAAAACCTGTAGTGTCTTAGAACCGGTCCACTAGCACGGTCCTCGCTATCCCTCTCTGGCACAGAGGATCCACCTCCTGCCAGCCGGCATCGTGACAATTGTGCTGCTGTGCGGCAGTGATTCTAAAAGCGATGCCGGTAATCTGCATGTTATTCTGAATAACAGTATTATTTCACTACCCCAGCACACTCCATATGCATTTTAGAACACAGCAAAGTGTTCTATACCCCTATAGAGGCTGTATGTAGGCTAGAAATAGCCTTTTTTAATATAGATTCGCCACGTAAAAATTTGGATCTAAGCAAACTTTTCGGAAAATTTGGCGAATCGGCCGAAGCAAATTTTTAAAAGTTCGCTCATCTCTAGTTATGATGCCAATAAATATGGCACATGACAGCTGAGGATAGTGATATTAATAGGGGTACTCCGGTGGGGAAAAAAATTTCTAACTCAACTGCTGCCAGAAAGTTAAACAGATTTGTACATTACTTCTATTAAAAAATCTTAATCCTTCCAGTACTTATCAACTGCTGTGTGCTCCACAGGAAGTTCTTTTTTTTTTCAATTTCTTTTCTGTGTGACCACAGTACTCTCTGCTGACACCTCTGTCCATGTCAAGAGCATGAGCAAATTCCTGTGGACAGAGTTGTCAACAGAGAGCACTTTTTCTGTAGTACTAATACTCCCAGCATGGGACAGACTGTTCCATGCTGGGAGTAATAGTACCTGTACTAATAGACAGATCGCCCCAGGTGTCACTCCTGACACCGATGTGATTGCCCTTTATATTGAAGAGATGCAGAGCGGCTTTCTCTCTGCTGCTCAGAGTGGTGATTGGCTGGATGGTTCCAGCGAATTACCACTCTCAGCGGGAAATATGAATCAGTGATAGTGTTGAGCGGCATAGGCCATATTCTAATTTGTGATATTTCACGAACATATGAATGAATATTCGATATATATACACATATTCATAATATTCGCGTTTTATTTTTGCAAATGCAAAAATTCGAATATGCGACAATTTGCACGCCATTCACACACAGTAGTATTAGAGCCTTCTTTACACCACACAAGCTGGAAGCAGAGAAGGGTGATCACTGTGATGTGTACTGTGAAAAAAAACAAAAAAACGAATATTCGTTATTGCGAATATATAGTGCTATATTCGCGAATATTCGTGGGCAACACTAATCAGTGATAGGAATTTCTATTCACATCACTGGCCGGCCCGGAGTACAGTGCAGAGATGTGGAGCTCTGAATCTCAGAAGGATGAAGGACAATAACAGCGGGTGTCAGGAGTGACACCCGCTGTGATCTGTCCTTAACTGCAGGTACTACTGCTCCCAACATGGAGCACATTCTGCATTAAAAGACAGATCACAGCGGGTGTCACTTCTGACACCCGTTGCGATCTGTCTATTAAAGTAGGTACTACAGCTCCCAGCATGGAGCAGAGTGTGCTCCATGTTGGGAGCAGTAATACCTGTAGTTAAAGACAGATCACAGCGGGTGTCACTCCTGACACCCGCTGCGATCCTCCTTTATAAGGACGGACGGTATGGATCCTCCTCTATAAGGATGCGGGTGGTACGGCCACACTTCTCTGGTCCCCTTCCTTCTGTGATGGGAAGTTCTCTTCACATCACAGATTATTAAATGTGTCAGAAGTGACACCCGGGGCGATCTGTCTGTTATTAGAGGTACTACTAATCCCAGCATGGAACAGTCTGTTCCATGCTGGGAGTAGTAGGACTACCTTAAACATTTAAAAAATAAAGAAAAAAGTGACAAAAGTAAAACACAGACACCTTATTAAACACATAATTAAAATACATTACTAATAAATAGTTTCACAAACTTAATTATAAAAAATATTAAATTTTTACAATTAAATGGCCCTTTCTACAGTTTTAATATTGCCAGCTACATTTTAAGGTCCCTCCCTGCCCATATAAATTGGTCCCTGTTTAAAAATTTATAAAAATGTAATTCTAAAAAATATAAATTTCGTTAAAAAAAAATGTTTCCATCCCTACTGTCTTTTTTTTTTTTTTTTATGTAACCTACGAACTTTAATAAAAAAAGGTATCTCCATCCCTTTTTTTGGTTGCTAAAATCCAAAAAAGAATAAAAAACGCCTGCAAAAACACCAAAGTCAAAACCCAAATGATGGGAGAAAAACGCTATGATTTCAGTGAAAAAAACACCATAGGCTCAACATGCTGCGATTTTGAAAAATTTAAAAGGAGTTGAAAAACGCCCAAAAAATTTGGAAAAATGCTAAAAGGATTTTTTAAAAAAACTCCAAACTGAAAACCCAAAGTGGAAAATAAATTTTGCGATTTTTCATTGATTTACAGCTAACATCTGGCCACAGCGTTTTTTCACTAGAAAAAGCACCATGGAACAGATTTGGTGGAAACTTAGATGAATGCTGCTGATTTCTTTTTGTGAAATTGCTATTTTCTGTTGGAGTTCCCTCCCTTCAACTACAGGTCTCAGGATCCCTTGTTTGTAAGCATGATGTCACTTTTCTCCCACCCACACATCAATCATCTATTGAAGCACACCTGAGCTCCCATACTTTGCTGTAAACAATGGACCAGTGTTTTCTGGTGCCTCCAGCTATTACAAAACTACAATTCCCTGCAGAATAATCTCCCTCCCACCCAGCGGTCACTCTTTCTATTAAAGCAGACAGGCTCCTTTGAACACCTGACTAGTGATGTAATGTCTCGGGTCACACTGCAACCTGGGAAAACCTGAGATGACAGTCATTTTGTATACTGCTAAGAATAAACATAGGGGGACAAAGATCACATTAGAATTGCCATCAAAGACATTATATAATGGACTTCCCTGTAGCATAGTCAAATAAAAAAAAAATCCTGAAAAACTGATATATTCAATCTTGTGACCTGCAGCTCTGCTCTCCCTCCATGGTTAAAGTAGTTCTGCAAACAGTCTGCAGGCTTAATAGGTGTGATACAGATGATTGAACACTAGACACAAGGTAAAAGATAACTTCCAGTTTTCAATTTATCCATACATTTCCAGGAGGACCTACAAAGAAACAGTACAAATAAAACGGACAGGTCAGAGATGCAAAACTAGTTATCTACTCTGCCTGTGATTACATTTGATTTGTGCTATATTCCTTAGTATAGTCTCCAGCATGATAATATGCTGCAAAGCACCTGTGTAGATGTGGTATCTGACCACTATATGATCACTGTATGGTGGTATTATTGGCTGTATTGGGGCTTATCTTACAGTAGTATACTGTCACGATGCCGGCTGGCAGGTAGTGGATCCTCTGTGCCAGAGAGGGATTGGCGAGGACCGCGCTAGTGGACCGGTTCTAAGACACTACTGGATTTCACCAGAGCCCGCCGCAAAGCGGGATGGTCTTGCTGCGGAGGTAGTGACCAGGTCGTATCCACTAGCAACGGGTCACCTCTCTGACTGCTGATGATAGGCGAGGTACAAGGGAGTAGACAGAAGCAAGGTCGAACGTAGCAGAAGGTCGGGGGCAGGCGGCAAGGTTCGTAGTCAGGGTGGATAGCAGAAGTTCTGGTACACAGGCTATAGACACACAATACGCTTTCACTAGGCACAAGGGCAACAAGATCCGGCAAGGGAGTGCATGGGAGGAGGTTAGATATAGTCAGGGACCAGGTGGAAGCCAATTAAGCAAATTGGGCCAGGCACCAATCATTGGTGCACTGGCCCTTTAAGTCTCAGGGAGCTGGCGCGCGCGCGCCCTAGAGAGCGGAGCCGCGCGTGCCAGCACATGACAGCAGGGGACGGGAACGGGTAAGTGACCTGGGATGCGATTCGCGAGCGGGCGCGTCCCGCTGTGCGAATCGCGTCCCCAACGGCCATGACAGTGCAGCGCTCCCGGTCAGCGGGACTGACCGGGGAGCTGCAGGGAGAAAGACGCCGTGAGCGCTCCGGGGAGGAGCGGGGACCCGGAGCGCTAGGCGTAACAGTACCCCCCCCCCTTAGGTCTCCCCTTTTTTTTGTCCGGTGACTGCCTCCCCTGGGATGAGGACACCGGGAAGGAATGGATGGTTTCCTCAATGGCAGGCAGTACAGCAGGAGTAGGAATGGGGAGGGAGGGCAGAGGGTGAAGCTTGGCACGGGGCAGGGAGACACAAGGACGGGGGCCATGAGGGGACACAGAGGCTTGCCTGAAGGGACTGGGAGGGGGGGAGAGGCATTTTCTGTGGCAGGCAGAGTCCCTAACGACTTTAGGGGGACCGGATACAGGAGGAACCACAGGGTCACGGCAGGGAGTACTGGGAACTGGTTTAAGGCAGTCCTTGGAACAAGAGGGACCCCAACTCTTGATCCCCCCAGTGGACCAGTCCAGGGTTGGGGAATGGTGTAGAAGCCAGGGTAGTCCAAGGAGAACTTCGGAAGTGCAATTGGGAAGGACAAAAAATTCAATTTTCTCGTGATGAGGTCCGATGCACATTAGGAGGGGCTCCGTGCGGTAACGCACGGTGCAATCCAACCTGGCTCCGTTGACCGCGGAAATGTGGAGTGGCTTGACAAGACGGGTCACCGGAATGCGGAATTTATTCACCAAGGACTCCCGAATAAAATTCCCAGAAGCACCAGAGTCCAGGCAGGCCACGGCTGAGAGGGAAGAGCTGGCTGAAGTAGAAATCCGTACAGGCACCGTGAGACGTGGAGAAGCCGACTTAGCATCCAGAGACGCCACACCCACGAGAGCTGGGTGCGAGCGTGCGTTTCCCAGACGTGGAGGACGGATAGGGCAATCCACCAAAAAATGTTCGGTACTGGCACAGTACAGACAAAGATTCTCTTCCTTACGGCGATTCCTCTCTTCCAGGGTCAGGCGAGACCGATCCACTTGCATGGCTTCCTCGGCGGGAGGCCTAGGCGCAGATTGCAGTGGAGACTGTGGGAGAGGTGTCCAGAGATCTAAGTCTTTTTCCTGGCGGAGCTCTTGATGTCTCTCAGAAAAACGCATGTCAATGCGAGTGGCTAGATGAATGAGTTCATGTAGATTAGCAGGAGTTTCTCGTGCGGCCAGAACATCTTTAATGTTGCTGGATAGGCCTTTTTTAAAGGTCGCGCAGAGGGCCTCATTATTCCAGGAAAGTTCAGAAGCAAGAGTACGGAATTGTATGGCGTACTCGCCAACGGAAGAATTACCCTGGACCAGGTTCAGCAGGGCAGTCTCAGCAGAAGAGGCTCGGGCAGGTTCCTCAAAGACACTTCGAATTTCCGAGAAGAAGGAGTGTACAGAGGCAGTGACGGGGTCATTGCGGTCCCAGAGCGGTGTGGCCCATGACAGGGCTTTTCCAGACAGAAGGCTGACTACGAAAGCCACCTTAGACCTTTCAGTAGGAAACTGGTCCGACATCATCTCCAAGTGCAGAGAACATTGCGAAAGGAAGCCACGGCAAAACTTAGAGTCCCCATTAAATTTGTCCGGCAAGGACAGGCGGAGGCTAGGAGTGGCCACTCGCTGCGGAAGGGGAGCAGGAGCTGGCGGAGGAGATGATTGCTGCTGAAGTTGCTGCACAATGGTGAATACTTCCGACAGCTGGTGGGTTAGATGGGCGATCTGTCGGGATTGCTGGGCGACCACCGTGGTGATATCAGAGATATAAGGCAGAGGGACGTCAGCGGGATCCATGGCCGGATCTACTGTCACGATGCCGGCTGGCAGGTAGTGGATCCTCTGTGCCAGAGAGGGATTGGCGAGGACCGCGCTAGTGGACCGGTTCTAAGACACTATTGGATTTCACCAGAGCCCGCCGCAAAGCGGGATGGTCTTGCTGCGGCGGTAGTGACCAGGTCGTATCCACTAGCAACGGGTCACCTCTCTGACTGCTGATGATAGGCGAGGTACAAGGGAGTAGACAGAAGCAAGGTCGAACGTAGCAGAAGGTCGGGGGCAGGCGGCAAGGTTCGTAGTCAGGGTGGATAGCAGAAGTTCTGGTACACAGGCTATAGACACACAATACGCTTTCACTAGGCACAAGGGCAACAAGATCCGGCAAGGGAGTGCATGGGAGGAGGTTAGATATAGTCAGGGACCAGGTGGAAGCCAATTAAGCAAATTGGGCCAGGCACCAATCATTGGTGCACTGGCCCTTTAAGTCTCAGGGAGCTGGCGCGCGCGCGCCCTAGAGAGCGGAGCCGCGCGCGCCAGCACATGACAGCAGGGGACGGGAACGGGTAAGTGACCTGGGATGCGATTCGCGAGCGGGCGCGTCCCGCTGTGCGAATCGCGTCCCCAACGGCCATGACAGTGCAGCGCTCCCGGTCAGCGGGACTGACCGGGGAGCTGCAGGGAGAAAGACGCCGTGAGCGCTCCGGGGAGGAGCGGGGACCCGGAGCGCTAGGCGTAACATATACACTTGTCTTTGACTGATAAAGCAGGTGTACATCTAACCCTGATGTTGAGGTTTACTTGTGTGTCCAGACATGTTGAAAAGCATAATTTTGCCCTGATACATTTAAAAATTATTATTTATGTGCTGCAACTTAGGGTATGTTCACATTGAGAAATGTGAACAGAATCTCCGCTCTCAGAATTCTGTAAGATTCTATATGGCGGCGAAATACATTGTCCTAGACAAATACTGTTTTAAGCATAGTGGAGCGCATTGTACTCCCCTCATAAGTGCATACCACAAACGTACATCTAAGTTGTGTCCCATTTTGTTCCTGTTCAAGTCTTAAGGGCCTAGTTACAGTGAAAAGTCAAGCAAAAGTACACACCTGCTGGTGTCGTAGACAAATACTGTTTTAAGCATACTGGAGCGCATTGTACTCCCCTCATAAGTGCATACCACGTACGTATATCTGAGTGGTTTACCATTTTGTTCCTGTTAAAAAGTCTTAAGTTCCTACTTACTGTGAAAGACCAGGCAAAAGTACACACCTGCTGGTGTTGTAGACAAATACTGTTTTCAAGCGTACTGGAGCGCATTATACTCCCCTCATTAGTGCATACCACATACGTACATCTAAGCGGTGTACCATTTTGTTCCTGTTATAGTCATAAGGGCGGCCCAGATACTGTGAAAGGCCAGCCAAAAGTACACACCTGCTGGTGTTGTAGACAAATACTGTTTTAAGCATACTGGTGCGCATTGTACTCCCCTCATAAGTGCATACCACGTACGTATATCTGAGTGGTGTACCATTTTGTTCCTGTTAAAGTCTTAAGTTCCTACTTACTGTGAAAGACTAGGCAAAAGTACACACCTGCTGGTGTTGTAGACAAATACTGTTTTCAAGAGTACTGGAGCGCATTGTACTCCCTTCATAAGTGCATACCACATACGTACATCTAAGTGGTGTACCATTTTGTTCCTGTTATAGTCATAAGGACCAAGATAATGTGAAAGGCTAGCCAAAAGTAAACACCTGCTGGTGTTTTTAGACAAATACTGTTTTAAATGTAGTGGAGAGTATTGTCCTTCCCTCATATACACACTAAGTATGTCAGGCAGAGAAGTGCCAGGATGTGCACAGAGGAGTGCCAAAGACCTAAATTCATCAGGCACAGGCAGAGGTCGCAGCAGACTAGGGGCGAGTGGCAGCATGAGTCACAGCGAGAGGCCTTAGCTCCCAGTATCAGCTAGGGGTCGTGTCTCAACCAGCAACCCATCTGCCTTCATCGATTGGTTAACACGGTCATCTACTTCATCACAAGTGACATCTGACACCCTAGTCAATAGTTGGTGGGTTCCTCAGACACAACACTCAGTTGGTATGGCCCGGGAGATGTCCCTGTCCTCCCATTGCCTCTGTCCTATGCTGTTGCCTCCCCCACAGAAGTATCTTATGCCTTGGGTTCAGCTCCACTATTCAGTGAGGACGGTCTAATAGAGGACAGTAAGCAACTATTGCCCAGCCAAGAAGTGGAGGATACATCCGCCGCTTCCTCCGCTAAGCGGGCAAGTAGTGATGAGGAGAGTGGTGTGGGAGGTGGTTTTGTGAGCGTTCAGGCTCCTGAAGAAGACACTGTTGAGGAAGCTGAGGAGGACATCGGTGATGTGCAGACACAACTCGATGATGATAAAGTTGATCGCACTTAGGAGCCGGGTGCACAAGGGGCTTCATCATCATCATCCGGAGAAGAGGGTTGCAGGTTGCCGGTGAGGCAGCAGCTGAGCGAGCAAGGTAGTAGCATGGTTGGCAGTCAGCATGGTGGCAGAAGTGGAAAGTCTGAAGCCAAACATGCCTGGGGTAGATCACCTGCTTCGTGGCAGCCAACCTTCCCGGGAGGTAGTGGAACAGGGGTTCCTGGAGTCGGCGGCAGTAGCAGTCAATCAGTGCGGACTTTTGGTTGGAAAATCAGCTACTCGGCGGTGTGGCAGTTTTTCATCAAGCAAGTTAACATGGCCACATTCAAGATGTGTCGGCAGAAGGTGAAGAGTGGCCATGGTCCCAATGTTGGCACCACGGCCCTGCATCAACATATGCAGTGTCACCATAAAGCGGCCTGGGAGAACCGTGACTCCGATGTGGTGGTCCAGCCTGCTGCATCACCCAGTGGCACGCCGCTCCCTGTTTCAGCCAGCCAAGGCTCCACCACCTCAGCGAAAGAGGGCTGTGTGTCATATCCATCTTCTATCGCTCCAGATGCTCCTGCTCCTACTACTTCAATCAGTCATTCCGCCAGCAATCCATTGGCGAAGCCATGTCCAAGAGACAACAGTATGCGCCCACTCATCCAACTCTGCAGAAGCTGAATGTGCTTCTGTCCAAGTTGCTGGTGCTGCAGTCCCTCCCTTTTCAAGTGGTGGACTCTGCACCTTTCAGAGAACTGATGGCTTGTGCCGAGCCAAGGTGGAGAGTCCCAAGCTGTAATTTCTTTGCAAAAAAGGCAGTACCAGCCCTGCACAATTTTGTGGAACAGAAGGTTAGCCGGTCCTTGAGCCTTTCAGTGTGTACCAAAGTGCACGGCAGCGCTGACGTCTGGAGCTGTAACTACGGTCAGGGCCAATACATGTCCTCTTTGGCGAACGTGGTTTCTGCACAGCAACAACAGCAACTTGGACAGGTCACGCAGCTTCCGCCACCACGCACTCAGGCCGTTGGTCCTGTGACAGTGTGTGTCTCCTCATCCTCCACCGTGTCCTTAGCCTCCACTGCATGGACAAGTTTCAGTGCACCACCAGCATACCATGTGTCACGGCAGTGCCACGCTGTTCTTCACATGGTTTTCCTTGGTGAACAGAGTCACACAGGGGAGGAAATGCTAAAAGTCAATCATCAAGAAATCGAAGCATGGCCTACTCCATGAAAACTGTAAATGGGAACCATGGTGACCAACAACGGGAAGAATATATCTGAGCTTCAACAAGGAAGCCTGAGCCCTGCGCTTTTCATGGCACACGTGTTCAATCTGGTTGTCAAGCGGTTTCTGAAGTGTTCCCGCCATCTGCAAGACATCCTAACAATGGGAAGGAAACTTTGCGTGCACTTCAGCCACTCGTACACCGCAAAGCACACCCTCCTTGAGCTAAAGCATCAGAACGGTATCCCCCAACATAGTCTGATTTGCGACATTTTCACACATTGGAATTCCACCCTCCATATGTTGGACCGACTAAACGAGCAGAGAAAAGCCATCACCAATTTCTTGATGATCCAGGCGGATAGGGGAACTCCCCTGTGTAACTTCAATGTCAACCAGTGGCAGCTCATACGTGAAACCTGCCTAAGGCCCTCTGCGCTCACCTTCCACTGCCATGGCTGCTGGGGAGTGGTGGGGTGGCAGGAGCAGTACCAGCTCCATCAGCAGCAGCCTAAGTCTACAGTCACTAATGAGTAGCTTTCTTCACCCGCACAGTGAAGCAACTCATCAGCAGCAGGTAGACCTGGAGCAGGACCTGAATCAGTAGGTGGTGGCATACCTTGAAACGCTCATGCCAACACACCTTGAAGATCCGCTGAACTTCTGGGCCGCCAAACTTGATTTATGGCCGCAACTAGCAGAGTTTACCCTGGAAAAGCTGTCCTGCCGGGCCAGTAGTGTGCCATCAGAGTGCGTGTTTAGTGCAGCTGGGGGGGCCATAGCAACCCCAAGGAGAACTCGTCTGTCCATGAAAAATGTGGAGAGACTGACCTTTGTGAAGATGAATCAGGCATGGATCAGCCAGGATTTCCACCCACCAATGCCTGATGCATCAGAGTAGATTGACCATGGTGCCACCCCAACACTTCACAAATATGGATAGTGCAAAACATATTTAAGGTGCCTCTTGACCAGGTTCATCCTGTTCCCCCATAACAGTTGCAAAAACAGGCTGTAGATCCTAGTGTAGTAAGCCTCTGGCAAGATACCTACGCTGCCCAGATAGATAAAGAAGGGGAGAAGGTACGTTTTGATCAGGTGTACCCTTTTCCTGAGGGTCATAGACCAACCCTTCCACTGGTTCACCCTCCGAGTGGCATCCTGGAGCTTACCGTCCCAGTTTTTGGTGGGATAATCATCCTGGCCGAATGTGATGCCCAGAATTTTTGTTGAGTCTTGGGGCCCTGGGAGGGTGACCGGGAGACTTTCACACTTATCCTGGTTGAACTTGGACCCGGATGCCTGCGAGTAGTGGTCCACCTCCGACATTACCACATCGACCTCCTCCCTCGAAGAGACAAAAATAGTGACATCATCAGCGTACGCCACCACTCTCTGGGTGACATCCAGCTCTGCCAGACTCATCCCAACTCCCACCAACGGCCCAAAATCTACCCTCTGGACGAAAGGATCAATCGCAAGCACGTATAAAAGCGGGCTCAAAGGACAACCCTGACGGACTCCGGACCCTGCCTCAAAAGAGAGGCCAGACCACCCATTCACCAGCGGGAAACTCTCTGCCCCTGCATATAAGATCTTAAGCCAATTTACAAAAGTACACGGTAAGCCATATCTCAGGAGGACGGACCAGAGGTACTCGTGGTTCACCCGATCAAATGCTTTGGCCTGATCCAAGGACAGCAAGTATCCCTTCCAGAGACCCGCACTACTCCGCTCCACTACCTCCCTGACACTGAGGACAGCACTTAAGATGCTTCGACCTGGAACAGAGCAGTGCTGAGCCCCTGAAAGGAGCCGGGGTGCAAACTTCACCAACCGATTAAACAGTATCTTGGCCAGAAGCTTCCTGTCCGTATTGAGAAGAGCTATGGGCCTCCAATTCTCAATCCGGCTAGGATCTTATAATTAAAGGTCTTATACCACTCGGATGCTAAGCCATCCGGACCTGGCGACTTCTTGGGGGCAAGCCCCTCGATCGCCAGTCTCATTTCCTCTTCCCTGATATCTTCTGCCAAAACATCAAGAGAGGGATCTACCCCTGGCTCAGGAATGGTTTCAGCCAGGAAAGCCGACATCCTGTCTCGATCTAGATCCTTCCTCCCCAAGAGGTGCAAGTAGAAGGATCTGACGACCCAGGATCCCTGATCTTGACCGATTCAGGGATCCCGTACTATCAACCAGTCCTGAGACTCAGACCCAGGACGACCATTCACACCACAACACCCACCAACATCTACACCACAATTCTCATCATCCATACCAGACTTTGTATTCATACCACTACTACTCCCACCATCATTCACTCCACTAACACTCCCACATGCACTCTTCTCATTCACAACACTACCACACCCAACATCCTCACATCCTACACTCGCGTCCTGCCTAACATATCCTGGGCTGGCTGGGACTTGTAGTACTGCTGGTTTTAACAGAGTCTTTTTTACTGGCTTAGCTGTTGCTGGAGTCGACACTGATGGCTCCTCCTCCATGGGCGATGTTACTGCCTGAGCCTGGGGCTGCCCCTCCGAGCGCACCCCAGCTCCTTCCACAACCACCGTATGTTCTCCTCACGCTGCTGCCAGCTCAAGGCTCTCTCATTCTGCCACCATATGTTCTAATCATGCTGTTGCCAGCTCCAGGCTGTCTCATACAGCCACCATATCTTCTCCTCATGCTGATGCCAGCTCCAGGCTGTCTCATTCTGCCACCATCTGTTCTCCTCATTCTGCTCCCAGCTCCAGGCTGTCTCATACTGCCACCATATGTTCTCCTCATGCTGATGCCAGCTCCAGGCTGTCTCATTCTGCCACCATATGTTCTTCTCATGCTGATGCCAGCTCCAGGCTGTCTCATATTGCCACCATATGTTCTCCTCATGCTGCTGCCACCTCCAGCATCTCTCATTCTGCCACCATATGTTCTCCTCATTCTGCCAGTATATGGTCTCCTCATGCTGCCGCCAACTTCAGGCTGTGTCATTCAGCCACTATATGGTCTCCTCATGCTGCCGCCACCTCCACGCTGTGTTATTCAGCCACTATATGGTCTCCTCATACTGATGCCACTTCCAGGCTCTGTCATTGTGCCGCCGTGTGACAGTGATTCTAATAACGAAGCCTCTAATCTGCATGTCATACTGAATAACAGTATTATTTCACTAACCCAACTATGCGTGTTTACAGCAAGGCTAAGTGTTCGACACCCCCATATTGAGGCTCTCTGCAGGCCATAAATAGCCGTTTTTAATAGAGATTAGCCACAAATAAATTCAGACCGAACCCAATTTTTCGGAAAATTTGTCCGAATCAAATTTTTCAAAAAATAAAATAAATAATTAGTCATGAGTAGTTAAGGGGTTTAAGGGGTATTTTTTTGGATTTTTGATTCTCTGAATGTAAAACAGGAGCAGCAAAGTTAGTCTAGTTACTAATATATTTTACTTAAGTTTGGTGGCTGGTATGGAATTTCATTTTCTTTCTTTTCCTTAGAAGTTTTTTTTTTTTTTTGCAGCCTACAAAAAGAGTGTTTTCTCAGACCTTTCCCCGCTTACTGTGTGTCCATAGACAATGCATCACAAGGCAAGTGCTAAGAGGGGGCTTCGCTGCATTGCCTGTTGTGTGTGAAGCCGGCCCCTTCATGATGTTACATCACACATGTGCGTGCATTCATCATCAAAAATATCCACAGCTTGAGTGTCAGATTGTCCTGCAATGGGTGGGGTGACATATGTGGGAGGCCAATAGTCACCTCCTACCTTGAAACAAACAATTCTGGGGATTGTAGTCTGAGGGAGGCTTGCATCATGGCAACAAAGGACACGGCCATTTACCACCAACACAAACACAAATCCTTGGTAATGTCCAATACTGTATGACACCTAATTACTAAAGTCACATCATGTTGGATAACCCATTAAAAAGACCCCACTTCTCCACCCTATTACATTTGCCTTTGAGCAGACTTGCTAAGGCTGTGTCTTTATAGGCATGATGGTGTCATGATTCATGATACATTATATTTTTCTAGTTTATGCTCCATCTTCTCCTTCATCGTCCTTTATAACTGGCCAATCATGATGTTAACTGTATAGTGTGTGCATGTTTTTAGATTCTATATTGCAATGGAGAAAAGACAAATTTGTAATTTCATACTTGGTAGATTTGGTATAAACATTTTATACAACGGTCCCATCCATCTGAATTTGGTTTCCTGAAATCTTTTTCTTGCCACCAAAACAATAAAGATGTATGAAACAGATGTTCATTTGCAGAAAATAACAAATCTGCCAGGTGTTAATATGCCCTTACATGTACTTGCTGTCAAAAGAGATCAGGGGAAGCTGGAGGCTTGGGCACAGACATGGCAAATTAAGTTTAATGTGGATAAATGTAAGGTGATGCACTTGGGCTGTAAAAATAAATATATATATACAATTATATGCTAAATAATAAGACATTAGGAAAAACTAGTACTGAAAAGGACTTGGGGGTACTGGTGGACAGTAAACTCTTCATTAGTGATCAGTGCCAGGTAGCTGCTGCCAAGGCCAACAAAGTTATGCTATGTATCAAGAGAGGCACAGAGGCTCATGACAAGGACATAGTTTTGCCTCTGTATAAATCACTAGTCAGACCACATATGGAGTATTGTGTCCAATTTTGGGCCCATGTGTATAAGAAGGATGTGGCTGAACCGGAGAGGGTACAGAATTGGACGATAAAGATAAATAATGGTATGGGAGGATTACAGGACCAAGGCAGGTTATCAAGCTTGGGGTTATTTAGTTTAGAGAAAAGACATCTTAGGGGTGATTTGATCACAATGTACAAATATATGAGTGGACAGTACAGAGATCTTTCTAGTGATCTTTTTATACTTAGGCCAGTAACCATGACTAGGGGGCATCCTCTACGTCTAGAGAAAAGAAGGTTTCACTTCCTTAACCCCTTGTGATATGATTTTTATGTCTTATCTCATACAAGTTACTTTCTTTTTGCATTGCTATTACCAATATGGTTACATAGTGACATTATGTATGTATGCTAGTATTTGTGATACAGCAGTTACCTGTGTATGTGTACACCATTGGCATATATACATTGTTTTTCTGTATTTAATCAAGACTAGTACCCATCTTCTTCTGCACGTAGCAGCCAGTTGTAGTCTGACTGTTGCTTTACCTTTTAGTCTGTTTTTAACATGATTCCCTAATAAAGATTTCTGTGTCTGGTGTGACTTATAGGTAGGTGTTCTTGGGTGTGTTTCTCACACTGGACCACATTAAATGTTGGTTTTGATTAAGCTCTGATGGTTTGGATTACAAACTATGTTACTATGTAAAAGTCCTACAACCTGTGAATTTGAAGAATGGGACTGCATGATGGGGAGGAGATCATTATATTCCAAATTCTCTACAAACTACTAAATACTTACTTTAAGTGTAATTTTTATAGAAAAGAGATATTGTTCTATGTTGTGGATATTAGTGGATATTAACACATATAAGAGTCTTTAGATATGTCTGAGAACATTGATACTTCTGTGTGTTGAATGTAATATTATTGAATATACAAGTATTTATGCAAAAAAGAAAGATGACATGCATTCTACTCTTTAGAGTTTAAAAATATTTAAAACAAAACAATAAGACAATATTTTTATATATGGAATACAACCATGCAACCATTTTTTAAACACAAAAAAACTGAAAAATGTTATGACATGTGAATGCTATGGTTCCCCATATTTCTAAAATGAAAACAACAGTGTTATCCTTTTTCTTATTAAGTGTCTAAGGGTGTCTCGGGGGATGTGTCCCTGGGGGACTACCTCAGTATGAAAACAGATCTTTCCTAAGTGTTCTGAGCAGATGGTGAAATGAGTACATGATACAGGAATTAACCTATTGCCTACCACAGAGACACATTATTTTATAGCTCTTGATTCTAGTGTTGTCCATTACATCGGCAGAAGAGTTAAATACACACCAAGTATCACCCGCACTGCAGGAATTATTATATAAAACAGTAATTCTAGTTAGGATTTACCTTTCATGGCAGATGTTCCGAGGGTATAAAACTAGATTTCAAACCCATTGACTGGGATTAAACCTCCTGTTTGTGTTAAAAGGTTTATAATATTTATCCTGGGAAAATCATCCTGTGAATTTGTGAAGCTGATACCTTAATTGGCTGAATCCTGCTAATAGATTTACTCCCATAGGATCATTGTGACCTTATTGTACAAAAATGTCAGCCTGACAACATTTTGCTCATTTGTAGCTCTTTGACATAAGAACAGGCTTAACAAATTAGCTTTTTTAATCATATAAAGGAAAAAAATGTATTCAAAGATGTATATAACAAATAAATCTCTGCTGAATGTTTTGGTTCATTCACTTCCCTCATAATTTGCCAGTGGGATAATTTCTTGTTACTCATCCATATATTCCCCAAATAGGAAACTGAAAGTTTCCATCAGAGCTTCAAATTTGGAAGATTTTTACAGGATGGTTTAACTCTTATACCCGTGGTCATCATCCCCTCTTCACTAAGTGAAAAAATGTGCAGGTGTTTTTCTGCCATATGTACTATACTTTTATATGTTTAAAGGGGTTATCTAGGCTCCTACACAGTGGTTGAAACTTAGCACATTCCCCAGTGACATTGGAAAGTGATTGGACCATATTGACATGGGCATGGAAGTTGAGGGCTGGGGAGCAAGGATTGTTCTTACTGATTTTAGAGCCTTTGACAACCTCTTAAAGGGTATGGCCACATACAGCTGACATTCCTTATTGTGCGGATTTACAAATAAAATAAAAAAAAAAACATTGGTGTTAATAAATGTAAAATTTTAGATTGGCGGAATCCAATGGGATTCTGCTGCACTGTGAACACTGCAGAATTTCCGCTGCAGATTAACCCCTTCCCGCAGAATGTCATATATAAACGCCGGGTTGTGCAGTGCGTTCGCGCATCCCGGCGTTTATAAATGACATTCAGTTAACCCGGCGATGTAAAAGTCGTGAAACACCTGTGGGGTATTAAGGCTCACTTTATTCCTTGTTATGTTCCTCAAGGGGTCTAGTTTCCAAAATGGTATGCCATGTGAGGGTTTTTTGCTGTTCTGGCACCATAGGGGCTTCCTAAATGCAACATGCCTCCCAAAAACCATTTCAGAAAAACGTACTCTCCAAAATCCCCTTGTCGCTCCTTCGCTTCTGAGCCCTCTACTGCGCCCGCCGAACACTTTACATAGACATATGAGGTATGTGCTTACTCGAGAGAAATCAGGCTATAAATATAACTATACATTTTCTCCTTTTACCCCTTGTAAAAATTCAAAAATTGGGTCTAAAAGAACATGCGAGTGTAAAAAATGAAGATTGTGAATTTTCTCCTTCACTTTGCTTCTATTCCTGTGAAACACCTAAAGGGTTAAAATGATGACTGAATGTCATTTTGAATACTTTGGGGGGTGCAGTTTTTATAATGGGGTCTTTTGTGGGGTATTTCTATTAAGAAGACCCTTCAAATCCACTTCAAACCTGAACTGGTCCCTGAAAAATAGTGAGTTTGAAAATTTTGTGAAAAATTGGAAAATTGCTGCTGAACTTTGAAGCCCTCTGGTGTCTTCCAAAAGTAAAAACTCGTCACTTTTATGATGCAGACATAAAGTAGACATATTGTATATGTGAATAAAAAAATTTTTTATTTGTAATATCCATTTTCCTTACAAGCAGAGAGCTTCAAAGTTAGAAAAATGCAAAATTTTCAAATTTTTCATCAAATTTTAGGATTTTTCACAAGGAAAGGATGCAAGTTACCACAAAAATTTACCACCATGTTAAAGTAGAATATGTCACGAAAAAACAATCTCGGAATCAGAATGATAACTAAAAGCATTCCAGAGTTATTAATGTTTAAAGTGACAATGGTCAGATGTGCAAAAAACGCTCTGGTCCTTAAGGCCAAAATGGGCTTGGTCCTGAAAGGGTTAATAACATTTTTGGACTCATGTTCATTCTTTCTGATGAATCCACTTGAAAATGCATTGCTGTCTATGGAGACAGTGCATTTCCGAGAGGTATTGTTCTTCCTGCTGGATGTCCACCCGGAATGGGCCCTTTTACCTTTTCTATACCTTTTTAATCCCACTCCTGGGTTTGGCTTACAAATACTGAGCCAAATACTGCTGTCTAAAACCAGTCTTATTTATCTAAACTTTCTGGCCCCGCCAGCTTCTCTCTTTCCACAATCCTGCTAATTTGTGTTCTGTAGAGTTATGCTCTACTTTTTATTATATAAAGATAAGATATGACAGATGTGTGGTGACAAGACCATATTTTCAATTTTTTCTGTATGTTTCCATATTTTGCAGTATCCTTCAAAATGAGCTTGCTTACACATGGCTAAACAATTGTCATCTGTTTTCTCTTCAGTAAAGGGTAAAGGTATGTTATCATCCTCATAATCCTTCAGCGTGTCACATTGATATGTATAGCTTTCTTTATCATCCCCTTTCTCCCAATTGTCATCACTAAATCCTAAATTGGCATGTACAATAGACCCATTTAATCTCTTTAGCAACTAGATCACCAAGTTAGAAGGAAATAAACTGAAAATGCCTCTGTGTCACAAAATGACAAAGTGAAAAATGTGGGTGTCTATGAATTGCAGCTGTGGCAACTCCCCTTATGTAGGTATTTTACATCTACACAGACGAAAGGGGCCAGAGACTTGGGGGGGTATTTCCAGTCTCTAGTTTCAGCATCTTAGTTAAAGTATACTGAAGTATGATGTGTCAGATGTATGAAGAGGTGTAAACCTCTTAAAGGGAGTCTACCACCAGTTTTGGCAAATTAAACTGCTGAGTAGAGAACATTATTGGGATAAATACTGCCTTTAGTATCTTGATGCGTTGTGTTGTTGTCTGGGAAAATATTTTGTATTCAATATGCAAATGAGCTCTAAGGTGCAGCGTGGGTGTGAATGCAGGGTCATTAAGGACACCACTATGCCCTCCTGGACCCTTTCCATCTTGGCATCAGTTGCATTGAGATTTAGGCTTCGTCGGATGCCAGACATATGTGAACCCAGCCTAATTTAGCCAAAACTGGTGGTAGACTCCCATTATATTTGGTTTATCTCTCTCAGTTTGGAATTTACACTTGCTGGGAGCTGGAGTCAATTTCTGGTAAAAATTATGTTAAACCCTCTGGGCCCTGCAGGACCACACCCTTTTCCAATTATTTCTGCCCACCATTTTTTCTATCACCATAGGTATAGTGAGAAATAGGGAACAGTTGAAAAATTTTGCACTAAAAATTCCATGCAAAATTGTTTTTTATGGTAAGAATCTGGTATATAAGCTTAATAAATTCCCTCATAGGCTATATTCCCACAGCAGAATTCTGAAGCCCCATTGATTTCAGTGTGATTCTGCAGCGCTGTTTACATAGCAGAAATTCCGCGCCAGATGTTCAAATTCAAATTCCGGTGTCATGTTTATTCTTTCTGCGAACAATGCACGAAATGCATTGCCATATATGAGACGCCGCATTCTCGAGCAGCCCCAGCACCGGCATGTTATGTCATGAGGCAATGTCTGCACAGATGTTTTCCGTGCGGACATTGCTGTGTGAGCATAGCCTTAATGATTTCAATGTGTAGGAAAGCATACAAAGGAAAACATTTATAGAGTAACTTGTATGAAACTTAATAAAAGGTAGTTGAATAGGCTGTTATTTTATTTTATGCATCTATTACATCAATAGTTCTTGACGATGTACTTTTTATTTGCTCTTGGAAAGCTTTCAAAAAGAAAGAGGTAAGACATATTAGTCGATGGAGTCCTTCGGGCACCATTAGTGTCCTGCATGCAAGGGATCTGGCACCATCATTATTTGTGTTGTTTTCCTTCTATGATGGATTTGAAGGCAGAAAGAACAACACAGATGTGAAGGGAATATGGTAGAGATGGCAAAATGCACTCCCCTACTTTGCAACCTATGTGATCCAACAAAAAAGAGTTTATTTTGAGCGGTGGCCGAAACCAGATCAGATGGGTCGGGAAGGCAATTTTAGTAGATTGGAAAACCCCTGCAAGTCACAGTAACACTTTAACTGCCAATGAACTGATAAACTATAACACCGCTGTGTGAAAGGTCCAGGTAGGGCTGTAGTGAAGCTTCTCAAATTACAGTGCCTGAAAAAAAAAGGGATGGATCAGATCTCCTTGAGTAGCCTTTTCAAGATGAAAAAAAAAAATCTACACGCCATTATAACATTTCTAGTAGAAGGAGTTCAGTAAGAAAGCAAAGGATTGCTACAAAGAGCATCCCCTGTACTGGAGACATATCATCTTAATGCATTACACAGACAGCCAATTGATTCATTAGACAATACCCTGCAGATGTGCCGTAGGAGAATTGAACGCTTGCTGCCGGGTTGACAAACAGAATTAGGGCTTATACACAATGCTGAATTTCCTCACTGTATTTTCTCTATTTCTCAATGCAAAAACCTTGGCACACAAGTAATTTGAAGCAGATTGAGGGGGAACGTCCGAGCAGAATCCATCAAGAAAAAATTTCAGCTTGGAAATTCCATTGCAGGAGAGTCCCCTCAACCTAACACATTTACACCCATTGACAGTATAATTCTGCCCGTCAGCTGGTATTCACTCCCATGACTAAAATTAAGTTCACGCCAATCTGACTGATTCCCCATATCGTCAGACAAGCATTAAACCCACATATACAGAACAGCGTATCAAAAAACTGTAACAGGGTGTGTGTGATCAGGACACCCTAATCTGAAATCTTCATTTTTTTGGGTTGGCCACATATCCTTTATAGAAGGAATTAGTCATTGGCATCACCCACACTTACCTGTTGGTATGGGCTTGTAATTCTGATGACAAGGCTGTTTAAGTCTATATTCCAAAGCCCAAGTGCACTCTGATGTCCAGCCCCTTTCTTCTAGACAATGCCCACTCTAAAAATTATGTGCAATCCTTGTGTAATCTGTCTTGCAAAAGTAGAGATTCCAGTTACTGTCCCCTTTCGACAAGTGTGGCACATGTGCAATACCCACCAAAAGAAGGCAGTAAGTAAAATGTCACCTTTTTTTTAGAGCGATCTCAGTGGAATTGTTATGCTTAACCCAGTAAGGACGTAAGTTTTTTCATAACTCTTTTATATTTCAGTTCCCAGACCCATATGAGGGCTTGTTTTTTGTGTGACCATTTGTACTTTGTACTGACATCACTCATTTTACCCAAAAATGTATGGTAAACATAAAAAAATAATTTTTTGTGTAAGGAAATGTTAACGAAAATCAAAATTTAGCAAATTTGGGGGGGTTTCGTTTTCACGCTGTACAATTTACGGTAAAAATTACATGTTTTCTTTATTCTCTGGGTCAATATGATTAAAATGATACACATGGTTGCATACATTTCTATTATGGCACTGCTTTTAAAAAATCTCAAACTTTTATTTACAAAATCAGTATGTTTAAAATTGCCCTATTTTGACCACCTCTAACAATCTAATTTTTCCATATTCAGGGATGTGTGAGGGCTAATTTTTTGCGCCATGATCTGTAGTTTGCTTTGGCATTACGTTTGCATATATATGACTTTTTGATCGCTTTTTATAAAAAAGAATTGCAGTTTGATGTGACAGAATTTTTTTTTTATGGTTACGCCGCTCACCGTAGGGGATCATTAACATTATATTTTATAGTTCGGCCATTTACCCATGCAACAATACCAAATATGTTTATTATTTATCGTTTTTTACGCTTTTTTGTATTAATATGTGGAAAAGGGGGTGATTTAAAACTTTATTGGGGGAGGGGTGTTACGCCGAGCGCTCCGGGTCCCCGCTCCTCCCCGGAGCGCTCGCTACACTCTCCCCACTGCAGCGCTCCGGTCAGAACCACTGACCCGGGGCGCTGCGATTCCGCTTCCAGCCGGGATGCGATCCGCGATGCGGGTAGCGCCCGCTCGCGATGCGCACCCCGGCTCCCGTACCTGACTCGCTCTCCCTCGGTCCTGTCCCGGCGCGCGCGGCCCCGCTCCCTAGGGCGCGCGCGCGCCGGGTCTTTGCGATTTAAAGGGCCACTGCGCCGCTGATTGGCGCAGTGATTCCAATTAGTGTGTTCACCTGTGCACTTCCCTATATCACCTCACTTCCCCTGCACTCCCTTGCCGGATCTTGTTGCCATCGTGCCAGTGAAAGCGTTTCCTTGTGTGTTCCTAGCCTGTGTTCCAGACCTCCTGCCGTTGCCCCTGACTACGATCCTTGCTGCCTGCCCCGACCTTCTGCTACGTCCGACCTTGCTTCTGTCTACTCCCTTGTACCGCGCCTATCTTCAGCAGTCAGAGAGGTTGAGCCGTTGCTAGTGGATACGACCTGGTCACTACCGCCGCAGCAAGTCCATCCCGCTTTGCGGCGGGCTCTGGTGAAAACCAGTAGTGACTTAGAACCGATCCACTAGCACGGTCCACGCCAATCCCTCTCTGGCACAGAGGATCCACTACCTGCCAGCCGGCATCGTGACAGTAGATCCGGCCATGGATCCCGCTGAAGTTCCTCTGCCAGTTGTCGCTGACCTCACCACGGTGGTCGCCCAGCAGTCACAACAGATAGCGCAACAAGGCCAACAGCTGTCTCAACTGACCGTTATGCTACAGCAGTTACTACCACAGCTTCAGCAATCATCTCCTCCGCCAGCTCCTGCACCTCCTCCGCAGCGAGTGGCCGCCTCTGGTCTACGCCTATCCTTGCCGGATAAATTTGATGGGGACTCTAAGTTTTGCCGTGGCTTTCTTTCCCAATGTTCCCTGCACCTGGAGATGATGTCGGACCAGTTTCCCACTGAAAGGTCTAAGGTGGCTTTCGTAGTCAGCCTTCTGTCTGGAAAAGCTCTGTCATGGGCCACACCGCTCTGGGACCGCAATGACCCCGTCACTGCCTCTGTACACTCCTTCTTCTCGGAAATCCGAAGTGTCTTTGAGGAACCTGCCCGAGCCTCTTCTGCTGAGACTGCCCTGTTGAACCTGGTCCAGGGTAATTCTTCCGTTGGCGAGTATGCCGTACAATTCCGTACTCTTGCTTCAGAATTATCCTGGAATAATGAGGCCCTCTGCGCGACCTTTAAAAAAGGCCTATCCAGCAACATTAAAGATGTTCTGGCCGCACGAGAAATCCCTGCTAATCTACATGAACTCATTCACCTAGCCACTCGCATTGACATGCGTTTTTCCGAAAGGCGTCAGGAGCTCCGCCAAGATATGGACTCTGTTCGCACGAGGCGTTTCTTCTCCTCGGCTCCTCTCTCCTCTGGTCCCCTGCAATCCGTTCCTGTGCCTCCCGCCGTGGAGGCTATGCAGGTCGACCGGTCTCGCCTGACACCTCAAGAGAGGACACGACGCCGCATGGAGAATCTCTGCCTGTACTGTGCTAGTACCGAACACTTCCTGAGGGATTGTCCTATCCGTCCTCCCCGCCTGGAAAAACGTACGCTGACTCCGCACAAAGGTGAGACAGTCCTTGAAGTCTACTCTGCTTCTCCACGTCTTACTGTGCCTGTGCGGATGTCTGCCTCTGCCTTCTCCTTCTCTACTATGGCCTTCTTGGACTCTGGATCTGCAGGAAATTTTATTTTGGCCTCTCTCGTCAACAGGTTCAACATCCCAGTGACTAGTCTCGCCAGACCCCTTTACATCAATTGTGTAAACAATGAAAGATTGGACTGTACCATACGTTTCCGCACGGAGCCCCTTCTAATGTGTATCGGATCTCATCACGAGAGGATTGAACTTTTGGTCCTCCCCAATTGCACTTCTGAAATTCTCCTTGGACTTCCCTGGCTTCAACTTCATTCCCCAACCCTGGATTGGTCCACTGGGGAGATCAAGAGTTGGGGGCCCTCTTGTTCCAAGGACTGTCTAAAACCGGTTCCCAGTAACCCTTGCCGTGACTCTGTGGTTCCTCCAGTAACCGGTCTCCCTAAGGCCTATATGGACTTTGCGGATGTTTTCTGCAAAAAACAAGCTGAGACTCTACCTCCTCACAGGCCTTATGATTGTCCTATTGACCTCCTCCCGGGCACTACTCCACCCCGGGGCAGAATTTATCCTCTGTCCGCCCCAGAGACTCTTGCCATGTCTGAATACGTCCAGGAAAATTTAAAAAAGGGCTTTATCCGTAAATCCTCCTCTCCTGCCGGAGCCGGATTTTTCTTTGTGTCCAAAAAAGATGGCTCCCTACGTCCTTGCATTGACTACCGCGGTCTTAATAAAATCACGGTTAAGAACCGCTACCCCCTACCCCTCATCTCTGAACTCTTTGATCGCCTCCAAGGTGCCCACATCTTTACTAAACTGGACTTAAGAGGTGCTTATAATCTCTTCCTTTTCTAGGATACTTGGTCTCTGGCCAGGGACTACAAATGGATCCAGACAAACTCTCTGCCGTCTTAGATTGGCCACGCCCCTCCGGACTCCGTGCTATCCAACGCTTTTTGGGGTTCGCCAATTATTACAGGCAATTTATTCCACATTTTTCTACCGTTGTGGCTCCTATCGTGGCTTTAACCAAAAAAAATGCCGATCCCAAGTCTTGGCCTCCTCAAGCGGAAGACGCCTTTAAACGGCTCAAGTCTGCCTTTTCTTCGGCTCCCGTGCTCTCCAGACCTGACCCATCTAAACCCTTCCTATTGGAGGTTGATGCCTCCTCTGTAGGAGCTGGAGCAGTTCTTCTACAAAAAAATTCTTCCGGGCATGCTGTTACTTGTGGTTTTTTTTCTAGGACCTTCTCTCCGGCGGAGAGGAACTACTCCATCGGGGATCGAGAGCTTCTAGCCATCAAATTAGCACTTGAGGAATGGAGGCATCTGCTGGAGGGATCAAGATTTCCAGTTATTATTTACACCGATCACAAGAACCTCTCCTACCTCCAGTCTGCCCAACGGCTGAATCCTCGCCAGGCCCGGTGGTCTCTGTTCTTTGCCCGATTTAATTTTGAAATTCACTTTCGGCCTGCCGATAAGAACATTAGGGCCGATGCTCTCTCTCGTTCCTCGGATGCCTCGGAAGTTGAACTCTCTCCGCAACACATCATTCCTCCTGACTGCCTGATTTCCACTTCTCCAGCCTCCATCAGGCAAACTCCTCCAGGAAAGACCTTTGTTTCTCCACGCCAACGCCTCGGAATCCTCAAATGGGGTCACTCCTCCCATCTCGCAGGTCATGTGGGCATCAAGAAATCTGTGCAACTCATCTCCCGCTTCTATTGGTGGCCGACTCTGGAGACGGATGTTGTGGACTTTGTACGAGCCTGCACTATCTGTGCCCGGGATAAGACTCCTCGCCAGAAGCCCGCTGGTTTTCTTCATCCCCTGCCTGTCCCCGAACAGCCTTGGTCTCTGATTGGTATGGATTTTATTACTGATTTACCCCCTTCCCGTGGCAACACTGTTATTTGGGTGGTCGTTGATCGATTCTCCAAAATGGCACATTTCATCCCTCTTCCTGGTCTTCCTTCAGCGCCTCAGTTGGCTAAACAATTTTTTGTACACATTTTTCGTCTTCACGGGTTGCCCACACAGATAGTCTCGGATAGAGGCGTCCAATTCGTGTCTAAATTCTGGAGGGCTCTCTGTAAACAACTCAAGATTAAATTAAATTTTTCTTCTGCATATCATCCCCAATCCAATGGACAAGTAGAAAGAATTAACCAGGTCTTGGGTGATTATTTACGACATTTTGTTTCCTCCCGCCAGGATGACTGGGCAGATCTCCTTCCATGGGCCGAATTCTCGTATAACTTCCGAGTCTCTGAATCTTCCTCCAAATCCCCATTTTTCGTGGTGTACGGCCGTCACCCTCTTCCCCCCCTCCCTACCCCCTTGCCCTCTGGTCTGCCCGCTGTGGATGAAATTTCTCGTGACCTTTCCATCATATGGAGAGAGACCCAAAATTCTCTCTTACAGGCTTCATCACGCATGAAGAAGTTCGCGGATAAGAAAAGAAGAGCTCCTCCCATTTTTTCCCCTGGAGACAAGGTATGGCTCTCCGCTAAATATGTCCGCTTCCGTGTCCCTAGCTACAAGTTGGGACCACGCTATCTTGGTCCTTTCAAAATTTTGTGTCAGATTAATCCTGTCTCTTACAAACTTCTTCTTCCTCCTTCTCTTCGTATTCCTAATGCCTTTCACGTTTCTCTTCTTAAACCACTCTTCATCAACCGTTTCTCTCCCAAATCTGTTCCTCCCACTCCTGTTTCCGGCTCCTCGGACATCTTCTCCGTCAAAGAGATTCTAGCATCTAAAAAGGTCAGAGGGAAAACCTTTTTTTTAGTGGATTGGGAGGGTTGTGGTCCAGAAGAGAGATCCTGGGAACCTGAGGACAACATCCTAGACAAAAGTCTGCTCCTCAGGTTCTCAGGCTCTAAGAAGAGGGGGAGACCCAAGGGGGGGGGTACTGTTACGCCGAGCGCTCCGGGTCCCCGCTCCTCCCCGGAGCGCTCGCTACACTCTCCCCACTGCAGCGCTCCGGTCAGATCCACTGACCCGGGGCGCTGCGATTCCGCTTCCAGCCGGGATGCGATCCGCGATGCGGGTAGCGCCCGCTCGCGATGCGCACCCCGGCTCCCGTACCTGACTCGCTCTCCCTCGGTCCTGTCCCGGCGCGCGCGGCCCCGCTCCCTAGGGCGCGCGCGCGCCGGGTCTTTGCGATTTAAAGGGCCACTGCGCCGCTGATTGGCGCAGTGATTCCAATTAGTGTGTTCACCTGTGCACTTCCCTATATCACCTCACTTCCCCTGCACTCCCTTGCCGGATCTTGTTGCCATCGTGCCAGTGAAAGCGTTTCCTTGTGTGTTCCTAGCCTGTGTTCCAGACCTCCTGCCGTTGCCCCTGACTACGATCCTTGCTGCCTGCCCCGACCTTCTGCTACGTCCGACCTTGCTTCTGTCTACTCCCTTGTACCGCGCCTATCTTCAGCAGTCAGAGAGGTTGAGCCGTTGCTAGTGGATACGACCTGGTCACTACCGCCGCAGCAAGTCCATCCCGCTTTGCGGCGGGCTCTGGTGAAAACCAGTAGTGACTTAGAACCGATCCACTAGCACGGTCCACGCCAATCCCTCTCTGGCACAGTGGATCCACTACCTGCCAGCCGGCATCGTGACAAGGGGCTTTTAAAAAAAACAAATTCAATAAAAAAAAAAACTTTTTTTACATTTATTTTACACTTTTTTAGTTCCCATAGGGGGCTATTAATAGCAATCATTAGATTGCTAATACTGTTCAGTGCTATACATAGGGCTTATCTTATTATCTTCTGCTATGGTCTATTGGAAGGCAGATCAGTGCAGAAGACCTGGGAGACGGACGGAGGCAGGTGAGGGGACCTTCGTCCGCCATCTTGGCCGATCGGATCCCCGCGGCAGTGCCGTGATCTGTATTGATCACAGCACATGAGCGGTTAATGGCAAACATCAGTGAGATCGCTGGGAATGAAGCAAGCACAGCTTCTGTGCTCATGTCACAGCCGCACCGTAAATATACGGCTCTGTGCGCTAAGTGATGCTATGCAGGGCTGTACATTTACAGTGCATGTTCTTAAGGGGTTATGGTAGGCATTTTCTAGGAGGAAGCGGGCAGCATGCCAGGGTGCACTTTGGGCTTGGAATTGCTCAATTGGAGTCACCAGCTCATTTACATATACAGTAAAATGGGCAAAACAAAGGAACGGAGCCACCTATCGCAGACTGGCAAACGCCCATGTTATCAGTGTCCCCCACACTACAAGCCTTAACCAACAGGTTAGTACAGGGATCCTGATAAAAGAAGCAATCGACACATAACTTGCAGGCATATATATATATATATATATATATATATATATATATACATATATATGGCAAAAATGGCCTTAAATGTTGGCAGCCCTCAAATTTTTCAAGAAAATGAAGTATTTCTCACACAAAAGGATTGCAGTAACACATGTTTTGCTACACATATGTTTATTCCCTTTGTGTGTATTGGAACTAAACCAAAAAAGGGAGGAAAAAAAGATAATTGGACATAATGTCACATCAAACTCCAAAAATGGTCTGGGCAAAATTATTGGCACTCTTTCAAAATTGTGGAAAAATTAAATTGTTTCAAGCATGTGATACTCCTTTACACTCACCTGGGGCAAGTAACAGATGTGGGCAATGTAAAAATCACACCTGAAAGCAGATACAAAGGAGAGAAGTTCACGTAGTCTTTGCATTGTGTGTCTGTGTGTGCCACACTAAGCATGGACAACAGAAAGAGGAGAAAAGAACTGTCTGAGGACTTGAGAACCAAAATTGTGTAAAAATATCAACAATCTCAAGGTTACAAGTCCATCTCCAGAGATCTAGATTTGCCTTTGTCCACAGTGTGCAACATTATCAAGAAGTTTGCAACCCATGGCACTGTAGCTAATCTCCCTGGGCATGGACGGAAGAGAAAAATTGATGAAATGTGTCAAAGCAGGATAGTCTGGATGGTGGATAAGCAGCCCCAAACAAGTTCCAAAGTTATTCAAGCTGTCCTGCAGGCTCAGGGAGCATCAGTGTCAGCGTGAACTATCCGTCAACATTTAAATGAAATGAAATGCTATGGCAGGAGACCCAGGAGGACCCCACTGCGGACATAGTGACATAAAATGCAAGACTACATTTGAGTGAACTTGAGTAAGCCAAAATCCTTCTGGGAAAACATCTTGTGGACAGATGAGACCAAGATAGAGCTTTTTGGTAAAGCACATCAATTTACTGTTTACCGAAAACAGAATGAGGCCTACAAAGAAAAGAACACAGTACCTACAGTGAAATATGGTGGTTCAATTATGTTTTGGGCTTGTATTTCTGCCTCTGGCACTGGGTGCAACAGATTTTGGGTCGCACTGTACAGCCCAGTGTCAGAAAGCTTGGTTTGCATCCGAGATCTTGGGTCTTCCAGCAGGACAATGACCCCAAACATATGTCAAAAAGCACCCAGAAATGGATCGCAACAAAGCGCTGGAGAGTTCTGAAGTGGCCAGCAATGAGTCCAGATCTAAATCCCATTGTAGAGAGATCTTAAAATTGCTGTTGGGAAAAGAGACCCAATAAGAGACCTGGAGGAGTTTGCAAAGGAAGAGTGGTCCAACATTCCGGCTGAGAGGTGTAAGAAGCTTATTGATGATTATAGGAAGCGACTGATTTTAGTTGTTTTTTCCAAAAGGTGTGCAACCAAATATAAGTTAAGGGTGCCAATAATTTTGTCCCGCTCATTTTTGGAGTTTGGTTGGATGTTTATAGCAAAACATGTGTTACTGCAATCCTTTTCTATGAGAAATACTTAATTTTCTTGAAAAATTTCAGGGGTGCAAACATTTACGGCTATGATTGTATATATTTGTTACATAACAGTCAAATGAATTTTAAACATGTGATTCTCAGGCAGCTTAGTGTATTACTATGCACTGTGACTGTGATTGTCATGTGACAAAAAGTTGTAGTTAGAGATGAGCGAACATCCAGTAATTCGATTCGTCATGAACTTCTCGGCTCGGCAGTTGCTGACTTTAGCCTGCATAAATGAGTTCAGCTTTCAGGTGCTCCGGTGGGCTGGAAAAGGTGGATACAGTCCCGGAAGAATCGTAAGAGGAAACGCGTCGGACCGGCAATTACCTATAAAGAGGCTCCCATCCGAAAGAAACTAGAAGCACCAACTACTTAAGAAGCCGAAAAAGAGATAAGTGCAATAAGTGCTATGTGTAATAAGGAATATGTGCAATAAGTGTGTGCAATAATCTAAATAGACATGATCATAAATGTGCAACATGCATCGTTTTATGTGCAATATCTAAAAGACTGTGACACAATTTGCCATTAACAGATGGACATTAAGTTGCTATAGAGGCACACAATCAAAATACCTCTATGAATAATAAAAGCACATCCAATACTTCTGTTAATACATGCACATAACCAGTACGGTTACCACACATGGACAATCGAGGTGTGTGAGAGGCGCGTACAGAAGAGAGGTCACAAATGTACTAGCGCACCTTGAATAAGAAGTAGAAAACGCACACTCGCATATGCACTTTAAAAACGCACTAATGAATATTGTGGCCGAAAGGAACATATGGACTACAACTTGTGATACATCTTTATAAATGGATACGGCAATATAAGTAGTGTATGGTGGCTAATACATTTTAATCACTACCACGAGTGTTATGTTTATACAATAAAATAATTTAAAAGGTTCCCTTTGCGCTATCAATTGTTCTACATATTATTGGGAGACCTAACAATATACGGTACGGACAAGTACCTTAGTGTATTACGTTAATATCCCCCTGCATAGGGCATGGCTAAATTACTATCCGGCAAAGTCGACAACAGTAGATGGCTTGAGGATATACAAGACGTTTTTTCAGAAAAGGAAATAAGCTTCTGCAGTCAAATGATTTCTATTAAATCAGCCTTTAAAAATGTAACTAAATTATATAAAGATCAAGTGAGATCAAACTGGGAGATATATAGTTTGGAGAACTATCTTAAAAATAAAATAGTACCAAGAGGACTCCGGATCCCCCTCACACCATCACCCCGTATCCAGACCCCACACATAAAAGAACGGTGGGAGAGAGAAGCAACGCAGAGCTCCCTCAAGTTAATGCAAATTCTATTGGAGGAGGAAAAACTTCAATTAGAAACAATAACAGCAAATCTAAATAAAGCAATAGAACAAATAAATACTTTCAAAAGTGATCCAACGTTCATCAAGAAGGAACAATTTCTGGAAGAAAGTATCTCAAAATTTGTAGCATATTTAAAAGAAAGGAAACATCTACAGTTCAAAAGGGACTTGCAAGACTTTAAGAATAAACAAGAATACGAAATTATAAAAACAAGCACGGTGCAAGAAACAGATATATCAATATCATCATCTGAATGTGAGGAAAGTGAAACCGAAAGAGGAGGGGGATATCAAAACTATAGGGGAAAGAGAGGAGGTGGAAGGGGATCAGGAAGAGGGAGACCGAGAGGCTCTAGAGGACATAGAGGTCGGGGGCATTTTTTAGAGAGGACACCGACTATGAACGATTATGTACTCAGGAGTACCAATTCGAACATACACAAGTGATAACACCAAAAGTACCAGAAGATAACATACAACAAAAAGATAAACAATTACAAATAATAAATCTATCAAAAAAATCCCTAAACCAAGTAGAAATGAATCTCCTGGCGAAGGGTCTGACATATGTCCCGACTGTTAAATTCAGTTCCTTTGCATGGACAAGAGATGTCAACCTCTTTGCCAGAAAGATCAAATGGCGAAAATATTTTCACATAAAAAACATAAAAGATGGGCAAAATTTAGGAGTATATCAAGAAGACATGATACTATTTAGGGATCTAGAAACCCTCTCTCGAGAAAATAATGAAAGAACAGAGGGAGAAGGCCCTTTTAGTCAACTAAGCAATAAAAGTAAAAAACCACCCCCGATTGGTGACTACTCTAATATAGATATATTTGTTGACATGGTAACCAATGACTTAAAAAGGCTAGACCAAAAAAGAATGAGGGAACAGAACCTCACGAGAGAAGAGAGACAGGCTATGACTGCATTGGCCAAAGATCCCTCCCTGGTCATCAAACCCTCGGACAAAGGAGGAAATATAGTTTTGATGACCAGGGAGGAATACAAAAGGATGTGCTTGGACATCTTGTCAGACAGGGAGTGTTATAGCAAACTGAGGAAGGACCCTACAAGAGAATTTGCAGAAGAGTTAGTGACTATCCTGGATGAAGGTAGAAGTTGCAACCTACTAAGTAAAACAGAATACGAATACATGAAGCCAAAAACCCCCAGAATGGCATGCTTCTATTCAGTACCAAAGATACACAAGGACCATCCCCCTTTAAGAGGGAGGCCCATTGTGTCGGGTATCGGTAATCTAACAGAAGGGGTGAGTCAGTATGTGGACTGCATACTGCGCCCCTTCGTATATGCCCTACCATCATTTGTCCGTGATACGACAGATGTACTACAAAAATTGGAAGATCTAAGATTGGAGGAGGGATCGATATTAGCATCCCTTGATGTGGAGGCGTTGTACTCCTCCATCCCCCACAACAAGGGTTTGGAGGCAGTGCAATACTTCCTAAGCTCCAGAGGCATTCAATATACATCGCATAACACACTGGTTATAAAACTATTGAGATTTGTTCTCACCAGGAATTATTTCCAGTTTGAGGGGGAGTCCTTCCACCAAAGCCGAGGTACAGCGATGGGGAGCCCCTGCGCCCCCAGTTTCGCAAACCTGTACCTCGGCTGGTGGGAGGACCAACAGGTATTCAGTGAGGAGATGGCATCATGGACCAGTCATGTAAGTTTATGGCTAAGGTTCATAGACGATATTCTCATAATTTGGTCGTCCACTGAGGAGAAGTTCTTAAGGTTCGTGGAAATACTAAATAGAAATAACCTGGGGCTAAAGTTTACCAGTTGTATAAGTAAGGATCATATTGCATTCTTGGACCTAAAAATATGGATCACACCTGACAGTCACATACAAACTACAGTGTATAGAAAAGAGACAGCTACTAATTCCCTGCTTCAGTGGGACAGTTGCCATCCACGCCCACTGAAGCAGGGAATACCAACGGGACAATATCTTCGGATACGAAGGAATTGTTCTTCACTGGAAGACTTTGAGACTAAAGCAAGGGAGTTACGGGTAAGACTAAGGAGTAGGGGATACCCGAATAAAGTTCTGAAGAAAGCGTACCATAGAGCTTTAACATCTAATAGATCCCATCTACTAACCCCAAAAGTAAAGCAGGACTCCAACGATGTAACAAGAGTTATTGGAGTCTTTGATGAAAAAGCCAATGAAGTACGGGAGATCCTAAACAAATACTGGGGAATATTAAGGATGGATAAAACCCTGGATAGTATAATTCCTCATACCCCACAAATAACATACAAACGTGGACAAAATCTAAAGGACAAACTAATAAGGAGCAACTTTGAACCTGAACAGAAAAAAGGATGGTTTACAGAAAAACCAAAAGGAACCTTCCCGTGCAGTAAATGCACAATGTGCCAATATGTACATAAAAGCAGTGAGTTCACAAGCAGTGTAACAGGCAAACAATATAAAATGCAACAATTCGCGAACTGTGAAACAAAAGGCGTTGTATATCTCCTAACGTGCTCGTGCCCAGTAAATTATGTGGGGAAAACGTTTAGAGCCCTTAAGAAACGGCTACAGGAGCATGTGGGAGATATAATCCATATGAGGGACACCCCAGTTGCGAATCACTTTGCACTCAAACACGAAAGTGACATTAAAAGTTTGAGAGTACAGGTGATAGAAGTGATACCTCCCCCACCAAGAGGAGGGGACTGGGACAGGAGCCTACTACAGAGAGAGGCATTCTGGACATATACACTGGAGACTGTAAAACCGGGAGGACTAAATGATTTTATATCATATGCCTGCTTTATCGAATGAAAAAAGTAAATACAAACATGCCGGTCCTACTGTACAAAAAAATAAAATAAACAAAAATAATATAACATCAGCCTGTTACTCACTGCAAAAAGATGAACAACAATTACTGTAACTCACTGCAAAAAGATCAACAACAATTACTATAACCCAAAATAAACTACCCCGAGATAAACCAACATAAAAAATGACACAAGAATTAACACAAGAATTAATCAAGCAAACAATGAAAATATTGAATATTTGTGTCATAAAATAGAAATTTCCAATGAATAGAAAAGAATGCACAATGAAAATCCCAGATGATAAAGGGTTAAAATGAATGAAACGCAAGCCACCTACCTGATTGATGGAGACCGGAGCTCAGAACGAGGGCTGGAAAGCATACCTGAGCGCATAGTATACACTCCCCACCCGAAAACACCCAGGTGATCCAACCAGATCGTAAAAGATACTGAAGGAAAAGTCCTGACGTAAGAGATTATGATTGGACCTGAGGAAAACATGTGACTATGGAGTAGGAGGAGTTACAGATATAAAAACACGGCGGGAAGTCATTTGAAGTACGGCCGTCATCAGTGCCGCATCTAAAAAGGATACAGGAGGAGTAAAAAAAGCCGAAAACAAGTCCCGGAAGAATCGTAAGAGGAAACGCGTCGGACCGGCAATTACCTATAAAGAGGCTCCCATCCGAAAGAAACTAGAAGCACCAACTACTTAAGAAGCCGAAAAAGAGATAAGTGCAATAAGTGCTATGTGTAATAAGGAATATGTGCAATAAGTGTGTGCAATAATCTAAATAGACATGATCATAAATGTGCAACATGCATCGTTTTATGTGCAATATCTAAAAGACTGTGACACAATTTGCCATTAACAGATGGACATTAAGTTGCTATAGAGGCACACAATCAAAATACCTCTATGAATAATAAAAGCACATCCAATACTTCTGTTAATACATGCACATAACCAGTACGGTTACCACACATGGACAATCGAGGTGTGTGAGAGGCGCGTACAGAAGAGAGGTCACAAATGTACTAGCGCACCTTGAATAAGAAGTAGAAAACGCACACTCGCATATGCACTTTAAAAACGCACTAATGAATATTGTGGCCGAAAGGAACATATGGACTACAACTTGTGATACATCTTTATAAATGGATACGGCAATATAAGTAGTGTATGGTGGCTAATACATTTTAATCACTACCACAAGTGTTATGTTTATACAATAAAATAATTTAAAAGGTTCCCTTTGCGCTATCAATTGTTCTACATATTATTGGGAGACCTAACAATATACGGTACGGACAAGTACCTTAGTGTATTACAGTCATAGGAGAGAGTCTCCAGCCCACCGGAGCAACTGAAAGCTGAACTAATTTATGCAGGCTAAAGTCAGCAAATGCCGAGCCAAGAAGTTCGTGACAAATCGAATTACTGTAAATACGCTCATCTCTAGTTGTAGTAGGATTCTATAGGATTAGGTTAAAACAGATGTACGTCTTTATTTATACTTCATCTATATATATAAAACTCATTGGGGGAGATTTATCAAAACCTGTGCAAAGGAAAAGTTGCCCAGTTACCCATAGCAGATTTTTTTCATTTTGCAGAGGCATTGTTAAAAATGAAAGATGAAATCTGATTGGTTGCCATGGGCAACTGGGCACCATTTCCTCTTCACAGGTTTTAATAAATCTCCCCCAATGTGTGTGTGTGTGTTCCAGGATCACGTCCAAACTGCTAAAGATGTTAACATGAAACTTGGCACTTATATGTCAGCAACTAACATAGCATGGACAATTTAACCCTTAATCACCCTCCTTTGCCAGGGTCTGGGTTTTTGTTTAAAGTCCCATACAAGTCTATGGGAAATATATGTTACTGCATAACTTCCAAACAGCTGGAGATATTTCGATAATACTTGGTCACGTGTTACTTATATGTCCACTTAAAATATAGGATAGTCAATTTAACCCTTAACTACCCCCATTTGTGAGGGTCTGGGTTTTTGTTTAAAGTCCCATGAAAATCTTTGGGAAATGTATGTTCCCACATAACTTCCGTACGGCTGGAGATATTTCAATAATACCTTTTACAAATTTTACTTATATGTCAAATTAAAAGATATTATAGTTAAATTAACCCTTACCTACACCCTTATATAAAAGATGTTTTTTTGTTTCAAGTCCCATGCAAGTACTGTATATGGGACTTCCAGTACCTTACTCCAAAAGCTCCGATCTGCATCTCCTGGTGCATGAGTCAGTCCAGCTTGCAAGATAAACCCCATCTCACAAAGACACGCCCACTGCTTAAGCCACACCCCTTTTATTATCTTCCCTTTTTGTGCATCAGTCTGGCTTGCAAATCATGCCCAGTCCCACAAAGCCATGTCCCCTTCTATTTTTAGCTTACAATATCTTCATCACAAATCAGTCCTACCTGAGGACAGCATATGAGGACGTGATATGAGGACGGGATATGAAGATGGCATATGACAACGGGATATGAGGTCAGGATATGAGGACGAGATATGAGGTTAGGATAGGAGGTCGGAATAGGAGGATGGGATAGATGGACGGGATGGGATGATGGGATATGAGGACGAGAAAGGAGGTTGAGAAAGGAGGACGGGATAGGAGGTCAGGATATGAGGACGGGATATGAGGACAGGATATGAGGTTGAGATATGAGGACGGAATATGAAGACAGGACAGGAGGTGGGGATAAGAGGTCAAGATATGAGGATGGGATATGGGGACGGGATATGTTTTTGGGATATGACAACAATGAATGAGGATGAGATATGAAGTCAAAAGCTTCCTCCTTTGTTTATTTTCCTCCCCAACAAGGATTAGGAAGGAAAAACCAAGCAACGCTGGGTACTCAGCTAGTAATGATATATTCGTATGCTCTTAGTTTTACTTTAGGCTTGGACTTAACACAAACCTTTTGTAGTATGACAGCTTTAACACTAGCTGTAATAAGTTTTGCATAACTTTGTACTCTTTGTTGTGCAAATGCTGCATGAAAATTTCTTGAAAATTGCATAAACATGCAGTTCAGTGTACTTCTATGGATGGTACAGATCTGCGCAAACTGTACTATAGCAGCTTTTAAAAGCTACAAAATGCATGTGTATAAATGTGGCTTTAACTGCATGTTTGCAAGGATCATGGTTGCATTTTATTTAAAAAAAGAAAAACAGTTTTAGAAAAATTTCCTTTGCAGGTTTTACAGATTACTTTTTTAATTTAGTGGTGTAGATTTCTTACAGATTTTCTTTTGGAGTTCATACAGATATTCTGTTGTGATGTGAAATTTACATGTGGATTAACTGAATATCCACGCTGTTTCCGCAGGAAAGTCCACAACATAAACAAACCTATTAGAAAACACTCAGGTTTCAATTTTTTTACCGATATAATGCACGCTCACCATCACAAGTCCCACAACACTTTTTTTTTCCAGCACAGCTGCATCTCTGTGTTTCACCAATGTAACTGGGTCAATGGATTGCCAGTCTGACCCACAGAAAATCAGTGCTTAATGTGTCAGAGGAAGTGGTCAGTCCTGGGTCAATTGACTTCCTGTGAAATGCCGGATGACATAATCACTGAGCAGATTCTCCTGGCAGCTCACATACCCCTTCCCCACTCAGCTTTATCTTTATACTTTATGAGATCAGAATATATAGTAGTCAGGGCTGGCCCAAGACATTGTGCTGCCTGGATCCAAGAGTGAAATGCTGCCCCCCCCCCCCCAAGGAAAAAAAAACATTAGGTAGCCAACAGTTCCCCCACATTAGGTAGGCAGCATTTTTCCCCACATTAGGTAGCATAGCTTCCCCACATTAGGTAGCATAGTTTCCCAGCATTAGGCAGCATAGTTTCCCTACATTATGTAGCATAGTTTCCCCACATTAAGTAGCATAGATTTCCCACATTAGATAACATAGATTCCCCACATTAGGTAGCATAGTTTCCCCACATTAGGTAGCCGTTTCCTCACATTAGATAGCATAGATTCCCCACATTAGGTAACATAGTTTCCCCACATTAGGTAGCAGCTTCCTCACATCAGATAGCATAGGTTCCCCAAATTAGGTAGCAATTTCCCCACATTTGGTAGCATACCCCCCCCCCCCCCCCCCTGACACACAGACACACACACAGACACACAAGGACAGGCAGACACAAAGACAGATAGACATATGGACACAGACACACTCACCTGGCCTGCGCAGCTCTGCTTCTCACCGGCGGCGGCCTGACAAGTGACGCCACTGATGTCCTACTGTGTGGGTCTGCAGAGGAACGTCACTTGCGTGATGTCCCTTGTCAGACCCTGGCCAGCCGGCCAGCCACAGGCTCACTGTGTTAAAGTGGCCGCTGCACTGTTAAGCAGCCCAGGCTGCACCGGCGCCGCGGTCACTTTAGAACAGTGAGCAGCGGCAGCGCAGCGGCTGGCTGGCCCAACCATGGCCCTAGGTGGCACAAAAAAAAAAGGGCAGCAAAGTGCTGCCCCTGAAAAGTGCCGCCTGGGACCAATGGTCCCACCCGGTTCCATGGTAGGGCCGGGCCCTGATAGTAGTTATACACTACCCCTGCTGCATTTTTAAAAAGATGTTTTTTTAGAAATCACAGGAAAATATTACTATTTTACTGTGATTGCCCAAATATATAAACAATAAAAATGCAAAAATCCATCATTTTACAGCAGCTTTGGAAAATCTCAGCATAAACCTGATTAAAATGGTATAACAAAACTAAAAAAGGGAAGTAATAACACTACATGTCAACATAGCCAGAAGACTTCAAATGTCTTTAAGGGCCTATTCACACGTATAGTATTCTGCACAGATTTGATGTGCAGGATTTCAAGCTGTGTTCAGTTTACATTGAAATCTGCAGCAGAAAATCCTGCGCATCAAATCTACGTGTCAAATCTGCACAGAATACTGTACATGTGAATAGACCATAAAACACCTCAGTTAGACCATTAAATCACTTTTTGCTTCATTGCAATATTTGTATTTTTGATCACCAGGCTCTACACTCACTGCAGAGAGCTCATCGGAAATGTAGGCAGCATCAGGATACATATCTGTGATTCTTTGTGTGAGGCTATGTTCACACAGTGTATTTTCAGTTGTATTCTACGGTATTTATAAAAACATGTATGTAAATTTGAATCTGTTTTTGCCTTAGTAATGTGCGCTATGTGAGTCTATGGTAAAGTGATTGTCTGTGCATACAGTATGTAAAAAATGTCACTTATTTACATGGCTGGAAAAATACCTAATTTTTGTTTTACATATTGAGGGTCATTTAAGTAAGTGTTCCTGACTGTTTTTTTTTTTCAGGTTTGCGGAAAAATTGTTTTGTTTGGGCACCAGAATTTGCTATCTAAAATCCAAAAAACCCAACTAGCTATCCATTTATCTCTATGTCCTGATGCGCTTGTACTTTGCGCATCAGGACGTACATTTACTTCCTGTAAATGACACTAGCACCGAGTGGTGCTTGCATCATGCACGGCAGGTCCCAGCTGCCATCAGCAGCCAGAGACTCGCCGGTAATGGCGGACATCAGCGATCACGCTGATGTCCGCCATTAACCCCTCAAATGCAGTGATCAATACAGATCATGGCATCGACAGCAATGTGCCACTTCTAATGGCTGATCTGATCAGCCAAGATGGCAGACAGAGGTCCCCTCCCCTGCCTCTGTTTGTCCTCCTGGCATCTTCTTTTCTGTTCTGCCTTCAAGCAGGCCAAAGAAATAGGTAGCCGATATTAGTGATCAGTGCTATGCCTAAACATAGCACTGAACAGTATTAGCAATCTGATGGGGACACAAAAAGTGTAAAATAAATGTGAAAAAAAAAATGTAAAAAGAATTTGTAAAAAATTTTATCGCCCCTTTTCCCCATTTTAATAAAAAAAGCGTAAAACTGTATTTATAAACATATATGATATCTGCCTGTGCATAAACTATCAAAATATAATGTTAATGATATCGTACTGTGAACGACGTAAATGTAAAAAAAAAGGGCTTTTTGGCCACATCACATCCCAGAGAAATGAAATAAAAAGTGATAACAAAATGAGCCCTCATACAGCCCCGTATACTTAAAAACTTGAGAGTTAGAGGGGTCAGAATAGGGTGATTTAAAACATACTAATTTTGATTAAAAAGTTTTAAAGCAGTACAATAATAGTAAATCATGTAAATATGGATATCATTTTAATCATATTGACCCACAGACCAAATAGAACATGATCATTTTTACCGTAAAGTGTACTGCTTAAAAATGAAACCTTCCAAAAATTGCTAAATTGTGTTCTTCTTTTCAATTTCCCCACAAAATAATATATTTTTTTGTTACACTATACATTTTATGGTAAAATAAAAGGAGTCATTACAAAGTACAATTGGTCACGCAAAAAACAAGCTATCATATGGGTCTGTGAAAAATAAAAAAGTTATTAATTTTAGTAGGCAAGCAGGAAAAAATGAAAACACAAAAATGAAACTGGCTTTGTCCTTAAGGCTAGCCTCTTAAGGACACAGGGTGTACCTGTACCTTATACTGAACCCGCATCATAGCGCGTTGGTCCCGGCACCTAGCAACGGCTGGGACCCATGGCTAATCAATCGCGGTGATGCCTGTTATTAAGCCCTTAGACGTGGCTATCAAAGTTCATCGCTGCATCTAAAATGGAAAAAAATGCTTCTCTGCAGCTCAGAGGAGCTGATCAGGACCACCGCAGTAAAATCACGGTGTCCCGATCAACTGAGAAGACGTGAGGAGGGTCCCTACCTTCCTCCTCGGCGGCTGATTGGCGATCTACTGCTTCCTGCCTGAGATCCAGGCTGGAGCAGTAGAGCGCCGATAACACTGATAAATGCTATGCTATGGCATAGCATTGATCATTGTCTGCAATCAGAAGATTGCATGTTATAGTCCCCTATGGGGGCTATACAAGTGTAAAAAAAAAGTTTAAAAAAAGTTAATAAATGTGATTTAACCCCTTCCTTAACCTCTTAAGGACCCAGGATGTATGGGTACGTCCTGGGTCCCGTTCCTGCGATATAACGCGGGGTCACACGGGCCCGGCGTCATAGTGAAGCTGGGACCCTGTAATAGCCTCTAAGTGCCGCGCGCTATTAACCCTTTAGTCGCGCACTCAAAGCTGAGCCATGCGGCTAAAAACGAAAGTGAAAGTTGCCGGTTAGCTCAGGGAGCTGTTCGGGATCGCTGCGGTATAATCGCGGCATCCCGAACAGCTGTAGCACAGGAGGAGTTCTTCTTACCTTCTCCTGTGCTGTCCGATCGCCGAATGAATGCTTCAAGCCTGAGATCCAGGCTTGAGCATTCAATCGCCGAAAACACTGATTGATCCATTCCTATGGAGATGGATCAATCAGTGTAAAAGATCAGTTAATGCAATGTTATAGCCCCCTATAGGAGATATAATATTGCATAAGAAAAGTATAAAAAAAACATTAACCCTTTCAATTATCCCTTCCCCTTATAAAAGTTTGAATCACCCGGTATTTCCAAGAATAAAAAAAACACAGTGTAAATAATAATAAAAATAAACATATGTGGTATCGCTGAGTGCAGAAATGTCTTAATTATAAAAATATACCGCTTTTTAAACCGCACGTTCAATGGCGTACGCGCAAAAAAAATTCCAAAGTACAAAATAGCTCATTTTTGATCACTTTTTATACCACAAAAAAGTGAATAAAAAGTGATCAAAAAGTCTGATCAGAACAAAAATGGTACTGCTAAAAACTTCAGATGACGGCGCAAACAATTAGCCTTCATAGCGCCCTGAACACAGAAAAATTAAAAAGTTATAGGGGTCAGAAGATGACCATTTTAAACGTATACATTTTCCTGCATGTATTCATGATTTTTTTCTGAAGTGATACAAAATCAAACCTATACAAGTAGGGTATCATTTTAACCACAAGGACCTACAGAATAAAGATAAGGTATTATTTTTGCCGAAAAATGTACTGCGTAATAACGGAAGCCCCCAAAACTTGCAAAATAGTGTTTTTTCATCAATTTTGTCGCACATTGATTTTTTTTCCTGTTTCACCATAGATTTTTGGGTAAAATGACTAATGTCATTACAAAGTAGAATTAGTGACGCAAAAAATAAGCCATCATATAGAATTTTCGGTGAAAATTTTTAAGAGTTATGATTTTTTAAAGTTAAGGAGGAAAAATTGAAAATGAAAAAGCGGAAAAAGCCCGGGTCCTTTAGGGGTTAATAATAGCTTGAATCACTCCCCTTTTCCCATTAAAAAAATATGTATATATATATATGTATATATATATATATATATATATATATATATATATGTAAACAAAAATTAAGATAAACATATGGGGTGTTGCCATGCGCGTTAATGTCCGAACTATAAAAATATAATGTTAATTAAACCACGCGGTCAATGGCATACTCGTAAAAAAAAAATCCAAAGTCCAAAATTGTGTATTTTTGGTAACTTTGTATACCATAAATTTTTTTTTTATAAAAAGCGATCAAAAAGTCCCATCAAAACAAAAAGGGAACTGATAAAAACTTCAGATCACGGTGCAAAAAATTAGCCCTCATACCACCCTGTATGCGGAAAAATAAAAAAGTTGTAGGGGTCATAAGATGACAATTTTAAACATACAAATTTACAAACAGTTATCATTTTCACCAGAAGTAAAACAAAATCAAACCTATATAAGTCGGGTATCATTTTAATCTTATGGACCTACAAAATAACGATAAGGTGTCATTTTTAGCACTGCGTAGAAACGAAAGCCCCCAAAAGTTACAAAATGGCAGTTTTTTTTTTTATTTTGTCCCACAAATATATATATTTTATTTTGTCGTAGATTTTTTGGAAAATTACTGTTCTCATTACAAAGTACTATATGTGGTGCAAAAAAAACCAGCCATCATGGGTCTGTAGGTGCAAAATTGAAAGGGTTAGCATTTTTAAAAGGTGAGCAGGAAAAAACGAAAGTGCAAAAAAGGAAAAACCCAAAGTCCTTAAAGGGATATTCCAGTGGAAAACATTTTTTTTTTTTTTTTTAAATCAACTGGTGGCAGAAAGTTATACAGATTTGTAAATTACTTCTTTTTAAAATCCTAATACTTCCAGTACTTATCAGAAGTTTAATTTCTTTCTGGAATTCTTTTCTGTCTGGCCACAGTGCTCTCTGCTGACACCTCTGTCTGTCTCAGGAACTGTCCAGAGCAGGAGCAAATCCACACAGCAAACCTTTACTGCTCTGGAAAGTTCCTGATACCGACAGAAGTGTCAGCAGCGAGCACTGTGGTCAGACTGAAGAGAACTCCAGAAAGGAATACAACTTCCTCTGTAGTATACAGCAGCTGATAAGTACTGGAAGGATTAAGTTTTTTAAATATAAGTCATTTACAAATCTAAGTATATATGTAGATATAGCTCCGGCGCAATTGATGTCTGTCTTAGCAGCCTAGATACAACAGGGTGGATGTATTTCCACTTTAAAAAGGGTTATTCAAACAATAAAAAATGTGTATGGGCGCTGTAGAAGGTAAAAAACTGAAATGATATAGCACTTACTTAGGTTTGAGAGAGTTCATGCAGATTCAATGAGAGGAATAGAGCACTCTGCAATCCACTGTCCTGTTAATGATGGTTGCACAGCTTCACTGCGGGGTTGCGATCTTTAAATGAAATCCGATAACTTCTGCTTCCCCTATGATGGTTCCGGGTAGCTGGCGAAGCCTGAATAAGATCCTGTGACAGATGCGGGGTTCCGAGATGACAGAGAGACAAACGCTGAGAGATCTGCCCCAGCCAGAAGCGTCTCACCTGGCAGCACTACGCCGTGGCCCAAAAACTACTAGTGATGTCACTACTGCAAGAGCATATGGCCAAAAAAGGAACTAACGCATTTCAGAAAGTACGCTTTCCTTCCTCAGATGAAGGAAAGCGTACTTTCTGAACCGTGTTAGATCCTTTTTTAGCCCTATGCTCTTGCAGTAGTGACGTCACTAGTAGTTTTTGGGTCACGGAGTAGTGCTTTATTGCCGGGGAAGCTAGCCAGTGGGATGCTTCCGGCCGGGGCAGATCTCCCGGCGTTCGGTTCCCTGTCATCTTGGAACCCCGCATCTGTCACATGATTTTATTAAGGCTTCGCCAGCTACTCGGAACCATCGTAGGGGAAGCAGAAGTTATCGGATCTCATTTAAAGTCCGCAACCCCGCAGTTAAGCTGCGCAGCCATCATTAACAGGTCAGTGGATTGCAGAGTGCTCTATTCCTATCATTGAATCTGCATGAACTCTCTCGAACATAAATAAGTAAGTGCTATATAATTTAAGTTTTTTACCTTCTACAGCGCTGATACACATTTTTTATTGTCTTAATTTACAAATCTGTTTAACTTTGTGGCATGAATTGATTTAAAAAAAGAAATTTCCACCTGAGTACCTAATATTAAAAATACAGACGCAATTTTTTCGCAATTTTGGGGACACATTTCTTACAATGAAGATACTCTAGCCTTAGGAATCCTAATGGTGAAAACATCTTTTTTTTTTTTTAACACATTTGGCTATGAAAAATAATTTCTGTCATAATGCCCCAGTTGTCCACCTCGACTAGTGACAGGAAATATGCTCAGTTGGCTTTTCCTGTCATAATGACCCCCCCCCCCCCCCCAAAAAAAAAAAAAAGTGCCAGAAAAATAAACAGTTGTGTCAAAATAATAAATGCAAATACAAGGAAAAGGAAATACAAAAACAGGAAAAATTAAGCTGCTTTAGTAAACCTGGGCCATTGGCTCTGTGCCTATTATCATAATGCTCACCAAAACCCTCAGAGACAAATCTTTAATAAATATGCAACAACATATACATTATTTGGTGATGATTTACTGCTGTGGATTTATTTACAGAAATGCTGTGGATTTCCCACTTTACCATTAGTGTCCCTTGGGGATACACCTTAGGGTACGTTCACACGCGCGGATTTTCGCAGCGTATTTTGCTGCAGATCCGCCGCTGAAGGACCCTCTGTATTCTGCCTTTACATGTGCCTGCTCGGAGCGGCAATACGCCGCTACAAGCAGACACAGTGCGTTGTGTGAGTCACTACGCGCATGCGCAGTATACCTGCACATTGCGGCAGCTCTCGGCCTAGCTCATTGAGCAGACAGAGCGGTCGCGATGTGTGTGAGTACCCCGCGCATGTGCGGCGACTCGCATATCGTTTCAGTGTGTCTGCACGTAGCGGCATATTGCCGGTACGAGCAGGCACATGTGAAGGCAGAATACAGAGGGTCCTTCAGCGGCGGATCCGCAGTGTAAAGTACGCTGTGGATCCACTCGTGTGAACGTACCCTACGGGTGCATTCACGTGCATATTTTTGCTGCAGATTTGCTGTAGCAGATTTTGCAACCTATGAAAGTCAATGGGCAGCAAGATCTGCAGCAAATCTGCAGCAAAATTTTACGCTTTGGATCAGATGCCGAAGGACCCATACAGGGTGCCTCAGATGTACCTACTTGGAGTAGCAATCCGCCGCTACGAGTAGAAACACTGCGATGTGCGAGTCACCGTGCACATGCACAGTATACTCGAACATCGCGGTTGCTCTCGGCCTAGCTCAGGGAGCAGGGGGAGCGGCCGCGATGTATGTGAGTACACTGCGCATACGCGCAGTTTGAGTTCAGCCATAGTTAATGCTGTAGGTTTAAAATGCTATATGGACACATGACAGTGTAGACTGTTCACTACAGTGACATATTTGTATGAAACAAAGTACATGTGAATGGAATCTAATAAGATGATTTGGTTAATCACATAGTATGGTATGTAGTAAACTATAGCCAATCTCTTTTCACATGCGATTCTGGTGTTGTGATTTTGTTGCAATCTGCATTTTTTTTATGCATTTACTTTGTAAGAGTTAAGGTAAAATATTTTAGGCTTGAGTACAAACTATGCATTTTGGTGCAGTTCATAGTTGCAAAGTTTAAACATTTGAAGACTGTAATGGGGGAGATTTATCAAAACCTGTGCAAAGAAAAAGTTGCTCATAGCAACCAATCAGATCGCTTCTTTCATTTTGCACAGACCTGGTTAAAAATGAAAGAAGCATGCTGATTGGGTGCTATGGGCAACTGGACAATGTTTCCTCTGGACAGGTTTTGATAAATCTCCCCCATTAATATGTTTATTATGTTTAAAACGTTTTAAGTAAAAACATAAGTGAAACCACTGAGAAAAACTGCAACAAAACAGCATGTGGAAAATTATTCTGAAATAAAATAACAAATATTGCGCTAATTTATAAAGATAAATATCTTGCAATTTCATTTCATTTTGGTAGAGGGAAAGCTATATGGTATTTTCTTGAATTCCATTTTCCAAAATCAAAGTAGATAATTTAGATTGATGTATAAATACATATATGCATATATACAATGTATGCATTATATTATATAAATGAATACATTTGTGAAAAATGTAATGACATTTTCAAATTTGCAGATTCATATAAAAAAATATGTATTTAAAATATGAAAAACACAAGGCTTTAGTGAAACCAAGTGCATAAAAAGTATGGTTTATTTTTCTGTCCTATTATTTTGCGCAAAGCTGCCATCTAGTGGACAAATTCAATCAAAGCACTTGAAAATAAGATGAAATTAAAATTATTCTAAGAAGATTAGTCCAACTTTTTACAACATGACTTTCAATTCCACCATGCCAATCCATTGGTATGACTGTCATTGTGATGTCAGTTTCAGCATTTTGTCACACAGTCATCCAGTGACTCTGTGGGGGAGATTTATGAAGCGTTTTAAAATGCGTTCTCTTGTTTTAAAAATGTGCAAATTTGTCGCATTGATGATTATGAAACTTTTTGTGCTAAAGTAATTTTTATCAAACTTGTTTCTTTGAACGATTTAGCCTTTTTTGTTTTGTAGTGGTTGTGAATTTATCATGTGCAACTTTTCTAAAAATGACACAAATTTGTTACAGGGGGCTTCACACCTTAAGGACGCAGGGCATACATTTGCACCCTGTGCCTGCTCCCCTCCTATGATGCACGCTAAAGAGCTGAGCATGCGTCATAGTGATGAGCTGTCAGCTCAGTGGTGCTGATCGGGACCATCACGGGGAAATTGCAATGTCCCAATCAGCTGAGAGGATGGTGGGAGGGCCCTTACCTGCCTCCTTGTTCTCTGATTGGTTCTCCAAGGCTCCAGTCAGCCATGGCAGGATAGAGCAATGGAGCACCGATAACGCTGATCAACGCTATGCTATGGCATAGCATTATTCAGTGTATGCTAAGGATTGCATGTAATAGTCCCCTATGGAGACAAAAAAATAGTGTAAAAAACGTAAAAATAAAATAAAAATAATTAATAACTGTGATTTAACCCCTTTCTTAATAAAAGTTTGAATCATCCCCTTTTCCCATTTAGAAAATGATACCACATATGTGGTATTGCTGTGTGCGTTATTGTCTGAACTATAAAAATATAACATTAATTAAATCACAAGGTCAATGGCGCATATGTAAAAAAAAAAAAAAGTCCAGAATTGCATATTTTTGGTCACCTTGCATACCTTAAAAAGTGTATAAAAAGCGATCAAAAAGTCCCATCAAAACAAAAATGGTACCCATAAAAACTAGATAACAGTGCAAAAAATTAACCCTCATACATCCCCGTGTATGGAAAAATAAAAAAGTTATAGGGGTCAGAAGATGACAATTTTAAACGTACTAATTTCGCACCAAAAGTAAAAAAAAAATGTAAAGTAGTAAAACAAAATCAAATCTGTAAGTTGGGTATCATTTTCATCCTATGGACCTACAGAATAATGATAAGGTGCCATTTTACCGAAAATTGCAGTGTGTAAAAGCGGAAGCCCCCCAAAAGTTACAAAAATAGTTTTTTTCCCCACAAAAAATATTATTTTTTTTTGTTTCAGCATAAATTTTGTGGTAAAATTATTGATTTCACAACAAAGTAAAATTGGTGGTGCAAAAAAGAAGCCCTCAAATGGTTTTTTTCTGGCAGTTTTTGGAAAACTGCCACTGCAGTTTTTGATATATAGATAAAGCAATTAACCTTATTTTTTGCACTGGGGTCACTCGTGTGAGTACACAGAGGCTCCACTCTGTCTCCAATAGTATTCTGCATAAAAAACTATTCACACTTGACAACTGAATGCGTTTAAAAAAAATGCTTTAGCAGTTTCAATTTTTTCATACAAAATAAGAGAGTTCTCCACTTTTTCCAAGTACAAAAAATTACTTCACCTACAGTGCTCACTAACAACGTCTGACAATCTTGATCCAGCAACCGCTACAATTTCACCCTTTCACGGGCATAACAGAGCTGATCCTCCTTCCTCTCACGAAGGGGTAGACAGGTGAGTGTTTGCCGGACACTTCCGACGCTTCTGATAACACGCCCCCTTTCTCAAGTGACCCTATCGTGCACCCATCACCCATTACATAGCCATTCATCTCTCGCGAGAGCTTAATTCTGAAATGAGAGATTTCATATTAAAATACAAGCATGTGAATGTTTCATAATTAAAATCAGAATATAACAATTCTAACACATCAGTATTTAGCCACATCTTTACAACATCTTACAGAAAAACTGAAAAATTGCACATCTCGTTGAGTCCATCTGGACTCAGCGAGTTTAAGGTTTCCATCCAATACATTTCTCGTTGTAATAACCTTCTTTTAATTTTATCTTCTGAATCACCTTCTATCTCTTCAATAACCAGCCAACGTAGTTCACTTGCTTGATAGCCAAACTCACAGAAATGTTTCGCTACCCCTGTTTCACCAAATTTATTTCCGGCATTTCAAATTCCTCATAGTCTGCCCTAGGTACACCCGACCACAAGGACATTTTAGCATAAACACTACATGTTTGGAGTTGAAATTGTACCAGCCTTTTATAGGAATTTTAGTGCCCTTCAATGGGTGGTAGATGGCATCAGTTTATAAAATGCTGTTACAATTTTGACAACCCAAACATGGAAATATTCCTCTCATTTTGCACACAAAAATGACTGTTTCATTTAAATTTTTTCCTTCATATCTGCACGAACCAAAAAATTGGCTAATGATTTACCGTTCTTGTAAATAAACATTGGCGGTTCTTCAAATTTTTTTCCATATTTAGGGTCTGCACGTAACAATCCCCAATATTTATTTACAGTCCTCTTAAAGGGGTTATCCAGGAAAAAACTTTTTTTTTTTATATATCAACTGGCTCCAGAACGTTAAACAGATTTGTAAATAACTTCTATTAAAAAATCTTAATCCTTTCAGTACTTATGAGCTTCTGAAGTTCAGGTTGTTCTATTCTGTCTAAGTGCTCTCTGATGACAAGTGTCTCGGGAACCGCCCAGTTTAGAAGAGGTTTGCTATGGGGATTTGCTTCTAAACTGGGCGGTTCCCGAGACACGTGTCATCAGAGAGCACTTAGAAAAGAACAACCTTAACTTCAGAAGCTCATAAGTACTGAAAGGATTAAGATGTTTTAATAGAAGTAATTAACAAATCTGTTTAAATTTCTGGAGCCAGTTGATATATAAAAAAAAGTTTTTTTCCTGGATAACCCCTTTAATTAATTGTGCATGGCAATCATTTGTAGAAATAAATGAAAAATGTCTCTCTTCCTTTCCTTTCCTATTTTTATCTTTCTTCTGTCTTAATTTTTCTCTTGGTATTTTTTTTAACTTCCTCTCCTACTCTCCTTATTGTCTTTTCTTCATAACCACGTTCAACAAATTTCTGTATTAGCATTCTTTTATTTTTCACATAATCCTCATCTCTACTGCATATTCGCCTTGCTCTTATAAACTGTCCTTTAGGTATTCCATTGAATGTTTGTGCTGCATGCTGACTGGATTCTCTGAGCTGTTCTAAAGAACCTGCCCATAATAAGAATACGTCATCCACGTATCGAGTCCACTTAAGAACATATTTACAGGAATGCACAAATGCTTTTTCAAACTCATGCATAAAAATATTTGCGATACTTGGTGCAACAGGGGACCCCATCGAAGTCCCCTGTATTTGCAAATAAAAATCTTTCCCAAACCTAAAAAATGTTTTTTTGTAGGACAATCTCCAACAGATCCACTATAAAGGCAATTTTAGAATTACAAAGTGTATAATACTTTTATTTTCATGAAAGGTAAATCATTAGCCAATTTTTTGGTTCGTGCACATATGAAGGAAAAAAGAAAAATGAAACAGTCATTTTTGTGTGCAAAAAAGAGAGGAACGTTTCCATGTTTGGATTGTCAAAATTGTAACAGCATTATAAAGGACATATAAAGTAAGACTTATACTTCTCCTCCCTTATGGACCCACTTCTGATTTTGGCTCAAAAACTGCAGTGGCAGTTTTCCAAAAACTGCCATAAAAAAAACAAGTGGAAACTTAGCCTAAGGGGTTAAATGTCACAAATCAATACCAGCATTTTGTTTGCTTAAAAAAATTGCTTAATACCACAAAAAATGTGTGCAGATTTTGATTATTAGGCACTTGTACACCTAACTTGAGCCTGCTAAGTTAGTTTTAAAAACATGTGTATCTAAACACACATTGATAAATAACCCCTTATATGTTACATATATTAATACAGAAGAGTGCAGTTGGCACTGTTTTCCAATGGTCTGGACCCCTCTGAATGCTCTAGCCACTAGGTTCCTAAGTGTTTAGCACAGCTAATGAAGCTCCCAGCGTACCTTGTGTGTGGTGCTCAGTCCAAATGTCCACAGCTGTAGTAATCCACTGAAGTAAGAATGAATGGGCGGCACTCACGTCTTGCAAATAACAACATTGACGATTTATTATTTAAGAAGCAGCAGGATTAGGCAGTTACAAGTCAGGTAAGGTATTTGCAAGACGTGAGTGCCGCCCCTTCATTCTTACTTCAGTGGATTATGTTACATATATGTTACCCCGTTTGAAATTATTTTCCAGTAATAAAAAACATAATGGCTTTCATTTACTAACAGGATTCCGACTCTTTTTGTCTGGTTTTGTGCCTAAATTCTGTTGCACGGAACGTGCAACAGAATGTGCGATAGAAGAAACCTGACAGAGTCTGAATCACTCTGAGTAAAAAAAAATTCCTACAAAATGGGCGTTGTTTTCGGGAAAAAGGGGGTGTTCCCTACATTTCAGCCAAAATCACTTGTCTAAAACCACTCTGAAAATCATGTGAATTTTCTGGGAAGAAAACCCTACACTTTAAAGCATGTTTAAAGTTTCAGAAAGTGGAGTAATCTGGCTGTTTGCTCCTTTGCCTGCCTCATCTTTTTCAAGCGATTCTTACTTGTAATTTTTTGCACAATTTAACTTTAAAACAATGTTTTAGCTTTATTTTCAAATTTTTCAACATATGTTTTTTTTCTTCCCCTATTATTTCAGTAATGATGGTGAATCCATATAAATATATACATGTATATATATAGTAAATTTGAGTAACCGTATAATTCCAGTGATGCAGATGCAAATAAAAAAATGTTGCAGTATCTTGTAATACCTTTTTTTTATTGGACTAACAGCATTTTGTAGAGACAAGCTTTCGGGATTCCTCCCTTTATCAAGTCCAAAGCTATATATATATATATATACACTCCTTTTAATACATCTATCTATATGTGTATATACATATATGTATGAAAAAAAAACTATATATATATATATATATATATATTTATACATAAACTTTTTTTTTAAATAATATCTAGAGATTTCTCTCTCAATATATTATATATTTCTATACATATCTATTTTCACAAATTATAAAAAAAAATATATATATTTTCCCCGTTTTTATTTTAAAAATCTGTCACACTACGAGTTTGGAAGGTTGGAAAACCAAAAATTTAAACAAAAATTAAACACAAAACGACACTCCGCTCTTAGTAAATGAGGGCCAATAGTGATCTCTTCAAACAGCAACACTTTTTTTTGTTTGTTTGTTTTTATGAACATTCCCCTTTTAAGGCTCGGTTCACATATTTCAGGCTTCCTGCATAGTTTCCCTCCGGCGTGCACTGGAGGGAAACTGATGCTAGAACTGATCAACTCACTTTTGATGCCGGATGGTTGAACACGCCGGATGGCACCGGACAGTTTAATGCAGTTTACTGAGTCCCCCTGTCCGCCGTCCAGAAACAATAGATGCCAGATGCAATACAACTGATGACAACTTGTCATCAGTTGTGGCATCAGTTGCGTCGAGATCTAGGCTGAGTTCGCCTATGCTGGATGCCGGACATATGTGAACCCAGCCTAAGGCTGGGTCCACACTACGTTTTCTCCCATACGGGAGCGCATACGGCAGGGGGGAGCTAAAATCTCGCGCTCCCGTATGTGACCGTATGCGCTCCCGTATGTCATTCATTTCAATGAGCCGACCGGAGTGAAACGTTCGGTCCGGTCGGCTCATTTTTGCGCCGTATGCGCTTTTACAACCGGACCTAAAACCTAAAGGTCCGGTTGTAAAAGCGCATACGGCGCAAAAATGAGCCCACCGGACCGAACGTTTCACTCCGGTCGGCTCATTGAAATGAATGACATACGGGAGCGCATACGGTGACATACGGGAGCGCGAGATTTTAGCTCCTCCCTGCCGTATGCGCTCCCGTATGGGACAAAACGTAGTGTGGACCCAGCCTAATACAGATAGGGTCACCCAGATTATTTACTCACTGTGACAATCCTAAAATGTGGCAAAAGGGATCATGTCGTACAAATAATGCGGGTCCACTCCTAATGATATCCTTATTTGTATGATCCAGAGTTATCTGAGTACACTGACCTACCAGCTTCAGAAAGCCCACATTCCCAGGACTGTTGCTGCATACAGTGTGATGTCATTTATGGCAGTCTACAGCTGCATGATGTGCTTCTGATGTGCCGCCAGCCAGGGGGATTTTAAAATAACCACCAATATATTCTTTTCACAGAACTCAACACCACTAACATGTATACTAGGTTTTTGGCCACATTTTCATTTATAGCATGTAGAGTATATTTTTACTCAGACAGGGTTTATCCATGCCCTAGATGCAGGACCAGCTTTAGACAAAGTTTGGCCCTGGGGAAAAGGTAAAAGTGGAGCCCAAATGCTTTAACCCCTTAGGGAATCAGCCTATTTTCCCCTTAACCCATTAACCTCCCTGGCGGTATGATTCTGTCTGGAAATGTGTACCAAAAGCGGTACAATTTTTTTTTACTGAATTTCACATCTCCCTCTGTCCATTTCACATCTCCCCCGTCACATTCCCCTCTCCCTTGTCACATCCCCCGTCACATTCTCCCCCTCCTTGTCACATTCTCCCCCCTCCTTGTCACATTCTCCTCCCTCCTTGTCACATTCTTCCCCCCTTGTCACATTCTCCCCCTTCATGTTACATTCCCCTCCCCCTGTCACATCCCCCCCCCCCCCTTGTCACATCCCCCCTTCATGTCACATTCCCCTCCCCCCCTGTCACATCCCCCCTTCATGTCACATTCCCCTCCCCCCTGTCACATCCCCCCCTGTCACATTCCCCCCCCAGTCACATTCTCCCCCCTGTCACATTCCCCCCTTGTCACATTCATCCCCCCCCCCCCCTTCTCACCTTGTCACCTTGTCCTGCAGCAAATACACTAGGTTTGCCGGGCAGATTTCAAACCTAGTGTATTTGCTGCAGAACAAGCCCTTTCCCCTTCAGCCAATCACAGGCTTTACACCACTGCGGCCTGTGATTGGCTGAAAAGTGAAAGGTCCTAGAAGATGAATAGTGAAGAGAGGACACCCCGGACCGCACGGAGGGGAACGGCATCTGCAGGGACCGGGTCTAGGTGAGCAAAAGGTTTTTTTATTTTACTACTTCTTCCTTTTACACTTAGCTCAGTGTTTTTCTACCAGGGGGCCTCCAGCTGTTGTGAAACTACTACTCCCAGCATGCCCGGACAGCCTTTGGCTGTTCGGGTATGCTGAGAGTTGTAGTTTTGCAACAGCTGGAGGCCCCCTGGTAGGGAAAAACTGACTTTTAGTATTTTTCTTTATCTGCTCTGGCCGGCCCCCGCAACGGGAGCCGACGAGAGCAGATAATCGCATGTTTTCCCGGGGGGCCGCATCGCTATATCGCATTGCTTTTGCGATATATCGTGCAGCCCGGCCGGGAACTCTGCAATTCTACCCCGAGCGTGACTCTGGGTTACCGATCCTGGCAGGGAAAATTAACCCCGAGTCACGCTCGGGAATACCGCTCAGGAGGTTAAGGACCAAGCATTTTTCAGTTTTTACACTTTCGTTTTTTCCTCCTTACCTTTTAAAAATCATAACCCTTTCAATTTTGCACCTAAAAATCCATATGAGGGCTTATTTTTTGCGCTACCAATTCTAATTTGGAATGACATCAGTCATTTTACACAAACATTTATGGCGAAACGGAAAAAAAATCATTGTGCGACAAAATTGAAGAAAAAACACCATTTTGTAAATTTTGGGGGCTTCTGTTTCTAGGCAGTAAATTTTTCGGTAAAAATGACACTTTATCTTTATTCTGTAGGTCCATACGATTAAAATGATCCCCTACTTATATAGGTTTGATTTCGTCGTACTTCTGGAAAAAATCATAACTACATGCAGGAAAATTTATACATTTAAAATTGTCCTTTTCTGACCCCTATAACTTTTTTATTTTTCCATGTACAGGGTGGTTCGAGGGCTAATTTTTTGCGCCGTGATCTGAAGTTTTAATCGGTACCATTTTTATTTTGATTGGACTTCTTGATCGCTTTTTATTCCCTTTTTTATGGTATGAAAAGTGACCAAAAATACGCTATTTTGGACTTTGGAATTTTTTTGCGTGTACGCCATTGAACGTGCAGTTTAATGATATATTTTTATAGTTCAGACATTTACGCACGCGGCGATACCACATATGTTTATTTTTATTATGGTTACATATTTTTAATATGGAATTTGGGAAAAGGGGGGTGATTTAAACTTTCAATAAGGAAGGGGTTAATGTGTGTGTTTTTAAACTTTTTTTAAACTTTTTTTTTTTTTTACACTTTTAGTCCCCTTAGGGGACTTTTAGGAGGAATCATTAGATTCCTCATACAGATCATTGTGGTTTCATAAAACCACAATGATCTGCGTGCTCTGCACTCGATTGATAAAGCCTGGCCCTGCCAGGCTTTATCATTCAGAGCACCGGAGCCGCCGCAGCAGGAGAGGTAAGCCCTCAGGCTACCTCAGTAGTGGATCGATCCCCCGCGATCGCGCTGCGGGGGGGGGGGCGATACACCCCACTATACCACCAGGGACTTAATACAGGCACCTTTAGATGACGCTGTCAACTTTGAGAGCGGCAATCTAAAGGGTTAATAGCCGGCCGCGGCGATCGCCGCATGTCGGCTATTAACGCCGGCCCCCAGCTACAGGAATCAGCTGGGGGCTGGCCGAGTCAGCTGGGGGCTGGCTCGAGTCGGGAGCCCGCGTCATACCTCGGTAACGGCCATTGGACAAGTATAGACGTCCATGGTCGTTATCGGGTTAAGGAGTCAGCAAATTTTCATTTTAGCATTTTTGTTTTTTCCCCCCTTCCCTTCTAAAAATCATAACGCTTTCAATTTTGCACCTATAGACCCATATAAGGGCTTGTTTTTTGCGTCAACAATTTTAATTTGTAATGACATAACTTATTTTATAATATAATCTGCGGCAAAACCAGAAAATAATTATTTGCTGGGTGAAATAAAAATACGAAACGCCATTTTGTAAATTTTGGGGGCTCTCGTTTCTACACAGTGCACTTTTTGGTACAAATGACACCTTATTTTTTTATTCTATAGATCCATACGGTTACAAGGATACCCAATTTATATAGGTTTTAATCTGTAATTTTTATCGGTGCCATTTTTGTTTTGTTTAATATTTTTATGGTATATGAAGTGACCAAAAAAGGACTTTGATATTTTTTTTTTTTTAAGTGTACTGTACACCATCGACCGTGTGGTTTAGATAACTTAATATTTTAATAGTTCGGACATTTACGCACACGGCGGTACCACCATGATTATTTTTATTCTTTATTACATCATTTTATTTATGGGGAAAGGAGGTGATTTAAACTTTTAATAGGGAAGAGGTTAATGAACTTTTATAAAAAAAATTACACTTTTTTTTAGCCCGCATAAAACATGCAATCTTCTAATTGCATACACTGATCAGCTGATCAGTGTAACCGGCGATCTGCTGCTCTAGCCAGGCATGGAGCAGTAGATCGCTGTTTGGACAAAGGAGAGGCAGGTGAGGATGCTCCCGTTATCTGGTAAGAGGATCAGGACATCGCGATTTTGTCACGATTCTTTTACTTTTGCTTTAGAACTTTGATTGCAGCGTCTAAAGGGTTAATGCCGGGCATCGGCCCGATCAGCCGTGAGGAAAATGAAAATTGGCCTGGTCCTTAAGGCCAAAATGGGGATGTGTATATATATATATATATATATATACATATATATATATATATATATATATATATATATATAGTATAGAGAGAGAGAGAGAGATTTCTGTGTACAGATACACACATACGGACGTATCTTATTAGGCACTGTTAACTTGTCTGAAAACTGCTGCTCATTGATTATATCTGCATGTTGTATGTACAGTATAACATACAATTAACAAAATAATTTTACCTGAAATTGTGTCAATGAATTATTTAAAAATGTATTAACAAGGGGATTCTTGTCACATCCTTTTTAAGAAGCTGATATAGTAAAAACAGGAGGTTGTAGTTCTACAAGTGACCACTAGAGTGAGACACAGACTTCTTCATATAAGCTACATCTCCTTTTCTTTCACATATAAGTTTACGATGCATATTTATTTTAAAAGAAAAAAAAGGTAAGGAAAGATTACACAATGCTCATAGCTAATCATAAAGATAATCACCCCCAGAAAAAGACAGCATGATATATAACTACACATAGTATCTGTATAAACATACACAGAAGCATTCACAGACATCTATGACTAAATAGGCTATGTATGGTGCAAGGAATTGTTGTGTATAGATATTTGTAGAATGAAAATAGACTGTTCACTTACAGCAGTAATGCAGGAGAGAGGAAAAGGTCTACAAAGAAAAGAAAGTGAGTGTGGAAGTATGAGGCCGGGTTCACGAGGCAGAATATGTGCAGAATATTGGCACAGAAAACACGTGCGAACATCCTGCACCTTTGACTACTCCGAAGGGCACTAGGACCACTCAGAAAGGCAGAAGCATCTGGTGCAGAAATTCTGCCCTGTGTGCAACAACCCCTTCTAATAATCATAACACTTAAAATTTTCCACCTACAGATTAGTGATGAGCGGCATATTTGAATTTGCGATATTTCGTGAATATATAGACAAATATTCGTCCTATTTTCGTGAATTTTGCGTATTCGTTAAATTCGCATATGCGAATATTCGCATATTCAAGGAAGAAAACAGTGAGGGGGTGGGCAACTTTACTATTGGTTGCTAGGGATGTTGTTGATAACCTCTGACAAGTCTATTTGCATAATTTTATTTGGCCCACAAGTGATTAGAAGAAATATGCGCATATGCGAAAAAAGTGAATATTCGTAATTTCGAATATATAGCGAATATAATAAAAATTTGTAATGCGAATATTCGCGCCCAACACTACTACAGACCCATATGGGGGCTTGTTTTTTGCACCACCAATTGTTCTTTGTAATGACATCACTAATTTTACCACAAAACCTACAATAAAATAGAAAAAAATTTGGGGCTTCCATTTCTACGCAGTGCACTTTTCGATAAAAAAATGATGCATAATCTCTATTATGTAGGTCCATACGATTAAAAGAATACCCAAGTTTTTGTTCGAAAATTAGTATGCTTATAATTGTCCTCTTTTGACCCCTATAACTCTCTTATTTTTTTGTACACAGAGATGTATATGGCCTCATATCAGTACCATTTTTGTTTTGATGGGACTTTTTGATTGTTTTTTACATTTGTTTTACTGTATGGTATATGAAGTGACCAAAAATGCCCAATTTTGTACTTTGGTATCTTTTTACGTTTACGACATCGACCGCGCAGTTTAACTAACCTTATATTTTAATAGTTTGGACATTTACGCATGAGATTATATTTTTTATGACATTATTTTATTTAAAAAATGAAAAGGGGGGATTCAAACTTATTGGGGGAGAGGCTTGTTCACATGTATTACCTTTTTGTTTTTACATATTTAGCTTTTTTTTTCAGCCCCCATATTGGGCTATACCATGCAATATTTTGATTGCATACACTGTTCAATTCTGAGCTTTGGCTCAGCATTGATCAGTGTTATCAGTGCTATGCTGTTCCAGCTTGCGGAGGCTGGAGACAGCAGAGGATCACCATTCGGACAGTGAGTAGGCAGTTAAGGGCACTCCCACCATCCTCTCAGTTGATCGGTACCTCGTGATTTAATCGCAATTGTCCCGATCAGCTCCACTGAACTGCAGGAATCGTTTTAGTTTAATTTTAGATGCCACGATCAACTATGATCACGGCGTCTAAAGTGTTAATGCCGGGCATTGGCCCAATCGGTATTGCCTGGCATTAACCCTGGGTCCTAGCTGCTGATAATGGGCTAAGAGTGCTTTAAACACCGATAATGGGGCCAGGGTGAACAGGTAGGCCCCTGACCCTTAAATACCAGGATGCAAGGGCATACCCATACACCCTTTGTCCTTAAGGTGTTAATCACTATGCCCAGACTGAGTGCAAAAAATAAATAAATGAATCAACCTCTATCTGGTTCTGGTGCGGACACTCCACAGTGCAGCTCAACACATCCTGCCCAGGTCCAGTGTTTGGCAATTACATTGAGCGGCAATATAACATATTAGGCCTGAGCACCAGGAAGACGTCAGGTCCCATTTTGTCACAAATAAGTACACATTGTACATGTCCCATTGCTGATCAGCCAATCACTGACCGAGGCGGGACATTGCTGCGGCCAGCAATGTGTAGCGCTGCACTGTGGCATGTAAGGCACCAGGTGGAGGATAACATCAGAAGCCAGGACAGCGATACTGAAGGCACTGGGGGAGTGCAGGAGGCATCTTAAAAGTGTATTTTTTTCATGCATTAAGCCCGGGCATAATAATAAAAACAGTTATCCTTTTAACTATATGGGTAACTCATTGAATTATCCCCATGGTATTGTTAGTTAATTTTGATAATTGAGAAAGCATGCATTGTTGTTTTTTTGTTGTTGCTTTTTTTTTAAACATTGAATAATGCTTGTAGAAAACTAACATCATGTGACAGTTTTATAATTTTCATTAATAACAAAATCAGCTGACAATCCAAGTCTGACTAATACATTAATTTGAAATTGAGACACCACTGTACACGAATGAGCAGAATATTCTGTCAGTTGCCATGTCCCCTAGCGAGAACAGAGGATTTCTATCAATTCCTGTGGCCGGACATGCTGATAGTTGGACTGATTTTTATTTCAGAGTAGTTGTGACAATAAGGCAATCCTCTTTTTAACATTCATGAAGTACAGAAGAAGCACCAACCTGTCTGTAACTTATCCTACAGGCTTGTTGACTTCATATAAACATTACACATAAAGTTAAGATCAAAAATAACCATGTGTTCAGAAGAAGAAAATGACAAATCTATAAGGACCCAAAGCTGAATTGCCTCCTATGTATATAGATACTTGGCCAAACTTTTCTAGTTTCTACAGAATTATTAGATATGTATAGATTTAGGTATGGGAGGTATATCCTCCAAACAAAGAAGACGAAAGGGAGAAACAGAAGTTTAAGTTAAATATAACAATGGAAGATACCACTAATATGGTATCTTCTCTAACTAACCCATTATTAAAATGTTTTCTATATATAATGGAAAGTATAAATGCTATGACTCGCTCCTCATAAGTAACACCTTATTTATCTTGGGATTCTAATAGGAAAAAGGAGTTTTTCTGTATTTATTATTCTTCAAAGTCTGATTTATACCAGATAACTTGCAATGTGACTGTGGATTTTTAGTCTTAACCCCTTAAGTACGCAGGACGTAAATGTACGTCCTGGTGAGGTGGTACTTAACGCACCAGGACGTACATTTACGTCCTATGCATAACCGCGGGCATCGGAGCTGATCGCAGCCAGGGACCCGCCGGCAATGGCCGTCGCCCGCGATCTCGCGGGCGTCCGCCATTAACCCCTCAGGTGCCGGGATCAATACAGATCCCGGCATCTGCGGCAGTGCGCGATTTGAATGAATGATCGGATCGCCCGCAGCGCTGCTGCGGGGATCCGATCATTCATAACGTCGCACGGAGGTCCCCTCTCCTGCCTCTGTCCGGCTCCCGGCGTCTCCTGCTCTGGTCTGTGATCGAGCAGACCAGAGCAGAAGATGACCGAAAACACTGATCTGTTCTATGTCCTATACATAGAACAGATCAGTATTAGCAATCATGGTATAATCATGGTGTAAAAAAAAATGTAAAAAAATGTAAAAGTAAAAGTAAAAAAAAAGTGAAAAATCCCCTCCCCCAATAAAAAAGTAAAACGTCCGTTTTTTTTCTATTTTACCCCCAAAAAGCGTAATTTTTTTTTATAGACATATTTGGTATCGCCGCGTGCATAAATGTCCGAACTATTAACATAAAATGTTAATGATCCCGTACGGTGAACGGCGTGAACAAAAAAAAAAAAAAAAGTCCATGTCACGATGCCGGCTGGCAGGAGGTGGATCCTCTGTGCCAGAGAGGGATTGGCGTGGACCGTGCTAGTGGACCGGTTCTAAGTCACTACTGGTGTTCACCAGAGCCCGCCGCAAAGCGGGATGGTCTTGCTGCGGCGGTAGTGACCAGGTCGTATCCACTAGCAACGGCTCAACCTCTCTGACTGCTGAATATAGGCGCGGTACAAGGGAGTAGACAGAAGCAAGGTCGGACGTAGCAGAAGGTCGGGGCAGGCAGCAAGGATCGTAGTCAGGGGCAACGGCAGGAGGTCTGGAACACAGGCTAGGAACACACAAGGGAACGCTTTCACTAGGCACAAGGGCAAGTGAAAACACTAATTGGAACCACTGCGCCAATCAGTGGCGCAGTGGCCCTTTAAATCGCAGAGACCCGGCGCGCGCGCGCCCTAGGGAGCGGGGCCGCGCGCGCCGGGACAGGAACGAGGGAGAGCGAGTCAGGTACGGAAGCCGGGGTGCGCATCGCGAGCGGGCGCCACCCGCATCGCGAATCGCATCCCGGCTGGAGGCGGTATCGCAGCGCACCCGGTCAGTGCATCTGACCGGGGCGCTGCCGTAGCGAAGATGTTGCGAGCGCTCCGGGGAGGAGCGGGGACCCGGAGCGCTCGGCGTAACAGTACCCCCCCCCCCCCCTTGGGTCTCCCCCTCTTCTTAGAGCCTGAGAACCTGAGGACCAGACTTTTATCTAGGATATTGTCCTCAGGTTCCCAGGATCTCTCTTCAGGACCACAGCCCTCCCAGTCCACTAAAAAAAAAGTTTTACCTCTGACCTTTTTGGAGGCCAGTATCTCCTTTACGGTGAAGATATCAGAAGAACCGGAGACAGGAGTAGGAGAAATGAGTTTGGGAGAGAAGCGGTTGATGATGAGTGGTTTAAGAAGAGAAACGTGAAAGGCATTAGGAATACGAAGAGAAGGAGGAAGAAGAAGTTTGTAAGAGACAGGATTAATCTGGCACAAAACTTTGAAAGGACCAAGATAGCGTGGTCCCAATTTGTAGCTGGGAACACGGAAGCGGACATATTTAGCGGAGAGCCATACCTTGTCTCCGGGAGAAAAAATGGGAGGAGCTCTTCTTTTCTTATCAGCAAACTTCTTCATGCGTGATGAAGCCTGTAAGAGAGAATTTTGGGTCTCTTTCCATATGGTGGAAAGATCACGAGTTATTTCATCCACAGCGGGCAAACCAGAGGGCAAGGGAGTAGGGAGGGGGGGGAAGAGGGTGACGGCCGTACACCACGAAAAATGGGGATTTGGAAGAAGATTCAGAGACTCTGAAGTTGTACGAGAATTCGGCCCATGGTAGAAGATCTGCCCAGTCATCCTGGCGGGAGGAAACAAAATGCCGTAAATAATCACCCAGGACCTGGTTAATTCTTTCTACTTGCCCATTGGATTGAGGATGATAAGCAGAAGAAAAGTTTAATTTGATCTTGAGTTGTTTACAGAGAGCCCTCCAGAATTTTGACACGAATTGGACGCCTCTATCCGAGACGATCTGCGTGGGCAACCCGTGAAGACGAAAAATGTGTACAAAAAATTGTTTTGCCAACTGAGGCGCTGAAGGAAGACCAGGAAGAGGAATGAAATGTGCCATCTTGGAAAATCGATCAACGACCACCCAAACAACAGTGTTGCCACGGGATGGGGGTAAGTCTGTAATAAAGTCCATACCAATCAGAGACCAAGGCTGTTCGGGGACAGGCAGAGGATGAAGGAGACCAGCAGGCTTCTGGCGAGGAGTCTTATCCCGGGCACAGACAGTGCAGGCCCGCACAAAATCAGCAACATCCGTCTCCAGAGTCGGCCACCAATAGAAACGAGAGATGAGTTGCACAGATTTCTTGATGCCCGCATGGCCTGCGAGATGGGAGGAGTGACCCCATTTGAGGATTCCGAGGCGTTGGCGTGGAGAGACGAAGGTCTTCCCTGGAGGAGTTTGCCTGATGGAGGCTGGAGAAGTGGAGATCAGGCAGTCAGGAGGAATGATGTGTTGCGGAGAGAGCTCTACTTCCGAGGCATCCGAGGAACGAGAGAGAGCATCGGCCCTAATGTTCTTATCGGCAGGGCGAAAGTGAATTTCAAAATTAAACCGGGCAAAGAACAGAGACCACCTGGCCTGGCGAGGATTGAGCCGTTGGGCAGACTGGAGATAGGAGAGATTCTTGTGATCGGTGTAAATAATAACTGGAAATTTAGATCCCTCCAGCAGATGCCTCCATTCCTCAAGTGCTAATTTAATGGCCAGTAGCTCTCGATCCCCGATGGAGTAGTTCCTCTCCGCCGGAGAGAAGGTCCTAGAAAAAAAACCACAGGTAACAGCATGCCCGGAAGAATTTTTTTGTAGAAGAACCGCTCCAGCTCCTACTGAGGAGGCATCAACCTCCAATAGGAAGGGTTTAGATGGGTCAGGTCTGGAGAGCACGGGAGCAGAAGAAAAGGCAGACTTGAGCCGTTTAAAGGCATCTTCCGCTTGAGGAGGCCATGACTTAGGATTGGCATTCTTTTTGGTTAAAGCCACGATAGGAGCCACAATGGTGGAAAAATGTGGAATAAATTGTCTGTAATAATTGGCGAACCCCAAAAAACGTTGGATAGCACGGAGTCCGGAGGGGCGTGGCCAATCTAAGACGGCAGAGAGTTTGTCTGGATCCATTTGTAGTCCCTGGCCAGAGACCAAGTATCCTAGGAAAGGAAGAGATTGACATTCAAACAGACATTTCTCCATTTTGGCATAAAGTTGATTGTCACGAAGTCTCTGAAGAACCATGCGGACATGCTGGCGGTGTTCTTCTAGGTTGGCAGAAAAAATCAGAATATCGTCCAGATACACAACAACACAGGAATATAAGAGATCACGAAAAATTTCATTAACAAAGTCTTGGAAGACGGCAGGGGCGTTGCACAGGCCAAAGGGCATGACCAGATACTCAAAGTGTCCATCTCTAGTGTTAAATGCCATCTTCCATTCATCCCCCTCCCTGATGCGGATGAGATTATAAGCACCTCTTAAGACCAGTTTGGTAAAGATGTGGACACCTTGGAGGCGATCAAAGAGTTCAGAGATAAGAGGTAGAGGGTAGCGGTTCTTTACCGTGATTTTATTAAGACCACGGTAGTCAATGCAAGGACGTAGGGAGCCATCTTTTTTGGACACAAAGAAAAATCCAGCTCCGGCAGGAGAGGAGGATTTGCGGATAAAGCCCTTTTTTAAATTTTCCTGGATGTACTCAGACATAGCAAGAGTCTCTGGGGCGGACAGAGGATAAATTCTGCCCCGGGGTGGAGTAGTGCCCGGGAGGAGGTCAATAGGACAGTCATAAGGCCTGTGAGGAGGTAGAGTCTCAGCTTGTTTTTTGCAAAACACATCAGCAAAGTCCATATAGGCCTTAGGGAGACCGGTTACAGGGGGAACCACAGGGTCACGGCAGGGAGTACTGGGAACCGGTTTAAGGCAGTCCTTGAAACAAGAGGTACCCCAGCTCTTGATCTCCCCTGTGGACCAATCCAGGGTTGGGGAATGGCGTTGGAGCCACGGTAGTCCAAGGAGAATTTCGGAAGTGCAATTGGGGAGGACCAAGAACTAAATTTTTTCTTGATGAGGTCCGATGCACATTAGAAGGGGCTCCGTGCGGTAACGTATGGTACAGTCCAATCTTTCATTGTTAACACAATTGATGTAGAGGGGTCTGGCGAGACTGGTTACCGGGATGTTGAACCTGTTGATGAGAGAGGCCAAAATAAAGTTTCCTGCAGATCCGGAATCCAAGAAGGCCATAGTAGAGAAGGAGAAGGTAGATGCAGATATCCGCACAGGCACAGTAAGACGTGGAGAAGCAGAGTTGACATCAAGGACTGCCTCACTTTTGTGCGGAGTCTGCGAGCGTCTTTCCAGGCGGGGAGGACGGATAGGACAATCCTTCAGGAAGTGTTCGGTACCGGCACAGTACAGGCAGAGATTCTCCATGCGGCGTCGTGTCCTCTCTTGAGGTGTCAGGCGAGACCGGTCAACTTGCATAGCCTCCACGGCGGGAGGCACAGGAACGGATTGCAGAGGACCAGAGGAGAGAGGAGCCGGGGAGAAAAAACGCCTCGTGCGAACAAAGTCCATATCCTGGCGGAGCTCCTGACGCCTTTTGGAAAAACGCATGTCAATGCGAGTGGCAAGATGAATGAGTTCATGTAGATTAGCAGGAATTTCTCGTGCGGCCAGAACATCTTTAATGTTGCTGGATAGGCCTTTTTTAAAGGTCGCGCAGAGGGCCTCATTATTCCAGGATAGTTCAGAAGCAAGAGTACGGAATTGTATGGCGTACTCGCCAACGGAAGAATTACCCTGGACCAGGTTCAGCAGGACAGTCTCAGCAGAAGAGGCTCGGGCAGGTTCCTCAAAGACACTTCGAATTTCCGAGAAGAAGGAGTGTACAGAGGCAGTGACGGGGTCATTGCGGTCCCAGAGCGGTGTGGCCCATGACAGAGCTTTTTCAGACAGAAGGCTGACTACGAAAGCCACCTTAGACCTTTCAGTAGGAAGCTGGTCCGACATCATCTCCAAGTGCAGGGAACATTGTGAAAGAAAGCCACGGCAAAACTTAGAGTCCCCATCATATTTATCCGGCAAGGATAGTCGTAGGCCTGAAGCGGCCACTCGCTGCGGAGGAGGTGCAGGAGCTGGCGGAGGAGATGATTGCTGAAGCTGTGGTAGTAGCTGCTGTAGCATCACGGTCAGTTGAGACAGCTGGTGGCCTTGTTGCTCTATCTGTTGTGACTGCTGGGCGACCACCGTGGTGAGGTCAGCGACAACTGGCAGAGGTACTTCAGCGGGATCCATGGCCGGATCTACTGTCACGATGCCGGCTGGCAGGAGGTGGATCCTCTGTGCCAGAGAGGGATTGGCGTGGACCGTGCTAGTGGACCGGTTCTAAGTCACTACTGGTGTTCACCAGAGCCCGCCGCAAAGCGGGATGGTCTTGCTGCGGCGGTAGTGACCAGGTCGTATCCACTAGCAACGGCTCAACCTCTCTGACTGCTGAAGATAGGCGCGGTACAAGGGAGTAGACAGAAGCAAGGTCGGACGTAGCAGAAGGTCGGGGCAGGCAGCAAGGATCGTAGTCAGGGGCAACGGCAGGAGGTCTGGAACACAGGCTAGGAACACACAAGGGAACGCTTTCACTAGGCACAAGGGCAACAAGATCCGGCGAGGGAGTGCAGGGCAAGTGAGGTATACATAGGGAGTGTACAGGTGAAAACACTAATTGGAACCACTGCGCCAATCAGTGGCGCAGTGGCCCTTTAAATCGCAGAGACCCGGCGCGTGCGCGCCCTAGGGAGCGGGGCCGCGCGCGCCGGGACAGGAACGAGGGAGAGCGAGTCAGGTACGGAAGCCGGGGTGCGCATCGCGAGCGGGCGCCACCCGCATCGCGAATCGCATCCCGGCTGGAGGCGGTATCGCAGCGCACCCGGTCAGTGGATCTGACCGGGGCGCTGCCGTAGCGAAGATGTTGCGAGCGCTCCGGGGAGGAGCGGGGACCCGGAGCGCTCGGCGTAACAGTCCAAAATTCCTACTTTTGTAATACATTTTATTAAAAAAAAAATTATTAAAAATTTATTAAAAGTTGTTCATATGCAAATGTGGTATAAAAAAAAAGTACAGATCATGGCGCAAAAAATGAGCCCCCAGACCGCCGCATATACGGAAAAATAAAAAAGTTAGAGGTCATCAAAATAAAGGAATTATAAACGTACTAATTTGGTTAAAAAGTTTGTGATTTTTTTTAAGCGCAACAATAATATAAAAGTATGTAAAAATGGGTATCATTTTAATCGTATTGACCCTCAGAATAAAGAACACACGTCATTTTCAAAATTAGCAAAATTGCGTTTTTCGTTTTAATTTCCCCACAAAAATAGTGTTTTTTGGTTGCGCCATACATTTTATGATATAATGAGTGATGTCATTACAAAGGACAACTGGTCGCGCAAAAAACAAGCCCTCATACTAGTCTGTGGATGAAAATATAAAAGAGTTATGATTTTTAGAAGGCGAGGAGGAAAAAATGAAAACGTAAAAATTCAATTGTCTGAGTCCTTAAGGCCAAAATGGGCTGAGTCCTTAAGGGGTTAATAGATGTATTGAAGGTAAAACTGGGTTAAAACACAATTTGACTAAAAGAAAAGTCCCATGCCTAGAAGTACAGAAAAGCTTATCTTGTATCCACAGGATAGGGTATAGGTTTTAGATCACAGGGGGTCCAACTGCTGTGGCCCCTATGATCTCCTATATGGAGCCCTGGCTCTCTCCCTGAGTGACGTGTCAGGTCCCATGACCGAAGCGTGGGTCACCACGCCCCCTTAATATATCTCTATGGGAGAGCCAAAAATAGCAGAACAGCTCTCCTATAGAGATATACACGGAGGGGGCATGGCGGCCCCCGCTTCAGTGGGGGATCGTGACACGCATCTCTGGGGCAGAGCCAGGGCTTCACACAGGAGATCGCAGGGGGCCAAACAGGGATGTGGAATTCCTATTGCCCGACGCCAGGGACATGCAGTTCCGGGCACCGGGGAGGTGAATTTTTCCGGCCCTTAGCCCAGCTTCGGGCAAGCAGGGCCGGACCTGACAAGACTGGTGGCGCTCAGAGGAGTGTATGGAGTGGGCTCCTGACTTTAATACATTTTAACCCCTTAAGGACTCAGCCCATTTTGGCCTTAAGGACTCAGACAATTTAATTTTTACGTTTTCATTTTTTCCTCCTCGCCTTCTAAAAATCATAACTCTTTTATATTTTCATCCACAGACTAGTATGAGGGCTTATTTTTTGCGTGACCAGTTGTCCTTTGTAATGACATCACTCATTATATCATAAAATGTATGGCGCAACCAAAAAACACTATTTTTGTGGGGAAATTAAAACGAAAAACGCAATTTTGCTAATTTTGGAAGGTTTTGTTTTCACGCCGTACAATTTCTGGTAAAAATGACATGTGTTCTTTATTCTGAGGGTCAATACGATTAAAATGATACCCATTATTATATACTTTTATATTATTGTTGCGCTTAAAAAAAATCACAAACTTTTTAACCAAATTAGTACGTTTATAATCCCTTTATTTTGATGACCTATAACTTTTTTATTTTTCAGTATAAGCGGCGGTATGGGGGCTCATTTTATGCGCCATGATCTGTACTTTTTTTTGATACCACATTTGTATATAAAAAACTTTTAATACATTTTTTATAATTTTTTTTTTAATAAAATGTATTAAAAAAGTAGGAATTTTGGACTTTTTAAAATTTTTTTCGTTCACGCCGTTCACCGTACGGGATCATTAACATTTTATTTTAATAGTTCGGACATTTACGCACGCGGCGATACCAAATATGTCTATAAAAAATGTTTTTTACGCTTTTTGGGGGTAAAATAGGAAAAAACGGACGTTTTACTTTTTTATTGGGGGAGGGGATTTTTCACTTTTTTTTTACTTTTACTTTTACATTTTTTTACATTTTTTTTTACACTTGAATAGTCCCCATAGGGGACTATTCATAGCAATACCATGATTGCTAATACTGATCTGTTCTATGTATAGGACATAGAACAGATCAGTATTATCGGTCATCTCCTGCTCTGGTCTGCTCGATCACAGACCAGAGCAGGAGACGCCGGGAGCCGCACGGAGGAAGGTGAGGGGACCTCCGTGCGGCGTTATGAATGATCGGATCCCCGCAGCAGCGCTGCGGGCGATCCGATCGTTCATTTTAATCGCGAACTCCCGCAGATGCCGGGATCTGTATTGATCCCGGCACTTGAGGGGTTAATGGCGGACGCCCGCGAGATCGCGGGCGTCGGCCATTGCCGGCGGGTCCCTGGCTGCGATTAGCAGCCGGGATCAGCCGCGCATGACACGGGCATCGCTCCGATGCCCGCGGTTATGCTTAGGACGTAAATGTACGTCCTGGTGCGTTAAGTACCACCTCACCAGGACGTACATTTACGTCCTGCGTCCTTAAGGGGTTAAAAAGTCACCATATGTGACTGAAAAGTAATGAGGAAAAATGGCAAGTATAATATATAAAGCAATATAATGAGTATGAAGGGAAAGTCCGGGTGATGAAACGTACGTTGGGACGGTGCAGACAAGTGTAGACCATGGGTAAGTGAGGAGGCTTCACATTGTTTGGCAATTCATTTAGGGGGAAAGCTACAGGGATCAAAAAATGGCAATTAAAATTTTTTAATTAGTAAAACATGACGGAAACTATACAAATCTGATATTGCTGTAATCAGGCTGGCCTAAAGCATCAAAATAACATGTTAGCTCAACCACAAGGTAATTGCTGTAGAAAAGAAAACCACCAAATTTGCTAAATTATCTTTTACTATTTCAATTTCACTTCACCAATTATCCATATATTTTATTTTTGGTTCGGAGAATATGTTATTGAAAAATTAAAAGGTATCATTATAGTAGGTAGTTATGGCTATTATAGGGCGAGGAGGAAAAAACGAGAGTGTTAAAGCGAAAATTGGCGGACAAGTGGATCACCATGAGGGACAAGTAGATTTTACTATGTTTTAGTCCCTTGCACAAGTAGTTTTTTTTATTAAATTTCCACACCCCTGCCACAGCAGTCAGACCCCCTGCGATCTAAAACTTATCCCCTATCCTGTGGATAGAGGAAAAGTTTTTCTGTACTTCAAGGTATGGGACCTCTCTTTTAAGTATTTATAATCACAAGGCTTTAACCCATGTCAATGTGGATTCAGTAACAGTGGTACATCATATACAGTGGGGCGAAAAAGTATTCAGTCAGCCACCAATTGTGCAAGTTCTCCCACTTAAAAAGAGAGAGGCCTGTAATTTTAATCATAGGTATAGCTCAACTATGAGACATAATGAGAAAAAAAAATCCATAAAATCACATTGTCTGATTTTTTAAGAATTTATTTGAAAATTATGGTGGAAAATAAGTATTTGGTTACCTACAAACAAGCAATATTTCTGGCTCTCACAGACCTGTAACTTCTTCTTTAAGAGTCTCCTCTGTCCTCCACTCGTTACCTGTATTAATGGCACCTGTTTGAACTTGTTATCAGTATAAAAGACACCTGTCCACAACCTCAAACAGTCACATTCCAAACTCCACTATGGCCAAAACCAAAGAGCTGTCAAAGGACACCAGAAACAAAATTGTGGACCTGCACCAGGCTGGGAAGACTGAATCTGCAATAGGCAAGCAGCTTGGTGTGAAGAAATCAGCTGTGGGAGCAATTATTGGAAAATGGAAGCCATACAAGACCACAAATAATCTCCTTCGATCTGGGGCTCCACACAAGATCTCATCCCATGGTGTCACAAAAAAAAAAAAAAAAACAAGAACCACACTGGGAACCTAGTGAATGACCTGCAGAGAGCTGGGACTAAAGACTAAAGACTACCTTAAGTAACACACTACGCCACCAGGGACTCAAATCCTGCAGTGCCAGACGTGTCCCCCTGCTTAAGCCAGTACATGTCAGGGCCCTTCTGAAGTTTGATACAGAGCATTTGGATGATCCAGAAGAGGATTGGGAGAATGTCATATGGTCAGATGAAACTAAAGTAGAGCTTTGTGGTAAAAACTCAATTCGTCATGTTTGGAGGATAAAGAATGCTGAGGGGCATTCAAAGAACACCATACCTACTGTGAAGCTTGGGGGTGGAAACATCATGCTTTGGGGCTGTTTTTCTGCAAAGGAACCAGGACGAATGATCCATGTAAAGGAAAGAATGGGGCCATGTATCCTGAGATTTTGAGTGAAAACCTCCTTCCATCAGCAAGGGCATTGAAGATGAAACGTGGCTGAGTCTTTCAGCATAGGCAACGAAGGAGTGGCTTCGTAAGAAGCATTTCAAGGTCCTGGAGTGGCCTAGCCAATCTCCAGACCTCAACCCCATAGAAAACCTTTGGAGGGACTTGAAAGTCTGTGTTGCCCAGTGACAGTCCCAAAACATCACTGCTCTAGAGGAGATCTGCATGGAGGAATGGGCCAAAATACCAGCACCAGTGTGTGAAAACCATGTGAAGACATATTGAGATGAACTTTTGTTATTGACTAGGGATGAGCGAATCGAATCTGATGAATCCAAATTCATTAAGAATTTCAGGAAAGATTTAATTCGCAACGAATGCGAATATCGCCGTGATTCGATTCATTAAACTCCATTTAGTGCTGTCCACATTTCAGGGCATCTAAAATGGCAGATCCACATGTGAGGACATGGGGCAAGGAATCCTGGTAAGGTGGGAACAAGAGAAGGTGGGGTGACCCTAAATCACATGCAGCCTATCAGCAGACAGCCACCCCTGTGATGTCACAGCCCTATATAATCGGCAGCCATTTTGTGGCCAGTCACTTCAGCCTTTTATTGCAGAGAGAGAGAGAGGGACAGACAGCAGAGTGTTTCACAAAAAAGCATTTTTACAGCAGCGATTCACCTCCCAGTCACATGAGCGTTCTATTGCAGAGAGGGACAGAAAGCAGTGTGTTGCACAGAAAAGCTTTTTTTTACAGCGGATATTCACCTCAAGCCTAAATCCAGCCTAGAAGCACTGATAGGGAAGGGAGTGAGTCTAAGAGAGAAATTGCAATTTTGGGTGCAGTACACAGTGACTGTGTGCACCAGCACTGGTGTGTACAGCTGGTGTTGTAGACAAAATACTGTTTTAAGTGTACTGGAGCACATTGTCCTCCCCTCATAAGTGTATGCCACATGCGTACATCTAAGTGGTGTACTGTTTTGTTCCTGTTAAAGTCTTAACCTCTTAAGGACCCATGACGTACGCGGGGCCACGGCCGGGACCTGTGGCTAATAGCGCGCGGCATTGATCGCGGTGCCGCGCGCTTTTAACCCTTAAGACACGACGTTCAAAGTTGAACGCCACGTCTAAAGTGAAAGTGAAAGCATGCCAGTTAGCTCAGGGAGCTGTTCGGGATAGCCGCGGCAAAATTGCGGCAGCCCGAACAGCTTACAAGACAGCCGGTGGATCACTACCTGCCTCCTCGTTGTCCGATCGCTGTATAAATTATAAATTTTCGTATAAATTTTCGTATAAATTTTCCTGCATGTAGTTATGATTTTTTCCAGAAGTACGACAAAATCAAACCTATATAAGTAGGGTATCATTTTAATCGTATGGACCTACAGAATAAAGATAAGGTGTCATTTTTACCAAAAAATGTACTACGTAGAAACGGAAGCCCCCAAAATTTACAAAACAGCAGGTTTTTTTTTTTTCAATTTTGTCTCACAATGATTTTTTTTCTGGTTCGCCGTAGATTTTTGGGTAAAATGACTGATTCCATTACAAAGTAGAAAATGTGGTGCAAAAAATAAGCCATCATATGGATTTGTAGGTGCAAAATTGAAAGAGTTATGATATTTTAAAGGCAAGGAGGAAAAAACGAAAATGCAAAAACGGAAAACCCCCGGGTCCTTAAAGGGTTAAGGGCCTAGATACTGTCAAAGGCTAGCCAGAAGTATACAACTGCTGGTGTTCTAGACATATACTGTTTTAAGTGTAAGGGAGCACATTGTCCTCCCCTCATAAGTGCATACCACATATGTACATCTCAGTGGTGTACTATTTTGTTTCTGTTAAAGGGGTACGCCGTTGGAAAACTTTTTTTTTTTAAATCAACTGGTGCCAGAAAGTTAAAAAGATTTGTAAATTACTTCTATTAAAAAATCTTAATCCTTCTAGTACTTATTAGCTGCTGAATACTACAGAGGAAATTCTCTTCTTTTTGGAACACAGTGCTCTCTGCTGACATCATGACCACAGTGCTCTCTGCTGACACCTGCTGTCCATTTTAAGAACTGTCCAGAGTAGAAGAAAATCCCCATAGCAAACACATACTGCTATGGACAGTTCCTAAAAAGGTGAGAGATGTCAGCAGAGAACACTGTGCTCGTGATGTCAGCAGAGAGCTCTGTGTTCCAAAAAGAAAATAATTTCCTCTGTACTATTCAGCAGCTAAAAAGTACTGGAAGGATTAAGATTTTTTAATAGAAGTAATTTACTAATCTGTTTAACTTTCTGGCACCAGTTGATTTAAAAAAAAAAAGTTTTCCACCGGAGTACCCCTTTAAAGTCTTAAGTCCCTAGATACTATGAAAAGCCAGGCAAAAGTATACACCGGCTGGTGTTGTAGATATTAGTGTTTTTTGAAGTTTGTGTTTTTTGTACTTGTATGTTCTGTAATCAGGGCTGTAGCTCTGATGAGGCGAGTGAAGTGATCGCCTCAGGTGCGCTTTTGTAAGAGGGGTCCAGCACCAGGGCCGGCGTTAGGGCGGGGCAACCTAGGCAATTGCCTGGGGCCCCCATCTCCAAAGGGGCCCCGTGTCAGGAGTGGACTTCATCTGTGACGTCACTGTGACAGGGGCCCTTTGGAAGATGGAGTCCGCTCAATGAGGACGAGCTGCGGAGGCAGCATGACACTGTCAGGAGTGCTGACAGTGTCACGCCCGCCTCCGCGTCCGACGGTCCTTATTGATAGCTAGCGGGCGGACGGGCAAGCACAGCAGCAGAGATAGGAGGCAGAGGCAAAAGCCGCTCCTTCTATTCACTGTGCTGTACAGAAACAACAAGAGCAGGGTGCAGACACCCCGCCCGTCTTCTCTCTCCCCTCCCTGTCCCCTGTCAGTTCTTACTTGCTCTGCTGTCTGCCGATGTTCTAGCTCAGCGACAGCCAGAAAGGCCCCTCCTCCAGATTATGACATTCCCTGAGCTGCGTGCGTCCTGCCACCACAGCACAGCACAGACTCAGTGGTGTAAAGCAGACGCAGTGCGGCCTCAGGGAGCGTCAGTCAGCAGAGCAAGGTCAGGCTGGTGGTCCAGCAGTACCAGGAAGCCAGTGGCAGCCAGAGTAAGTTCAGGAACATTACAGGGTAAGTGTTACAGTAAAAAAAAAAAATTACATTACAATACATAGATTAATACATACACACACTATTATCTAGGTGTCCAATCTGTGTTCCTCCAGCTGTTTGCAAAACTACAATTACCAGCATGTCCAAACAGTCCTTGGCTGTCTGGGCATGCTGGGAGTTGTAGTTTTGCAATAGCTGGAGGGCTACAGACTGTAATGATGTAAGGGTGCGTTCACATGCTGGTAGCTAGCAGTTGGTTTCCCACTGTGGGAAATCCGCTGCGAGTTACGCTACCATTCATTTCAACGGGTCTGCCAGCAGTATGCAAATCTGCCACTATTGCGGACTGACCGCAGACCCGTTGAAATGAAAGGTAGTGTAACTCGCAGTAGATTTCCCACAGCAGGAAACCCGCTGCTAGTTACCAGCATGTGAACGCACCCTGATACATTTAATAAAATGTCTTAATTACCCCTGATAGTAGTTCCAGTTCCACATATTAATGGCCTATCGCCAGGATAGGCCATCAATATCTGATTGGTGGGGTGCTGAAACCGATCAGCTGTTTTGCGGAGCTGCCGCCGCTGGTTCTACGCTGTGAACGGGGCCGGAAACAAATGGCCCCATTCACTGTGTAGTGGCCGTGCTGAGTTACTGCAGCTCTGCTCTGTATACAGTGAATGGGAGCAGAGCTGCAGTAATTCAGCACGAGCACTACACAGTGAATGGGGCCATTTGCTTCCAGCCCCGTTCACATCGTAGATCTAGCTGCGGCAGCTCCGCAAAACAGCTGATCAGTTTCAGCATTAAATGCGCCTATATTTTTGGTATAATATTCCAAAATTTGGGGCCCCCTTTTTAGGTTTGCCCAGGGCCACACTTTGTCTAAAACCGGCCCTGTCCAGCACACATTAAACTGAGGCATTGATTCCCACCAGGGTGCCAGGAGTCTCTGGCGGGAAATATGGCACTAACATTTTTAGATTTTTCTGCCCAGGCCTGCGCACCTGTGAGTCACAGGCATGCAGGCCAGGTGGGAGGGAAGTCTGTGTGCAGTGCCGGGACGGGTGATGCTGCATCTCCAATCCTCGTGTATACTCCCTCTCCTGTGGAGCAGCTCTGGACTCTGGATTCTCCCTGGTCCCTCAGCAGAATGATGTGGATGGAGGGAAGGAGCAGGGGCAGCACTTAGCTTCAGGTAGTGCACCCCCACCCTTCTTTCGTTCTTTTACACCTCTCTTTCACCCCTTGCAACCTCTCTGTAACCCCTGGACACCCCTCTGTTATCCCTCTAAACCCCTCTGTCACCCCTGTACACCCCAAGGTTACCCCGTACACCCCTCTGTCACCCCTGTATGCCTCTCTGTCACCCATGTACACTTCTCTACACCCCTGTCCCCATGTTCTCACCTCTGTTACTGTGTGGGGTAATGCAGGAGGCATTGTGTGTGCTTGTGGTGAGGAGGAGGAGGAGGGGGGGGTGGCTGGAGGCATTGGGGGAGAGTTATCAAAACTTGAGCAAAGGAAAAGTTGCCAAGTTGCCCATAGCAACCAAATCAGATTTTTTATTTCATTTTGCAAAGGCCTTGTTAAAAATTAAAGAAGCGAGCTGATTGATTGCTATTCGCAACTGGGCAACTTTTCCTCTGCACAGGTTTTGATAAATCTCGTTGTGGGAAGGCTGGTGGCATTGTGTTTGGAGGAGGCTGGAGTCATATGTAGGGAAAAGGGGAGGATAATGCTGGAAAAGTGCAAAGCCTAATACTAATATGTTTGTGTTTCAGGTTCTGCCCTAGAGTTTTGGCTGTGCAGATTATCATGATGTCCTGTGCCAGATGGGGAAGAAAAAAAAAATAGAATGACTCTGATCAGTGAATATGTCATTTGTGAGTTGCTGCATCAAACCGTGCTGTAATCTACATAAGAAACATATTTAAAAAAATATTCGGTAAGGGTGTCCCACAATTATTATAATTTTTTTTAATGATTTATGAAAAGTGACTTGTAAATTTAATAAATAATCATAATTTAACATTCTAATGGGCTATAGATAAATAAACACTTATTTACATAAATAAAAAGCTACACAGCTGTCTGGATTGGAGTGTGAATGTGGGAGATTGGATAGCTTGGATATGAAGAGTGCTGTAGAAGTTACACTAATGTGAAGAAATTCTTACAAAAACATCATAAGTGCCTAGATACTAGCAATAAAACGTGATCTATGGACAGAGCCATAGGCTTGCATTGAGGGGGCGGAGCTTGACGTCACATGGGGGCAGGGCCGTGATGTCACAATGCTCCTGCCCTTGTGATCGCCAGTAATCAGACCCGGAGCAAACATGCTCCGGGGACTGATTGTAACGGGGTGCTGCGTGCAAGATCACGGGGGGCCCCCAGCGGCGGGACCTCCGCGATCAGGTATCTTATCCCCTATCCTTTGGATAGGGGATAAGATGTCTTAGCGCCATAGTACCCCTTTAATTAAAGTGCTGATTTGACTCTAAGTAAGGTTTGTGTTTATAATGTGAAAGTGTCCAAAGCATTTTATCGTGTGTCATTCGGGCTTCAGTTTTCGAGAACTTTTGTAGTTTGCAGACTTTGTTTAAAGACGTTTTATAATTTATGAAAAGTGACTTGTACATTTTTAAATAATATTTAATATAATTTAAATAAATTATTGCTATACATAAAAGCCAGGTAAGAGGTCCAGAATGGAAGGTAACTCTTGTCATTACATGATGACATTTCCAAAAGAATCTGCATGTCATACTGTATAACAGTATTATTTCACTAACCCAGCACACTCCCTATGTGTGTTACGGCAAGGCAAAGTGTTCTACACCCCTATTTAATAGCGATTTGCCACAAACAAATTCGTATCGAACCAAATTTTTTCCGAAAATTTGACAAATCGGCTGATTCGGATTTTTTAAAAATTCGCTCATCTCAATTATTGACCAAATACTTATTTTGCACCATAATTTGCAAATTAATTCTTTAAAAATCAGACAATGCGATTTTATGGAGAAGAAGTAGAAGTCCAGCGCGGTATATTCAAAGCAGTTTGCACGGTTTATTTATAACATGCATGCAGTACTCAAGAAGGCATGATGGTGATGCGTTTCGGCCGGTGGCACCCAACCTTACTCATACAACGGTAAGACTGCCATGCTCTCCTTATAAAAGGGAGGAGGATGCTCATCAGGGGACTAAGCACCTGTGGATTAACACCTGTATTGCAGGATGAGCACACACCTCTCACCTTACACAGGAGTGTTACAATGTGAAGTAGACAATGAAGACATATAAAAAATACACTGAATTAGAAATACACAAAGAGACATGAAAAAATATAATACACATTGCATTAGAGTTAAGACAGTTGTCCAAAAATGTATGCATACAGTTTAAACAAATAGCAGAGACATACGTACAATAATCGGGTTGCGAAAAAAAAAAATACATCCAGATATTGCAATGTCTAACTCTGTCATTTGAAAGAATAAAAGTAAATATCAATCAAGACTAACCATCTGAAAAAAATTGCAAAATGTATTACACCCGTTGTCCTCTATAACATATATAGTATAATAGGTATTACAATGAATTGAATCAAGAAACATAACAACCGCATATATAAATTGGTTATGTGAATGTGCGTCAAAATAGAAAAAGCAACATAATGCGGTGGGGTGTAAAAAAAGAAAAAAGAAACATGGAATCATGGATGAAGGAAATAGACCTACTTATTATTTTAGTGTTTTAAATATTAATCAGCTTATCTTTATTATTCATTTATTCATTTATTAGTTTTTGTTTGGATAACATAGATATCAATGTTATTTATAGTTATGTTGAATTCTACCCGTATTTATTATTTATTGTTACATGGATATTAGGAGGGCTGGAGGTAAATCAATGCAGTGCAAAAGGGAGGCAACGCCCGAGAAGTGGGGCATGAGCAAGGAGGCGGAAAGGGAGTATTCCCTTGAGTATAAAATAAATGAAATTTATAATTTAATAATTCAAAATGACATCTTGCCTCTTGTTCATGCCCCCGAGGAAAGCGAGTGTCCAATTTGAGAATCCAAAAGACTTCTCTATCTAGCAGCTTCTGTTTGTGATTCCCCCCTCGGGTCGGTGCATTAACCCTCTCTAAACCTTGAAGTTTAAGTGTTGCCATAGTACCGGAATGTTGTTCGGCACAACATCTATGGAGTGTAATCATAGATACATTTCTAGAATTGAAGTGGGCTACATCTGACAGGTGTTTACGCACTCTGACCTTAAGGGGGTTTGTGGTGCACCCAACATACTGGGTTCGACAAGTCACACATGATATTAAATACATTACAAAGGCAGTATTGCAATTCAGGTATTGTTTTATATTAAAGGTTTCACCTGTGGAATACGATGTGAACGGAGTACCATTGGTCATGATTCCACAACAGATACACTTGTTGTGACCGCATTTATAAGAACCGGAACATTAAGCCGGGTAGGCTTATTACCAGTTTTAGATTGAAAAAGGCTTGGTTACAAAGCAGAGTATGCCAACACAATGGGCATGTAACAATGTATAATATTACATATCTCGGAAAAATCTTCGCTATACTGTATGGGAGTAGATTCGGTGATCTCTTGTGTGTCTATCCGGGTGTGAGAGGAAATACGTAAATTTCTATGTTTATTCTTAGCTATTTTTCTAGCTCTCTCAATAGTCCAAGATGGATAACCTCTAGCTGCAAGACGAATAGATATCTGATCTGCTTCATGTTCAAATTGTTAGTCTGTACTACAGTTAAGGCGTGCTCTTATCATTTCACCTATGGGTGGGTGAAAGGAGCAATGGTCCCATCACCTTGTTCACCACTTAGACATAAATCCAAAAAATAAACTTTATCAATAGAGGAGCTGACAGTAAAAGAAAGGTTAGAAGTATTTGTATTAAGATATATGAACAGCAAGTCATCTATATAGCGACCGTACCAGTGTATGTACTTCGCCCCCATAGACGCGCCTGTCATCTGCATATAAAATTCACCGTCAAACATGGAAAAATTATGGGTCAACAAAAAATCAACTGCCCTGACAAATACATTTTGCAGATCACTAGCGTAGTGTGAATAAGTATCTAGAAACCAGGTTAATGCTAGTGCTTCAGACCATGAGGGATAACTGAATACAGAGAGGTCACATCTGACATGATTCAGGAGAAATTACTCTCCCATTTCACTGTATTCAGCATCCCAAGTAAATGTTTGGTGTCTTTTCTATACCCTGGAATTGATGGAATAAGAGGCTGCAACATTGCATCAACCCAAAAACAGAGCCTTTTGTTGAAGGATGTAATGCCAGCTACTATAGGTGTTAATCCACAGGTGCTTGGTCCCCTGACAAGCATCCCCCTCCCCCTTGTATGAGTGAGGCCAGGTGCCATCGGCCGAAACGCATCACATCATGCCTTCTTATGTACTGCATGCATGTTATAAATAAACCGCACAAACTGCTTTGAATATACCGTTCTGGACTCCTAGTTCTTCTCCAGTCATTGTGGTGAGGTCCGCACGTGCCCATGCCGTGGATGGTCTACTCTTGGTGAGCTGACCAACTTTCTCTTGTGCAATGTGATTTTATGGATTATTTTTCTCATTATGTCTCATAGTTGAGGTATACCTATGATGAAAATTACAGGCCTCTCATCTTTTTAAGTGGGAGAACTTGTACAATTGGTGGCTGACTAAATACTTTTTTGCCCCACTGTAGCAGCATATGACTAGATACATCAAGGTGGCATACTTTTTTCTATGGTACCTATAGAATAATGAGGAGGTATTTGTTTCACAAAACTAAGAGAATACATTAGGATTTTTCTGATTCTTGGTTTTCTAAGTAGATTGCAACATTTAAAGCTGAGGAAGTTAAATAAGGCAAGAAACAAATCTCTAAAATGAATTGTGTGTGGTATGTTACTAATTCATTCTTAAAATAGACCTGTTTTACCCATCTTTATCATTCCTTCCTTTAATTTGGCAGGTGCAGCATCATACACCAGCCTTTTTAATTAAGGAGAAGTGTTCCAAGTTTGCTTTTAGTTCCACAACTATTTGCCAGATGGTCATAAATGACTAAGTTTCTTCTTAGCTGTGGCATCAGCCTCCTGTTATTAAGAAACATATGGAACCACCAAGAGAAAATTGGTTTAAACTCTGTGTAGATGACTTCCAGGTCATGACCAGTACTTGTCATCTGTCACCTTTTAATGATCTATTTACCTTTTAAATGGCCGGCCCGATGAGACAATTGGAGGTAAGATTTGCCTTAGTACAGCTTACAGCTGAAAGTGGTGAAGTGGCCAGCCAAAAAATAGTTTTCGGTATGACCATGAACAGCTCCAGATTGTCTAAACCTAAGATGCATATTTAAAAAGTCTTACTTATACATAGAGCCCCTGCAGAGCTATAACTATTACTTTGCTGTCAAATTGCAAGAAAGTAAAAAATAAAAATAAAATGATATGCATACTTTATACAAGGTGCTGGAAACATTCCTCAGAGATTTTGGTCAACAGGACATATTGGAATCACACAGTTGCTACAGGTTTCTCCGGTGCACATCCATGATGTAAATCTCTCATTCCACCATAATGTGCTTTATTGGATTTAGATCTGGTGAACATGCCTGATGCCTAAGGGGGCCCCAAAGCACATCTGCCCCATAACGGACCAGTATTATAATTGGCACATGGGGCCTTGTTGCATCTAGGCACAAAGGCTACAATTTACTCCTTTGCATTGAAGTCTAGTAAACTCATTGACATGTTCAAGAAACCAGTTTTAGATGAAGTGAGCTTTGTGACATGGTGCATTATCCTCCTGAAAGTAACCATCAGAAGATGTGTACACTGTGGTCATAAAGGGGCAGGGGCAGATCCAGAGTCTAGTCTCGGGTGGGGCAAAATCAGAGTATTGTGCGGTGGTCGACCCACCCCCTCCCATAGACTTGCATTGAGGGGGTGTGATGTGACATCATGTCCATGCCACTCTTGACGTCACGCCACACCCCCTCAATGCAAGTCTATGGGAGGGGGCGTGTCGACCCCCACAGCCTGCACCCAGCATTCGGAACAAAATGTTCCGCCTTTAAGTACATAGCACAGTTTCCCCACATTAGGTTGTCAGCATAGTTCCCCCCACATTAAGTTGTCAGCATAGTTCCACCACATTAGGTTGGCAGTATAGTTCCCCCCACATTAGGTTGACAGTATAGTCCCCCCCACATTAGGTTAGAAGTATAGTTCCCCTGCTTTAGGTTGGAAGTATAGTTCCCCCACATTAGGTTGGCAGTATAGCCCCCCCCCCATATTGGGTTGTCAGTATAGTTCCCCCACATTAGGTTGTCAGTATAGTTCCCCCTCATTAGGTTGTCAGTATAGTTACCCCACAGTAGGTTGTCAGCATAGTTCCCCCACATTAGGTTGGCAGCATAGTTCCCCCACATTAGGTTGGCAGTATAGTTCCCCCACATTAGGCTGCCAATATAGTTCCCCCACATTAGGTTGGCAGTATACTTCCCCCACATTAGGTTGGCAGTATAGCCCCCCCCCCCCAAATTGGGTTGTCAGTATAGTTCCCCCACATTAGGTTGTCAGTATAGTTCCCCCTCATTAGGTTGTCACTATAGTTCCCCCACATTAGGTTGTCAGCATAGTTCCCCCACATTAAGTTGTCAACATAGTTCCCCCACATTAGGTTGGCAGTATAGTTCCCCCACATTAGGCTGGCAGTATAGTTCCCCCACATTAGGTTGGCAGTATACTTCCCCCACATTAGGTTGGCAGTATAGTTCCCCCCACATTAGGTTGGCAGTTAACACAGGGCTGCAGAGAGTTAACTGGGGCATCATTGTGTCCCGAAAACATCTTTCAGGACACAGGTATGTCCTTAATACTGTTGGGGGAAATGAATCCTTGGATCTGCCACTGTAAAGGGACAGACATGGTCAGCAAAAATACTCAGGTAGGCTGTCGCATTTCAAAGATGTTCATTTTGTACTAAGGAGCCAAAATGTGCCTGTAAACCCTGAAGAGAGTGGTACATGAAAATCCCAGAACATCAGCTTCAGAGATCAGTTTCAGAAATACTCAGACCAGCCTGTCTATCAGAAACAACCATGCCATGTTCAAAGTCACTTAAATCCCATTTTTTCCCCATTCTGATCTTCAGTTTGAACTTTGGCTAGTTGACTTGACCACATCCACATGCCTAAATGTGTTGAGTTGCATTTTGTTGCTGCAATGTGATTGGCTAATTAGCCATTAATCTTAACAAGTAATTAAACCTGTGTACCTAATAAAGTGGCCAGAGTGTGTGTGTGTGTGTGTGTGTGTGTATGTATATGGATAAATAAAAACATAACACAGGAACAAACAAAATCCTAGACCGTCCAGTCACTGACTAAACAACCCAGCATGCCCTGACTATCAACTGGAGGGCTTTTCCCTGCCAGTGAAAGCACAAGTTTCCTGCAACCTTTTACTCAATTTTCACACACAGCGTTTGCAGCCTCTTGCTGTCTTGTCCACTTCACTGTTGGGGTCACTCACAGCCCTCGCTGTGGGGTCCTCACAAGGACCCCTGCCTCCCCCTTTACAGCCACCTTGCTGTGTTCTGGGGAGAGCCCCACACTATTGTTTCCTTTCCTTATATATCTACACTCCCCACCATTCTGTTGGTCTCATTAATTAGGCACCTGATGAGCATCTCTGCTAGCTCACCTAAGGGAAAAGCACCCTTTCATTGACCTCAAACCTGCCTCAATGCCACATATCCCCCCCCCCCCTGCTCAGACCACCGGGAAGGAGCACTTGACTTCAAAAGACCGTGTCCAACTGCCTTTCCTACTTGATCAAGTTTGTCCAACAGGTTTTGAGGCACTTGGCTTACTTCTTCAGCAGATTTTATATGCACCACTTTAATTGCACACCCTTCTTTCATTCGGACTTTCACCAGCCACCAAGCACAAGACTTTTGGTCACCTTTGACAAATCGCTTGTAGAGGGCTCTGTTCATGTCACGCCTTTGCAATGCCAGGTCCTTCACCTTGGTCTGTGCAGTGCTCTGGACACTAGGTGCGAACAAGGCAGATGCTCCAGGCCTTTGTCTTCTTCTGCCCAAACTTTACTGGTGGCCAACCAAGCCTGTATCACCCATGTGCAGGACTTCTGAGACATTCTCCACAATTTCAGGCTTCCCTTTAATGCACCTGTCCATCTTCTCCTTGAGACGGACTCTTCTACAAATTCTACTTCTGCGGACGTTCTTTCGGTGTTTTCTGGAACTAATCCATCACCTCTCAGGGTTTCTACCACGATCTCGATTTCTATCACAGTGACCTCTTTTTAAGGACTCTGCTTTCTCATTAGGGACACCAACCTTCACAGGCTCATCTGCAGGCTGAGAACTCTTGGCTCCTTTAGGCCTCTCTTCACCCATACCTTCAGATGTGTCACTGATTTTACTTGCAGCTTCTGCAGTTATCTCTGACTTAACTTCTGTCTCAGAGAACTTCTCTGCCTCAGCATTTTCACCATCAAATGTCAATATTTATGCAGCTTCAGAGGACTTCTCATATGGCTTCTTCTCATTGTCTTCAGACTCTTCAGCCTTTGCCTCTTTGGAGTCCCCATCAGTCTGTTTCCCAGACTTTTGTTCCACTGCCATGGCCTTACATACCTGCCCCCTTTTCCCATCAGGACAGGTTCGGTTTTACTTACTTACAGCAGTCTCTTCACTTTTGCTGCTGGACAAATGAGACATTCTCTTGTCCTCTTCTCCACCTTTAGGAGTAATCTCCCTCTTTGCAAGGGTCTTGGCCACTTGGGCTTCAGGGTAGTTCCCGGACAGTCTCTCTGAACTGTCCCTTTACTCACTGCCTGACATCTCTGTTACTTTGCCACGATCTCTCTGCTCACCGGTAGAAACGTCTAGGGCTCCTGGGTCTGCAACAACATCTGGTCCAATGGTTCGACCTTCCTGGTCACGAACCTGGCTCCACATGTACTCTCTTCAGTACTTCTGAATTATCCACAGACATCTCTGTAGCTTCTTTTCCAGTTACCTCTTCCAGATGACCGTGCAATTTCAATCCCCCCTTTGGGCTCATCTTTATTCACAAGGTTCAGCATAGCTTCTTTTTTCTCGTTCTCAGTCACTTCTTCCAGGTGACAGTGCAACTCTAGCCCCACCCTGGGCTCCTCTTCAGCTGGCAGATGGGACCCATGTTCCTGTACCTGATCCGATTCTGGCTTTACTGAAGATTCTGTTTCAGTCAGAGGCACACTTGTCACTTGAGTCTCTGGATTCTCTTGGACTTGACTCGCAGTCTGTTCTTCAGCAAAGCCAGCAGTCTGGCAAACACCTATCTGATATATATCTAGTGACTGCTGACACTCCTCAGCCTCAGCCTCTGTTGAATAACTCTCAACTAGTGTGTGGTGCAAGTCAAGTGTTGTGGGCCTATCAGGTGTACCTGCTCTAGTCGCCCGACAGTCTTCCCATTCACAGTACTTTCTTATGCCACTAGGCACACTATGCATACTCTGCTGTGGGACCCTGAACTCTAACAAAGGAACCATATTTTAGCCTCTTCTGTCAGCTCACACAGGTTTTCTTTTGTCCGGTCTGAGTTGGCAGCAGTACACATTACTTCAGTTAACATAGGCATGCATTTAAAAAAAAAAACATTATCACACTGCATAGGTTCAAAATTTACAGGACAGTTCATCCCACTATGACCCAACTCATGCAAAGTGTGTTTTGTAAAATTTTCTTCCAGTCCTGCATGCAACATTTTCTGTTCACCAGACTTTTTTAGTCCAATCTGCGGAGTGTGAACAGCTCCATCAGTCTTCAAGAGAGGCCCCCCACCCTCACATGATTTCACAACTAGACATTGGTTGGAGTCACCTTGGACAGAGTTCACACACTCAAGTAGTGACACACCACCCACCATTACCTCAGGAACCTTTGTGTGCGATTTCTCTGGCACACTCCCATCATCCCACAACTGCCAAAAATATGCGAAGTCTCTGCCTAGTATAAATCCCATATTAAGCTCTGCACACACCTCCAGCTTATGGCTTACTGTCCCATAACATGTTTCAAAGTCAATTAGAACAGTCTTACCAGGCTCTGGTCAAATCTTCACAAAAGGCATGACTCTTAATACAGCCTGGTGACAGTCCAGTCCACGTACAGTCCACGTACAGCAGGATACCACCCACCATCAACTCACGTGTCCTCATGTCCATCTTTTCTGGCCTCCTGACCAGAGGACAATCAGGTACGAAGACGTCCTCTTCTGAGCTGCAGCCAATTTCATCACGGTGCTCACCATAGCATCCATCTTGGCAACAACCGGTTGCTATCCACGTTGGTTGCTCCTAGCAACAACATTTCAAAATTGACCCATCTTTGCAAAACAAATAATCCCACACGGCTTACTGCTATTGCGCTGCGTAGGTGGCCTGTCCACCTGTCTCCTCACCCGAGAGAGCGCTCACTCGCTTGATGCGATCTCTTGCCCCAAGTAACGCTTTCACCACAGGCTCAGAACTGCTCTTGTACTCCACAGCTGGGCTTGTCCCACTTGCAATATGCACTGTTGGTTGCTCCTTGCAACAACTTCACTGCAATTCGACCGCTGGTTGCTTCTAGAAACATAATGCCCGCATCCTCCACCAATTGTAAAGATTTCACCCTGGGGATAGCTCTGGGATCGTCCTTTACACAGCCACAGCCCTGGCTGTGTGTTCCTCACAAGGACCCCTGCCTCACCCCTTTACAGCCACCTTGCTGTCTTCTGGGGAGAGCCCCACACTATTGTTTCCTCTCTTTATATCTACACGTCCCCCCATTCTGCTGGTCTCATTAATTAGGCACTTGATGAGCATCTCTGCTAGCTCACCTAGGAGAAAGGACTGGGAAAAACACTCTTTCATTGCCCTCAAATCTGCATCAATGCCACTATATATCTACACACACATATATGGTCTGGACTTTGTAAATTTACAAATTCAAAGATGTTGTTATCATTTTACAGAACTGAATTTTAGAAATATATATTACTCGTCTGTGAATACAATGCCATTTTACAGATTTTGTCACTGATTTTCGTGAAAAACTTGATCCTATTCAGTTATTTGAGCTTTGTTATATACTAATATCTCTATATCACTGATAAAGATGTACTTATGGTAATAATAAGATAAGATATGACCATGTGCACACATCTGCTAATAAAATCACACTATATGCTGTAAAAATGTGTAATCAGATATTGAAGACTAAGTATTATAGATACTATAAAACAGGATAGCCTCAATAAATTTAAATAACTCAAACCTGATACTGCATAGATAAATATTGCAAAATGACATCATTTTCTAGACCTGCACACAATTTTACATTTATATTTGAAATAATTCCAACATGTTAAAAGTTATTACCAGTGACAACAATGTGAAAACCTTTGCCTGACCAAAATAGATTTGGCATTTTTGCACATGCATTTCTGTACTACTCTCTAATGCAGGGGTCCTCAAACTTTTTAAACAGGGGGCCAGTTCACGGACTATAGATAATAAAAAAAAATATAGATAAAAATAAAAAAATTATGAACAAATTCCTATGCACACTTATATATCTTATTAGTGGACTACCCCTTTAAGTACACATAGTACACATAGTTCCCCCCACATTAGGTTGGCAGTATAGACCCCCCCCCACATTAGGTTGTAGTTCCCCCACATTAGATTGGCAGTGTAGTTCCTCCCACATTAGGTTGTAGTACCCCCACATTAGGTTGGCAGTATAGTTCCCCCACATTAGGCTGGCAGTATAGTTCCCCCACATTAGGCTGGCAGTATAGTTCCCCCACATTAGGCTGGCAGTATAGTTCCCCCACATTAGGTTGGCAGTATAGTCCCGTCCCCCCCACATTAGGTTGGCAGTATAGTTCCCCCACATTAGGCTGGCAGTATAGTTCCCCCCCCCCCCCCATATTAGGCTTGCAGTATAGTCCCTCCCATATTAGGCTAGCAGTATAGTCCCCCCCACATTAGACTGGCAGTATAGCCCCCCCCACATTAGGTTGGCAGAATAGTCCCCCCACATTAGGTTGGCAGTACTGTTCCCCCCACATTAGGTTTTAGTTCCCCCACATTAGGTTGTATTTCCCCCACATTAGGTTGGCAGTCAGGGACGTGCACACATAGGGGTAAAAGGGGGCTGGAGCCCCTGCCCTTTTCCTAACCTGCCCCTCTAGTGCCCTCACAAAAGGAGCTACAGACTAAGGGTGATAGGTGCAGTAAAAAGGGTCCGTTGCTGGGGAGATTTGTATGTGGTTTAATGGAGGGTGCTGTGCCCTCCCTGCAGGAAGGGGGCGCCACTCACCCTGTCATTATCTGCCATTTCTCTGCTTCTCTCCACACGGAGGAGACAGGAGCAAAAGAGGCAGAGAGAAGCCCCGCCCACAGCATGTCCCGGGCAGAAACGCCAGTCTGTGCAGAGGGGGATGGTGCCTTACTTACTGTAAGTAACTGAAAATATAAGTGAGTGACTGTCAGTGTGTGTGTGTGTGTGTATAGATGTGTGTATATATGTGTGTGTGTATCTCTATGTATGTGCTTGTGCAGAGAGGGATGGCTGGGGCCTTAGTGTGACAGTATGTCAGTGTGAGGTGTATATATGTGTGTTTGTGTGTGTGTGTCTATCTCTATGTATATGCCTATATATGTGAGCAAGTGAATCTATGTGTGTGTATGTATATATGTGTGTGTGTATATGTGTATGTATGTGTGTATATATATGTGCAAGTGAATCTATCTATCTATGTATGTATGTATGTATGTGTGTGTGTGTATATATATATATATATATATATATATATATATATATATATGAGCAAGTGAATCTATGTATATGTGTATGTATGTGTGTGTGTGTGTATATATATATATATATATATATATATATATATATGAGCAAGTTAATCTTTGTATGTGTGTATATATCTGTAAGTGATTGTATGTGTGTACCTGTATGTATGATGTGCTTGTTGGCTATATCTGTTTGTATATATTCCATGTTATATGTGTGTCTGTGTATTTATGTTTCTTAATGTATATTTGTACCTGTATGTTTGTGTCAGTGTCTCTGTGTATGTGTGTATATTACCTATGTTCTGTGTGTGTCTTTATGTTATGTGCTTGTATGTATTGTATGAAGCACATTATTAGGGAATTATTGGAGGAATATAAGCACAGTATATAGGGAATTTATGGAAGCACAGTATATATTTCATTATATTGGAACATTATATTTTTATGTATGCTGGCACTGTGTATAGATCCTTAGGGTGCGTTCACATGTGCCTATTTTTGCTGCAGATCTGCTGGAGATTTTGCTTCCCATTGACAATGGGAAGAGAAATCTGCTAAAGCAAATCTGCAGCAGATCTGCAGCAGAAAATACGCACGTGTGAACGCACGTGGTGGCACAGTATAGTTAAATAATAGTGACACGGTATATAGTTCATTAATGGTGGCACAGTATATAGTTCATTAATGGTGGCACAGTATATAGGGAATTAATAGATGAATGGTGGCACAGTATATATTTCATTAATGGTGGCACAGTATATAGTTCATTAATGGTGGCACAGTATATAGTTCATTAATGGTGGCACAGTATATAGTTCATTAATGGTGGCACAGTATATAGTTCATTAATGGTGGCACAGTATATAGGGAATTAATAGATGAATGGTGGCACAGTATATAGTTCATAAAGGGGGGTACGGTATTTAAAGGCAAACTGGCAGGCTGTTTACTCGCACTAAACCCAATACACTAGGTTACAGTGCATGTATACAAAAATTGGTCTTTCCATTTTCTAGGTATTGCCCCACATTGCTAGTATGCAAAGTCAGTCTTGTGCGCAATGGAGGCGGAGCTTCCCTGCCTCCATCCTGTATGCTGTGCTATGCCTGGCCGGTGTGAGGTGGCTTTTTGAGCCCCCGTAGATCCATGCGTCCGCTCCTCCCCCAGCTCTCCGAACATTTCCGAAGCTAGAACTGGGGGAGGGCAGAGCAAGGAGAGAGAGAAGGTTCACGCCCCCTCCCTCATCTCCCCTCCCTGACCTCGGCTGGACGCAGATCTCTACGGCCATGCCCCCTCCCTGAGGACATACTGCACGGGCTAAAGGGGGATATACTGCACGGGCTAAATGTCCCCCTTTAGCCCGTGCAGTATGTCCCCCTTTAGCCAGTACAGTATGTCCCCCTTTAGCCCGTGCAGTATGTCCCCCTTTAGCCAGTACAGTATGTCCCCCTTTAGCCCGTGCAGTATGTCCCCCTTTAGCCAGTACAGTATGCTCGGGGAGATGAGGGAGAGGACCTGCCATTGAGATCTATGTCCTCAGGGAGGGGGCGTGGCCGTAGAGATCTGCGTCCAGCCGAGCTCAGGGAGATGAGGGAGGGGGCGTGGACCTTCTCTCTCCTTTTGCTCTGCCCTCCCCCAGTTCTGGCTTCGGAAATGTTCGGAGAGCTGAGGGAGGAGCGCACGCATGGATCTACGGGGGCGCAAAAAACCACCTCACACCGTCTTTGTATATTTGTAATTCTTTTTTTTGCCGACTTGTATATTGTAGCATGTAAGCATATATTAGTGTGGTGTCCATCTCTTCAGTGTAAGAACCAGGGCTGTGTGGAGATTCCTGCATAAGGTGGGTGATGGGTGATTGGTGCTGGGTGATTGGGGGATTGGGGATGGGGGGATTGGGGATGGGTGATGGGTGATTGGTGCTGGGTGATTGGTGCTGGGTGATGGGGGGATTGGGGATGGGTGATGGGTGCTGGGGGATTGGGGATGGGATAGAGCTCAGACCGGTGCATATAGGGGGAGATTTATTAAAACCTTTGCAGAGGAAAAGCCTTCTGCAAAACCATCTGATTGGTTGCTATGGGCGACTGCACCGCTCTTTCTCTGCACAGGTTTTGTATAATTCTCCTCTATAATACAGTATATTATAGGGCAGCTGTCACATGTTTTCTGTAAATAAGACTGACAGCACAGCCAAAGTGTATATACACATGGCAGACCTTCATAGAAACTGTTCTTGACTCGATTTTACAAAAACACCAACTTTTATGGGGGATAGGAATGTTGAGGAGGCCTGGCGGGAGTCCTCTGTATCCCTGGGCCGCAGCACATCTGCCCATTAAGTCTGGCAGACGTTTTTTAAATTATGAGAAGTGCCCTCTTTTTTACTTGAGCCCCTGCCCTTCAAAATGTCTGTGCACGTCCCTGATGGCAGTATAGTTCCCCCACATTAGGTTGTAGTTCCCCCACATTAGGTTGGCAGTATAGTTCCCCCAGATTAGGTTGTAGTTCCCCCACATTTAGTTGGCAGTATAGTTCCCCCACATTAGGTTGGCAGTATAGATCCCCCCACATTAGGTTGGCAGTATAGTTCCCCCCATATTAGGTTGTAGTTCTCCCCCACATTAGGTTGGCAGTACAGTTCCCCGCACATTAGGTTTTAGTTCCCCCACATTAGGTTGTAGTTCCCCCACATTAGGTTGGCAGTATAGTTCACCTACATTAGGTTGTAGTTCCCCCACATTAGGTTGGCAGTATAGTTCCCCCACATTAGGTTGTAGTTCCCCCACATTTAGTTGGCCATATAGTTCCCCCATATTAGGTTGTAGTTCCCCCACATTAGGGTTGGCAGTATAGTTCCCCCACATTAGGTTGTAGCTCTGCCACATTTAGTTGGCAGTATAGTTCCCCCACATTAGGTTGTAGTTCTCCCCACATTAGGTGCAGTATAGTTCCCCCACATTAGGTGCAGTTTATTCCCGAACATTAGGTTGGCAGTATAGTTCCCCCCACATTATGTTGTAGTTCCCCCACATTAGGTTGGCAGTATAGTTCCCCCACATTAGGTTGGCAGTATAGTTCCCCCACATTAGGTTGGCAGTATAGTTCCCCTACATTAGGTTGTGGTTCCCCCACATTAGTGTTGGCAGTATATTTCCCCCACATTAGGTTGTAGTTCCACCACATTTATTTGGCAGTATAGTTCCCCCATATTAGGTTGTAGTTCCCCCACATTTAGTTGGCAGTATAGTTCCCCCACATAAGGTTGGCAGTATAGTTCCCCCACATTAGGTTGGCAGTATAGATCCCCCCACATTAGGTTGGCAGTATAGTACCCCCATATTAGGTTGTAGTTCCCCCCCCCACATTAGGTTGGCAGTACAGTTCCCCCCACATTAGGTTTTAGTTCCCCCACATTAGGTTGTAGTTCCCCCACATTAGGTTGGCAGTATAGTTCCCCAACATTAGGTTGTAGTTCCCCCACATTAGGTTGGCAGTATAGTTCCCCTACATTAGGTTGTAGTTCCCCCACATTAGGTTGGCACTATAGTTCCCCCACATTAAGTTGGCAGTATAGATCTCCCCACATTAAGTTGGCAGTATAGTTCCCCCACATTAGGTTGTAGTTCCCCCCACATTAGGTTGGCAGTACAGTTCCCCCCACATTAGGTTTTAGTTCCCCCACATTAGGTTGTAGTTCCCCCACATTAGGTCAGCAGTATAGTTCCCCTACATTAGGTTGTAGTTCCCCCACATTAGGTTGGCAGTATAGTTCCCCCTCATTAGGTTGTAGTTCCCCCACATTTAGTTGGCAGTATAGTTCCCCCACATTAGGTTGGCAGTATAGTTCCCCCACATTAGGTTGGCAGTATAGATCCCCCACTTTAGGTTGTGGTTCCCCCACATTAGTGTTGGCAGTATATTTCCCCCACATTAGGTTGTAGTTCCACCACATTTATTTGGCAGTATAGTTCCCCCATATTAGGTTGTAGTTCCCCCACATTTAGTTGGCAGTATAGTTCCCCCACATAAGGTTGGCAGTATAGTTCCCCCACATTAGGTTGGCAGTATAGATCCCCCCACATTAGGTTGGCAGTATAGTACCCCCATATTAGGTTGTAGTTCCCCCCCCCACATTAGGTTGGCAGTACAGTTCCCCCCCACATTAGGTTTTAGTTCCCCCCACATTAGGTTGTAGTTCCCCCACATTAGGTTGGCAGTATAGTTCCCCTACATTAGGTTGTAGTTCCCCCACATTAGGTTGGCAGTATAGTTCCCCTACATTAGGTTGTAGTTCCCCCACATTAGGTTGGCACTATAGTTCCCCCACATTAAGTTGGCAGTATAGATCTCCCCACATTAGGTTGGCAGTATAGTTCCCCCATATTAGGTTGTAGTTCCCCCCCCCCACATTAGGTTGGCAGTACAGTTCCCCCCACATTAGGTTTTAGTTCCCCCACATTAGGTTGTAGTTCCCCCACATTAGGTCAGCAGTATAGTTCCCCTACATTAGGTTGTAGTTCCCCCACATTAGGTTGGCAGTATAGTTCCCCCACATTAGGTTGTAGTTCCCCCACATTAGGTTGGCAGTATCGTTCCCCCACATTAGGTTGGCAGTATAGTTCCCCCACATTAGGTTGGCAGTATAGATCCCCCACATTAGGTTGTGGTTCCCCCACATTAGTGTTGGCAGTATATTTCCCCCACATTAGGTTGTAGTTCCACCACATTTATTTGGCAGTATAGTTCCCCCATATTAGGTTGTAGTTCCCCCACATTTAGTTGGCAGTATAGTTCCCCCACATAAGGTTGGCAGTATAGTTCCCCCACATTAGGTTGGCAGTATAGATCCCCCCACATTAGGTTGGCAGTATAGTACCCCCATATTAGGTTGTAGTTCCCCCCCCCACATTAGGTTGGCAGTACAGTTCCCCCCACATTAGGTTTTAGTTCCCCCACATTAGGTTGTAGTTCCCCCACATTAGGTTGGCAGTATAGTTCCCCTACATTAGGTTGTAGTTCCCCCACATTAGGTTGGCAGTATAGTTCCCCTACATTAGGTTGTAGTTCCCCCACATTAGGTTGGCACTATAGTTCCCCCACATTAAGTTGGCAGTATAGATCTCCCCACATTAGGTTGGCAGTATAGTTCCCCCATATTAGGTTGTAGTTCCCCCCCCCCCCACATTAGGTTGGCAGTACAGTTCCCCCCACATTAGGTTTTAGTTCCCCCACATTAGGTTGTAGTTCCCCCACATTAGGTCAGCAGTATAGTTCCCCTACATTAGGTTGTAGTTCCCCCACATTAGGTTGGCAGTATAGTTCCCCCACATTAGGTTGTAGTTCCCCCACATTTAGTTGGCAGTATAGTTCCCCCACATTAGATTGTAGTTCCCCCCACATTAGGTGCAGTATAGTTGGGGACATTAGGTGCAGTATATTTCCCCAACATTAGGTTGGCAGTATAGTTCCCCCCACATTATATTGTAGTTCCCCCACATTAGGTTGGCAGTATAGTTCCCTCATATTAGGTTGTAGTTCCCCCACATTTAGTTGGCAGTATAGTTCCCCCACATTAGGTTGGCAGTATAGTTCCCCCACATTAGGTTGGCAGTATAGTTCCCCCACATTAGGTTGGCAGTATAGATCCCCCACATTAGGTTGTGGTTCACCCACATTAGTGTTGGCAGTATATTTCCCCCACATTAGGTTGTAGTTCCGCCACATTTATTTGGCAGTATAGTTCCCCCATATTAGGCTGTAGTTCCCCCACATTTAGTTGGCAGTATAGTTCCCCCACATTAGGTTGGCAGTATAGTTCCCCCACATTAGGTTGGCAGTATAGATCCCCCCACATTAGGTTGTGGTTCCCCCACATTAGTGTTGGCAGTATATTTCCCCCACATTAGGTTTTAGTTCCCCCACATTTATTTGGCAGTATAGTTCCCCCACATTAGGTGCAGTATAGTTCTTCCACATTAGGTGCAGTATAGTTCCCCGACATTAGGTTTGCAGTACAGTTCCCCCACATTAGGTTGTAGTTCCCCCACATTAGGTAGGCAGTATAGTTCCCCCCACATTAGGTTGTAGTTCCCCCACATTATGTGCACTATTGTTCCCCACATTAGGTTCAGTATAGTTCCCCACATTATGTGCAGTATAGTTCCCCACATTAGGTGCAATATAGTCCCCCACATTAGGTTGGCAGTATAGTTCCCCCACATTAGGTGCAATATATTCCCCCACATTAGGCTGGCAGTATAGTCCCCCCACATTTGGTGCAATATAGTCCCCCACATTAGGCTGGCAGTATGTTCCCCCACATTAGGTGCAATATAGTCCCCCACATTAGGCTGGCAGTATGTTCCCCCACATCAGGTGCAATATAGTCCCCCACATTACGTTGGCAGTATAGTTCCCCCCACATTAGATTCAATATAGTCCCCCACATTAGGCTGGCAGTATAGTTCCCTCACATTAGGTGCAATATAGTCCTCCACATTAGGCTGGCAGTATAGTTCCCCCACATTAGGTGCAATATAGTCCCCCACATTAGGCTGGCAGTATAGTCCCCCCACATAAGGTGCAGCATAGTCCCCCCCCACATTAGGCTGGCAGTGTGTTCCCCCATATTAGGTGCAATATAGTCCCCCACATTACGTTGGCAGTATAGTTCCCCCCCACATAAGGTGCAATATAGTTGATGCGGGGGACATTAGGCTGGCAGTATGTTCCCCCACATTAGGCTTCATATAGTCCCCCACATTAGGCTGGCAGTATGTTCCCCCACATTAGGTGCAATATAGTCGCCCACATTAGGCTGGCAGTATGTTCCCCCACATTAGGCTGGCAGTATTTTCCCCCACATTAGGCTGGCAGTATAGTCCCCCAAATTACATTGGCAGTATGTTCCCCCACAGGCATACAGCCTCTAGCCATACAGTATGGCTGGAGGCTGTATGCCTGTGTACTGCCCCACTTCAGTGTTCCAACCACCGGACAGGACCGGAGGATCGGTGGTCAGAACACTGAAGCTGACGCGCCGCTGGTAAACACTTATCAACTGCCAGCGTGCGTCCTTCTTGCTCCTTCTCCGCTCCTACGCGCTCCGTGGCCATGGATGCACCCATGGGACGTCAGTGATGTCGCTGCGTGCGCTTGCTCCCTGTGGTCCCCTTGTTTTTAAAGTAAACGCGGGGCCACAGGGACTTAACAGAGGCATCTTTCGGAACACAGGGATGTCCCGAGGCAAAAACACCCGGCTGGCCGGGTAAATGCGCTCCGCGGGCCGTAGTTTGAGGACCCCTGCTCTAATGTTAGGAATTGTTGGTGCTATAAGGAATATTACATGCATTGGCTTTTGATAACCAACTAACCTCCTGGTTTCGGACATAGAGGGAAAACAGAATAAAAATATCGAACAATTAGGTGAGTTGTGTTTTTCTATAGTTTTGCATTATTTAGATTAATATCATTAGAATATTACTGCTTTCATATAAAAGTGCCACTGTGGGTATTATCTTGGTTTAGTTTCTGCAGAGAATTCATGGATGAATATTGCATTAAAGAATGTTATTCACTGTTGTACCATAAAAGTCTGACTTCTGGGGTCCAACCCCTGGGACTCCCATAAATCCTGAAAATGGGAGCACATGATGCCAATTCTGAACTATCACTCTTTAAAGGAAGAGTCCAGCAGACTTGTCAGAGACTTGGTATAGTACTGTAAACTGCACTTTATCTATGCTTGACACTGCTGCAGCACCTGTAGTATACAGTAATAACTCCCATGCCACAGCATTGTTTTTGATGCTTTTATGTTAGTGTTGCTCACGAATATTCGCAATTCGAATTAAAAGCGGTTAAAATTCGCTATTATGAATATTCGTCTTTTTTTCAAACTGTTTTAAAAACTGAGCACATTGTAGGGAGGGATCTCCTTCGACTGATAAATGCAATGCTTGTATCATTTCATTAAAGACCCAGGGATGAGACTGTGAGGCGAAAGGTTTATGCTTGCGAATATTCGCATTGCGAATTGTTACGCCGAGCGCTCCGGGTCCCCGCTCCTCCCCGGAGCGCTCGCTACACTCTCCCCGCTGCAGCGCTCCGGTCAGATCCACTGACCCGGGGCGCTGCGATTCCGCTTCCAGCCGGGATGCGATTCGCGATGCGGGTAGCGCCCGCTCGCGATGCGCACCCCGGCTCCCGTACCTGACTCGCTCTCCCTCGGTCCTGTCCCGGCGCGCGCGGCCCCGCTCCCTAGGGCGCGCGCGCGCCGGGTCTTTGCGATTTAAAGGGCCACTGCGCCGCTGATTGGCGCAGTGATTCCAATTAGTGTCTTCACCTGTGCACTTCCCTATATCACCTCACTTCCCCTGCACTTCCTTGCCGGATCTTGTTGCCATTGTGCCAGTGAAAGCGTTTCCTGTGTGTTCCTAGCCTGTGTTCCAGACCTCCTGCCGTTGCCCCTGACTACGATCCTTGCTGCCTGCCCCGACCTTCTGCTACGTCCGACCTTGCTTCTGTCTACTCCCTTGTACCGCGCCTATCTTCAGCAGCCTGAGAGGTGAGCCGTTGCTAGTGGATACGACCTGGTCACTACCGCCGCAGCAAGACCATCCCGCTTTGCGGCGGGCTCTGGTGAAAACCAGTAGTGACTTAGAACCGGTCCACTAGCACGGTCCACGCCAATCCCTCTCTGGCACAGAGGATCCACTACCTGCCAGCCGGCATCGTGACAGTAGATCCGGCCATGGATCCCGCTGAAGTTCCTCTGCAAGTTGTCGCTGACCTCACCACGGTGGTCGCCCAGCAGTCACAACAGATAGCGCAACAAGGCCAACAGCTGTCTCAACTGACCGTTATGCTACAGCAGTTACTACCACAGCTTCAGCAGTCATCTCCTCCGCCAGCTCCTGCACCTCCTCCGCAGCGAGTGGCCGCTCCTGGTCTACGCCTATCCTTGCCGGATAAATTTGATGGGGACTCTAAGTTTTGCCGTGGCTTTCTTTCCCAATGTTCCCTGCATCTGGAGATGATGTCGGACCTGTTTCCCACTGAAAGGTCTAAGGTGGCTTTCGTAGTCAGCCTTCTGTCTGGAAAAGCCCTGTCTTGGGCCACACCGCTCTGGGACCGCAATGACCCCGTCACTGCCTCCGTACACTCCTTCTTCTCGGAAATCCGAAGTGTCTTTGAGGAACCTGCCCGAGCCTCTTCTGCTGAGACTGCCCTGTTGAACCTGGTCCAGGGTAATTCTTCCGTTGGCGAGTATGCCGTACAATTCCGTACTCTTGCTTCAGAATTATCCTGGAACAATGAGGCCCTCTGCGCGACCTTTAAAAAAGGCCTATCCAGCAACATTAAAGATGTTCTGGCCGCACGAGAAATGCCTGCTAATCTTCATGAACTTATTCACCTAGCCACTCGCATTGACATGCGTTTTTCCGAAAGGCGTCAGGAGCTCCGCCAAGATATGGACTCTGTTCGCACGAGGCGTTTCTTCTCCTCGGCTCCTCTCTCCTCTGGTCCCCTGCAATCTGTTCCTGTGCCTCCCGCCGTGGAGGCTATGCAGGTCGACCGGTCTCGCCTGACACCTCAAGAGAGGACACGACGCCGCATGGAGAACCTCTGCCTGTACTGTGCTAGTACCGAACACTTCCTGAGGGATTGTCCTATCCGTCCTCCCCGCCTGGAAAGACGTACGCTGACTCCGCACAAAGGTGAGACAATCCTTGATGTCTACTCTGCTTCTCCACGTCTTACTGTGCCTGTGCGGATGTCTGCCTCTGCCTTCTCCTTCTCTACTGTGGCCTTCTTGGACTCTGGATCTGCAGGAAATTTTATTTTGGCCTCTCTCGTCAACAGGTTCAACATCCCAGTGACCAGTCTCGCCAGACCCCTTTACATCAATTGTGTAAACAATGAAAGATTGGACTGTACCATACGTTTCCGCACGGAGCCCCTTCTAATGAGCATCGGATCTCATCACGAGAGGATTGAACTTTTGGTCCTCCCCAATTGCACCTCGGAAATTCTCCTTGGACTTCCCTGGCTTCAACTTCATTCCCCAACCCTGGATTGGTCCACTGGGGAGATCAAGAGTTGGGGGCCCTCTTGTTCCAAGGACTGTCTAAAACCGGTTCCCAGTAACCCTTGCCGTGACTCTGTGGTTCCTCCAGTAACCGGTCTCCCTAAGGCCTATATGGACTTCGCGGATGTTTTCTGCAAAAAACAAGCGGAGACTCTACCTCCTCACAGGCCTTATGATTGTCCTATCGACCTCCTCCCGGGCACTACTCCACCCCGGGGCAGAATTTATCCTCTCTCTGCCCCAGAGACTCTTGCCATGTCTGAATACGTCCAGGAAAATTTAAAAAAGGGCTTTATCCGTAAATCCTCCTCTCCTGCCGGAGCCGGATTTTTCTTTGTGTCCAAAAAAGATGGCTCCCTACGTCCTTGCATTGACTACCGCGGTCTTAATAAAATCACGGTTAAGAACCGCTACCCCCTACCCCTCATCTCTGAACTCTTTGATCGCCTCCAAGGTGCCCACATCTTTACTAAATTGGACTTAAGAGGCGCCTATAACCTCATCCGCATCAGAGAGGGGGATGAGTGGAAAACAGCATTTAACACCAGAGATGGACACTTTGAGTATCTGGTCATGCCCTTTGGCCTGTGCAACGCCCCTGCTGTCTTCCAAGACTTTGTTAATGAAATTTTTCGTGATCTGTTATACTCCTGTGTTGTTGTATATCTGGATGATATCCTAATTTTTTCGGCCAATCTAGAAGAACACCGCCAGCATGTCCGTATGGTTCTTCAGAGACTTCGTGACAATCAACTCTATGCTAAAATTGAGAAATGTCTGTTTGAATGCCAATCTCTTCCTTTTCTAGGATATTTGGTCTCTGGCCAGGGACTACAAATGGATCCAGACAAACTCTCTGCCGTCTTAGATTGGCCACGCCCCTCCGGACTCCGTGCTATCCAACGCTTTTTGGGGTTCGCCAATTATTACAGGCAATTTATTCCACATTTTTCTACCCTTGTGGCTCCTATCGTGGCTTTAACCAAAAAAAATGCCGATCCCAAGTCCTGGCCTCCTCAAGCGGAAGACGCCTTTAAACGACTCAAGTCTGCCTTTTCTTCGGCTCCCGTGCTCTCCAGACCTGACCCTTCCAAACCCTTCCTACTGGAGGTTGATGCCTCCTCAGTGGGAGCTGGAGCTGTTCTTCTACAGAAAAATTCTTCCGGGCATGCCGTCACTTGTGGTTTTTTTTCTAGGACCTTCTCTCCGGCGGAGAGGAACTACTCCATCGGGGATCGAGAGCTTCTAGCCATTAAATTAGCACTTGAGGAATGGAGGCATCTGCTGGAGGGATCAAGATTTCCAGTTATTATTTACACCGACCACAAGAACCTCTCCTACCTCCAGTCTGCCCAACGGCTGAATCCTCGCCAGGCCCGGTGGTCTCTGTTCTTTGCCCGGTTTAATTTTGAGATTCACTTTCGTCCTGCCGATAAGAACATTAGGGCCGATGCTCTCTCTCGTTCCTCGGATGCCTCAGAAGTTGAACTCTCTCCGCAACACATCATTCCACCTGACTGCCTGATCTCCACTTCTCCTGCCTTCATCAGGCAAACTCCTCCAGGAAAGACCTTTGTTTCTCCACGCCAACGCCTCGGAATCCTCAAATGGGGTCACTCCTCCCATCTCGCAGGTCATGTGGGCATCAAGAAATCTCTGCAACTCATCTCCCGCTTCTATTGGTGGCCGACTCTGGAGACGGATGTTGTGGACTTTGTGCGAGCCTGCACTATCTGTGCCCGGGATAAGACTCCTCGCCAGAAGCCCGCTGGTTTTCTTCATCCCCTGCCTGTCCCCGAACAGCCTTGGTCTCTGATTGGTATGGATTTTATTACTGATTTACCCCCTTCCCGTGGCAACACTGTTATTTGGGTGGTCGTTGATCGATTCTCCAAAATGGCACATTTCATCCCTCTTCCTGGTCTTCCTTCAGCGCCTCAGTTGGCTAAACAATTTTTTGTACACATTTTTCGTCTTCACGGGTTGCCTACGCAGATCGTCTCGGATAGAGGTGTCCAATTCGTGTCTAAATTCTGGAGGGCTCTCTGTAAACAACTCAAGATTAAATTAAATTTTTCTTCTGCATATCATCCCCAGTCCAATGGACAAGTAGAAAGAATTAACCAGGTCTTGGGTGATTATTTGCGACATTTTGTTTCCTCCCGCCAGGATGACTGGGCAGATCTCCTTCCATGGGCCGAATTCTCGTATAACTTCAGAGTCTCTGAATCTTCCTCCAAATCCCCATTTTTCGTGGTGTACGGCCGTCACCCTCTTCCCCCCCTCCCTACCCCCTTGCCCTCTGGTCTACCCGCTGTGGATGAAATTTCTCGTGACCTTTCCATCATATGGAGAGAGACCCAAAATTCTCTCTTACAGGCTTCATCACGCATGAAGAAGTTCGCAGATAAGAAAAGAAGAGCTCCTCCCGTTTTTTCCCCTGGAGACAAGGTATGGCTCTCCGCTAAATATGTCCGCTTCCGTGTCCCTAGCTACAAGTTGGGACCACGCTATCTTGGTCCTTTCAAAGTTTTGTGTCAAATTAATCCTGTCTCTTACAAACTTCTTCTTCCTCCTTCTCTTCGTATCCCTAATGCCTTTCACGTCTCTCTTCTTAAACCACTCATCCTCAACCGTTTTTCTCCCAAATCTGTTCCTCCCACTCCTGTTTCCGGCTCCTCGGACATCTTCTCTGTCAAAGAGATCTTAGCCTCTAAAAAGGTCAGAGGGAAAACTTTTTTTTTAGTGGACTGGGAGGGTTGTGGTCCTGAAGAGAGATCCTGGGAACCTGAGGACAACATCCTAGACAAAAGTCTGCTCCTCAGGTTCTCAGGCTCTAAGAAGAGGGGGAGACCCAAGGGGGGGGGTACTGTTACGCCGAGCGCTCCGGGTCCCCGCTCCTCCCCGGAGCGCTCGCTACACTCTCCCCGCTGCAGCGCTCCGGTCAGATCCACTGACCCGGGGCGCTGCGATTCCGCTTCCAGCCGGGATGCGATTCGCGATGCGGGTAGCGCCCGCTCGCGATGCGCACCCCGGCTCCCGTACCTGACTCGCTCTCCCTCGGTCCTGTCCCGGCGCGCGCGGCCCCGCTCCCTAGGGCGCGCGCGCGCCGGGTCTTTGCGATTTAAAGGGCCACTGCGCCGCTGATTGGCGCAGTGATTCCAATTAGTGTCTTCACCTGTGCACTTCCCTATATCACCTCACTTCCCCTGCACTTCCTTGCCGGATCTTGTTGCCATTGTGCCAGTGAAAGCGTTTCCTGTGTGTTCCTAGCCTGTGTTCCAGACCTCCTGCCGTTGCCCCTGACTACGATCCTTGCTGCCTGCCCCGACCTTCTGCTACGTCCGACCTTGCTTCTGTCTACTCCCTTGTACCGCGCCTATCTTCAGCAGCCTGAGAGGTGAGCCGTTGCTAGTGGATACGACCTGGTCACTACCGCCGCAGCAAGACCATCCCGCTTTGCGGCGGGCTCTGGTGAAAACCAGTAGTGACTTAGAACCGGTCCACTAGCACGGTCCACGCCAATCCCTCTCTGGCACAGAGGATCCACTACCTGCCAGCCGGCATCGTGACACGAATATTCGCAATACAAATATTCTCAATGCGAATATTCGTGGAAATTCTGCCCTACTTATGCCTGTGAGCCAATGAGAGTTCTGCAAGCACAGTTGTCAGAGCTTAGCAATGCCCCTTGCATGATCTTATAGCGCGCATGCGCAGACGAGTGAAATTTCGCTATTAATTTCACTTTCGCAATAGTGAAATTTTGCAATTCAAAAAAACAGCACGAATATAACGAATATTCGAATTTCATGAATATGGGACGAATATTTGTCCTCATATTCGCGAAATATTGCGAATTCGAATATGGCATATGCCGCTCATCACTATTTTATATAATGGAGCATTCTTTTTTGAGCTGCACCCAAATTGCATCTCACTTTTTTTTTGTCTGGCAGGGGCTTTTCTCTCATGCATGCTTGCTTAAAGGGGTAATTTATTAACATCATTTTTTTTTCTAAATATGTTTAAGATGATATTTTAGATTTAAATTACTCATAATGTAAATACAGCGCTCATAATTTGTCAGGGTTCTATAATGTACTCCTGTGGATTTCCTAGATTTCACTATGGGCCTATAGTAAAAATCCATACCTACAATATGTGCAACATATTATACTACTGTAAATATAGTAAAATGAGCTTAGTAACTGGACATGTTTTTAGATCAGAAAATTTTATATTAAACATATTTATTTTTAATTTTCAGTAATGTTTTTCTCATTTTCCAAATTACTATCTATATTTCAAACCCTAAGGCTAAGTTTCTACTTGTTTTTTGGGGGGAAAACGCCAAGAAAAATGCAAATTCTGCCGCATGGCGTTTTTTCTGCCAAAAAATGCTGCGGCCAGATGTTAGCTGTAAATCAATGAGAAATCGCAAAATTCTTTTTCCACTTGCCGTTTTTCCGTTTGGCGTTTTTTTTTTTTTTTTTTATCCTTTTGGCGTTTTTTAACTCTTTATTGGTGTTTTTAAGCTCCTTGGCGGTTTTCCAAAATCGCAGCATGTTGAGCCACTGGCGTATTTTTCCCTGAAATCGTGGCATTTTTCTCCCATAAAAATCTATGGGAGTAAAAAAAACACCAAGAAAAACGCCATGTGGGTTTTAACTTTGGTGTTTTTTCAGGCGGTTTTGATTCTCTTTTGGACTTAAGCAATCCAAAAAAGTGATGGAGATACCTTTTTTTAATAAAATTTCGTAGGGTAACATTAAAAAAAAATTATAAAAAAGATACAGTAGTGATGGAAAAAATTGTATTTAACGAAATATATCTTTTTTATAACAATTTTTTTTTATACATTTTGAAACAGGGATCAATTTATGTGGGCGGGCAGAGCACTAAAAATATAGCCGACAATAATAAAAATAGTGTTTGTGCATTTTTCACTTTTTATTCTTTATTTTTAAGGTGGTACTACTATTCCCAGCATGGAACACACACTGTTCCATGATGGAAGTAGTAGTACCTGTACTAATTGACAGATCACCCGTGTTCCATTGCGATCCTCCTGTATAAAATAAAGATGCGGCCGGATACTCTTCTAAGGTCCCCTGCATTGCCGTATATATACACCTATTCATATTTCCCACAGGGAGCTGTGATTGGCCAGATGGTTCCAGGCAATCACAACTCTCTGTGGGAAATATTAATAGGTGTATATGTACGTTAGTGCAGGGGACCATAGAAGAGGGGCCAGCCGCATCTATACATTATACAGGAGGATCACAGCGGGTGTCAGGACTGAGGCCCGGGGCAATATGTCTTTTAGTACAGGTACTACCACTCCCATCATGGAACAGTCTGTTCTATGCTGGGAGTAGTAGTACTACCTAAAAAAAATTAGAAAAAAGAGAGAAAAAAGTGAAACACACACACACTTTATTAAAAATGTATTAAAATTTTGATAAAAAAATATACATTTTGTTATCATCACAGATAGGATTACAATGTTTAGATGACATACAATCCATCATTTACAATAGCTGATGGTAGGGATGTCCCGATACCATTTTTATAAGATCGAGTGTGAGTACCGATACTTTTATTCAAGTACTCACTGATGACAATTACCAATACCTATTATAACAATATTAACCCTGTACTGCAACAGTAAAGGATTAACATACACAGTGACATCACATTACTGGATTCATATGCACAGTGACATCACTGTCCTGGGTTAATATTGCACAGTGACATCACTGTACAGGGTTAATATGCACAGTGATGTCAAAGTCAGACAGTACAGGGTTAAGCACACAGTACACTATAGCTCACAATACAGGGTTGTGTTTGCACAGTATAGCATGGTGGGGATGATCATGGCCCACGTTGTCCATGGCAGGCCAAGGCAGGTTAAGCATTATCAGTCTGTGTATGTTTTTGCAGCCTGCGGTTGGCACCTCCGCTGCTGCATGGAGGTGGGGGGTGTTGGGAAGGCACAGGCAACAGGCTGTGTGCCTGTGCTGCTCCTTAACTGTTTATGGACCAACCGTGGACTGGACACACCTCAAGCAGCAGGCAGCCAGCCACAGACTTGATGAGGGCCGGTGATCCTTCTTTCTCCCCTGAGCCCCGGGGCATAGGAGTCTGTACGGCGGCATGCTCCCAGCCCCAGGATCTGCTTTCTTAAAGAGGCATAGAGGGGCTCAGAGTGGCCGTGACTCTTCCATTATATGTATAAAAGTACAGCTCACAGGCCATGCCTAGAAAACTCTCCCACAAAAATCTTCTCCAGAATATAGGTTTCTATGATCCATATGACTGCTGGGAAGCGTATGTCAAAATGCTGTTAACAGAACAGAGCAGAAGCTCAGGCAATATTGCTGCTTTAATAATAATGTATAGAAAAATAAATTAAATAAAAAATAGGAGTAAGTAAAGTAAGTAAAAACAAAATAAAAAACATGTTTCAGTATCTGGCTTAAATCAGTAAAACATATAGGTGATACATCCCCTTTACTAGAGCTTAGCAAAAAATGTATTCTGCCTTTTTGGAATCCTATAGTAAACATAGAATAGTAATGGAATCTACATTGTTCTTACAGGTAACATTGTGAACAGCAGTACTAGTTTTAAGTCAAATACCTAAATTGTTACATGTTTATATATTTAAGCATTTGATATTTTCCTATACAAAAGGTTGGTACAGTAAAAAGAGTGCTTAGTCTGTAGGAAAATAGATGTAATTGGATTAGTAGATTGCCATAAACTACTGGGTCACAGATAAGCTTGCCATAAACCTGAGATAGTAGTAGACATTGATTTATTTAAGTAGGAAAAGGAAATATAGAGTTTGGGTTAATTATTGATTTGTTTTGTAAAATACAGTATATGACAAAGACAATATTCTGTACTTTGATAGGTTACATATTAGTTTTTTATTGTACTATTTAAAAAATAGTTAACCTATCATACAGTATAGTCTGATGTAATACCTAGGTAAACAACCATAAGCATAAAGTAGGACTATTTTTTTCATTATCTGGACCAAATTAACCCCTTAAGGACTCAGGGTTTTTCCGTTTTTGCACTTTCGTTTTTTCCTCCTTACCTTTTAAAAATCATAACCCTTTCAATTTTCCACCTAAAAATCCATATTATGGCTTATTTTTTGCGTCGCCAATTCTACTTTGCAGTGACATTAGTCATTTTACCCAAAAATGCACGGCGAAACGGAAAAAAAAAATCATTGTGCGACAAAATCGAAAAAAACCCGCCATTTTGTAACTTTTGGGGGCTTCCGTTTCTACGCAGTGCATATTTCGGTAAAAATTACACCTTATTATTATTCTGTAGGTCCATACGGTTAAAATGATACCCTACTTATATAGGTTTGATTTTTTCACACTTCTGGAAAAAATCATAACTACATGCAGGAAAATTTATACGTTTAAAAATGTCATCTTCTGACCCCTATAACTTTTTTATTTTTCCACGTACGGGGCGGTATGAGGACTCTTTTTTTGCGCCGTGATCTGAAGTTTTTATCGGTATGATTTTTGTTTTGATCAGACTTTTTGATCACTTTTTATTCATTTTTTAATGTTATAAAAAGTTACCAAAATACGCTTTTTTGGACTTTGGAATTTTTTTGCGCGTACGCCATTGACCGTACGGCTTAATTAATTATATATTTTTATAGTTCGGACATTTACGCACGCGGCGATACCAAATATGTTTATTTATTTTTTTTTTTACACTGTTTTATTTTTTTTATGGGAAAAGGGGGGTGATTCAAACTTTTATTAGGGAAGGGGTTAAATGACCTTTATTAACACTTTTTTTTACTTTTTTTTTGCAGTGTTATAGGTCCCATAGGGACCTATAACACTGCACACACTGATCTCTCATCCTGATCACAGGCGTGTATTAACACGCCTGTGATCAGCATTATCGGCGCTTGACTGCTCCTGCCTGGATCTCAGGCACGGAGCAGTCATTCGTCGATCGGACACCGAGGAGGCAGGTAAGAGCCCTCCCGGTGTCCGATCAGCTGTTCGGGACGCCGCGATTTCACCGCAGCGGTCCCAAACAGCCCGACTGAGCAGCCGGGATACTTTCAGTTTCACTTTAGAAGCGGCGGTCAGCTTTGACCGCCGCTTCTAAAGGGTTAATACCGCACATCGCCGCGATCGGCGATGTGTGGTATTAGCCGCGGGTCCCGGCCGTTGATTAGCGCCGGGACCGACGCGATATGATGCGGGATCGCGCCGCGATCCCGCTTCATATCGCGGTAGCCGAAATATACGTCCTGCATCGTTAAGGGGTTAAATTGGCACTATCAATAAAATTTTTTTTTTTGCTATAGCACTCCTTATGGTAAATAAAAAATATTTGTAATGTACTTTGTTGTAAAAAAAAAATGAAGTTTTCTATGTTATATTTGTGTTTAAAGAAGCTGCCATTAGGTGTCTCCCTACTTGTCCAGAGCAAATTTCCCCCCAAAGGATGTCATGCTTGCTGGGTAACTCCCCTTCCCAGTCTGTGAATCTGACTACGACTGAGCAGAAAATACAGAGCAATATCAAGATAAAAAAAGGAAAACAATTATCAAAATAAAGGTAGGGGGTGGTCTATCATGATGGGGGCAGTGAACTGGGAGGATTCTAAAATTTAACAAGATCATGAGAGGTACTCTTTAACAACAACAAAAAAAATCTAAAAAAGATAAAAGTGATACATTCCCTTCAACTAGAGATTTTCAAAAATGTAATTCAGCCTTTTTGGAATCATATAGTAAACTAAGTATAGATATGGAATCCACATTGTTCTCTTTCAGGTAATGTAGTGAACAGCAGTACTTCTTTTAGGTTAAGTACTTTCTAGCTTATTGTTATTGTCAGTGCCCGAACCAAAGGATGGTGCTAACCAAACCTCTTTATTTCTCTCTTCTTGCATTGGGTATACAACCAAATTCAACACTAGTGTTGCTCGCGAATATTCGCAATACAAATTTTATTCGCGAATATCGCACATTCGCGAATTCGCGAATATTCGCGAATATAGTACTATATATTCGTAATTACGAATATTCTTTTTTTTTTTTTTTTTTTTCACAGTACACATAACAGTGATCATCTCTCTCTGCTTCCAGCTTGTGTAGTGTAAAGAAGGCTCTAATACTACTGTGTGAGACTGGTGTGCGAATTTTCGTATATGCGAAAATTTACATATACTAATTTTCGCATATGCGAATTTATTTAGTACGGGTTTTATATATGCAAATGTTCGCATATGTTAATTTTCGCACATGCGAATATTTTCATATGCGAAAATAAACCGCGAATATTCGCGAATATATGACGAATATTCGTCCATATATTCGCGAATATTCGCGAATTCGAATATGGCCTATGCCGCTCAACACTATTCAACACTAGGACTCATTCAGTCGTACATATTTGTCTCAGTAGAGTGTTTTTTTCTTCTCTCTATTTTCCACAGGAGAAGGAAATGCAAGACACCTCTGGCAGCAAAAAATCTACTGAAGAAAGAAAGAATAATAATTTTAAAATCTAACATAACCAATCCCTTGTCACAGGGGATAGCCAGCTAATACCGTCATTTTGAATAGGAGTCCAAAATGACAGCCATAATTCATTATATGGAAAAATAAGATGTGCACCTTGTTTTGCAAAATATAAGCCCCATTCCGCTCTGACAAATTAGCCAGAAGTCATTTATTTTTGCTGTGGTTTTGCTTACGTGCAACATATTCATCATAGTATCACAGGGGTTGTTGATAAATTTGTCGCACATGAGCATAAAACTCTAAATCCCTTCAGAACACTGTTTTTTATGATTTCTCCTCTCTTCTGCGACTCTTTTAACATGCTTTGCAAAGGTAGTTTTGTAAGCCAGGTCTGGGCTGGTGTAGATCTGCTGTGTTTTGGAGAAGTCTGTGACTTTTTGTTTGACATTTGCACTTGAATCCGTTATCACTTTACCCTTTTGCGCCAAATATAAGCAAAAAAAAAAAAAAAAAAAAGCTCTAAAGACAATGAGAAACGTCCCCCATTGTCCTTAGAAAACTAGGAGAAAATAAAATAAAAAGCAGAGAAATGAAACCTGTCATGGTGGGAAGAGGATAGAGGTTGAACTTGAACTTTTCAAACCTACTTGGGGAGATTTATTATTGTTGTCTTTGGAAAGTGAATTTTGAAGTAAATTATTTTTTTTGCTTTTGTTTTGCTTATGTGCGACACAGTTATCATACTATTGGGTGCACATAAGCAAAAATCAATAACTCACTTCAGATCACCCTCTTACCTCCTTTCCGCTGGGAATTTTCTGCACAAAAGTGTCCTCTGAAGGCATATTTGTCAGCCAAGTCTGACCTGGCTTTGACTTGCAACATTTTGTTACGACTTTTTATGCTTACATGCATCTTTCGCACTTCATAAATTTGCAACCACCGCAAAGTGAAAACTGAAAGTTACTGATTGCTACTTATGCATACCCACAAAAGTGGCAAAAAAAATCATAGGCACATGTGTAACATTTTGTGCGTAAGCAAAAAAAAACCTCTAAGGTTAAGTTTCCACTTGGATTTTTTTTCTGGCAGTTTTTGGATATCTGCCACTGCAGCTTTTGAGCCAAAGTCAGAAGTGGATCCATAAGGGAGGAGAAGTGTAAGTCCTTCCTTTATATGTCCTATTCCTTTTGAATACACTTCTGGCTTTGGCTCAAAAACTGCAGTGGCAGCTTTCCAAAAACTGCCAGAGAAAAAAACTAGTGGAAACTTAGCCTAAATGCAGTAAAAAAAAAATCTCCCCCCACTATGTTGTACGAGAAGTTCTATGTGTTAAATCATATGTTTCTATGTATGTAGGACATCATTGTAAGGCCATATAATACAATGTAATTGTAACCCTATGGATGACCATGTGAACTGCCTACATACAGAAGAGCTAAGACCTCTATAACAAAGACTTGTTTTTGTTGGCTGTCCATAGTAATGTGCTTCTGTTTCAAGATGGTGTCTAAAATTAGATAATAGCCTGGAGCGGTCACTGCTAAATTTAACCTCATAAAAGACGCATTCCTTCCTGGGTCCCCAATTAACAAGAGTCAGATTAGAAACTTTCTATTTTTAGTAATAACCCAATATAAGTGTAAACTAAATGAAAACTTGGAGTGGAAATCTGGTGTGCTTCAACAAGTAACTAGTGTCAAGTAAGCGCACAAGGCATAGTACTGCTTCTGGGAAATGGGTAAAGAAAACAAATAGCTCCTGATAAGATCTGATAGGTCGATATCCTTGGATCTAATATGTGAGCCAAAAGCATCGGATGCACACCACTGTAATATAATTCAGTTTTAAGGGTACATAAGCCCTCTATTCAGGCCACATATAGAGGTTTATTTTCAAATAAACTCAACCAAAAAATAAATACCATATCCTATAGGAGACTGTAGTATCGAGGTATTTTTTCAAAAAAATCAATGTATCTAATAGAGAGTATTTCTGTGCATATGGCCCCCAGTAGAACCTGTTTGGCAGCACATAGAGTGGCTTTTTACTAGGCAAGTGTTTTCTAACCAATATGCCTCCAGCTGTTGCAAAACTACAACTTCCAGCATGCCCGAACAGCCAAAAAATGCCATATCCTATAGGGTGTTGTAGTACTGAGGTATTATTTCCAATAATCAATGTATCTAGTAGAGATTATCTCTGTATATATATTGTACAGTAGAACCTGTTTGGCAGCACATAAAGTGGCTTTGTCCGAGCATGCTGGGAGTTGTAGTTTTGCAACAGTTGGAGGCACACTGGTTCGGACACACTTTACCACAAAGCTTTTCTGCACAGGGCTGGTGCAAGGATTTTTGCCACCCGAGGCAAAAGCTAATATTGCAACTCCCATGACCCCATCCATTGTGACACACCCCACCTTACTACTTGGGTGTCACACTGTAACAAACCCCCTCCCCATGTAATGACCTTACTACTAGGGTGAAACACTGTACCAACCCCTCTCCACGTGAAATCTCCATAATCTTAGGGTGACACACTGTAACAAACCTCCTCCTCATGTAATCTTCATACTGCTGGCTGTGATTGGGTGGTTTAGATGCTGGCTGGCTAAGTTTCTTGCGGTGGGCATCAGAGCAGCACCCCCCTCGAGAGGGCACCCTAGGCAGCTGCCTATTTTGCCTATAGGCAGAGCCAGCCCTGTTCCTGCACTGCCATACTGGCCATCTGAAACCACAGCGCAGAACTAGAAAAATGGTTTTTCTATGGTATTGCCATCTCCACCATTGTAGACATGTCTCTTTTCTTTATGTGACACAATGTTTACTATTTACTATTTACTACTTGTGTTACTCTTTTGATATATATCATGATAAACATGCGATCAGTTCCTAATACTAAGGAATGATGTTGGTATCTGTTTACAAGATATGCAGTTCAGGTGGTGATTTTGGCTTACAAAATAATATATAATAATGTGTAATAAGTAACATATTTGGTTTAGGGATCATGATGGGACCATCTTCACTGATTCTATCTATTAAAATAATGATAAAATAAGTAAGAATAGTATTATAGTTTGGATTTTTGGTGATTTTGTATGAGGGATTCTGGGGGTATTTATGAATCATTTTTCCCTTGTTCTGGTGCAGCTTTTTTTTTTTACTTTTCCTGTGACTTTCCATTTACCTGTGTTTTGGATTGTTGCTGTGGTAGACATGTTTTTGGTATATTTTTTTGCAGTGGTCAGGGATTTATGAAACTCCAACTATTTTAACTCTTCAAGGACATAGGACCAGGATGGCGGACGGCGGTCCCCTCACCTGACCCGACTGCCCCCAGCATCTTCTTCTCTGGTCTGACATCGAGCAGACCAGAGAAACAGATCGCCAATAATACTGATCAGTGCTATGTCTATACATGGCACTGTTCTGTATATGCAATCTAATGATTGCTTTAAATAGCCCCCTATGGGGACATAAAAAGTGTAAAAGAAAAAGAAGGAAAAAAAAGTTTAAATAATGTGAAAAAGCCCCTGCCCCAAAGAAAATGTAAATTGCCCCTTTTCCCATTTTGCCCCCAAAAAGCATGAAAAAACTATTTTTAAACATATTTGATATTGTCGCAAGCATAAATGTCCGAACTATCAAAACATAATGTTAATGATCCTGTACAGTTGTCAGGATCCGGACTGGTATGCAGGGAGGACATGGGTGGTGGATCCTCTGTGTCAGTGAGGTGATGGCGTCGGCCGTACCAGGGGAACGGAATGTAAGGGGTTACTGGTTTTCACCAGAGCCCGCCACAAAGCAGGATGGACTTGCAGCAGCAGGTAACCCCCAGGTCGTTCCACCCGATAACGACTCAACCTCACTGACAGCTGAGACAGGCGTGGTACACAAGGACAAGGGAAGAGCAAGGTCGGACGTAGCAGAAGGTCTGGGCAGGCTGCAACGGTTCGTAGTCAGGGGCAACGGCAAGGGTCTGGGTACACAGGCAATGGAACACACAGAAACGCTTTCACAGGGCACTAGGCAAAAAGATCCGGCAAGGACAGGAAGGGGAAGGGGGTTTATATAGTGTAGGGAGTGCTTGGGACTAATTGGGCCAGGCACCAATTAAGCAGCGGGACCCGGAGCGCTCGGTGTGACAACAGTGAACGGCTTAAACGTAAAAGAAAAATCCAAAATTGTTGTGCTTTGTTCACATCACATTCCAAAATAAAATTTTAAATGAGATTAAATATTCAGATATACTGTATGCAAAAGTAGTACAGAAAAAGATAAAATACAGATCACAGAGCAGAAATACAGACCCGTATATGAAAAAATAAGATATAGAAGTTATAGATATGAGAAGTTATAGGTGGTTAAAATAGGGCAATTTTAAACATACTTTTATTGTGAAAAAAGTTTTTGTTAAAAGCAGTAACATAGTTCATAAGTAGAGATGAGCGAATCGAAGTTGACGAACCCGAATTCGTTACAAATTTCATGAAAAATTTGATTCTCAACGAATGCGAATATCGCCGCGATTAGTTCGCGTGAATCGCTTCATTAAACTTCATTTTACAGTGCTCCAGGCTATTGGAGACCTAAAATGGCGGATCCACATGTGAGTACATGGGGCAGGGGATTATGGGAGGCCGGGAAACAGCGGTGGGAATGAAGGTAGGCTGGATGACCCTGAATCACATGTGAGATGCAGCCTATCAGCATTCACTGACCCCTGTGATGTCACAGCCCTATATAATCGGCGGCCATCTTCCCTCTCTTCTCTCAGAGATAGAGAGGACGGGACTACGTGTGTCTGACTAGCTTATACCACAGCGTTACACTGCAACTGCTAGTCACATCAGCATTAGGGAAAGGCAGCAGTGCAGAGTGCTTTGCTGTTACACTGAGAAGGATCATTGATAGCTAATTCACGTTATTGAGCATTGCAGCAGAGAGGGGCAGATAGCTGTCAGCTGCCTCATACAGATCTCCAAGCTGCCTGAACTTTCTGAAGCATCTTATTTCCTCAATTTTCAGCCCAATTGAGTTTATTTGCTCCACAAATCTTTTGCTGCTCAGAATTGTGTGACAGAGTGCAATTTAGGGTTTAATCCCTGGATTTTTTTTTATTGTGGTGCTGGACTGTTGGGTCCTGCTGCTGTTCACAAATACGTTATTTTTCAGCGGACTGTAGTGCATTTGTCTGCACTCATACGTGCATAACACATGCCTACATCAAAGCAGTCTACTATTCTGCATCTGTAACAAGTCTAGATACAGGGAAAGTTCTGACTCATGGCAAAAGTAATCACCTGCTGGTGTTTTTAAAAAATACTTCTTTTTTTCTGCATATAGTTGGCCATATTACTGCCCTCATCAGTGCATACCGCATAGGTACATCCAAGTATTGTACCATTTAGTACCTGTTAATCTGTCAAGGTGCTCCATACCGTCAAAGTCCAAACAATAGTATTCACCGGCTGGTGTTTTTAAAAAATGCTGAGTTTTTCTGCCTATAGTTGCGCATATTACTGCCCTCATCAGTGCATACCACATAGGTACATCCAAGTATTGTACCATTTAGTATCTGTTAAGCTGTCAAGGTGCTCCATACGGTCAAATTCCAAACAATAGTATTCACTGGCTGGTGTTTTACAAAAATACTGAGTTTTTTCTGTGCATAGTTGCGCATATTACTGCCCTCATCAGTGCATACCGCATTGGTACATCCAAGAATTGTACCATTTAGTACCTGTTAATCTGTCAAGGTGCTGCATACCATCAAAGTCCAAACAATAGTATTCACCGGCTGGTGTTTTTAAAAAATACAGAGTTTTTTCTGCCTATAGTTGAGCATATTACTGCCCTCATCAGTGCATACCGCATATGTACATCCAAGTAGTGTACCATCTTGTACCTGTTAATCTGTAAAGGGCCTACATACTGTGAAAGGACAGCCGTAAGTAATCACCTGCTGCTGTTCTAGACAAATACTGTTTAAAGAGTAGTGTAGCATGTTGTAATACCCTCATAAACAGACTAAGTATGTCAGGCAGACAAGTGCCAGGATGTGCACAGAGGAGTGGCAGAGGCCTAAATACTTCAGGCAGAGTTGGCAGCAGACTTGGGGCGAGTGGCAGCAGGAGTCGCAGCGAGAGGCCTGAGCTCCCGTTATCAGCCAGTGGTCGTGTCTCGACCAGCAGCCCATCTGCCGTCGTCGATTGGTTAACACGCTCATCCACATCATCACAAGTCACTGATCACCTGACACCCCCAGTCAACAGTCGGTGGGTTCCTCAGACACAACCCTCAGTTGGCATGGCCCGGGAGCAGTCCCTGTCCTCCCATTGCCTTTGTCCTATGCTGTTCCCTCTCCTAGAGAAGTATCTTATGCTGTGGGTTCAGCTCCAATATTTACTGAGGACGATTTACTGAGGACGATCTAATAGAGGACAGTCAGCAGCTACTGGACAGCCAAGAAGGGGAGGAGACATGTGCCGCTTGCTCCGCTAGGCGGCCAAGTAGTGATGTGGAGAGTGACGTGGGAGGCGGTGTTGCAAGTGTTCAGGGTCCTGAAGCAGACACTGTTGGGGAACCTGAGGAGGACATCAGTGACGTGCACACAACTGTTGATGATGATGAAGCCGAACGCAATTGGGAGCTGGGTGCAGAAGGGGCTTCATCATCATCAGGAGAAAAGAGTTGCAGGTTGCCCTTGAGGCAGCAAGGCGGTAGCACGGTTGGCAGTCAGCGTGGTGGCAGGAGTGGAAATTCAGGAGCCAAACGTGCCCGGGGGAGACCACCTGCTTCGCGGCAGCCTACCTTTCTGGGAGGTAGTGGAACAGGGGTTCCTGGAGACGGCGCCAGTAGCAGTCAATTAGTGCGGACTGCAGCTGGGAAAATCAGCTACTCGGCGGTGTGGAAGTTTTTCATAAGGCATCCGGAGGAGGTTCACGCAGCCACATGCAAGATCTGTTGGCAGAAGGTGAAGCGTGGGCAGGGTCCCAATGTCGGCACCACGGCCCTGCGTCCACACATGCTTCGCCACCATAAAGCGGCCTGGGAGAACCGTGGCTCCGATGTAGTGGTCCAGCCTTATGCATGACCCAGTGGCCATCCATTCCCTCTTTCATCCAGCCAAGGCTCCACCACCTCAGACGAAGGGAGCTGTGTGTCAAACCCTCCTTCTGTTGCTCCTGCACAGTGGTCTCCAAACTGTGACCCTCCAGATGTTGCAAAACTACAACTCCCAGCATGCCCAGACAGCCTTTGTCTGTCTGGGAATGCTGGGAGTTGTAGTTTTGCAGCTTTTAGAAGGCCACAGTGAAGATCACTTATCGCGATCTTCACTGCAGCCTTCTCAGCCACACTTTCCGGCCACCGCTCCTCCTGCTCGCGCCGCTGCTCCGGGATGCCGCCTCCGCCGCCTCCTCCGGTCCGGGTAAGCCGGGCCATGCTCCCCCTCTCCGCCCGTGTTCCCCCCCGTGTTCCCCCCGCTCTGTACCGACTTCGATCGGTGCGCAGAGCGGGGGGAAATGAACTGTAACCCCACGCCCCCCTCCTTATTTTCCGGGAGATCAGCAGGCATCCCGGTCCGTTCACTGCCTGGCGAGCGGCAGTGATCGGAAATGCCGAGGGCGTATGGATACGCCCTCCGTCCTTAAGTGACAGGACGCGAGGGCGTATGCATACGCCCTTCGTCCCCAAGGAGTTAATTTTTGGAAGTTTAGCAGTAGCTAAATACATGCTTAATGCAAATGTCAACATTGATCTTTAAATGTAAGGGGTTATGAAACCCTCTTGGGTACTGCGAATGCCTGCTCCTGACTCATCCTGTGTCTTTCAGGAACTACTTGCCTCACTGACGCTTCTGGCCTTGGGCCTTTAATTTTTGGAAGTTTAGCAGTAGCTAATACGTGCTTAATACAAATTTCAAGAATGATCTTTAAATTCTCGGCGCTCTGCCAGGGTCGCCGAGGACCTCACTAAACCATCCAATCGGTAGTAGAGACATGCGGTGTGTACAAAGGGCAGGGACTTAATGAACCTGAGCTTATGACCCGCACTTAGTTGTTATTCTTCTTTCCTGGCAAATAATTGCAATCCCTGATCCCTATCACGAACGGGGTTCAGCGAGTTACCCGCACCTGTCGGTGAAAGATAGACACACGCTGGTATGTTCAGTGTTTTGCGTGTGCAGCCCCGGACATCTGAGGGCATAACACACCAATTATTGCTCGATCTCGCGATTGATCATGCAATGTAAGGGGTTATTGAAGCCTCTTGGGTACTGCTGATGCCTACTCCTGACTGCTCCTGTGTCTTTCAGGAACGACTTGACTTCATGATGCTTCTGGGCTTGGGCCTTTAGTTTTAGTATTTTTGAAATACATACATGCTTAATTTAAATTTCAACATTTATGGTGCAATGTATGGGGTTATTAAACACTCTTGGGTAGTGTTTTTTTCAAATTTTCTGATAATTATCACAGTAATAAACTTGAATTTTCCAGAATAATAACCATTACACCATTGAACGCTTGTTGCGTGTGATTTTTTAAGTAAAATTTTCCAAAAAAATGCGGAAAGGGAGGAACTCTGCTTCTTTATTTCATAAAAAATTATTTTATAGAAGAATGTCTTTTGGTGGTCCACCGTCCTGCATTATAGAGTCTTCTGAACTCTTGGATATGTGCTTGTTCTTAAACAAAGGTACAAATACCAAAAATGGTCGGTCAGGGCTATGGAGACGTTGCGCTTACATCTTACGGCCACATGAGCCCTGTGGGTGCTTGTGAGATTAGGTCCTTTGTACCCACACGGCGGGGTCCGGGACACAAATTTTGATTTAAATTTCAAATAAAAAAAACAGACCTTTCAATGGTCTCCTCATGCTGCAGCCAACTTCAGGCTGCGTCATTCTGGTAATATATAGAGAGCACCCGCTTTCCTAAATTTTCGTAAATTTCTTTTGTCAAAAATGTTTGTCTTTTTTATCAGGGATTGTGAAGCCCTGGTGTGTATTTATGCATCAGCCAACTCCAGGCTGTGTCATTCAGGCAATATATAGGTAGCACCCGCTGTCCTAAGTATTCTAAAAATTTGTTTAAAATTGTTGTTTTTTCCTTTGGGATTCTGAAGCCCTGGTGTGTACTCAATGCTGCTTCCTGTTACACTCTGTCAGCCCGTTGGTTCTGTGACAGTGTGCTACTCCGCCTCCACATCCTCCACTGTGTCTTAAGCCTCCACTGCCCGGACAAGTCTCAGTGGCCCTTCAGCATACCATGTGTGCAGGGCACGGCGGTGACACGCTCTTCTTCACATGGATTGCCTTGGCGAAAAGTCTTGGAAACAATGGCCGATCAGGGCAATGGAGACGTTGCACCTACATCTCATGGCCACATGAGCCCTGTGGGGGCTTATTGGATTTGGTCCATCGTACACAGACGTTGGGGTCCGGGACACTGAAAGTTTTTTTTTTATTTCAAATAAAAAAATTATGGCACTGCTGGGCCTGGGTCTGGGCATTTCAAATCTTCTAATATGTAGCACACGCTATCCAAAATATTTTTAAAAAATTTCAAAAATTGTGTTGTTTTTTGTGAGGGCTTGTGAAGCCCTGCTATGTACTCGTGCATCAGCCAACTCCAGGCTGTGTCATTCAGGCAATATATGGTTTTTTGATGCCGCTGTGGGGACTGGGAATTTCAAATTTTCTCATAGGTAGCACCCGCTATCCAAAATCTTTTTCAAAAATTTCTAAAATTGTGGTGTTCTTGGGGGGGGATTGTGAAGCCCTGCTGTGTACTCTTGAATCAGCCAACCCCAGGCTGTGTCATTCAGGCAATATATACTTTACTGATGTTGCTGTGGGGGCTTTTTGGATTTGGTCCTTTGTACCCACACGATGGGGTCCGGGACACTCAAAGTTTGTATTCATTTTCAAATAAAAAAATGATGGCGCTGCTGGGCCTGGGAATTTCAAATTTTCTCATAGGTAGCACATGCTATACAAAATCTTTTTCAAAATTTTCTAAAATTGTTGTGTTTTTTGGGGGGAATTGTGAAGCCCTGCTGTGTACTCGTGCATCAGCCAACTCCAGGCTGTGTCATTCAGGCAATATATGGTTTACTGATGAGGCTGTGGGGCCTGGGTCTGGGAATTTTAAATTTTCTCATAGGTAGCACTCGCTATCCAAAATCTTCGGTTTAAATTTCTTAATTCATCTTTTAATCTTAGGGATTGTGAAGGCCTAGTGCCTACTCATGCTGCTGGCAACTCCGGGCTGTGCCATTCATCTACTATATGGTCTCCTCATGCTGCCAACACCTCCACGCTGTGTCATTCAGCCACTATATGGTCTCCTCATGTTGCCACCATGTTCACACTGTGTCATTTAGCCACTATATAGTGTCCTCATGCTGCCAACACCTCCACGCTGTGCCATTCAGCCACTATATGGTCCCCTCATGCTGCCAACACCTCCACGCTGTGTCATTTAGCCACTATATGGTGTCCTCATGCTTCAGCCTCATCCAAGCTGTGTCATTCAGCCACTATATGGTGTCCTCATGCTGCCAACACATCCACGCTGTGCCATTCAGCCACTAAATGGTCTCCTCATGCTGCCAACACCTCCCCGCTATGTCATTCAGTCACTATATGGTCTCCTGACACTGATGCTACCACCAGGCTCTGTCATTGTGCGGCTGTGCGGCAGTGATTCTAAAAGCGATGCCGGTAATCTACATGTTATTCTGAATAACAGTATTATTTCACTACCCCTGCACACTCCATTTGCGTTTTAGAACACAGCCAAGTGTTCTATACCCCTATAGAGGCTGTATGTAGGCTAGAAATAGCCTTTTTTAATATAGATTTGCCGCAAAAAAATTCGGATCAAAATAAACTTTTTCGGAAAATTCGGCGAATTGGCCAAATCGAATTTTTGAAAAGTTCGCTCATCTCTATTCATAAGGTTTAAAAAAAAAACAGAGTCCACCAAGTTCAACCTATATCCCTAATGAGTACGTACTTAGTTGATCCAGAGGGAGGCAAAAAAAAACTCATACCTCAAAGAGGTAAAAATTCCTTCCCGACTCCAAACATGGCAGTCAGAATAAATCCCTGGATCTACGTTCTGTCCCTCTAAATCTAGTATACATAACCAGCAATGTTATTACTCTCCAAAAATGCATCCGGACCCATTTTAAATTCTTTTACAGAGTTCACCATGACCACCTCCTCCGGGAGAGAATTCCACAGTTTCACTCCTCTTACAGTAAAGAACCCCCCGTCTGTGCTGATGTAGAAACCTTCTTTCCTCTAAATGTAGAGGATTCCCCCTTGTTATAGATACAGTCTTGGGAATAAATATATCATGGGAGAGATCTCTGTACTGTCCCCTGATATATTTATACATAGTTATTAGGTCTGACAATAGATGAGGTCCGGCACAATGGTAGCAGGTAAAATCCGGTGCTTTATTCAATATGCAGAATAACAAATAGTACAGGAGACAGTCGCCTGTACTATTTGTTATTCTGCATATTGAATAAAACACCAGATTTTACCTGCTACTATTGTGCCGGAACTCATCTATTGTCTGTCTGCTGCACGTGGAGAGGAACGCCACCTCCCTGGTCGGAGCACTAGAGCAGTGGTAAGGGGGATCAAGCGGAGGACTTGATATATTAGTTATTAGGTCTCCCCTAAGCCTTCTTTTTTCTAAACTAAATAACCCTAATTCTGATAATCTTTCTGGGTACTGTAGTCCGCCAATTCCCCGTATTACCCTGGTTGCCCGTCTTTGAATCCTCTCCAGCTCCACTATATCTTTCTTGTACACTGGTGCCCAGTACTGTACACAGTATTCTATGTGTGGTCTGACTAATCATTTGTACAGGGTAGAATTATTTCCTTGTCATGGGCATCTATGCCCCTATTGATGCACCCCATGATTTTATTTGCCTTGGCAGCAGCTGCCCAACACTGGTCAATACAGCTAAATTTGCTGTTAACTAAGACTCCCAAGTTCTTTTCCATGTTATTCATCCCAAGTGTTCTCCCATTTAATACATAATCCCAGCCTGAAGTTTTCCTCACCAGGTGCATTACCTTACATTTATCAGTGTTGACCCTCACCTGCCCCTTCCCAGCCCAAACTTCTAACCTATCCAGATCCATTTGTAACAGTGCACTGTCCTCTATAGTGTCTACCGCTTTATAGCGTTTAGTATCATCTGCAAAGATTGCTACTTTACTATTCAACCCCTCTACAAGGTCTTTTAATTAATGTATTAAATAGCATAGGACCCAAGAATAACCCCTGTGGTCCCCACTATTAACAGTCAGAATAAGTATCATTAATAACCACCCTCTGTTTCCTATCACTGAGCCAGTTACTTACCCACTTACACACATTCTCCCCCAGCCCCATCATTCTCATTTTAAGCACCAACCTTTTATGTGGCACCGTTTCAAATGCTTTGAAAAAATCCAGGTATGCAACATCCAGCAATTGCCCCGGGTCCAGTCTGGAGCTCACCTCCTCATAAAAGCTAATCAGGTTAGTTTGACAGGACCGATCCCTCATAAATCCATGCTGACATGGAGTCATACATTTATTTTTATCAAGATACTCCAAAATAGCATCCCTTAGAAAACCCTCAAACTATTAACATACAACTGAGGTTAAACTAAGGGGCCTATAATTCCTGGGGTCACATTTTGACCCCTTTTTAAATATTGGCACCACATTTGCCATGCGCCAGTCCTGGGGAACAGTCCCTGTCACTATAGAGTCCCTGAATATTAAAAATAGGGGTCTGTCTATCACCTTACTTAATTCCTTTAGAACATGGGTGTGAATGCCATCTGGGACTGGTGATTAGTCTATTTAGATTTTTTGTAGGCGGCACTGTACTTCTTCCTGTGTTAGATAGGTGACCTGTACCGGGGAGTTTGCCTTATCTCGCTATATTTCACCTGGCATTTCATTTTCCTCGGTGAATACAGTGGAGAATAATTTGTTTAATATATTAGCTTTTTCCTCTATAATTTCTTCCTCATAATTTTTTAAAGGGCCAACAATTTCATTTTTGACCATTTTGTTATTTATATAGTTAAAGAACATTTTGGGGTTAGTTTTACTCTCTTTGGCAATGAGTCTTTTTGTCTAACTTTTTGTGTCTTTTATCTGTTTTTTATATAATTTACATTTTTCTCTATAGCTTTTTAACCCCTTAAGGACTCAGGGTTTTTCCGTTTTTGCACTTTTGTTTTTTCCTCCTTACCTTTTAAAAATCATAACCCTTTCAATTTTCCACCTAAAAATCCATATTATGGCTTTTTTTTTGCGTCACCAATTCTACTTTGCAGTGAAATTAATCATTTTACCCAAAAATGCACGGCAAAACGGAAAAAAAATCATTGTGCGACAAAATCGAAAAAAAAACGCCATTTTGTAAATTTTTGGGGGCTTCCGTTTCTACGCAGTGCATATTTCGGTAAAAATTATACCTTATCATTATTCTGTAGGTCCATACGGTTAAAATGATACCCTACTTATATAGGGTTGATTTTGTCGCACTTCTGGAAAAAATCATAACTACATGCAGGAAAATTTATACGTTTAAAAATGTCATTTTCTGACCCCTATAACTTTTTTATTTTTCCATGTACAGGGCGGCATGAGGACTCATTTTTTGCACCGTGATCTGAAGTTTTTATCAGTATGATTTTTGTTTTGATCGGACTTTTTGATCACTTTTTATTCATTTTTTTAATGGTATAAAAAGTGACCAAAATACGCTTTTTTGGACTTTGGGATTTTTTTGTGCGTACGCCATTGACCGTGCGGTTAAATTAATGATATATTTTTATAGTTCGGACATTTACGCACGCGGCGATACCACATATGTTTATTTATTTTTTTTTACACTGTTTTATTTTTTTTATGGGAAAAGGGGGGTGATTCTAACTTTTATTAGGGAAGGGGTTAAATGACCTTTATTAACACTTTTCTTTTTACTTTTTTTTGCAGTGTTATAGGTCCCATAGGGATCTATAACACTGCACACACTGATCTCCTATGCTGATCACTGGCGTGTATTAACATGCCTGTGATCAGCATTATCGGCGCTTGACTGCTCCTGCCTGGATCTCAGGCACGGAGCAGTCATTCGTCGATCGGACACCGAGGAGGCAGGTAAGAGCCCTCCCGGTGTCCGATCAGCAGTTCGGGACGCCGCGATTTCCTCGCGGCGGTCTCGAATAGCCCGACTGAGCAGCCGGGATACTTTCAGTTTCACTTTAGAAGCGGCGGTCAGCTTTGACCGCCGCTTCTAAAGGGTTAATACCGCACATCGCCGCGATCGGCGATGTGTGGTATCAGCCGCTGGTCCCGGCCGTTGATGAGCGCCGGGACCGAAGCGATATGATGCAGGATCGCGGCGCGATCCCGCTTCATATCGTGGGAGCCGGCGCAGGACGTCGTTAAGGGGTTAATGCTTCTTCACTGCCGTCCTGTTTTAGTTGTTTAAATGCTTTATTTTTGTCATTTATTGCCCCCTTAAAGTTTTTATTCATCCATATTGGTTTTCTTTTATTTCTGACCCTTTTATTCCCATAAGGTATAGACATCTTACAGTGAGAATTTAAAATATTCTTAAAAGTCTCCCATTTATTGTCAGTATTCTTGCTTTTGAGGACATTATCCCATTTTATATTGTTAAGGGCTTCTCTGAGTTGATCAAACTTTGCCTTCCTAAAGTTCATTGCTTTTGTGGCCCCTCAAGAGATTCCCTTATTGCAGAACAAGTTATAATGTATTATATACTATTTCCTAGGTGTCCTTCTTCTTGCACATTAGTTACTCTTTCAGGTACGTTGGTTAATATTAAGTCTAGTAGGGCACCCCCTCTGGTTGGCCCTGCACCATTTGGAACAAATAATGGTCTTTAGCTATAGTCAGAAAACTGTTTCCTTTATGAGATTCACAGGTCTCAGTCTCCCAGTTTATATCAGGATAGTTAAAGTCCCCCATTATTATCACCTCATTTTGATTTGCTGCCTTGTTTATTTGCCTCAGTAATTGATCTTCTGGCTCTTCCATTATGTTTGGTGACTTATAGCAAACCCCTATCAGAATTTATTTATTTTTATCTCCATATATTTCTACCCATAATGACTCCACATTATCGTTTCCCTCCCAAATATCCTCCCACAGTGCGGCCTTCAGACTGGACTTTACATAAAGACAAACTCCTCCCCCTTTCCATTTTGTCTGATCCTTCCTGAATAGACTATAACCCTGTATGTTGACCACCTAGTCACAGCTATCGTCCAACCAAGTCTCTGTTATACCCACTATCTCATAATTCTCTTCAGTCATTATCAACTCCAGTTCGTCAATTTTATTGGTCAGACTTCTGGCATTAGTCAACATGCAATTCAATGGTGTATGTTTTTTTTCCTATGAAGCCTATCCCTATTAACTATTCTAACCCCTCCCTCCGCTCCACCCCCAGGTACCTTAATAAGTCCCCCCTCTCTACACTATCTTCCCACTCTATGTTGTAGGTTCCCTCCCCCCCAGTCCCTCCTCCACTCCTCCACCCTTCTAGCCATCTTCTCCCCAAGCACAGCTGCACCCTCTTCATTGAGGTGCAGCCCGTCCCTACGGTGGAGATGGTATTAGACAGAGAAGTAAAATAGAAATAAGTAAAATAGTAAAGTGTGTAATCATGGATATCATTTTACTTGTATTGACCCACTTTTCATAAATACCCCCCTCTCTTCTTAAACTGTTATAAATAAACACATGAATACATTTTATCTAAATCTGCTAAAAATGGTGGACTGGTTCTCTAGAGTGGAGTCCAGGGAAGTAATGTACAAAATGAAAAGCAAATATAAAATGAACACATATGACAAAGAAGTGAGGCCCCATCTTGTAAGAAGTTACAATCAAGATGCCATGAAGGGAGTCACATAGTAGGTACAAAGGGTTGGTTATATCCTGTGGAAAAGCTACTTTTATGGAAAATTGTAAAATATATACCGGTCTTACATAACATTTACACTACTTACATATTGTATCAGCACTTCTGGTGTCACCAAAACATCTATGATTTATCAAGGCACCTGCAACAAGATGTTTAGCAGAAAATATAATAGGATTTTCCTATGTCATAAAGTAATAAAATATCCTTAAAATAAATAATTACTTTATGATCCGTGGAGACCTGACCTCTTAGACATGTAGCTATTTTGAGAATGAAAGGGCTGCAGTGCTAAATAAAGTGCTGTAAACCTGTCTTTCTCAGGATTAGTGGGGATCCTAGAGATCAAACCCCCACTAACCATAAAATGATGGCATATCTGAGTGATATGTTACAACTTTATAATATAGAAATACCCCTTAAGCCCTGTATGTTGAAAGTCGGGCCTTCCAAGGATCACATTTGTTCTTAAGCACATCCCACACATACTCAAATGAATTGAGTTCTGGGGAATTTGGAGGCCAAGTCATCTACAATAGCTCTTTTGTGGGATAGACTTGCCTTTACTTGGCAAAAGCATCAATAAGCTTTGGGTGCCCATGACCATTTCTCTTGTTCAACAGTTGCCTTCCCTGAGACCGCTTTTAGTACGTACCAACCACTACACACCAAGAACCCCAAAAGATCTTCTGTATTCTAGATTACTCAAATCAGATCTTCTTAAAGTTATTTAGATTCTTATGGCTGATTGACATATACAGGGCTGCATAAGCTATTATGGCTGATTGGCATACAGTATATATAGGGCTGCATAAACTATTATGGCTGATTGACGTATATAGGGCTGCATAAACTATTATGATTGATTGGCGCACATAGGGCTGCAAAAGATATTGTTGCTGATTGGCATATAAAGGGCTGCATAAGCTATTATGGCTGATGAGTATATATAGGGCTGCATGAACTATTATGTCTGATTGGCATATATAGGGCTGCGTAAACTATTATAGCTGATTGGCATGTATAGGGCTGCATAAACTATTGTAGCTGTTTGGCATAAATAGGGCTGCATAAGCTATTATGGCTGATTGGCATATATAGGGCTGCATAAACTATTATGTTTGATTGGCAAATATAGGGTTTCTAAACTATTATAGCTGATTGGCATATATAGGGCTTCATAAGCTATTATGGCTGATTGACATACATAGGGCTGCATAAACTATTATGTCTGATTGGCATATATAGGGCTACATAAACTATTGTAGCTGATTGGCATATATAGGGCTGCATAAACTATTGTAGCTGATTGGATTGGTATATATAGGGCTGCATAAGCTATTATGGCTGATTGGCATACAGTATATATAGGGCTGCATAAACTATTATGTTTGATTGGCATATATAGGGCTGCATAAACTATTATAGCTGATTGGCATATATAGGGCTGCATAAGCTATTATGGCTGATTGGCATATAAAGGGCTGCATAAACTATTATGTTTGATTGGCATATATAGGGCTGCATAAACTATTATAGCTGATTGGCATATATAGGGCTGCATAAGCTATTATGGCTGATTGGCATATATAGGGCTGCATAAAATATTATGTCTGATTGGCATATATAGGGCTGCATAAACTATTATAGCTGATTGGCATATATAGGGCTGCGTAAGCTATTATGGCTGATTGGCATATATAGGGCTGCACAAGCTATTATGGCTGATTGGCGTGTATAGGGCTGCATAAACTATTATGGCTGATTAGTGTATATAGGACTGCATAAACTATTATGGCTGATTGGCATATATAGGGCTGCATAAGCTATTATGGCTGATTGGCGTATATACAGTTGTGCTGCATGAACTATTATGGCTGATTAGTGTATATAGGACTGCATAAACTATTATGGCTGATTTGCATATATAGGGCTGCATGAATTTTTATGGCTGATTGGCATATATACAGTAGGGCTGCATAAACTATTATGGCTGATTAGTGTATATAGGTCTGCATAAGCTATTATGGCTGATAAGCATATATAGGGCTGCATAAACTATTTCGGCTGATTGCCATATATAGGGCTGCACAAGCTATTATGGCTGATTGGCGTGTATAGGGCTGCATAAACTATTATGGCTGATTAGTGTATATAGGACTGCATAAACTATTATGGCTGCTTGGCATATATAGGGCTGCATAAGCTATTATGGCTGATTGGCGTATATACAGTTGTGCTGCATGAACTATTATGGCTGATTAGTGTATATAGGACTGCATAAACTATTATGGCTGATTGGCATATATAGGGCTGCATAAGCTATTATGGCTGATTGGCGTATATACAGTTGTGCTGCATGAACTATTATGGCTGATTAGTGTATATAGGACTGCATAAACTATTATGGCTGATTGGCATATATAGGGCTGCATAAATTTTTATGGCTGATTGGCATATATACAGTAGGGCTGCATAAACTATTATGGCTGATTAGTGTATATAGGACTGCATAAATTATCATGGCTGATTGGCATATGTAGGGCTGAATAAACTATTATGGCTAATTGCCGTTAATAGACCTGCATAAACTATTATGGCTGATTGGCATATATAGGGCTGCATAAACTATTTCGTCTGATTGTCGTATACAGGGCCGTTTGAAGGAATTTGGGGGCTTCAAACAAAATAGACATGGAGGCCCCCCCTTCCCCACATGGGGCATTATATGTGGGGGGCACAGGACAGGGGGGGCATTATATGTGAGGGGCACATGACAGGGCCCCCCCTGTCATGTGCCCATATAATGCCCCCCTGTCATGTGCTACTCACATATAATGTCTCCTGACATGTGCCCCTCACATATAATGCCCCATGTCCTGTGCCCCTCACGTATAATGCCCCTTGAGGGGGGCAGGACAGGGAGCATTATATGTGAGGGGAACATGACGGGGGCATTTTATGTGGGGCAGAGGACAGGGGTTATTATAAGTGAGGGGCACATGTCAGGGGGGCATTATATGTGGAGGCACAGGACAGGGGGTATTATATATGAGGGGCACATGACAGGGGGGCATTATATGTGAGGGGCACATGACAGGGGGGGCCTGTCAAGTCCCCCTTACATATAGTGCCCCCCTGACATGTGCCCCTGACATATAATGCCCCCCTGTCATGTGAGAGAGGATCCAACAAGGTGGAGAGCCAGAAGTCATCCCGCTGCCGAATGGTGACAATTCGGCAGTCACTACGCAAGCAAGTGAGCATGCATCGTGCAAGTGACTCTGAGGGGCTCCCTGCCTCTATCTCCACTGCATACTGCCACAGTGTGTCTAGGTCCTCTGTCTCGTCTTCCTCATCACCCTGTAGCTCCTCTGCCTCCTCTCCTGTCAGCTGAGTATCAAAACCACTCATTTTGCTACACATTGTCTGTGCTCCACTGTCCCCCTCACCCCCCCCCCCCTCCTCTTCCAGTTCAGCCCCCAAAGGGCTCATGTGGCCTTGAGATGTAGGCACCACGTCTCCAGTGCCCTGACCAGCCATTGTTTTCACCATCTGTTGTAAGAAATGAAGCAGTGGAATGACATAATTCATCCTGTAATTCTGGCGACTGACAAATAATGTGGTTCAACATATGGAGAGTGGAATTCCAACAGGTGGAAATGTTGCATATCAGACTATGTTGGGGGATGCCGTTCTGACGCTGCAGCTCATGGAGGATGTGCTTTGTGGTTTACGAGTGGCTGAAGTGCATGCAAAGTTTCCTGGCCATTCTTAGGATGTCTTGTAGATGAGTGGAACACTTTAGGAACTGCTTGACAACCACTGCTTGCCGAGTAGCTGATTTACCCCCCAACAGTTTGCACTGACTGACTACTACTGCTGCAGACTCTGGGAACGCTTGCTCCACTACCTCCTGGACAGTTAGGCTGCGGCGAAGCAGGTGGTCTACCTGGGGCACATTTGGCTCCAGACTTCCCATTGCTGCCACCCTGCTGACTCCAAACCATGCTACCACCTTTCTGGCTCAGCTGCTGCTTCACGGGCAACCTGCCACCCTCTTCTCCTGATGATGATGAAGCCCCTTCTGCACCCAGCTCCCAAGTGCGATCGGCTTCATCATCGCGTTGTGTCTACACATCACTGATGTCATCCTCAAGTTCCTCAACAGTGTCTGTTTCAGGAGCCTGAACACTCGCAACACCACCTCCCATGCCACTCTCCTCATCACTACTTGCCCGCCTTAGCGGAGGAAGTGGCAGATGCCTCCTCCACATCTTGCCTGACTTACCTGTAGAACAGTGGTGTGCGTACATATTTGACTTTTATAGAGCAATACGCCCCTATACAGCTGCAACAGAAACTTGCAGAACATTCAATAGCCTTGATTTACTAAGAGTGTCGGGTTTATCTCTGAGTGTTTCTTAATTTACTCCATGTATTTTTCTCCCTGATTTACTAATGTGTCGCATCGAGAAAAAATTTGTGTCCCACGGTTTGGAAATTGTGTCGCACGGTAAATTGTATACATGCCCTCCTACAACGCTATCATATGCCCCCAGCAGTGCATGTTATATATGCCCCCCGCACAGCGCTATCATATGCCCCCAGCAGTGCATGTTATATATGCCCCTGGCACAGCGCTATCATATGCCCCCAGCAGCGCATTTTATATATGCCCCCCGCACAGCGCTATCATATGCCCCCAGCAGCGCATGTTATATATGCCCCCGCACAGCGTTATCATATGCCCCCAGCAGCGCATGTTATATATGCCCCCCCCGCACTGCGCAATCAAAAGCTCCTGGTAGCGCTATCATTGACAAGGATTTTATTAGCAGAGCATCCCTCCGGGAAGCCACTGACCGATGCTCTGCTAATGCTCTGCTTGTCAATGATAGCGCTTCAGAGGCATATGCGTTGGGGATGTCACTCGTCATTGCGCATCGCAGCGCACAGCAACAGCGCCGGAGCCAGAAGGATCGCGGACCTCGGGAGCAGGTAATTATACCACCGGGGATGGGGGAGGCGATGGTGCAGCTGTGGTGGTTGGACTGAGGAGGACTGTGTATAGAAGCGAAGTGGGGACCAGATAACGCTACATATCTGGTCCCCACTTCGCTTCTATACACATATACCTCTGAAGCGCTATCATTGACAAGCAGAGCATTAGCAAAGCATCGGTCAGCAGCTTCCCGGAGAGATGCTCTGCTAATAAAATGCTTGTCAATGATAGCTCTACCGGGAGCTTATGATTGCGCTGTGCGGGGGGCATATATAACATGCGCTGCTGGGGCATATGATAGCGCTGTGCGGGGGACATATATAACATGCGCTGCTGGGGGCATATGATTGCACTGTGCGGGGGGCATACGTATATATATATATATATATATATATATATATATATATGTATTTATATATATATACACATGCGCTGTGGTGGGTATATGATATATAGAAGTTGTGGGGAGCCAGACATATGCAAAACCCCCAGCGATTCTATATATCTTTCCCCACCGCAGCTCTTCTATTTGAGAACCCTGCCGAGATCCCTGAATGGCTCTTCAGTACTGGCCATTCAGGGATCTTGGCGGGGAATTTGAAAATGAAAGTAAAATACTTCGTACATCGCTGGGGAGCGGACCATGCCACCCGCTCCCCTGCTTAATAACTTTTGATCAGATCGGGTCTCAGAAGTGAGACCCGATGCGATCAACCCCTTTGCCCCTGTACTACTACCCCCAACAAGGAACAGAGCCTGTTCCATGATGGGGGTAGGATTTAGTCAGTTTTGAGTCATTTCCCGACAGCTCTGAGCTGTCGGATTTTGGTGAAGAAAAATTCACAGGTTTTCCTATGAGTTTTTCATCATACGCCAAGTGTTTTTTCTTTTTTGCCGGGAACACGCCCCTTTTTGTGATAACCACGCCCATTTTGACGGGTTTAAAAAACACTCAGAGTGATGATCTTATTTGTTGGGTTGTGCGACCAAATTTGTGTCGCATGGGCTATGCGACACAAATTTGGTCGCACAACCCGACAAAAAGAGTCGGGTTGACATTAGTAAATGAGGGCCAATGTGTGTATATAGATCCCTGCTTTTACACTAACAGGCTACTACTATACGCTTGAAACAGAAAACACGTATAACAGTGGAGTGCATATATATTTCCCTTTCTTTTTAAGTAAATGAAAGAAAGGGAATGCAGTATGGTTGCACCAGAAATAAGTGTAACAATCTAGTGCGTAAGTATTTTAGTGCTTTTACACTTACTGCACCCTATTAGCTTTAACCAGAAAAAAACGTAGAACTGCAAAGTGAGTATATATTTCACTTTTTTTTTTGAGTAAGACTCCCCAGTACGGTTGCACCAGAGATTAGCGTAACAATCTAGTGCGTAAGTATTTTAATGCTTTTACACTTACTGCCCCCTATTAGCTTTAACCAGAAAAAATGTAGAACTGTGGAGTGCGTATACATTTAGCTTATTTTAGAGTAATATGCCCCACTATGGTTGCACCAGACATAATGGATAACAATCTAGTTTGTAAGTATTTTAGTGCTTTTACACTTACTGCCCCCTATCAGCTTTAACCAGAAAAAACTTAGAACTGCAGAGTGCGTATATATTTAACTATTTTGCGTATATTTATAAACTTTTTTTTTTTAGTAATACGCCCCAGTAAGGTTTCACCAGAAATAAGCGTAACAATCTATTGCCTAAGTCTTTTAGTGCTTTTACACTTACTGCACCCTATAAGCTTTACCCAAAAAAAATTTAGAACTGCGGAGTCCGTATATATTTAACTTTTTTTTAGAGTAATACGCCCCACTACGGTTGCACCAGAAATATATGTGACAATCTAGTGCGTAAGTATTTTAGTGCTTTTACTCTTACTGCACCCTTTTAGCTTTAAGCAGAAAAAAAACGTAGAACTGCAGAGTGCGTATATATTTAACTTTTTAGAGTAATACGCCCCAGTACGGTTGCACCAGAAATAAGTGTAACAATCTAGTGCATAAGTCTTTTAGTGCTTTTACACTTACTGCACCCTATTAGCTTTAATCAGAAAAAACGTAGAACTGCAGAGTGCGTATATATTTCACTTTTTTAGTAAAACGCTCCAGTACGGTTGCAACAGCAAAAAGAGAGTATGCTCTCTCTCTCTCTCTCTCTCTCTCTCTCTCTCTCTCTCAACTGTCTCTGCCTGGACTATGGTTGCTTGCAGTCTTTGAATGGGGAGTGCTTCCTGTGATGATCTCAATTGGTAGACTATGAAACAACTTCTAAACTCTCCCAGCCTTCCTGCAGCAATGCGGGCTTAGGGTAAATGGATTTCCCCTGTGCTGATCTGTATTGTCAGTAACGCTGATTAGTGACCACACAGTGTCTGCTCTCTGTCTAGCCAGAAAGAATGCAGGCTTGAGGAGAATGGATTATCCGCTGTACAGATCTGTATTGTCAGTGCGCATACACAGTCTCTGCTCTCTCAACAAAATGCACGTCTTCGGCTATGGCTGCTGAATATATAGGGCTGTGACATCACAGGTCTGGCTGGCTGCTGATAGGCTGCATGCCACCAGGAGATTCAGGGTGATCCCACCTACCCGCTTTCCGCCTTCCCAGACTTCCTTGTCCCATGTCCTCACATGTGTAGCCGCCATTTTAGTCCCCCAGCCTGTGCAAAATTTCGTGAATGAACCGATACGTTACCACAAAGCGCGAGGGAATTCAAATTCGTTGCAAATCAAATTTTTCATGAAATTCGGACCAATTTGACTAAGTCTGCTTTGATTTGCCCATCTCTTTATTCTAACATCCAAATCTCCACATATATACTGTTAAATCTCCTGATGAACCGTAGTGCTATTTGATATATGGGGAAACGCGTCGGGTGTATGTGGGATTGACCCATAGGAGGATCTCTAATTGAGAGATTCCAGTTTTTGTATAGCTACCAATTCTTGTCTAATATTTATATCATATTTAGTAAATTATATATGATAGGGGTTTTAAGGTAATTTGTAATAAAGATAAAAATTCTAGGCTAAATTTTGGTAGTTGCTTAAAGGGGTTATCCAGCAAAAGGTGATTTTAGTACGTACCTGGGAGACAGTAACGGACATGCTTAGGAAGGATCTGCGCTTGTCTTGGGCTAAATATGTTGTGAGATAACCATAACACTGTGGCTAGCTTTCTCTCAACTTGTATTTCCTGTTTTCAGTTTTCCTGCTTGCCTACAAATTCCATGATACCATTTTCCTCCTTCCCACACATCAGCTACCCCACCCATTGAAACATAAATGAGCTGCAGACCTGTTGTTTTCAATCAGAGTGCCTCCAGCTGTTGCATTACTTGCAGATTGCTCTCTCCACCCATTGAAGCAGACAGGCTCCCTATCATCAGATGACTAGTGAGTCAGGTCTCGGCCGCATTGCAAGCTGGGAAAAATCCGAGACAGCAGTCATTTTGTATGCTGTTAAAAATAAATATTGGGATGAAAATCATATAAGAATTGAGAGAAAACGTACAGAACAGTATTATGAACTACACTAACTGTACAGCCCCTGTAGCATAGTCAAATAAAAAAAATTCCCGGAATACCCCTTTAACCCCTTAAGGACCAAGGACGTACCGGTACGTCCTTGGTCCTGCTCTCCTGATATAACGCGGGGTTACACAGTAACCCCGCGTCATATCACGGCGGGCCCGGCGTCATATTGAAGGCGGGACCCGCCTCTAATAGCGCGCAGCGCCGATCGTGGCGCCGAGCGCTATTAACCCTTTAGCCGCGCGCTCAGAGCTGAGCCGCGCGGCTAAAAGCGAAAGTGAAAGTTGCCGGCTAGCTCAGTCGGGCTGTTCGGGATAGCCGCGGCATCCCGAACAGCTGACAGGACAGCGGGAGGGCCCCTACCTGCCTCCTCGCTGTCCGATCGCCGAATTACTGCTCAGTGCCTGAGATCCAGGCATGAGCAGTCATGCAGCAGAATCGTCGATCACTGATTTCCTATGAGAAACCAGTGATCAATGATGAAGATCAGTGTGTGCAGTGTTATAGGTCCCTATGGGACCTATAACACTGCAAAAAAAAAGTGGAAGAAAAAAGTGAATAAAGATCATTTAACTCCTCCCCTATTAAAAGTTTGAATCACCCCCCTTTTCCAATAAAAAAAAAAAACACAATGTAACTAAAAATAAAAATAAACATATATGGTATCACCGCGTGCGGAAATGTCCGAATTATAAAAATATATAATTAATTAAACCGCTCGGTCAATGGCGTGTGCACAAAAAAATTCCAAAGTCCAAAATAGTGCATTTTTGGTCACTTTTTATATCATTTAAAAATGAATAAAAAGCGATCAATAAGTCCTATCAATGCAAAAATGGTACTGTTAAAAACTGCAGATCACGGCACAAAAATGAGCCCTCATACCGCCCCATACATGGAAAAATAAAAAAGTTATAGGGGTCAGAAGATGACAATTTTAAACGTATTAATTTTCCTGCATGTAGTTATGATTTTTTCCAGAAGTCAGACAAAATCAAACCTATATAAGTAGGGTATCATTTTAATCGTATGGACCTACAGAATAAAGATAAGGTGTCATTTTTGGCGAAAAATGTACTACGTAGAAACGAAAGCCCCCAAAAGTTACAAAACGGCATTTTTTTTTAAATTTTGTCGCACAATGATTTTTTTTCCGTTTCACCGTAGATCTTTGGGCAAAATGACTGATGTCATTACAAAGTAGAATTGGTGGCGCAAAAAAAAAGCCATCATATGGATTTTTAGGTGCAAAATTGAAAGAGTTATGATTTTTTAAAGGCAAGGAGCAAAAAACGAAAATGCAAAAATGGAAAAAACCCCGGTCCTTAAGGGGTTAAACTTGTTCAGTCAGTCCTTAGTAAGTGCTTGGAGAGGTGGTTAAGACTTTCCTCTCTTAGTTAGGCTATGTGGACACACAGTATAATATATATATATATATATATATATATATATATATATATATAATGTAACTACCATTATATTCCTTGTTTATTGACCAAATGTTTAAACACCTGGTAATACTTTCCAGCTACAATTTATTATTCATTTAGTAATTTGGTCTATTTAGCGCGGCAGCTGGTACTGGTTAGCTGTGTGCATCAGGTGCAATAATAAAGAACAATAAAACATATTCTTAGCTTCTTGTGTATCTTGGTAGCACAATGCTGGGCACTGGGCAAGGGATTGCGCTCTACTAAGACTAATCAACAATGAAGTATGAAAAAGTAAATGTCTGCAATATTCTTCTTGTGAGCACAGCATTTCCAGATTAGTGCTACCTCTTTTTTGACAGAAACGACTTCCCTTTTATCGCATTTGTTTCTTATTACAAACTCTTCAGGGGCAGAAATACAATTTGGCCATCTTGGGCAGTTAGTTACACAGGGGTCCAATAGATTAAAGAATTATTGTTTTTAGTGCACATAAGAGACTAAGTCAATGGATCTCATAGTTGAATATTACTGGTGGACTGTTATAGAACAAGAAGCCAAATTATTATTATAGCAAGGGGTTTTTCCTGTCTGAGGCTTCCCTTTAGCCCCTTCTCTTAGCTACAACCAAACACTGTGAGACATATACTTTATTGAATCTTAGTATAGAACAGTTAGGTGAAAGCTGTATGCTTTCTAGAATTTAAGTGAACCTGTCATTAGCAAAAACATTTTAGAAAATAACATTATATGTAGATTTGTAATATAAAATGTGTATATTACTGTGTAAAAAAAATATGTATTGTTTTGTCTCTGCAGCTAATGCCTGTGGAAGTGTGAGTGGACAAGCAGGGTTCTGTGCAGTGAGGACAAGCAGGGCTCTGTACACTGAGGATAAGCAGGGCTCTGTACACTGAGGATAAGCAGGGCTCTGCACACTGAGGACAAGCAGGGCTCTGTACACTGAGGACAAGCAGGGCTCTGTACACTGAGGACAAGCAGGGCTCTGTGCAGTGAGGACACGCAGGGCTCTGTGTACTGAGGACAAGCAGGGCTCTGTACACTGAGGACAAGCAGGGCTCTGTACACTGAGGACAAGCAGGGCTCTGTACACTGAGGACAAGCAGGGCTCTGTACACTGAGGACAAGCAGGGTTCTGTACACTGAGGACAAGTAGGGCTCTGTGCAGTAAGGACAAGCAGGGTTCTGTACACTGAGGACAAACAGGGCTCTGTGCAGTGAGGACAAGCAGGGTTCTGTACACTGAGGAAAGGCAGGGCTCTATACACTGAGGACAAGCAGGGCTCTATACACTGAGGACAAGCAGGGTTCTGTACACTGAGGACAAGCAGGGTTCGGTACACTGAGGATAAGCAGGGCTCTGTGCAGTGAGGACAAGCAGGGCTCTGTACACTGAGGAAAGCACGGCTCTGTACACTGAGGACAAGCAGGGCTCTGTTCACTGAGGACAAGCAGGGCTCTGTACACTGAGGACAGACAAACAGGGTTCTGTACACTGAGGACAAGCAGGGCTCTGTGTAGTGAGGACAAGCAGAGCTCTGTGTAGTGAGGACAAGCAGGGCTCTGTGTAGTGAGGACAAGCAGGGCTCTGTGCACTTAGGCTCAGTGACATGCCCCGGCTCACATAGCAGGATAATTGACAATCCAGGAGCCTGCACAGAGTGCCACTTGTTCCGCCCTCATTTCCTGTATTTGCTCTCCTCACAGAGACACACAGGCAATAGCTGCAGGGACAGCATTTTTCATCCAAAAATATACAAATTTTTTAACCAATGTATATTACAAATCTACATATAATGGCATTATCTACATTATATAAAAAGTTTTTGCAAACGACAGGTACACTTTAATATTAACCCCTTGACGACTATGATGTAAATGTGCGTCCTGGTGAGCTGGTACTTAACGCACCAGGATGTACATTTACGTCCTAAGCATAACCGCGAGCATCAGAACGATGCCCAGATCATGCGCGGCAGGTCCCGGCTGCTGATCGCTGATGTCTGCATTAACCCCTCAGATGCCGTGATCAATACAGATCACGGCATCTGCAGCAACGCGGTCACTAAAATGGATGATCGGATCACCCGCATCGCTGCCGCGGCGATCCGATCATCCAGCACGGCAGCCGGAGGTCCCCTCACCTGCTTCCACTGCCTACCCGGCGTCTTCTGCCCTGATCTGCCTTCCCGCAGACCAGAGCAGAAGATGATCGATAACACTGATCAGTGCTATGTCCTATACATAGCACTGAACAGTATTAGCAATCGAATGATTGCTATAAATAGTCCCCTATGGGGACTATTAAAGTGTAAAAATAAAAAAGTTTAAAAATAAAGTAAAAAAAATGTGAAAAACCCCCTCCCTCAATAAAAGCGTAAATTGTCCCATTTTCCCACAAAATTGTTAAAAAAATAGGTCAAACGGAACTCCTTGAATGGGGCCCTAACTCTGATGTGAACGAGGCCATAGACATGAATGCTGCTTGTAGTTTATTATGGTATGAATATTGGTTCTGATAAAAAAAAAAAATTATAATAATTGAGTGGTTAGTTTTGCTACAGATTACTGTGAAGTGCAAAATGTAAATACAATATTTAAGGACAAAGATAATGCAAAGAGATATCCTCTGTAACACAAGCATCATTTTGAAGGTATCCATGTACTGTAAGACACACTTTAACTCAGGATCAGTCCAAAATACAGAATGCAATGTATTTACAAAGTCACTGAACTTTTTATGTAGGTTAATTCTATTTGTAAAATGTAAAATGGTAATGAACGTGAACATATGCTTTAAGGGTCCCTCTTTGACCATCAAACACATATGATTTATTAACAGCTACCCATTGGATTGGGTTTTCATAGTATTTCAGTTCCTGCAAGCCATAGAGCATAATCCGTCATGTCATTTTAGTGGGCTAATGTACACTAGGGTAATTGATTCCTTTCTTCTTATTAGTGCAGATTTACACACCATATTTCATTGAATTAATTGCATTTTACATAACCCCATTAGGTTACAGGTTCAAAACATTGACCATTTTTCATTTTTAGTCACTAAATCCTAAAGAGACATACAAATACAGTAAAAGCTATTTTCCCAGCACAAAAAAGTAGGAAACAGGTTATAAGGTTATGTTTATCTCTAACTATTTAACATCCCAAATGCCAGTACTGACAAGTTCATAAAAATACACACTGCAAAATGCTGGAGTACAGGTCAAGTTAAGTTTTATGCGGAAGGTTAAAAAAAAAAAAAAGAATATCATAAGGAAATTCACCAGGAAATTCTTAGATTAGAGGTCTCACTATCTCTACACCCAGGATGTTCTCAAGCTTAATCCTATACTAATCCATTCTAACAAAGAAAGTCATTAATCACAACTCTTTTTATATCTTTTGTACATATCTAATCTCTATTTTTATACTTATTACGTAAAGTGCTGTCATATATTGTTTTTACTGTGAATAAACTAAGTTAACATATGGGAATTAGGACCACACACTCAGGGATACTCAGGCTTTGGTGAATTTATTGTTTTTAAGTTAGCCTTAGGATATACAAGACATACAACAGTGCAGACTTTAGATCACATTAAATAGTAGTAGTTTAATAGTAGTAGGTAATGTAAAACATACCTGTCATTTCAAAAGAATTTAAAAAATCTGCACAGTCAATGGCATACATCAACAATCTCTCCAATGTCCACCATTAACCACTTAAGTGCTGTGTCCACCATTAACCACTTAAGTGCTATTAATAGCGATCACAGAACTTAAGAGCCATATGTGTTGTGGGGTGCAGCAGAGAGGCTGAATTCTGCTCTGAAAATACGGTGTAGCAGCCCCCTTTGTTCTTAATGGAACTCTGCTGCACCTTTTATACTACTGAATTTCTGGACCCCAGAATTCGCTCTGAAATGCATTTCAGGATTTTACAGGATTACAAATATGGCTGCTGTTTTTTTTTTTTTTTCTTAAACAGTGCCTCACCAACCCCAAACAACCTGAGGATAGTTAGGAATAACACTGCCCTGTTTTTTAAAACCTGCACAATCCTCTTCATGGGCACACTAATGGGAGTGTCCATGGGTCTGGACCTCCCTTCAAGAAGAAGAATTCCAAAAATGAAGGAGAATTCTTTAATTTTCATTTAGTTTTTGGGCAAATCCCTATACTACTGCCAGCACTAGAAGTGCTACTGCCATAAGAAGACCAGTTAAAGATTAGATAAAGCACTGATGAATCACTTTGAATAAGAAAAAAGTGCATTATAGTTTTTCTGTGTGTGTGTTATTTCTACTCTTTTGGCTAAAATACTGACCAAAATGGGCTACTGACCAAAATGGCTAAAATACTGACCAAAATGGGCTTTAAAATGAGGACCAAATGCTGACCAAAATACTGAAACCAGACAATGAGAGATGGAGGCATAAGTACCAGTCTAGGAGGCAGAAGGAGCAGTATTTGAAAAAAGAAGTTAGATTAAGTACAGTATTTGGGGGTACTGATATAGCATATAGCTTTAAAGTTTTTTTTTTTTCTGTAACCAGCCGCCACCCCTGTGTGCAAATCACCAGTTTAGGCCTCAAATGTCCATGGTACGCTCCCAATCCTGAGCCCTGTTGTGCGCCCGCAGAGAATTTTACGTCCAGATATGGGGTATTTCCATTCTTGGGAGGAATTGCTTCAGAAATTTTGGTGGTCTTTTTTTTTCCTTTTACCTCTTATGAAAACAAAAAGTATGGGGCAAAACCAGCATGTTAGTGTAAAAAATTTTGTAGTGTAGACCCCAACTTTACCTTTTCATAAGGGTAAAATCCCCCCAACATTTGTAGCGCAATTTCTACGGAAATACCCCATATGTGGCACTAAACTGTTGCCTTGAAATATGACAGGGCTCAGGAGTGAGAGAGTGCCATGCGTATTTGAGGCCTAAATTAGGGATTTGCGTAAGGGAGGACCTGGATGCAAACATGGTGCTTGCCTCCACCACCAAAAAATACCCTATATGGCAGTGTATCCCAAACAGTGTGCCTCCAGCTCTTGCAAAACTCTTAGCATGCCTGGACAGTCAATTGCTGTCTGGCAATGCTGGGCTCCATTTAGGAAACACTGCCATACAAGACGTTTTTCAATTTTCTTGGGGAGGGGGTAACTGTGTTCGGTTGTGAATATGTAGTGTTTTACTCTTTATTTTATGTAAGAATAGTGTAGTATAGTGTTTTTAGGGTACATTCACATGAACGGGGGTTTGCAGTGAGTTTCCCACTGGGAGTTTGGGCTGCGGCAGGAAATTTACCGCAGTATAAACTTGCAGCGGGAAACTCGCTGTAAACCCTGCCCATGTGAATGCACCCTGTACAACAGATCATGCATGCTGGGAGTTGTAGTTTTACAGCAGCTGGAGGCACACTGGTGGGGAAACACCTAATTAGGGTCTGTTACCTAACTCAGTGTTTCCGCACCAGCGTACCTCCAGCTGTTGCAAAACTACAACTCCAAGCATGCACAATCTGTCAGTACGTGCTGGGAGTTGCAGCTTTGCAACAGCTGGAGGCACAAGGCTTGGGAAACACTGCGTCAGGAAACAGACCCTAACTCAGTGTTTCCAAATCAGTGTATTGTTGCAAAACTACAACTCCCAGTATGCACTGACAGCTGAAGGAGTTGTAGTTATAGAACAGCTGGAGGGACATAGTTTGGAGACCACTGTGTAGTGCTCTCCAAACTGTGGCCGTACAGATGTTTGAAAACTACAAATCCCAGCATGCCTGGACAGTCTGGGCATGCTGAAAATTGTAGTTTTACAGCATCTGGAGGGCCACAGTTTGGAGAACACTGTATAGTGGTCTCCAAACTGTAGCCCTTCAGATGTTGCAAAACTACAACTCCCAGCATGCCTAGACTGTCCAGGCATGCTGGAAGTTTTATTTCTGCAACATCTGGAGGGCCAGATGATGCAGAACTGCAACTCCCAGCATGCCTGAACTGTCTGGGCATGCTGAGAGTTGTAGTTTTGCAACATCTGGAGGGTCACAGTTTGTAGGGCATACTTGGAGTTGAAGTTTTGAAATTTCTAGGGGGCCACAGTTGAAGATCACTCACCTCGATCTTCAGACTATGGCCCATCCGTGCCGTCCCCACCACCGCTGGTCACATCTGCCATCCCGCCGGTCACACTCGGCGCCATTACCACCACCGAGTCCGCCCGGCCATCACCAAGGTAACCCCACTCTGCTCGTACTTTCAGTCCTGACCGACCAATGGCAGGGGATAGGAGGTGGTGGCACCACGCTCCTATCCTTCAGGATGATTGGTGCTGTCTCTGTCACCGCTGATCACCCTTATTTTCCGGGTGATCGGGTCTCCAGTGACCCGATCGGCTGGAAAAATCTGTTATTTGCCGGTCAGAATTGACCGGCAAATCACAGCAATCACCGACAGGGGGGGTCTCAAGACCCCCCCTATGCGATGTCCTGGGATTGCTGCTGATAGATATAAGAAGTCATCCTGGAATGCGGCGGCGGTGAACAGGAACACCAAGGGCGTACAGGTATGCCCTTGGTCCTTAACCCCTTAAGGACTCGGCCCATTTGGGCCCTAAGGACAATTTTATTTTAACTTTTTCTGTTTTTCCTCCTTGCCTTCAAAAAATCATAACACTTTTATATTTTCATCCACAGACTAGTATGAGGGCTTGTTTTTTTGAGCGAACAGTTGTCCGTTGTAATGCCATCACTCACTTTACCATAAAATGTATGGCGCAACCAAAAAAAATACTATTTGTGTGGGGAGATTAAAAAGGAAACCGCAATTTAGCAAATTTTGAAGGTTTCGTTTTCACGCCGTACAATTTACAGTAAAAATGACATGTGTTCTTTATTCTTTGGGTTAATACGATTAAAATGATACCCATGATAACATACTTTTCTATTACTGTTGCGCTTAAAACATTTTTTGAAGACCTATAACTTTTTCATTTTTTCGTATAAGTGGCGGTATGAGGGCTCATTTTTTGCACCGTGATCTGTACTTTTTATTGATACCATATTTGCTTATACAAAACTTTTAATACATTTTTTATAAACATTTCTTGAATAAAATGTTATAAAAAAAGCAGCTATTTATGAAATTTTTTTTTTTTTTTTTTTTTTTTACGATCACGGCGTTCACCATACGGTATCATTAAGATTTTATTTTAATATTTCGGATATTTATGTATGTCTGCCATTACCGGCGGGTCCCTGGCTGCTATCAGCAGCCGGGACCTACCGCGCATGACTCGAGCATCACTCCGATGCTCGCGGTTATGTATAGGACAAAAATGTACGTCCTGGTGTGGTAAGTACCAGCTTACCAGGACGTACATTTACGTCCGGCGTCGTTAAGGGGTTTAGTACCAGGGAGCAAGGGCGTACCTGTATGCCCTTGGTGCTTAATAGTGTTGAGCGGCATAGGCCATATTCGAATTCGCGATATTTCGCGAATATATGGCCGAATATTCGTCATATATTCGCTAAATTCACATATTCGTAACACTCCCGTTTTATTTTCGCATATGCGAAACTTTGCATATTCGAAAATTAGCATATACAAAATTAGCATACGCAAAAATTCGCATATGCGAAAATTAGCATATGCAAATTTTCACATATGCAAAAATTCGCCCAGTGGTCTCACACAGTAGTATTAGAGCCTTCTTTACACCACACAAGCTGGAAGCAGAGAGGGATGATCACTGTGATGTGTACTGTGGGAAAGGAAAAAAAAAGAATATTCGTAATTACGAATATATAGTGCTATATTCGCGAATATTCACAAATTTGCGTATATGCGATATTCGCGAATAAAATTCGCATTGCGAATATTCGTGAGCAACACTAGTGCTTAACAAGTTAAAGTGTGACTGGCACATTCAGATTTCCATACTGTTGTTTAGCTGTGGATATGTCATACATATTTAGATGACATGCATTTGAATAATAAGTATTTATAAACAGCACAAGCATATATTTTACATTACCAGATTTGCTAAAACTGGGACAATGTTATCTTGGTAAGTAAATGCTTATTTTAGCTTTATACTGAGAGACATCAAGAGACAAAAGAGCATTTGACAGGAGGAAAAATATGCTGAAGGATTTGAAGAAACTGTAGTACCGTTTTTACTCAAGTATAACCTGAGTTTTTCAGCATGATTTTTCGTGCTGAAAACGGCCCCCTCGGCTTATAGTCGAGTGAACTCTCCACCTGTCAATCCCTTCTCAGTGGTCTTCAACCTGTCCGGCCATGCTGGGTGTTGTAGTTTTGAAACCTCTGGAGGTCCGCAGGTTGAAGACCACTGCGGCCTTCGTAATCATCCACCCCCCCCCCCCTTTTGTTTTGTACTCACCTCCCCTCGGCGGGAAGGAAAGGTGAGCTGGTCTGGGCCATCTATGCTGCAGGGACCGTCCGGTGGGGAGGGTGAGTAGAAAACAAAAGGGAGGTGGGGCTGGATTATGACGAAGGCAGCAGTGGTCTTCAACCTGCGGACCTCCAGAGGTTTCAAAACTACAACACTCAGCATGCCCGGACAGCCAATGGCTGTCCGGGCATGCTGGGAGTTGTAGTTTTGCAACATCTGGAGGTCCACAGGTTGAAGACCACTGATGAAGGGATTGACAGGCAGTGATGAATAAGGGGGGGGGGGGGGTGATGATGAAGGCCGCAGTGGTCTTCAACCTGCGGACCTCCAGAGGTTTCAAAACTACAACTCCCAGCATGCATGGACAGCCGATGGCTATCCGGGCATGCTGGGAGTTGTATTTTTGCAACATCTGGAGGTGAAGGGATTGACAGGCGGTGATGATGGAGGGGGGGGGGATGAGGACGGGGGTCTGAATGATGACATTGGGGGATGATGTATTTCCCACCCTTGGCTTATAGTCGAATCAATAACTTTTCCTGCGTTTTTGAGGTGAAATTAAGGGCCTCGGCTTATATTCGGGTCGGCTTATACTCGAGTATATACAGTATTTAGAATAAAATGATATTATAAATTATTTTCCATAAATAAAACCATTTACCTTTTTATAATTATTGTCATGATCCGTCTGCAATGTTTCTCTCCTCTCCCATGCTGACAAAATACCCGACAATCTTTTAGTTCTTGGACAATATAGGTTTCTGTGCTAAGGTTTTGGACAGGTCTATATGTTTTAGTGTTGACATGGCTTGTTAAATAACAGCCTTTGAGTGTGTATAGACATCATAATGATGTTGGATGTATAAAATATGCATCAAAAATGTACCATGAGTGAATGTATGTCAACTGATTTACTTTGTGAAAAAATCACATTGTTATTATTATGTAAACAATGTGTCCTATATGAAAAAACTACAGTGAATGGCAAATGCATAATTACCAAATACATATCTTGACATATGTAGAACATAAGTGATACACATATACATACTAGTTTTCAAATGCAAAGCACTATGGGCCAGAAACTGCTCACCTAGATTGCCACAATGCAGTTTATGTAAAGCTCCACTCCCCGGCTACCCACCCGTGCGCATCTACCTTCACAGGAGTTGTAGTTTAGGACCAGGGTGTCTCCAGCTAGTGCTAAACTACAACTCCCATCACAGGAGAATAAAAATAGGGAGAACAACACACGTGTTTTTTTTATAATTATTATTTAATTATTTATGCAAAAATTTGTGGGGTTACCTGTGATTTCATTATTAGCCAGATACCAACCAAGCAGCAACAGCAGGGGCAAGGATCATTGTTTTTTTTTTTTTTTTGCTTACTTGCCCTGATCTCTGTCGTCCCACCTGAGACTCGCTTATCGCTGGCTGAGGTCTCCACGGTTGGTGATTGTCTCCTAAGGGACGAAATGAAAGCAGGAAGTGTTTCTCAGTCTGGATTGAGCACCATTGGGATTAACATGGGGGGGGGGGGAATTATTTATAGGCAAGCCCAAGATCATAAATAGAATGTGGTAGGACTGGACCACCCCTTTTTGTCTGACCACAGTGCTCAATGCTGACACCTCTGTCTGTATTAGGACCTGTCCAGAGTAGCAAACCTCTCCTGATTCGGACAGTTCCTGACACGGACAGAGGTGTCAGCAAAGAGCACTTCCTGTGGAACACAGCAGCTGTTGGGTGTGTCTCACTTCCAGAGTTGTCCAGAGAGAGAGGAGAGAAGGAGTTTTTTCCAGCAACCTTTTCCCCAGGAGGGTGGCAGACTCCTGGGAAGAGCCTCCTGCTATGGACCCATGGCCTTCCACCTCCCGTACTAGGCCGGCAGGGGGTGGGAGTGAGAGAGTTACGGCCGATTCCAAGGACGGGGTCAGAAGATCCAGCAGGCTCCGCAGTAATGTGGAGCCCACTCCCCCGTCCATCGCTGGAAACCGCAAGGCATACGGTAGGAAGATAACTGTTGTGTCTTCAGGGACTGTTTCTAATGTTACGGAACCCCAGCAATGGGGGGTGAAGGGACCCAGGGAGTCGCTTGCCACGTTTGGATCCCGCATGCAGGCAAAGCTGGTGGAATACGAACAGCTGGGAAAGAAGCTGAAAGTGTTAAGGGAGGATCTGAAGTTTGCCCGCTACCAGACAGATAACTCTGCCAAGACCATGAGGGCTAAGTTTGCTGCTAGAGTGTGCGAGCTGAAGGCAGAGGAGCAGGAGGTGGTGAGAGCCCGAATGCAGATCATAGAGGGAGCGGGTATGTTTAAAGAAAAATTAAAAAACGAGGACCGCTATAAAATCATGCGGACCCCTGTGAAGGAGGAAGAGGATAGCCAGGGGGAGGAAGAACACCTGTGTGATACAGAGGAGAAGATGGAGGAAGGTGGTGAGGGAGATGGCGGCAGTGAGGGTGATGAGAGTGAGGGGGATGTGTGTGATACCCCGTGTACCCCTAAAGACCTCTGTCACCCCAAGTGTAGAATATATTAACCCTGCCCAAGTCGCCTTACCAACCACCTCAGAGGAAAGCGACAGTAGTGATGGTGGTGACAGCGGCCCAGTCGGTGGGGGGCTCCTGCGGGCCATAGTGATGCAGGAGTCACCCACCCGTCTGGAAAATTTCAGTTTTGGCCAGGACCTGGGCCCTGAGGAGAGCCAGAAGAAGAAAAAGAACAGGAGGAAGAAAAAGGCTGAGGAGCAAGTCATGTTTGTTTTCTCCCCTATCCAGCAGTCTGGGCCACCTGAGAAGTTGGTTCAGACTGCTGGGCCCCCCACCCTGCCAGATCCAGTTTCTGCTGTGGAACGGGACCAGCACGGGTTGTACAGTGCTGCATCCAACATGGCCGTGGGTGCTACAGTCACGCATCCTGCTGGTAGGGAAGAGCAGGATGGGTTAATGGTGGGTGTCCCTGGCATTGTTATCAGCTCTGTAGGGCACTCTCCTGAGAGGGGGGGGGGAGTGTCCAGGCACCGGGACCCGCTGCTGATCCCGTGCAGTCAGGGGCAGTGTGTGGCATGGACGCTGTAGGGATTTCCCCTGTGAGGGAGGAGGGTCCCTGCAAGTTAGTGGCAGGTGGAGGGGCAGAGGTGCGCTTGGAGGGGCAGCCTCGGCCTCGGGATGTGATGTCTGCGTTGACATCCCACATGGAGGAGGAATCAGCATCGCCGACAGAGATCCAGCTAAAGCACGTCCTGGCCAGCCCAGAGGTAGTGGATGAAGCAGCGGCTGATCCCAAAAACACTGCTAATAAAACCAAAAGCAATGTCACTACAAGGTGTGTGAATGATGGGAGTAGTAGTGCTGTGGATGAAAGGAGTGTATGTGGGAGTGATGGTGGAGTGAATGTGAGGAGTGGTAATGGAGTGAATAGGAGGAGTGGTAGTGGAGTGAATGGGCGGGGTGGCAGTGATGCAGATGGGAGGAGTGGTAGTGGAGTGAGTGGTGGTGGTGGATTGAATGGGAGGAGTGGTGGTGGTGCGGATGGGAGGAGTGGTGGTGGTGCGGATGGGAGGAGTGGTAGTGGAGTGAATGGGCGGGGTGGTAGTGGAATGAGTGGGAGTGGTGCAGATGGGAGGAGTGATAGTGGAGTGAATGAGAGGAGTAGTAGTGGTGTGTATAATAGTGACGTTTGTGGCTGTGCAGGTGGTTTAGGTGGGGCCGTAGGGACAGGGTCTGGTCCGGCTGCCCCCTCGGTCACCAGGAGTTATGCCAGCGTGGTGGCCGGGGGTTCAGTGGGATCTTTACCTCCTGTATCTGGTGACGGTCAGTTGCAACGGCGCCTCCTGGAGGCATTAAAGAGAGGAGAAAGGACGCTCCAGGTAGAGGGAAAGGAGATGGACCTATTTTTCTGGGTGGAGAGACATGGTCTTGGAGCATTCCGACAGAGAAATGGGGAGACTGTATGGTCCCTCCAGACACCCGGGCAGGAGGTAGGTCGCAGGAATGTGGCCCGTCTCCTCTGAGTTTGACGTCAGCTTTGCTAGGCCGGAGGGACTAGATCTCTTCTGGTCTAATTATGAGCTGGTGAAAAACGAGCCCGGATGGCGAGATTTCGCTGTAAAAGCAGTATCTCGCCAGAGTATGGTAAAGAAAGTGACTGTTTTGACCCGTAACGAGTCACTTTCTTGTTATGACATTATGACCTGGCTGGGCAGGTACGGGGAGGTGACGGACATCCCCTGGAAAAACTTTGATGAGCACAATATATGGTCTGGGGCCTGGACGTTTTCCGTCCGTCTCAGGCGTTCCGGGAACACGGTCACCCACATTCCTTCGGCCGCCTTCCTGGGACGCGACAGGATTCAGATCTTCTACCAGGGGCAGCCGAAGCTGTGTCACAGGTGTGGTGACCCAAACCACTTTAGTGCCAACTGCACTCAGCAGATATGCGCCCTCTGCTGTGGGGGGGGGTCACCTGGCGGCCACCTGTGGGCAGATTCGGTGTAACTTGTGTGGTGACTTAGGTCACCCGTTCAGCTGGTGTCCGCGCTCGTTCTCTAATGCTGTGACCGCCCCGTCTGGGGAAAGCCTAACAGTTGCCCCGGCGGGGGAGGGGACCAGTGGAGGAGAGGGGGCACCAAAGCCAGTGAAGGAAAAACATAAGACCCCCTCTATGCGGAGGCGAGAGGAGAAACGCAGGTTGGAGAGGGCCCTTGAGAATGCCCAGGTGCCAGGGGTAGCTCGGGGTCCCACTCCAGACACTGGCTCAGAAGGAGATCAGAATAACTCTGAGGCTTTGGGTGAGGCCAAACTGGACGAGGAGATAGGGAGACTGCGTAGGGAAGAAGGTCAAGATGCTCCTTCCTCCAGTCACACCTCTGAATCCGAAACTGTGGATGAGGAGGAGGAGGAGGGGCAGACAGTAAATGGTGGCCAGAAAAAGAAGAGGAGGAAGAAGTGTAAGAGTAAGGTGGCGCTGTCCTCCTCTTCAATTGTAGCCTCAGACCATAGAAGGAACAACTCAGTCTCTGACCCTCTGATCGATATGAGGCCCTCGGGGATACCATCTACCCTCCTCTTCTCGAGGGTCAGGAGGCAGTGCGGCCTCCAGGAGGTACCGAGCCTCCTTCCTCTGGGGTAGTTTCCTCAGGGGGAGAGGTAACACCAGGTGCCGGAGGTAAAGATCCTAGGATGGATATGTCCCAGAGTTTAAAAAGAAGTAAAGGGTCTTGCTCTGATTCCGATGGGGGTGGAGGGAAGGAGAGGAAGAAGGTTTAAGGGGTGAGGCCATCTAACTCAATCACCCATGATGGCGGCACTCACCCCACTGACGCTGGCATCTATTAACTGTGCCAGTATAAAGTCGGATACGGCTAGATTTGCAGCCTTTGATTTTCTCGGCCGTGTTGAAGCCGACATTTTCTTTTTACAAGAGACCAGGTTGTCAGATCTTGCCTCTCTGGCAAAATCCAGGAGAGAGTGGAGGCGCGGTCCCTCCCACTGGTCTCTTGCGGCTGAGCCGTATAGTGGGGTGGCGGTCTTTTTTTCCGCCCCTGTTGAATGCAGACGGGTTATTGAGCTAGAAATGGGGAGGTGCCTGATCATTGATGTCTTCATGAAGGGACAAGAGCTCCGGCTCATTAACATCTACGCCCCGCAAACTAAGCGGGGCCGTAAAGATCTCTTTATGAGGATTAAGCCCTTTCTTTTTACGAGTCGGCAGGTGATCTTTGGAGGGGACTTCAATAATGTCACGAGGTCCCAGGATAGGAGAGGCTCCAATGGTCCACTGACTTGCGATAGTGTGGCACTAATTAGCATAACTAGAGAAGCTCGCCTAGAGGACGCCCACATCCGGAGCCCCTCGGGCCACGCGGGTTTCACCTATCATCAAGGTAGCCGCAGGTCTAGAATAGATAGGTTTTATTTAAAGGAGGAAGCCGTCTCTTCCGCAGTGTCCGTGGTTGAGGTGGAGTTCTCCGATCACTGTATGATTTTGTTTTCCCTGAATGTTTCAGAGACCCCCCAGATGGGTAAAGGTTATTGGAAGCTGAATTCGTCCCTCCTGGTGGAAGCGGAGGTAAGACAGTCCTTTGAGGATTTTCTTCAGAGTCAGGTACCTTTACTGGATCTTTGTAGTAATAAGCTGGAGTGGTGGGAGATATTCAAGAAGCGGGTTGCGGGGTTCTTCCGCCAGCTCTCGAGCCTCAGGTCCCTGAACAGGTATCGCTTGTATCAGGGTCTGAGGAGGAAACTCGAGCTTCTTGTCTCGACTGGAGGTAGCCGAGAGGATATCTCCAGAGTGAAATCCTTGCTGATGAGGTGTCAGTACGATAGGCACGCATCTTTGGTTTTTGAGAGGGATTTCGGGAAGTACCGCTCGCCCGACCCTTACAGAAACTGTAAGATGTCAGTGAGTAGTAAAGTCATTTCAGGACTGATCGATAGTACAGGATCTCTGAATCGGTCCAGATCGGGGATCTTGGAGGTCGTCAGATCCTTCTACTCGCACCTCTTGGGAAGGAAGGATCTAGATCGAGACAGGATGTCGGTTTTCCTGGCTGAAACCTTTTCTGAGCCAGGGGTAGACCCCTCTCTTGATGTTTTGGCAGAAGAAATCAGGGAAGAGGAAGTGAGACTGGCGATCGAGGGGCTCACCCCTAAGAAGTCGCCAGGTCCGGATGGCTTAACATCCGAGTGGTACAGGACCTTTAAGGAGTCTTTAGCTCCCCTCTTGACTGAGGTATTCAATGAGTGTCTCTCCTCGGGCACTCTGCCGAAGTCAATGAGGAGGTCCGCCCTGATTCTCCTGTCAAAGGGTAAAGATCCTAGCCGGATTGAGAATTGGAGGCCCATAGCTCTTCTCAATACGGACAGGAAGCTTCTGGCCAAGATACTGTTTAATCGGCTGGTGAAGTTTGCACCCCGGCTCCTTTCGGGGGCCCAGCACTGCTCTGTTCCAGGCCGAGGCACCTTAAGTGCTGTCCTCAGTGTCAGGGAGGCAGTGGAGCGGAGTAGTGCGGGTCTCTGGAAGGGGTACATGCTGTCCTTGGATCAGGCCAAAGCATTTGATCGGGTGAACCATGACTACCTCTGGTCCGTCCTACTGAGATATGGCTTACCAAGTACTTTTGTTAATTGGCTTAAGATCTTGTATGCAGGGGCAGAGAGTTTCCCGCTTGTAAACGGTTGGTCTGGCCGCTCTTTTGAGGTGGGGTCCGGAGTCCGTCAGGGTTGTCCTTTGAGCCCGCTTTTATACGTGTTTGCGATCGATCCCTTCGTCCGGAGGGTAGATTGTGGGCCGTTGGCGGGAGTCGGGATGAGTCTGGCGGAGCTGGATGTCGCCCAGAGAGTGGTGGCATACGCTGATGATGTCACCATTTTCGTGTCCTCGAGAGAGGAGGTCGATGTGGTGATGTCGGAAGTGGACCGCTACTCTGAGGCATCCGGGTCTAAGATCAACCGGGATAAGTGTGAGAGTCTCTGGCTGGGAGGGGGAGATCCCACGTTTGATCTCCCGGACACCCTTCCAGGGCCCCAAGAGTCAGCAAAAGTTTTGGGCATCACTTTCTGCCAGGATGATTATCCCACCAAAAACTGGGATGGTAAGCTCCAGGATGCTGCTCAGAAGGTGGACCAATGGAAGGGTTGGTCTATGACCCTCAGGGAAAGGGTACACCTGATCAAATCGTACCTGCTCCCCTTGTTTATCTATCTGGGCAGCGTATGTATCTTGCCAGAGGCTTACTACACTAGGATCTACAGCCTGTTTTTCCAACTGTTATGGGGGAACAGGATGAACCTAGTCAAGAGGGAGGTTACGTACCGCACGAGGAGACTAGGGGGTTTATCTATGGTAAATCCTGTGGTGTTCTTAACAAACACCTTCTTGAAAGCTAACATCTCAAACCTCTGGTCAGAGAGGGCTCCTCCGTGGGTAATCTCCTGCAGGGAATGGTTTCGGCCTTTCTTCCAGGAATGGGAGACAGGAGGGCAAGTGAAGGACCTCCGTACGCCACACGGATATCTTCCGGCTTATGCTACCCCAACTCTGAAGGCGATACGTCGGTGGGGTCTGGGAGTGTGGGAGATCAGGACCCAGTCAAGGCAGTTCCTTGACAAACGGGTTCTGTTGACCCACTTCCAGAAGCCTCTGGCGCTCAGGGACTGCCCAGGTCGGGATCTGAGGGTGGGGTTGTACCTTTCAAACATGAAAAGGATCCCCCAGAAGTTTTGGGACTTGGCCTGGCGCTGCTTTCAGGGGAAGCTATATGTGAGGGACAATTTGAAATGTAGGAGCTCTGATGACCGGGGATGTCCCCGAGAAGAGTGCGGGGACATGCTGGAAAGCATGGACCACTTCCTGCTTCATTGTCCCTTTAATATAGGGGTCTACAACCGGGTGGGTGCTTCCATTGGCTGGAGTCAACTTGCCGGCCTTACCTATCCGGAGTGGGCTTATGGGGCATTCAGGAACCTGGGTGGCCGAGACCGGGGCACTTTATTTGTAGTCAGCTTAGTAGTTAGGTACTACACGTGGAATGCACGGTGTTTAGTGTCTACACAGCGGAAAGTCCACTCCGAGGTGGAGGTCTGTAGGAACATCACCGGTGACCTCGGGAAGATCAGGTCTTTGGAGTATGGCAGTCTTGGTACCAGCAGGGCTTCTCTCCTGTGGAGAGGTTTTTCATTTGATGTGCCCTAGGTACTAGACCTCTTGGGTAGAGTACCCCTTTTTCTGGTTAGGGATAGCAATGTAGGGACAGAGAGAGGGTGAGTGCAGGGTCAGTTTGTTGAAGGGATAACAGTAGGGTGAGTCGTAGGGAAAAGTTAGTGGAGAGAGTTTATAAAGTAACATCAGGATTGCCATCCTTCTTCCTGGTGGTGGGCTATGCATGTACACCCTAGTCTTTTTGTTTTGTTTTCAGAATATGGATTGCGTAAAGGGCTTACAGGCGACCGAACTTGGGCCTAAGGTGGGTTGTATTGTTTTGTATATGTTATGTTATGAAGTTGTATTTGTATAGTTGGTTTTGGGTATAGATTAGGTTGGGTGGGGGAATTGGTGGGTTGGTGGATGTTTGGAGGGGCTGGCATGGGTCAGTTGTGGACTGGACTCGTTATCCATGGACTATGGACTCTGACCCATGTCAATGTGGGTGGTTGTGTGGGTAATGGGTTAGTCTAGTGTAGGATGTCATGTGTTTTGTAGGTGTATATTTTGGTTTGTTGGTGTATATAGTTTATGTATGTATTTGCATTTAGGTTATGTATTTGTGTTTTTATATTCGTATTGTATATATTATTATATAGTATGGATTGGTTATCTTATTTGAGGGGATGGGGATAGGCAGTCGGATCAGATTTAGTTAGCATTTTTATATTACTTTAATTTAATATTGGTTGTATTATGGTAGTGTAGATTAAAAAAAGGGTGTGTATGTGTATGTTTGTTTATGTATGTATGTATGTATATATATATATATATATATATATATATATATATATATGTATATATGTGTATATATGTGAGGGAAAAAATTTAATTTTAGTAAAAAATAAAAAATAAATATTAAAAAACATATATAAAAAAAAAAAAGGGGGGGGGTGGTGGTGGTGGGGTTTTTGGGAGGGGTTAGTTGTGAATGTAATGTGTGGTTGAGTTTTACCAAGTCTGGTTGTTTTTAGTTAAAGCTAAGTAAAGCTATTTTTATATTTATGTAAAGAATGTGTGGGTATGTGTGTGTGATAGTATTTTTGATAATTTATATGTAGGTATAATGTTATGTGTTTAGTTAGTTTAGTTAAGTTGGGCAGGCCAGTTAGGCAGGTTTTGTTGTGTTGTGTTTTGTTAATGCTAGTTAAGCCTGTTTTTCTGTTTTGTTAAGTTTTTATATATTTATAATAAAAAGAGCGTCAGCAAAGAGCACTGTGGCCAGGCAAAAAGGAACAACACAACTTCCTGTGGTGCATACAGCAGCTATAAGTATTTGAAGGGTTAAGATTTTTTAATAGAAGTAATCTTGCACCAGTTGATTTGAAAAAAATGTTTTCCACTGGAGTACCCCTTTAAAATTAAGTTTCAATTCTTTATAGTTCACAGAGGGGTACACACTTTAAAATATAACTTTTAATCAGACACGTCTAAAACAAAACAATAGCACAGGCCCCACAACAAAAAGCCAGTGGTTCGGGATGACACCAGATCTAACAGTATAGACCGCACACCGGTGGAGGTGTGTCTGTGGAGGGGATAATGGGGGGAGCAGTGGTGCATGGAGTGCATATATCACCCTACAATGCCCTATCGGGGAGATGTAGTGTAGACTACCCCTGCTCCCACAGGGACTGTCGGGGCACTCGCCCTAAAAAGAGCGACCCCTGCCCCGATATATCCCTTGGACTGCGCCCTATAAATCCCTGGCAATATATAACATGCCCTTGCTCTGGTATACCCGACGCGTTTCTACCACATCGGTGGGTTCCTCAGGGGTTAACCAGGCAACTTGCAAAAAATCAATATCCCAATTTACAGTTACAATAATGTGAAAAGTAATCAAAGTAAGGGCTATCACCAAATAGAATTCACAAAAGTATTTACAATTTAGGAAATGCCATGAGTATATCTAACTATTAAGCACCTATCCAGTTTAGGCAATAACGGTGCTGATAATGTCAGTTGTCTACTGGCAGATGAATGCCAGCAGATGGTTACTCACGGTTACCACGGGTTGCCGCAGTGGCGGTATCCCCAGGTGCACTCCCACAATGGTGGGTAGCGCACTCAGCCGATCGGTGTCCTGGCTAACCTGCCGCGGGCACCCACGCTATACTTATGCGTGTCTGAATGGAGATCACGCGCGCTTCCCAGGCCGCCGTGCGTCACTTCCGGTGGTGAAGTCTCACCTCCGGTGACGTATATCCCAGCGCCGAGCGTCGCTCGTTGCTAGGCAGCGCCAGGTAAATACCAACAGCGCTGCCAGCAACTGATAGAATCAAAGTATTTAGCCGGATCTAGAGGTAAAACGGACCAAGATAATTATACATATACAGGTGCGAGGTGAGAAATATTAGAAATGTCCTATGAAAAGCAGAAATAGAACTTCTATGCGAACCCTCTGTGTTGACCTATGCCTATATAAAATTATATATAGAGCATGTGTGCATAGGAAATAAGGGGGGGGTGGGGGGGGGGGGGGGGGGGGGGGGGGGGGGGGGGGCTGGATGATTAGACTGTACACCCTGAGGGGGCGGGGGGGGGGGGGTTTTTTTTAGATCATATGGAAGACTGACACGGCAATGAGGAGGAGGGAGGGGGGGGGGGGGGGGAAGTAAATTAACCCAAGATGTTTAATGTGTGGCAAAAAAGCCCAGAGAGCTCAAGGATAGAATTATGGGGAGCATGAGATAGGAGCCTATTCTAGAAAGCAGGCTGGGGATGGACCCCGACCTTAAAGACTCTGTGGGATCTCACCCACAGATCTCCTTTAGAAAGGGCAAGAGCCTTAAGGATAGATTGGTTAAGTAGTCACTATGCGCCACCTCAGGTACAAGGAACTTGGCTAGACAGGCAAATTAAAGGATGTTTTCGCTGTAGTGGGTGCATAGCATGTAGGCACATGGAAGTGGCCAAAACCTTTTCTAGCACCAACACGGGACAAATCTATTCCATACGCGACTTCATTAACTGTCGGAGTAGAGGGGTGGTGTACAAAGCGACCTGCAGTTGCGGTATGCAATATGTTGGCAAGACATTTAGAGAGTTCAGAAGGAGAATAGGGGAGCATTGAGAGATATAAGTAATCTGGCACGACAAGCCGATAGCTCGACATATCAATAGCCAACACGGTGGGGATGCCCAAAATCTGAGATTTGTGGGAATAGAGCTAGTGAGACCCCCCACCAGGGGAGGAGATTGGGATAAACTGATCCTCCAAAAAGAGACCTGGTGGATCTTCACCCTACAGACCCAGGCTCCCCGTGGCCTTAATGAAGCCTTGAGCTACGCCTGCTTTCTAGAATAGGCTCCTATCTCATGCTCCCCATAATTTCTATCCTTGAGCTCTCTGGGCTTTTTTGCCACAACATTAAACATCTTGGGTTAATTTACTTCCCCCCCCCCCCCCCCCCTCCCTCCTCCTCATTGCCGTGTCAGTCTTCCATATGATCTAAAAAAAACCCCCCCCCCGCCCCTCAGGGTGTACAGTCTAATCATCCAGCCCCCCCCCCCCCCCCCCCCTTATTTCCTATGCACACATGCTCTATATATAATTTTATATAGGCATAGGTCAACACAGAGGGTTCGCATAGAAGTTCTATTTCTGCTTTTCATAGGACATTTCTAATATTTCTCACCTCGCACCTGTATATGTATAATTATCTTGGTCCGTTTTACCTCTAGATCCGGCTAAATACTTTGATTCTATCAGTTGCTGGCAGCGCTGTTGGTATTTACCTGGCGCTGCCTAGCAACGAGCGACGCTCGGCGCTGGGATATACGTCACCGGAGGTGAGACTTCACCACCGGAAGTGACGCACGGCGGCCTGGGAAGCGCGCGTGATCTCCATTCAGACACGCATAAGTATAGCGTGGGTGCCCGCGGCAGGTTAGCCAGGACACCGATCGGCTGAGTGCGCTACCCACCATTGTGGGAGTGCACCTGGGGATACCGCCACTGCGGCAACCCGTGGTAACCGTGAGTAACCATCTGCTGGCATTCATCTGCCAGTAGACAACTGACATTATCAGCACCGTTATTGCCTAAACTGGATAGGTGCTTAATAGTTAGATATACTCATGGCATTTCCTAAATTGTAAATACTTTTGTGAATTCTATTTGGTGATAGCCCTTACTTTGATTACTTTTCACATTATTGTAACTGTAAATTGGGATATTGATTTTTTGCAAGTTGCCTGGTTAACCCCTGAGGAACCCACCGATGTGGTAGAAACGCGTCGGGTATACCAGAGCAAGGGCATGTTATATATTGCCAGGGATTTATAGGGCGCAGTCCAAGGGATATATCGGGGCAGGGGTCGCTCTTTTTAGGGCGAGTGCCCCCGACAGTCCCTGTGGGAGCAGGGGTAGTCTACACTACATCTCCCCGATAGGGCATTGTAGGGTGATATATGCACTCCATGCACCACTGCTCCCCCCATTATCCCCTCCACAGACACACCTCCACCGGTGTGCGGTCTATACTGTTAGATCTGGTGTCATCCCGAACCACTGGCTTTTTGTTGTGGGGCCTGTGCTATTGTTTTGTTTTAGACGTGTCTGATTAAAAGTTATATTTTAAAGTGTGTACCCCTCTGTGAACTATTGCACTTTCTGGTACTATTTAGTTTTCCCCCAAGTGGATTTAACTGTGAATTTTTTTTTTCAATTCTTTATAGTCTATAAAAATATGGGTGATTTTTTCAGATGTATGTTATACACAACTATTCAAGTACATTATTTAATATTACAGTATGACTTATTTTGTAACTCTGTAATTGTAGGGACCTGGTTGTGTACGGTTTGTGCAGCTTATTTTAACGGGCAAAAATTTAACAGTAATGAGCTAGAAAGATACAAACACAAGGTCAGAGATTCAATAAACAGGTCCCTCTTCTATTTTTATAACACTGTTTATCCCTGGTTTATATTACATTATTTGGATCTATTCAGACGCATGCCATATTTCTGTCCAGATGGGATCAGCAGCACAAACACATGTTATGGAGTGCTTGTGACCTAACAGGAAACACCTGTACTGCAGCACTACCCTTTCACACAGTTCAAAGTCCTAATGGAAATCTGATCAAAAAGATTGTCTGTATTTTTTGTGTGGCTTATCGCTCTGACAAATATCAGTGGTTTGCTATAAATGTGGGGGGGGGGGAAAGGAGGGGGATAGAACAATTGTAAAAATTCCATTTTAGATTAATAAAGGTTCATTAAAATTATTACTGTAATTTGTAAGATTTGCTATATAATATGTATCACATATGCTAACTAAAAGTGGTTTACAATAAATATAACTTATTTACAAATGAAAGCAGTATAAAGCCAATATTTTAGTTAAAACAGCTAATGACTTTTGAATAAATGTTATATGACATTTGACTTTCTGTTTTATTTTATACACAGAATGTACGCCTATGCATATTGTAGAGTGACAGAATTGAGTAAACCGAACCTGCAGACTCCCAGTTAGGTCAGAACTTTGCTAAAAGTTTGATTCAGCTAGAACTTAAACTTCAGGCGGTTCAGTTTAACACAATCACATGACCTCAGAGAATCACATAATGCCTTTCAAACAGCTCTCACAGAAAGCAGTATAGGGGTGATTTCAAAGCCACTATACAGTAGCTTCAGCAGCCATTTTAGAGATAGCTGGTACTAGGTGAAGATCTCTGTGAGGGACACTAAGCAGTAGAACCACACATATATATAATAATAATAATATATTGTAATAAAACAGCACTACAGAAAGCATTCTGCCAAATCTGTTTTAATTAAAAATTGTAAGCCAGTTTTGTTTTACACTAATTGTGAAAAAGCCGTGCATAGAGGGTGCCATACTGTTGCTACCCCCAAAATGGAAACCATTTTTCACATCTTGTAAAAAAGCATTGCATCTTCACTTTCCAAGCACAAAACCCATTGTATAATAAAAGGATAATTTTTGGACCCCTTGGAAAAAGTAATTGCTTCTTCCAATACGTCTATGTGCATATAAACATTGGCAGGCATCTACCTCCAAAAAGGGATAATTTTTGGACATTCATTTTAAAAAGCATAAAAAATCTGCCAGTGCAGTGAGTTTTTATTCAACATGTTTGTTACTAGGGATGAGCGAATCGAATCTGACAAATCCGAATTCGTTACGAATTTCAGGAAAAATTTGATTCAGAACGAATGCAGAAATCATTCCATTAACCTCTTAAAGGGGTACTCCGCCCCTAGACATCTTATCCCCTATCCAAAGGATAGAGGATAAGATGTCAGATCGCCGGGGTCCCGCTGCTGGGGACCCCGGAGATCGCTGCTGCGGCACCCCGCTATCATTACTGGGCAGAGCGAGATCGCTCTGCACGTAATGACGGGCAATCCAGAGGCCGGAGCATCGTTACGTCATGGCTCCGCCCCTCGTGACATCACGTCCCGCCCCCGTCAATACAATTCTATGGGAAGAGGGCGTGGCGGTCGTCACGCCCCCTGCCATTGACTTGCATTAAGGGGACAGGCATGATGTCATGAGGGGCGGAGCCATGACGTCACGCTGCTCCGGCCCCTGTATCGCCCGTCATTACGCACAGAGCGAACTCGCTCTGTGCAGTAATGATGGCAGGGTGCCGCAGCAGCGATCCCCGGGGTCCTCAGCAGCGAGACGGCAGCGATCTGACATCTTATCCCCTATCCTTTGGATAGGGGATAAGATGTCTAGGGGTGGAGTACCCCTTTAAGGTCACAGGGCGTACCTGTACGCCCTGTGCCATGTCCCGGTGTTTACAACGGGGTCACGCCATGACCCCACATCACACCGGGTCGGTCCTGGCTGCTATTGATAGCTGTCACCCTGGGCTAATAGCGCACCGCACAGATCATTGTGCCGCGCGCTAGTAACTCTTCAGACGTGGCAATCAAAGTTGATCGCCCCGTCTAAAATGAAAGTAAAAGCTTCCCGGCAGCTCAGTCGGTCTGATCAGGACTATCACAATAAAATCACGATGTCCCGATCAGCTAGGACGTGAGCTGAGGCCCCTTACCTTGCTCCATCGCGTCCGATTGATGTTTGATTGCTCCAAGCCTGAGCTACAGGCTTGAGCAATCGAGCCCCTAGGAACGTGGATCCATGCAAAGCTATGGCTTTGCAGGGATCAGGGTAAAAGATCAGTGTGTGCAGTGTTATAGCCCCCTATGGGAGCTATAACATTGCAACAAAAAAAAAAAAAGTTAGAAAAAAAGTTAATAAAGGTCATTTAACCCCTTCCCTAATAAAAGTTTTTCCCATAAAAAAAGAAAAAACTGTGTAAATAAAAATAAACGTATGTGGTATCACCGCATGCGTAAGTGTCCAAACTATTTTAAAAAATATCGTTAATTAAACCACACGGTCAATGGCGTATGCGCAAAAATATTTCAAAGTCCAAAATAGCGTATTTTTGGTCACTTTTTATATCATAAAAAATTTATAAAAAGCAATCAAAAAGTCCCATCAATGCAAAAATGGTAACAATAAAAACTTCAGAACATGGCACAAAAAATGAGGCCTCAGACCGGGCCGTACGCGGAAATATAAAAAAGTTATAGTGGTCAGAAGATGACAATTTTAAACATATACATTTTCCTGCATGTAGTTATGATTTTTTTCAGAAGTATGACAAAATCAATCCTATATAAGTAGGGTATCCTTTTAACTGTATGGACATACAGAACAAAGATAAGGTGTCATTGTTACCGAAAAATGCACTGCGTAGAAACGGAAGCCCCCAAAAGTTACAAAATGACATTTTTTCTACAATTTTGTCGCACAATGAATTTTTTTTCCGTTTTGCTGTGGATTTTTGGGTAAAATTACTAATGTCACTGCAAAGTAGAATTGGTGGTGCAAAAAATAAGCCATCATACAGAATTTTATGTGCAAAATTGAAAGCGTTATGATTTTTAGAAGGTGATGAGGAAAAAATGAAAATGCAAAAACGGAAAAACGCTGAGTCCTTAAGGGGTTAAACTCCATTTAGTACGATCCAGGCTCCAGAGCATCTAAAATGGCAGATCCACATGTAAGGACATGGGACAAGCAATCCTGTGAAACCGGAAAGGCGGGTAGGCGGGATGACCCTTAATCACATGCAGCATGCAGCCTATCAGCAGCCAGCCACCCCTGTGATGTCACAGCCCTATACAATCGGCAGCCATCTTGCACAAATGGCTTCATTAAACTCTTAAGGACGCAGGGCGTACCTGTACACCCTGGGCCCTGTCCCGGTGTTTAAAACGGGGTCACGCCGTGACCCGGCATCCCATCGGGTCGGTCCCGGCTGCTATTGATAGCCGGGACCCATGGCTAATAGCGCACTGCACAGATCGTTGTGCCGCGCGCTATTAACTCTTCAGACGCAGCAATCAAAGTTGATCGTCGTGTCGAAAATGAAAGTAAAAGCTTCCCGGCAGCTCAGTTTGGCTGATCGGGACTATTGCGATAAAATCACGATGTCCCGTTAAGCTTGGGCGCTAGCAAAAATGGTACCAATAAAAACTACAGTGGTCCCTCAACATACGATGGTAATCCGTTCCAAATGGACCATCGTTTGTTGAAACCATCGTATGTTGAGGGATCCGTGCAATGTAAAATATAGGACAGTGGTCTACAACCTGCGGACCTCCAGATGTTGCAAAAGCCAACGACTGTCCAGGCATGCTGGGAGTTGTAGTTTTGCAACATCTGGCAGTCCGCAGGTTGAAGACCACTGGTATTGGAGGTTATACTCACGTGTCCCCGCCGCTCCGGACCGTCACCGCTCGTCACCGTTGCCCTGGATGTCACCTTTCATCGCTGTCTCCGCGTCCCCGGGGTGTCCTCGCTCTCCGTTGCCGCCATCACGTCGCTACGCACTATTGGATGCCGGGGCGGCGTGCGTAGCGACGTGATGACGACGATGCAGGGGATCCCGAAGAGGACGCGCCGAAGCCCCGAGGACAGGTAAGTGATCGTCAGCGGACCATACGGGGCACCGTAAACGGCTATCCCGTGGCAGCTGAAGCAGTCTGCACTGCCGGATAGCCGTTTATGCGATGGCCCCAACATACAAAAGCATCGTATGTTGATGCCGCCTTCAACATGCGATGGCCTCTGAGAGGCCATCGTATGCTGAAATGATCGTATGTCGGGGCCATCGTAGGTCGGGGGGTCACTGTAGTGCGGTCCAGGCTCCAGAGCATCTAAAATGGCGGATCCACATGGGACAAGCAATCCTGTGAAACCGGAAAGGCGAGTAGGTGGGATGATCCTTAATCACATGCAGCATGCAGCCTATCAGCAGCCAGCCACCCCTGTGATGTCACAGCCCTTTATAATCGGCAGCCATCTTGCGGCCAGTCACTTCTGCCTTTTATTGCAGAGAGAGAGGGACAGACAGCTGTGTGTTGGCCAGAAAAACGTTTTTACAGCAGCGATTCGCCTCCCTGTCACATCAACATTCTGTTGCAGAGAGAGAGAGAGGAACAGAGAGCAGTGTGTATTGCACAGAAAAGCTTTTTTTACAGCAGCGATTCACCTCAAGCCCAAATACAGCCTAAAAGCACTGATAGGGAAGGAGAGTGAGATTGAGAGAGAGAGTGCAATTTTGGGTGTAGTACACAGCAACTGTGTGCTGCAGCACTGGTGTGTACAACAACTGAAAAGCTAATAGTAGCCAGCCAGTTAGGGTGACAAAGCTCTAAAAGCATATTGTCCTTTATTAAATGTAACCTGTATGTACATCCAAGTGGTGTACCATTCTGTTCCTGTTAAAGTATTAAGGGCCTAGATACTGTGAAAGGCCAGACAAAAGATCACACCTGCTGGTTTTGTAGACAAATACTGATTTAAGCGTAGTGGTGTGTATTGTCCTCCCCTCATATACGCACTAAGTATGTCAGGCAGAGAAGTGCCGGAACGTGCACAGAGGAGTTGCAGAGGCCTAAATTCGCAGCAGACTAGGGGCGATTGGCAGCAGGAGTCGCAGCGAGAAGCTTGAGCTCCCGGTATCAGCTAGTGGTCGTGTCTCGACCAGCAACCCATCTGCCGTCATCGATTGGTTAAAGGGGTACTCCGGTGGAAAACTTTTTTTTTTAAATCAACTGATGCCGAAAAGTTAAACAGAGATGTTAATCACTTCTATTAAAAAATCTTAATCCTTCCAGTACTTATTAGCGGCTGCATACTACAGAGGAAATTATTTTCTTTTTGGATTTCCTTTCTGTCACGAACACAGTACTCTCTGCTTACACCTCTGCCCATTTTAGGAACTGTACAGAGCAGTAAGGATTTCTGCCTACACAAGCGAATCTCCATTTTGTGTATTTTTGGTCACTTTGTATACCCTGAAAAATGTATAATAAGTGATGAAAAAGTCTCATCAAAACAAAAATGGTACCGATAAAAACTACAGATCACGGTGCATGGTTTCCGTATATGGAAAAATAAAAAAGTTGTAGGGGTCAGATGAGGACAATTTTACACATTTTAATTTTCATATAAATAGTTATAATTTTTTTAAAGAAGTAAAACAAAATAAAACCTATATCATTTGGATATTGTTAAAACCATATGGACCTACAGAATAAATATAATGTGTAATTTTTACCAAAAATAGCTGTGCATAGAAATGGAAGCCCTCAAAAGTTACCAAATGGAGTTGTTGTTTTTTTCTATTTTACCCAAATAATTTTTTTTTGCTTCGCTCAGACCTTAGGGGATAAGTTATGTTGAACTACAGATGTCCTTTAACCCCTTAAGGACACAGCCCTTTTTCACCTTAAAGGGGTACTCCGCCCCTAGACATGGATAAGATGTCAGATTGCCGTGGTCCCGCTGCTGGGGAGCACCGGGATCCCCGCTGCGGCACCGCGCTATCATTACAGCACAGAGCGAGTTCGCTTTGTGCGTAATGACGGGCGATACGGGGGACGGAGCAGCGTGACGTCATGGCGCCGCCCCTCGTGACATCACGGCCCTTCCCCTTAATGTAAGTTTATGGGAGGGGGCGTGATGACCACCACGCCCCCTCCCATAGACTTGTATTGAAAGGGGCGGGCCGTGACATCACAAGGGGCGGAGCCGGGATGTAACGATGCTCCGGCCCCTGTACTGCCCATCATTACGTGCAGAGCGAACTCCTAGGGGTCCCCAGTAGTGTTGAGTGGCATAGGCCATATTCTAATTCGCGAATATTCGCGAATATATGGACGAATATTCGTCATATATTCGCGAATATTCGCATATTCGTAATATTCTCGTTTATTTTCGCATGTGCGAATATTCGCGCATGCAAAATTAACATAAGAGAAACTTCGCATATGCGAACATTTGCATATGCAAATTTTCGCAGATGCGAAAATTCGCTCCCCAGTCTCACTCAGTAGTATTAGAGCCTTCTTTACACCACACAAGCTGGAAGCAGAGAGGGATGATCACTGTGATGTGTACTGTGAAAAAAAAATTTATAAAATAAACGAATATTCGTAATTACGAATATATAGTGCTATATTCGCGAATATTCGCGAATTCGCGAATATGCGATATTTGCGAATAAAATTTGCATTGCGAATGTTCGCGAGCAACACTGGTCCCCAGCAGCGGGACCGCGGCGATCTGACATCTTATCCCCTATCCTTTGGATAGGGGATAAGATGTCTAGGGGTGGAGTACCCCTTTAAGGTCACAGGGCGTACCTGTACGCCCTGTGCCATGTCCCGGTGTTTACAACGGGGTCACGCCATGACCCCACATCACACCGGGTCGGTCCTGGCTGCTATTGATAGCTGTCACCCTGGGCTAATAGCGCACCGCACAGATCATTGTGCCGCGCGCTAGTAACTCTTCAGACGTGGCAATCAAAGTTGATCGCCCCGTCTAAAATGAAAGTAAAAGCTTCCCGGCAGCTCAGTCGGTCTGATCAGGACTATCACAATAAAATCACGATGTCCCGATCAGCTAGGACGTGAGCTGAGGCCCCTTACCTTGCTCCATCGCGTCCGATTGATGTTTGATTGCTCCAAGCCTGAGCTACAGGCTTGAGCAATCGAGCCCCTAGGAACGTGGATCCATGCAAAGCTATGGCTTTGCAGGGATCAGGGTAAAAGATCAGTGTGTGCAGTGTTATAGCCCCCTATGGGAGCTATAACATTGCAACAAAAAAAAAAAAGTTAGAAAAAAAGTTAATAAAGGTCATTTAACTCAATTCTGACCACCGTCGCTTTATGAATTAATAACTCGAAAACGCTTTTACCGAATATTCTGATTCTGAGATAGTTTTTTAGTGACATATTCTACTTTATTTAGGTGGTAAATTTTCGGCGTTACTTCGGCATCCTTTTTTGGTGAAAAATCCCAAAATTTCATGAAAATGTAGAAAATTTAGCATTTCTCTAACTTTGAAGCTCTCTACTTGTACAGAACTACAACTCCCAGCATGCCTGGGCAGTTTAGGCATGCTGAGAGTTGTAGTTTGGCAACTGTAACAGTGGTCTCCAAACTGTCACCCTCCAGATGGTTGCCACAGTAAAGGTCACTTTACTTTCACTTACATCTCCTATCCCCCCCACCGTAGTTTCCCTACCTGAGCCAGGATCCAGCAGTCTTCAGCGACCATCCGGGGTCCCCAGGCATCTTCTACTCCAGGTACCGGCCTCCATCTTCTTCTCACGATCCTCTCGACATCCAGGGGTGGGCAGAACCCACTGTCCTGCCCTGCCATTGGGCAGAATCAGTTCTGACCAATGGCAGGGGATAGGAGGAGATCGCAGCACTGCGACCTCGCTCTTATCCCTCAGGATGATCAGGGCTGTCCCTGACAGCTCCGATCATCCCTATTTTGCAGGTAATCGGGTCACCAGAGACCCGATCAGTCCAGAATAGCAGAAAATCGCATATCTGAATTGACATGCGATTTTCTGCGATCGCCTACATGGGGGGGGGGGGGGGGGGGTCTCAAGACATCCTGGGCGGCCTCCTCCCTCAAGCAAGTCCACCAAAGAACAGTGTTTGTGGCGGGCCGGGAAGATTATAGCCCTTAGCTCCCCCGCACACAGAGAATGCGCCACTAACTCTGCACAGAGGACTTTGTACAGCAGTTGCTGTGCACAGGGTCCTGATAGTGATGTCAGGACCTTGTGTGTTGGTGAATGATGGGCGGCCTGGCCATGAAACAGGAGCCAGCCTGCAGGCAGCCAGTCCAGCCCTGATTAAATGTCTTCCCTTCAGGCAGCCTCACTCCTGGGCGGCAGCAGCAGTCGGGCTCCCGCTGTCAAGGCATCTTATGATGCCGAGCCTTGCTGACACTCACCACTGCGGCACCAGTCACAATAACAGCCCCGGCCCCACACTCACTGTAAATCAGACGTGCTGCTGCTTGCACCCGCGCCATTCTATGAGCAAGCACTCCAGCCCGGCGGGAGGCGGCGCAAGGTTTCTTTAAATAATAAAAAAAAAAAGGATCTTCATTTTTCCACCCCCCTCAGCTGCGTAACCTGTGTGCCTTAAGGCAGGCGCATGGGCTGCCTTATTATAATGCAGGGCCTGGGGACAGGATATGAAGATGGGATATGAGGTTGGGATATGTGGTCAGCAAATGGGGACAGGATATTAGGACGGGATATGAAGATGGGATATGAAGTTGGGGATATCGGGACGGGATATTTTGATGTCCCAGTACAGGATATGGTCCTGCACTACACTTAGGCCCTCTCATGTTGAGTCCCTCAGTATGTATACCTATAAGGGATCCCAAAAAAATAAATCAAGAACAAATTATAAGGTAAAATTACAGGAGGGGAGACGTGTTGGTGATCAGCTATAAATATGTAATGATTCCCTGTACTATGTTATCCGTATATTGCACCAGGAACAGTATATAAATGTATTTAATAAATATACACTCAAAAAATAATGATAATCAATCCATAATACAGCAGCATACTCTGGGAATGGGAATAGAGGTAGTAAACACAATGACGATTTGTCTTGAAGTAGTAAGATGTAAACATTAACCAGAAGATAGCAGCTATAAAATCATGGCAGGTGCTGGGTGCAATAAATAAACAAATTCTATATAGTTTGCTCAGCACAGACCATGTGGGGACCATATATATACAGAAACAATTCATAAGGGTAATAGTGCCCCCAAGAATGTACAATGCATGAAAAAAAGCACATGTGCTAAGTATAGCAAAACTGTACATGTATCGGTGCAAATGGCTGGTCACCCACGCTCCCCGTCCTCACCCACTGACTCGTTTCGCTGACCTGCTTTGTCCAGGAGCGGTCCTGGACAAAGCAGGTCAGCAAAATGTGTCGAAGGGTGAGCTGCTATCTTCTATTACAAGTATAATTGGTCCCAGCAAGCTGCGAGGTCCTTCTGTGTTCCTGTGCCTCATCCTTCTGTACCTCGTCTTGCCCAGTTACCTGTGTGGTCGAGTCGTATCGGGGGTAGCGACCTCGGTGTTGCCTGCCACAGTAAGCCAATCCTGCCTTGCAGCGGGCTCTGGTGAAGACCAGCGGCACCGTAGACTCCGCTCCCTGATACGGCCTGTGTCATCTGCCACACAGGTTGGAGGATCCACATCCAGCAGCGCTACTACCACTACCGTGCGTGTTACAGTTGCTTTACACTATTGCATGTTCAAGTAATGTAAATTGTTTGGAGTACAGTTTGTTGTTAAAACAGGATAACAACAACAAATATGACATAGAAAAACATGTTATGGGACATATATTTCATTTATTTTTAGTGGTAAAAAAATTCTATGAGAAATAATCCTTTTGTTTAAGAGAGTACTACTTATTTTCTGTACAGAGAGTGCTACTTATGCTCTGTTACAGATTCACAGCATTGAACTTGTGATCCTTTGCCATTAGCCTTACCTTCCATGCCCCTTTATCTTTCTATCTGTTTTTATTGTGAAGCTAATTCTACTAACGAAAGCAAGCTATATTTGCGGCTGGTTGTAATCCATAGTACTGACACAGTTATTAAAAAGTGAACTACTGAATAATTTAGAGTAACATATTATAAAAGTGGTCATTTCAATAAAGCAATTTTAATCAAAAAGATGCCGCTATTATGTAACACTAAGGAATTTGTGTCCAGATGTTCGCTCAATATCCTTTATGTACCTAACATGCTGAGCCAATTGAATAACTAAAGAGGACATTCCTTAAAGGTTTTGTGGGAGCATATAACATGCATGTTTGTGAGGAAGAAAGTGACATTGATAAAGTGTATATACAATATCAGATTAGGAATATTACTTTGTTGAATCTGCTCAATGTGGTTATTAAGCCACATTTATTACAATTATTACATTTGTGGCTGCAGGTTGTAGTACAGTAGGTTGAGACATTGAGAGTACATCCGTAATGAGGGAACTAAATGGACATGTCTCATGCAGCAGCAACATGAAGTACTAGTTTTATGGGGATTCAATAAAAATGGCAATCGTGTAGGAAAAGCGTTAGCAGGCTATTATGGCAACAGCATTTGAGTCCCAATAGTAAATGCATCCATTGACTGCAAGAACTAATGAATTTGTTGCACCAAATTAACCATTCATATTTTTATACATGTACTGTAATAATATCCAACATCATTTTATCACCTCTAATATTGTCTTAAAACAAAACTAGCATACAAATTTAATATTGTTGTTTTAGGGTATGAGATTTTGTTTCCTAGGTAAATGACTAGGCAAGAATTACTGCATAATTGCACTTTTAGGAGTCATGTTAAAGGGGTATTCCATCACATATTGTTATGGCATATTCCCATTATATATATTTACATTAAATGGAATGTGTCACGTGTTCTTTTTTTATCAGCTTTTTTTATATTCTGATAAGAGAAGCCATCTTGTCTACGCTGATTTTAACACTTAAGAGATATCATTTACAGCAGGCCCCATGGACATGGGTACAATCGTCTGGAGCTGACCCTATTCACTCCTATAGGAGAGACTTCTAGGCATGCTCTGTGACCTGTGCAGAGGTCAGTGTGTTGGGGGAGAGGAAGGATGAGCTCTGAGCATCAGTAAATGCGAATGGCCTGACCCATTTAATCTATACACTGGTTTTTACCTTTCATTGTACAGGAGAACACTGCTGAAAAGCATCTCATTACAGAACAGGAGATGTCGAATTATTATAAGGCCCAGTGGCCAAAATAAAATCACAAGATTTCACAATTATTTTATAATGTAAACAGTAAAATGAAAATGAGAAAAAACATCACCAAAAATTCTTAAAACTTTAGTTTAAAACTTAAATTAGTTGTTTTCTTATGACACATTCTCTTTAAAGGGTAATTCCAGGAATTTTTTTTATTTGACTATGCTACAGGGGCTGTAAAGTTAGTGTAGTTCATAATATAGTGTCTGTACCTGTGTGTGATGGTTTTCTGACAATTCTTTTGTCATTTTCACTCAATATTCGCACAATATTTATTTTTACCAGCATACAAAATGACTGTTGTGTCAGATTTTTCCCAGCTTGCAATGCGGCCGAGACCTGACTCACTAGTCAGCTGATGACAGGGAGCCTGTCTGCTTCAATGGCTGGAGCGATTGCTTGGTGAGAGAGAGATCAATCTGCAACAGCTGTAGGCAACCTGATTGAAAACCATACTGATTTGAATGGATGCAGTTCATTTATGTTTCAATGGGTGGGGTGGCTGACGTGTGGGAGGGAGGAAGATGGAATTGTGGGATTTGTAGTCAAAAAAGTCAAACAGGAAATACTAGTTCACAAACAGCTAGCCACAGTGTTATGGTAATCTCACAACATAGCCATTTAGCCCCAAGACAAGCGCAGATCCTTCCTAAGCATGTCCATTACTGTCTGCCAGGTATGTATTAAAATCCCCTTATGGTGGATAACCCCTTTAAGATCAATGAGTCTGTACAATAGGACCCCTGACAATATTGGGAATGTAAGCCGTGTATAGAGAATAGCAACTCAAGTCAAGTGAACGGGCCATGCTGGAGTTTCTTGATGAGATGGTCACTGTACAGAAAGACGCAGTGCTCCCCCCTGGCATCCAGCATACAGATTGTTTAAAAGATACAAAATGATCACTTCAAGTCAAAATGCAGTAAAATAAATGTTCAAAAAGCAGTCAATGAGCTCAATGTCCACTGAAACCTAGAACGTTACCTATAAAAAGACCAACAATAAAAAGAAGTATATATATATTCCTTAGCATAAAGATCATGCTTCACAGTAGTCAAAGAACAAATAGGAGGGGGATATATCATTGGCTTTTCCCTGGTTGTGTGGTGTACATTTGTCTCACAGTTTGTCTCAGTTGCTGTTTTGAGACTTTTCATTACGACTTTTGCTTAAGAGGGTTTTTCTAAAAGAACATACCAAGTCATGATTTCAGTTCATATCATGCAGTGGTCAGGAATTTATCAGTTTGTCGCAACTGCGCTTAATTAGGCACAAATTTACACCAGCCCTGACTTGGCTTACAAAACTGACTGTTGACAGCATTATTAAAAAGTCGCACATTTTATCGCACGGGATAAAAAGTCACGCAAAAAGTCCCAGTGGAATCACCATGCAAAGTGGTGTACTGAAGTAAAAAAAATGTGATCAGTGCCAGATGTATCACTTTCTCTGCACCATGTAATAAAGCTGGTGCAGGTACACTGTTTCCATTACATGAATTAATGGGGTAAAAAGACTTTCACCTACACCACTTTTGATGAATTCTCCCCCCATAGACTGTACATGGATCTTCTTTTACTCATTCTGGATTCCAGCTTTCATCCAGACACAATACATTTCCAAACCTAAGACAGTCTGGAAATGTTTTCCTTCTCCTCATGTCAGATCATCTGATGGAAAGTGACAGCTAGACGAAAGATTTTCATCAGCGGGGCTCCATGGAATGTTGATGACCCCGGTCCTGCTAGACCTTAAGGAAATAATACTCAGTAGTTCTGTTTATTTTTAGACTACATTAGGCTAAATCTACAGCTTTGTGTAAATATAACTTTAAATTTGAGTTATAAAGATAGCATCTGCTTATTACTTCACATTTCAGTGGGTGAAAATCTGATGTAATATTTGAAGTAACATATTATTTTATTTCACAGCCGCATTGCTAGTCACGGTGGTCGCAATTGTTACCAGGCCCCAAAGACTGGGTGGCCTACAGACTCCCTTCCCCCCATCATACCAGGTGTGCTGTATACTTCAATTTTTGAAGCTCTTCTGTATTCTTTCTGACATTGTGTGGTGTGCAACATTGTGTGTATCCTGAATCTTTCTTCCCATCTACTGATCTTTACTGCTTTGATACAGGAGACAAGGGAGGAAAAATAAGGATGCACATAGAGTGCAGTGTCTGGGGTGCTGCAGCCGAGATCGTGGGGGGCCCCAGTGGCGGGACCCCCGTGATCAGACCTCTTATTGTTGTTTAGGGGCGGAGTACCCCTTTAATGCTGCTGAGACAGGCGCAGTCCCGGCAACTGCATCAGGACCCTGGCTGTAATTGACAGCTGGGTATGGCAGGCATACTCCTGCAGCGCATCACGCTGAGCAGGGGTTCGCTGAATATGTCCAGTTGCATTAACATGTAGGCAACTGGGACGTATGCATACTTCCTAGGGCGGGAAGGGTTTATTAAAACTGCCATCCCATAACCACCATCATTACCACTACATACCATTTTAGATTACAGTGCCGGTCTATCTAGTTATGTCCCTACATACTGGCTAAATTATACTGCCATACTATGAACACTATTATTACCACTATAGACCATATAAGTGATTATAGGGCTGTTACATTTAGTGACTCACAGGTGAAGTCTTCTCTGATCAGAGTTGTTCACTTTCCTTTTTTTCTCCATCCAGCCGAGACCATCATGTTGATTTTTTCCATCCACAATTCATCTCTGCAGAACCTGCCAGGCAAACATTTTAGACTCTGCTTTTAACCAGCACCTAAAATGCCCCAAACACTAAATATGTGCCCCTTGGTGTTCCACACCAGTAGAGTTGGTAGATAAGTGGGTTTGAGAGAATAGGTAGATTTCCTCCATTAAGTAGCTTCCCCCATAATTTCCCTTGTAGATAGTTGTCTGTTGTACATAGAGGCCCTGGAGATAGTTACTCCCTGTAGGTTATTTGCCCCCTGTATAAAGGACTCCCCTTTAGGCAGTGTGCCTCTTGTAAATAGGTACTCCTATAGGTAGTTTCCCCCTGTAGGTAGTCTTCTCACTATAGATAGATGCCCCTGTAGGTAGTTTCTCCCCCTTGTATATAGGCTCCCCCCATTGCAGGTAGTTCAGACTATAAATGCTGTTTATAACCCCATAAATGTCATACATAGTGTAACTAACTGCATCTGGATACAACTAGCACCTGGTTGGTTGGAATGTGGAATGATAGGGCATTTGCTGGATACAGATCATGTATTCCCATGTTAGGGGAACTGTCTTCTCTAAACCTTTTTTTTTTTTACAAATGTAAATGGAACCAGGTTTATTTAACCATAAGGGGAAAAAGTTGTATTTTAAAGAAATCCCCACTGATACATGAACAGTAAATTACTACTACATGGTACATAACAAATCAAGCATATTGAAAAAGATATACAACAGCTGCAAACATATAATCGTATGGACTATACTGTGGCTTGGTAAAATTTAACTGTATCCTTCCTGATGTTTAAGATATACATTTGTAAAACAAAAACTTTAAATAAACTGTTATATTAAAAAAATGTGTCCTGGAATGTAGAGTCTTCAAAACCCCATTTAAGGTGCATTCCCACATGCATATTTTTGCTGTAGATCTGCTACAGATTTGAGTCCGCATGGAATGCATAGCCATCTGCTAGTCGGCGCATTCCTAGCCCCGGCAGTCTGCGGAATGTCCGCACGGACATTTCGTCATGTGAACATAGCCTTAGGGTTTACTCTCACGCACAGTATGCTGCGCATATTCGATGTTCATGATTTGAGGCTGCAGATTTTATGTTGTAGATTATCGTGTAAACTAATTGACTGAACACAGCATCAAATCTGCAGCTTCAAATCCTGAGCATCAAATATGCGCAGGATACTGTACATGTGAAGACCTTAGGGTAGGGTCACACGTGCCATATTTTGCTGTGTATTTGCTGCTGCATATTTTGCTACCTATTTAAGTCAATGGGTAGTAACATACGCAGCTGGTTTTGCTACCCATTTACTTCAATGGCTAGGAAATTACGCAGCAGCAAATACGCAGCAAAATATGGCACACGTGAACCTACCCTTAAAGTGAACCTATCAGCTGTATTTGATGCTAAGAGCTACAGACACCATTGGATTATAAAATTGCCTTTTTTTTTTTACAGCTAAATGTCCGGAAGGTGGAGGTGAGTTGTACAGGTGCCACAGTTTGGCATACCTCCTTACTTACTCCTAACCTCTCCTTCTCTGATGTACAGAGCCATGTACATCAGCCAAGGAGGGGTTGGGAGGTGAATATGAGCAAGGCATGCCAAGCTGTGGCACTTGTACAGTTCAGCTCCACCTCCTTGACACTTGGCTGAGAAATAAAAAGGCAATTTTATGTTTTGCAACCAACATCTGCTCCAGGAAATAGGTACAATTTTTTTTATATCCTAATAACTGTCCAACAGTGCCAAATACAGCTGACAGGTTCACTTTAAATTTATTGTTGTTATTTTATCGTTGTGTATATTATAAACATTTCTGCATCAAGATTTAGAATCTTTACCTACAGGTCACTATACATATTTAAAACAGAATGAATCGGTCGACACTGCGGCTGACCCGGTGCACGTAGTGGACAATTGCAGTAAATCCAAAAGAATTCTCTGCACACAGTAAAAATCTTGCATGTGGTTTATTCAGCTTAAAATAGTTAAGCATTACTGCTTGCGTATTGGCTCACACCTAAGCCTTTCAGGTGTGAGCCGATACGCGTGCAGTGATGCCTAGCTATGTTAAGCTGAATAAACCACACGCAAGATATTTACCGAGTGCCGAGAATTCTTTTGAATATACATATTTGAGACATCTTAAAAGTACTTGAAGCTATTAAAGAACTCATATCCTTAGAAATGTACTTAACCTTAAATTGGCTAATCTCCCTTAACCTAAAACTATGTTTTAACAATGAATTTAAAATGTACTGTTTGCCCACTTCAAAAATATCCTAATAATAGCAACAAAAGAATAGAGTTTCCATTGCCGAGATGTTAAACATTTCTATTGTGAAACTATGCAGAGGTGCATCTAGTTATTATGGGGCCCCATGGGAAAATCAATAGTGGGGTTCCTGGTGTCAGTGGCCACCTGAATAATGTCTCTGTGGAGAATAAATGGTTGAAAAGAAAACTAAGGCACTCTGTAGGTTTGTATAACATTTAGTAGGGGCAGGTGAATGGTTGTTAAACTCTTGCAAAACACATCCTAGGCTCAATTTCAAACCTGCTTTTCGCACATAATATACATGTGGTAGCCCTTGGAGGGTGTTGGTAGTGGGGGTATTGTCTCGGTAAATGAGGGGTTAATGTTAACCCTTTAGTTCGTGACGCCAGGCTGAGGGCTAGTATGCTGAGGTAATCCTCCGGCTTATCGCCACCCTTCCCAGAAACGATAATTATACAAGATTGTAGATGTGCACCATGTCTGTTTTTCTACCCGAATTCACACTGTGATTTCTATCCCCTCCTTTTTTTTGTTTTAACATGTGCTGCACTCTTCCCCACCCCCTCAGCCCAACCCTATATAAGTAGTAGTTAGCTACACATGGGTCATTTCTTTCCTAGCAGCCTCCCAGTCTGACTGGGAGAGCATGGTAAGTGAGCTATTGGACCTTGTTCACACTGGTGTGGTGCTGTGCGGTGTCCGTTGCTGCCGTGGCGCCGTGTCTGTGGGGGGGTGCGGCCCATAGACTGGTTTGAGTGGCATTGGGGCTGCTCTGCGGGTGGGTCGTTCCCCCCTGTGGGCATTGGTGTCGAGGCGGTGGTGGTCGCCGCCCGGTGCTGCGCCATTTTATGCTAGGGACGTTAGGGACCCACTCTAAATAGGTGGCCTTGACGTGGCGAGTGGGCTTGTACTTTTTGATCAAAAATGTATACTAACAACCTGTTAGTTTTTGATATTATGCTGAGAAGCAATCAGATCATTATACAAGATTGTAGATGTGCACCATGTCTGTTTTTCTACCCGAATTCATACATATTTGAGACATCTTAAAAGTACTTGAAGCTATGAAAGAACTCATATCCTTAGAAATGTACTTAACCTTAAATTGGCTTATCTCCCTTAACCTAAAACTATGTTTTAACAATGAATTTAAAATGTACTGTTTGCCCACTTCAAAAATATCCTAATAATAGCAACAAAAGAATAGAGTTTCCATTGCCGAGATGTTAAACATTTCTATTGTGAAACTATGCAGAGGTGCATCTAGTTATTATGGGGCCCCATGGGAAAATCAATAGTGGGGTTCCTGGTGTCAGTGGCCACTAAAACTAAGGCACTCTGTAGGTTTGTATAACATTTAGTAGGGGGCAGATGAATGGTTGTTAAACTCTTGCAAAACACATCCTAGGCTCAATTCCAAACCTGCTTTTCGCACATAATATACATGTGGTAGCCCTTGGAGGGTGTTGGTAGTGGGGGTATTGTCTCGGTAAATGAGGGGTTAATGTTAACCCTATAGTTCGTGACGCCAGGCTGAGGGCTAGTATACTGAGGTAATCCTCCGGCTTATCGTCGCCCTTCCCAGAAACGACAGGTGCATGTAATGAAATGACTGAAGGTCCACAATGTACTTGAACTTGGGTAACTTTACTTAAGTGCTTGCGGTACATCCAATGAACAATGACAGTCTCAGGAATACAGTCTTTATATATCTCAATGACTTACAATTGTTGCGGACCTTGAAATAAATTAAAGTCTCTAAATTTAGGGTAATTGTTGCAGATCCGTCCGGATTTAGGGGATAGATAAGGTCCGGTGATCCTGCAGAGTGCTTAGGGATTGATACACTCGCGATCCTAGATATATCAGCTGTTGCCGCAAGGCTCAGGCCTAACTCACTGCGATAGACATCTGCGCAGATCCTGCTCGTTTGACAGCCTGGGAACAAGAGAGAGAACAATGGCCGCCGCTCCCTTATATGGGCAGGGGCGGGGTGAATCTGATTGGTCCGAACATCTGTCATTCACTGTTACACAGTTTGATGGGATTGACTACGTCACAAGGACCTCCAAAGATCCTTAAGCAGAAATACCATAGAGTTCACTTAACCACATGACCCGCAGGTCCTGCTACGCAATAGACAGGTAATTAACTATTTATAGGGCATTTATATAATATTTACATGCTTCCTAAGTAAGCTATTGGAGTAATAACTATCTGGATGAGAGGTGACTAGGGGTGAACTAGACAATGGGGACCCCGACGTCCTAGGGACTCTGGCTAAGGGGACCCACACACGCAGGTACAGAATAGGATACGATACCGGGACACCACATACAGTTGTAAACATCTGGAAATAAATACTATCTGCATTTTTACTTTGATCCAAATTGAAAAAATGGTATAAAAACAAAAATATTTATCTCTGAAATAGAACATGGTCTTTTTCAGATTATTTAGCTAAGATTTATTAGTGAATATAGGTCATGTCAATTGTTTCTGCAGAATCCTTTCGGAAATGTATTGCCGTCTATGAAAATTGAGCATTTGGGAGTGATCCTAGCGCTGGCATGTTCTGCCGGCCACTGCAGTCTGTGGAATGTCTCCCCGGAAATCTTCTGGTTGGACATTCTGCCAAGTGAATCAACCCTCAGAGGCGGGTTTTCTGTTTAGTTGTATTACATCCCTGACTTACTGTTTTTCAGTAAATTTTGGCACATTTCCTGTCACTTGGAAGTGTGGAGAACTGAAACAGCCACGAGTAAACGTAGCAAAGAGCAGAAAAAAAACTTAAAAAGAGTAAGCCAATATTCACACAATGGAATTTCTGAGCGAAAAAATTTACTTAGAAATTCCATTGCAGCAGAATCCCATTGAAAGCAATGGGATTCTGGTTCATCGTACACACGGCAGAATTTTACATTTCCGGCCTCCAACAAAAGAATTGACATGTCAAGTGTTTCGCAAGAATCCTCTCTGAAATGCATTGCCTTCTAGGAAGAAAGCACATTTCCAAATGGTTCTAGCGCTGGCATGTTTTGTTGGCACATGCTTTTTGTGGAATGTCTGCTTGTGTATTCCAGGCAGGCATTTCTCAAATATTCCGCCCTGTGAACAACCTTAGGCTCCTTTCACACTATGAGTATTCATCCGTTATTAAACATCCGTTCTCTGTATAAAAACGGATGTATAATAACGGCTGAAATAACGGATGCTAACGGCTGAATAATGTCCATCAAAATAACGGGCATATTCATCCGTTAAGACCCGTTATAACATGCTTCATGTACGGGAGTCTGCCGGTGGCTGGGGAGGCTACATTAGTGTTTGTACTACTACCCCCACCATGGAACAGAGTCTGTTCCATCATGGGGGTTGTAGTACAGGGGTTGAGGGAGTGATCGCACTGGGTCTCACTTCTGAGACCCCATGCGATCAGAAGGTATTAAGCAGGGCATGTATAATTAAGCATATATAATTTATGCTTAGAAATATTAATACTACTTATGTCAATTGTTACATACATTGGTTAAAAATTTTTATATTTTTGGGTGAAAAATTCTGCCTTATGCCTGCACTAATTGCGTGTGTGCCTCAGGTGGGAAAAACTACAGAAAGTGTGGACAAAACAAGCAGGGCTCTGTGCAGGCTCCTGACTTACTGCTGTGTGAGCTATGGTTCCGCTCCTTGTGATGTCACGCCCTGCCCCCTTAATGCAAGTCTATGGGAGGGGGCATGATGGCAGTCACACCCCTTCCCATAAACTTGAATTAAGGGGGCGAGCCCCATGACATCACAAACTGCTGGCCTCTGTCATCAGCCACAGAGCAGCAAACTTAGTTCCATAGAGCTGATGACTCGGGGGGCTGCAGGAGAGATTGCGGGGGTCCCCAGAAGTGGGACCCTCGCAATCAGACATCTTGGATAGGGTAATATGTCCAGGGGCAGAGTAACCCTTTAAGGACCCATTTTCACCTTAAGGACTCAAAACTATTTTGTTTTTGCACTTTCGTTTTTTCCTCCTCCCCTTCGAAAAATCATAACACTTTCAATTTTGCACCTACAGACCCATAAAAGGGCTTGTTTTTTGCATCACCAATTGTACTTTGTAATGAAATCACTTATTTTATGACATAATCTGTGGCGAAACAAAAAAAACTTATTTGTGTGGAGAAATAAAAAAAAATGCCATTTTGCTACTTTTTACTTTTTAGAGCTTCTGTTTCTACGCAGTGCACTGTTTGGTAAAAATGACACTATCTTTATTCTGTAGGTCCATTCGGTTACAAGGATACACAATTTATGTAGGTTTTATTTTATTTTACTACATTAAAAAATTATAACAACATGTACCAAAATTAGTATTTTTATATTGTCATTTTCTGACCCCGTCTAACCTTTTTTTTTAATTTTAAAGTTTTTATTGAAAATAAGGATATACAAAAAGGAATATGTCAGCATATAACGGGGATACAAGGTCGCATAAAGACCCAATATACGAAAAGCATTTTCGTTGGTTGGGAGGTTTCCCGGTAAGAACAATTGTGAGAACTAACAAAGACATACTCCGAACTAGTACCAGAGATAACCAATGGCCGTCATCGACCACTAGCTGTTACAGTCACAGCCAGAGGTGGGGTCGGCAGTCAATAATAGTACAAATGGCAGTAAATTAAATAAACAAATGAAGAAGAAGAAAGGGGAGAGAATCCCGTAAGAGAGAAAGAGAAGGAAAAAAAAAGGGAAAAAGGGGGGGGGGAGGTTTGAGAGGAGGAACTGGTAAGAAGAGAAGAGTATGGAGAAAGAAAGGGAAGGGGAGGGGTGAGGCTCAGCAGTATTAAAGAAGAGAATGGCACCCACCTGCGCTCCAGGGGCCCCAACCCGCCATCACCACCCACTGCATCCACATCCTGTTAGAGCCAGAGGACGTGAGAAGAGTGCCTAAAATGGTGCCGGCTATGTATGGGAACTATATAGCGGGACTAATCCTCTCTGTAGAGGGGGTCTCAATGAACTCCAGCCAGAGACTCCAAATTGCCATGAACTTCTCGGTACGACCCGAGGAGTCAGCCATCAACTCCTCCATGCGACAAAGAAAAAGGATCTCCTTTTACCAATCAGTCAGGGTAGGGGGATGTGTGGACTTCCATTTCCTTGGAATGACTGTACGGGCTGCCATGAGCAGGAAATGGGTGAGTTTCCTCGACGGGGATTTCCTGGACACTGGTAGGATGGTGAGCAGTAAAACCTTAGGATCATTAAGGTATTTCACGCCCGAGATTGTTTCTATGCGGGAAACAACCTCTGTCCAAAACGGGGTTAAGAGCGAGCAAGACCACCATATGTGTGACATTGTTCCCCGGTCAGCATTGCATCTCCAGCAGAGGTCAGAGGTAGAGGGATACATTCTACGGAGCGTCACTGGCACGCTATACCATCGAGCTTATAATTGGTCTCTTGAGCTCTGCAGTAGATAGACAATTTGTGACATAGGGTAAAGGCCGTAGACCAGTCACTAGCAGCGAAGGAGGTCTGCAGTTCCCCCTCCCATGCCGCCACAAAAGACGGAGGGGAGGATGCGGTGGTGTCCATAAGAAGACCATATATCTGAGACACAGCCCTTGCGGGCTGGGCGGAGGAAGTGCACATCTGTTCAAAGGGCGTCAGTGATCTGGCAAGTCGCAGTGTACTACCTTCTGTGGTTAGGAAGTGCTGGAGTTGAAGGTTATTCATGTAGTAGGCAGGAGAACGTAGGTGTGGAGGAACTAGGTCTTCGTATGGCCGTAATAGTGTGCCCTCTAGGAAAGTTCCTATTGGTAACAAAGGGGTTTCCACAATCCCAAGGAAGGATGTTCCCTGGAGCCCCGGGGGGAATCTGGGGTGGCCTAAGATCGGGGTCAGGGGGCCATCCGAAGAAAAGAAAGGACAAATTTGAGAGATATCTCTTGAAAAACAACAACTCGCTAGTGACCCAAGGTAGTGGATAGCGTTTGTTGATGGGCCACTGCCCAACAGGTATCCAGGGGACAGTCACCACTCGCACTCCCGACTCCTGCACCTCCACCTCCACCCATCTCTTGGAGGAGAGGCCGTGTAGGAAATCCAAGAATCTAGTCAGAGTGGCGGCTATATAATAGGCCTTGAAGTCCGGGACTGCCAGTCCCCCCGCTTGCTTTTGTCTAGTGAATGAGCGGACAAGACCCTCAAGTTTTTAAAAAAAGGCAATGGGGAGGGCAATAGGGATCGCTTGGAAGAGGTAGAGAATTCTAGGGAGAATATTCATTTTAAGTATATTGGCCCTCCCCAACCATGAGAAGGTACCTTTCGTCCACCTAGTTAAATCCCTGTCTATAGTAGTTAGTAAGGGCTGGAAGTTAAGGGAGGAACTATTGTTGAGGTCAGCAGGGACCTGTATCCCCAGGTATTTTATGGAGTCAGAGGACAATCGGAATGGGTGGGCATCTCTCACTGTAGTGACCTCTAAAGCCGGGAGGCAAATGTTCATGGCCACGCTCTTGGACATGTTAATATTATGGTAGCTAAAATGGGAGTATGTTTGCAGGGTGTGTATGACAGCAGGCAAGGAAGTGATCGGGGATGAAATGAATAGGAGAAGGTCATCTGCAAAGGCAGAACAGAGGTGATCGCTCTCCCCCACTCGGAGCCCACGGATAGACGCATTACTCCGGAGGGCATTCAGGAGGTGCTCCATAAACAAAACATACAGAATGGGAGAGAGCGGGCACCCCTGCCCCGTGCCGTTACGTATGGGGAAAGAGGAGGAAAGAGAGCCATTAACCCGCACCTGTGCCCTCGGGTCCTGGTAGAGAGCTGAGATCCAGCCTAACATAAGGGGACCTAATCCAATTTGCTCCAGAGAGGCCGCCATGAATCCCCAATTTACCCGATCAAACGCTTTCTCAGTGTCCAGTGAGAGTAGCATAAGCGGAGCCCCACGGGCTATGGCCCGGTGTATGATCGAGAATGTGCGTATCGTGTTATCTCGCGAGAGCGGACAAAGCCAGATTGATCGGGGTGAATCAGGGTTCCAAGGACAGAGGCCAATCGGTCCGCAAGTAGTTTAGCGAATAGTTTAGTGTTGACATTTAATAGCGAAATAGGATGGTAAATGGAACATAAGTTTGGGTGTCTGCCCTCTTTAGGGATAACTGTAATAAGGGCCCTCAAAGAGGACGGGTGGAGTCCTGTGTGTGAGTCAACACTGTTGAAAGAGCGGGACATCAGGGGAGTCAGTTCGGATTTGAGGGTTTTGAAAAATTTACCCGTGAAGGTGTCAGGGCCCGGACTCTTGCCAGATGGCAGATTTGTTATTGCAGACTCAATTTCCTCCATTGAAAATGGAGCCTCTGTCACGATTCGGCTTACGGGTTGTGGATCCGCTGTGTCAGCGAGGGATTGGCGTGGACCGTGCTAGTGGACCGGTTCTAAGAGGCTACTGGTTTTCACCAGAGCCCGCCGCAAAGCGGGATGGTCTTGCTGCGGCAGTAGCAACCAGGTCGTATCCACTAGCAACGGCTCAACCTCGCTGACTGCTGAGAAGGCGTGGGACAGAAGGACTAGGCAGAGGCAAGGTCAGACGTAGCAGAAGGTCGGGGGCAGGCGGCAAGGTTCGTAGTCAGGATGGATAGCAGAAGTTCAGGTAACACAGGCTTTGGACACACTAAACGCTTTCACTGGCACAAGGCAACAAGATCCGGCAAGGGAGTGCAAGGGAGGAGATCAGATATAGCCAGGGAGCAGGTGGAAGCCAATTAAGCTAATTGGGCCAGGCACCAATCATTGGTGCACTGGCCCTTTAAGTCTCAGAGAGCTGGCGCGCGCGCGCCCTAGAGAGCGGAGCCGCGCGCGCCAGCACATGACAGCAGGGGACCGGGACGGGTAAGTGACCTGGGATGCGATTCGCGAGCGGGCGCGTCCCGCTGTGCGAATCGCATCCCCGACGGCCATGACAGTGCAGCGCTCCCGGTCAGCGGGACTGACCGGGGCGCTGCAGGGAGAGAGACGCCGAGAGCGCTCCGGGGAGGAGCGGGGACCCGGAGCGCTAGGCATAACAGTACCCCACCCCTTAGGTCTCCCCTTTTTTTTGTCCGGTAACTGCCTCCCCTGGGATGAGGACACCGGGAAAGAATGGAGGGTTTCCTCAACGGCAGGCAGTACAGCAGGAGTTGGAATGGGGAGGGAGGGCAGAGGGTGAAGCTTGGCACGGGGCAGGGTGACACAAGGACGGGAGCCATGAGGAGGCACAGAGGCTTGCCTGACGGGACTGGGAGGGGGGGAGAGGCACTTCCTATGGCAGGCAGAGTCCCAGTTCTTGATCTCCCCGGTGGTCCAATCAAGGGTGGGAGAATGAAGCCGGAGCCATGGCAGACCGAGGAGGACCTCAGAGGTACAGTTGGGGAGAACGAAGAGCTCAATCCTTTCGTGGTGGGGTCCAATACACATCAGGAGGGGTTCTGTGCGGTAACGCACGGTGCAATCCAGTCTGACTCCATTGACCGCGGAAATGTAGAGCGGCTTGACGAGACGCGTCACCGGGATGCGGAATTTATTCACAAAAGACTCCAAAATAAAATTCCCAGAGGCACCAGAGTCCAAGCAGGCCATGGCTGAGAGGGAGGAGTTGGCTGAAGGAGAAATCCGCACGGGCACCGTGAGACGTGGAGAAGCAGACTTAGAACCAAGAGACGCCACACCCACGTGAGCTGGGTGCGTGCGTGCGTTTCCCAGACGTGGAGGACGGATAGGGCAATCCACCAAGAAATGCTCGGTACTGGCACAGTACAGACAGAGATTTTCTTCCCTACGGCGATTCCTCTCTTCCTGGGTCAGGCGAGACCGATCCACTTGCATGGCCTCCTCGGCGGGAGGCCCAGGCGTAGACTGCAAAGGATGCTGTGGGAGAGGTGCCCAGAGATCTAAGTCTTTTTCCTGGCGGAGCTCTTGGTGTCGCTCAGAAAAACGCATGTCAATGCGGGTAGCCAAATGGATGAGTTCTTGCAGGTTGGCAGGAATCTCTCGTGCGGCCAGCACATCCTTGATGCGACTGGATAGGCCTTTTTTAAAGGTCGCGCAGAGAGCCTCGTTATTCCATGATAACTCGGAAGCAAGAGTACGAAATTGGATGGCGTACTCGCCCACTGAAGAATTACCCTGGACCAGGTTCAACAGGGCAGTCTCGGCAGAAGAAGCTCGGGCTGGCTCCTTGAAGACACTCCGGACTTCAGCGAAGAAGGACTGGACTGTGGCTGTGGCAGGATCATTGCGGTCCCAGAGCGGTGTGGCCCAAGACAAGGCCTTTCCTGAAAGAAGGCTTACTACGAACGCCACCTTAGACCGTTCTGTAGGAAACAAGTCCGACAACATCTCCATATGCAGGGAACACTGAGACAAAAATCCACGGCAGAGTTTAGAGTCCCCATCAAATTTGTCCGGCAGGGACAGGCGGAGGCTAGGAGCGGCCACTCGCTGCGGAGGAGGTGCAGGAGCTGGCGGAGGAGATGGTTGCTGCTGTAGCAGAGGCAGAAGTTGCTGTAACATGGCGGTCAACTGCGACAGCTGCTGTCCTTGTTGGGCAATCTGCTGCGATTGCTGAGCGACCACCGTGGGAAGGTCAGCGAGACTTGGCAGCGGCACCTCAGCGGGATCCATGGCCGGATCTACTGTCACGATTCGGCTTACGGGTTGTGGATCCGCTGTGTCAGCGAGGGATTGGCGTGGACCGTGCTAGTGGACCGGTTCTAAGAGGCTACTGGTTTTCACCAGAGCCCGCCGCAAAGCGGGATGGTCTTGCTGCGGCAGTAGCAACCAGGTCATATCCACTAGCAACGGCTCAACCTCGCTGACTGCTGAGAAGGCGTGGGACAGAAGGACTAGGCAGAGGCAAGGTCAGACGTAGCAGAAGGTCGGGGGCAGGCGGCAAGGTTCGTAGTCAGGATGGATAGCAGAAGTTCAGGTAACACAGGCTTTGGACACACTAAACGCTTTCACTGGCACAAGGCAACAAGATCCGGCAAGGGAGTGCAAGGGAGGAGATCAGATATAGCCAGGGAGCAGGTGGAAGCCAATTAAGCTAATTGGGCCAGGCACCAATCATTGGTGCACTGGCCCTTTAAGTCTCAGAGAGCTGGCGCGCGCGCGCGCCCTAGAGAGCGGAGCCGCGCGCGCCAGCACATGACAGCAGGGGACCGGGACGGGTAAGTGACCTGGGATGCGATTCGCGAGCGGGCGCGTCCCGCTGTGCGAATCGCATCCCCGACGGCCATGACAGTGCAGCGCTCCCGGTCAGCGGGACTGACCGGGGCGCTGCAGGGAGAGAGACGCCGAGAGCACTCCGGGGAGGAGCGGGGACCCGGAGCGCTAGGCGTAACAGCCTCCAAGGCTTCTCTCTTCTCCACGGGCAAAGTCGGAAGTGCCGTATTCCGAATGTAGTCAGCGAGGGACAGGAAAGTGTCTACCATGGGGGAGGACCCAATAGTCGGCGGGGGAAGATTATAAAGGTCCCTATAATAACTCTCGAAGGCTCTCAGGATATCTTTGGTGAGGTAACTCTTAGAGCCATCCTGGGTCATGATCGAAGGGACATAAAGGGTGGCCCGTCATTCCCTCAACGCCCTAGCCAAGTATTTCCCTGGTTTATTACCCCACTCGTAGAAGGATCAAGAGCACCTCTGCCTGAAGTACCTGTAGGAGTCATTGAGAAGGGAAGTGATCTCGTGCCGGACCTTGACTAGGTCCGTCAGCACTGGCTCTTGGAGGGACTGTTTGTGGAGGGCCTCCAGCGTTTTCAGCGTTTCAAAGAGACGCTTCAGTTTGGCTGCTTTTTCTCGCTTAAGGCGAGATCCATGTTTGACCAGTACCCCTCTCAAGACACATTTCAGGGCCTCCCATTGAACAGAGGAGGAGGATTGATCAGAGCTGTGATCACTAACAAAATGTGAGACAGTGGACTTGAGCTCTGAGAGACAAAGCGAGTCGGTCAGTAGAGACTCATTGAGTCTGGGGGGTGTTAAGAGAGGGAATCAGGAAGGAACAAAAAACAGGGGCGTGGTCAGACAGATAAATATTCCCAATGTGAGTGGAAATGAGGCGAGGGAGATAATAATGTGGGATAAACAGATAATCAATCCTACTGTAGGTATTGTGAGGCTTTGAAAAGAAAGTGTAGTCCCTGTCTGATGGGTGTTGCAGACGCCATGTGTCACATAACTGCAGAGAAAGTAATACGTGTCTTAGTTTGCTAAGGTGACGGTAAGGGATGCTGGAGTGACGCGAGGAGGTGTCGCGCAATGGCTGTAGAAGAACGTTAAAATCCCCACTTAGGAGCAACATACCCTTGGTAAAGGAGGAAAGATCCTCAGGGGAGTTAGTGAGGAATGTAAGCTGTCCACTATTGGGGGCATAGATCGTCGCCACCGTCACCTCCTGGTCCAGAATACGACCCTGGATATAGAGGAACCTAGCCCCTGGGTCTGAACGAACCGTGTGAACTGTAAAGGGGAGTGAGTGATGAAATCCGATCGAAACCCCTTTGGAGCGGGAATTTGGGTTCGTACTATGGTACCAGGTGGGGAAGTAACGGCTAATCCTATCGGGAACATGACCAGTTTTAAAGTGGGTTTCCTGGAGGCAGACTATACCTATTTTCCATCTATGCGTTTGGTACAAAATTTTGGCCCTCTTTTCAGGAACATTAAAGCCCTGGACATTGAGTGTGATGAAATGTGTCTCAGTCATACTCACGGTTCGTGTAGCTGAAGGTCAAACGCAGCAGGGTGATGAATGATGGGCAGCGGGCACCAGTAAACAGCAGGCGGTTGAGCTAGAAAAAAAGGGGGGGGAGAAGAAAGGAGAAAGAATAAGACAAAAGGGAGGCGGGAGAGAAAAAACAGAGCAAATTAAGAAAAAAAATTCAATATCAAACAAAAGGAAGTCAAACAACAATCAAATCAAACAGCAATTAAGGTATGCAAGGGTGTATCTATGTGCAGAATGTCCGTCTGCGCAGTAGGTGTGCGCAACACACAACCTCCCTATTGGGGGGTAGTAGATAAAATGATGGGGTGAGAAACTCAACTCGTGGAGGGAGTGAACAATCTAGTACTAACAACAACTATAAACATGGGCTATAGAGGACTGTCTATGGCCATCAAGAAACATGTCGGGGTCCCTAAGGGACTCCCTATAGCGGATAACTGTAGAGGATTGGGAGAATTGGAGGAAACACTTGGCGGGCTACATGGAGGAGATCAGTCAAGATCACATTGATAGCGTCACAAAACATTCAGATAGTGACCAGGCGGCCACAGGATAGCACTCGCAGATAGTCAGGGAAACTTAGAGTTCCATCTGAGGGCCCTCCAGGCGATGCCACGGTCTCCACTGGCACTGAGGGAGTGTCCAGTCAGGGTGAGGTCGTCGGGTCGCAATCCGCTGTGGGGCACTCATGGATTGGCCTGGTACGTAAGGGTCCAGCAGGAGAGAGGACCACTCCAGCAAAGACATAGGGGGAAGGTCAAGCAACTCCAAGAACCTGGGTAGGTCATCAGGTGTTTCCAGAATAGCCGAGGAGTCTCCTCAGCGCAAAGGGGAAACCCCAGCGATAAGGGATGTGTCTGTCCTGTAGAACTCGGAGAAAAGGTTTGAGCAGATCCCTCTGATGGAGGGTCCTTCTGGAGGGGTCAGGGTAGAGCTGAATGAGCGCCCTGTCGAAGTCCAGGTCTCCTCGTTGTCTGAATTTCTGCATCAACTGTTCCTTAATCGTATAGCGATGGATACGGCATATGACGTCACGAGGTATGGACAAATCGGTGCTGGGTGCCCTCAGGGCCCTGTGGACCCGGTCAATCTCTATGTGCGTTTCAAGAGGGCGGACCAGAATCATGTTGAAGATTTCAGTTACAGTAGGAAGCAGGTCCTGTGTGCGGGTGGCTTCCGGGAGCCCCCTAAGCCGAACGTTGTTGCGGAGGCTTCTATTCTCGATATCGTCCATATGGTCAGCTAGTGCCTGTTGAGTGTGAGTAAAGGTGCTTACGGTAGTCTGTAGGTCTCTCATTGAGTCAAGTACGGACATTTGGAAGTCCTCTAGGGCACCCACTCTAGTTTGAAGATCAGTAACGTCGTGCTGGACAGGTTGCAGATCCTGTTTCCAGGCCACTTTCAGATCTAGAGCTAGGGCGGACATATCAACCTTTGTGGGTAGAAGGGCGAGGAGCGCCTTAAGCTCCGGGTGACCCTGTAGGAGTGCCACTGCTTGATCCGGAGGAGGCAGCGCGGTCAGTAGAGGGTTAACTTGGCTAAACCTCATGTAAGGTGCATTCTGTGAGTGTACAGGCATGTCCAATGGATTTAGAGTGGCACCTCGTGCAACAGCTGGAGGGTCAAGAGGGTGGCCCACCAAGTCAGTATGAGGCTCTGTAACGGGTGCTCTCCCAGTTGTAGCAGTTCCAGACTTGGTTGGCAGGGATGTCTGTGGGCTGGGGAGCATGGTTAAATCCTCCATTGCCAGTTCCCCCTCTGAGGAGGAGAGTCCCAAGCCTCATGGGGTGGCCGGGGTTCTAAATATAGCCGGGAAACTCTGTGAGGGAGGAGGGGAGAGTGCCCCAGTATCAGGCCGGCTGTCTGGGACCAGAGTCCTGGGGTTCCCTGGCCGTGGGTGCATGAGCGCTATGGTGTTCTTACCCCACGTCTCCTTTGGGATGTCCGGGTGAGTGGCTGTAATGCTCACACCCAACGGAGGAGAGAAGGAGGGGAGTGGAGCCGCAGGTTCTCCGGATCCCTGCGCTGCGACCTCCAGGCCGTGCGCACGCGACGAGGTGGAAGTACGCAGCACGGGGCTCCCGGGGGAGGCTCCCGGCTGCTCCGCTGATTGCTGGCGACGATCCGGCCCGGGGGGCCCTGGTCGGGAGTTCCAGGAGCATAGGTAAGGGGGATTGTTTAGGTCCAGATCCAGGGTCAGACCTTTGAGGCTGGGCAGTACGTGACGGCGCCGTCGGGGCCCGCGCCTCTTCCAGCGTGCGCGCCATCTTAGATTGCCCCGTCATGCTGGGCCAGTCCTCTGCAAGGCCTCCTAGCGGCCCGAAGTAGTTGGATATCGGCACCGGAGGATTCCTGGTGGTACCCTGGGAATTGCGGCGCCTGTTGGATCTCCTGGTGCCCATGAATGCTGCAGATAGTCCCCTATAACAAGGCCAGGGAGACGGAGCTCATTCACCCTGCGACTGTCCTCTTCACATGGCAAGCCACGCCCCCCCTCTAACTTTTTTATTTTTCCGCATACAGGCCTATATGAGGGTTTAATTTTTGCACCATGGTCTGCAGTTTTTATTGGTACTTTTTTGTTTTGATGGGACTTTTTGATCGTGTTTTATTTAGATTTTTATGGTATATTAAGTGACCAAAAATGCACAATTTTGGACTTTGGAATTTTTTTTCACGTGTACGTCATCGACGGTTTAGGTACCCTTATATTTGAATATTTTGGACATTTAAACAAGCAGTGGTACCACATATGATTATTATTATTATTTTTTTTGCATTCATTTATTTAAAAAATGGGAAATGGGGGGTAGTTCAAACTTTTATTACAATTTTTTTAGCCCTAGGGGGCTATACCATGCAATCTTCTGGTTACATATACTGATCAATGCTATGCCATAACATAGCATTGATCAGTGTTATTGGTGCTCTGCTGCTCCGCCCTGCATGGCAGGCTTGGAGCAATAGATCACTGATCAGACGGCAAGGAGACAGGTATGTGCCCTCTTGCTGTCCTCTCAGCTGATCGGGACATCGTGATTTAATCTAATCGCGATAGTCCCAATCAGCCCCGCTGAGCTGCCGGGATTCTTCCACTTTCATTTTAGACGCCGCAATCAAATTTGATCGCGGCGTCTAAAGGGTTAATGCCGGGCATCGGCCCGATTGTTGATGCCCGGCATTAACCCAGGGTCCTGGCTGCTGATAGCAGTCAGGGCCCACCGGGTTTAAAGCGTTCTCCGCTCATGACAACACTTGAAATGCTGGTAATAGGATTCAGGAAGTACAGGTACACCCTGAGTCCTTAAGAGGTTAAAAAGAGCAATGTGTTTTGATAACATATCTACTTTAATCTAATAAATTTTTAGCCTTATATCATGTATAGCAAAGCATGTATAGCCAGATAAACTTACATGATAAACTCAGGGCAGCTGTTGTTTGATGAAATGCCTCCACCACTTGATTTTACTTATTATGTGTTTTGTTAGTGAATACTTTATGATTTCAATACTTACAGCTCATGCATTCTAGAGATACTCATTGTACACCACCTCACAACTCTCTAAGGGACCTTGTAAATCTATTTATAACAGTGCAAAGCAATTGGCATGCTTCTCTAGTAGTTAACACATACATTCTGGAAAGAAAACATAAATTTGTTAGACTTTTGCAGCAGATCATATTTTTTCTCCTTTATAAAGAACACTTGCAATGTTACAATGTGAGCAGTTTTGTGTTCCTTATTTAAAAAAGTATCCACTTCCTAGCACTAAATGGTTGCAGGCATTTTATCACCCCAAAGTGACTGACCAATGGCCATAGCCATAAATTTCCTGCCAAACGAAAAAATAACTTTATTACCGTCTCAACAATAAAAATTATATAAACCACAAAGAATGATGCAAATAATTCTCTCTAATTTTATCTTGTCCTGGATTTATGATGTGCCCATCAATTGTTTTCCTTTAAAGACTATTAAGTGTCAAGGCCAACATGTTGGCTTTAACAAGAAGAAAGGTATTTTAAGAATAACAGACTAAAGGGTTCAACTTTCTTTGCACACAATCCAGATGTAAAGGATAACGGAGGCTGCCTATACACGAAGCAAGATGGGAGAACATGTGTTTATTTAAAAGCAGATGGACGTTTCATAACTTAGGTAGGGTATTTCAAAGTCAAATGACAAGGTTAAATGACATGGAGATTCGTAGATACAAATAAATACACTAAAAAACACAATACATTGGTTTTCTAATAATTTCCAGTACTAACATTACTTCATTATACAAAATGATCTCTAGGAGCCTCAACATTTTTTAGGCTGAAAGTGTAGGCTCAGATGACTAACACTATATTGTCATTTGAGAAACTCCAATCTTACTTAAAATGTGATTGACTCTGTATAACATTCAATTGAAACCTAATAGGAACAATGGTTGTAGCAATAGGCAGTATTTAAGGAATAGTGTTGCTCACGAATATTCGCAATGCAAATTTTATTCGCGAATATCGCATATTCGCGAATTCGGGAATATTCGCGAATATAGCACTATATATTCGTAATTACGAATATTGTTTTTTTTATTTTTTATTTTTTTTCACAGTACACATCACAGTGATCATCCCTCTCTGCTTCCAGCTTATGTGGTGTAAAGAAGGCTCTAATACTACTGTGTGAGACTGGGGCGCGAATTTTCGCATATGCGAAATTTTGCATATGCTAATTTTCACATATGCAAATTTTCTCTTATGCAAATTTTCGCATGCACGAATATTCGCATATGCGAAAATAAAACGGGGATATTACGAATATGCGAATATTCGCGAATATATGATGAATATTCGTCCATATATTCGCGAATATTCGCGAATTCGAATATGGCCTATGCCGCTCAACACTATTAAGGAAAATGTTACGAGCAATAATAGTTCCACATAGATGTTATATCCACCCAGTGAGCACTTCTGGTTAATTAGATTACCTTGTTATAGATATGGTAGTTCACAACATTTAAAGTATGGTTATTAATATTATTTAAATCCTTACCTATCTTTCTAGTTAGTTTTATATACTGTATTCTATGTTGTAACTCACTTTAAGCCAAGCAGTGCTACATTGTAATTGCTATGCCATAGGGATGAAAAAGGAATCACCATGATTTCCGACTCAAGTGAATATTAAACAGAACTATATAAAGCTACTATTATATGACATGCCACAAGCTACCTCGGTCCCCTCCCCCCCTATAGTTATGCCCCTGGCAACAAGTCATCCAAGAAAGACACAACATTACAGAATATTATCATCAACAGTCATGGTGTTCCAGCGTTGGCACCGGTATTCATGGGGAACCCTGTCCTCCCTACCTACAATGGAGACCCCTTCACCTTGAGGGATTTCAAAGAGAGGATCCAGAGTTTGTTTGTCTCTTACTCTTTCCCTCCTAACTAACAGGTACAATTGCTCACAGGACAACAACAGGGACCAGTGTTAGAGGAAGTCTGCTCCTGGCCAGCCTCCGAGAAGGCGACTGTAGAACAGTTCTTTGAAGGACTGTACCAGGTATTTGAATCACATTCTCCATCAGAGGTACGTCTCCGGCTGTATGAAAGGCAACAAAAGCAAGGTGAGACCTTGAGAGCATATAGAGTAGCCCTAAAGAATGCCCTAGAGACTGTCCAAAAATTAGATGGTATAACTCCTGAGCAGGGCAACAAGATGATAATGGACAGATTTATTGATGGGGCCCATAATAAGTGGGACAAAGCACAGCTGAGAATGTTAGTGGTCCAAAACCCTAACATGTCATTCCCCACTTTCAAAAGACTGGCTATCCAAGTGATTGAGTCCGGAACTGAGTTAGAGTAAGATTGTACACCCCTTAAACCCATTCAAGAGCCACTAGGGGCAGTAGCCAGACCTATACCACCACCGTCACCAGCCCCGCCCCAGTGTCTAACCACTGCAGCCTAAGATTTACAGAGTGTTAGGCAGGACATTGAAAAACTAACTAAGGCTGTGAAGGAGCTTGCCACAAGGGCAGCTCCACCTGACCGTGAACCACCCTTGCCTAGAAAACCTGCCCCTGCTCCTCGCAATTTCAATTACCGCAATCCTCCGCCCAATAGACCCTCGGGGACTGAAAGACCCTTTTGTACTTACTGTAATAAGTCAGGACATTGGAAAATGTAGTGTGGGGATTTAAACAGATTTCCCCTGAGGTTTAAGACCGGCCCACATCAAAACAGTCATCAGGTCCAATCCCCGAAGTCAGGACTCTTACCCCTATGTAAAAATTGTTGTAGAAGGTGTACCGTGGGAGGCATTGATAGATACAGGGTCACAAGGGTCTACTATACCTAAAAGTGTTTTCTATCAGCATTGGGATGCTAGTTTATTGTGTGAGCTTGATGATGTTAACTTCCGAGTAGTTGTGGGTAATGGGCAACCAGTCCCCAGACAGGGATACTGGGAGCCAACTATTCAGTTGGGAAAGCATGTACTGACAGGGCAGGGAGTGATTGTAACTAATTTGACCGATAAGGGGTCTGCCGAGTTTATATTGGGGATGAACATTATGAAATTTCTTTTGCTGAAATATTAGATGCTTTCCCTTAACGACGCAGGACGTATATTTACGTCCTGTGCCGGCTCCCGTGATATGAAGCGGGATCGCGCCGCGATCCCGCATCATATCGCGTCGGTCCCGGCGCTCATCAACGGCCGGGACCCGCGGCTAATACCACACATCGCCGATCGCGGCGATGTGCGGTATTAACCCTTCTAAAGTGAAAGTGAAAGTGACCCGGCTGCTCAGTCGGGCTGTCCGGGACCTCAGCGGTGAAATCGTGGCGTCCCGAACAGCTGACCGGACACCGGGAGGGCCCTTACCTGCCTCCTCGGTGTCCGATCGACGAATGACTGCTCCGTGCCTGAGATCCAGGCAGGAGCAGTCAAGCGCCGATTACACCGATCACAGGCGTGTTAATACACGCCCGTGATCTGTGTAGAAGATCAGTGTATGCAGTGTTATTGGTTCCTATGGGACCTATAACACTGCAAAAAAAAGAAAAAAAGTGTTAATAAAGGTCATTTAACCCCTTCCCTAATAAAAGTTTGAATCACCCCCCTTTTCCCATAAAAAAAATAAAACAGTGTAAAAAAATAAATAAATAAACATATGTGGTATCGCCGCGTGCGTAAATGTCCGAACTATAAAAATATATCATTAATTAAACCGCATGGTCAATGGCGTACGCGCAAAAAAATTCCAAAGTCCAAAAAAGTGTATTTTGGTCACTTTTTATACCATTAAAAAATGAATAAAAAGTGATCAAAAAGTCCGATCAAAACAAAAATCATACCGATAAAAACTTCAGATCACAGTGCAAAAAATTAGTCCTCATACTGCCCTGTACGTGGAAAAATAAAAAAGTTATAGGGGTCAGAAGATGACATTTTTAAACATATAAATTTTCCTGCATGTAGTTATGATTTTTTCCAGAAGTGCGACAAAATTAAACCTATATAAGTAGGGTATCATTTTAACCGTATGGACCTACAGAATAATGATAAGGTGTAATTTTTACCGAAATATGCACTGCGTAGAAACGGAAGCCCCCAAAAGTTACAAAATGGCGTTTTTTTTTCAATTTTGTCGCACAATGATTTTTTTTTCCATTTCGCCGTGCATTTTTGGGTAAAATGACTAATGTCACTGCAAATTAGAATTGGCGACGCAAAAAATAAGCCATAATATGGATTTTTAGGTGGAAAATTGAAAGGGTTATGATTTTTAAAAGGTAAGGAGGAAAAAAAGAAAGTGCAAAAACGGAAAAACCCTGAGTCCTTAAGGGGTTAAGCCAGCAAGCTGCACAGCACCACTTGAAAGTTCTACAGGCTGAGCAGAAGTTTGCCAACAAGCAAGGTGAGATCTGCAGAGTACGAGTTCAAGATGTCAGGTCGGTGACCTTAAAACCAAACACGGAAACCATCATCTGGTGTTGTGCACGTCCCGGAGTAAAGAATAGGGACTATCAAGCCCTGCTGGAACCTATGCAATTGGAAGATTATCCTCTTGTTTGAGCTGCGAGAAGTCTTGTCACTGTCACCAACGGGAGAGTCCCAGTGCGGTTAGTAAACCTGTCTTATTCTGCTACTGTCTTGCCCAAATACACTCTTGTAGCCCAGCTGTACCTCCTACAGTCAAAGGACATTGTGTTAGAACGTCTGGTGGCTCGACAGCGTGCAGCTAAAGTGGCCAAAGGATCCGGTGTGAGCCGTCCAGAGCCCTAATGGGCGCAACTCCAGGTTGGAGATGACACAACCCCAAGAGACCAAGTCAATGGAATAATCAATGTTGCCAAGAGGTACCATGAGGCTTTCAACAAGCGCCCCACAGACTTACTTCAATGATTCAGCACCAAATCCTCACAGGTGATAGCCCACCTATTAAGGAAAGACACCGTCCAGTAGCGCCAGGCATGTATCAGACTGTCAAGAAGATGCTGGCCGACATTAAAGCGGAAGACATTATTCAAGAAAGTCAGAGCCCATTGTCCTGGTCAAGAAGAAAGATGGAACCATCCCCTTCTGTGTTGATTACAGGAAACTGAACAATGTCACATATAAAGACACTTATCCTTTGCCAAGGATCGAGGAGTCACTCATAGCCCCGGGTTGGCTGCTTACTTCTCCACTATGGATTTAACGGCGGATATTGGCAATTGCCCATGGCCGTGGAGCATCGGGAGAAGACCACCTCCGTGACACCCTTGGGCTGTTCAACCTTAAAAGTATGCCGTTTGGGCTGTGCAATGCCCCTGCTATGTTCCAGCGACTGATGGAAAGGTGCCTGGGCCATCTGAATTTTCAAAATGTCCTATTGTACCTTGATGCTGTCATTGCGTATTGCAAGTCCTACCAGGAACATCTAAGTCATCTGTCAGACATCTTTCAAGTCTTAATCTAGCATGGATTAAAGATTAAACCGTCCAAGTGTCACCTGCTCAAGCCTCAGGTCCATTACTTGGATCATGTTGTCAGTGCAGAAGGGGACCAATCCTGAAGAAGTGGAAGCTGTCAAGAACTGGCATACCCCATGCATGGTGAAAGATGTCAGGAGCTTCCTGGGATTTGCCGGCTACTACCGCCACTTAATTCCCCACTTCGCCCAGATTGCAGAACCCCTCACAGCTCTCTTATGGGGTACGGCGAAGGAGAACTACAATGGAAGACTACCTATTGAATGGGCCGAAGAGCAAGATACAGCGTTCCGAGCTCTTAAACGTCTGCTGACGGAGCAACCCATCTTGGCGTATCCAGACTACAGTCAGCCATTCCGGCTGTATACTGATGCCAGTTTCAAAGGTCTGAGATCTGTCCTGTCCCAAGTCCAGAAAGGACAAGAGCGAGTAATTGCCTTTGCTAGAGAATTATGCCAATTGCAGCTCATTCAAGTTGGAACTTTTTGCCCTGGTGTGGGCCGTGACCAAAAAATTCAAAGACTATTTGGCTGCCACGCCATTTACTGTCTACACAGACAATAACCTGTTGGCCCACCTGAACACTGCCAAGTTGGGTGCCATTGAACAACAATGGGCTTCAACACTAGCCAATTACAGTTTCACCATCAAGTACAGATGCGGCAAGTCAAATGTCAATGCCGTGGTACTGTCTCGGATGACCCCCGGCGAAGAATTACCTGTCGAAGACATGTGGGAAGACGTGGAGATGCTCCCATCTTATCAGCGGTTCATGAACCAGAATGTTGTGACCGCCCTCATGGACGGTGAACCCAGGTCCTAAAAGTTTAAGGAAGATCTATACACCTGGAAGACTTTCAAGACAAAAGTCAGTCATGGGGGATCTGTTGGACTACCGCCAGGCCCAGTGTTACTACGAGTTGAATCTTCTGTGGTGACAGAGAAAAGACTGTTTGTGCACAAAGGTCTGTTGTACCGAAATTATTTGGCTTCGGTCCCTGTTGATCGACTTAATCAGATTCTGGTTCCCCGAAGAGATGCGGCGATGGTCCTCAATGCATACCATGACCAATCGGGACACTTTGGAGTCCATAAGACCAAAGCTACAGTCAGTCGAAGATTCTATTGGATCGGAATGCAGAGTGACATTGAGAAATGGTGCAGTGAACGTGCAGTCTGTAACGTCACCAAGAATGTACGCAAGGATGCAAGAGCACTCCTCCATTCCATCCAGAGTGAAAGGCCCAAACAGTTGGTCACGCTAGACCATGTCAAATTGTCTACTACCCGGTCCGGGTATACTTATGCGCTCACCATGGTGGATCATTACTCTAAATCGGTTGTCGCTGTACCTGTTACGCCGAGCGCTCCGGGTCCCCGCTCCTCCCCGGAGCGCTCACTCCCAGCCGGGATGCGATTTGCGACGCGGGACGTGCCCGCTCGCGATGCGCATCCCGGCTCCTGTACCTGACCCATTCTCCGTCTGTGTTGTCCCGGCGCGCGCGGCCCCGCTCCTTAGGGCGCGCGTGCGCCGGGTCTCTGCAATTTAAAGGGCCACTGCGCCACTGATTGGCGCAGCAGGCCTAATCAGTATCTTCACCTGTGCACTCCCTACTTATACCTCACTTCCCCTGCACTCCCTTGCCGGATCTTGTTGCCATTGTGCCAGTGAAAGCGTTTCCTTGTGTGTTCCTAGCCTGTGTTCCAGACCTCCTGTCGTTTTTCCGAAAGGCGTCAGGAGCTCCGCCAGGATATGGACTTTGTTCGCACGAGGCGGTTTCTCTCCCCGACTCCTCTCTCCTCTGGTCCTCTGCAATCCATTCCTGTGCCTCCCGCCGTGGAGGCTATGCAAGTTGACCGGTCTCGCTTGACACCTCAAGAGAGGACACGACGCCGCATGGAGAACCTTTGCCTGTACTGTGCCGGTACCGAACATTTCTTGAAGGATTGTCCTATCCGTCCTCCTCGCCAGGAAAGACGCACGCTGACTCCGCACAAAGGTGAGACAGCTCTTGATGTGAACTCTGCTTCCCCACGTCTTACTGTGCCTGTGCGGATGTCTTCTTCTACCTTCTCCTTCTCTGCTATGGCCTTCTTGGATTCCGGATCTGCCGGAAATTTTATTTTGGCCTCTCTCATCAACAGGTTCAACATCCCGGTGACCAGTCTCGCCCGACCCCTCTACATCAACTCTGTTAACAATGAAAGATTGGACTGTACCGTGCGTTACCGCACGGAACCTCTCTTAATGTGCATCGGACCCCATCACGAAAAAATTGAATTTTTGGTCCTCTCTAACTGCACTTCAGAGATTCTTCTTGGATTAACGCCATTCCCCAACCCTTGATTGGACCACAGGGGAAATCAAGAACTGGGGTACTTCTTGCCACAAGGACTGTCTTAAACCGGCTCCCAGTACTCACAGTCGTGACCCTGTTGTTCCTCCGGTATCTGGTCTTCCTAAGGCCTATCTGGACTATGCTGATGTTTTTTGCAAGAAACAAGCAGAGACTTTGCCTCCTCACAGGCCTTATGACTGTCCTATTGACCTCCTCCCGGGTACTACTCCACCCCGGGGCAGAATCTATCCTCTGTCTGCTCCAGAAACCCAAGCTATGTCGGAATACATCCAGGAGAACTTAAAAAAGGGGTTTATCCGCAAGTCCTCCTCTCCTGCCGGAGCTGGATTTTTTTTTGTCTCCAAAAAAGATGGCTCCCTACGCCCTTGCATTGATTACCGCGGACTTAATAAAATCACGGTAAAAAACCGCTACCCCCTACCTCTTATCTCGGAACTCTTTGACCGCCTACATCTTTACCAAGCTGGACTTAAGAGGTGCTTATAATCTCATCCGCATCAGGGAGGGGGACGAATGGAAGACTGCATTTAACACCAGAGATGGACACTTTGAGTATCTGGTCATGCCCTTCGGCCTTTGCAACGCCCCTGCCGTCTTCCAAGACTTTGTAAATGAAATTTTTCGTGATCTTCTATATACCTTTGTTGTGGTTTACCTGGACGATATTCAGATTTTTTCTGCCAACTTGGAAGAACACCGCCAGCATGTCCGCATGGTTCTTCAGAGACTTCGGGACAATCAACTTTATGCCAAAATGGAAAAATGTCCCTTTGAATGACAGTCTCTTCCTTTCCTGGGATACTTAGTCTCTGGCCAGGGACTACAAATGGACCCAGATAAACTATCTGCCGTCTTAGATTGGCCACGCCCCTCTGGACTCCGTGCTATCCAAAGTTTTTTGGGGTTCGCCAATTATTACAGACAATTTATTCCACACTTTTCTACTATTGTGGCTCCTATCGTGGCTCTAACCAAGAAAAATGCCAATCCTAAGTCCTGATCTCCTCAAGCGGAAGACGCATTTAAACATCTCAAGTCTGCCTTTTCTTCTGCTCCCATACTCTCCAGACCTGACCCATCTAAACCCTTCTTATTGGAGGTGGGAGCTGGAGCAGTTCTTCTACAAAGAAATTCTTCCGGGCATGCTGTTACTTGTGGTTTTTTTTCTAGGACCTTCTCTCCGGCGGAGAAAAACTACTCCATTGGTGATCGAGAACTACTGGCCATAAAATTGGCGCTTGAGGAGTGGAGGCACCTGCTGGAGGGATCCAAATATCCAGTTATTATTTACATTGATCATCTCGCTTATCTCCAGTCTGCCCAACGTCTGAACCCTCGCCAGGCTAGGCGGTCGTTGTTCTTTGCCCGTTTTAACTTTGAAATCCATTTTCGCCCTGCTGACAAGAACATTAGGGCCGATGCCCTCTCTCGTTCTTCAGATGCCTCTGAAGTGGAAGCCTCTCCGCAACACATCATTCCTCCGGACTGTCTGATCTCCACTTCTCCAGCTTCCATCAGACAAACTCCTCCAGGGAAGACCTTCGTTTCTCCACGCCAGCGCCTCGGGATTCTCAAGTGGGGACACTCTTCCCACCTCGCAGGCCATGCGGGCATCAAAAAATCCGTTCAACTCATCTCTCGTTTTTATTGGTGGCCTACTCTGGAGACTGACGTTGTTGATTTCGTGCGGGCCTGTACTGTCTGTGCCCGGGATAAGACTCCTCGCCAGAAGCCTGCTGGTCTCCTTCATCCTCTGCCTGTTCCTGAACAACCTTGGTCACAGATTGGTATGGAATTTATTATTGACTTGCCCTTATCCCGTGGCAACACAGTTGTTTGGGTGGTCGTTGATCGATTTTCCAAGATGGCACATTTTATCCCTCTTCCAGGCCTTCCTTCAGCGCCTCAGTTGGCAAAGCAATTTTTTACACACATTTTTCGCCTCCACGGGTTGCCCACGCATATCGTCTCGGATAGAGGCGTTCAATTCGTGTCTAAATTCTGGAGGGCCCTCTGTAAGCAGCTCAAGATCAAATTAAACTTCTCTTCTTCTTATCATCCCCAATCCAATGGGCAAGTAGAAAGAATTAATCAGGTCCTGGGTGACTATATACGACATTTTGTTTCCTCCCGCCAGGATGACTGGGCAGATCTTCTACCATGGGCCGAATTCTCATACAACTTCAGAGTCTCCGAATCTTCTGCTAAATCCCCATTTTTCGTGGTGTACGGCCGGCACCCTCTTCCTCCCCTCCCCACTCCCATGCCCTCTGGTTTGCCCGCTGTTAATGAAGTGACTCAAGATCTTTCCACCATATGGAAAGAAACCCAAAATTCTCTTTTACAGGCTTCATCCCGGATGAAAAAATTTGCTGATAAAAAAGAAGAACTCCCCCCATTTTTGCTCCCGGAGACAAGGTATGGCTCTCCGCTAAGTATGTCCACTTTCGTGTCCCCAGTTATAAACTGGGACCACGCTATCTTGGTCCTTTCAAAATCTTGTGCCAGATCAACCCTGTCTCTTACAAACTCCTTCTTCCTCCTTCTCTCCGTATTCCCAATGCCTTCCATGTCTCTCTCCTTAAACCACTCATCCTTACTGCTTCTCTCCCAAAGTTGTCTCTCCCACTCCTGTTTCCGGTTCGTCTGACGTCTTCTCGGTGAAGGAGATTCTAGCATCCAAAACAGTCAGAGGTAAGTTAGTTGACTGGGAGAATTGTGGCCCAGAGGAGAGATCTTGGGAACCTGAGGACAACATCCTAGACAAAAGTCTTAACCTCAGGTTCTCAGGCTCCAAGAAGAGGGGGAGACCCAAGGGGGGGGGGGGGGTACTGTTACGCCGAGCGCTCCGGGTCTCCGCTCCTCCCCGGAGAGCTCGCAGCGTCCTCTCATTCGCAGCGCCCCGTTCAGACCTCCTGACCGGGTGCGCTGCGATATCACTCCCAGCCGGGATGCGATTCGCGACGCGATGCGCATCCCAGCTCCCGTACCTGACCCATTCTCCGTCTGTGTTGTCCCGGCGTGCGCGGCCCCGCTCCTTAGGGCGCGCGCGTCGGGTCTCTGCGACTTAAAGGGCCACTGCGCCACTGATTGGCGCAGCAGGCCTAATCAGTATCTTCACCTGTGCACTCCTTACTTATACCTCACTTCCCCTGCACTCCCTTGCCGGATCTTGTTGCCATTGTGCCAGTGAAAGCGTTTCCTTGTGTGTTCCTAGCCTGTGTTCCAGACCTCCTGCCGTTGCCCCTGACTACGATCCTTGCTGCCTTCCCTGACCTTCTGCTACGTCCGACCTTGCTCTTGTCTACTCCCTTGCACCGCACTTATCTCAGCAGTCAGAGAGGTTGAGCCGTTGCCGGTGGATACGACCTGGTTGCTACCGCCACTGCAAGACCATCCCGCTTTGCGGCGGGCTCTGGTGAATACCAGTAGCAACTTAGAACCGATCCACCGACACGGTCCACGCCAATCCCTCTCTGGCACAGAGGATCCACCTCCAGCCAGCCGAATCGTGACAGTACCCATCAAAGATCTAACAGCCAAGACAGTGGCCTAGATGTTCTACTCCAATTGGGTGCAAACCCTTGGGTGTCCGGAGTCTGTCCTAATGGACCGAGGAACGGCCTTCAAGGCCCAACTCTTCCAAGAGTTAGGTCAACGCCCTGCCTGTAAGAATCTCCGGACTACTGCTTACCCTCCCTAGGGGAACGGCTCTGTAAGCACATCAATCAAGTCTTTATCCACATGTTGCGAGCAGCCTCTGTGTCAAGACACAAAGAGTGACCCCAACTGCTGCCCGAATTACTGGAGATATATAACAACACAGTCCATTGTTCTACGGGGTATACCCCTTTCTACTTGATGATGGTGCGACATGGGCAGCTTCCTAAAGACTGGACATTTGGGCTCCAGGCCCCGTTCAGCAACTCTCCACAAGCCTCCCTAGAATGGGTCTCTGACCACCAGAGAAGGATCCAAGAAGCCAAAGAAATTGTCAGCAAAAAGATGGGTGAGGCTCAACAGAGAAAACAAGAGGACTATAACCATCATGCCGCTGCCAAACCACTTCAATTGGGCGATAAAATCTGGCTACGGAAGTTTCCAAGCTTGATTCTATCTGGAAGACCGAACCGTACATGGTGACGGCCATACCCTATCCTGAGTCTGATATCTACGAAGTGCAAAAACTGGGTATGAGCACAAGTTGTTCACTGGAATCGAATCAAGTTATGTCTCAAAGAAGATCTACCAATGTTCCCAGCGCCGCCTCCTCCAGCTGTCAAGCCTGTGAAAGATTATGTCCTGGGCGAGGGAATCCACCTATCTATGGACTTCCCCATGTTTTCTCCAAATCAGCCTGCGATCTTCTGTATCTCACCAACCCCTGGGCTGGTTCCACCCACATTAGTCCCCACACCAGTCCCAGTCTTGTCACCATTGGCTCCAGCCTATACACCAGTCTCCAGAGTGCAAACCCTGTCACCAGCCTCTCCAGCACAGCTGCCAATGATTCTGAGTCCAGCCAATCCTGAACTAATACCAGCTCCTGAGTTTGCTAGATTCTCCAGAGGTTGTGTTGCGCAGATCCCAAAGGTCGACGCAGGGACAACTACCAGCTAGGTATAAGGAATAATGGTAGTGCTGTGTACAAAGTTGTCAGTATAACACATAGTCTAATTCAGTCAGCTTACAAAATGCATTATATAAGCTAGTCAAATGCATAGTTAGGACTATATCTAACATGTACATTTCCAGGCCATAATTCACCTAACATTTTTCCTGTCCACATGTGCAGGGTACTCTCCTGGCCAGAGGGTTCCCCTGAAAATATAAATAAAGCACATAGAGCGACAGAGTTGATATATATAAAGGTAACACCGGTGTGTCATATAAAAACATGTATAGAGTTCTTTGGAGAAGTGGTTAGTGCCAAGGGGTCCCAGTAGCTAAGGCATTAGGTAGAGAGCCTCAGGCAGCCTGATCTGTATATTAAATATGATAAAAATTTAGTTATAAGGGTAATGAATCCCACACGTTTATGTCCCGTTATTGAAAGGGCCATGTATGGAGGTTTTCACAAAAATGCTACATGGACTCGTCTCAGTTCTTTTTATTCAGACCTGTGAAGGACATTCGACAGTAATGCCCCAGGAACTGTCAGTCTAGGTCCCAGTGGCCACTTCCAGTCGTCCGCCCTCCAGGACTGGGCGCCAAGGACGGCTGTGTTTAAGAGGGGGAGTTTGTGGTTGCCCAGTACTGGAGTTGTTACCCCGTTCCCTTGCTGCCCTGTCAGGCAGCCTCCCTGCAATGTCCCCTGCCCCCTCCCCCATGCATTTGCTCTACTGTAATTGTATATTATCCCCTATGTTATGTACATAAGAATGTTGTATCTTTAAGAAAGGTTAACATGTGATCATCAGTTGTCATGTGAGTTGTCACGTGATTGTTACCCAGGAGGTATCAGTGACCAGGTGACTTAAGGGTTATCAATGGGACCCCACCAGAGTCTCCCCCATAAATACCCTGGGAGGAGTCTCCTACGTCTCTAAGTTCCTGAGTCTTTGCTGAGGTGCAGTCAAGCCTAAGAGTGTCTGGAGTCATAAGAGGCCTCAAGTCAAGTCTGCAGCCACAAGCTACAAGTCTACAAGTAAGCTAAAATCACAGCTTAGTCTGTCTCCAGTCAAGTCAAGTCAGTCACTGTCATCTATTGTCAAGTCAACGTGACCTGCACTAAATTTTCCAAAACCACTGCAAGTCCCAGCAAGCCCTTAAGGTCTCTGAAGTCACTGGTCACCTCCATGGGCCTGGCTACACTGTATAGACTATACCATCTGTCACTCAGTGAAGCTACCGTTGTCCGTAACTTGGCATCGGAGTCAATATTGCCTCCGTGCCTACCCCAGGATCAAGCGGTATACCTTCGGGTGGTATTGAGGATAAACCACACCTTGGCATCACAAATACAAGGGGTTAATGCCATCTGCCCCTTGGGTAATTCCATCTGCCCTGCATCACACCCCATACCACACTGTGCTAAAAAAGTTTATGTTTTTTTTTAATGTGAAAAAGGCTGTAATTTTGCCTAGAAAAAATGCTTCTCTTGTTCATGAGCTATGGCTAGTATTTCAATTCAGTCTCATTCACTTCAAAAGGGACTACATTACAATACCAAATTACCCATAGACAGTTTAATAAATAAATAAGAAAGTATATTTTCCTTTAAATATAATTATTAGTATTATTAATAATAATAATAATAACAACTCTGAAATATTTTTCAGTCTGATTCCGAGATTGTTTTTTGTGTGACATATCCTACTTTAAGATAGTGGTACATTTTCAGCATTACTTGCATCCTTTCTTCTTACTTGCAAATTCCAAAATTTCATGAAAATTTTGCATTTTTCTAACCTTGAAACTCTCTGCTTGTAAGGAAAATAGACATGCCCAATAAATTATATATTGATTGACATACTTTATGTTGACATCATAAAGTTGACATGTTTTTACTTTTTGAAGACATTAGAGGGCTTCAAAGTATAGCAGCAATTTTTCGGATTTTTCTTGGACCAGTTCAGTTTGAAGTGAATTTGAGAAATCCTTCATAAATGTTTGTTAACCCTTTCCTGTTTCACAGGAATAGCAATAGAGAAGTGGAGGAAAAAACTAAAAATGTCAATTTTTTTACACTAACGTTCTTGTAGCCCCATTTTTTTTTCATTGTTACAAGGGGTACCCGGAAAAAGCCCCCCCCCCCACACACACACACACAATTTGTAACACAATTTGTAACACAATTTATCTTGAGTATAAAAATACCCCATATGTGGATGTAAAGTGCTCTGCGGGCGCACAACATGGCTCAGGAGGGAAAGGCCGCTTTGGGAATTTGGAGAGAGAATGTTGCTGAAATGGTTTTTGAGGGGCATGTCGTATTTAGAAAGCCCCCATGGTACCAGAACAGCGGAAAAAAAAAAAAACATATGGCACACTATTTGGGAAACTACACCCCTCAAGGCAGGTAACAAGGGTATAGTGAGCCTTAACACCCCACAGGTGTTTGACAAAATTTTTTACTAAAGTGCTGGTGTAACCCCAAGTTACCCCCAGTACAGAAATACCCCATATGTGGAAGTAAACTGCTCTGCGGGCGCACAACAGGGCTCATAAGAGAATATGCACCATTGGAGAGAGAATTTGGCTGGAATAGAAGTAGGGGGCCATGTGCATTTACAAACAGTGAACAGTGAACACCCCAAAAATCTGTCAGACTCCTGTGCGGTGTAAATTCTCACATTCCTTAAGGGGTGAAGTTTCCAAAATGGGGTCACATGTGGGTAGTTTATTTTAAGTTCATGTCAGGACCGCTGCAACTATCAGCTACTCCTGTGCAAATCACCAAATTAAGGTCTAAAATGTACATGGTGCACTCTCACTCATGTTGTGCACCCGCAGAGCACTTTACATCCACATATGGGGTATTTCTGTACTCAGGAGTAACATATTTTTGGGGTCTTTTTCTCCTTTTACCTCTTGTGATAATGAAAAGTATGGGGCAACACCAGCATGTTAGTGTAAATTTTTTTATTTTTTTCCCAAATACGGAAATACCCCATATGTGTCACTAAACTGTTGCCTTGAAATACAACAGGGCTCCGAAGTGAAAGAGTGCCACGCGCATTTGAGGCCTAAATTTGGGATTTGTATAGGAGCAGACCCGGATGAAAGTATGCCGTTTGCCTCTGCCACCAAAAATACCCTACGACAGTGTTTCCCAAATAAGTTGCCTCCAGCTCTTGCAAAACTCCCAGAATGCAAAACTCCCAGAATGCATGTTACAGCTGGAGGCTCTGTTTTGGAAACAGTGCCATACAATCCGTTTTAAATTTTTCTGGGGGGATAACTACATAAGGGTGTGTGTATATGTGGTGTTTTACTCTTTATCTTGTGTTAGTGTAGTGTTTTTAGTATACATGCACATAGTTTTGTTTTTCAGGATTTGCAGCAGCTCAAACTTGCAGCGGGAAACTCACTGTAAACCCCTGCCCATGTGAATGTTCTCTGTACTGTTTTATTTTTGTTTGTTTTTTTGGGGAGGGGGGGCGCAAACCTCCAGCTGTTGCAAGACTACAACTCCCAACATGCACTGACAGCCAAGGGGCATGCTGAGAGTTGTAGTTATGCAACAGCTGGAGACACACAACTACAACTCCCAGCATGCCCTTTGGCTGTCCGTGCATGCTGGGAGTTGTAGTTATGCAACAGCTGGAGGGACACTGGTTGGGAAACACTGTGTTAGGTAACAGACTAACTCAGTGTTTCTGCACCAGTGTGCCTCCAGCTGTTGCAAAACTCACTGTAAACCCCTGCCCTTGTGAACGTACTCTGTACTGTTGTTTTTTTTTTTTTGGGGGGGGGGGGGAGCAAACCTGGAGTTGTAGATTTGCAACAGCTGGAGGCACACTAGTGGGGAAACACTGAGTTAGGTAACAGACCCTAACTCAGTGCTTCCCAACCAGGGCATGCTGGGAGTTGCAGTGCAACAGCTGGTGGGGAACGCCACTACAAATCCCAGCATGCCCTTTTGTTGTCGTGCACTCTGGGAGTTGTAGTTATGCAGCACCCGCTCTCACCCTCCGAACTATGGGAGGAGCATGTGTCATTAGTGAGACCGCCCAGCAGGAGCCCTGGTTGGTCGGCTGGTCCCTGCCAACAAATCAGGACGATCGTGAGGAGGCACCAGTGCCATCTCAAACATGCTGGGCAAGGGTGATTAGTTCTGTCTTGGAAAGCACCAATCACCCTTATTTTCTTGGTCACTAGAGACCCAAATGAACCAAAATCGTGGCGATTTGCCAGTCAAAATTGACCGGCGAATCACAGCAACTGCCGACATGGGGTCTTGGGTCCTGGATATTGCCATGGGTTGCCTTCTGAAATCGTTACAATCACCGCCCGGTGCACAGTGGTGACTGGAAAACTGGAGGACATACAAGTACACCCCTGGTCCTTAAGTACCAGAATGCAAGGGCACACCTTTATACCCTTTGTACTGGAGGGGTTAAAGGGATATTTCGGTGGAAATTTTTTTTTTTTTATTATTATTTGGTGCCAGAATCGTAATCCTTCCAGTACTTATCACCTGCTGTATACTGCAGAGGAAGATCTTTTCTTTTTGAATTTACTTTCTGTCTGACCAGTGCTCTCTGCTGACACCTTTGTCCATGCCAGGAACTGTCCAGAGCAGGAAAGGTTTGCTATGGGGATTTGCTCCTGCTCTGGAGAGTTCCTGACATGGACAGAGGTGTCAGCAGAGAGCAATGTGGTCAGACAGAAAAGAACAACTCAACTTCCTCTGTAGTATACAGCAGCTGATAAGTACTGGAGAGGAAAAGTTGACCAGTTGCCTATATCAACCAATCACATTGCTTCTTTCATAAAAAAAAAAAAAGAAAAAAAAAAGGCCTCTGAGAAATTAAAGAAGCGATCTGATTGGCAGCTATGTACAACTGGGCAACTTTTTCTCTACACCGGTCTTGATAAATCTGCCCCATTATCTGTATAAACACGTATAGCTGACATCGTGACATTCACTATATTGTATTAATTGATTTCACTAGATGTTGATATGCTTAGGCTGGGTTCACACATATCAGGCGTCCGGCACAGTTTCCCTCCGGCAAGCTTGCTGCGTTCATTCCCCTGTCCCTGTGCAGAAACAGTGGACGCCAGATGCAATACAACTGTTGACAACTTGCCATCAATTGTGGCATCAGTTGTGTCTAGATTTAGGCTGAATTCACCTATGCCGGATGCCGGACATATGTAGACCTAGCCTTACACGTAGGTAATATGGTTGAAAAAAAACTTTGTCCGTCAAGTGAATTTCCTTATGATTCCAAAGTGGTGCCACTTCCTTTTTATTTAATTCATTTCTTGCATTCAAAATTTGAATAGAATAAACTTAAATCATACTTTTAATTTTAAAGTTAGACAGCTTAGGCCTCTTCTTCAGGCATTGTCCAGCTTTTACTAATAACCAATACAAATACTGCAAACTGCATTGCATACAGACAGTGTCCATTATAGTGGAATGTATGGAAAGATTGTTAATGGCTAATGGAAATTATGTCATATAGCATTTGCATTTAAACCCCCATTTAGAAAATCTTAAAGCGCGCCGTACTATAGCCACTCATGTAGGTAGGGTCATGAGACTATTAAGAATACTATACATCTGTTGTACATATGTATTCTGAATATCAGATAAAAAGGCGAATGCAAAGACGCTATACATTTTTGCAGCCAACCTGATTAATACTAAGGGCCAAATCTTAAGAACTTTTAGTGATAACAGATTTATAGTATTACTCGTAAAGGTATTTCACATAAGCACACATCATCTTTCTGGAAATCTCTGCCAAATTGAACCAGATATTTTTACTTCCATTGTCAATTTTAATGTAGCTTGTTAGTGAGTTTAATAGGAGCCAAGTTAAAAATAATATAAAAAATATATAAAAAAATATATATGAAAACTATCAAAAAATATTTATGATATTGGCAGAAATTATCCAATTTAAATGAAAAACATGCAAAATATTTAGATAGTCAGTAAAGCAAAAACAATAGTAAGTGCATGATTATATATAACATGTCTCATTCTTTGTTCCTGTCATTCCATAAAAATCCAGGGCCAAAAACAGGACTTACCAAAATCCCTAGCAAACTATGTTTTTCCAGGAACAGCGGGCCAGAACAGACATCGGAAATATGGCTATAGCTGCACATACAAGTTAATTGTTTTTAGTGGCGTAAAAAAAATGTGTAACAAAACTACATAACATGAATAAATGAAATTCCACTCCATTCAAGACAATACTAGGAAGTCACTTCATTTAAAAACATTTTTTATTTCGGCCATCTTTGACTTGGTCTCCCTGTGAAATAGAGCAGTGTGTCGGGCATGTATCTTTGGCCCTTCCGTAGACAATTAATTAAAGGGGTACTCCAGTGAAAAACTTTTTTTTTTAAATCAAATGGTGGCAGAAAGTTAAACAGATTTGTAAATTTCTTCTATTAAAGCATCTTAATCCTTCCTGTACTTATTAGCTGCTGAATACTACAGTGGAAATTCTTTTCCGTTTGAAACACAGAGCTCTCTGCTGACATCATGAGCACAGTGCTCTCTGCTGACATCTCTGTCCATTTTAGGAACTGTCCAGGGTAAAAGGAAATCCCCATAGCAAACATATACTGTTCTGGACAGTTCATAAAATGGACAGAGATGTCAGCAGAGAGCACTGTGCTCGTGATGTCAGCAGACAACAGTTCTGTGTTTCAAAAAGAAAAGAATTTCCGCTATAGTATTCAGCAGCTAATTAGTACAGGAAGGGTTAAACATTTTTAATAGAAGTAATTTACAAATCTATTTAACTTTCTGGCACCAGTTGATTAAAAAAAAAAAAGTTTTTCACCGGAGTACCCCTTTAACCCCTTAAGGACCAGGCCAATTTTCACTGTAGGACCAGAGCATTTTTTGAACATCTGACCACTTTCACTTTAAACATTAATAACTCTGGAATGCTTTTACTTTTCATTCTGATTCCGAGATCGTTTTTTCGTGACATATTCTACTTTATGTTATTGGTAAAATTTTGACGATACTTGCATCATTTCTTTGAAGCTCTCTGTTTGTAAGGAAAATAAACATTCTAAATAAATAATATTTTGATTTATGTTTGCATCATAAAGTTGACATGTTTTTACTTTTGGAAGACATCAGAGGGCTTCAAAGTATAGCAGCAATTTTCCAATTTTTCACCAAATTTTCAAAATCGGAATTTTTCATGGACCAGTTCAAGTTTGAAGTGAATTTGAAGGGCCTTCATATTGGAAATACCCAACAAATGACCCCATTATAAAAACTGCACCCCTCACAGTATTCAACATGACATTCAGTAAGTGTGTGTCACGATCCCGGCTGGTAGGAGGTGGATCCTCTGTGCCAGAGAGGGATTGGCGAGGACCGTGCTAGTGGACCGGTTCTAAGTCACTACAGGTTTTCACCAGAGCCCGCCACAAAGCGGGATGGTCTTGCTGCGGCGGTAGTGACCAGGTCGTATCCACTAGCAACGGCTCAACCTCTCTGACTGCTGAAGATAGGCGCGGTACAAGGGAGTAGACAAAGGCAAGGTCGGACGTAGCAGAAGGTCGGGGCAGGCAGCAAGGATCGTAGTCAGGGGCAACGGCAGGAGGTCTGGAACACGGGCTAGGAACAAACAAGGGAACGCTTTCACTAGGCACAAGGGCAACAAGATCCGGCAAGGGAGTGCAGGGGAAGTGAGGTGATATAGGGAAGTGCACAGGTGGGAGCCAATTAAGCTAATTGGGAAGATTGGGCCAGGCACCATCATTGGTGCACTGGCCCTTTAAATCGCAGAGACCCGGCGCGCGCGCGCCCTAGGGAGCGGGGCCGCGCGCGCCGGGACAGGACCGAGGGAGAGCGAGTCAGGTACGGGGGCCGGGGTGCGCATCGCGAGCGGGCGCTATCCGCATCGCGAATCGCATCCCGGCTGAAGGCGGACCCGCAGCGCACCCGGTCAGTGGATCCGACCGGGGCGCTGCAACAACGAAGATGAGGCGAGCGCTCCGGGGAGGAACGGGGACCCGGAGCGCTCGGCGTAACAGTACCCCCCCCCCTTGGGTCTCCCCCTCTTCTTGGGGCCAAAGAACCTGAGGAAAAAAAACTCAATTTTTCCGTGATGAGGTCCGATGCAAATTAGGAGGGGTTCTGTGTGGAAACGTACGAGACAGTCCAATCTTTTATTGTAAAAACAATAGATGTAGAGGGGTCTGGCGAGACTGGTCACAGGAACGTAGAACCTGTTGATGAGAGAGGCCAAAAAAAATTTTCCTGCAGATCCGGAATCCAAGAAGAGCATAGTAGAGAAGGGGAAGGTAGAGGCAGATATCCGCACAGGCACAGTAAGGCGTGGAGAAGCAGAGTTGACATCAAGAACTGTGTCACCTTTGTGCGGAGTCAGCGTACGTCTTTCCAGGCGGGGAGGACGGATAGGACAATCCTTCAGGAAGTGTTCGGTACCGGCATAGTACAGGCAAAGATTCTCCATGCGGCGTCGTGTCCTCTCTTGAGGTGTCAAGCGAGACCGGTCAACTTGCATAGCCTCCACGGCGGGAGGCACAGGAACGGTTTGCAGAGGACCAGAGGAGAGAGGAGCCGGGGAGAAAAAACGCCTCGTGCGAACAAAGTCCATATCCAGGCGGAGCTCCAGACGCCATCCGGAAAAACGCATGTCAATGCGAGTGGCAAGATGAATGAGTTCAAGTAGGTTAGCAGGAGTCTCTCGTGCGGCCAGAACATCTATAATGTTGCTGGATAGGCCTTTTTTAAAGGTCGCGCAGAGAGCCTCACTATTCCAGGACAACTCGGAAGCAAGAGCACGGAACTGAATGGCGTACTCGCCAACGGAAGAAACACCCTGGGCCAGGTTCAGCAGGGCAGTCTCGGCAGAAGAAGCTCGGGCAGGCTCCTCGAAGACACCACGGACCTCAGCGAAGAAGGACTGGACTGTGGCTGTGGCAGGATCATTGCGGTCCCAGAGTGGTGTGGCCCCAGACAAGGCCTTTCCAGAAAGGAGACCACGGCAGAGTCTAGAGTCCTCATCAAATTTGTCCGGCAGAGACAAGCAGGGGTTAGGAGCGGCCGGTTGCTGCGGAGGAGTTGCAGGAGCCGGCGGAGGAGATGGTTGTTGCAGTTGCAGCTGCTGTAACTGTGACTCCAGTTGCTGTGTCACGGTGGACAAGTATGCCAGCTGGTGATTTTGTTGGGTGATCATCGTGGAAATGTCGGCAAGACTTGACAGCGGCACCTCAGCGGAATCCATGGCCGGACGCTGCGGAGGAGTTGCAGGAGACGGCGGAGGAGATGGTTGTTGCAGTTGCAGCTGCAGTGTCAGTGGCAGCAGCTGCTGTAACTGTGAGTTCAGTTGCTGTTCCACGGAGGACAAGTATGCCAGCTGGTGATTTTGTTGGGTGATCATCGTGAAAATGTCGGCAAGACTTGACAGCGGCACCTCAGCGGAATCCATGGCCGGATCTACTGTCACGATCCCGGCTGGTAGGAGGTGGATCCTCTGTGCCAGAGAGGGATTGGCGAGGACCGTGCTAGTGGACCGGTTCTAAGTCACTACAGGTTTTCACCAGAGCCCGCCGCAAAGCGGGATGGTCTTGCTGCGGCGGTAGTGACCAGGTCGTATCCACTAGCAACGGCTCAACCTCTCTGACTGCTGAAGATAGGCGCGGTACAAGGGAGTAGACAAAGGCAAGGTCGGACGTAGCAGAAGGTCGGGGCAGGCAGCAAGGATCGTAGTCAGGGGCAACGGCAGGAGGTCTGGAACACGGGCTAGGAACAAACAAGGGAACGCTTTCACTAGGCACAAGGGCAACAAGATCCGGCAAGGGAGTGCAGGGGAAGTGAGGTGATATAGGGAAGTGCACAGGTGGGAGCCAATTAAGCTAATTGGGAAGATTGGGCCAGGCACCATCATTGGTGCACTGGCCCTTTAAATCACAGAGACCCGGCGCGCGCGCGCCCTAGGGAGCGGGGCCGCGCGCGCCGGGACAGGACCGAGGGAGAGCGAGTCAGGTACGGGGGCCGGGGTGCGCATCGCGAGCGGGCGCTATCCGCATCGCGAATCGCATCCCGGCTGAAGGCGGACCCGCAGCGCACCCGGTCAGTGGATCCGACCGGGGCGCTGCAACAACGAAGATGAGGCGAGCGCTCCGGGGAGGAACGGGGACCCGGAGCGCTCGGCGTAACAGTGTGTTTCACAGGAATAGCAGCAAAGTGAAGGAGAAAATTCAAAATCTTCATTTTTTATACTCGTATGTTCTTGCAGACCCAGTTTTTGAATTTTTACAAGAGGTAAAAGGAAAAAAATCCTCTCAAAATTTGTAACCCAATTTCTCTTGAGTAAGAAAATACCTCATATGTGTATGTCAAGTGTTCGGCGGGCGCTGTAGAGGCCTCAGAAAGGAGGGAGCGACAATGGGATTTTGGAGAGTGAGTTTTTTTGAAATGGTTTTTGGGGGACATGTTACATTTAGGAAGCCCCTATGGTGCCAGAACAGCAAAAAAAAAAAAAAAAAAAAAAAACACATGGCATACTATTTTGGAAACTACACCCCTCAAGGAATGTAACGAGGGGTACAGTGAGCCTTAACACCTCACAGGTATTTCACAACTTTTTGTTAAAGTCGGATGTGAAAATGAAAAAAAAATGTTTTCACTAAAATGCAGTTTTTTCCCCATATTTTACATTTTTACAAGGGGTAATAGGAGAAAATTACGCTCCAAATTTTTAATCCCATTTCTTCTGAGTATGGAAATACCCCATGTGTGGACATCAAGTGCTCTGCTGGCGCACTACAATGCTCAGAAGAGAAGGAGCCCCATGAAAGCTTTTGAAAAGGGAATTTGTTTGGAATGGAAGTCAGGGGCCATATGCGTTTACAAAGCCCCCCGTGGTGCCAGAACAGTGGACCTCCCCCACATGTGACCCCATTTTGGAAACTACACACCTCACAGAATTTAAAAAGGGGTGCAGTCAGCATTTACACCCCACTGGCGTTTGACAGATGTTTGGAACAGTGGGCTGTGCAAATGAAAATTTACAATTTTCATTTTCACCGACCACTGTTCCAAAAATCTGTCAGACCCCTGTGAGGCGTAAATGCTCACTGCACCCTTTATTACATTACATGAGGGGTGCAGTTTCCAAAATGGGGTCACATGTGGGTATTTATTTTTTTGCATTGATGTCAGAACCGCTGTAAAATCAGCCACCCCTGTGCAAATCACCAATTTAGGCCTCAAATAAACAAAGTGCGCTCTCACTCCTGAGCCTTGTTGTACCCCCGCCGAGCATTTTACGCCAACATATGGGGTATTTCCGTACTCAGGAGAAATTGCGTTACAAATTTTGGGGGTCTTTTTTTCCTTTTACCTATTGTGAAAATAAAAAGTAAAGGACAACACCAGCATGTTAGTGTAAAATTATTTTTTTTTACACTAACAGGCTGGTGTAGACCCCAACTTTTCTTTTTCATAAGGGGTAAAAGGAGAAAAAGCCCCCCAAAACTAGTAGTGCAATTTCTCCCGAGTACGGAAATACCCCATATGTGGCCCTAAACTGTTTCCTTGAAATACGACAGGGCTCCGAAGTGAGAGAGCGCCATGCGCATTTGAGGACTAAATTAGGGATTGCATAGGGGTGGACATAGGGGTATTCTACGCCAGTGATACCCAAACAGGGTGCCTCCAGCTGTTACTAAACTCCCAGCATGCCTGGACAGTCAGTGGCTGTCTGGAAATGCTGGAAGTTGTTGTTTTGCAACAGCTGAAGGCTCCGTTTTGGAAATACTGCCGTACAATACGTTTTTCATTTTTATTGGGGGGGACAGTGTAAGGGGGTGTATATGTAGTGTTTTACCTTTTATTTTGTGTTAGTGTAGTGTAGTGTAGTGTTATTGGGGCACATTCACACTGGTGGCGGTTTACAGTGAGCTCACCGCTAGGAGTATGCGCTGTGGCGAAAAATTTGCTGCAGCTCATACTTGAAGCAGGAAACTTACTGTAAACCTGCCCGTGTGAATGTACCCTGTACATTCACATGGGGGGGGGGGGGACGGGATCTCCAGCTGTTTCAAAATTACAACTCCCAGCATGCACTGACAGACAGTGCATGCTGGGAGTTGTACTTTTGCAACAGCTGGAGGCACACTGGTTGGAAAACCTTCAGTTAGGTTCTGTTACCTAACTCAGTATTTACAACCAGTGTGCCTCCAGCTGTTGCAAAACTACAACTCCCAGCATGTACTGATCGCCGAAGGGCATGCTGGGAGATGTAGTTATGCAACAGCTGGAGGTACACAACTACAACTCCCAGCATGCCGAGACAGCTGTTTGCTGTTAGGGCATGCAGGGATTTGCAGTTTTTCAACATCTGGAGGGCTACAATTTAGAGATCTCCAAACTGTGGACCTCCAGCTGTTGAAAAACTACAAATCCCATCATGCCCTGACAGCAAACTGCTGTTTGGGCATGCTCGGAGTTGCAGTTTTTCAACATCTGGAGGGCCACAGTTAGAGATCACTGCCAGTGATCTCCAAACTGGGGCCCTCCAGCTGTTGCAAAACTACAACTCCCAGCATGCCCTAACAGCTGTCTGGGCATGCTGGGAGTTGTAGTTTTGCAACATCTGGAGGGTTACAGTTTAGAGACCACTGCACGACATCGCCGGACTCCGATCTCCTCCACTGATGGTCTCCTGCAGCCTCGCCCGCGGGGTAAGTGGACGTCAGCGCCGATCCTCTGTCGGTTCTCCGTTCTGCCCCACCTATTGTGGGTGGGCAGAACGGGGAAACCGAAAGTAAAGCCCCCGCCCCTGATCTGCTATTGGTGGTCGCGTCTAGACCACCAATAGCAGAGATAGGAGGGGTGGCACCCCTGCCACCTCACTCCTATGCCTTCAGGGGGATCATGGGTGTCTTGGACAACCGCGATCCCCATTATATTGCGGGTCACCAGGTCACCATAGACCTGTTTGACCCGGAATAGCCACAAACCGCAAGTGTGAATTCACTTGCGATTTGCGGCGATCGCCAACATGCACGGGGTGCCTGCTGATAGATATCAGCAGTCACCCCCGTCCGGTCCCCGCCCGGCGTGCGGCAGGGACCGAAATTCTCATGGGCGTGCATGTAAGCACTTGGTCCTTAAGTACCAGGGAGCAAAGGCGTACCTGTACGGCCTTGGTCTTTAAGGGGTTAAGTACCCTTTCTTATGCATGCATGAATTACCATTCCAGAAGGAGCCTTGGGTCTAAATTTTTGAGATCCTCTATGAATAGGGGTTATGTGTTAGAGGCTGTTACATACTGTTTTCTGACCCATTTGCCCTTGTTGTACCTTATGCTATAAATGCATATATACTGTATATATATCGGGATGTCTACACAACTTGGTCACAACATCTGCTAGAGGAAAAGTCTTGAAAGGGGTTCACAGTATGCAGTGGTTATTACACAGTAGTATTAGAAGCAATATGAGATATTCATCAAAATAGTGTGAAAAGCATATAACTATAAGTGAAAGTGAGAAGTAGCATCACAACAATTGGTATTAGTTAATAAAGCATTGGCTGAATATTAAAACAAAACCAGTTATATAATTACATCATAAAAGATAATAAATACTTTGAAAAAACTGATAAGAATCACTTTATGTAAGAAAGCCTCATAATGTTCATATAGAAAATAGCATTCACTTATTCCTTATGGCTTTAAAGGGGTTATCCACCATAAGATGATTTTAGTACATACCTGGTAGGCAGTAATGGGCATGCTTAGGAAGGATCTGCGCTTGTCTTGGGGCTAAATGGCTATGTTGTGAGATTACCATAACACTGTGGCTAGCTTTTTGTGAACTGGTGTTTCCTGTTTGACTTTTCTTTTTTTGACTACAAATCCCATAATTCCTTTTTCCTCCCTCCCACACATCCAACCCACCCATTGAAACACAAATGAGCTGCATCCATTCAAAAGACCTGTGGTTTTCAATCAGGGATCCTACAGTTGTTGCATTAGTTGCAGATTGATCTCTCTCCCACCAAGCGATCGCTACACCCATTGAAGCTGACAGGCTGTCATCAGATGACTAGTGAGTCAGGTCTCGGCCGCATTGCAAGCTGGGAAAATTCTGAGACAACAGTCATTTTGTATGCTGGTAAAAATAAATTTTGGGGTGAAAATCACATAAGAATTGTGAGAAAACCGTCACACACAGGTACAGACACTATATTATGAACTACACTAACTTTACAGCCCTCATAGCATAGTCAAATAAAAAAAAATTCCTGGAATACCCCATTAAATCTAAAAGATGAAAAAGAGGTCATGTTTGTATTTTCAGAATTTATCTACCAGGAATAAAACTTCAACTTCCTCTTTGCCCTTTGTAACATAATTTATAACAGGCACATGCTAATAGCAGAAGGGTAACTGCATTTCGGCTCACAAGTTACTCCTATCCTGAACACAACGCTAGGAAGTATAGAGACATATACATTCCAGTCACTAGGTGGCAGTGTTCACTGATGTGTTAACATTTTTACACTCGTTAATGTTTAGGTATAAAACAAAGGTCTTTAAATACTAAATAGTAATATAAAATCGATGTAACACTGTGGCATTTACACTGAAAATCATCATTGAGAATTACATTCCAATGAGACAAATCATAGACCTCATCCATTTTACTATCAAAGGAAATGCTTACACACATTTGAAACCCACAGCCAGACAGCTATCCCCTAATGACTGACCTCTGACCTTTTACAGCCAGATCTCTGTTGTCTCACTGTGTAACCAGTCAAATTACTGCTTAATTATATGGACCACAAAGCCATTCAATTAAACTCCTTGGACATGAAGTCTTCTGGAGAAAAGCATGCCAAACACACTCAAGACAAGCTTCAAAGGAAAGTCAATCTATGTGGAACATGACATAAAACAAGAGTCAACAGTCAGAGAATGGTGGAAAGGTTAGGAAAGTTCATCAAAAACATGAGAACGTACATATGAATTGTTTTTATACTAGAACTGTGACAAATCGAGGAGGTTGTACATAGATTCATGACCGGCCATTATACATAAATGATTGAAACCATTAATCTAGTGGTAGTATAGAAAGGGGGGCATTGTATACTACAACCTCAGTTATTACTCACATCTACTCAGTAAAAAAAAAAAAAAAAAAAGGAGCTACATGGAAGAAATAAATTATGATTTTAACTTCAGCTTGGATTAATTTGTAGTATCAAAACAAAGGCACCAAACTTAGGGACATTAAGGGCAGGGTCACACGTGGCACATCCGTCGCATATTTCACACTGCAGATGCACCGACAGCAGTCACAGAGGGTTGAAGAACAAGCTCCCAGCTGAGGCCAGGTAGCTCTTTGTGTTCTCATATAGTGGCGGATTTTCTGCTGTTAATTTAAATTTAAAAATACGTAGTTCTTGGTCAGAGTATTTCCAAAATGTTCCCGGTATGCAGTGAGTCAAGAAGGTAAAGCTTGAAAACCAGCATCCGGGCTATTGCCACTTAGGGCTCATTGGCAATTAGGGCTCATTTTAATATTTAGATGGCAAAGGATAGCCTGTATGGTCCAGTCTCAAAGAAGAGCCACTGTAGCACAAACTGCTGAAAATGTTAATGCTGGATATGATAGAAAGAATTAAGAACATGAAGTGCAGTGCAGTGCCACGCAGCAATGTCCCACGTCAGACACAGATTGGCTGAGTAGGTGTGTGGTGCCGGATATGATGGTGGCATGAGAATGAGGAAGATGTGAGAGTGTCCTTTTTTTAAATAACCCTACCTGACTATTTTTTTTACAAAGAAGTTAATTGCCAGACAATGGTGCTGACCAACAAAAATGTTTTAGTTAAAAAGTTTTAGGTTTTTCTCACACAAACTTTTACTTCTAGAGATGAAATTTACCACTGTAGTCTAAAAATATATGTATTATTTGTAAACCAGCAAGGATGTATACATTATTAGCTTCTAAAGAAAGCTCTATTTCCTAATAAAAGTGATTGACCAAATGGAAGAATGTAGGGTTGTTGCCTCTAAAGTATGTTAATAAAGTAAGTTGTCTAATACAAATATTTATGCTTTCTAATGGTATCAAATAAAATAAGCAAACTTTAGCATGATAGTACAATTGCACAAGAAGGAACCCTTTCTACAATGTACAATACTTATGTTTAGATTTGGGACTATAGTTAATGCATATCCTTAAACCTTATCTGTGGATGGTTTACAATATATGAAAGAGCTATCTTTGGTATTCTGCTTCTACTTGTAAGTTATTTAGCTTATCATTATACACGACCCTTATCTGAATACAACATTACTGCTATAGTTTAAAAGGACATTAACCTATTTAAGCAATATGACATATAGTGCCAGACCTGTTGCACCATTTTTTGATGCTGAGGGCCAAATGGTACTGGGATTTTTCTCAGTGGGTACTGGGGTAATAATGGGAGGGAAATACATTCTATTTTATAGGATAACACTAAGCCCCAGCTTATTAAGCCACAACGTCTACCCAGGGGAGCTTCTGCCGTGAGGTAACTTGTATTAGCAGCATTTGGTGGCGACACCTGATGTGAGAATATGGGTGAGAGTGGCACAACAGTTCATATCACAGAAAAGGCCGGCACAGATAAGAAAGAGTTTGGGCCGCCAGGAGTAACTCACACATCATCCTGCTAGCCAGCCAGGTCACACAGCGCTGCCCACTGCATGCTGATGGGGTGGTGGGTGGTACATTGCAGTGTGAGCTCCTTCTCTCCTCCTACATCCTCTAGAGCTCGCATCTCAGCTTCCTTTCACACAATTTGAGTGAGGAGGCGTCGCTTCTCAGGAGGATGCCCAAAGCAAGACAGGGCACAGCAGTCATGGTACTAATCATCAATTGTCAATTAAATCAAGGCTCTCCAACTTGTGGTTATTCTGCTCCACTACTAGGCCTGTTAAGTGAATTAAAAAAATATATTTGAATAAAAACACCTCCACATTCCTCATTGACCATTTTATTGGAAAAATAAAATCTGATGGCCATCGATGTAGTCTACTGCATGCAGGAATCTGAAAAACAAAAAAAGAGGAAAAAGATAAATGTGTTGATAAAAGAAGTGTGTTCTTCCCTGCAGCACTAGATGTGATGGCTAGTGAAAGTACAGTTATTAACTACAAGAATCTGCTGGTCTTGCCACTGTTTAATTCAGAAGTACAGTCCCTACCAGAAGTCCAGACCACATGTGCTAGCCTCGGCTGCTAACAGAGGGTGAAGAATGCCCTGAAAGTTCTGAAAAGCTGTGTTCTCACATTTTTTTTCTCCAAAAAAATGTATGTTAAAAACAACACTAACACAATAAGGGAACATAGTAACACACCTATCCCTCCTAACTTCTGTCTGTGTCCTGGTTGGCAGGTATCTTCCTCTGCACTGCAGATTCTATGGATTATCAGGTGATCACTAGAGGCTGCAGTACAGATGAAAATGTGAGACACAGCCAGGAGTGTGGAGGAGTAAGTGTCCTAATAGCAGAAAACCTATCAATATGACACATGTTCTGCTTCTGAACGGAAAGCAGCAGTCTATATAGATCACTGTTTACTGTCTGGTCCCAATGGGGTAAGTGGCTATTTCTCTAGAGCATAAGTCACTCAGCACTAACTCCAGCTGGACAAACATAAGAGATTAGTGTAAGCAGAAGAACCTTACTCTTTTTGTCCACTTCTGACTACTTAAAGAGGTATTCTTTCTCAGAGTGAACTGGAGACAGTTTTATGTGAAAAAGATTGTCCAGGCCTATGGAGGTAGAGAGTTGGACTTGGGAACCCCTTTAGTCTATTCAGACACACAGTATCCTACACACATTCGTTGCGCAAGATTTTATGCTGCAGAATGCAATGTAAACTAAATGACTGAAATCAGCTTCAATCCTGCACTTTAAACACATGCAGGATACTGTAGAACCAAAAAAGATGAAAAGAAACCACTTGAAAACGGACCATGTGTAAAATAAAAGAAATTTTATTTAGGAAAATTTAAAGACATGTAAAAATACACACACAGCGTTCTATTTATTTATGCCACTATTACATGTGGTTCTCATTGTGGCTTGTGGTTTGTGTGCTTTATTTTAAATATATTGGTCTTATCTATCTATTTTGTACGCTTTTGGCACTTTATTCATGTGAGTTGCACTGCAATTGACAAGTGCATATTTATTATTTTTTAATGAGGTAATGTTGCCCTTATATGTGCCTTATGTGTATATAATCTCTTCAATTTCACTTTGATATACTTGTCTCTTTGCACCATTGCTCAGCACACCTGGACTATATATTTTTTACCCCCTTCTTTGTCTCCCCCTGCTCCCTGGTTCCCACTTTTGTTTGTCCACGCTGTGTGTGTATTTTTACATGTCTTTGAATTATCCTAAATAAAATGTATTTTATTTTACACATGGTCCGTTTTCAAGCGATTTCTTTTCCCCTTTTTTGGTTCTACAGTTAGAGTGTTTACCACAGGACCCCATACATTTATGAGCATATCTCCTTCCCTTTTTGGCACATGCAGGATACTGAACATGTGAATAGACCCTTAAAGAGTTTCTACAGAGAGGGAAGAATTAAAACTTAAAGGAGTACTCCGGGATAAGAAAACGTATCCCCTATTCTAAGGATAGGGGATAAGTTTCAGATTGCAGGGGGGCCGACTTCTGGTGCCCCACCTCCCCACAGTCAGTGGACAGGGGCTGTGTCCGACCACCGCATGACGCGGCAGCCGACACGCTCCCTCAATACATCTCTATGGGAGAGCAATCAGCAGCCTCCGCCTCTGCCATAGAAATGTATTGAGGGGGCGTGTCGGACGCCGCATCATGCGGTGGTCGAAATGAGCTATTTCGGCAAAGAGCCGAGAGCCCCGTACATGAGATCACAGGGGGCCCCAACGGTCGGACCCTCCGCGATCTGAAACTCATCCCCTATCCTTAGAATAGGGATAAGTTTTCTTATCCTGGTGTACTCCTTTAAGCTTTTCAAATGTAATTGCACACTTTATCACCTCTATGATAAAGAGTGCAATTGCATTCAAAATGTGTCTAGAGCTTCATGTTACCACTTTGGTGTATTTGAATCCTTTTAATTCACTTTATAAAAGCTGAAGTTTTTATTCAATGCTGAATCACCTTTTCTCTTTACTGTTATTTATGTACCAGGCCAGGCCAGATCGGAGCACAGGTGATCTGGACAATTCTGGTCTTTACCAGTTTCTACATAGAAACTAACTGAGGTGAGTAATGTGACCAATGATCCCATTATCCTTTACAAATGTAATCCACCAATGTTGGCAGTAAAGAGTGCACATGTTAACCCCTACACATGCATCAGTCTTTATTGAATGCAAAGACATAATGCAATAGATACTGTATATTTAGGTCGATTTATGCATATAAAACTCACAATAACTCAACTGACAACTTTTCTGTGCAGCAGCTGAGAGATAGTATCAGGACTCAGCAGAACTGGATCTCATCAAGATATATGTTTCAACGTTGAGATGCACTGAAGGATAGCAGTGACTGATTCAACTTGCAAGGATTGTGGCTTTTCTCTAGTGACCAGTGAAGACCTTCCTTAAAGGGGTTAAAAAAAACTAGTTATAGCCTACTAGGGCTATAAAGTAACAAAATAGTGCATACTCACCTTGCTCTGACCAGCACTGGCATTCTAGTCCACCCCAGTGCTTCTGTTTACTTACCCTGATGACACGCTCTCCCTGCTCTCCTGAAACACACTGCAGCCAATCACTGAGGCAGCAGCAGGTTTTAGAATGTCATCAGTATTAGTCATTTGGTCCACTTTAACTTTCTACCTTCTTATGCTATTGAGTGGGGGTTTGGTGAACTGCATTCCAAAATCAGGACCAGGGCTTCTTACATAAGGGGGCACAAGGTTGATTCCTGTTATGAAAAAGGCAATCATAATCATATGACACGATCGATCAGGATGAATTAAAAGACTTCTTTTAATTTTTCAACATCCTAAGCCTAGGCTTAAGAATTCCAGAGAGTGTTCACAGACCAGGAAATCGCCCAAGGCTACTCAGAAGTGGGAAATGGCAAACTCTCAGTATTTTGCTCCCTATACACGGAGGACAGAGGTGATGTTAATACCTTCGCGGGTCAGTCTAGTGTTTATTTTGTCCCCCACTAGAAAAAATATAGCAGAGTTACAGAGTTACACCTCTCATAGCTGATTTATGGGAAAATCTGCTGTCTTAGAAAGGAAGGTTTATATTTCTTTAGATTGAAATTTCCACCTCTTCCATCAGCTTACAGGGTGAAGAATTTCTCTATATAGTGTGCTACTGTTGGGGCTAAGGGAAAACAGATTTACAAGCCAAATTTTGAGCTGACATCTACTTTTTTTCCCATCAACATAGCTATATGAGAGCTTGTTTAAGATATATATATATATATATATATATATATATGTGTGTGTGTGTGTGTATATACAGTATATATATAGAATATATTGTAATATATAGATAGATAGATAGATAGATAGATAGATAGATAGATAGATAGAATTTTTATTATTATTTATAAAAAAAAATTTACATGGTGAACAACTGTTTAAAGGGTAGAAAGGGTAGAAAATAATTTAAAAAAAAACTGCCAAATGCAGCCAATCATGCCAAACATTTGTTGTTGTTTTTAGCCACAGACTTAAAGGGGTACTCTGCTTCTAGACATCTTGTCACCTATTAAAATGATAGGAGATAGGATGTTTGTTTGTGGGGGTCCAGCTGCTGGGACTCCCTGGGATCTCCAGCCCTACTGCCCAGTAATCTGCCAGATAACGATCGACCACAGCCGCCACGCTCCCTCCAATAGACATTAATGGAGGAGGCATGAAGACCACGGCCACCCGAAGCATAGCACATCTGGCATTCTGAACATAGATGTTCAGAATGCCAGAGTGCCAGGCCGGAGAACGCTGGGGTCCCAGTGGCTGGACTCCCGCGATCAGACATCTTATCCACCATCCTTTGGATAGGGGATAAGATGTCTAAGGGACAGAGTACCCCTTAAAATCTGCCAGCTTTGGGAGGGAAACAGAAACCCAAATCAGACATCCTCTCCACAGACCTAGTTTATATGCTAATCCATTCTAAGAGTAAGAAAATAGAAGACTACTTACTGAGGATTCATTTATCATCAAGCTATTTCCAGTAGAAATCTCTCTACACTACAGAAAGGGCTGTCATTTGCCCCTGTCAATAAATTTAACAGCTTTTTTCCTTGAGCAAATGTATTTATCTGAATGTAAAATTAAAGGGGTACTCCACTGGGCAGTGTTCGGGAGTAGATGTTCCAAACACTGTTTTCGCGCTGTGAAGGTTGTCCATGCCCCCTTGTGACAACATGGCCACGCCCCCTCAATGCAAGTCAATGGGAGGGGGTGTGATGGCCGTTCGGAAGTAAATGTTCCATCAGTCATTGGGACGGTCCCTGACAGCTTTTCCCTGCCCCACCACTCTTTATTGATAGATCTCTCCTAGTTTGGGTATAGGGTGAGATCTATTACTCAATGCTGATGGGACAGGGAGAGGCCTCAATAACTCATAGTTCAGGCAGCAAGTTTAAGGGCATACATATTTTTTAACATTATGATGAATGCCAGTACTAGGGACAAGTTATTGCAGAAGACAATATGTCAGGTATTAGAACTCTTTTACATTCTTGTTAAAAGGACCCTGGACAAGGACCTTTCACATATTTAATAAATAACAACACCTGTATGCCCCAATATAATGAAGGTTGGTACAAAGAAACTTGAGGCTTTGAGATCTCAACTGCAAGGCTACATGCAAAATATGGCATCAGAGGAAATGCTAGCCTTTCTTACCTTCTTACCCTAATTGCTAACCTTACCTTCTTACCCTAATTGCTAACTCACATTAAACATGCAGGTTCTACACTCCTTATGTCAGGTATAGGCATCTGACCTAGTGTATTGAGTTGCATGCACTTACCTCTTGCCAGCCATACAGTAGCACAGCACACCACTGTTGACAGTATGGAACCCCAAACTGCCATTTTTTCCTCTGCACAGGGTTTCCCACTTAAGAGCAGAAGATGTGCCTTAGTGAACCTCCTGCTCCTGATCTGTATAGCCATGTGCCCAGCTTAGTCTGATCAAAAGGGATACATTGTTTAACTCCTGTCCAAAGAAAATTTAGCGGTGTGCAAGTTCTGCAGACAGAGAATGAGCCATGACTGCTGTACCCTGCCACTACTGCTGTTCCCTGACTCAAACTTTGTCAGCCATTTGGACCTGATGTTACTCTACTGATTTAAAGGGGTTATCCCCCATAAGGTGATTTTAGTGACGTCACTACTGGGAACCAAGAAGGACAAAAAGAGTTATTTTAGTCCTTCTTGGTTCCCAGTAGTGACGTCATTCAAACTTTTTTCTGAACCGCATCCGTTTTACTCCTGGCTGGGTAAGTGAGGTAGAAACGCTACTGGCCGGGGCAGTCTCCCTCCTCACCCGAACATTACACCGACAGGATCCAGATCTCAAGTGAGGCCCTCACTGGATACCACGAGGAGTTCCGTTCACATTCGATACATCTAAAGGTACCTATTGAGTTTTCACATTGAAAGTATAGGGATGCTGCTGCCCCACATCGGTAATTTTTCAGAACTATAACTCCTTTTTCAGTTGTGTGCCATTACATTGGAATTAAGGAGTACACCTGTACTTGCTATACTCAAAACCCAGCGGCTATTGGAATACTATGCTCCCAACAAATATCATCGGACATCTTCCATCAGCATGACATATGAATTCATAAGTACCAAAGTCACAGAAAAATCTGAATACGCTTGTAAGTACATATACTGACATTTATGTTATAGATACTTATATCTGTTACTTTTTAAAGAAAGAACACAAGTCCTACCTAAGCGCTAAAGTACATTTTGTTCTACTTTTTGCATATTGTTGTGGTGTGGTTACCAGGGGATTCCACCCGTATATTTTTTGGCTGCTGTGGGTACATTGTCAGTAGCGCTAGTATAAATATATTGAGTATATTATGAACTACCGTACACTAATTTTACAGCCTCTGTAGCACTGTCAATTCAAAAATACATTCCTGGAATACCCCTTTAAACTCTGCCTGTCGTTTGTCCTGCCACTGGTTGTGGTTCTGCACAAAAAGGAGCTTGCCAATTTGATGCTCATTTTGCTTGTAAATATAGGAGTATATTTGAGCCTCAAAATACGATGTGTGCATTAGCCTATTTATGTTTAGAAATAACTGTTTCCTTATTGAAGATGATGTTAGTTTGCATTGTGCTGTAGTTGTAGTACAGATGATTTGCTAAAATAAATTCCCCTGAATTCTCTGCACTGGTTAGTGTTCTAAAGAATCATATACTGTGAACATGAACAAATTATGACTCCCCCCCCCCCCCCCCCCGAACTACTGAGCAACCGGCCACTAATGGTTTTTGCCAGAACCATTTGAAACTCACCTGAATGCCTCTGGTCTTCAGCTGTCTGGCTGTAGATAGTGAGGAGAAAATCCACATGTTTCAGAACAAAGCCTTACAAAAAATAATTTTGGCAAAGACTGTCTTAGAGTATACAAACTTTTTTCTGAACCGCATCCGTTTTACTCCTGGCTGGGTAAGTGAGGTAAAAACGCTACTGGCCGGGCAGTCTCCCTCCTCACCCGAATATTACACCGACAGGATCCAGATCTCAAGCGAGGCCCTCCCTGGATACCACGAGGAGTTCCGTTGGCATTCGATACATCTAAAGGTACCTATTGAGTTTTAACATTGAAAGTATAGGGGTGCTGCTGCCCCACATCGGTAATTTTTCAGAACTATAACTCCTTTTTCAGTTGTGTGCCATTATATTGGAATTATGGAGTACACCTGTACTTGATATACTCAATACCCAGCGGCTATTGGAATACTATCCTCCCAACATATATCAGCGGACATCTTCCATCAGCATGACATATGAATTCATAAGAACCAAAGTTACAGAAAAATCTGAATACGCTTGTAAGTACATATACTGACATTTATGTTATAGATACTTACATCTGTTACTTTTTAAAGAAAGAACACAAGTCCTACCTAAGCGCTAAAGTACATTTTATTCTACTTTTTGCATATTGTTGTGGTGTGGTTACCAGGGGATTCCACCCGTATATTTTTTGGCTGCTGTGGGTACATTGTCAGTAGCACTAGTATAAATATATTGAATATATTATGAATTACCGTACACTAATTTTACAGCCTCTGTAGCACTGTCAATTAAAAAATACATTCCTGGAATACCCCTTTAAACTCTGCCTGTCGTTTGTCCTGCCACTGGTTGTGGTTCTGCACAAAAAGGAGCTTGACAATTTGATGCTCATTTTGCTTGTAAATATAGGAGTATATTTGAGCCTCAAAATACGATGTGTGCATTAGCCTATTTATGTTTAGAAATAACTGTTTCCTTATTAAAGATGATGTTAGTTTGCATTGTGCTGTAGTTGTAGTTAGTGTTGAGCGGCATAGGCCATATTCGAATTCGCGAATATTCGCGAATATATGGAAGAATATTCGTCATATATTCGCGAATATTCGCATATTCGTTATATTCTAGTTTTATTTTCGCATATGCGAAAAGTCGCGTATGCGAAAATTAACATATCTAAAAATTAGCATATACAAAATTAGCATTCGCGAAAATTCGCATATGCGAAAATTAGCATATGCTAATTTTCGCATATGCTAATTTTCGCGCGCCAGTCTCACACAGTAGTATTACAGCCTTCTTTACACCACACAAGCTGGAAGCAGAGAGGGGTGATCACTGTGATGTGTGCTGTGAAGAAAAAAAAAACAAAAAAAAAAAGAATATTCGTAATTACGAATATATAGCGCTATATTCGCGAAATTCGCGAATTCGCGAATATGCGATATTCGCAAATAATATTCGAATTGCGAATATTCGCGAGCAACACTAGTTGTAGTACAGATGGTTTGCTAAAATTAATTCCCCTGAATTCTCTGCACTGGTTAGTGTTCTAAAGAATCATATACTGTGAACATGAACAAATTATGACCCACCCCCCCCCCCCCCCCCCCGAACTACTGAGCAACCGGACACTAATGGTTTTTGCCAGAACCATTTGAAACTCACCTGAATGCCTCTGGTCTTCAGCTGTCTGGCTGTAGATAGTGAGGAGAAAATCCACATGTTTCAGAACAAAGCCTTACAAAAAATAATTTTGGCAAAGACTGTCTTAGAGTATACAAACTTTTTTCTGAACCGCATCCGTTTTACTCCTGGCTGGGTAAGTGAGGTAGAAACGCTACTGGCCGGGGCAGTCTTCCTCCTCACCCGAACATTACACCGACAGGATCCAGATCTCAAGCGAGGCCCTCCCTGGATACCACGAGGAGTTCCGTTGGCATTCGATACATCTAAAGGTACCTATTGAGTTTTCACATTGAAAGTATAGGGGTGCTGCTGCCCCACATCGGTAATTTTTCAGAACTATAACTCCTTTTTCAGTTGTGTGCCATTATATTGGAATTACGGAGTACACCTGTACTTGCTATACTCAAAACCCAGCGGCTATTGGAATACTATCCTCCCAACATATATCATCGGACATCTTCCATCAGGATGACATATGAATTCATAAGTACCAAAGTTACAGAAAAATCTGAATACGCTTGTAAGTACATATACTGACATTTATGTTATAGATACTTACATCTGTTACTTTTCAAAGAAAGAACACAAGTCCTACCTAAGCGCTAAAATACATTTCATTCTACTTTTGCATATTGTTGTGGTGTGGTTACCAGGGGATTCCACCCGTATATTTTTTGGCTGCTGTGTGTACATTGTCAGTAGCGCTAGTATAAATATATTGATTATATTATGAATTACCGTACACTAATTTTACAGCCTCTGTAGCACTGTCAATTCAAAAATACCTTCCTGGAATACCCTTTTAAACTCTGCCTGTCGTTTGTCCTGCCACTGGTTGTGGTTCTGCACAAAAATGAGCTTGACAATTTGATGCTCATTTTGCTTGTAAATATAGGAGTATATTTGAGCCTCAAAATACGATGTGTGCATTAGCCTATTTATGTTTAGAAATAACTGTTTCCTTTTTGAAGATGATGTTAGTTTGCATTGTGCTGTAGTTGTATTACAGATAGTTTGCTAAAATAAATTCCCCTGAATTCTCTGCACTGGTTAGTGTTCTAAAGAATCATATACTGTGAACATGAACAAATTATGACCCCCCCCCCCCCCCACCCCGAACTACTGAGCAACCGGACACTAATGGTTTTTGCCAGAACCATTTGAAACTCACCTGAATGCCTCTGGTCTTCAGCTGTCTGGCTGTAGATAGTGAGGAGAAAATCCACATGTTTCAGAACAAAGCCTTACAAAAAATAATTTTGGCAAAGATTGTCTTAGAGTATACAAAAAGTGCCATACACCTACAATTATATAAAAGAAAACAGACATACTTATGAAAACGGATTTCCTTTTTTGCAATAAGCCCATCTGCAAGAAATGAAATTTGCATATGACATCCTTAATCATGTAGTACAAAGGAAAAGAAGAAAGGCCAAATACTAGCAGAATATGTTTTGTTCTAATTGGAATTCTTAGAACTCTATGACCAGAAATGATTAGGGACATTGACACAGAGGCCGCTATGTAATCTGTTCTTCTCATAGTTGGCTTCTGCTCTCTATGAAATACCCTGGACATCTAAACACATATATCCCATTAACAGGGTGAGATATAGGACATCCGTGTTTATCTGTAGGTGCTCAGAATTTTTGTGTCTAATTTTTCTTTGTGCCGTCATTCCACTGTTTACTGCTGAGCTAAGTTCTGAAAACAAATCTTGATGAAGCTGTTTATGTAGTATAGTCTAATAATATGACAAAATCCTGCCGGGCACAACTTTGTTTATAAAACACTTCCTCGTCATATGTAACAAATACAACACATTGATTTGTGCCAACAGACCTATGGTAATGTTAGTTGCTCTGTGTTGCAGATCATATTTCTTCCAGATATATTAAATTATTATATTCTACATTTTTTTTGCTTGGCCATTATAAAAAAAAGGGCATACTCACCTATCTGGGTCCTTTGCGGCCCTCGCTGTGATGTTATCTTGTTCCCCATACTTTGCCAATCACTGTCTGCAGTCTTGTCCTGCCTCAATCACTGATTGGTTGAACAGGCCGTCAATGCCAAGAAGAATCTGTCTGAGGAAGCCGAGCAAAAAGTGGAGGACCAGAGGATGTCACAGAAGGAGCCGTGGTGTAAGCATGCCTTTTAAAGTGGCCCAAGCAAAATATAAAAAACTGTATATATGCCAGGATGAACTCTTTAAGTAACAAAACCATGCAGTCTACTCCCATAAGGATGCCCTTTGTCCTTATAGAGCACCTTCCAGGTGCCTAATGGTGCATGAATCACATGCAGCATATAACATACACAGACTCCTGCAACACAATGAGCTATAATTTACTGCCTCTTCATTTCAGAGAAATCATAGATTAAAGATGAGAGCAGGGTATAAAGTCAAGGAGGCGGATCTTCAATAGCTTCTCTTCACTACACTGGGCTTGACTGACAGGATTCTCCTTACACACTAATAGAGAGAGATCTGTCAGGTACCAGCGGGGTTACGGCAGTTGATAGCAGCTTTTGCTAGAAACCTATGATTTTTTTAAAATTATGCCTCAATGCTCCTTGCTATGTAATTTTTCTCAGAAGGCAGATATTGGTTATTCTTGAAGTAGATCATCTGGATCACATGTAATAATCCTAATTTAAGACCAGTCACAGGTAGCACTTCCTTCCATTTAAATTTGACAAGAATAAACAGGATGTCTATATCCCGGAACTAGTGTGAAACCTCAACATGTTCCCAAATCCCAGGTAACTTTCCCAGAACCTTGAACCCCAAGCAATTTATCTTTGACACAGTCCACACCCAACAAAGTTTCTCAGAGACAAAATTATTTTTGTGACCTTCTCTTCCAGTAAGAATAGCAAAAGGAAATAAACTTTCTGATTCGGGACAAACCAGAAACAATGACGCTTCATTAACCTCTACTGACTTGCTGTGACACAATGAAAGACGCTGGGTTTTATTATAAAGTTTCATTATCTGTTATCTATTTAAAGCAATCCTAGGCTTCATTCACACATGGTCAGAATTTTGATAAATCATTCGTGGCATATTAATTTTTATAGATCATGAATCAGGTTTAAATCAGGTGAATTCTAACACTAGGTGGAAGTAGTAGTGTATTTCTACTGCTGCCAGAAAATGTCATAAAAGGTAGAACCCTGATAACTACCTACACATTAACAAAAAAAAAAAAGATTGACAATCGCTTAGTAGGAATCTACTCCCTAATATTTAAATAGGGACTCCGCCCCTATCCAAAGGGGCTGCCGCCGCTGGGGACCCCTGCAATCTCAGCTGCGGCACCCAAGACATCTGATACACGGAGAGAACTTCACTCGGTGTTGGATGACTGGCAATGTGGGGCGGAGGCTCGTGATGTCTCGGTCGCTTCCCTCTCGTGACATCATGGCTATGCCCCCTCAATGCAAGTCTACGGGAGGGGCGTGATGGCCTTCATGCCCCCTCCCAGAGACTTGCATTGAGGGGGCGTGGCTGTGATGTCGTGAATGGGGGCGCGGCCATGACGTCTCGAGCCTCCGGCGCTGCACCCGGCACTCTAAACAAATGCCGGGTGCCGCAGGGAGATCCCCAGCGGCGGATAGGGAATAAGATGTTTTGGGGCGAAGCACCCCTTTAAATACATGTTTCCAACATAAGCAGAAAATCCTTTTTCATGATAGAACGTGTATGTAAATATAAGTGTGTGATTTCTTATTGAATAGTGAAGTTGAAAAATCAACTAGGAACCAGTCCTCAGGGTATATTAGATATAAATAGACGGAAGAGAGATGATCCTGATATAAAAAAAATATTTATTTTATGTTAATTGATCACTGATACTCTCTGTCCCTGCTGGGCCCTAGCATGGGACACAGAAGTCAGCGAAAATAAAATTAAAAATTAAAAATTACATTAATAAAAATGAGATAAAACTTGCAACTAAATAGGTAATGTATGGAATATTCAATATTGCGCTAAAAATAGCAGAGTGCTGTATTATTCAATAACTGGAAAGTTCCAAATTCAACAGTCTTTGTGATTCCAATAGTTAGATAGTAACCAATGTATCAATAGTTAGATAGTAACCAATGTATCAATCTTAGTAATAGTCATTGTATCCAGTAACCAATGTATCAATCTTAGTAATAGTCATTGGTGATACAATGTAGCAAGTTGTCACTTCAGAACACTTATATATATATATATGTATACTGAGTGGATACGAGGTCTGGTGCACAGCATCACTCACCGCTCCTGACGCCGTCTATGGTAGCTGGCTGGACGGGCTGATGTGGAGTTGTCAACCTCCGGCGATGCCCGATGTCTGTGCGGATCTCCTTCTCCTTTGGTCCTCGGATGGCACCGGCCTTTCAGGTGTGCCGTGGATCGTGAGTTGGTCCGGGGAGACAGCGGTGGTGGCAGAAAATAGAAGTGGAGCAGCAGCTTCACTATTTAATATTTGTTAGACCTTTGGGTGAAGGTAACACCAGTTCACCTCGGGTATATTTATTAATGCTAAGTAAGCTACACAGTTTTTTAATCCTGATTTCTTATTGAGCCATTGTCAAACCATGTTTTAGAGCATGAATCATGTCACCTACAGGTCTGCAAGCAACATAAAACTACCATTTACCCAATAGGCATATCAAACATACACTGTATAAACAAAAGTATTGGGACACACACATCTTAATCATTAAATCCAGGTGTTTCATTCAGTCTTATAGGCACACAAGTTAAGCACCTACTCATACAGTCGGCCTTTACAAACATTTGTGAAAGTATTGGTTGTTCTAAAGAGCTCACTGAATTCAATTGCGGTACTATGAAGTTTCTTCCCTCCTAGATGTTTCATGATCAACTGTGAGAAGTATTAGTGAAAAGTGGAAGTTTTTAGGAACCACAGCAACTCAGCCACAAAGAGGCAAACCAAGTTCTATTACAGAGCGAGGTCACTGAGTGCTTCGGTCTATAGGGGAGAAATTATCGTTGTGTAAATCAAGCTATTTTTACCCCTGTTTGCCTAGGTGTATGTCATGTGTATCTCCCACACATTTATCAATGAGGTGCACATTCTTCTTAAATAGCAAAGTTGCTTTCATGTAGAAAGGTTTATATGTGTGGTCTGAGCCGGTGTGAGTTTGTGGCAAAATGTCATGCTTTGTGCAATTTTTTCTGTGCCAAAATGTTAAAAGACACATTTCATAATTACACTACCACTGTAAAGTTAAACAGGGAAATTGTTTTACAGCACTACTTTCTTCAAAAGCACAGTTACTCAAGGAGGTGTGGGAAGGTGCAAACTTTTTATGCAAAAACACCATTTGCACATAACCAATCTGCTCTACCACTAATGATAAATTCCCCCCAAAGTGCATAAAAGTTGCCAAAGTCAGGGCTGGCCCTACCATGGGTCACACTGGGTCGACCTTAACAGAGGGAAGTAATTTGCAGCCTAAGAAAATGTTTATTTTTTTATCTAACATACACTAGCCCGCCTGCCAGCCAGCCACCTGCTTCAGTGTGCCCATCCACAGGCACTTGCTCACTAATGGGAAATCCAGGACATTTGCCCCAGATCCCCTGGTGAACGAACGCTGCTCTCTACTGTATGTGAACCTGTGCATATAGATGAAAGCTGTCTGACAGTCAAAGCAGGTCTTGACCTCTGCCCTAAAACAGACACAAATGATATTACACATCGATGCTTGCACTGTGGAGCAGAAAGAACATGGTCTGGCTGTACTGCGCTGGACTGTGGACAAGAGGTGAGTATGTTTTTTCTTATCCTAGGAGATCCTGTCTTTTAAAAAATGAAAGAAGTGATCTGATTGGTTGATATGGGCAACTGCACGACTCTTCCTCTTCACATGTTTTGATGAATCTCCCCCTATATCATACATAAAAAAGGGGTTTAGTTATCATCATCAAAATTCAAAATGGACCTCAAAGTAAAGAGTCTTCTACTAGAGAACCTGCATCTCTCTCTGTAAATGTGTGTATTATCTTAATAGGCTTTATATTGTTCTGTCAAAAACCAACTTTTGAATGGATCTGTCAAAAACGAAATTTTAAATCTTTTGCACTAGTATGGACTTGAACAGAAGCAAAATATTCTGAACATGGACATTCCATCATGTAGAGATCATATGACAGAATGCTCATACACAAAGTGCTGACTTATGACAATTAGCACTGAAAACACTTATACTTATAAGGTAGGGAACAGTGCTGCCCTACACTTACCCCAACCGCTGTCCCTACCTACTTGTATGATCCACTCTAACTGAGGGCCCCCGAATGGCGATGGTCCCTACACTGACCCTACAAGTGTACAAAAAGCAACGAGACCGGGTGAGAACCATACAAGCACGTCTAATTCAGGATGAAAGTCAGAGGGAATACCATAAAAAAGTGTGGGGCCAGAAACAGAGGGCAGCGTCAGAACCAAGTCAGAATTATAATAGTACTAGAAACAAGCCGGGTCAGAACAGAAGGTCCTGTGCGAACAAGAACAGGTAAGTTTATAACATGTATTTTGTAAGTTTCTCATTCAATAGTAAAACAAGATATTCTTGGGTTAAACCTATGTCACGTATATGTCAACGTATGGAACTAGACATAGTTTTTGAAAAAAGAAAGTAAATTTGCTGAAAACAAACTATTGAATACTCCTTACAAGGCTATGCAGAGTGAATGTACTACTATACACTAATAACTGTGTAGTAATTTTTACAACTAATGGTTTGTTGCATATTGCACAGAACAATGTAATGTAACTAGGCCCTCAAAGAAACTATGATAGTGGCACCAGGGTTGCTTTAAAGGGGTACTCCGGCGTTAAGACATCTTATCCCCTATCCAAAGGATAGGGTATAAGATACCTGATCGTGGGGGTCTCGCCGCTGGGGACCCCTGTGATCTTGCACGCAGCACCCCATTACAATCAGTCCCCGGAGCATGTTCGCTCCTGATCTGATTACTGGCGATAACGGGGCCGAAGTATTGTGATGTCATGGCTCCGCCCCCGTGTGATGTCACGCTCCGCCCCCTCAATGCAAGCCTATGGGAGGGGGTGTGACAGCTGTCATGCCCCCTCCCATAGGCTAGCGTTGAGGGGGCAGAGCAAGACATCCCACGGGGGCGGAGCCATGACATCACAATGCTTCGGCCCCGTGATCGCCAGTAATCAGACATGGAGCAAACACGCTCTGGGGACTGATTGTAATGGGGTGCTACATGCAAGATCACGGGGTCCCCAGCGGCAGGACCCCCGCAATCAGGCATCTTATCCCCTATCATTTGGATAGGGGATAAGATGTCTTAGCGCCGGAGTACCCCTTCGAAATACTAGTGGTTCAGGGCATAGGTTAAGAGTAGTGAGCTTTCATTCACAATTGTTATTTATGTCCATAACGTAAGTATAAGGACAAAAATAATGGCTTTATATCTTTAAAGAGGTCTACAGAAGCATTGATTAGTGCTGCTCATTTCTATTTTATATATGATCTTTGAAGCTGTGTTCACACTGTGTGGTTTTTCAATGGTTTTGAGGCGATTTTATCTAAATTCTTGATTTCAAAAGTTCCATTACCTTGTCATGCACCTCTTTTGACTGGTCTTTTCTGCTCCCCATAGCTCAGTATCTGGCCAAATAGCGATGTGATACTAAATGACATTATATGATCACTATCCTTTAATAAACTCAATCAATTGTCTGCACCCATTGTGACTTGTGTGTCTCCTTTATTTCTTAAGCAAGCAAACTTTGAATTTCTAGTACAATAAGGTAACCTCTTTAACAACTATTTTGGAGGGTCTTATTGTTTGGACTGGTCTTGTATGAAACAAATAACTTTGCCACATAGTAAATTGCACAGTCAGAACTCAAGTTCTCCCAACATGGCGCCCATCAGGAAGACCACCAGCCCTTTTCAATGCCTGACAAGCTCCCACTGAAACTCCTATCCTTCACAGCAGAAGCAGAATCTCCCATCAATGAAGAAGTTAATCCTTACACTGAAAAGGTCCATTTGGCCCTTCACCACTGCCCATCTACCCTCACTACAAGAATTGAAAATAATAATAAAGACGACATATCATTGATCAGACAGGATACCCAACAAACAAGAGAATGGGTGAGCTGCACAACAGAAAAATGCATACCGCCCTGACAGAGGTCACAGACCACATTGAGAAATTTCCTCAGCACCTGAAAGACAAGGAAGTTTGGCTCAGGTGTTGAGATTCATAGGCCTTCAAGAATGGGATAAGAGCAGGTCACCAGCTACTGTCTCTGGCTCTTTTTTGAGGCTTTTTGGTTTACCCTTTTTTTTTTATGTGTATACAGACCAGCTGTTAGGGTTATTCTTTTGAAGTGGTAATGAATTTATCAACTGAAAAAAAAAGGTGCACATTTTTGAGCAAAAACCACCAAAAAGCCCTAAAAATACACCAGCCCAGACTTTTTGGTGTATTTGTTGAGGGAAATTTCTGAAAATGTGTCCCTCCACAAAATTTATCAAACACCCTGTGACCATTTCATAAACTTGGTGCTTCTACACATTACCACTACAAAATGTGTACAAAAATGCTTCACCTACATCTACAATGAGGAACAACCCCCCCCCCCCCCCACACACACACACCCAAATTCTTTCCAAGATACCACCACCCAGATAACCCTATACCAACTAGCACTAGAGCAAGCGTCTCATCAGTATGAGAAAACAGAAGTCCAGTTTTTGAGGCTTCTCCCTGGGAGTCCAGGCAAGAGAGCGCATTTGCTAATGAGAGAAAACTTTTTAAATGCTCAATGACTGATCCTTTGAAAGTTTGTGTTGTGGATGTAGCCTTAGCCTTTGACAAAGCCAATCTAATTCAGCGAAACGTCAGGGAGGTTCAGTGGTGATCTTTTTTAACTAGCATAGGGATGTGATTTTGAGTTGGAGGATAGAGAGTTTGGATGGACTCCTACTAATAGAAGGACGGAATAGTCCTAGGATATATGAAGTGATTAAAAGATTTATATATTTGAAGTTAACAACCACAACCATAATCCCCATGATGGAAAGATAAATCTTAGGATTTACAGTGAAAACCATTCCATCTCTATGTGATTTTTATCACTTTTATTATATATGATTTACATTTGGGAATGCACATTATATATTTTTTTTTTACGTGGATGGTGACAAGACCTGCTCATTTGATCCCCAGTGGAATCTTCTGTCTGGCTGCAGTCCAGACAGGAAGCAGAACTTAATTCTCTGCATCTAGATCATCAACCTGGTACGTGGTCTGTTGATGGATATGGCACTGGAGGATTGATACTAATGTTCCACTTTAAAACTTCATTGTGTAATTTCAGTAAAGTATGATAGGATCAAAAACACATGGTCCATACAACTTCAACTTTATACATTTTTTACAAAATTTTAAAAATGACAAGACATTCAAATGCCCAGCAATACAACCATAAAAACGATTAAACAACTTCATATGCATTGAAAACTGTTGTATTGTAGTCATGTATAAAAGTAATGGTTAATTATTCCCCTTCTAGTCTTTTCATATTGTCTGTAACACCTCCCATTTATGAGTTAGGATTTGCTTTTCAAAACTCTTGCATTCTATGAAGGACAAAAAACATTTATTTCTCACTATTAAGATTTCTGTAAATCATCTTATGACTCAAAGAAAACCAATCTGTGTAAAGTCATGGCCGTAAATGTTGGCACCCCTGAAATTGTTCAAGAAAATGAAGCATTTCTCACAGAAAAGGATTACAGTAACACATGTTTTGCTATACACATGTTTATTCCCTTTGTGTGTATTGGAACTAAACCAAAAAAAAAAAGGGAGGAAAAAAAGCAAATTGGACATAATATCACACCAAACTCCAAAAATATGCTGGACAAAAATTATTGGCACCCTTTCAAAATTGTGGAAAAATAAGAATGTTTCAAGCATCTGATGATCCTTTAAACTCACCTGGGGCAAGTAACAGGTGTGGGCAGTATAAAATCACACCTGAAAGCAGATAAAAAGGAGAAAAGTTCACTTAGTCTTTGCATTTTGTGTCTGTGTGTGCCATACTTTGCATGGAAAACAGAAAGAGGAGAAGAGAACTGTCTCAACTGAGCACTTGAGAACCAAAATTGTGGAAAAATATCAACAATCTCAAGGTTACAAGTCAACCTCCAGAGATCTAGATTTGCCTTTGTCCACAGTGCGCAACATTATCAAGAAGTTTGCAACCCATGGCACTGTAGCTAATCTCCCTGGGCATGGATGGAAGTGAAAAATTTATGAAAGGTGTCAACACAGGATAGCCCAGATGGTGGATAAGCAGCCCCAAACAAGTTCCAAAGATATTCAAGCTGTCCTGCAGGTTCAGGGAGCATCAGTGTCAATTTAAACTATCAGTCAACATTTAAATGAAATGAAATGCTATGGCAGTAGACCCAGGAGGACCCCACTGCTGACACAGAAATATAAAAAAGCAAGACTACATTTTGCCAAAATTAACTTGAGTAAGTCAAAATCCTTCAGGGAAAACATCTTGTGGACAGATGAGACCAAGATAGTGAAATATGGTGGCGGTTCAATGATGTTTTGGGGTTGTTTTGCTGCCTCTGGCACTGCATGCCTTGAATGTGTGCAAGGCATTATGAAATCTGAGGATTACCAATGGATTTTGGGTCACCCTGTACAGCCCAGTGTAAGAAAACTGGTTATGCGTCCAAGATCTTGGGTCTTCCAGCAGGACAATGACCCCAAACATATGTCAAAAAGCACCCAGAAATGGATGGCAACAAAGCGCTGGAGTGTTCTGAAGTGGCCAGCAATGAGTACAGATCGAAATCCCATTGAACCCCTGTGGGGAGATGTTAAAATTGCTGTTGGGAAAAGGCGCCCTTCCAATAAGAGAGACCTGGAGCAGTTTGCAAAGGAAGAGTGGTCCAACATTCAGGCTGAGAGGTGTAAGAAGCTTATTGATGGTTATCGGAAATGACTGATTTCAGTAATTTTTTCAAAAGGGTGTGCAGCCAAATATTAAGTTAAGGGTGCCAATAATTTTGTCCAGCCAATTTTTGGAGTTTGGTGTGACATTATGTCCAATTTGCTTTTTTTCCTCCCTTTTTCGGGTTTGTTTTCAATACACACAAAGGGAATAAACATTTGTATAGCAAAATGTGTTACTGCAATCCTTTTCTGTGAGAAATATTTCATTTTCTTAAGAAATTTCAGGGGTGCCAACATTTACGGCCATGACTGTTGATATAGGTCATATAATAACCAGCTGAGCACTCGACATTGCCTTGTCTTCCTGCCTAAACCTTAAAGCAACAATGACACAGTTGTCCTTATATACCAACCTCATAGATATGCTGACCTCATATTCCTCCTTCATATCCTGTCCTCATATTCCAACCTCATATCCCATCTTCATATCCCAACTTCATATGCCATCCTAAAGGGGATATGCACAGGTTGGTTAGATAGAGGGCTTAAAGGGGTACTACCGTGCTGACAACTTATCCCCTATCTAAAGGATAGGGGATAAGTTGCTTGATCACGCGGGGTCCCGCCGCTGGGGACCCCTGCAATCTCTCACACAGCACCCCGCTCTCATCAGGCCCCAGAGTGAATGCTCGCTCCGGGTCTGATGACGGGGCCGGTGATCGTGATGTCACAGCCCCGCCCCCATGTGACATCACGCTCCGCCCCCTCAATGCAAGTCTATGGCAGGGGCGAGACAGCTGAGCATGACGTCACATGGGGGCAGAGCCGTGACATCACGATACTCCGACCCTGTGATCAGCAGTCATCAGACCCGGAGCGATGTTCGCTCCGGGGCCTGATGAGAGCAGGGTGCTGCGTGCAAAATCGTGGGAGTCCCCAGCGATAAGTTGTCAGCACGGTAGTACCCCTTTAAGCCATTGCCCTTTGATGCCCCTCCTAAAGGTGCCCTTTTTCCCTGGCAGGAAGTAAAATGAGTGATAAGCACTGCATGTCTCTTTTCATGCCTGACTTACACTACCCATTGTCTTATGAATTGGAGTGAGCACCCCACTCCTCAGACTGGTTGAAGTGATCATCACTGTGAATGAGGAACAAGCACGCATACCAAAGGAAGAGGTCTGTAAGCAGTATGAGGTAGCAGTCGCATCGGGCCCTGGAGCCTAATAGGCCCCAAAGCACATCTGCCCCATAAGAGACCAGTATTATAATTGGCATATGGGGCTCTATTTCAGATTTTGCATCAGGGCCCAGAAACTACAAGCTACACCTCTGCTCCAGACCTAAACCCTATTGAGCATCTGTGGGCATCCTGAAACAGAAGGTGGGAGAGTACAAGGTCTCAAAACATCCAACAGCTGTGTAATTCCATCATGGAGGAATGGAAGAGGACTCCAGTGACAACCTGTGACGTTCTGGTGAACTCCATACCCAATAGGCTTAAAGGGGTTTCTCGGCAAAAACATCTTGTCCCCTATCAAAAGGATAGGGGATAAGATGTCTAATCGCCAGGGGCCTGCCGCTGGGACCCCCTGCGATCTCCCTTCAGCAGCCCGCATTATATGCGTAGCTGCGTCTGAAGTTTTGGAAACCGCCCTGCTTCCAAGACGCGGACGTGGCGTCACACCACGCCCCCTCCATTAATTTCTATGGGAGGGGGAGTAACGGCTGCAACAACCCCCTCCCATAGACATGAATGGAAAGGGCGTGGCGTAATGTCAGGTCCCCGTCTCAGAAGCCGGGCGGCTTCCAAAACTTCAGACGCAGCTGCGGGCTGCTGCAGGAAGATCCCGGGGGGTCCCAGCGGCGGCCCCCCGTGATCAGACATCTTATCCCCTATCCTTTCAATAGGGGATAAGATGTTTTTGCCCAGAATACCCCTTTAAGGCAGTGCTAGAAAATAATGGTGTTCACACAAAATATTGATACTTTGGGCCCAATTTGGACTTTCCACAAGGTTTAGACACTAATGGCTGTGTTGTGTTATTTTGAGGGGACACAACATTAAACACTATTATACAGGCTGCACACTCACTACTTTATGTTGTAGCAGAGTGTCATTTCTTCAGTGTTCTCACATAAAAATATATAATAATATATTAAAAAATGTGAGGGGTGTACGTACATGCTGCAGAGGTAGCAGAGCTGAATTTGTACGAGTTGTCAATCTATGATATAAAAACAAGGGTTAAATAGCAATCTCAGGTCTGTGCAAATCGATAGGATTAATAAAATCAATAACAACAAGATGTATAAACGAATAGCAGACGCACAGTGTTTATCTGGATGCTAACAGAGACGCACACAGATGTCAGTGTGTACCCTGGGGGCTGAACTCTGCTTCATATCCTCACTAACATTCCATTCAGTGTCTTTACAGGACACAACACTTCATCACAATAGTCTTATTCACTTCTGTTCACAAGTTCATCCGGACAACCGAGCACTGTTACTAAATCCCCAAAACTCACACTAAATATAGAACGAGGTATTAGGATCAGTTTTGCTAGAACCACGGAGCCTGACAAGTTATAATACAAAGTCCATCTTCTGTATGGAGAACAATGGACTGTGTCAGCAGACAGTCTATTCCAGTGGTCTCCAACCTGCGGACCTCCAGATGTTGCAAAACTACAACTCCCAGCATGCCCGGACAGCCAACGGCTGTCCGGGCATGCTGGGAGTTGTAGTTTTGCAACACCTGAAGGTCTGCAGGTTGAAGACCACTGGTCTATTCAAACCAGTCTTCTCCAAACGGTGGACCTCCAGCTGTTGCAAAACTACCACTCACAGCATATCTGAACAGCCAATTACTTGAATGCTCTGAGTGACTATAGAATCTCATGAGATAATATAATCATAGCATCCAGGCTAATAAAGAATCTGTGGAAATCCTATGTAGAAGATATTTTGTATTTGTTAGGCTGGGTTCACACTACGTTTTGTACTTACGGTTCCCGTATACGGCTGAGAGGAGGGGGGCGGGGCTTAATCGCGGAGCCCGCACTCAGCCGTATTCGGGAACCGTATTTAATGCATATCTATGAGCCGACTGGAGTGAACCGCAGCCTCCGGTCGGCTGCGTTTTCGGCCGTATGCGGTTTCCCGACCGTAGGCTAAAATGTGGTCGACCGCATTTTTGCCTACAGTCGGGAAACCGCATACGGCCGAAAACGCAGCCGACATTTCCAACCCCATAGACATCAATGTCTGTGGATCGGATTCCACTCGAAGGATGAACAAGTTGATTCTTTTAAAGATGAATTTTTAGCTGCTGTTGTTCTATAGTGTGAACTGTGCAGTGGAATCCTATTGACCAAAATGGGATTCTGCTGCATCGGAATTTCCCCTCAAAATTCCTAAGTTGAATTCCGGTCAGAAGTTCCGTAGTGTTACATTATGCTGAAAACGGAATTTCGCTATGAATAAATCCAAGTGGAATTTCCATTGTGCGCATGGGTCCTTATTGTACGATCTCCAAGGGACATATACAGTATCTGATACCTCATGAACTTTTTCAGTGTCAACCCTGGCTATCTGTTACCTATTCATACAGAATAAGATCACATATGTAAATTTTTTTTTTCATTTTACCTATATTGTCCGAGCATGCTCTTTTATCAGTTGCTGACACTTGTAGTGCTTCTTATTTGTGCTGGATTTTAAAGGGGTACTCCGGTGGAAAACTTTTTTTTAATTAAATCAACTGGTTAAACAGATTTGTAAATTACTTCTATTAAAAAAATCTTAATCTTTCCAGTACTTATTAGCTGCTGAATACTACAGAGGAAATTCTTTTCATTTAGGAACACAGAGCTGTCTGCGGACATCACAAGCACAGTGCTCTCTGCTGACATCTCTGTCCATTTTAAGTACTGTCCAGAGCAGTAGAAAATCCCCATAGCAAACATATGCTGCTCTGGACAGTCCCTAAAATGGACAGAGATGTCAGCAGAGAGCACTGTGTTCGTGATTTCAACAGAGAGCTCTGTGTTCCAAAAAGAAAATAATTTCCTCTGTAGTATTCAGCAGCTAATAAGTACTGGAAGGATTAAGATTTTTTAATAGAAGTAATTTACAAATCTGTTTAACTTTCTGGCACCAGTTGATTTAAAAAAGAAAAAAAAAGTTTTCCACCGGAGTACTCCTTTAACATATGCTTTAATGTTTGCTTTATGAATGAGGATTCTTATTTTACGATTTCTTTCTTCTGCTGCAATATTTTTCTTTCGGGTTGTATATTGTGCAATTATTGCATATGGCAGAACCCCCAGGACGAAGTATCGTACCGAAATGTACGTTGGGGTGACACCACTCCTGCTCTGCATTTGTACTGATCATTATTTTGGTATGTATTGTTATGTTTGCTCTTTCCCTGTATTCCTTGAGGCAGTAGTGCCCAGGCTGTATGTATAAAAGATTCAGGCATTACTTGCACCTTTTATTCTTGTTTTTGTGCTTTGTAACATGCATGAGCAGGTAGTGTTGCCCCTTTGTTTAGTCTCCCCAGTGGGATTTTTTCCCCCCTTGTGTTCTTATTTTTTGTGCTATATATATTGATTTTAAAATGACTTAATACATTTACAATTTTTATAACTCAGTACAAATGACTCCATAGTGTCTCTGTGTTTGTTTATGGCAGGACATATAATTATATCCATTATTCATCGCTAAGGGGTGCATGTATGTCCTTTTTACAACAGCGTATATACACATCAGTTTTTGTCGTAATGTAGCATTATACAAAGGCACCCTTACGGTACATGATCCAGGCATGCTGATCTGCCATGTACATGATTTCTAGCACTAAACTCAGGGGTCATGTCCTGGGAAATAAAGCCCACTCAAGGGCTGTTCCTGCAAGACCCCTACTAATGGGAATGGTGTTCCTGCTGTGGAAAAAGTGCAGGAACTCAGTTCCCACGCGTTCCCACAGGACTTGAGCCCTGAATAAACTGTTTTATTTTTGGTAGTAATAGATTAAAACTATGTTGCAAGACTATAACAGTTGCAAAACTACAACTCCCAGCATGCCCAGACAGCCAACGGCTGTCTGGGCATGCTGGGAGTTGTAGTTTTGCAACATCTGGATGCTCACATTTTGGAGACTATTGTTTTGTACAGTATTTAAATAAAATAAAAATTATCATGTTTGTGATTAGCTTATGTATAGTGTTTTATTTTGGAGTCAATACAATAAATATGCTATGCTATGCCATTCGTTCTATATATGCTAGCCTATTTATTTACTTCCCTTGCCAAACACATCTACGCAGTTGGGTTTATTTCTGACCTGGTTTAATGATGCTGTTCAGACTGCAGGGACAAGAATGGTCTAGGGATAGGTTGCTGTAGGAGGGAGCAGGAGGGGTCTGTCAGTGACTGATGTACAAGTATTTGACTAGTGATTTTCAGACATACACACATACCAGGAGAAGGGTCTGAATTGTTCACTACATCTATGTCCACATAGATCCCAGGCTGATATAACTCCCCATGACATCTCACTAGCTGAAGATCAGTCGTTGCCTTACTACAGCTTCACTGCTTTACTCTATACTGGGATATAGTAAGGTAAGCTGCCATTTATATGATTATTTTCTCACTTTTGCATTATTTAATATCTCTTTTATTTGCCGCTGATTACTAAACAATTGTTGGATATTCTTTAAAAATAGATACAATTATCTCACATTTCAAATTTATTTTTACATAGTTGTACATCTACATTAGTGCTTTTTTTTTATATCATTTGATCATTTATTATATAATTTGTATATATGTATATATATATATATATATATATATATAGATAGATAGATAGATAGATAGATAGATATATAGATGCAAATCAAAAAATGTTGCAGTATCTTGTAATATCTTTTGTTATTACACTAACAGAATTTTGTAGACAAGCTTTGGGGATCCCTTCCTTTATCAAGTCCAAAGCAAATTCTGTTAGTCCAATAAAAAAACTATTACAAGATACTGCAACATTTTTTGATTTGCATCTGCATAATACGGCTACTCAAACTTACTATATATATATATATATATATATATATATATATATATATATATATATATATACAAATATTAAAAATGTTCACAAGCTACTACTTAGTGCTTGCAAAATTGTGAGCGATTTATTGGTGGCAAGAAAATCCCAGACGTCATGGGTCTGCGATTTTCTTGCCACCAATAAACTGCTCCATATTTAGAACGCCCGTAATACTTTGTGTATGTTCTTTCTATAAAATGATAGAATGGAGAATCAAAAATATTTCTCAATTTCCAGTGCGACCTTATCACTATTGTACTTTTCATTATTCTTTCTAAATTATACATCGTCTACAGCTCAGTTCATTATATATTACAATGTGTGGTTGTACATGGGGCTGCAGGTAAGTCTGCTTAATTTTTATGGGTACATAAAATGCAAACCATTCGAGTTAAACATAAAGTTTCAGCCTTACTTTATCCATGCATCAAATAAGAAAAAGAAATCAATCACGCATGTTCTGTAAATGCACCATGTATTTACTGCAATAAATAAAAGCGGGATTCTTACCATGTGATAGATTAGCTACATAATACTGTAGAATATAATGGTTTTGACATTTTCAAAAACATAAAAGATTAATGGTAAAAAAAAAATGTACAAAAAAAAAGCAAACACAACTAGTCATATTTTTCTTTTCGAATAGGTCCTGTTTGGATAAATAAGCTATTGTTATTATTGCTAATCAGCACTGATTAATTCCTCCTCATCATGGAGATAGCCTACCACTTTGTACGACTTGCAGTAGTGTTGTACTGTGCAGCTGTAGTCTTTGGGGAAGAACAGAGTCCTTCCCGTCAACCAATATCTGATGAGTCACCATTGCTGCGAAGTGTGTCCACAACAGAAGAGACAAACAAACTCAAGACCTCAAACCCCAACATGACTGAAAGTAAAGGTTATCAACTGAGGAAGAGTAGAAGGTATCCAGTGTGCGGCCATCAGCTCAAGATCAAGGACACTTTCAAATATATTAACACAGTGGTGTCATGTCTGATATTCATAGTCGGGATTATTGGAAACTCAACCCTGTTGAGAATAATCTACAAAAACAAAAGCATGAGAACTAAGACCAACTATTTGATCGGCAGCCTAGCCATAGGAGATCTGCTTCATATCATAATAGATATACCAGTCTCCATGTATAAGGTAAGAACAAGAGACACTTTTGGCTCTTTTTTTCTATTTAAACTGTTTAAAATGAAGACTTGACATTTTTTTCTAACTTTTATACTGTATGTATTCCATTTTATATGAATATATTTTTACCAATTTCTTCATGTTTGCTGTCAGTAAATGGAAATATTTTTTTTTCACATCCAGAGGCTATAAAGAGAAACCTGCCTAAGGCTGGGTTCACACTACGTTTTGTACTTACGGTTCCCGTATACGGCTGGGAGGAGGGGGGCGGGGCTTAATCGCGGCGCCCGCACTCAGCCGTATACGGGAACCGTATTTAATGCATGTCTATGAGCCGACCGGAGTGAACCGCAGCCGCCGGTCGGCTGCGCTTTCGGCCGTATGCGGTTTCCCGACCACAGGCAAAAACGCGGTCGACCACGTTTTTGCCTACGGTCGGCAAAACCGCATACGGCCGAAAACGCAGCCGACCGGCGGCTGCGGTTCACTCAGGTCGGCTCATAGACATGCATTAAATACGGTTCCCGTATACGGCTGAGTGCGGGCGCCGCGAATAAGACCCACCCACCCTCCTCCCAGCCGTATACAGGAACCGTAGTTACAAAACGCAGTGTGAACCTAGCCTAACTTCGATAGCTGAGGAGTGGATACAATCGTGTTCAGTTTAGGCACTGCTAAATAAGCTATATATACCATCACTAATCTCACTTGCTACAATGTCTGCTTAAGCCTGGAGTTGAGAGGGATTTGTTAAAAAAAAAAAAAAAAAACATTGCTTAGACTGAATAAAGTCATACCCACTTCTCAGCTGAGGGTAAGACTAAGTCTGTATGGACTGTTTTCATCCACTGACAACAAAGGTTTTACATATGCTGCGTAATGCAAAGTATATTAGAAGGGTTTTTATTATACCATGAGTTGTTTCTTGAAAACCTAAAAATGAAGAGATGTGCAAGCAATTTTGGTTCTGTTATTATTGCATGCTGGATATAAACTAACAAAGCCAATGCACCTGTTTGTATTATTCGTGTACTTGGAAACAAGGCCAAGAAACTAAAATATTCAAGTATTCAAATATGTATAAATGAAGGGTATGTTCACACATAGCGTTATAGTCAGTATTTTTAACCAAAACTAGAAGTGGTGGCCTCATAGAAAAAGATCTTCACCGAGTACAGACGGCTCCGAACACAGCAGCCAGACTATTAACTATCAACCCCGCTCATGCCATATTGCACCTATTCTACACTCTCTCCACTGGCTTCCTATTAAATGGGGAATCTACTTTAAGATAGGCTTGATGTCATTCAAAGCCCTAAAGGACCAGGGACCCTGTTACCTAAAAGAGCTATTATCACCCAACATCTTAGCTCACCCCCTTTGTTGTACACATCTGTCTTTTTTTTTTGTACCAAGAGTACACACAAAATCAGGCTTTAACCAACACTTTCAGTCTTGCTGCTGTTAAATTCTGGAACTCTATACCACAAAATGGTCCCACCTTTAGACGCTTTAAAAAAAAAAAAAAAAAAAGCACTTAAAGGGGTATTCAGGGGTTAACTAACTTTTAACTATCCTGTCCTATATACTATCCTAATTATGCTAGCTTTACATTTACTTGCTATACCACTCTGCCATGGATTGTCTTCTCTTTCTTCATTATATGGTCCCCCCTGGTCTAGCGTTTCCTTTCAGGTCCTCATGATGTTTGCCTCACAATCCATTGCAGCTTGAGGTGGCAGCTGGTATCAGGGGGCTTGGCTATTTCTTGTATTTACTCACAAGTTAGCCCCCTGATGATGTTTGCGGTCCATCTGTACGTCCTGATGTGTCGGTGTTCCCTGTGCAGATTGCCAAGATCACGGGACGCCGGCACGTCCAGACGTACAGATGGACGGCAAAGGTCATCAGGGATCTGGCTTGTGAAGAAATACCAAGAAATACCAAGATCACCAAGTCCCCGTATACCAGCTGCCGCCTCAAGCTGCAAAGGATTGGGAGACCACCTGAAAGGACCTGAAATGAAATGCTAGACCTGGGGGACCATATAATGAAGAAAAAGAAGACGATCCATGGCAGAGTGGTGTAGCAAGTAAATGTAAAACTAGCATAATTCTTCATAATGGGCAGCATAGTTAAAAGTTAGTTAACCCAGGAATACCCCTTTAAAACTCAACCTGTCTCACAATTTTTTTTAGATAACTCTCACTTTCTCCCCTTGTTTGTATATATACATGTAAGGCGCTTTGAGTCCCACTGGGAGAAAAGTGCTATATGCCTGTTGTTGTCGTTGACACAGTAAAAGCTGCAAAGTTTTCCATTATTGTTCTCTCTGTGTCAATTCTATTCCTTGTTTTGGTTGATAGTACTGAGCAAATTACCTTATGAATATGGCCTAACACTGTATCTCTAATTTATTTTAAGGATTTATCATTATGCGTTCTAAAAGGCAATAGTTAAACAGAACATGGCATGCGGTCTCACAATTTTAAATACTAAAACATAAGGGAAGGACACTTGCATGTTATAGCTTACTTTTAGTTAGAGGTTTTGGGATAATAACAAATTGTGTGTTTTCTTTGACTAAATGTGTTAATTTCACTACAGTGTTCAATAGATCTATAAATTAATAAATCTATCACCTCTTATTGTAATGAAAAATATACCTAGAGAGAGTTGTAGCCAAGCTTTCCATCACACAGAATAAAAATTCTGTTCTCTGACCTAGCCCTGAGTCTAAATATACTGGCAAAGATAAAGTGGCTTGTCGCTCCCCCTCCTACCATTGAGTCTTGGGGAACAGATTCCCTCCCCACCATTTATGCCGATCTTTAATGTATTCTATGATACTATTAAACTACTATAAATCACTATATAATGGATGCATAAATTGGATCAATGACATCTAACAAACACTTGAGTCTTTGAAGCATTTCTGCTTGTTATGTTAGGTGTAAACTCCCTTAAGCAAGTCATTCATTCAGCAAAACAATTACAATCTTTTGAAGAAATGTTGAACAATGTGTTATAAGAGGAAGGAGGCAAGTACTGTAAATATACCAAGACTGACACAGAGGTTAAATCAAAGAGGAAGCAATTTGTTATGTTAGACAAGTCATCCTCAACGCTACCCATGGATCAAACATTACATAAGAGGATAACTAGTGTTAACTATGCATGAAATGCACATGTCAGCAGTGATGTAATGCATGATGTGTGTTACTAATGTGTCTCACTAATAATTTCAATATTACATTTCTTAATTAGTAGAATACTATATTTATGTAGATTGTATATACCTTCACGGGTAATTTATTGCTAAAGTATCTAGCCAGGATTGATGCATTAGTCAGTTAATGGTTCTTGATAAGGTAAGCAATGAAGCTTTTTTGTTTTGCTTTGTGGATTTTTTTTTACCACAATTCTAAAGCTTATCACAGCTGCCATAAATGGGATCTAAAGGAATAAAATTACTTATTTACTTTTTACCGTATGTTTAAAAAAAAAAAACTGAAAAACTGTGTAAGGGTTGTATTTTTAAGACAGACACAAACTAATATATATGTTTATATTCATAAAAGTCAACATTAACCCTTTCATTTGATAATGTTGACTTTTATGAATATAAACATATATATTAGTTTCTCTCCTGACAAATAGGAAATACTCACTCAGTCAATCACTGGCCCAAAGGGTGACCCAGCTCGGTGGCAATTTCCTAATGGTTAAATGGAAGTTCTGACAGCAGAGACAGTCAACATGTGAATGGCACTGACACAGATATTAGATAGATAGATAGTTTGATAAATAGATATAAGATGGATAGATAGATGATATTGAACATAATATAAATAGTTACATATAAAATAGTTGATATTAGAAATTTAAAATATGCAACCACAGGCAATCTTGCTATATGGTCCCCATGTATTCTTAAAGGGGGTCATGCATTTAGAAAGGCTGCATGTACTTGGCATAAAGAAGGTAATGGTCGGCACTTCTGTGGCAGTGGTGCTGATAGTATAAAAAAGGCCCAGCACTCACCAAAGTTGCAGTCAAGGTGATTATTTTATTCACATGACAAGGTATCAAGAACAGGACATGTTTTGGCAAAATGCCTTCCTCTGCTGTCTAACATACGGAGAACCTGAAGAACTACTGCTCCCAGGATGGCAACTTGCTTCTTATGAGAGAGCCATGTTCCCGATGCTAACCAGCACTTTTCATATTTTCTTGAGATTATGGCTTAAGCAAAACACAAACCTCAGAAAGTCTATAACAATAGCCTTGTAATACAGTGATACACATATGAAATAACTTTGAACAGTGTGGTAAGATGGTGGAAAGTCTTTGAGAGAGAAATCTGCTGAACTCATATGTCTTTCTTCTTCCCCTTTATGCCCCATTTGGTTTTCTCATTGCTTCTTATATCCACTGATGGTTACCTCACTCCTAAAATCAATTTTGCCTTATGTATTTCCACTCACTGTATGTATCACTAGTTTCTTAGTCAAAGCCAACTTGTTTATCTGGCCATGGCTTTATTTTATCCATAACTCTTTTTCTCCATGTAGAGCCACAATTCCTAATCTCAGACTATGGCTATGCCTTACTTTCTTTTTGCTGAGACGGCACTGTGCCTGTTTTTTTGTATCTGATAAAATAGAAAAGAATTTACACACGGCAGGATACCATAATGAGAAAGGTATACCACTACCTGACTGTGCCCTTCCTCTCGAAAGCTTTTTTTTTTATACGCTTGCAGATGCAGCAGCATCACTGTCACCTGCTCTTCAGCTGATCAGACCAACAGGCCTGCTGACATGGTCATCATCAAACTCCTCCTCATTGTCCCCACCACTCTTCTCAGTATGAACTTCTGATGTCTGATCATGGGCTCCTTGCTCCCCCATCAGCATATACACCATAATGTCTTACAATGTACTCACCATGGCTACCACCACAGTCCCACTAGTGCTATACAATTGCTTTTGCTTCCACCACCTTCCCAACACATGGCCCAATGTCAGATTGTCAGACTCTTCTTCCTTCTCCTCAGAATACCTCAAACACACACCAGTCTACAAGGGCCTTACCATCTTCCAAAACCCCACAACCCTTAGAACAGTGGCTCTCAACCTTTTTGGTGACTGTACCTCCAAAGGCTGAAAGTAGTCCGCGGGTACCCCCTCGCGTGGAACTTGCGCACGAAGGGTACCCACGGCCAAAAGGCATGTTCTTACCTCCATACTAATGCATCCCCCTCCATCTTAATCCCCTTGTAACATTATTTCCCTCTCCATCTTTATCCCCTTGTGCCAATATTCCCCCCTCCCTCTGATCCCCTTTTGCCATTATTCCCCTTCCATCTTAATCCCCTTGCGCCATTATTATCCGATATGGCAAAAAGGTTATCAGAGGAAGGGGAAATGGTGCAAGGGGATTAAGATGGAGGGGGGAATAATGGCACAAGTGGATTAAGATGGAGGGGAATAAAATGGAGGGGGGTGGATAATCCTCCCTGCCTCTGATCCTTTTGCGCCATTTCCCCCTCCATCTTAATCCCCTTTAGCCATTATCCCCCTCCATCTTAATCCCCTTGTGCCTTTATTCCCCCCTCCCTCTGATCCCCTTTTGCCATTATCGCCCCCCCCCCCCCTCCATATTAATCCCCTTGCACCATTTCCCCTTCTTACAAGGGGATTAAGATGGAAGGGTGAATAATCAACCCCCCCCTCCATATTAATCCCCTTGTGCCATTATTCCCCCCTCCCTCTGACCCCCTTTTTCTGTTAATCCCCCCCTCCATGTTAATCCCCTTGTGCCATTCCCCCTTCTTCTGATCCCCTTTTGCCATATCGAATAATAATAGCAGAAGGGGATTAAGATGGAGGTGGTAAAAAAGGCAAAAGGGGATCAGAGAGAGGGGGGAATAATAGCACAAGGCGGTTAAGATGGAAGGGGGGAATAATCAACCCCTCCTCCATATATTAATCCCCTTGTGTCATTATTCCCCCCCTCCCTCTGATCCTCTTTTGCCATTTTTCCCCCCTCCATATTAATCCCCTTGTGCCATTATTATCCGATATGGCAAAAGGGGATCAGAGGGAGGGGGGAATGGCGCAATGGGATTAAGATGGAGGGGGGGGGGGAATTGCGCAAGAGATTAAGATGGAAGGGGAAAGGGATAATGGCGGAGGGGGGATGAGGGGGGGATGGGGAGTAATAAAGACAAGGCATACAATTTTAATGCAAGAACGGCAATTCAGCATGGGTAAGTAGAAAATCCAGACTTTATTAACTTACAGTAAAAACGGTAAAAGCAACCAGCAGATCAGACGCGTTTCAGGCGCATGCGCCCTTCGTCAGTGATGTCAGCCCTCTGCACAGGTGTCAGTTAAATACCGGAAAGGTAATGGGAGGATTACTTACTACCAATCAAACTCCTCTAAGTCCGTTGACACAGGTGCAGGGGGAGGATACTGATACAATACAAAATATAAAATGTAAGTAAAAGTACAAAAATTGCTAAAACAGTACACCAATGGACGATGTAGACATAGATGGCTAGGAGGCATTAGAAAAACAGTAGCATAGAACAATGCCATAAAATCATGCATTAAACATGTAAATATAATATATGAAAGAATATATTACTAGGTTTCATATGGCAAGCTGTAATTCTAATCGTGTAGGTTGCAATGCGGTGTTAAAAGTGGAATAGCAGTTCCATTTTTAGATTTAACCCTTTGGGTGCACTTGTACCCAGGGTGAATTGCCAATATGCTTCACGTTCAAGCAATTTTCGCCGTATGCAGCCACCACGAGGTCCTATGTGAACACGCTCTATTGCATATATTTGAAAACCATTAGTGCTTCCACCATAACGGTTTTAAAATGCAAAGATGCTGCTGAGCGATTTCTAATAGCATTGCTAGATATGTCATTGAGATGTTCAAGTGCTCTTACTTTTAATTTTCTAGTGGTTGAACCTACATATTTCAGCTGGCACTGTGAACACTCAATGACATAGATTACATTATAGTGATTACAGTTAATATAATCTTCTATGCCATAGTTTTTAATTTGCTCTGCATCAGAAAATTGTGTAAACAACTTAGCATAATTGCATGTTCTACAAATCCTGCCACCACACTTATAGAATCCTTTATAGCTCAACCAGTTTGTGCTGTGTCTGGTATTTGACAGCACTAAACTTGGAGATAACATATCTCCCAGAGTTTTGGCTTTTTTTGGTACTATGTGGCATCCTTTGGACAGAATTTTGGCTACAGTTTCGTCCTGTCTGAGAAAATGAAGATGTCTATTGATAATGCTTTTGACCTGTGTGAATTGAGGTGAATAAGTAAGTGCAATGACCGTTTTTTTCTGGAAGTCTGGGCCGCGTGGTTGTATTTGATTATTGGATGGAGAAATCAAAAGGAAGCGATTTTTCTTGGCAACTGTGTTTTTGGCTCTAGATAGAATATGCGCAGGATACCCTCTGTCTGTGAGTCTCCGCGACGCTTCTCCTATTTGAGACTCACAGACAGAGGGGTCACTACAGCTCCTCTTGATCCGTGTGAATTCTCCTATAGGGATGGCCCTGATTGTGTGTGGGGGATGATTGCTGTCCGCCCTGAGGATTGTATTCCCTGCAGTGGGTTTGCGAAAGGTGGAGACAGCAATGATGTTCAATTGCAGGTCAAGAAAAGAAATATTAAATAAATCAAAATGATGAGTAAATTGCAGGTTGAAAGAATTATTGTTGATGTATTCCAGGTACAGTGGTACGGCAGACATATCACTTCGCCAAACAAGGAGTAGATCATCTATGAATCTGCCGTACCACTGCACATGGGACACAAAAGGATTGGAGGCTGAAAAAAGGTACCTTGATTCCCAATATGACATTGTTAAATTTGCTAGGGATGGAGAATGTCTAGCGTCCATGGAAACACCACTCACTTGAATAAAAATAATAATAAAGACTCTATCAAAAGAAAAATAATTATGTGTCATGAGATACCATGTACTCATTTTAATGAACTCTTTTAAGTTTGCAGTGTATTCACTGTGGTTGTCCAGATGGTACACCAGCGCCTCCATGGCAATGTGCCATGGAATGCTGGTGTACAATGAGACAACATTACAGGTGAGCTAACTGTATTCTTTTTTCCATATGAAGTGCTCAAATGCTCTCAGAACTTCCCTGGAGTCTTGAGTGAACTGGACTGCACTGCCAGATACTCATTAAATTTTAATGCCTTGTGCTTTATTACTCCCCCCCCCCCCCCCCCCTCTGCCATTATCCCTCTCCCCTCCATCTTAATGCCTTGTGCTCCATCCCATACAATCCCCCCTCTGGCCCATACAGTTGTTTTTAGCTTGGGCCACGCTACTGTACAGTGAGCTGACACGGCCATGTGCTGTCAAATACTGGCCAATACATGGCTGGTATTTGACAGCATTTTTGTGTACCCCCAAACAACCCCTTATGTACTCCTAGGGGTACGCCTACCCAAGGTTGAGAACTTAGCCTTAGAAGACAGTGAGAACTGTTGCTTGCTGAAGAGGCTGCTTCTACGTATGCCAGGCACCTGGCTGCTTCTGCTACCTGTACTGGGCTTGTACTGCCACCTACATTTTTACTGGCAGAGCACTGGCAGGGGTGTGCTGTCCTCTACCAAAAATTCCTTTACAAGACATATATATATATTTTTTTAATGAAAAACATTTGGAGGTTATTTTTATGTTTTTGAGGTAATTTGTCACTCACCTACTAGCCAACTTTTACTTTCAATATTTGAATTTTTTTTCTTTTAATAAACCCAATAAATACATGTAATTTGATGGCTATTCCGTGTTCATTCTTAACGCTTTTAAATGCATGGTTATGTTAAACCTAAGTAGAAATACTACATGTTCAACTAAACCCAGAAAATACACATAATTTAGCCTTAGATGGCTATTCTGTGTTCACTCAAAATATTTAAATATGTAGTTATGTTATAGTGTCAAACCATATCCAGTCAGCTTACAGTCTTTAAGAAGAGGAGCATTTCCATGCACAGTGACAAGTAATACAAGGTGCTAAACTATTATTTTTATGCAAAATAATTTATCTTTGGTCATTTTATGAACGTATTTCTTGTGTATTTGCACCATATAGGTTCCACATGGTTCCTTTAGGATTAAAAAAAAAAAAAAAAAAAGCAAGCACAAAATGGGGGTCACAAAGCTGTGAAAATTTAAACATTTTTCTTTTTTGGCTCAAAATGTAGGTTTTTTCTTCTGTCCTTGCACCATATAGTTTCACAGGACTGCATTAGAGAGCATGCATTAGGCAAAAACTTTGCAAATGTTAAAATGTTTGTGCAAACCTCATGACAGGGGAGAGGGAGGAGGGAGGAAAGGAGCTCATCATGCTCCAGGGGAACTGCCCCAGCATCTCAGAGAATTCAGAAAGACTCACTGACATAGATCACTGTAATACATAGATCAAAAAGTATTTTACATATTTTTTTTAAACTTTTTATTTTCAATTCATTTTACATAAAACTTTATACATTGTTACAATTGGCTAAGTTCAGACATTGCAATAGAAAGAATGGGAAAAAAGAAAAGAAGGAAGAAAAAGAAAAAAAATGGGGGAAAAGAAGAATAGAGAAACTAGAGCAAAGCAATTAAAGGGCTGGTTAGGGCATATATGTCTGAGTATAAATAAACCATTTATTCCACAAGTTGAAAAATCCAAAATATCCGAATATAAATAGATACCTCTATTCTTCCATGATTTAAAGTTAGTATCTTTAATTACTGTTTGTACAGCCTCTAAAGGTAAATCTTTAAGGGCAAGTGGCAGAATGGAATTCCCTACTAAAGGGAGTAACCAAATGAAAAAAGCTGCTTTCATAGTAGGAGACAAATTAGGTAATGTTTTGCCAGTTAACCGGGAAGCCCACATCTCCAGGGATAAAGAGCCTGAGTGTGTGAGCGAGCTTTCTATTTCCACCCAAGATTTTGAAAGATCTCCAGTCCACCAGGGCTTCAACTGGTCAAACAAAGAGGCATAGTGGTACCTCTTTAAATCAGGGCACCCTAAGCCTCCCTTCTCAACAGGTAAACATAGGTACCTTTGAGCTACTCTAGCTTTTTGATTTTTCCAAACAAACTTCATTAAAATACGTTGTAGGGCTTGGATTTTATAATGCGGTATCAAAACAGGTAGGTTTCGGAAGTAGTACAGAATTTTGGGCAGCAGAAACATTTTAGCTGCCGCGATTCTGCCCACCAAAGAGGTGGGAAATCTTGAGTAACCTGAAATATCTTTAGTAATGGTTGCCAACAGCATCGTATAATTAATCTGCATCAAGTTACTTAAGGGTGAAGTTAAAATTATATCTAAATAGGGCACTTGACCATCACTCCATTTATACGGGTAGAGGTCTTTCAAAGAGTTTTTAAGGTCGGGAGGGACTCCTGTATCCAAAATTAATGATTTTGAAGCGTTTACTTTATAGAAACTTATATCGCTAAACGCTTTCAAAATTTGGGATATTTCTGACAGGGACTTTTCTGGTTTGGTTATACTGAGAATTATATCAACAGCATATAGGCCAATTCGATGTTCTTTCACTCCTATTTTTACTCCTGATATCTCCTGCGAGTTTCTTATGTATTGGGCCAGTGGTTCCATACTCAAGATAAAAATCAATGGTGACAGAGGGCACCCCTGGCGTGTCCCAATAGTAATAGAGAATTCATTTGATAAAGCTCCCGAAGTATATATCCTCGCCGAAGGTGTAGAATATAATGCCAATATGGCTTTACCAATTTCTCCCACCAACCCAAATTTGGTTAGAACCTGGGACAGATATTCCCAATTCACCCGGGCGAATGCCTTCTCCGCATCCAGGGTAAGGAGCAGAGAAGGCGCTCGACAATTCTCTAAGACATGAATAATGTCTAGGAACTTGACAAGACGGGTAACTGGAATGTTGAATCTGTTGACTAGGGAGGCTTCAATGAAACTTCCTGCTGAACCCGTGTCCAAGAAGGCCACAGCGGAGAAGGAAGTAGTATTAGCGGGTATAGCAATCCGCACAGGTAAAGTCAATCGTGGAGAGGTAGAATTCACTCCTAGCAACGACTCTCCTACGTTGACTAGGTGAGTGGGTGGCTTTCTCAGACGTGGAGGACGAATAGGACAGTCCTTAAGGAAATGTTCGGTGCTTGCACAGTATAGGCACAGGTTTTCATTCCTACGGCGAGTCCTCTATTGTAGGGACAAGCGAGACCGATCCACTTGCATAGCCTCCTTGGCAGGAGGCACAGGAACAGAGTGCAAAGGACGTTGAAAGAGAGGAGCCTGGGAGGGAAACCGCCTGGTGTGAACAAGATCCTTTTCTTGACGAAGCTCCTGGCGTCTTTCCGTGAAACGCATGTCGATGCTGGTGGCCAAATGGATGAGTTCAGACAGATTAGCAGGAATTTCTCGTGCGGTGAGGACATCTTTGATGTGACTGGATAAGCCTTTCTTGAAGGTCGCACAGAGGGTCTCATTATTCCAGGATAGCTGAGAGGTGAGGGTGCGGAACTGGATGGCGTATTCGCCCACTGAAGAACTCCCTTGGATTAGATCCTCGGCTGAGGAAGCCCGGGCTGGCTCCTCAAAGACACTACGTACTTCTGAGAAGAAGGACTGGATAGTAGCAGTGACAGGATCGTTGCGGTCCCAAAGCGCTGTGGCCCATGACAAGGCCTTTCCAGACAGGAGGCTGACCACGAACGCCACCTTAGACCGTTCTGAGGGAAATTGGTCCGACATCATCTCCAGGTGTAGGGAACACTGGTACAGGAATCCACGGCACAGTTTAGAGTCCCCATCAAACTTGTCTGGAAGAGACAGGCGTAAAATGGGAGCAGCCACTCGCTGCGGAGGAGATGCAGGAGCTGGCGGAGGAGATGGTTGCTGTTGTTGCGGCAGAAGCTGTTGCAGCATAGTGGTCAGCTGAGTCATCTGATGTCATTGTTGCGCGATCTGCTGTGATTGCTGGGCGACCACGGAGGTTAGGTCAGCGACACTGGGCAGCGGGACCTCAGCGGGATCCATGGCCGGATCTACTGTCAGGATCCGGACTGGTATGCAGGGTGGACACGGGTGGTGGATCCTCTGTGTCAGTGAGGTGATGGCGTGGGCCTTACCAGGGGAACGGAATTTAAGAGGTTACTGATTTTCACCAGAGCCCGCCACAAAGCAGGATGGACTTGCAGCGGCAGGTAACCCCCAGGTTGTTCCACCCGATAGCGACTCAACCTCACTGACAGCTGAGACTGGCGTGGTACACAAGGACAAGGCAAGAGCAAGGTCGGACGTAGCAGAAGGTCTGGGCAGGCAGCAACGGTTCGTAGTCAGGGGCAACGGCAAGGGTCTGGGTACACAGGCAATGGAACACACAGAAACGCTTTCACAGGGTACTAGGCAACAAGATCCGGCAAGGACAGGAAGGGGAAGTGGGTTTATAAAGTGTAGGGAGTGCTTGGGACTAATTGGGCCAGGCACCAATTAATGGTGAACTGGCCCTTTAAATCTGAGAGACACGACGCGCGCGTGCCCTAGAGAGCGGCGCCGCGCGCGCCGGGACTGAGCAGAAGGACAGGGCCGGTAAGAGACAAAGGATGCGACCCGCGGGCGGGCACGTCCCGCCGTGGGGATCGCATCCCTGCCGAGGGACATAGAGCAGCGCTCACGGTCAGACTCGCAGACCGGAGTGCTGCAAGCAGAGGAGTAATGCCGCTTTACAGTTTTTACCTGCAGGAGATCCACCTTACTTAAGAATTGGCCTATATTACTTAAAGGGGTATTCCACCCATAGACATCTTATCCCCTATCCAAAGGATAGGGGATAAGATGTCAGATCGCCTTGGTCCCGCTGCTGGTCATCACGCCCCCTCCCATAGACTTGCATTAAGAGGACGGGCCGTGATGTCACGAGGGGCGGCGCCATGACGTCACGCTGCTCCGTCCCCTGTATCGCCCGTCATTACGCACAGAGCAAACTCTCTCTGTGCTGTAATGATAGCGCGGTGCCGCAGCGGGGATCCCGGGGGTCCCCAGCAGCGGGACCGCGGCGATCTGACATCTTATCCCCTATCCTTTGGAGTACCCCTTTAAGTTTGGTTGTGTGATGTTTCTGTGGTCCTTTAAATAATACAGTTCTGTAATAATCTGCCAATATATTAACTATACTTTTGGGGTCAGTAATCTTATCCTTATTTGCATTGTACATGTAGGGAATTAGCGTTTTGACCTGTTGTGTTTTTAGTTGCCTGGCCAGTAACGCTCCTGGGCGTCCCCCTGCCAGTAGTGTAACAATTTTGATTTGCGTAGCACTGCCTCAAATTTATAGGCCTGCATAGCATGGAGCTGTGTAGTTAGCTCTACTATATCTTTTGACCTTTGCGGGTCAATCTTTACCTTGTTTAGGTTATGAAAATTAGATAGTTTCAATTGGGTATTTATTATTGCTTCTGAAATTGTTTTCTTAAAGTGAGATGACTGTTTAATTAAATGTCCCCGTATTGTGGCCTTGTGTACACACCATAAAGTAGAGTCTGATACTAAGCCATTGTCATTAATAGTAAAAAAGCCTTTTAATGTTTCTGCTGTTGCTGGGGCATAATCATCATGCTTTAATATAAAATCATTAAGAAGCCAGATCGTTTCTCGTAAGTTATGTATCTGTTCCTTCAGGTAGATTGTAATAGGGCTATGATCACTCCACGTTATGGACCCAATGTTAGTTGATTCTATTATAGTCTTACAGTATTTTACATATTAACACATGCATATTATTATGCATACAGGTCTTAGGTCACATTACTACACTGACTTATGCATATTTTTATTTATTTAACGCTTTTAACCTATGTAAAAATACTATTAGTTTGATTAAACTGAGCCTAAGATGGCTATTCCATGTTCACAACACTTTTGATACATATTTATGCTAAAATACAGGTCACCCCACTGAACAATGCTTTGTTCTGCTTGTAATGTGATAGTTTTTATGGGCCTGTTCACTGCTAGCTGGGACCTGTAGTGCACCAATTGAACACAGTACTGTAGGTGACACAAGGCCACTTTCTGAGGTCAGCCCACTGAACAATGCTTTGCTCTGCTTGTAATCTGATTTTTGGCTTTTGTGGGCTGGTTCACTGCTGGCTGTGACATGTAGTGTACCAATAAGCCACAGCACTGCAGGTTACAGAGGGTTACCGATTTATGCTTTGCTTAGCTTCCCTTAGAATTCTATAGGATTTGTGAATGCTTTCTGGGATCAGTAGTTCTTGCTCTCTTTCAGGTTTCTTTCTCCAAAATGGTGACCGCAATGTGAATAGGAATTTAGTAGCCTCTTAAACGCACCTTTATGCTGTGTTTTCATTGGCCTGGGAGCTGTATTGCACATAATGCAACCATGGTCATGTGATCTTGCTGATAGCTGCCCAGTAGTAACATAGCTCATAAGGTTGAAAAAAAAAAACTTCTTTCCTCTTGACGTAGAGGATGCCCTCTTGTTATAGATACAGTTCTGATTATAATAGATCATGGGAGAGATCTCCACCCTGCCCCCTGATATGCTTATACATAGTTATTAGGTCATCCCTAAGCCTTCTTTTTTCTAAACTAAATAACTTTAATATGGATATGTATGCTGGGCTACCATGATGTCATCTCAGTGTTCCTAGTATATCCTCCTTTAATTTAGATGCCAAAACACCATGTGTTCCTCCTCCCTTCTGCTATTATTACCGCTGTTGCTAGGCTCATGCAAGCCGAACCTGGCAATGCTGGAAAGTTCGATGGGCCACTGCCACCCCATAGTTCAAGGTGAGACTTTGTTCATCGGACTCGAATTGCTCATCTCTACTCTTTACCTATGAGTATCTTTGCAAGATGATTTTTGTCTACACCCCTCCCCCACCTGCTGCTCTATTTTCTACTGCCACTCTTCTTTCCATTATAGTATAAAGATGCATTTTCTCTTGACATTGTTAAATCCTGTCTACACCATGCTGTCTCACATCTGCTTCACTAAATACCCTGCACTGTTTCCTTATCTTGCCCCCATGTCTTTTAAATTGTATACTTGTGTGCTACCACAACCTTTGTGCCCTTGAAGACAACTATTTCTCATCTGACAATGCATTTCAGAGTAACAATTATTCTTTCAGTTAAACTAATTATTCTGTCTAGGATCACACAATAGTATTTATCTACACTCACACTAGCTTTTGTTGAACATTTGTCTTTTTGATTTATTTATGCTGACACAGACCCATAGAATTACTGATGCATGCCATGTCAATTTGCATTAATTTTTGTAGAGTTTTTTTTTCTTTTCCTTCATTTCACTTGTATATAGAGACATACCAAGCTACATGTTTAGATTTTGTCATTAGATGGGTCCTAACCTAATGGATGCAAAATTGTGTAAACTGATACATTATATGTAGAGGGCAATGGGATGTGGCAAAGGATTTTCCACTTTTTCACTTTTAAATCAAATGTTAGTCCTAACATTTTTGTTGAAATGGAATTAAAGTCTTACACAACATGTCGTTTTTAAAGGGCTTTTCCAACCCAATAAAGCAAATTTAAATAAACGGGAAGGAAGGATGTGCAGGAGAAAAAATAAATAAAAACATACTCATCCCTGGCACTCCCATTCACTTCTGTGCTGGGGCCGGCCAAACGGCTCTATTAACTTCTGCCATGGAATTGGAGAGAAGAACCACATTGTTAGAAAAAAACTGAAGAGAGCCCCATTGTTTATTAACTGATGACATATGTCACCATGTATTGTGATGGAAACATCCTCTGAAAGCTAAATTATATTTTTATATTATATACATTTTATTAGTTTAGCTGTCTTTAGGTATAATATTATTGATAAAAAAAAATTTCAATTTAAAATACAGAGCATAACTCCTAAAAGCAGCAAAATCAATAGATTATATTTCTGGGCAATACCGATGGTGTTCACACAGTGAGGATTGTATGAAAATCATCTTGTATTTATCTTAATTTACAAGAAAAGTAGAAATCCCCAGCGTTTATGCATTTAACATCTGTTATTGTTCTGGCACATTAGTTTAAACTTTAGTCATGCCAAATCAGATAAAGATAACACATGTCATTTCCATGGCTATTTGCTTCCTAATTTAATTTAAATGGAATGTGGTGTCTTGTCAAATAATATTATTGAGAAAACTCACTGACCCATACTAGCAACTCCCTTGCTTATTTCTTAGTCCATGGGGGAGATTTTACAAAACCTGTGAAGGGGTAAAGTTGACCAGTTGCCCGTATCAATCAGATCGCTTCTTTCATATATAAAGAGACCTCTGAAGAATGAGAGAAGCAATATGATTGGTTGTTATAAGCCACTGGCCAACCTTTCCTTTGCACAGATTTTGATATATCTTCCCCCATAAGTGCTTAAAAATATTTATCAACCAACAGTCTGCAGAAAACTGAGAATTAAACTGGAAAAAGACTGCCACATCAACCCCTGACAAAAGTTACTCCAAATTTTGAAGTATACAATATTTGTATAGGGCTTTCTTGTTGCCAGCAAGGTAGCAATGACATTCTCAGAGAGCCATTTTCCTCTTAGTCAAAACCCTTGAATTTCCAAACGACTAAGTGGAGTCAGTCAAGATGTGTGCTGATAGTTTCCAGAATTCATGTTTTGAAAGAGTACATCATTTTGGAACCCACAACCTCAAAGACAAAAACAGGGCTATGAGGATTCATCTAGAGCCAATATGCTGAGTACTCTGGGTAACATCAGACTGGTTGGGAAACACATACATTAATTTTCCCCTCAAGGACATGGTACACCTACCCAGATCATTTGGAAGATTGTTCATCGCCAGAGAGCAGAATTTCTCTATTTTGTATTAGTGATGAGCGGCATTGCCCATATTCGAATTCGCGATATTTCGCGAACATATAGACAAATATTCGTCCTATATTCGCGAATTTTGCGTATTTGTTATATTTGCATAGTCGCATATTTGAATATGCGAATATTCGCATATTTGCATATTCGAGGAAGAAAACAGTGAGGGGGTGGGCAACTTTACTATTGGTTGCTAGGGATGTTGTTGATAACCTCTGACAAGTGTATTTGCATCATTCTAATTGGCCCATAAGTGAAAAGAAGGAATATGCGAATATTCACATATGCAAATATGCGCCTATGCGGTAAAAAGCGAATATTCACAATTTCGAATATATAGCGAATATATTCACAATATTCGCAAATTTGCGAATTTGCGATATTTGTGATAAAAATTTGAAATGCGAATATTCGCACCCAACACTATTTTGTATTTCTCACAGCCATGACATCCCTTGATGGATGGCCCCACCTGTACACTATCTGCTGGAAGTACTTGGGATTGAGACTATTTCACTGGCTAAAGCTTCTTCTAGCTTAAAAGGTCCCCCTACATATTCAGAGCTCCTCTGATGAGAACAAACCATTTTTGAGTAGCACATGAATTTACTGCACTTTTTCTGTAGCAGGAGACTCAAGGTACCCCCCCCCCCCCCCCGTTTGTTGACACAGAAAATTGAATTAGCTTTGTCCAACTGTATTACCACTTTTTTCTTTTCACAAATCGCTCAAAATGTAGAAGGGCTCTCCAAATGGCTCTGAACTCTGGAGATTAGATGAATTGTTTGCTTTACATTTGCTTGAAAAAAGACCCCTGAATCCATTTGTCGCTCAGGTGAGCAGCACAGCTTGAACTGAAGACATCTGTGGTAATCACTAGCTGCTCCTTCAGGAGAAATGATCTGCCTTGGTTGAGGTGCTTGCCCATAAGCCACAAGTGTTGTCTCGTGTGTGATTGCAGAAATCTTCAGAGGACAAGAGAGCCAATCATGATCTCTATTCCAGGTTCTAAGTATTTCTTCCTGCAAATCTCTAATATGGGCTTTCTCTAAGGATCCACATCTATGGCATGTCAGAGGTTTCATACCCAATATGACCTTATTTCATAAATCATAACTGAGTTATGCCTTTAATATTACCACAACAGGCAGCAGCTAGTAATCCTAGAATTCTGATGGCTTGTTGAATTGATATTCCCTGAATCCTTAAGGTAGTGGATAGAGATTTTAATCTTGATGATCTTGTCTCGTGGAAGAAGGACTCTCTAAGACTGTGTTTCCATAATGAAGCCCAGGAATTGATATCCTCAACAATCAGTATAAAGGTTACACCATACCTAGATGATTGACATCTTGTGGCTCATCACTTAGCCATGGATCTGTTGAGCAAAGTGGGGTTTATTGTGACTATTCAGCAGTTGGAACTCCTACTATCTTTAAAGGGGTACTCCAATAGAATTTTTTTTTTTTTTAAATCAACCGGTGCCAGAAAGTAAAACAGATTTGTAAATTACTTCTATTAAAAAAACTTAACTCTTCCTGTTCTTAGCTGCTGAATACTACAGTGGAAATTCTTTTCCGTTTGAAACACAGCTGTCTGCTGACATCATGAGCACAGTGCTCTCTACTGACATCTCTGTCCATTTTAGGAACTGTCCAGAGTAAAAGGAAATCCCCATAGCAAACATATGCTGTTCTGGACAGTTCCTAAAATGGACAGAGATGTCAGCAGAGAGCACTGTGCTCATGATGTCAGCAGACAGTTCTGTGTTTCAAAAAGAAAAGAATTTCCGATGTAGTATTTAGCAGCTAATAAGCAGGCCCGTCGCAATAGGACAGGCAAACCAAGCAATTGCTTGGGGCCCCGAGCTGGCCCGGGCCCCCCGAGTATAGCCAGTCTCTGCCTGTCCTCCTGCGCTATGCTGTTCTGCAGGCAGCTCGCCCTGTCGGCCTGACGGGCCAGCAGTGCGAGACCCTGCTTGGAGCGGGAAGCAGAGACTGAGGTCCCTGCCTCCGGCTCCTTTTTGTGCCCCGCTCCGGCTCACCTTCACTCAGTCAGTCCAGGATGCGTAATTTCGCGCGTCACCGTCATGATGTCACCGCGCTGAGTCCCATAATTCAAGGGCCGGCGTCCTTACTTACACCGGCCCTAGAGCGTGACGTGATGTGTCACGTGATGGCGCGCGGTGCGCAAACTCACAGCCTTGTCACAGGATTACCGCGTGCGGTGTATAGTGCTGCGATAGTGACAGTGAGTAAATGCAATGTTATTTAAAGTTCTAAACTACATGCCTACTGGGTCTGGGGGAGGAGGGGAGGGGGTTAATCTGGGGTACCGACGTACTACCTTCCTACAGGGAGGGGGGGTTAATCTGGAGGGTACTACCTTCCTACAAGGGAGGGGGGGGTTTAATCTGGGGGGTACTACCTTCCTACAAGGGAGGGGGTTAATCTACGAGGTACTAACTTCCTCCAAGGGAGGGGGGTTAATCTGGGGGGTACTACCTTCCTACAAGGGAGGGGGGGTAATCTGGGGGGTACTACCTTCCTACAAGGGGGGGTAATCTGGGGGGTACTACCTTCCTACAAGGGAGGGGGGGTTAATCTGGGGGGTACTACCTTCCTACAAGGGAGGGGGGGTAAATCTGGGGGGTACTACCTTCCTACAAGGGATGGGGGGAGGGTATAATCTGCTGGTTACTACCTTCCTACAAGGGAGGGGGGTTAATCTGCGGGGTACTACCTTCCTACAAGGGAGGGGGGTTAATATGGGGGGTACTACCTTCCTACAAGGGGGGGGGTTAATCTTGAGGGGTACTACCTTCCCACAAGGGGGGGGTTAATCTGGGGGGTACTACCTTCCCACAAGGGAAGGGGGGGTTAATCTGGGGGGTACTCTCTTCCTACAGGGGGGGTTAATCTTGGGGTACTACCTTCGCACAAGGGAGGGGGGTTTAATCTGGGGGGTACTACCTTCCTACAAGGGAGGGGGGGCTAATCTGGGGGGTACTAACTTCCTACAAGGGAGGGTGGATTAATCTGGGGGGTACTGCCTTCCTACAAGGGAGGGGGGGTTAATCTTGGGGTACTACCTTCCTACAAGGGAGGGGGGGTAATCTGGGGGGTACTACCTTCCTACAAGGGAGGGGGGGGAAATCTGGGGGGTACTACCTTCCTACAAGGGAGGGGGGTTTAATCTGGGGGGTACTACCTTCCTACAAGGGAGGGGGGGCTAATCTGGGGGGTACTAACTTCCTACAAGGGAGGGGGGATTAATCTGGGGGGTACTGCCTTCCTACAAGGGAGGGGGGGTTAATCTTGGGGTACTACCTTCCTACAAGGGAGGGGGGGGGTAATCTGGGGGGTACTACCTTCCTACAAGGGAGGGGGGGGAAATCTGGGGGGTACTGCCTTCCTACAAGGAAGGGGGGGGTTAATCTTGGAGTACTACCTTCCTACAAGGGAGGGGGGGGTAATCTGGGGGTACTACCTTCCTACAAGGGAGGGGGGTTAATCTGGTGGGTACTACCTTCCTACAAGGGATGGGGGGTTAATCTGGGGGGTACTATCTTCCTACAAGGGAGGGGGTTAATCTGCGGGGTACTACCTTCCTACAAGGGGGGGGGTAATCTGGGGGGTACTACCTTCCTATGAGGGATGGGGGGGGGGGTAATCTGGGGGGTACTACCTTCCTACAAGGGATGGGGGGGGTTAATCTGGGGGGTACTACCTTCCTACGAGGGAGGGGGGGTTAATCTGCAGGGCACTACCTTCCTACAAGGGAGGGGGGTTAATCTGAGGGGTACTACCTTCCTACAAGGGGGGGTTAATCTTGGGGGGTACTACCTTCCTACAAGGGAGGGGGGTTAATCTGGGGGGTACTACCTTCTTACAAGGGAGGGGGGTTAATCTGGGGGGTACTACCTTCCTACAAGGGAGGGGGGTTTAATCTGGGTGGTACTGCCTTCCTACAAGGGAGGGAGGGGGGTTAATCTTGGGGTACTACCTTCCTACAAGGTAGGGGGGGGTAATCTGGGGGGTACTGCCTGTCTACAAGGGGGGGTAATCTGGGGGTACAACCTTCCTACTGGGGGGGCAGGTAGTACCCCCAGATTAACCCCCTCACCCCCAGTAGGAAGGTAGTACCCCCAGATTAACCCCCTCCCCCAGCAGGCATGTACTACCCCCCAGATTAACCCTCCCCCAGTAGGCACGTAGTGCCCCCCATACTGTATGCACTGACTGGCTGTTTGGTAGCCCCCCTACAGTACAGGGAGGTATTACATGTTCTGTACTCTTTACCTGTATTACTGAAGTGTATGCACTGACTGGTGTCTGGTAGCGCCTCCTACAGTAAAGGAAGGTATTACATGTTCTGTACTCTTTACCTGTATTACTGAAGTGTATGTACTGACTGGTGTCTGGTAGCGCCCCCTACAGTACAGGGAGGTATTACATGTTCTGTACTCTTTACCTGTATTACTGAAGTGTATGTACTGACTGGTGTCTGGTACCGCTACCTACAGTACAGGGAGGTATTACATGTTCTATACTCTGTACCTGTATTACTGAAGTGTATGCACTGACTGGTTTCCGGTAGCACCCCCTACAGTACAGGGAGGTATTACATGTTCTGTACTCTTAACCTGTATTACTGAAGTGTATACACTGACTGGTGTCTGGTAGTGCCCCCTACAGTACACGGAGGTATTACATGTTCTGCACTACTCTTTACCTGTATTACTGAAGTGTATGCACTGACTGGTGTCTAGTTGCACCCCATACAGTACAGGGAGGTATTACATGTTCTGTACTCTTTACCTGTATTACTGAAGTGTATGCACTGACTGGTGTCTGGTAGCACCCCCTACAGTACAGGGAGATATTACATGCTCTGTACTCTTCACCTGTATTACTGAAGTGTATGCAATGACTGGTGTCTGGTAGCGCCCCCTACAGTACAGGGAGGTACTACATGTTCTGTACTCTTTACCTGTATTACTGAAGTGTATGCACTGACTGGTGTCTGCTAGCGCCCCCTACAGTACAGGGAGGTATTACATGTTCTGTAAGCTTTACCTGTATTACTGAAGTGTATGCACTGACTGGTGTCTGCTAGCGCCCCCTACAGTACAGGGAGGTATTACATGTTCTGTACGCTTTACCTGTATTACTGAAGTGTATGCACTGACTGGTGTCTGGTAGCGCCCCCTACAGTACAGGGAGGTATTATATGTTCTGCACTCTACCTGTGCCAGGGTTAGCTGCTCCTTTTGGACACCAGGTGAGGGCAGCTACATTTTATGTGTACTGTACAGGACCCCGAAGAAGCTCCTGTCCTCTATATAGACCAGTCTGTCCAAACCCTGGTCCCTCCAGCTGTTGCAAACCTACAACTCCCAGCATGCCTGGACAGCCTTTGGCTGTCCAGACATGCTGGGAGTTGTAGTTTTGCAACAGCTGGAGGCACTCTGGATGGGAAATAACTGACAGACAGTGATTTACAGCTCCCAGCAGATCTTTCTTACCTTTATATGTAAGTATTTGCTTTATCTATATTAGTTATCTACTTATTTCAGAACCGGGCTTCAGAACCAATTATCAGGTTTCCATAGAGTTATGGTCCCAACATACAATGGTTTCAACATACAATGATCGTCCTGGAACTAATTAATATTGTAACTTTAGGGACCACTGTATATTGGATTGTATCCAATATACATTAAACATTTGCAAAAAACACCACTGTACCATACAATTTGTATGGCACAGTGGTGTTGTTTGCAAATGTTCATTTGTTCAAAATGTTCAAATTTCATGCACATTAAATGCAACAGCAGTATTTGCACAGTGCAAATACTGCTGTTGCAGTTAATGTGCATGAAAATTGCACTGTAAACCTCCTTTATTATTTATATAAAGTGTGTGTGAACTTAAACTGTATGGCTATGCTGTGGTTCCTGTAGGCTTTGCGTGCGTAAGGTGGGAGGGGGGGACCTCCATGTCTATTTTGCTTGGGGCCCCCAAATTCCTTCAAACGGCCCTGCTAATAAGTACAGGAAGGATTAAGATTTTTTAATAGAAGTAATTTACAAATCTGTTTAACTTTCTGGCACCAGTTGATAAAAAAAAAAAAAAAAAGAATCTTTTCACCGGAGTACCCCTTTAACCTGTTCAGGACGCCGGGCGTATGCATACGCCCTGCATCCCGAGTCCTTAAGGACGTGGGGCGTATACATACGCCAGTGGGAATTCCGGTCCCCGCCGCTAGCCGGTTGGGGACTGGACCGGAATGCCTGCTGAAATCATTCAGCAGGCAGCCCGGCACATCGCCCAGGGGGGTCCTGAGACCCAACCCCCCCCCCCCCCATGTCGGCGATCGCAGAAAATCGCATGTCAATTCAGACATGCGATTTTCTGCTATTCCGGGCTGATCGGGTCTCTGGTGACCCTATTACCCAGAAAATAGCGATGATCGGAGCTGTCAGGGACAGCCCCGATCATCTTAAGGGCTAGGAGTGAGGTCGCAGAGCTGCGATCTCCTCCTATCCCCTGCCATTGGTCAGAACTGATTCTGACCAATGGCAGCGCAGCACAGCGGGTTGCCATGGCAACCTCCCGTTCTGCCCACCCCTGGATGTCGAGGGGATCGTGGGAAGAAGATAGAGGCCAGTACCTGCAGGAGAAGATGCCTGGAGATCCCGGATCTTCCCTGGAGACTGCTGGATGCTGGCTCAGGTAGGAAAGCGACAGTGGGGGGGGGGAATTGAAAGTGAAAGTAAAGTGATCTGTGGCAACCACTAGGAAGGCCAAACTGCAACTCCCAGCATGCCCAGACAGCCAAAGATGTGGAGGGTCACAACATCTGGAGGGTCACAGTTTGGAGAACAGGTTGCCAAACTACAACTCTCAGCATGCCTGGACTGCCCAGGCATGCTGGGAGTTGTAGTTCTGTAACATCTTTCCCTTCAGATTTAGCAATTTTCATGAATTTTTTTAAAATTGCTGCTCTACTTTGAAGCCCTCTAAATTTTTCAAAAAGCAAAAATATGTCCATTTTATGATGCCAACATAAAGTGGACATAATGTATTTGTGAATAAAAATAAAATGTATTGTGAATATCCATTTTCCTTACAAGTAGTGAGCTTCAAAGTTAGAAAAATGCTAAATTTTCAAAATTTTCATGACATTTTGGGATTTTTCACCAAAAAAGGATGCAAGTAACGCCGGAAATTTACCACCAAAATAAAGTAGAATATGTCACGAAAAAACAATCTCAGAATCAGAATATTCGGTAAAAGCGTCTTCGCTTTATTAATTCGTAAAGTGACGGTTGTCAGGAGGAGGACAGGAGAGGAGGAGCAGGAGTAGCCAGAGGAGCTGGAGGGTTATTACAAGGGAGGCGAGACAGAGGACCCAGACACACCATGGCAGTATGCAGTGGAGATGGAGGCAGGTAGTCCCAGCGAGTCACTGTCACAAATGGCACGATGCATGCTGAGTTGCTTGCGTCGTGACCCACGAATTGTCAAAACTTGTCAGCGCGATGACTTCTGGATCTCCACCTTATTAGACCCTCGCTACCGGCCCAGAATGGGGGCCTTTTTTACACCCACTGAGAGGGAGGACAAACTGACCTACTTCAGGGAGCTTTTACGTAGTCGGTTGGCCGATGCCTATCGGCCACATGGTCCATCCACTCGCAGGTCTGACTCGGGGGGCCCTCTGCGCTCACCTTCCACTGTCACGGCTGCTGGGGAGGGGAGGGGTGGCAGGAGCAGTCCCGGCTCAATCAGCAGCAGCCTGAGTCTACAGTCGCTGATGAGTAGTTTCCTTCAGCCGCATAGTGAATCTACTCATCAGCAGCAGGTGGACATGGAGCAGGACCTGAACCAACAGGTGGTGGCTTACCTCGACATGACCCTGCCAACAACCGTTGAAGATCCGCTGGACTTCTGGGCAGCCAAACTCGATTTATGGCCGCAACTAGCGGAGTTTGCCCTGGAAAAGCTGTCCTGCCCGGCTAGTAGTGTGCCATCAGAGCGGGTGTTTAGTGCGGCCGGGGCCATAGTCACCCCAAGGCGAACTCGTCTGTCCACTAAAAATGTGGAGAGACTGACGTTTGTCAAGATGAATCAGGGTGGATCAGCCAGGATTTCCAGCCACCAATGACAGATGGGTCTGAGTAGATTCACCATGCTCCTACAACTAAATTTTCTCTATTGTGGTTGGTTATGAAACCCTCTGGGGCAGACCTGGGCATTGTACGGCCCGCTTGCCACATACGGCCCTTTGATTGGCTCTGACCAGCCCTCGCTGATTGGGGGACAACTATGCTGCCTAATCTGGGGGACAAGTATGCTCCTAATCTGGGGGACATCTATGCTGCCGACTCTGGGGGACAAGTATGCTCCTAATCTGGGGGACATCTATGCTGCCTAATCTGGGGGACAACTATGCTCCTTATCTGGGGGACAACTATGCTCCTAATCCGGGGGACATCTATGCTGCCTAATCTGGAGGACATCTATGCTGCCTAATCTGGGGGACAACTATGCTCCTTATCTGGGGGACAACTATGCTCCTAATTTGGGGGACAACTAAGATCCTAATCCGGTAGACATCTATGATGCCTAATCTGGGGGACAAGTATGCTCCTAATCTGGGGGACATCTAACATGCCTAATCTGGGGGACAACTATGCTCCTTATCTGGGGGACAACTATGCTCCTTATCTGGGGGACAACTATGCTCCTAATCTGGGGGACAACTATGCTCCTAATCTGGGGGACAACTAAACTCCTAATCTGGTGGACATCTATGATGCCTAATCTGGGGGACAAGTATGCTCCTAATCTGGGGGACATCTATGCTGCCTACTCTGGGGGACAAGTATGATCCTAATCTGGGGGACAGCTATGCTGCCTAATCTGGGGGACAACTATGCTCCTTATCTGGGGGACAAGTAAGCTCCTAATGTGGGTGACATCTATGCTGCCTAATCTGGGTGACATCTATGCTGCCTAATCTGGGGGACATGTATGCTGCCTAATCTGGGGGACATCTATGCTGCCTAATCTGGGGGACATCTATGCTGCCTAATCTGGGGGACATCTATGCTGCCTAATCTGGGGGACATCTATGCTGCCTAATCTGGGGGACATCTATGCTGCCTAATCTGGGGGACATCTATGCTGCCTAATCTGGGAGAAAAGTATGCTCCTAATCCGGGGGACATCTATGCTGCCTAATCTGGGGGACAAGTGTGCTCCTAAACTGGGGGACATCTATGCTGCCTACTCTGGAGGACAAGTATGTTCCTAATGTGGGGGACATCTATGTTGCCTAATCTGGGGGACAACTATGCTCCTAATCTGGGGGACATCTATGCTGCCCTATCTGTGGGACATCTATGCTGCCTAATCTGGGTGACATCTGTGCTGCCTAATCTGGGGGACATCTATGCTGCCTACTCTGAGGGACAAGTATGCTCCTAATCTGGTGGACGTCTATGCTGCCTAATCTGGGGGACAACTATGCTCCTTATCTTGGGGACAACTATGCTCCTAATCTGGGGGACATGTATACTGCCTAATCTGGGGGACATCTATGCTGCCTAATCTGGGGGACATCTATGCTGCCTACTCTGGGGGAAAAGTATGCTCCTAATCCAGGGGAGATCTATGCTGCCTACTCTGGGGGACAGGTATGCTCCTAATCTGGGGGACATCTATGCTGCCTAATCTGGGGGACAACTATGCTCTTAATCTGGGGGACATGTATGCTGCCTAATCTGGGTGACATCGATGCTGGTTTATCTGGGGGACAACTATGCTCCTAATCTGGGGGACAACTAAACTCCTAATCTGGTGGACATCTATGCTGCCTAATCTGGGGGACAAATATGCTCCTAATCTGGGGGACATCTATACTGCCTACTCTGGGGGACAAGTATGCTCTTAATGTGGGGGACATCTATGCTGCCTAATCTGGGGGACAACTATGCTCCTAATCTGGGGGACATGTATGCTGCCTAATCTGGGTGACATCGATGCTGGTTTATCTGGGGGACAACTATGCTCCTAATCTGGGGGACAACTAAACTCCTAATCTGGTGGACATCTATGCTGCCTAATCTGGGGGACAAATATGCTCCTAATCTGGCTGACATCTATGCTGCCTAATCTGGGGGACATCTATGCTGCCTAATCTGGGGGATATCTATGATGCCTAATCTGGGGGACAAGTATGCTCCTAATCCGGGGGACATCTATGCTGACTAATCTGGGGGACAAGTATGCTCCTTATCTGGGGGACAACTATGCTGCCTAATTTGGGGGACATCTATGCTGCCTAATCTGGGGGACATCTATGCTGCCTAATCTGGGGGATATCTATGCTGCCTAATCTAGGGGACAAGTATGCTCTTAATCCGGGGGACATCTATGCTGCCTAATCTGGGGGACAAGTATGCTCCTAATCTGGGGGACATCTATGCTGCCTAATCTTGGTGACATCTATGCTGCCTAATCTGGGTGACATCTATGCTGCCTAATCTGGGGGACATCTATGCTGCCTAATCTGGGGGACAAGTATGCTCCTAACCCGGGGGACATCTATGCTGCCTACTCTGGGGGACAAGTATGCTCCTAATCTGGGGGAAATATATGCTGCCTAATCTGGGGGACAACAATGCTCCTTATCTGGGGGACAACTATGCTCCTAATCTGGGGGACATGTATGCTGCCTAATCTGGGTGACATCTATGCTGCCTAATCTGGGGGACAACTATGCTCCTAATATGGGGAAAATTGATGCTTCTGGCCTTGGGCCTATAATTTTAATATCTATGCTGCCTAATCTGGGGGACAAGTATGCTCCTAATCCGGGGGACAGCTATGCTGCCTAATCTGTGGGACAAGTATGCTCCTAATGTGGGGAACATCTATGCTGCCTAATCTGGGTGACATCTATGCAGCCTAATCTGGGGGACAACTATGCTCCTAATCTGGGGGACATGTATGCTGCCTAATCTGGGTGACATCTATGCTGCCTAATCTGGGGGACATCTATGATGCCTAATCTGGGGGACATCTATGCTGCCTAATCTGGGGGACAAGTATGCTCCTAATCCGGGGGACATCTATGCTGCCTAATCTGGGGGACAACTATGCTCCTAATCTGGGGGACATGTATGCTGCCTAATCTGGGTGACATCTATGCTGCCTAATCTGGGGGACAACTATGCTCCTAATATGGTGAAAACTGATGCTTCTGGCCTTGGGCCTATAATTTTTTTGAAGTTTAGCAGTAGCTAAATACATGCTTAATGCAAATGTTAACATTGATCTTTAAATGTAAGGGGTTATGAAACCCTCTTGGGTACTGCGAATGACTGCTCCAGACTCATTCTGTGTCTTTCACAAACTGTTTGCCTCCCTGGTGCCTCAGGCCTTGGGCCTATAATTTTTTGAGGTTTAGCAGTAGCTAAATACATGCTTAATGCAAATGTAAACATTGATCTTTAAATGTAAGGGGTTATGAAAACCTCTTGGGTACTGCAAATGCATGATCCAGACTCATTCTGTGTCTTTCAGGAACTACTTGCCTACCTGGTGCCTCTGGCCTTGGGCCTTACATTTTTGGATGTTTAGCAGTAGCTAAATACATGCTTAATGCAAATTTCAACAATGATCGCAAAATTCTCGGCGCTCTGCCAGGGCCTTCTCCTACCCCGCCTGGGCCGATCCGAGGACCTCACTAACCAACTCACTAACTAATCCAATCACTTATAGCGACGGGCAGTGTGTACAAAGGGCAGGGACTTAATCAACACCAGCTTATGACCCTCACTTACTGGTAATTCCTCATTTTAAGGTTAAATAATTGCAATCCCAGATCCCTATCACGAACTGGTTTCAGCGTGCAACACGCACCTGTCCTTGAAGAGACACGCTAATCTGTTCAGTGGAGCGCTAGTGCGGCCCAGGAAATCTGAGGCCATAGCACACCTGTTATTGCTCGATCTCGCAATTGATCGGGCAAGGTAAGGGGTTATTAAAGCCTCTTGGTTACTGCTGAGGCCTACTCCTGATTGCTCCTGGTGCAATGTATGGGGTAATTAAACATTCTTGGGTAGTGTTATTGTTAAATTTACTGATCATTTTATGATTTTTTTCCTGATTTTTTAATGAAAAAAAATTACAAAAAAATACGGACAGGGATTAACTCTGCTTCATCATTTTGGGCGAAAAAAGTCCTTTGGTGATCTGATCTTTTGGAGACAGATGCGCTTACACACATATTGAATTAGTTTTTGTAAAAAAATTTCAAACATTGTGTGGTTTATAATTTTTGAGAAGAATGTCTTTGGGTGGTCCACCGTCCTGCATTATAGAGTCTTGTGAACTGTTGGATATGTGCTTGTTCTTACACAAAGGTATTTCTTTAAAAAATTTCTAAAATGTTGTTGTTTTTTGGAGGGGATTGTGAAGCCCGGGTGTGTACTGGTGCATCAGCCAACTCCAGGCTGTGTCCTTCAGGCAATATATGGGTTCCTGATGCCGCAGAGGTGGGGCCTGGGTCTGGACATTTCTAATTTTTGGATAGTAGGTGCTACCTATGTGAAATCTTTGTAAAAAATGTTATATATTGTGTTTTTTTTTTTGGGGGGGGGGGGGATTGTGAAGCCCTGGTGTGTAGTGTACTAGTGCATCAGCCAACTCCACGCTGTGCCATTCAGCCACTAAATGGTCTCCTCTTGCTGCCAACATGTCCACGCTGTGTCATTCAGCCACTATATGGTGTCCTCATGCTGCCAACACCTCCACGCTGTGCCATTCAGCCACTTTATGGTGTCCTCATGCTGCCAACACCACCACACTGTGCCATTCAGCCACTATATAGTGTCCTCTTGCTGCCAACACCTCCACGCTGTGCCATTCAGCCACTATATGGTGTCCTCATGCTGCCAACACCTCCACGCTATGTCATTCAGTCACCAAATGGTCTCCTGACACTGATGCCACCACCAGGCTCTTTCATTGTGCTGCTGTGCGGCAGTGATTCTAAGAGCGATGCCGGTAATCTGCATGCTATTCTGAATAACAGTATTATTTCACTACCCCAGCACACTCCATATGCGTTTTAGGACACAGCAAAGTGTTCTATACGCCTATAGAGGCTGTATGTAGGCTAGAAACAGCCTTTTTAATATCGATTCGCCGCAAACAAATTCAGATCGAAACAAACTTTTCGGGAAAATTCGGCGAATCGGCCAAATCGAATTTTTTAAAAGTTCGCTCATTTCTAGTTTATGTGTTCTGATGTAAAGAGTACTGTTGCCACCTCTCGCAGGACAAAAAAAAAACGGTGTGAGCTGGAAATAGAAGGTAAAAAGATGATGGTTTTGTTGGATCCAAAATGTGTAATAAGTCTGGTAAAGACCAGCGGCAGAAAGCCAGACCCTGCTGTAGTGTCTATACAAGCTGGTATCTGGGGTTATAAAACAGTTAATATGTGTATTTCTACTCCCTATGGTACCATTAGTCATAAGGTTGCAATTGAGCCTACCTTAGAGTATGAAGTAGTGGTGGGGAAGGATTTTCCATTTTTTTCAGCAGTTGTGGGAAGATAGTCAGGTGACTAGAGCAGGAACACCTGATAGGCTCACAACACTTGATTTACACCACATAGCAGGGGACAGTAACTCCGCAGAAGATGAGGACGGGGAGTGTCAGCAGACCCTAGGTATATCTCAGGTAGAAGTGTGCCAGACCACTAGGGGAACTGAAGAACAGTCCGCGAGTCAAGTTAAAGAGGTGACTGGAAAAGAAGCTACAGAGATGGCTGTGGAAAAACCAAAACTCCGGAAAAGAGTACCGGTGGAGCTGGGGGCTGCACTCACGGTCACAGACAGAGTCCTAAGTGAAGAAGAAGTGGTGTATGAACTAGAGAGAGGTCGTAACCATGGAGAGACTGTGACAAGACAAAAGAAAAGTCTGCCAAGGAGCCGAGGGACAGTTCAGAGGAACTGTTTGGGAATCACCCGGATTTGCTGGTGCCCAGAGCCATTGCAGTTGTTGCTAGGGGCAACAAACTTACCGCCAAGGAATTGCCGGTCCGACAAGAGTGTTTAGCAAGAGTCTCCAGAGTTGCCAACGTGGTGGGAGAGGAAGAGTGCCAGGTGTCAGTGGCACCTGTTGTTAATGATAATAATGAGGCACAAGTGGCCGCAACCCCGAAAAAGGGGGAGACTTCATCTAGAGATGGAGAAAAGCTGGGTCGAGTGTCTGACAGAGGACCAGAGGATGTCTCAAGGTCTAACAGCGAGAGTGAGGAGACCGCTGTCAGTAAAAGGTCTCAGAAAAGATGAGCTGGCCTTGGAAAAAAACTGGAGCAGATCCAGAATCTGGAAGAAACCCTGCAGATGGTTTCTGTGAAGTTGATGAAGAAAGAAAAATAGGTACATCACTTGACAGAGGAGAAGGACAAATCACTTGCTGACTTTAAGAAAGAGCAAGAAGCGAGGCTTCAACTGGAAAAAATCATGGAGTATCACAAAAGGGAGTTTGTGGCTCTGCAGGATGAACTGTCCCGCTCCCAGGGTCTTGTGACCAGCAAGGAGAGTGAAGTGCAGAGTCTGGCCAAGCAGATGTCATTCCAGGAAGAAGAAGTGAGTCTTCTACATGGTGCATATCAGGCTCTGCGGAGTGATCACAAGGCTAGGCTGGTAGCCATGGAAAAAATAGAAAAAGAGAAGAATGAAATGAAGATGGAAGTTAAGGCTCTTGCCAGCAATCTGGAGAGTGTCTCTAAAGCTAAGAGACAACTTGAGGAGGAAGTCAAGGCGAAGAATGCCCTTGCACATGCTCTTCAATCTGCTCGTCATGACATTGACTTGCTCTGTGAGCAGTATGAGGAGGCCCTGGAACAAAATGAGACTCTGAAATATGAAAACAAGAACTTGCAACAGTAGATCTCAGATCTATCTGAACAGATTGGTGAGAGTGGAACATTTATCAATGAGTTAGAGAAGACCAAGAAACAGTTGCTGGACAGTGAGAAGAGGATCTCTGCACAACTCAAGAGTGAGCAGCTGAAATATACAAAGCTGGAAGATGACATGAAGATCTTAAAAGAGAGCCTGGAAGCGCACAACGAAATGCGCAGAAGGTCCCACGTAGCTGCCTTTGTTTTGCTGGGAGCGCAACTCTACGAGTAGGTGGCTGTGCTGGCGGACAATGAACAGTTGAGGAAACAATTGCTGTCTTTGGAAGATACTGTCAGGGACTTGACAGAGTTACTTGACAGTGAGAGGATGAAGTCCGCTAAGCTCCAGTGTAAGCAGCGAAAATGTGAGAAAAAGGAAGAGGACCAGGAAGTTCTAAAAGAGAGCAGAGACCAAGCTATGGTGGAATTGGCTCAAGAAAGGCTTCTGGGGCAGAAGTTATGGGTTACAGGGATGCTTTCTCTGAAGCCAGGTAAAAAGTCCTCTAATGCTAAGATTGAGGTGAAGCCCTGTAAGAAATCCTCTGAAGCTAGGACTGAGCTGAAACCTGGTGTGAAATCCTCTGAAGTGGAGACTAAGGAGGAGTCAGGCGGGAAATCCTCTGAACCTGAGCAGACCAAAAATTCTGAAGGTAATGCTGAGGCAGAGAAATCCTCTGAAGCAGAAGCTAAACCAGAGTCAACCTCAAAAGCTATGAGTAAAGAGAATGGCACAACTGAAGCTACAGGTGAAGAGAAGAGTAAGCCTGAAGAAGCTGCAGAGAAGAGCCAAACAGTAGTAGAAGCTGATTCTACACAAGAATCTGAAGGAGCCAAAGACTCTGAAGCCAAACCAGAGGAAGCTGGTGTCCCTGAAGAGAAAGCTGGAAGGGATGAGGTGAAACCATGTGAGAAATCCACTGAAGTCAAAACTGTGGTGAAACTAGGTGGGAAGTCCTCTAAAGTTGAAACTGAGATGGACTCGTGTCGGAGGTCCCCTGAAGTTACAGAGAACAAGATAGTGGTTGGTGAAGCCACTGAGGCCGAAAGATTCTCTGAAGCAGATGCAGAGGTCCGGCAAGCCAGAAGAAGACAAAGGTTAGAAGCATTGGTCCTCTCTGTCCTTAATTTCAAGAACCCTGCCCACACCAGGAAGAGCTCAGCATGAGCTCGAAACTTGAAGTTGCACAATAAAGAACTAACCTGTCATATGGACTGTTGCCTGCATCTGTCCAAGGAGTAAAAGCGCCGTATGGTAATTCCTGTTTTCCTGGATTTTATCCACCACTTTTCATTGCCCATCCAGCGACCGAGAGGAACCTGGAAAGGAAACCGTGGCTGCTGACCTCCATTTCTTCCTGCAAGTCTATATGCCTGCTGAGGTGTTGTGCTCTTAGCACAACACGATGTGGTAAGCCTTCAATTTTTGTGCACATTGAAGCCACTCTGCTATACCGTCCACACTAGGAGCGCACCTTGTTGTTTTTTGTCTTTTTCACATTCACACCAGGGTGAAGAACCTGGTACTGGAGAGTTGTCACCGAAAGACTTGCAATTGGTGGCTGGTAAACGTCCGGAAGAAAAAAGTCAAGGACTTCAGAGACTGTGGGACAAAAGTTGTCCAAGGAAAAGGAAAGGCAGTTGGACTCTGCCTTTTGAATAAAAGTGCTCCTTCCCAGTGGTCTGAGCAGAGGGGGGGGGGAAATATGTGGCAGTGTGGCATGGAAAGGGTGTATTTCCCTTGCTAACTCTGGAGAATCCACCTGTGGCCTGATTAATGAGGTATCAGGAAAGGGAAGTGTGTTTAAAAGGAAAGGAAACAGAATAGTTGGGTCTCCCTTGGAAACAGTATGCTGGCTGTTAGAGGGGGAGACACAAGGGCCCTGTTTAGGTAACACGCAGAAGGCGCTGCAAGTGGTCTAAGAAGTGGTGTGAACTGTGAGGAGCAAGTTGCAGGAGTCATATGTTTAACTGGCTGAGGGTAGATCACCAGTTCGTAGTCAGGGCATGCTGATATGTATAGTCAGTGACCAGACGGTCTAGGACTTTATTTTGTTCCTGTTTATGTTTTGTTTTACCTGCAACCTGTGGAAATAAAGCTGTCGAGGAGCCAGACTTGTATGCGGAACTGTGGTCTGTGGTGTTATTGTGAGGAACCTGTCCCGTGGCAAGTGACCAGGACGATCCCAGAGCTAATCCCCAAGGAGGAATCCTTACTATATATATATATATATATATATATATATATATATATATATATATATCCTGCAGCAGTCCAGTATATAATGAAGCAAAAAGGTGCATTAATTCACTCATGTCTGATGCAATGTTTTTACTGTCACCACAGCTGCTTGGAAAAGACTGTTGTGACAGTTGAAACGTTGCATCCAACATGAGTGAATAAATGCACACGTGTGCTTCGCTTTATACTGGAGGGCTGCAGAATTATTTACTGGACTTGGTTACCTACTACAGCTAGTGACCAAGGCTAAATATTGCCGGCCTCAGCACCCATACTACATTATTGGGTTGTGCTGCTTCTACGTACTGTTTACATATGTATATCTGAATGGTTGCTGAGGCTGTGTCGTAAGTTAATAAATTCAATTTTTTTTTACGAAAGTGATCCTCAGCAAAGAAAGCAATGGTGATATAGTCACAGTGTATGACAACATAACCAGTAACATCACTAATAAGTATAACAATAGTCAATAGAAAGATCTAACATGTAAGTAGGTGCAAATCACATGTCAGCCACAAATTGATATGAGAGCCTGAACAAACCCACATATTAGAATATGGTGGAAATACAACTTCGTTATGTCAAGACTGATCATAGGAAGAATTTTGCCACATTAAGTAAAATATCTTTTTCCTACTCCTTCTAATAGGTACAATTTCCTGTAATGTATAAGCTAGCTGAACGCAGTTAACACCTCTTCTATCTTGGGAATTACTGCTTGTTTCCAGTACCATGTGATGAATAACTTAGCAATAACCAGAGTCTTGCATAACAACTTCCTTTCATTTGTTATTGCTTGCAACAAAAGGGCCAGTTGTGGAGTAAGGATAAAGGTAAATGAGAATATATCTGACACAAAAGATGGCTACATTGACCCAGAAAGTAGTCACCAGTGAGCAGTCACACATAATATGCACAACTTGCATGGGGAGCTGCATTGCCAATACATGGTATTGACCAGTATGCTGAAAAAACGTGCATTAATCCAGAAGAACATGCAGGTGCTCAAAGATAATTTGTCAAAGATAATTCCAAATATTTCAACCTCTGCCAAGCATAAGAAACTGCTACTAGAGGGCGAGATTGTAGAACATATCGAATTAACAGATAGGTAAAAAGTTCCTGTGTTCGGTGGAGGCACTTTGCACACAGCTCAGGGAAAACACCTATTTTATCCCAATTATATGATTGTTTTAACATAGTAATGCCACTACTTACCCACTGTTGGATATCCAAATCTGGCAGCTAAGAGTTATCACAAATGAGAGAATATATCTTGTAGGCTGTAGACCATAGTCAGCTATGCGTGTGACAACGATAAACAGGAAAGACCTGCTTTTGAGAAAGGGGTTAAATTTGGGGGATAAGGCAGTTGCAAAAAGTGACAAAACAGTAAGGAATCCAATAGTCTGCATGGTAGTATTCAATTTGAACCAAATTTATATCAAATAACTTATGCCACTAGTACTTCAGTTGGGTTGACAGAGTCATATCACAATTCACCCTGCCTCCTTACATTTAGTCAAAAGTGAATGAGCTATACTAGGTTTAGAATTCCGCCACACATACCTGGAGAGAGGAACATGAATGAGATAAAAGCATCATTTTTTACAATGTTATTCTACCCAGCCATGTAACCTCCATCCTACTGTAAGTATAGATAGGCCTACGAAAAGTTACATAATAAACCAAATATTAAAGGAAATCTGCAGTAAAATAAACTTATCCAATATCCACAGGATAGGGGATAAGTGTCTGATCGCGGAGGGTCTGAACGCTGGGACCCCTGCGATCTCCTGCATGGAGCCCCGGCACTGCCGCTGCTCTCTCTTGCAGGAGGCGTCCCAGCTGCAGCATGATGCCGTGGCCGACATGCCTCCTCCATGTAGTTCTATGGGAGAGGCGGGGATGCAGCATGCATCCCCGCCTCTCCCATAGAGTTGTATAGGGGGGAGTATCCGTCAAGCTCAGTGAGCTCAACGACACGTGTACTAGCCGGTGCACAGCGCGGCAATGCCGGGGACCCATTCAGGAGATCACGGGGGTCTCATATTGGAGATTAGGAGGAATTTTGGAGAAAAAATTACAGAGGAACATGAATAAAGTAAAAGCCTCATTTTAAACAATGCTATTCTACCTAGCCCTGAAACCTCCATCCTACTGTAACTAGGAAAAGTGAAATAATAAGCCGAATATTACTAGTTAAAAGAATTAGAATGAAGAATTTCCAAATATTAAATACCTGTTGCCAATCTAGGGAATATCATGTGCATTATGATAGCAGCAAGATTGGTGGTATGTTCAATGGAAAGACTGGGTATTTTTGTCTATTAACCCCTTAAGGGCAATGGACGTGTATTTACATTATTTCCATTGCCCTCTCCCGTTAAATCAAGCACGCTCAGGAGCTGCGTGCGCTTCATACCTTGTGAGTCCTGGCTGCTATCAGCAACCAGGACCCATGGCTAATACTGGACATCACCAATCATGCTGATGTCTGGTATTAACCCTTTAGAGGGGAAAAAAGATATCCCGCCTATCTCAGCGGGCTGTACGGGACCGCCGCGGTGAAATTGCAGTGTCTCGAACAGCTGAGAGGATGGCGGAAGGGCCCTTACCTGCCTCCTCGCCGCCCAATCTATGCCTCGAGTCTCCGGCAAGGCTCTGCAGGCTAAAGAAATTATTCACAGATAATAGTGTAAAAAGGGGAGGCAGTCCTGCTAGGCTAGGTCAGAGTAAAAGATATCAGGGTTGTCTTAACACCAGACGCGTTTCGGGGAACTGCGTCCCCTTTTTCAGTCTTCCTGAACCTCCACCATTGAAAAAGGGGACGCAGTTCCCCGAAACGCGTCTGGTGTTAAGACAACCCTGCACATCATCTGAGACAATCGTTACCGCATTGCCGGTCCTCACCTACTCTCTCACCTGCTCCCCGTGCCGTCGGGGTAGAGAGGATACCTCCAGCGTTGCCATACGCTGCTACGACCGCTAGGCTTCACAGCGCTGCCACACGCTGCTTCCCTGCCATCATCTCCAACCCCCAGCACCGGATCATATCACCCCTCCTACATTTCTCCCGTGAAGCCGGGACAGAGGGACGTGTATCCGGATCGCAAGCACAGCTGCACTCACCTGACTGTGCACACTGTAGCCGGTAAGAGGCACTAAGTGCCTGAACTGTATAGCGATTGCCCTCTTGCATTCAGTCCCCATGCCGTCGGGGTAGAGGGGGCATCGCCTGTATCTCTGCACCTAAAAACGTTTATAGTGGGCCCCAATCTGGGAGGCTCCAGAGCTACCAAAAATTTGCCTTATTGGATTATCAACTTTTTTGCTATGTACTTTCATCTGGATTAATCCTGGCTCTTATAATATGACTTTACAGTATAAGTAAACAGATACTGTTTGCACTGTCCCATTGCCCCACTTTCATTGTCTCATTGTCCAATTAGTAAAGTGCAATACCACTGTGTATATTTTATATTTTTAGCATTTTATACCATTGTAACCATTTTATCTAGTGACCAGTCTGCGACAAGGGCCCTGCCGCAGACCTCACATCATTTTTCCAAATAAATGTTATCATTTTATGCTATTTTAGACACATTTTCTTTTTTCTCTCTCTCTTTCTTCTAATTTTTGACTAGCAGGACTGCCTCCCCTTTTTACACTATTAGTACTCTTTCTTGGCACATGGGTATGTGCAACGCAGTATCCTCGGTATAGGTTTTCTCTTTTTACGTTGAGCTCCCACATTTTTTTTATATATTTATTCACAGATAACACTGATCAAGGTCATGCTATTGCATGTCTAATCTAAATATTGCATGTAATAGTCCCCTATGGGCACTAAAAAAAAAGTGTAAAGAAAAGTTAATAAATTTGATTTAACCTTTCCCTAACAAAAGTTTGAATCACTCCCCTTTTCCCATTTAAAACAAAATATATGTATACAAAAATAAACATAAACATATGTGGTACTGCGCATGTGTAAATGTCCTAACTATAAAAATATAACATTAATTAAACCGCACGCTTAATGGCGTACAACGTAAAAAAAATGTAAAAAAAGACCCAAAATGCATATTTTTGGTAACTTTGTATACCATAAAAAATGTATAAAAAACAATCAAAAAGTCCCATCAAAACAAAGTTGGACATTATTTTAATTGCATGAACCTACAGAATGAAGATAAGGTGATTAAAGGGGTATTCCGGTGAAAAACCTTTTTTTTTTTTTTTTTTTTATCAACTGGTGCCAGAAAGTTAAACAGATTTGTAAATTACTTCTATCAAAAAATCTTAATCCTTCCTGTACTTATTCACTGCTGAATACTACAGAAATTGTTTCCTTTTTGAAACACAGAACTGTCTGCTGACATCACGAGCACAGTGCTCTCTGCTGACATCTCTGTCCATTTTATGAACTGTCCAGAACAGCATATGTTTGCTATGGGGATTTCCTTTAACCCTGGACAGTTCCTAAAAATGGACAGAGATGTCAGCAGAGAGCACTGTGCTCGTGATGTCAGCAGACAGCTCTGTGTTTCAAACGGAAAATAATTTCCACTGCAGTATTCAGCAGCTAATAAGTACAGGAAGGATTAAGATTTTTTAATAGAAGTAATTTACAAATTTGTTTAGCTTTCTGGCACCAGTTGATTTAAAGAAAATAAGTTTTTCACCAGAGTACCCCTTTAAAGATAAGGATAAATAAAGATAAGGTGAAGGTCATTTTTACCGAAAAGTGCACTGTGTAGAATCAGAAGCCCCCAAAAGTAGCAAAATGGCATTTTTTTTTCCAATTTTGCCTCACAAAATTATTATTTTTTTTTTTACTGTAGATTTTGTGGTGAAATAATTGGTGTCATTTCAAAGTACAATTGGTGGTGCAAAAAACAAGCCCTAATATGGGTCTGTAGGTGCAAAATTTAAAGCATTCTGATTTTTACAAGATGAGGTGGAAAATACGAAATTGCTAAAATGAAAAAAAAAAACGTGGTCCTTATGGGGTTAAGATTATAGTAAAACAATGTTCTAAAATGTGACAGGAAGTATTAGGCCACCTTAATAGAATGTTCTGGTTGAACCTGGGTCAATATACTATTATCAGCATACACAAAAATAGTATCAGTAGTGTTACCTATAGGAACGTCATGTACATGGGAATGTTGCCAAATTAATTTCATTATAATAAAAATCAATGGAGATAATGTGCACCTTGACGCATTTCATTTGTATATCAAAAGAACCCCATTAGTAAAAACTTGGGCATACGGGCAGAAAAGAGAGCATAAATAGCTGCTAAAAGATCACCAGATAATGCGATCAACCACCTTATTGGCATCTAAAGCCATGAACACAGTAGGCAGAGAGAGTTTTTCCACATGATGTAGAAAAACATAATATTAAGTATCTTCAGGTAATAATTAAGGCCTGATGATTTTTGCCAGGAAAGGATCAAGAAGTCACAGCCTTCTGAAAAAAAGAGGGTAGTTCTTAATCACCTTGAGAACCTCAGCTGGTGTGGGGCATCTAAAGCGGATGGTCAGAAGTACGCGAGGGAAGACGGACACTCTATAAAAAAAATTCAGTGTTGCCCACATCATTGCTCACATCAGACTGGATATTTTACAGTGAAGAATACAAATAGTTAGATTACATCTTCCTTAAATGCCATAGAAAAGGAAATTTAGTTTAAGACTGTGTACTTCCATTATAGAGGCTTATAACTACCCAGCTCTATTACTAAATAATAACATCCTTTGATCTTTCTAAGACACTTCTTATGGTCTTGATAAAGACACTTTCGAAGTTTATTGCAAAGCATATTAAGATCTGTACCATGGTAAGAAATGTGCTGTTGTTTATTTAAGAGGTTTTATTTCCTCCAGTAGAGATGTGAGCTCAGAGTTCCTGGCTTTCCTAAGTCTATGACATAGTTGTAGAAATGTATCTCTAATGTATGCCTTATGGGCAGCCCACCCAGGGATCAAATTCAAGTGTCACAGAGTCAACAGGATAATCCATCAAAAAAGAATTTGCCCTCCACAAGAAAGTAGGCAGGAAATAATGCAACTCAGAAACTTAGAAGGTCATGGTACCATGATCTGACCACGTAATCTGCTCAACGGTGGAGGATTGTTAGAGCAAGAATGAGGCCCTATCAATAATGAACAGCAGAAGTAGCCAATATGGAATGAAATGTAAAGTCCATCCAAACATCATATAAATAAGCTTTGTACAAACATTAAGAGAATTAATATGAGAGGGAGCAGGTGAGTCCCAAGTCAAATGATCTACTGTATTGAAATCTCTACAGATGAGCCAATGACCCTGCTCTACCACCTTTCTAAAAAGCGACATTGACCCTTATTTGAAGCCTAAACAGAAACAATTGTGTATATTACATTATTGATATTGACCATGGTCATCCACTACATTATGGGAGAGCTATAAAGATACTGTATTTTTATAGCACTTAATATATTTCTTAGCAAAATAAGCTTGAAAAGCAAAAGAAAAGGAGCGATTCTTAACTTGATGAGTATCGTTGCTCACAACATACACCTTCTGCATGCAGAACACATCATATCCCACATTTTTAACCATATTTCACAAAAGAGCACATGGGCTATTAAGGCCATTTGCATTAAAAAAAAAGTCACTTTTAAGTCCATATTATTAAAGAGATGTAATATCAAAGGTTGCCTGCAGTGAAAACATACAGTCATGGCCGTAAATGTTGGCACCCCTGAAATTTTTCAAGAAAACAAAGTATTTCTCACAGAAAAGGATTGCAGTAACACATGTTTTGCTCTACACATCTTTATTCCCTTTGTGTGTATTGGAATTAACCAAAAAAAAAAGGAGGAAAAAAAGCCAATTGGACATAATATTACACCAAACTCCAAAAATGGGCTGAACAAAATTATTGGCACCCTTTCAAAATTGTGGAAAAATAAAATAGTTTCAAGCATGTGATGCTCCTTTAAATTCACCTGGGGAAAGTAACAGGTGTGGGTAATATTAAAATCACACCTGAAAGCAGATAAAAGGAGAGAAGTTCACTTAGTCTTTACATTGTGTGTCTATGTGTGCCACACCAAGCATGGTCAACAGAAAGAGGAGAAGAGAACTGTCTGTGGAGTTGAGAATCAAAATTGTGGAAAAATATCAACAATCTCAAGGATACAAGTCCATCTCTAGAGATCTAGATTTGCTTTTGTCCACAGTGCGCAACATTATCAAGAAGTTTGTAATCCATGGCACTGTAGCTAATCTCCTTGGGCATGGACAGAAGAGAAAAATTGATGAAAGGTGTCAACGCAGGATAGACCAGATGGTGGATAAGCAGCCCCAAACAAGTTATAAAGATATTCAAGCTGTCCTGCAGGCTCAGGGAGCATCAGTGTCAGCGCAAACTATCCGTTGATATTTAAATTAAATGAAATGCTATGGCAGGAGACCCAGGAGGACCCCACTGCTGACACAGAGACATAATAAAGCAAGACTACATTTTTCCAAAATAAACTTGAGTAACCCAAAATCCTTCTGGGAAAAATACTTGTGGAAAGACTAGACCAAGATAGAGCTTTTTGGTAAAGCACATTATTCTACTGTTTACCGAAAACGGAATAAGGCTACAAAGAAAAGTACACAGTACCTACAGTGAAATATGGTGGAATTTTTAATGATGTTTTGGGGTTGTTTTGCTGCCTCTGGCACTGGGTGCCTTGAATGTATTCAAGCCATCATGAAATCTGAGGATTACCATTACGGATTTTGGGTCGCACTGTACAGCCCAGTGTCATAAAGCTGGGTTTGCGTCCAAGATCTTGGGTCTTCCAGCAGAACAATGACCCCAAACATACGTCAAAAAGCACCCAGAAATGGATGGCAACAAATTGCTGGAGAGTTCTGAAGTGGCCAGAAATTAGTCCAGATCTAAATCCCATTGTTCCCTTGCTTTCGGAGCTCCGCTCCCCAGCGTCCGGCAGTTATTGTTCCGAACGATGTGTGTGCGGGCTTCCATGTTTAGGGATGCCCCTCGTGACGTCACACCCGCCCCGTCACTCCCCCTTCCCATAGACTTTCATTGAGGGGGCGGGCTTGACATCACGAGGGGGCGGGCGTGACATCACGAGGGGCGGCACTGAACATGGAAGTCCGCACACACATCATTCGGAATAATAACTTCCGGACGCTGGGGAGTGGAGCTCCAAAAGCAAGGGAACGGAGTACCACTTTAAAATTACTGTTGGGAAAAGGCCTGGAGCAGTTTGCAAAGGAAGAGTGGTGGTCCAACATTCTGGCTGAGAGGTGTAAGAAGCCTATTGATTGTTATAGGAAGCAAATGATTTCAGTTATTGTTTCCAAAGGGTGTGCAACCAAATTTTAAGTTAAGGGTGGAAATAATTTTGTCCTGCCCATTTTTGGAGTTTGGTGTGACATTATGTCCACTTTGCTTTTTTTCCTCCCTTTTGTGGTTTAGTTCCAATACACACAAAGGGAATAAACATGTGTATAGCAAAACATGTGTTACTGCAATCCTTTTCTGTGAGAAATACTTCATTTTCTTAAATACAATTTCAGGGGTGCCAACTAGAGATGAGCAAACTTTTGAAAAATAAGATTCGGCCGATTCGCCGAATTATCCGGAAAAAAAACCTGGTTTGATCTGAATTTATTTGCAGCGAATCTATATTAAAAACAGCTATTTCTGGGCTACAGAGAGCCTCAATAGGGGTGCAGAACACTTTTCTTTGTTCTAACATGCATATGGAGTGTGCTGGGGTGGTCAAATAATACTGTTATTCAGTGTGACATACAGATTACAGGCATCGCTTCTAGAATCACTGCCGCAGAGCGGCACAATGACAGAGCCTGAAGGTGGCATCAGTATGAGGAGACCATATAGTGGCTGAATGACACAGCGTGGAGATGTTGGCAGCATGAGGAGACCATATAGTGGCTGAATGACACAGCTTGGATGTGGCTGAAGCATGAGGAGACCATATAGTGGCTGAATGAAACAGCGTGAAGGTGTTGGCAGCAGGGTGAGACCATATACTGGCTAAATGACACAGTGCAAAGGTGTTGGCAGCATGAGGAGACCATATATTGGCTGAATGATACAGCTTGGATGTGGCTGAAGCATGAAGAGACCATATAGTGGCTGAATGACACAGCATGGAGGTGTTTGCAGCATGAGGAGACCATATATTTGCTGAATCACACAGCCTGGAGCTGGCAGCAGCATGGGTAGACTCTAGGGTTTCACAATCCCTAAGATTAAAAGAAGAATTTTAAAATTTCACTTGAAAATTTACAGTAGCTAGTGCTACCATAATTTTTTTTAGGCCCAGACCCAGCAGCATCAGTAAACTAAATGTTGGCTGAATGACAAAGCCTGGAGTTGGCTGAAGCATGAGGAGACCATATAGTGTCTGAATGGCACTATATGGTCTGGCAATGGTTGGTAGAAGCATGAGAAGACTATTGAAATTTATGATTTTGAAATTGAAATTGAGGATTTTGAAATTGAAATTTTAACTCCCAAGTTTTAGTGTCCCGGGCCCCAGCATGTGAGTACAAAAGACCAAATATAACAAGGGGTCACATGTCAAATGGCAGCACAATGACAGAGCTTGGAGGTGGCATCAGGATGAGGAGACAATATAGTGGCTTAATGACTGCCTGGAGTTTGTGGGAGCATAGGGAGACCATATAGTATCTGAATTGCACAGCCTGGAGTTGGCTGAAGCATGAGGAGACCATATAGTGTCTGAATGGCACAGACTGGAGGTAGCTGAAGCATGAGGAGAACATATAGTGTCTAAATGGCACAGCCTGGAAGTGTTGGCAGCATGAGGAGACCATATAGTTGCTGAATGACATAGCCTAGAGCTGGCAGCAGCATGAGTAGACACTAGGGCTTCACAATTCCTAAGATTAAAAGATAAATTCTGAAATTTCAATTGAAGATTCATGGTAGCTAGTGCTAGCAGCATTAGTAAACCATATATTGGCTCAATGACACAGCCTGGAGGTGGCTGAATCGTGAGGAGACCCTACAGTGGCTGAATGGCACAGCCTAGAGGTGGCTGAAGCATGAAGAGACCATACAGTGGCTAAATGGCAAAGCCTGGAGGTGGCTGAAGCATGAGGAGACCATATAGTGTCTGAATGGCACAGCTTGGAGGTGGCTGTTGCAATGATGAGACCATATAGTGGCTGAATGGCACAGCCTGGAGTTTGTGGCAGCATGAAGAGACCATATAGTGGCTGGATGGCACAGCCTGGAGGTGGCTGAAGCATGAGGAGACCATATAGTGGCTGAGTGGCACAGCCTGGAGGTGTCTGACGCATGAGGAGACCATATAGTGGCATAATGGCACAGCCTGGAGGTGGCTGAAGCATGAGGAGACCTTATAGTTCCTAAATGGCACAGCCTGGAGTTGGCTGAAGCATGAGGAGACACAATATATTGTCTGAATGGCACAGCCTGGAGGTGGCTGAAGCATGAGGAGACCATATAGTGGCTGAATGGCACAGCCTAGAGGTGGCTGAAGCATGAAGAGACCATACAGTGGCTAAATGGCAAAGCCTGGAGGTGGCTGAAGCATGAGGAGACCATATAGTGTCTGAATGGCACAGCTTGGAGGTGGCTGTTGCAATGATGAGACCATATAGTGGCTGAGTGGCACAGCCTGGAGGTGTCTGACGCATGAGGAGACCATATAGTGGCATAATGGCACAGCCTGGAGGTGGCTGAAGCATGAGGAGACCTTATAGTTCCTAAATGGCACAGCCTGGAGTTGGCTGAAGCATGAGGAGACACAATATATTGTCTGAATGGCACAGCCTGGAGGTGGCTGAAGCATGAGGAGACCATATAGTGGCTGAATTGCACAGCCTGGAGGTGGCTGGAGCATGAAAAGACCATATAGTGTCTGAATAGCACAGCCTGGAGTTGGCTGAAGCATGAGAAAAGACCATATAATGGCTGAATGAGACAGCCTGGAGGTGGCAACAGCAGCATCAGGAGTCCTGAAAGTCATCCGGTGACAGAGTGGTGCGGTGGGTGGAAATACCAGTACCCGGTGACGAATGTTGGTGAAAAAAGGTCTGATGTGGAGGAATGTTTGTAACTGAGGAGCAGCATGGTCAATCTACTCTGATGCATCAGGCATTGGTGGTTGGAAATCCCAGCTGACCCATGCCTGGTTCATCTTCACAAAGGTCAGTCTCTCTACATTTTAAGTGGACAGACGAGTTCTCCTTAGGGTGACTAAGGCCCCCGCCACACTAAACATCTATTCTGATGGCACACTACTGGCCGGGCAGGACAGCTTTTCCAGGGCAAACTCTGCTAGCTGCAGCCATAAATCAAGTTTGGCTGCCCAGAAATCCAGCTGATCTTCAAGGTGTGTTGGCATGTCAAGGTATGCCACCACCTGCTGGTTCAGGTCCCGCTCCAGGTCTACCTGCTGCTGATGAGTTGCTTCACTATGCGGGTGAATAAAGCTACTCATCAGCGACTGTAGACTCAGGCTGCTGCTGAAGCTGGTCCTGCCCCTGCCACCCCACCCCTCCCCAGCAGCATTGGCAGTGGAAGGTGAGCGCAGGGGGCCCCCCGATTCAGACCTGTGAGAGGATGGACGATGGCGCCGATAGGCTTTGGCCAACTGACTAAATAGGCTGCCTCTGTAGTAGGTCATTTTGTCCTCCCTCTCCGTGGGTGTAAAAAAGGCCCCTATTTTGTGGCGGTAGCGAGGGTCCAATAAGGTGGAGATCCAGAAGTCATCCTGCTGCCGAATGGTGGCAATTCGGCTGTCACTACGCAAGCAAGTGAGCATGCACCGTGCCATTTGTGCAAGTTACTCGGAAGGACTCCCTGCCTCCATCTCCACTGCATACTCTGTCTCGCCTTCCACATAACCGACTAGCTCCTCTGGATGCTCATGCTCCTCCTCTCCTGTTAGATTACAAGAAAAACCACCCATTTGGCAAAACCTAAACTGTGCTCCACTGTGCCCCTCCCCCTCCTCCTCCTCCTACAGTTCAGCCCCCACTGGGCTCATGTGGCCGTGAGATGTAGGCGCCACATCTCCAGTGCCCTGACCAGCCAACACGTGTTGTAAGAAAAGCAGTGGAATGACGTTGATTTACTAATAATGTGGCTGCTGCCACTGGTTCACATTGAAGTTACACAGGGGAGTACCCCTATCCGCTTGGATCATCAAGAAATCAGTGATGTTCGTACAGTCGGTTCAACATATGGAGGGTGGAATTCCAACGTGTGGCAATGTCACAAATCAGACTATGTTGGGGGATGCCGTTCTGACGCTGCAGCTCAAGGAGGGTGTGCTTTGCGGTGTACAAATGGCTGAAGTGCATGCAAAGTTTCCTTCCCATTGTTAGGATGTCTTGCAAATGGGGGGAACACTTCAGGAACTCCTTCACAACCAGATTGAACATATGTGCCATGCAGGGCGCATGGCTCAGCCTTCCCAGTCGCAGTTCATGCAATATGTTCTTCCTGTTGTAAGTCACCATGGTTCCCATTTCCAGTTTTCGTGGAGTAAGACATGCTCCGATTTCTTTATGAATGACTTTTGACCTTTTGTGACTCCATTCACCAAGGCAAACCATGTGAAGAACAGTGTGACACCGCCGTGCTCTGCACACATGGTATTCTGGAGGGCCACTGAGACTTGTCTGGGCAGTGGAGGCTGAGGACACGGTGAAGGATGAGGAAATAGAGTTACACACTGTCACAGGACCAACGGCCTGAGAGTGTGGAGGCGGAAGCGACGTGACCTGTCCAAGTTGGTGTTGTGGCTGTGCAGCAACCACATTCACCCAGTGAGCCGTGAAGGACATGTATTGTCCCTGACCATAGTTATAGCTCCAGACTTCGGCTCTGCTGTGCACTTTGGTACACACCGACAGATTTAAGGACTGGCCCACCTTCTCTTCCATAAAATTGTGCAGGGCTGGTACTGCCTTTTTCGCAAAAGAAATGACAGCTTGGCACTCTCCACCGTGGCTCAGCACAATCCATCAGTTCTCTGAAAGGTGCAGAGTCCACCACTTGAAAAGGGAGGGACTGCAGCACCAGCAACTTGGACTGGAGCACATTCAGCTTCTGCGCCATTGGATGAGTGGGCGTATACTGTTGTCTCTTGGACATGGCTTTGCTGATGGATTGTTGGCAGAATGGCTGACTAAAAGTAGGAGGAGCAGGAGCATCTGGAGTGACAGAAGGAGGGTATGACACACAGCTCCCTTCGGCTGAGGTGGTGAAGCCTTGGCTGACTGAAAGAGGGAGCGGCGTGCCACTGGGTGATGCAGCAGGCTGGTACACTACATCAGAGCCACGGTTCTCCCAGGCCGCTTTATGGGGGTGAAGCCTGTGTTGACGCAGGGCCGTGGTGCCAACATTGGGACCCTGGCCACGCTTCACCTTCTCCCGAAATATCTTGCATGTGACTATGTGAACCTCCTCTGGATGCTTGATGAAAAACTGCCACACCGCCAAGTAGCCGATTTTCCCACCAACAGTCCGCACTAATTGACTGCTACTACCGCTGTCTCCAGGAACCCGTTTCACTACCTCCCGGGAAGGTAGGCTGCCACAAAGCAGGTGGTCTCCCCCGGGCATGTTTGGCTCCAGAATTTCCACTTCTGCCACCATGCTGACTGCCAACCATGCTAAGACCTTGCTGGCTCAACTGCTGCTTCACGGGCAACCTGCAACTCTCTTCTCCTGAGGATGATGAAGCCCCTTCTGCGCCCGGCTCCCAATTGCGATCGGATTCATCATCTTCAAGTGTCTGCACGTCACTGATGTCCTCCTCAGGTCCCTCAACAGTGTCTGCTTAAGGACTCTGAACCCTGGCAACACCGCCTCCCACGTCACTTTCCTCATCACTACTTACCCACTTAGCGAGGGAAGTGGCAAATGTCTCCTCCACTTCTTGGTTGGGCAGTAGCTGCTGACTGTCCTCTATTATGCCGGTATGTATTATACCATCTACAGACTAGTATAACCAGCAGACCATTTGTGGTGTAACAAACAGGTTATGAGGGCAGAAAAATGCGCTACAGTACACTTAAAAAAGTATCTGAGTAAAACACCAGCCGGTGAGTACTTCTGCCTGGACTTTCACAGTATGTAGGACCTTGACAGATTAAAAGGTACAAAATAGTACACTACTTAGATGTTGGTATGTGGTATGCACTTATGGGAGCAGAAAAATGCGCTACAGTACGCTTCAAAAATTATTTGACTAAAAAACACCAGCCGGTGAATACTTTTGGCTGTCCTTTCACAGTATGTAGGCCCTTGACAAATTAACAGGTACAAAATAGTACACTACTTAGATGTAGGCATGTGGTATGCACTTATGAGAGCAGAAAAATGCGCTAGAGTACGCAAAAAAAAATATTGCCCCCAACCCCAGCAGTACACAACAATGCTGCAGACACAGTCAGTGTGTAATAAACTTAAAATTGCAAAAAGACTCTCTCTCAAATACTATTAGGAATGGACTGCTGGGTATGGATTATACCATCTACAGACTAGTATAGCCAGCAGACCAGTTATTGTGGAACAAAGACACAGATTTGCCCTAAAAAATTATTTCTCCCTCCTGTGAAAAGTTTCTACAGCTGAGGCAACACACAGCTCTCTGCCCGTCTCTGTAATACAATGCTGTTCACAGTGACTGAGGGGTTATTGGCTGCAGTAAGAATTAATTTCTGTGCACAAACACTGTGCTTTGTGTCCTATAGAAGGCTGAGGTGACTAAGAAGTGAATCGCTGCTGCAACAAGCTTTTCTATGTAACACACAGCGATGTTCCTCCCATCTCTCTGCAGTGTAATGAATGAAATGACGAGCCGCAAAATGGCTGCCGATTTATATAGGGCTGTGACATCATAGGGGTGACTGGCTGCTGATAGGCTGCATCCTGCATGTGATTCAGGGTCATCCCGCCTACTTCCCTTTCCACCTTGCCTTCCCGCTTTCCCAACGTTCCTTGCCCCCTGTACTGACATGTGGATCGGCCATTTTAGAAGCCCTGGAGCCTGGACATTAGTAAATGGAGTTTAACCCCATGTAAATGTACGTCCTGGTTTGGCGGTACTTCGCTCACCAGGACGTACATTTACATCCCGTGTGTGATTGCGAGCATAGGAACGGTGCTCGCGTCATACACGGCATGTTCCGACTGCTAGCAGCAGCCGGGGACCCGCCGGTAATGGGCGACATCCGCGATCGCGCAGATGTCCGCCATTAACCCCTCAGATGCTGTGATCAGTACAGATCACGGCATCTGCGGCAGTGTGGTACTTTAAATGGATGATCGGATTGGCCGCAGCGTTGCCACGGCGATCCAATCATCCAGCATGGCGGCCTCACCTGGCTCCCCTCACCTGGCTCCGGCCGTTTCCTGGCGTCATCTGCTCAGGTCTGAGATCGAGCAGACCAGAGCAGAAGATCACTGATAATACTGATCAGTGCTATATCCTATGCATAGCACTGAACAGTATTAGCAATCAAATGATTGCTATAGATAATCCCCTGTGGGGACATAAAAAGTGTAAAAATAAAAAGTTGAAAAATGTAAAAATAAAAATTAAAAAAAACTGAAAAATCCCCTCCCTCCAATAAAAATTAAAATTGTCAGATTTTCCCATTTTACCTCCAAAAAGCGTAATTTTTTTTTTTATAAACATATTTGTATCGCCACTTGCGTAAATGTCCGAATGATCAAACTATAATGTTAATGATCCTGTACGGTGAATGGCGTAAATGTAAAAAATAAAAAAAATTCCAAAAATGCAGCTTTGTCACATTTTATTCAAAAAATGTATAAAAAATTATGTAAAAGTTTTATATATGCAAATGTGGTATCTCTAAAAAGTACAGATGACGGCGCAAAAAATGAGCCCTTATACCGCTTTATATACGGAAAAATGAAAAACTTATAGGTGGTCAAAATAGGGCGATTTTAGATTACTTATTTTGTACAAAAAGTTTTAGATTTTTTATAAGCGGTACAAAAATATAAAAGTATCTAGCCATGGGTATGATTTTGATCGTATTGACACACAGAATAAAGAACACATGTCATTTTTACCGTAAAGTGTACAGTGTGAAAACAAAACCCTCCAAAATGTGCAAAATTGTGGTTTTCATAAAAATTTTCTTCCTAAAAAATATTTTTGGGGGGGTCGCCGTACATTTTATGGTAAAATGAGAGGTTTCATTACAAAGTACAATTGGTCACGCAAAAAACAAGCCCTTATGTGGGTCTGTAGATGGAAATATAAAAGAGTTATGGATTTTAGAAGGCGAGGAGCAAAAAATGAAAACTCAAAAATAAAATTGGCCTGGTCCTTAAAGGGGTACTCCGGTGGTCAACGTGTTTTTCCGTTTTTGATTTACCCTATTTGTTTTTTCATTTCTATTCTTGTTGTTTAGCCTACTCCATTCTTTGTTGTCTTTTTATCCCCCACTTTGTTTTCCTATCTTTGCTTCTATTTCCTGTTTCTTGCTGTGCTGAAAACTACAAATCCCAGCATGCCACATGCCTTGCTGGTTTGGGGCGGCTCCTTTTTTATTTTTATTTTTTTTGTTCCACCCTTCACCCACCCTACTATTTTCCCGGGTTGGCCCCCTTATACACAGCACACTAATATAATCAGCCTTGGTTGGGATACACTGTCATACACACACAAAAGGGACTACAACTCCCAGCATGTGTCATTCAGGAGTCTTCAGTCTGTGGTTTAACACCAGCATGCTGCCTCTGTAGTCTCCTGGGGGTTGTAGTTCACCACACCTCTGTAGGGCATAGACCAGTGTTTCCCAAACAGGGTGCCTCCAGGTGTTGCAAAACTATAACTCCCAGCATGCCCTGACAGCCTTTGGGCATGCTAGGAGTTGTAGTTTTGCAACAGCTGGAGGCACACTGGTTGGGAAACACTTGTGTAACATGATGTGTATGCTGAATCGGCTAGAACAGTGTTTCCCCACCAGTGTTCCTCCAGCTGTTGCAAATCTACAACTCCCAGCATGCCCAAAGTCTGTCAGTGCATGCTGGGAGTTGTAGTTTTGCAACAGCTGGAGGCACACTGGTTTGTAACCACTAGCATACACACACACAACAGGGACTAAAACTTCCAGCATGTGTCATTCAGGAGTCCCCCCTCCCCCTTCACATATAGAGATCATTCCCAGTATGAGATTTATTCCCCTGCAGTCCATATATCCCCAGTCTGTGCACCTTCTCATCCTCCCCTTCAGATAACACTTATCTTCTCTGTGAGGTCCTTCTCCTGTGCAGACCTGCGTCCTTAGAATACAGAGCAGGGGGAGGGGAGGTGAGGAGCTGTGTACTCAGCTGGATGAGATGAGGGGTGTGGCTTATTTTTCTCATGCAGACAGAGAAGAAAAAAAATGGGACATCTTGTCCACAACAGATTCAGAACTGTGGACAACAGTAAAAGAAAACCCTCTGAACTACAGAACTTCCTGCCCAACAAACAGGTAAGAAAAACACATACATGTTGCCAAAACATATAACACATGTATATTGCAAATAAACTAAACTTACAGAGAAGATACCATATAGTCAAAAAAATTTACCACCGGAGTACCCCTTTAAGGTTAAAATGGGCTTGGTCCTTAAGGGGTGAATGAAGCGATTCGCGCTATAGAATCGCGGCAATATTCGCATTCGTTGCGAATCAAACATTTCATGAAATTCGTAACAAATTCGGGTTTGTCAGCTTAGATTCGCTCATCTCTAGTGCCAACATTTACGACTGTATGTGACATTGCATAGAAGAACATGTAGGTTGTTTCTGTACCTGAGATAGAATGTACATAAGAAAAAACTCACAAGAACATAAGTGGTAAAATCATAACAAATAATGACAGAACAAGTAGACCAACAACAGCTTTTGAAAAAAAAAAAAAAAACTTGATAAGGAAATATATGGAGATGCCCATCTTGAAAGAATACTTAAAGGGGTTATCCACTACAAGGTGATTTTAGTACGTACCTGCCAGACAGTAATAGACATTCTTAGGAAGGATCTTTTCCTGTCTTGGGGCTAAATGGCTTTTTGTGAACTGGGTATTTCCTGTTGGATTTTGTTCTCAAACTACACATCACATACTTCCATGTTTTTAAGTTTGAGGTTACTTTCCTCCCTCCTCTATTCAAAAGACCAGTGTTTTCTAACCAGGGTGCCTCCAGCTGTTGCAAAATGCTCTCTCTCCCACCTAACGGTCACTCCACCCATTGAAGCAGAACAGGCTCCTTTTTGCACACCTGACTTGTGTTGTCATGTCTCAATGTACTGCAACTTGGGAAAACCTGAGAGTAATATTGTATGCTTTTTGAAATAATTATTGAGGCAAAAATCAAAGAATTGTGAGATCACCATCACACACAGGTACAGACACCATGTTATGAACTACACTAACTTTAACTATGAACTAACTTTACAGCCCCTGTAGCCTAGTCAAATAAAAAAAAAATCCTTGGTACTTAAGGACCAAGGGCGTACCTGTACACCCATGGGAATTTTGGTCCCCGCCGCGCAACGAGCGAGGACTGGACCAGGATGCCTGCTGAAATCATTCAGCAGGCACCCCGTACAAACCCCTGGTCTCAGGATCCCAGGCCCCCCCCCCCCATGTTGGTGATCGCCACAAATCGCCGGTCAATTCAGATCGGCGATTTGTGGTGATTCCAGGTCAATCGGGTCTCTGATAACCCTGTTACCCAGAAGAAAAGGATGAACGGGGCTGTCTCGCACCCTAACCCAGCAGGAGTGAGGTTGCAAGGGGGCCACCTCATGATCATGTGATTGATCGGTCGGAATGACCAACCAATCACTGTCCTGCTGGGCGGTGATCGGGGTGGTGATCGGGGCCGGCAGGGGTCTCTTACCTCTCCCTGGCTTGGCAGGGGTCCCCTCACGAGCGGCGGCGGCAGTCCTGGTAGCTGGAGCGGTGGCAGCAGTGTCGGTGGTCCCGGCGGCAGGATACAGCAGGAGTTGAGGCCTGTTCACCTCCTGTTGTTACTTAGCAACAACTCTCAGCAAGCACAGCCAAAGGGCATGCTGGGAGTTGTAGTTTAGGCCTCAAATGTGCATTGGCGCTCTCTCGCTTTGGAGCCCAGTCATATTTCAAGGAAACAGTTTAGTGCCACACATAGGGTATTTCTGTACTCAGGAAAAATTGTGTTACAAATTTTGGGGATCTTTTTCTCCTTTTACCACTTATGAAAAGGTAAAGTTGGGGTCTACACCAGCATATTAGTGTAAATTATTTTAATTTTTTACACTAACATGCTTGTGTTGCCCCATACTTTTAATTTTTCCCAAGCGGTAAAAGGAAAAAAAAAGACCCCCAAAATTTGTAACGCAGTTTCTCCTGAGTACAGAAATACCCCATATGTGGGCATAAAATACTCAGGAGTGAGAGCGCACTATGTACATATGAAGTCTAAATTGGTGATTTGCACAGGGGTGGCTGATTTTACAGTGGTTCTGACATAAACGCAAAACAATAAATCCCCACATGTGACCCCATTTTGGAAATAGTGTCACATGTGGGAAGGAGGGGGGTTCACTGTTCTGGCACCATGGGGGGCTTTGTAAATGCACATGGCCCCTGACTTCTATTCCAACCAAATTCTTTCTCCAAAAGCTCCTTCTCTTCTGAGCATTGTAGTTCGCATGGTAGAGCACTTTACATCCACATATGGAGTATTTCCAGCATTTTAACGCCAGCATTTTAGTAAAAAAAATTATTTTCATTTTCACGTCCAACTTTAGCGGAAATTTGACAAACACCTGTGGGGTGTTAACTGTTAACTGTGGGGCTCACTGTACCCCTTGTTACTTTCCTTGAGGGGTGTAGCTTCCAAAATAGTATGCCATGCTGTTTTTTTTATTTTTTTTATTTTGCTGTTCTGGCACCATAGGGGCTTCCTAAATGCGACATGCCCGCCAAAAACCATTTCAGCAAAATTTACTTTCCAAAAGCCAAATGTGACTTCTTCTCTTCTGAGCATTGTAGTGCGCCCGCAATGCACTTGATGTCCAAACATGGGGTATGCCCATACTCAGAAGAGATGGGGTTACAAGTTTTGGGGGGCATTTTTGCCTTTTACTGTTTGTAAAAATGTAAAATTTGGGGAAATCCAGCATTTTTGTGAAAAAAAAAATCATTTACACTTCCCACTTTAACAAAAAGTCATCAAACACCTGTGGGGTGTTAAGGCTCACTGGACCCCTTGTTAGTTCCTTGAGTGTAGTTTCCAAAATAGTATGCCATGTTCTTGTTTTTTTTTTTTGTTTTTTTTTTTTACTGTTCTGGCACCATAGGGGCTTCCTAAATGTGACATGCCCCCCAAAAACCATTTCAGAAAAACTCTCCAAAATCCCACTGTCGCTCCTTTCCTCCTGATCCCTCTACTGCGCCCGCTGAACACTTGACATACACATATGAGGTATTTCCTTACTCAAGAGAAATTGGTTTAAAAATTTGGGGGGGCTTTTTCTCCTTTTAACCCTTGTAAAATTTCAAAAACTGGATCTACAAGAACATGCGAGTGTAAAAAATGAAGATTTTGAATTTTCTCCTTCAATTTGCTGCTATTCCTGTGAAACACCTAAAGGGTTAACACACTTTCTGAATGTCATTTTGAATACTTTGAGGGGTGCAGTTTTTATAATGGGTCATTTCAAATCCACTTCAAAACTGAACTGGTCCCTGAAAAATGTTGATTTTTAAAATTTTGTGAAAAATTTGAAAATTGCTGATGAACTTTGAAGCTCTCTGATGTATTCTAAAAGTAAAAAGATGTCATCTTTATGATGAAAATATAAAGTGGACATATTGTATATGTGAATCAATATATAATTTATTTGTTATGTCTATTTTCCTTATATGCAGAGAGTTTCAAAGTAAAACAAATGCCAAACTTTCACATTTTTCATCAAATTCTGGAATTTTTCACCAAGAAATTATGAAAGTATTGACAAAAATTTACCACTGACATAAAGTAGAATATGTCACGAAAAAACATTCATTGCAAAAAATGCCTGGGTCCTTAAGGTGAAAATGGGCTGGGTCCTTAAGGGGTTAAGGAGCAATAGTTAAGAGTCACTCAGAGCCATTGGTCAGACCCTGACCACCCAAGGACACACATGTAAATTTTATTACATGTGTCCTAACTGAGGGACAAGTCAAGTTGCGTTGGCGTTGAGTCTTCGGTCGGTGCAAATGAGCACCATTCTTCAGAGACATGTGATGGGGGTTGTTTTCCTGGGCAAGGGGCTGAATAAGAAATGTTCCATTCCTTGTGTAAAGCTAGGCCTTCCATCCAACTTGAAAAAAGGGATAATGAAGCAATTCTTAAAAATCGGAAGCTTAGTAAAAGTCCCATCTATATCGGATACACGCTTCATGCAGCGCAGGAATTACCAGGATAAATTGTTTGCAGGTTAGCAATGTTGCAGCAGATAGATCTGGGTAAAGAGCTACCGCATCATACAGTGAAGGAAAGAATAATGTGATTCCCTGCTGATTTTGTATATTTGCCACTGACAAAGAATTGATTAGTGTATAATTTTAATAGTAGGTTTATTTTAACAGGGATAAACGGAACAACAACCAGTATACATTTCAAATAAGTTATGAATTGATTTGCATTTTACTCTGTGAAAGATTTCTGGCTCTTAGGTCTTTTATACAGCTAACAAGCTGAGATTAGGAGCACTCTCTTAGGAGCACTCCATAGAAGTTATCAATCAGATCTCTCCACTATGGTCAAGACTAAGGAGCTGTCTAATGTTACCAAGACTGTAGACCTACACAATGTTGGAATGGGATAAAAGACAATCTCCAAGCAGCTTGTGAGAAGATTAGACAGTTGGTGCAATTTTTCGCAAGGAACAGAAGCACAAAACACATGTCAATCTCCCTGGGTCTGGGGGCTATGCAAGATCTCACTTTGTGGAGTTTCAATGAACATGAAAAGGGTGAAAAATCAGCCCACAACGATGCAGGAGGATTTTGTCAATGATCTCAAGGCAACTGGAACCATAGTGACCAAGAAAAAAAATGGTAACACACTACACCATGTTTTCAAATGAACATCTGAATGATCTGAAAGAACTGGATAAAAGTGTTAAGGTCAGATGAGCTGCCTGCCTATGACACCAAGCACACTATCCCCACAGTCAAACATGGAGGTAGCTTTGGGGTGTTTTTCTGCTAAGGGGAAAGGACAGGATTTTAGGATCAGTTAAGGGACAAAAGTATAGATAGAGAAGATTAGGGGTCCCAGGAGATTTGAGGTACTCAAAGAGAAAAAGGGTGAGGTATGAATGTGGTTCATACATTAATGTAATGTTAGGCTGTTTATACACCGTATTCTGGTAAGTGGTTAGTATTTTTTGCCAAAACAAGGCATAAAACCAACACAGTGAAAAACTATAATATAAAGATTTTCTCCTTTTTCTTTGTTTTGGACCAACTCCTGATTTTGACTAAATATACTGACCAAAATACTATGTGAAGCAAAAGCCTTTTATACCTATTACACCATAAGAGTAATATAATGAATGCTGCTATTAGCATACCAATAAGGATGCCATTTCTATAGAGTAACAGTCTGAAGTATGGCTCACATGCTGCAAAACATTTTTAGGATTAGTTGACGAGTAGACTAGTATATTATACACCTTTTAGCAAAAAGACAAATAGGCTGTGAAACAACTTCCAGCATCTTGACAAGTAGTCTTACCCTGTTAATGCCACTTCACATTGATCTACTAGGTCATATCCCCTACTTGGAGTCTAAAAGCTTTTATTGGGTGTTACACAACAGGATAAGGTCTGTAAGCCATAAAATTTAACATGGAGCAGCACAACATTCCTCTTAGTATCTCCTGAGAGCAATGTCAAAGGCTTCTCATTCAACCAGCTAGAACTCTGCTCTGGACTGACAAGGGGCATGAACTCTGAAACAGCTGTCTACAGATGCGTGTCTCTTCTCTTCAGAGGAAACCCTGGTGGCATGAATAAAATCCTTCTTTACTAGGTCAATATTACAGGCTGGCTACCTGAAGGTGGCTTTTGAGAGACATGTTTCCTTTTCCTGGAGGAGAGAAACATAGAATGGAAACATAGTGAGGGAAACAGAGAGCTAGTGTGCATCCCATTTCTTAGGGAGTATCGCCTATAAAGCTACCCATATACTTAAATGTCAGCTGAAAGTCTGACCAGTTTAGCCCATGATCTTTTAGAAATTAGGAAATGATACGGAAAGGATTGCTCATTATGGCCGACAGAAGATTCTTATCTGCTATGTGATCAGTGAGAATTATTTAGGCTATTGCTCATGACTATATCAGCTTTCTGTGGCTGATTGTTTGTCACTATGCCCACACTATGCCCACTCTGCTGGGTTAAAGAAGACTCTGGATTTGTTTAGTTTTTGTTTCTTTGCCTATGTCAAGTACACTCACTCACAATCATTAGGTGTACAGCGCCATTTGTTTTATTCTAGCGCAGCTGTATCTTTGCATTTCCTTATTCTGATTTGGTCATGTGATCACCAGTCTGACTCACAAAGTTATTCAATGGGGGAGATTTATCAAAACCTGTCTGGAGGGAAAGTTGCTCATAGCAGCCAATCAGATCACTTCTTTCATTTCTGAAAAGAACTCTAAAAAATGAAAGAAGTGATCTGATTGGTTGCTATGGACAACTCAGCAACTTTTCCTCTGGACAGGTTTTGAAAACAATTTATTTTAAATCAATTGGTGCCAGAAAGGAACTGTCCAGAGCAGGATAGGTTTGCTATGGGAATTTGCTCCTGCTCTTGACAATTCCTGACATGGACAGAGGTGTCAGCAGAGAGTACCGGGGTTAGACAAAAAAGAAATTCAAAAAGAAAAGAACTTCCTCTGGAGCATACAGCAGCTGATTAGTACTGAATGGATTCATATTTTTAAATAGAAGTAATTTACAAATCTGTTTAACTTTATAGAAATCAATGTGTTGATCAGCTCACCCCAATGCCACAGAACTGAGCACAGAAGGGAATGGACCATCCCCAATTAGCAATGCAGAAAGAGAGAAAGATTCCAGCTTGTTCTACTTGTACCTTATCAGCTGCTCTATGCTCCACAGGAAGTTCTTTTCTTTTTGAATTTCCTTTCTGTCTGACCACAGTGCTCTTTGTTGACACCTCTGTCCATTTTAGGAAATGGCCAGAGCAGGATAGGTTTGCTATGGGGATTTTCTCCTACTCTGGACAGTTGCTAAAATGGATAGAGGTGTCAGCAGAGAGCACTGTGGTCAGACAGAAAGGAAATTCAAAAAGAAAAGAAATTCCTGTGGAGCATACAGCAGCTGATTAAGATTTTTAACCCCTTAAGGATGCAGGGTTTTTCCGTTTTGGCATTTTCCGTTTTTTCCTCATCACCTTCTAAAAACCATAACTCTTTCAATTTTGTACCAAAAATTTCATATTATGGCTTATTTTTTTGCACCACCAATTCTACTTTGCAGTGACACTCATTTTACCAAAAAATCCACGGCAAAACGGAAAAAAAATTCATTGTGCAACAAAATTGAAGAAAAAATGCAATTTTTTTACATTTTGGGTGCTTCCGTTTCTACACAGTGCATTTTTCGGTAAAATTAAAGTTTATCTTTATTCTGTAGGTCCATACAGTTAAAATGATACCCTACTTAGGCTGGGTTCACACCACGTTTTTCAAATACGGTTACCGTATACGGTTTTCCACTAAAAAATGTATGGCAAAAACTGTATGTAACCGTATACAACCGTATGACTCCAAATTAAAACGTATACGGTTTTTCCCCGTACGGTTCTATCCGTTTGCATCCGTTTTTGCCAACGGTTTTGCTATTTTGTTGGAATTAGTTTTCCAGCAATTTAATAAAGTTACTATTGTTCTATTGAAATTCCAATCTGCTCATGTGTCAACTCCAAAAACGGATTAGAAAAACCGTGTGCAACCATATTCTGAAATTCTGTGTACGGTTCTCATAGACAACAATGTTAAAAGAACCGCATACAGTTCGAATACGGTTTTCCAACCGGAGGCAAAAACATGGTCGACAGCGTTTTTGCCTACGGTTGAAAAATCGGCAAAACCGTATCCGAGGCAAAACGGATGCAACCGTACACAACATTTGGAATACGGTTTACAATGCATTCTCTATGCATACGGTTTCAGATACGGTCGTATACTTTTTTTTGCGGAAAACCGTATACGGTTACCGTATTTGAAAAATGTGGTGTGAACCCAGCCTAATATAGGTTCGATTTGGTCGTACTTCTAAAAAAAAAATCATAACTACATGCAGGTAAATCTATAACTTTTTAATTTTGTCCACGAACGGGATGTTATGAGGGCTCATTTTTTGCACCCTGTTCTGAAGTTTTTATCGGTACCATATTTGTATTAATCATACTTTTTGATCGTTTTGTATTCATTTTTTCATGATATAAAGAGTGACCAAAAATACACTATTTTGGATTTTGGCATTTTTTGCGCATACGCCATTGATGGTGCCATTTAATTAATGATATATTTTTATAGTTCAGACATTTCCACATGTTGTGATACCACATATGTTTTTTTAATTTTATTTACACAGTTTTTTCTTTAATGGAAAAAAGGGGGTGATTCTTAATTTTATTAGGGAAGGGGCTAAATGATCTTTATTAACTTTTTTTTTTTGCAGTGTTATAGCCCCCCCTTCCCCCCTAGTGGCTATTACACTGCACATACCGATCTCATACACAGATCATTGACACGGCAAAGATCAGTGTTATCGGCGACCGATTGCTTAAGCCTGGATTTCAGGCTTGGAGCAATCAATTGCCGATCGGACGCAACAGGGGAAGGTAAGAGACCCTCCTGCTGCATCCTAGCTGATCGGGACATCGCGATTTCACCGCGATGGTCCCGATCAGCCCGACTGAGCTGCCGGGAAGCTTTCACTTTCATTTTAGACACGGCGATCAACTTTGAACGCCGTGTCTAAAGGGTTAATAGCACGTAACACAACGATCTATGCCAGACACTATTAGCCAAGGGTCCCGGCTTTCAACGTGTGACCCTGCGTTATATACCGGGACCGGCGCAGGGCATACAGGTACGCCCTGCATCATTGAGAGGTTAAATAGAAGTAATTTACAAATCTGTTTAACTTTCTGGCACTAGTTGATTAAAAAAAAAAAAATGTTTTCCAGTGGAGTACCCATTTGATGTAGTTCTATGGAACTATATTGATCTGTGTGAGGAATCTAATTATTCCTTTTAAAAGTCCCCTAAGGGGACTAATAAAGTGTAAAAAATAAGTTTCATAAAAGTTTTTTTTTTTTTAAAAACACCCATTAAACCCTTCCATATTAAAAGTTTAACTCAACCCCCTTTTCCCAAATTCCATATAAAAAATATGTAAACATAATAAAAATAAACATATGTGATATTTCAGTGTGTGTAAATGTTTGAACTATAAAAAATATAACGTTAATTAAACTGCATGGTCAATGGTGTATACATTAAAAAAAAAAAGTTCAAAATTGGCGGTACCGATAAAAACTACAAATCATGGTGCAAAAAAATTAGCCCTCACACATTCCTGTATTTGGAAAAATAAAACATTTATAGAGACCAGAAGAGGATGTTTTTAAACATACTAATTTTCGTGCATAAGTTATAATTTTTTAACAGAAGTAAAACAAAATCAAACTATATAAGTTGGTTATCATTTTAATCGTACGGTCCTACAGAATAAAGAGAAGGTGTCATTTTTACAAAAAATGATCTGCATAGAATCAGACCCCAAAAGTTACAAAATGCTGTTTTGTTTTGTTTTTCTTTATTTAGCCCCATTAACTTTTTTTAAACTGGTTTCACCATAGATTTTATGGTGAAATTATTGATGTCATAACAAAGTAAAATTGGTGGCACAAAAAAAAAAGCCCTCATATGGGTCTGTAGTAGAGATGAGCGAATCAAAGCTGACGAACCCGAATTCTTTACGAATTTCATGAAAAATTTGATTCGCCACTAATGCGAATATCGCCGCGATTCTATTGCTCGAATCACTTTATTAAACTCCATTTAGTGCCGTCCAGGCTCCAGGGCATCTAAAATGGCAGATCCACATGTCAGTACATGGGGAAAGGAACGCTGGGAAGGCGGGAAGGGAAGTAGGCGGGATGACCCTGAATCACATGCAGCCTATAAGCATCCAGTCACCCCTGTGATGTCACAGCCCTATATAATCGGCAGCCATATTGCCACTCATCACTTTATTCATTATATTGCAGAGAGATAGAAAGGACAGCCTGTGTGTGTGTTACACAGAAAAGCTTATTACAGCAGCGTTTCACCTCCTAGTCACATAAGCGATCTGGTTTACAGAGAGCAGTGCTTTTTTTCACTGAAAAGGATTTTTACTGCAGCCATTAACCTCCCAGTCACTTTCTACTTGTATTACAGAGAGGGGCAGAGAGCTGTGTGTTGCCTCGTATATTTCAACAAGCTGCCCCAACTTCATAAACCTTAGCAAAGGAGGCAGGAATAATTTTTCAGCAAAATTCTGTGTATTTGTTCCACAATAAATCTTCTGGTCATACTAGTCTGTAGACGGTATAATACCCAGAAGTCCATTTCTAATGGACTGTGAGATCGTGCAATTTTGGGTTTAGTACACAGCAACTGTGTACTGCTGGTTTTTGCAAACATATGTATTTTTAAGCATACTGTAGCACATTTTTCTGCCCTCATAAGAGCATACCACATACCTACATCTAAGTGGTGTACTATTTTGTGTACCTGTTCATTAGTGATGTCGCGAACATAACATTTTCGGGAACGCAAACTTCCGCAAATGTTCGCGAACCGGCGAACCGGGCGAACCACCATTGACTTCAATGGGCAGGCGAATTTTAAAACCAACAGGGACTCTTTCTGGCCACAATAGTGATTTAAAAGTTGTTTCAAGGGGACTAATACCTGGACTGTGGCGTGCTGGAGGGGTATCCATGGCAAAACTTCCATGGAAAATTACATAGTTGATGCAGTCTGGTTTTAATCCATAAAGGGCATAAATCACCTATTATTCCTAAATTCTTAGGAATAACGTGCTTTAGCCCCCTTTAGGCAGTACATTGAGCCCCCTTTAGGCATCATATAGTTAGATCCCCCCTTTAGGCAGCACATAGATTCCCCCATATTAGGCAGCACATAGTTAGAGCCCCTCTTTAGGCAGCACATAGGTAGAGCTTCCCTTTAGGCAGCACATAGAGCCCCCTTTAGGCAGCACATGGTTAGATCCCCCCTTTAGGCATCACATAGATCCCCCCTTTAGGCAGCACATAGATTCCTCCATGTTAGGCAGCACATAGTTAGAGCCCCCGTTTAGGCAGCACATAGAGCCCCCCCTTTAGGCAGCACATAGATTCCCCCATATTAGGCAGCACATAGTTAGAGCCTCCCTTTAGGCAGCACATAAAGCGCCCTTTAGGCAGCACATATTTAGATCCCCCCTTTAGGCAGCACATAGATTCCCCCATATTAGTCTGCACATAGTTAGAGCCCCCTTTAGGCAGCACTGGTTTTATTTCACAGCCAAAAAAGGTATTCTTTTTATTTTATTTGAACAACTGTCAGACCAAATGTGATTTGCACTAGTGTGACAATGAGCAAAAAAGGTTGCCAGCGGAGTTCCTCTTTTAAGCAGAGGTCCCCAACCAGGGTGCCTCCAGCAGTTGCAAGACGCACGGACTGAACTTATAGCCCTTTTAATACTGTAGTTATTTGCTTGAAGGAAATTAAGTTTTACACCGAAGTACCCTTTTAACCAGCGTTTCCCTCCCAACCAGGGTGCCTCCAGCTGTTGCAAAACACACGGACTGATATATTTCAGCCCTTTTAATACTGTAATTAGTTGCTTGAAGGAACTTAAGTTTTACACTGGAGTACCCCTTTTAACCAGCGGTTCCCTCCCAACCAGGGTGCCTCCAGCTGTTGCAAGACATACGGACTGATATTTGGGTGCTTTTTTGGGTGCTGTCCTTAACCCCTTAACGACGCAGGACGTATATTTACGTCCTGCGCCGGCTCCCGCGATACGAAGCGGGATCGCGCTGCGATCCCGCATCATATCGCGTCGGTCCCGGCGCTCATCAACGGCCGGGACCCGAGGCTAATACCACACATCGCCGATCGCGGCGATGTGTGGTATTAACCCTTTAGAAGCGGTGGTCAAAGCTGACAGCCGCTTCTAAAGTCAAAGTGAAAGTGACCCGGCTGCTCAGTCGGGCTGTTCTGGACCGCCGCGGTGAAATCGTGGCGTCCCGAACAGCTGACAGGACACTGGGAGGCCCTTACCTGCCTCCTCGGTGTCCGATCGGCGAATGACTGCTCCGTGCCTGAGATCCAGGCAGGAGCAGTCAAGCGCCGATAACACTGATCACCGGCGTGTTAATACACGCCTGTTATCTGTGTAGAAGATCAGTGTGTGCAAAAAAAATGTAAAAAAAAAGTGTTAATAAAGGTCATTTAACCCCTTCCCTAAAAAGTTTGAATCACCCCCCTTTTCCCATAAAAAAAATAAAACAGTGTAAAAAAAATAAAAATAAATATATGTGGTATCACCGCATGCGTAAATGTCCGAACTATAAAAACATATAATTAATTAAACCGCACGGTCAATGGCGTATGCGCAATAAAATTACAAAGTCCAAAAAAGCGTATTTTGGTCACTTTTTATACCATTAAAAAATGAATAAAAAGTGATCAAAAAGTCCGATCAAAACAAAAATCATACCGATAAAAACTTCAGATCACGGTGCAAAAAGTGAGCCCTCATACCGCCATGTACGTGGAAAAATAAAAAAGTTATAGGGGTCAGAAGATGACATTTTTAAACGTATACATTTTCCTGCATGTAGTTATGATTTTTTCCAGAAGTGCGACAAAATCAAACCTATATAAGTAGGGTATCATTTTAACCGTATGGACCTACAGAATAATGATAAGGTGTAATTTTTACCGAAATATGCACTACGTAGAAACGGAAGACCCCAAAATTTACAAAATGGCGTTTTTTCTTCGATTTTGTCGCACAATGCTTTTTTTTTCCGTTTCGCCGTGCATTTTTGGGTAAAATGACTAATGTCACTGCAAAGTAGAATTGGCGACGCAAAAAATAAGCCATAATATGGATTTTTAGGTGGAAAATTGAAAGGGTTATGATTTTTAAAAGGTAAGGAGGAAAAAACGAAAGTGCAAAAACGGAAAAACCCTGAGTCCTTAAGGGGTTAAAGCAGATGTTAGACTAGTGCTTTAGGAGTAATGTGGACCCTGAATACACCACCTAGCAGCAACCTAGCTATCGCTTTCCCTATTACAGCAGGAGCAGCTTCTCTGTCCCTCCACTTTTTAAGCCTGCAGCATGCCGAATGAAGGTAAAATGGCGTCCGTGCAGGAGGTAGGAGGGTCTGGAAGGAGGGACTGCTGCTGATTGGCTGTAATGTGTCTGCTGACTCTGACTCACAGGGTCAAAGTTTACCGCAATGTTAAAGTATAGGGGGCGAATCGAACTTCACATATGTTCGGCGATGCGAACGCGAACATACTAAGTTTGCCGAGAACTGTTCGCCGGCGAACAATTTGCGACATCTCTAGTGTTCATCTGTCAAGGGCCTACATACTTTGAAAGGACAGCCAAAAGTAATCACCGGCTGGTGTTTTACTCAAATAATTTTTGAAGCGTACAGTAGAGCATTTTTCTGCCCTCATAAATGCATACCACATACCTACATCTAAGTGGTGTACTATTTTTGTACCTGTTCATCTGTCAAGGGCCTACATACTGTGAAAGGACAGCCAAAAGTAATCACCGGCTGGTGTTTTACTCCAATACGTTTTTTAAGCGTACTGTAGCATATTTTTCTGCCCCCATAAGTGCATACCACATACCTATATCTAAGTAGTGTACTATTTTGTACCTGTTAATCTGTCAAGGGCCTACATACTGTGAAAGTCCAGGCAAAAGTACTCACCGGCTGGTGTTTTTACTCAGATATTTTTTAAGTGTACTGAAGCACAACTTTCTGCCCTCATTAGTGCATACCACATACGTACATCTGAGAAGAGTAGGGGTGTGTGCCAGCAAGAGGTCTGAGCTCCCGGTGTCAGCTAGCAGTCATGTCGCAACCAGCAACCCAGCAGCCGTGATTGTTCGGTTCACTCGGTCATCCACTTCATCCCAAGTGACATCCAACATCCCCAGTCAAGAGTCGGTGGGTTCCTCAGACTCAACCCTCAATTGGCATGGCCCTCATGCTGCTGCTGCCACCTCCAGGCTCTTTCATTCTGCTGCTCGATGGTCTCCTCACGCTAATGCTATCACCTCCACGCTCTGTCATTGTGCCATCATATGGTCTCCTCATACTGATGCTACCATCTCCGGGCTCTGTCATTGTGCTGCCATATGGTCTCCTCATGCTGATGCTGCCACCTACAGACTCTCTAATCGGGCTGCTCTATGATCTCCTCATGCTGATGCTACTGCCTCCATTCTCTGTGATTGTGCCACCATATGGTCTCCTCATGCTGATGCTGCCACCTCCAGGCTCTCTAATCTTCAATTTCAATTTTAAAATTCATCTTTTAATCTTTGAGATTATGAAGCCCTATTGTCTACTCATGCTTCAGCCACCTCCAGGCTGTGCCATTAAGCCACTATATGATCTCCTCATGCTGCCACAAACTCCAGGCTGTGCCATTCAGCCACTATATGGTCTCCTCATACTGATGCCACCTCCAGGCTCTGTCATTATGCCACCATGTGACATGTGACTCCTTGTTAGATTTGGTCCTTTGTACCTACACGCTGGGGCCCGGGACACTAAAACTTTGGAGCGTTAGCTAAAATTTCAATTTCAAAATCCTAAATTTCAATGGTTTCCACATGCTTCTGCCAACTCCAGGCTGTGCCAATCAGACACTATATGGTCTCCTCATGCTGCCACAAACTCCAGGCAGCCATTCAGCCACTATATGGTCTCCACAGCAGAGAGCACTGTGGTCATACAGAAAGGAAATTCAAAAAGAAAAGAACTTCCTCTGTAGTATACAGCAGCTGATAAGTACTAGAAGGATTACGATTTAAAAAAATAAGTAATTTACAAATCTGTTTAACTTTCTGGCATCAGTTGATTTAAAAAAAAAAATTCCAGCGGAGTTCTCCTTTAAGGGGTTAAATCTTTGTCCTCTTGTAGTCTTTCTTCTATTAAATTTACACTTCTTCTTTTCCGTGTTGATTTCTTTATGTGTATTTAAAAGTTTCTATCATATCCCCATGATCTCATCTTTCTTCCAAGGTAACAATACATAGATATTTTATCTGTCAGCTGGTAAATGTGGTGAACTGTCATACACCCCAATGTATGGAAGATGTAGAAGAAAACAAGCCAGAATTCCAGATAAAGAGTTTGCCGTTAATAGGTGATATAAAAAGGTTATTATTGTTTTTGATGACAATGCCAACACTTCATATCACTGAAAAGGCAGATTGATGCATTCATAGCAGTTGACCCATGCCCACATCAATGTCTTGAATAGCTCTGAAAGAATCCCTACAATTTCACCCAACAATCCAATCATCTACCTTTTGTCTTTAGTCGACATCTGTCACGCTGTTGCAAAAAGGCATTGATAGGAAATGGTCCGAATTGGCTTATTTGGGGGATCTAGCAAATCCTCAGTATGGGCAGTAGAGGATTGAAGAGTACCTGTCACTAAATAAACTTTTCAAAACTAACTCAGGCTATGCTCCCTAACTACTCCTAACACCCCTCTTGCCATTAAAAACATTTAGAGAGCATTAAAAAAAAAGCTCTGTATCTTACAGTACTTTTTCCTCACATAGTGCCATCTCCCAGCCGGAGAAAGTGGGTGTTTCCCAGCAGGCATGACATCACTGAAGCCTGCTGGGAGACCACTGGCACCATCACATCTTTGCAGTGCTGTGATGAAGAGAAGACCTCAGGCTCTGTCCAGCTTTCAGTGAGGCTCTGTGCAGCTTTCAGTCTGTGCAGCTTTTAGTCTGTGAAGCTTTCAGTCAGGCTCTGTGCAGCTTTCAGTCTATGCAGCTTTCAGTGAGGCTCTGTGTAGCTTTCAGTCTGTGCAGTTTTCAGTGAGACTCTGAAGTTTTCAGTGAGGCTCTGTGCAGCTTTCAGTCTGTGCATCTTTCAGTCTTTGCAGCTTTCAGTGAGGCTCTGTGCAGCTTTCAGGCTGTGCAACTTTCAGTGAGCTCTGTGCAGCTGTCAATCAAGGTTAGTGCAGCCAGAAGCACTTCCTGAGTTTGGCAAGAGACCAAACTCACTGTATTAATTGCAGCAGGGACCAGAACAGCGCCACCTAGTGGCCGATTTTTCTATTGCATTGTGAAAATATTTATGTTGATCATTTAAAAAGCAAAGGAATGGTAAAGTGTCTGATAAATAAATAAGGAATACTATATTAAAAGTTTCATTTTGTAACAAGTGCTCTTTAAGTTGGTTGCAGAGAGTTTAGCAAGTCCTAACACATTGTTACATACAAGTGCATGAATATACAGGGAAACAAGTTTATGTGACAGATGCAGGCAGGACCATAAAGCTACCACCAGCCTAATACTATTTTATCCTGCAATAAAATCTAGCACACACACGTATGGTCCGCCATATGATTTATGAACTAACTGTAAAACTAAATGATCAAAAACAGAATCAGTACAGCCCTAGACATGACCCAAAAAATAACAAACTGTGTAAATAGATGTTTCTGGATATAATAGCCGTCATTTCCTTGGTCACACAGATAACAGTCTCTCCAAGAATGCCAGGCTGGAAACTATCTCTGCAGGTTTTTACAAAGCATAATATTTAACCATTATCACGTTGGTTTGTTAGGCCGACATTCTAAATAGTGGAATTCAAATATCCTACAGCACAACAGTCTGGTCACACATCTGGTAAAGATGTCCACCTGCTGATCCATAGGCTGGGTGCAGCCATTATTTGCGACTTCCAAAAACACAGATGACATTTTATTTGTTTTGCTAAAGGCTTTCCTAAGAAACATTTTTAATAACACAAGCCCCAGTTTTGCTTAGTATAGGCGTCCGCTTGCTTTTTTTTCCAACATTTTTAAACTTCTATAGGAGAGAAAAGCCAAGATTTCAGTGAAAAAAAATGTCATAGTCTCAAAACTGTTACTAAGCCCAAAAATACAGAAAACACCAAAGAGCTATGAAAAAAAATCCAAAGATGAAAACATAAAGTGGGTATGGCACTTTTTAAATATCTCAGATAAACAGAATTATATAAAATTATATATGTACAACCAGACCTCAAGAAGGACAATAGATAAGGCTTAGTATCCAGTGATGGGTTTCAAATCAGCAAAAAATGTTTATTAATAATTACTAGTGATGAGCGGCATTGCCCATATTCGAATTTGCGATATTTCGCGAATATATAGACGAATATTCGTCATATATTTGCAAATTTCACGTATTCGTTGTATTCGCATATGTGAATATTCGCATATTCGCATATGTGAATATTTGCATATTAGCGTATTCGAGGAAGAAAACAGTGAGGGGGTGGGCAACTTTACTATTGGTTGCTAGGGATGTTTTTGATAACCTCTGATAAGTGTATATTGCATCATTTTAATTGGCCCACAAGTGAAAGGAAGGAATATGCGAATATTCACAAATGCGAATATGCGCATAAACGAATATTAACATATGCGAATATGCACATATGCGAATATTCACAAGCGAAAAAGCGAATATTCACAAGCGAAAAAGCGAATATTCACAATTTCAAATATATAGCAAATATATTTGCAATATTTTCCAACCAGTGTGCCTCCAGTTGTTGCAAAACTACAACTCTTTGTATTTGCAATATTCACTGGTCCCTGAAAATTTGAAATTTTGGAATTTTTCAGCAAGAAATGATGAAAGTATCGATGGAAATTTACCACTATGTTAAAGTAGAATATGTCCCGAAAAAATTATCTTGGAATCAAATTCATACGTAAAAGCATCCCAGAGTTATTAATGCTTAAAAAGGTACTCCGCCCATAGCATCTTATCCCCTATCCAAAGGATGACGGGCGATACAGGGGACGGAGCAGCATGACGTCATGGCTCCGCCCCTCATGACATCACGGCCCGCCCCCTTAATGCAAATCTATGGCAGGGGGCGTGATGACCCATAGTGTTGTCCCGGGGGTCCCCAGCAGCAGTACCCCTGAGGAACTGACATCTTATCCCCTATCCTTTGGATAGGGGATAAGATGTCTAGGGGCGGAATACCCCTTTAAAGTGACAGTGCTTAGATGTGCAAAAAATGCTTGGGCCCTTAGGTGAAAATGGGCTGGGTCCTTAAGGGGTTAAGGACATTACATCAAATTTGGATCAGCCTGTAGTGTGGTTTTCCACTTTGATTTTGAGTGAGAATCCATATCCGGACCTCCATGGGTTGATAAATTTGATTTCCATTGATAATTTTTGTGTGATTTTGTTGTCAGCACATTCAACTATGTAAAGACAAAAGTATTTCATACGATTAGTTCATTCATTCAGATCTAGGATGTGTTATCTTAGTGTTCCCTTTATTTTTTTTTAGCAGTGTATATTAAACATTTTAAAAAGGAATAACTATGACCACCTTATAAATATTTTAAGTTTTTCTTTTTAAATCCCTATTGACCTGCAGCTAACATCTGTCTGCCACGTTTTTTCAACCAAAAAAGAACTGCAGCTGTTTGAGAGTTTTTGTTGGCGCTTGTGCAAAAAAATAAGAAAAAAAAGTGGAAAATTAGCTTATTAAGGAGTGAACATATATAACAGTAGGTTCTGTTCAAGAGCAGTATAAGGGGACCTTGTTTCCTACTGTTTTAGTAACCTCACTAATGACCGTCCAAAAAATGAATCATTGGTGTAGTGATGATATATGGGTTACGGAAAGGCATAGATGGAAACGAGTGTAGACACTAATATGTAATAGATAATAGAGACCATTATTATTGCTTTCAAGGGAACAATAGGTCACCTTTCCTACAGGGCCTCTGTGTAACTGCACATGCAATTTTTTTTCTGTTACATTAGCTATACCATTATCAGTGTTGAGCGGCATAGGCCATATTCGAATTCGCGATATTTCGCGAATATATGGATGAATATTCGTCATATATTCGCGAAATTCGCATATTCGTAATATTCGCATCAAATTTTCGCATATGCGAAAATTCGCGCACCAGTCTCACACAGTAGTATTAGAGCCTTCTTTACACCACACAAGCTGGAAGCAGAGAGGGGTGATCACTGTGATGTGTACTGTGAAAAAAAAAATTCTAAAAAAACCAATATTCGTTATTACGAATATATAGTGCTATATTCGCGAATATTCGCGAATATGCGATATTCGCGAATAAAATTCGCATTGCGAATATTCGCGAGCAACACTAACCATTATATCTTTACTAAACAACACCATTTTAAATCAGCATGTCAATATAAAAAGAGAATGTTTTTTAGGTGAGAGTGTAAAACTTTTATGGCAGGCTTTTAAAGGTCAGGTGCAGTGTATTAGATGAGTGCGGTTTATGATGCACAAGAGAACAGTGCTTTGATCTACAAAGTCTTTGTGTATCTTAAAGAATCACTCACACTAACCTGTTGGAACAGGGTTACAGTGCGGGTGACCCTGATGAAAACCATACTTACAGATCGTCTATCTGTGCCTTCATTCTTCTGTAATCCCCAGTCTTCTGGATATGATGAAGAGGTGCTTGGAGCACTATGACATCTGGTGTACTCAAATTCTGTGTGTGCTGGTTCCTGATTGTCACTCTTCTCCCCCCTGTGCTGAGCCTGCTATGCTGCAGAAGGAGCTTCACTCTGTAGCAAAACGTCTCTCCTCCGCATGCGCAATAGCCATGGCCACAGCCGTTATGCTGCAGAATAGAGCTCCAATCTGTAGTATAGCAGGCTCAGCACAGGGGTAGAAGGAGCCAGCGCACACAGGTGTTCAGAACACTGTACATCACTGTGCACGGGGTGGCTTGGGAATGCTCCCCATGCTTCAAGCTCCTCACTTCCATATCCCGAAGACCAGGGATTACAGAAGAACAGAGCCATGGTATGTGTCATTTTCATCAGTCACCCACACTGACAGGTCAATGCAGGTGATACTGATGACAGGTTCCCTTGAACCCCATAGGACCAGGCTTGTTTTGACCTCAATGATCAGGGCCCATTTTTTTCACATCCAACATATATCTCTTTATGTGTTAATAACTCTGGAATGCTTTTATTTATCCAAGCAATTCTGACATTGTTTTCGTGACATATTGTACTTTATATAAGTGTTACATTTTGGTTGGCCCATTCAGTGTATTTAGTGAAAAATTTTAATATTTTATGAGATTTCAAGATTCAAAATCCTCTGCTTGTAAAGAAAATAGTCCAATTAGTTATGAATTTACATGTACAATATGTCTACTTTATGTTGCCATCATTTGTTAAATATTTGTTAAACATTTGTTAAACATCTTTTTTTAGAGGATTAGGTTTTGCAATACCAAATGTATATATTTTTTCTTATAGTTTATTACATTTATAACATACAAACTATTTGTGTCTTACCAAATTCTGGTAGGTGTAACGTTTTCAAATTTTTTTTCACCATAGGAGGGCTTGTTTTTTTGTGGAATGAAATGACAGTTCTTGTGGTACCATATGACGTTTTGGTTACTTTTTATTTCAGTTTTAAGTCGAGTTCACATGGCAGAGTGTCCACACAGAAAATGTCCATGTGGACATACTGCAGACTGTGTCTCATAGACTGCAATGCATTCCTCGTACTCCGCAGAAAAAAGGGACATGTTCATTCTTTCTGCGGACAGCAGAATCGGAATTTCCTCGCCAGAGACATCTGGCATGGAAATTCCGCTGTGTGCACAGCGCAGCAGAATCCCAAGGAATTCTGCACAGAAATTCTGCCATGTGAACATGGCCTTAGGAGGCAGGATTGACAAACAATGGTAATTTTGGCAAGTTGCTTTTTTTCCACTGTGTGGTATAAATGACATATTAAACATATTCTGCAGGTCAGTTAGATTATGGTGATACCTACCTTATACTTGAATTATTTTATTTTGGTCCCCTGCTTCAGGGGTTGCTTGGCTGTGCTGCAAAGCTGGGCTCTCAGAACTGTTACCACATCACCAGATGCAGTAACAGTTCATTGCAATGATGTACACATATGTCCAGAAAAAATCACAAAATTTTAAACTTCATCTTTACTAGATTTGCATTAAAAACAGGATAAGGCAAAAAAAAAAAAAAGAAAGTAAGGGGTACTCCGGTGAAAACCATTTTTCTTTTAAATCAACTGGTGGCAGAAAGTTAAACAGATTTGTAAATTACTTCTATTAAAAAATCTTAATCCTTCCAGTACTGCTGGTGAATGCTACAGAGGAAATTCCTTTCTTTTTGGAACACTGATGACATCACAAGCACAGTGCTCTCTGCGGACATCTCTGTCGATTTTAGCAACCATGCATAGCAGATGTATGCTAAGGGCAGCATGGTGGCTCAGTGGTTAGCACTGCTACCTCGCAGTGCTGGGGACTTGGGTTCAATTCCCACTAAGGACAACAATAAATAAAGTGTTATTATTATAATAATGCCAGCAGATAGCACTGTGCTCATGATGTCATCAGAGAGCATTCTAAAAAGAAAAGAATTTCCTCTGTAGTATTCAGCAGCTAATAAGTACAGGAATGATTAAGATTTTTTAATAGAAGTAATTGACAAATATGTTTAACTTTCTGCCACCAGTTGATTTAAAAGAAAAAAGGTTTTCACCAGAGTACCCCTTTAAAATAAAATAAAAATCAAACTCCAACACGTTTCGAGCTGTACACATGACTAAGAGCTGTGTACAGCTCGAAATGCGTCAGAGTTTCGTTTCCCTTTTATTTTGATTTACTTTTTCATTGCCCTGTTTTTAATGCATAAAAACATAGAATGTGTCAGCAGATAAAAATAATTTGGCCCATCTAGTCTGCCCAATAATCTGAATCCTATCAATAGTCCCTGGCCCTTTCTTATACGAAGGATAACTTTATGCCTATCCCATGCATATTTAAACTCCTTCACGGTATTAGCATTGACCACTTCTGAAGGAAGGCATTTCCATGCATCCACTACTCTCTCAGTAAAGTAATACTTCCTGATATTACTTTTAAACCCTTGCCCCTCTATATTAACACTATGTCCTCTTGTGGTAGTTTTTCTTCTTTTAACTATGCTCTCTTCTTTTACCATGTTGATTCCCTTTATGTATTTAAAACTTTATATCATATTCCCTCTGTCTCTTCTTTCTTTCAAGCTATACATGTTAATGTCCTTTAACCTTACCTTGTAAGTTTTATCCTGCAATCCATGTACTAGTTTAGTAGCTCTTCTCGGAACTCTCTCTAGAGTATCTATAGCTTTCATGTGATACGATCTTCAGTACTGCGCACAATACTCCAAGTAAGGTCTCACCAGTGTTCTGTACAGCGGCATGAGAACTTCTCTCTTTCTACTGCTTATACCTCTCCCTATACATCCAAGCATTCTGCTAGTGTTTCCTGCTGCTCTATTACATTGTCTTCCTACCTTTAAGTCTTCTGAAATAATTACTCCTAAATCCCTTTCCTCAAATACCGAGGTCAGGACTGTGTCAAATATTCTATATTCTGCTAGATGGTTTTTACGCATTATGGTGCATTATCTTGCAGTTATCCACATTAAATTTCAGTTGCCAGAGTTCTGACCATTCTTCTAGTTTTCCTAAATCCTTTTCCATTTGGCAGATCTCTCCAGGAACATCAACCCGTTATATATCTTTGTGTTATCAGCAAAAAGACATACCTTACATTGAGACCTTTTGCAATATCATTAATGAAGATATTAAACAAAATGGTCCCAGAACAGATCCGCGAGGTCCCCACTGGTAACAGCACCTTGCTCTGAATATTCTCCATTGACTACAACCCTCTGTTGTCTGTCACTCAGCCACTGTCTAATCAACTCAACAATATGGGAGTCCCAGCTCAATGACTGCAGTTTATTGATAAGTCTTCTATGTGGGACAGTGTCAACAGCCTTACTAAAAATCTAGGTATGCGATGTCTACTGCCTCTCCGCCATCTATTATTTTAGTCACCCACTCAAAAAAATCAATATGATTGGTTTGACATGAAGTAAACCCATGTTGTTTTTCATCTTGCAAACCATGGGATTTTAGATGTTCCACAATCTTATCCTTTAGTTGGGTTTCCATAAAATTTCCCCACTATTAATGTCAGACTTACTGGCCTATAGTTGTTTGATTCCTTCCTACTACCTTTCTTGTGAATGGGCACGACATTTGCTAATTTCCAATCTTCCGCGATGACTCCTGTTACCAGTGATTGGTTAAATAAATCTGTTAACGGTTTTGCTAGCTCATCACTAAGCTCTTTTAATTATTTTGGGTGTATCCTATCAGGCCCCTGTAACTTATTTGTCTTCACTTTAGACAGCAAACGTAGAACCTCTTCCTCCGTAAAGACACATGCATCAAACAATTAATTAGTCTTCCTCCCATATGGAGGTCCTTTTCCTTCTTTTTCTTCTGCAAAAACTGAACAGAAATATTCATTAAGGCAGTCGGCTAGCCCTTTAGTCTCTTCTACATACCTTCCTTCCTTTGTTTTTAATTTAGTTAATGCTTGTTTTAATTTAATTTTTTCATTTATATATGTAAAGAATGTCTTATCCCCTTTTTTCACAGACTGGGCTAGTTTTTCTTCTGCCTGCGCTTTAGAAGTTCTTATAACTTGCTTGGCCTCTTTCTGCCTAATCTTGTACATTTCTTTATCTTCATTGCTCTGGGTTGTTTTTAAATTACTAAATGCTAGCTTTTTGTTTGTTTTTATTTTGGCCACTTCTGCTGAGTACCACAGTGGTCTCTTCCTTTTTCTGCTTTTAGTGACAAGTCTAATGCAATTTTCTGTTGCCTTCAATAATGCTTCTTTTAAGCAATCCCATTTCTCCTGGACTCCATGTAATCCATTCCAGTCTGATGGGGACTAATTTATGACTAATCTCATTTTTTAAAAGTCTGTTTTTCTAAAATCTAAAATTTTTGTATTTGTGTGGTGTGACTCCTTCACTGTTCTTATATTAAATCACACTGACTGGTGATAACTAGATCCTAAGCTTTCACCTACAATAATATCATATGTCAAATCCCCATTTGTGAATACCAAATCCAAAATGGCCTCCATCCGGGTTGGCTTCTCAACCACTTGTTGTAGAGATAATCCCAGTAGGGAATTTAGAATATCTGTACTCCTGGCAGAACTAGCTATTTTGATTTTCCAGTTTATATCCGAAAGATTGAAGTCTGCCATAATGATAACTTTTCCTTTCATTGTCATTTTAGCTATATCTTCAACTAGTAGATCATCTAATTCTTTAACTAAGTGGTCTATATATCACACATACACAAGTTTTTTTCTGATTACCAAACTGTAACATAACCCAAACTGATTCTATGTTGGCCTCACTAACTTGTGTTAGGTTAGATTTTATGCTATCTTTAACATACAGGTCTACTCCTTCTTCTTTCTTGCCTTCTCTGTCTCTTCTGTATAGAGAGTACTCTGGTATGGTTATGTCCCAGTCATTACTTTCATTAAACCATGTCTCAGTAACAGCCACTAAATCTACATCCTCAGATGTTATTATTGACCCAAGTTCATTGATTTTATTACCTAAACTGTGAGCATTTGTGGACAGGACTCTGAGCTTGTCATTTCTTAACCTCTGTGCTGCTGACATGTTCTGGCATTGTTTCGGCGGGCAATTGAACTCATGGATTTTCACTCTTTTGCACCCCCCCCCCTTCCTAGGTTAAATACTCCTTAGCAAGTTCTTGGAATTGTTCACTGAGTACATTTGTTCCTTTGAGAGAAATATGCAAACCATCTTTTTTGTACAGTTCCTTTCTATTCCAAGTAGAGCTATCAAGAGATACAAAGCCAAATCCTTGCTCTTGACACAATTTCCTAAGCCATAAGTTGAACTCCTTAATGTGCCTCTGCCTATCATTCTGAACATTGTGCACAGGCAGAACTTCAGAAAAGAAAACAGTGGATGCAAAATCCTGTACATCATTACCAAGTGTGATAAAAGATTCCTTCACCTCTGAAACTTCATTGCAAGCCAGGTCATTTGTCCCTAGATAAACAAGAACACCCATGTCCCCTTCCTGCTTTGCTTGCTTAACAATATTAAGAATACATCTTCTATCTCTTCTAACAGTAGCACCCGGGAGACATCTCGCAAAACCATTTTCCTTAAGCTTCACACTTCTTATGATTGAATCACCCAGTAACAGCTGCTTCCTTTCAGTCTTTACTTTATATTTTTTGTCCTTGGCTTCAGTCTTGCATACATTAGACATAGCAGTCGATGGTTCCTCACCCCCTGTGCTTGAGCCAATATTGATGTTGCTCTTACATTCTGAGAGTGCTAACAATGAATTATGGAGAACAACAGACTGTGGGACATGTCTTCTATCCACAACTCCAAGTCTTCCGGAACCTACAGTAACCCACCTGCCATTTCTAGGAGTCCTTTGTGGCAGTTGCATTGCCACAGTCCCAGCCTGAGTTTGTTTAACAGATAATTTAAACATCTCAGCTTTCAAAAATGCTATTTCCTGCTGCAGTAAGGAGAACTGTCTACAGATCTGACAGCATCCAAACCACCAAAGAGTGCAACATGAAATAAATGCACAATTCCTGCACTGAACCCATTTTATAGTAAAGATGATGTTTTAACTTTTTGGATCACTCTACTGCCTTAGAAGCTGGATACTCGTATTGTGTATTTCCAGTAGTTAAAAGAAGTTTCACAGTCCTACATTTCGATCTATAAACTTCTGGCGAGCCAAGCAACTTATTCACATATGAAAATGAGCAGCAAGTGCTCACAAGGTGTGACCAATTGCCTCAAGTTTCTAGCATTTCCAGTACCTATTGGTTCTTGCCTTGCCTCCTACATCTGACTTGTATACTGTAAGGAAAAGAAATGACAGGCACTTGCTGCTCATTTCCATATATACAAAAACACAAGAGACTGCACTCACAAGCAGAATTCTAGAAAGCCAAAACATGACATATGAAGGGGCATTTAAGCCCTACCATGCACTGTAAGTATTTAAACTAATATTATTATTTTTTATTTAAAGCTGTTCTCCAATAACTGGACCCTTGGAGTTGAAATCTGCAAACTGATTCCATTCCTGCAAAAGTCTTCTGTTGGGATCACAGTTCTGAGCCTGTGTGCCCTCAGTATTGACAGGTAAACCTTCATCTTATTGTATCAATTGAAAAATATATCTATACAATGTAGCAAGATTATCATGAGTTCACTACAATACATATGCACTCAACTGTTTAAATACAGTACATGCAAATACCTACAACTATTAAACCCCAGTATGAAAACCCCCATTGCTGGGTCTATATTGCTGCCATGCATGAAGAAATACAAAGTCTGGCCTACACATACATTCAAAGGATATGTTTATTATATTCTATGAAACATAAATTGAGGGAGATTTATCAAACTGTTTAGACCAGTTTAGATGGTCTATATTTGTCTCTCAGAAAGTCTCAGTCTATTTAGTTGAAACTTTTATGAGACTTTAGAGCCCTTCTCCGTAGAAATAGCATAGTGGTCTTAAGTAGAGGATAAAATGCAGTGTTCAGGAATTTATTAACTGAGACTTTTATTGAAAAGTCTCAAAAAAGTCTCATCAATGGAAAATACACCGAAATGTCAGACCTGGTGGAAATCCAATCTAAATAGTTAGTGGTGCAGTGCAGTAGAATGGCAGTGCAAGAGCTGTCAGCTCCATGCTTCACCATTCACCAGCTGCAGGCATTTCAGGTCGGCAACCTATGAGCTGCAGCAAAGTGTTCCCCTGGTAGGCAGGCACAATGATATAAAGTCATCACTCCAGCCCAGGGATCCTGGTCCTTTGACTCATAGGCTGCAGGCCTGATGAGAACAGCTACTCTATTCATTGAGGGAACTTGGACTATATAATAAATATTGTCTTATTTTTTTCTGTTTGGCCACAAAGGCACTATGACTATTTGGGGGGGGACAAGGCATTATTTATATATAAGCATTTGGGAAAACCATTATGGCCATCTGAGTCAGATGGAGAAGAATAGGCAAAGAGAACATCTCTGATCAACAGATATGCCACCTGGGAGTCACTGGATTTAACAGTGGTGTAACCATTTATATGGATATATCTATCCTGTGTAGTGCTAGTATCTACTTCTATATGGTTGCTTTATGGAGGGAATAGTGGTTATATTGTTCTGTGCAGTAAATACAGTATATGTGGGCAGTGTGTAGATGGATTATTTTTGCCCTTGTATAGTGCTATTAGCACACTCGGGGATTTGTTATGCAGAGATAAACTATAATATATAGAAGTTATATGTGACAGGGTTGACATATCCATGGGTAGCAGCTTAAAGCAATTCTCAAGGAGCGAATACTGATGAGGAGGTACATCCAGGCCTGAGTTTTACAAGCTGATTTATAGCAACACTGGGAGTGAAGGCTAGTTACACCATTTTCTACCACACCAGGTGACACCAACTGGGGCACAGTAATACAGTAAAGCACAATACTGAAGGGACACCCACCTGGTCACTCTGATTTGGCCATTTTTGTTGCTGCTGGATTAACATGATGTAAGAATACATTCATATATATAGATATATATATATATATATATATATATATACATACACATATATATTTTTTTTTCAGGTACAGAGTGGTTGCATCCTGGAATCACGTTGGCGGGAATCGTGATACTAAATCAACCATATTAGAAATAATATTTATATGGATTATTTCAGTCATACTGGCAACCCCAGAGGCCATAGGTTTTAATATCAAACATTATGAATATAATGGACAAGACTTAAAAACCTGTATGTTCTACCCAAGCCAAATGACATTGTTCCTGGAGGTAAGCTGGAATTTACTGTACCTAAATTCTCAACATGTAGAATTTAAATTGGTAGGCAGGACATACTGTAACAGAAAAAAGTTATTCAAATGCAGGATTTCTTAGTAGTACTTAAAGGGGTACTCAGTCCCTAGACATCTTATCCCCTATCCAAAGAATAGGGAATAAGATCTCTGATTGCGGGAGGTCCCGCCGCTGGGGACCCCCATGATCTCTCCTACAGAACCACCGTTTCTCAGCTGCCCAGAGCAAGGATCGCTCTGTGGCTGATGATGAGTGATGGAGGGGACAGAGTTTTGTGGTGTCACGGCTCCGCCCCTTGTGATGTCACTCCCCGCCCCCTCAATGCAAGTCTATGGGAGGGGGCATGGCAGCTATCACTCCCCCACCCATAGACTTGCATTGAGGGGTGGGGTGTGATGTCACGAGGGGGCGGAGCTGTGACATCACGATACTCCATCCCCTGCATTGCCCATTGCTGAGAAACGGGGGTCCTGTAGGAGATATCGCGGGGGGCCCCAGCAGCGGGACCCTCACGATCAGACATCTTATCCCCTATCCTTTGGATAGGGGATAAGATATCTAGGGGCAGAATACCCCTTTAAAGTGTACCTGTTGAAAATAAAAATTTGACATCTCTTAAGGGCGTGCCAAAATTTTTATTAGTTGGGGTGTTTAAACCCTGACTGATCACTAGAACTGCACGCTACAATAGACTTGTATTAAGACTGTCTCACTTACATGCAGTAATTATTAGTACAATCAAGGCATAAAAATAAAATTCATAATTTTATTTTTAGTCTTAGTTTTATTAATAAAAATAACTTAAGCCATTGGCTATCCAATTGGATTCCTCAAGTATATTGCACTGAATTTCAGTGTTATCTCTTCACTCCTCATACTGTATCTATTACACAACGTGACTTTCAGGTCTGTGCAGTGATAACCCTGAAGTGGCAGCATCCTCCAGTATCTCCTACCCTACAGGTCTTTAAGGTCTATAGTGTCACGCAACACTGGTAGGTAAAAAGTTTTCAATTGTTGGGTTGACCCCATGGGTTAATCACCCTCACCAAGATATACAACCCAATGGGAAACTCTGTCATTTCTTTTTTTTTTTTTTTAGAGGATACTACTTCATTGGCTTAGCTATGTGACACAGAGTTAGGAGAGAGATGGCAAGATATGCACTTTTCCCAGCTTGTTCTAGTGATTGCACGGGGTCTGAACACTCCAACTGATCAAAACTTTTTTTTAAATAACAGTGCCCATTAAAAACCCTCAGGGAAAGCAGCTAACAAAGGGTATATTGATAAAAGAATTTTTACATCCATCTGCCAATAGGGTATGGAGTTTGATGACCGCTGCACAAAGAGGAATGCAGAAAGGTGCAGGTAATTAACGTAATTATGTATCAGGAGATCTATTGTCCTTTATCTCTACATATTGCATTTATCTTCCTTTAGTTTTACAAGACCTTCAAAGATCCATGGCTTTTCAGCATCTATTTCTGCCTCCCTTTGCTTGTTACTGCAATGTTTTATACTCTGATGACATTTGAGCTGCTACGCAAGAAAAGTGGAATTACAAATTCATTGAATGACCATATAAAACAGGTAAAGTACTAGAGCATTTGCCTTTAACTGCAATGTTTATCAGTCATGTATAAACTGCAATGCTTTATAGAAGCGTTTCCCAACCAATGTGCCTTTGGCTGTTCAGGCATGCTGGGAATTGTAGTTTTGCAACAGCTCAGGGCACACTGGTTGGGAAACATTGCTTTAAAGTACCAACATGAAATATATTTTGAAGATAACTTCCAGTAATTTACATTCTTGGGGTATGTTCACACTAAGGATTTGTAGCTGAATCTCCACTCCGAATTCAGCGAGCAGAGATTCAGCCTGGCAACCAGTGGCGGCAGTAGGACTGCGCGACACTGCGCCGTCACCATTGGTGGCTATGCAGTGCTCGCGGACTTCCGCGCAAAGAATGAACATGAACAATTTCAGCGGCGATATTGTCTGCCGCTGAAATTCCGCAGTGTGAACGGGTCTCCATTCAATGTGCAGAATTTCACTTGCAGAATTCCGCTCAGTGTGAACAGACCCTTATGTTGTATACACACGTTTCATATTTCTGTTGACAGAAAGATATTAAAGGGGTACTGCGGGGGGGAAAAAAACATTTTTTAAATCAACTGGTGCCAGAAAGTTAAACAGATTTGTAAATTACTTCTATTTAAAAATCTTAAATGATGGAAGTATTATCAGCTGCTGTATGCTCCACAGAAAGCTCTTTTCTTTTTTAAATTTTTTTCTGTCTGACCACAGTGCTCTCTGCTGACACCTCTGTCCATGTCAGGAACTGTCCAGAGCAGGATCAGTTTGGTATGGGGATTTGCTCCTGCTCTGGACAGTTCCTGACATGGACAGATGTGTCAGCAGAGAGCACTGGGGTCAGACAGAAAATAAATTTGAAAATAAAAGAACTTACTGTGGAGCATACAGCAGCTGATAAGTACTGGAAGGATTAAGATTTTTAAATGGAAGTTATTTGCAAAGCTTTTTAGCTTTTTGGCACAAGTTGATTTAAAAAAAAAACACAGCTTTCCACTGGAGTACCCCTTTAAGTAAATGATTTTATACAACTATAATGGAGCAAAAAAGTATTTAGTGAGCTAACAATTATGCAAGTTCTCCCACTTAAAAAGATTAGAGAGGCCTGTAATTTTCATCATAGTTATACCTCAACTATGAGAGATATGATGAGAAACATGCAGATCTCCTCTAGAGCAGTGATGTTTTGGGGCTGTCACTTGGCAACACGGAGTTTCAACTCCCTCCCAAGGTTTTCTATGGGGTTGAAATCTGGAGACTGGCTAGGCCACTCCAGGACCTTGAAATGCTTCTTACGAAGCCACTCCTTTGTTGCCCGGGCAGTGTGTTTGGGATCATTGTCATGCTGAAAGACCCAGCCACATTTCATCTTCAAAGCCGTTGCTGATGGAAGGAGGGTTTCACTCAAAATCTCACAATACATGGCCCCATTCATTCTTTCCTTTACACGGATCAGTCAGCCTGGTCCCTTTGCAGAAAAACAGCACCAGAGCATGATGTTTCCCCTGCCCCCCATGCTTCAAAGTAGATATAGTGTTCTTTGGATGCAACTCGGCATTATTTCTCCTCCAAACATGATGAGGTGAGTTTTTACTAAAAGTTCTACTTTGGTTTCATCTGACCATATGACATTCTCCCAATCCTCTTCTGGATCATCCAAATGCTCTCTAGCAAACTTCAGATGGGCCCAGACATGTACTGGCTTAAGCAGGGTGAAACGTGTGGCAGTACTTGATTTGAGTCCCTGGCGGTGTAGTGTGTTACTGATGGTAGTCTATGTTACTTTGGTCCCAGCATTCTTCAGGTCATTCACTAGGTCCCCTGTGTGGTTCTGAGATTTTTGCTCACCATTCATGTGATCATTTTGACACCATGAGGTGAGATCTTGCGTGGAGCCCCAGATCGAGGGAGATTATCAATGGTCTTGTATGTCTTCCATTTTCCAATAATTGCTCCCACAGTTGATTTCTTCACACCAAGCTGCTTGCCTATTGCAGATTCAGTCTTCCCAGCCTGGTGCAGGTGTACAATTTTGTTTCTGGTGTCCTTCGACAGCTCCTTGTTCTTGGCCATAGTGGAGTTTGGAGTGTGACTGTTTGAGGTTGTGGACAGTTGTCTTTTACACTGATAACAAGTTCAAACAGGTTCCATTAATACAGGTAATGAGTGGAGGAGAGAGGAGACTCTTAAAAAAGAAGTTACAGGTCTGTGAGAGCCAGAAATCTTGCTTGTTTGTAGGTGACCATATACTTATTTTCCACCATCATTTGCAAATAAATTCTTAATAAATCAGACAATGTGATTTTATGGATTTTTTTCTCATTATGGGGGACATTTATCAATGTTTGCTTATGTATTCCTTTTTTAGTAATTTTTTTCTTACAATTTTTTTTGCTTAGGTGCAATTTATTTATCAACCTGTTTCAGCCTGTTGATAAATTTCTTTGACATAAGCAACTTTTTTTTTTTTTTTTTTGCTTTGGTAGTGGCTTTTTCTGCTCCATGTATGAGCTGGAGTAAATTTAGTAACTTTTTTCATGCCATGCGACTTTTTTTTACGACTTTTGCACTTGATAAATCTCTGACCACTGCAAGTCAAAAATCACTTTTTGCTTTGGTAAGCAATATTTTCTTTTTTGCTTAGGACACTGCACAATCAAAAAGTCGCAGAAAAAAGAGAATAGTCGCACTTGCGACTTTTTTGTGACAATTTTAAGCAAAAAAAATCTACTAAATGCTTTGATAAATGTCCCCCTATGTCTCTCATTGTTGAGGTATACCTATGATGAAAATGACAGGCCTCTTTCATCTTTTTAACTGGGAGAACTTGCACAATTGGTGGCTGACTAAATACTTTTTTGCCCCACTGTAGGTCCATATGATTACAATGATACCCAATTTTATATATATATATATATTTTTTTTTTCTACTATTAAAAAAATATGGGGGACATTTATCATCATGTCTCTTTAAAGGTGTGTAAAAGCATCACATTTATCAGTGTCAGTGTCATTTGCAGTGTTTTACAGCGTATGGGAATTTGGTTTTCATTTACTTTATGAAGACCATTTAACCCTAAAACATTTTATAATTGTGATCGACTGTGCTTGAGTTCTAGTGCAAAAGAAAATATAGCAATAAACTGAATTATTTTAAAAATCCTATTTATATTTTCTTTTCAGAGACGTGATGTTGCTAAAACTGTGTTTTGCCTAGTGCTGGTATTTGCCATTTGCTGGCTACCTCTGCATCTTAGTAAGATGATCAAGTTTATATTTGACTACAGAGGATACACCATGAACTGTGAACTTCTGAGGTAAAGTTTCCTTTTACAGTAAAAGTAGCTATTTTTCATTTGTGATCACTATTTGCATTTGTGTTATTAGACATAATGTCTTGTAACAAACCACAATAGTTTTGTTTTCCTGCCATTTGAATTTAAACGACAACATTGAGGTGGATATTCAAAGGCTTTAATGCATTATTTAGTGTATTCTGCATCACATTTGGTTGAAATGTTATTAGCGCCACATTTTTAGATAGTTTAAACAGGATTTTTACTTTGCATCATGGGCACCACTTTTTTTTAGGGGTGTGTGGCCCCAATAAAAGGGTGTGGCTTAAACGGCATAAAAAAGTGATACTATGGGCAAAAAATTTTTGATGTTAACTGAGCCAGTTAATAGGTGGTACAGACTAGAGACGTGCATTGGGATTGGGATCCTGTGGGACCCGTGGGACCCAACCCAAAACCCCTTCCCTAAGAAAAGCTTGAGCCCCCCCCCCCACCTTTACCATTTTTAAACTAAAAAAGCTTGAGTATCCCCCCCCACCTTTCCCATTTTTAAACTAAAATAATGTTAAAAAATAAAATTTTAAAAGTATGTGTTATTGCCGTGTGTGTAAATGTCTGAACTATTAAAAAATAGTGTTATATTGCACGGTTGATGGCATACAAGTAAAAAAAATTATAAAGTAAAAAATTGTGCATTTTTGGTCACTTCATATGCCATAAAAAAATTATAAAAAGCAATCAAAAAGTCCCATTATAACAAAAATGGTACCAATAAAAACTACAGAAGTACAGTTTAAACTTAAGAGAGGAGGACGGTGCACTCCACTACAAACTGTATAAGCCTACAGAAACAAGTGGGTAGCTTTGGCTGGCCTTTCACAGTAACTAGGCCCAAATTAGTTTAACAGGAAAATATATAAAGGACACCAGGTAGGTGTACATACAGTTTAAACTTAAGAGAGGAGGACTATGCGGTCCACTACAAACTGTATAAGGCTACATAAACAAGTGGGTAGCTTTGACTGGCCTTTCACAGTAACTAGGCAAAAATTAGTTTTTCAGTAAAGAATTGATAAAAAAAAATTAGTTTTTCACTAAGAGAAAAAAAACCTACACCATGTAGGTGTACGTACAGTTTACAACTATGAGAGTTTGACAATACGCTCAGCTTAAAACTGTATAAGTCTACAGAGACAAGGGTGTAGCTTTGGCTGGCCTTCTACAGTTACTAAGCCAAAATTAGTTTTCAGGAAAACAATACCTACACCACGTAGGTGTACGTACAGTTTAAACTTATGAGAGGAGGACTATGCACTCCACTACAAACTATATAAGGCTACAGAAACAAGGGTGTAGCTTTGGCTGGCCTTTCAAAGGAACTAGGCCTAAATTAGTTTTTCAGGGGGAAAAAACGACACCAGTTAGGTGTACGTACAGTTTAAACTTATGAGAGGAGGACTATGTGCTCCACTACAAACTGTATAAGGCCACAGAAACAAGTGGGTAGCATTGGCTGGCCTTTCACAGTAACAAGGCCAAAATGATTTTTTCAGGGGAAAAAAATTACGTACAAAAACCACGTACGGTTACAGAAACAAGGGTGTAGGTTTGGCTGGCCTTTCACAGTTACTAAGGCAAAATTAGTTTTTCAGGAAAAAAAATAAAACACCACCTACGTATGCATATAGTATGTAGAGCTGGGCGGTATGACCAAAAATGCATATCAAGGTATTTTTGCAAGTTATGGCGGTTCCACAGTATTTAGCTGTATTTCCCCTCCATGAGGAACTAATCATATATGACCCCCAGGCGCTGCTATATTTCTCTAACATCCCCACCCCTCCCCTCTCCTCCAGGCCGCGGCACTTTAAAATGAATGACTTGGGGTCCGCGGAGCTTTAAATGAATGACTTGCGGGCCGTGGTGCTTTAAGTGAATGACTAGCGGGCCGCGGCGCTTTAAATAAATGACTTGCGGGCCGTGGTGCTTTAAATGAATGACTTGCGGGCTGCTGGTGCTTTAAATGAATGACTTGCGGGCCGCTGCGTTTTAAATGAATCACTTGCGGGCCGCGGCGCTTTAAATGAATGACTTGCTGGCCGCTGCGTTTTAAATTAATCACTTGCGGGCCGCGGCACTTTAAATGAATGACTTGCTGGCTGCCGGTGCTTTAAATGAATGACTTGCGGGCCACGGCGCTGGAAACCATTAAAGGAAAGCTATCAGAGGTTTTCTCCCGCACTATCCACAGATACTGATGGATAGTGCGGGAGATGCTGATTCCAACAAGCCCTACCTTGCTTGGATCCGCCCGGCCGTTCGCCAGCAATTTTTGTTTTATTCTATGTGTATATCTTGCTGTAACTGGCACGGGCGGGGCTACTGCAGGTTAACTGGCACTGATGTCAGCGCCGCTTATGAATATTCATCCCCCCTCCCTCCAGTTCTCCCTCTCTTTGCCGCTCCTAACTTCGGCGAGGGGGGCTGAATATTCATAAGCGGCGCTAACGTCAGTGCCAGTTAGCTGCAGAAGCCCCGCCCATGCCAGTATTCAGTATGAACCGGTATACCGCCCAGCCCTAATAGTATGTAATGTAGGTTATGGTATGAATGTTGCAGAATTTTCTCATTGATTGTATTGTGACATCCCCATGGGTTATGCACAATCCCATATCGTATGATTTATAGCATATAGACGGATTGGTAATGATGGGTATATGTATGGATTTTTATGGACCATCTCAGAATAATTCCCTGTATTATTATAATTTTTTAAAATATTATTTTTACATTATTGTTTTTGTATAATATTGTATTGTATAATATATGTATTTTTGGGAATTGTTGAATAGGTTATACTTATGGTTTGGAAATAAAATGAGTTTTGATATTGATTGTTGCATTTGGACACTCTAAGGCCATCTGGGGAACAACAGATATATAACTAATGTATGAGACTACACTACTTATCATAGTATCGGGTTTTATCCCGATACACATGCGCAACTATCCCGGTGCGCGCACGCCGATACTTCGGGTGGAGGTACGATCCTCACGTGTCTGGTAAGGGCGGATGTCGTCATGATCACATGACGGCAGAAGCCTGGTGACGCTGCAGGATGTGAGTGTCATTTCCAGCAATCGGCTTGTGCGCCGATAGGTGGGATGGCACATAAATAGTGAGGATAAGATGAGCAAACATACCTCCTAACGAAGTGGGGCAACCCACGAAATAACATCCGTTGAGGGTGCATGGGGTCCCCAGATGGCTACGGGTAATATGCCTGCAACAGGTAATGGACATTTTTAATAACTTGTGATGCACTGTTATAGAAATGGATTAGTTTCATTATGTTGATTCTATGTATGGAGGCACAATAAGCTAATTGTGCATATTCCCACCATTGTGATTTATGTGACGGGGACACCTGTGCTTTATGGGGTACATGTGTTTTATGGGATAGCAGTTGTCTGTCTTGCATGCAATGTGATGTTGTTATTTAATTAATTTTTTTTAATAAAGTTAATCTTTGGTACAAATAAGTGGTTATTTTTTGAGGTGACTAGTGTAAGTTATATATGCTATGTATGCACAGGTTTCACTTATGAGAGGACAATAAGCTCCGCTACACAACCTGTATTAGGCACTGTAATCAGGTGATATATGATATATGGTTTTCGTGCTAACCCTAACTGGCCCCTGTTAGCTTTACAGTTTTTGTACAACCAAGTGCATCAGTACAGAATCGTTGTGTAGTACAGCCCAGTACAGTATTATTAGGCACTAATAGCAGGTGACAATGGCTTTTAGTACTTTGCCTAACTGTCCCCTTTAAGCTTTCGAGTTGCTGTACACAACTGCAGCAGTGGAGTCGTTGTGTATTATACCCAAAAGTGTACTTTGTCTCTCTCACTGTCAGTGCTTTTATGCACTGATTTGGGCTTGTGGTGAATCACTGCTGTGAAGCAGTTTTTTCTGTACAATGCACACAATGCTCTATCTCTCCCTGCAATAAAACGCTGAAGTGACTGGCCACAAGATGGCTGCCGATTATATAGGGCTGTGACATCACAGGGGTGACTGGCTGCTTATAGGCTGCATGCTGCATGTGATTCAAGGTCCTCCCGCCTACCCCCTGTTACGCCGAGCGCTCCGGGTCCCCGCTCCTCCCCGGAGCGCTCGCAGCATCCTCTCATTCGCAGCGCCCCGGTCAGACCTGCTGACCGGGTGCGCTGCAATATCACTCCCAGCCGGGATGCGATTCGCGATGTGGGAGGCGCCCGCTCGCGATGCGCATCCCGGCTCCCGTACCTGACCCGTTCCCCATCTGTCTTGTCCCGGCGCGCGCGGCCCCGCTCCTTAGGGCACGCGCGCGCCGGGTCTCTGCAATTTAAAGGGCCACTGCGCCACTGATTGGCGCAGCAGGCTTAATCAGTATGTTCACCTGTGCACTCCCTACTTATACCTCACTTCCCCTGCACTCCCTCGCCGGATCTTGTTGCCATTGTGCCAGTGAAAGCGTTTCCTTGTGTGTTCCTAGCCTGTGTTCCAGACCTCCTGCCGTTGCCCCTGACTACGATCCTTGCTGCCTGCCCTGACCTTCTGCTACGTCCGACCTTGCTCTTGTCTACTCCCTTGTACCGCGCTTATCTTCAGCAGTCAGAGAGGTTGAGCCGTTGCTGGTGGATACGACCTGGTTGCTACCGCTGCTGCAAGACCATCCCGCTTTGCGGCGGGCTCTGGTGAATACCAGTAGCAACTTAGAACCGGTCCACCAACACGGTCCACACCAATCCCTCTCTGGCACAGAGGATCCACCTCCAGCCAGCCGAATTTTGACACCCCCCTTGCCGCATTCCCAGAGTTCCTTGCCCCATGTCTTCACATGTGGATTCGCCATTATAGATGTCCTAGAGCCTGGACCGCACTAAATGGAGTTTAATGAAGCGATTTGCGCTATAGAATCACGGCGATATTCGGATTTGTTGCAAAGTGAATTATTTCTGAAATATGTAATGATTTCGGATTTGTCAGATTCGCTCATCCCTAATTACAATATGTCGGTCATATAGTTCTATTTAAAAAAATTATACTTTTTTTAGTGTTTCAATTGGACAGGAATGTTTAGCATTGTTATGCATAAAAACAAATATAACGAATAATATATGGGGGGTGGAGTTGACCTAATTTGTGTTATACCTTTGTACCTTTGTTTGCTATGTGAAATATTGCATACAATTTATATACTGCCTGTGCTTTCTTCTTTTTCATTTACAGTTTTTTCTTATCAGTCAATTACATTGGTTTGAACATGGCTAACTTAAATTCCTGTATTAATCCAATTGCACTTTACTTGGTCAGCACAAAGTATAAAAACTGCTTTAAGGTAAGATTGAATTTTAGTATAATTTATAATAAAGTACAATCCTTTATGCACAGTAGTAGGCTTTTTTTTTTTTTTTTAATACCTTAAGTTAAGATAGTTAAAACTTAAAAAAAAATAAAAATCTACTCCCACTAGCGGGTTATATGTTTTGGATAAATTACTTATTGGATTATGATCTATGGGATAAAGATGATGATGAGTGTATTAAATATCTTTAACCCCTTGCCGCAAATGGATGTTCAGTAACGTCCATCTGCGGCTCCTGAGGTATGACGTGCGCTCAGCAGGTGAGTGCGCATCATACCCAGTGGGTCCCGGTTGCTATAAGCAACCAGAACCCACGGCATTGCCGATCGGGCTTATGTCCGGCATTAACACTTTTGATACAGCAATCAAACTTGATCCCCACGTCTAAAACTAAAGAAAACATTGCCGGTTAGCTCAGTGGTGCTGTTCGGGACTGCTGCGGTGAAATCGCGGCATCCCGAACAGCTTGCAGGAAGCAAGGAGGATCTCTACCTACCTCCTTGCTGTCCAATCGCCGAATGACTGCTCCGTGCCAGAGATCCAAGCAGGAGCAGTCAAGCGGCAGAAACACTGATCCCTGCTATGCTATGGCATAGCATTGAACAGTATGAGAGATCCATGTTATGCATGTTACAGTCCCCTATGGGGGCTATAACATAAAAAAAAAAGTGGAAAAAAAACTAAATAAAGATAATTTAACGCCTCCCATAATAAAAGTTTGAATCACCCCCCTTTTCTCATCTAAAAAAAAACCTGTGTAAAAAAAATAAACATATGTGGTATCTCCATGTACGTAAATGTCTGAACTATAAAAATATACAGTTAATTAAACTGCACAGTCAATGGTGTACGCACAAAGAATTCCAAAGTCCAAAATAGCGTATTTTTGGTCACTTTCTATATCAGGAAAAAAAATTAATAAACAGCGATCAAATAGTCCGATCAATACAAAAATGGTACAGCTAGCGCAAAAAGTGAGCCCTCATACCGCCCTGTACGTGGAAAAAAAAATCTAGTTGTAGGGGTCAGAAAATGACAATTTTAAACGTAGAAATTTTCCTGCATGTAGTTATGATTTTTTCCAGAAGTACGAAAAAATCAAACCTATAAAAGTAGGGTATCATTTTAAGCATATGGTCCGACAGAAAGGTGTAATTTTTTCCGAAAAATGTACTGCGTAGAAATGGAAGCCCACAAAAGTTACAAAATGGCAGTTTTTTTTTTCAATTTTGTCGCACAATGATTTTTTATTTTTTTTCACCGTAGATTTTTGGGTAAAATGACTGATGTCTTTTCAAAGTAGAATAAGTCATCATATGGATTTTAAGGTGCAAAATTGAAAGGGTAATGATTTTTAAAATGTAAGAAGGAAAAAATTTGAGTGCAAAAATGGAAAAACGCTCGGTCCTTAAGGGGTTAAACTGGGTGAGTTGCAATATTATATAAATAAATGTAACATATTTTTATTTACTAAATATTATGAGATTGAAAGTAACTTAGCTATGAAACAGACTGTCAGTGCTACAGACTCCTTGCCTTTCATGATGTATATCCCCTGCGGTCATGCTGATGTCTGCCATTAACCCTTCAGATGCCATGATCAATACTGACCACGACATCTAAAGTATCTGGAGGCTAAGGGGACTCATCGGACCACCAGCAGTGCGATTGCTGGGGTCAATTAAGTCAAGGGTGCGGCCAGAGGTCTCCTTTCCTCCTCCTTGACATCTTGTGGGACCAAACTGTATAGTCTGCCTTTTATTACTTTAGCACACTATACAAATGGATTGAAAATAGCAAACAACAATAATAGCAATCAATAGTAATAACAATATATATTTTCCATTCTGCAAATAAAATGTAAAAAAAAAAAAGTAAATTAACATTGTCATAGAAAATTTAAATATAATGTTAATGATCTGGTACTCTAAATGGCATAAATGTAAAATTCCACAGTTGTCCATTAATAAGTCGTATTAATAAAAATGATGATCATGGCGCAAAAAATAGCCCTCATACAGCCATATATATGGAAAAATTAGAAAGTTACAGGGGGTCAAATGAGGACTATTTAAACATGCTTTTTTAAGTTTGCCCTTTTTTATTTTTTAAAGCAGTACAATAATAAAAAAAAATGTAAACATAGGTATTGTTGGATTATATTGGTCCAAAGAATAAAGATGACATGGTTATCTGCATAAAAACAAAATTAGCAAAATTGCATGGGTCTTTTCAAGTTTCTACCACAAATAATATATTTTTTTCATTGTGCCAATGAAAGGAGTCATTTAAAGGTTCAACTGATCCCACCAAAAAGCAAGCCCTCATATGGGTCTGTGGATGGAAAAGTAAAAGATTTATGGCAACGAGGAAAAATGAAATGCAAAAATGAATATTGGCTGTGTCCGCAAGGCCAACATGGGCTGTGTGCTTAAAGGGGTACTCCACCCCTAGACATGATAGGGGATAAGATGTCTGATCGCCCCCTGAGGGGGCAGGTGTGACGTCACATGGGGGCGGAGTCGTGACGTCACGATCTTTCGTCCCCGTGGTCGGGATGGTATTAGCCTGAGGGCCTCCAGCAGTTCCGGAAGCCGTTACAGGTGGGTGCCGCATGGTAGAATGCGGGGGTCCCCAGTGGCGGGACCCCCGCGATCAGACATCTTATCCCCTATCCTTTGGATAGGGGATAAGATGTCTAGGGGTGGAGTACCCCTTTAAAGGGTTAAGACTAGAGTGAGCACTGAATAAAGTTATTTTCTGCGGTCCATCCTGGTATATATTTATTTTCAAAAGTTGCTCTGCCCAATACCACATTGAAAATATACAGGTATCAAAAAGACTCCTGCATAAATACTGGCTCATTTTAAAATTGTTCATACTTTCTTTTTTTTTTTTTTTTTCAGTCATGTTTATGCTGTTGGTGTCAACCTGAAGATTTAAAAAATGTGGAAGATAAACAGTCATGTATCAAATTCAAAGGTCATGATCATTCATATGAGACATTCAACCAAGCAAATAAAGACATTCTCCATGAAACAGAGAACATATCAATGTGATTTCAATACTGTGGCTTATTCCACCAAATCCTTTCTTTGCAAGAGAATATGAAATGATAAGCTGGATTTCAAGTTGCAGCACTAAAAAACATACTACAAAGACCAAAAAAAACTACTCAAGAGTGCATCAGCTCTTACCAACACTCCACTCTCATTGGTCATCTAGGTTTAAAGGGGTACTCCCCTCGAAAATATTTTTTTTTATATCAACTGGTGCCAGAAAGTGAAACAGATTTGTAAATTTCTTCAACTAAAAAATCTTAATCCTACAAGTAATCTTAATCCTATCAGCTGCTTTTATAATCAATAGGAAGTTCTTTACTTTTTGAATTTCCTTTCTGCCTGACCACAGTTCTCTCTGCTGACACCTCTGTCCATGTTAGGAACTGTCCAGAGCAGGAGAGGTATTCTATGGGGATTTGCTTCTACTCTGGACAGTTCCTAAAATGGACAGAAGTGTCAGCAGAGAGCACTATGGTCAGGCAGAAAGGAAATTCAAAAAGAAAATAACTTCCTGTGGATCATAACGGCAGCTGATAAATACTGGAAGAATAAGATTTTTTAATAGAAATAATTTACAAATCTGTTTAACTTTCTTACACCAGCTGATTTAAACAAAAATCTGGTTTTAAATATTTTTGGGGGAAAAACTGTCAAGTGCTTTAGTCCAGAGAAATGTCTAATTTCAGTTTTGTACTTTTTTATTTTTTTTTTTTTACATAAGTATTTTTCTTAAAGGGAATCTGTCACCAGTATCACCCACACTAACCTGTTGTACAGGCTTGTAGTGCGGATGGCACAGATAACAATGCTACTTATCAGTCCACACTCTGTACCTCCATTTTGCCGCAATCCTGGTTATTAAGTACAAGCAAATGACCTGCTTAGTGCACTGTCACCGTTCCCAAGCCCCTAGTGCACCGTGACGTACAGCTGGCATCTTTTTGGTAATGCCTCCTCTCCTGTCCTGAGCCTCTGCAGAGTGGAGCTCCATACTGCAACAGAGAAACATAACTTTAACAGTATGCAAGGTTTTAAAGGAAGACTGTCAGCCTGTTCACCCACACTAAACCCAATACCCTGGGTTATGGTGTGGGTGAACAGAATTCTAACGAGGGGTCACTTCCGACGCAAGGAAGTATAGATTTTTATATCACATATGGAATTAGGCTGCATTCACATCACGATTTCTCCAATTTCTCCATCCGACCTGAGTACACGATTTTTATAACTTAAAATCGTATGAAATCGTATATAAAGTCTGATCCATTGACCTCCATTAAAAAATCGGATCCATTACACAAATCCGATTTGATCCGCATCCGATTTCACACGATTTTTGTTCAGGTCTGAAATCGTGGTCAACCCCGATTTCAGACCCGAACAAAAATCGTGTGAAATCGGATGCGGATCAAATCGGATGTGTGTAATGGATCCGATTTTTTAATGGAGGTCAATGGATCAGACTTTATATACGATTTCATACGATTTTAAGTTATAAAAATCGTGTACTCAGGTCGGATGGAGAAGTCGTGATGTGAATGCAGCCTTAGTTGTCTTTCTACCGTAAAGGAGTAAAGTGGCATTGCTTATTTTTGTCATATCAGCCAAACTTAATGTGTGTTTGAGATGTACACAAAATATTTATATATAATTAATACAAAAAATCCTTAAATGGTTTCTAGTAACTACTGCGATTCAATAGCTAAGCAGTGAACTACAGCTGGTATGTAATGTATTTGTGTCACAATTGTATTATGGATTTTGTATCTGTACAGATGCATTTATATTCAAAACGGGTAAACACAAAATTGCGTTATTTTTTACTAAAATAACTTACATGATATATTATTATGTTATATATTGAAGAAAATTCATTTAGGGAAGGCAGTCAAATATTGTCTTTATATAGAACTTTTATAATGCAGTATATGCAAATTTATTAAAATGCTCAATAAAGCTATTTTAGTTATCGTTTATGTCCATTTTGTAATTTATTTTGCATTGTGATTTAAATACACAGGATGTGTGGGCTTTGTTTTATATATTGATAAATATGTATTATGTTTATAAATAAATCAGAGACAATAATAAAAACTGGTGGTATGTGTTAATGTTGCAGTACTGTAAATCTTACTAAAAGAAAAATGGTTTGGTGGTAGAGTTTAACAGCATTTCTGTACTGCTTTAGAGGATCATACCTTTCACAGTTCTTACAGTGTTTTTAATGCATAATTTATTTAAAAAAAAAATGTGTCCATAAAGTTGTGGGCATTTTGCACCTGATTTTGCATAATTAATGTACTCTATGTAAGTCTATAAAAAGGTGGTTGTCTATGTACACAGAGTATTAAACATTTTTAATTTTTCCATCCCTGTAATTAAGTAACATGTTACTTTTTTATGAGAATGGAAAAAATACAACCTATTTTTTATATACTGTGTGCACAGTCACCCACTTTCCCACTTTGTCGCACAAATGAATGTGACAGGCACCAAATTCAGATGATCTGCATAGTTGGATTTGTTTCAGTCGGTGTGTTGTGTTGTAGTTGGAAAGTCAGAGCTGCATTCCATCAACAGAAGACACAGATCAAGAAAGAGATCAATCAGCAATTTGTTATTTTACCTTACTGTATAGCGTTGTTTGCCAAGGAGACAGATCAACTATAAACAACACAATTCAAGTCTATTGGAGGGCCATCACGCCCCCTCCAATAGACTTGCATTGATGGGGCATGGTGTTACATCCCCCCCCTGGGGCGGAGTGGTGATGTCACAATACCCCGCCCCACGTAGTTGTCACACTGCACACTCGGAGCCTCCAGCGCTGCGGAGAGCTCGCAAAGGTGGGTGCTGAATGACAGATTGCGGAGGTCCCCAGCGGCGGGACCCCAGCGATCAGACATCTTATCCCCTATCCTTTCGAGAGGGGATAAGATGTATTAGGGAAGGAGTACCCCTTTAAGTGACTGCCGACTGAGTGGGAGTCCCTTTAAAGGGGTACTCCGCCGGAAAAAAATATGTTTAAATCAACTGGTGCCAGAAAGTTAAACAGATTTGTAAATTACTTCTATTTAAACATCTTAATCCTTCCAGTACTTATCAGCTGCTGTTTGTTTCAGAGGAAGGTCTTTTCTTTTTGAATTTCCTTTCTGTCTGATTGCAGTGCTCTCTGCTGACACTTCTGTCCATGTAAGGAACTGTCCAGAGTAGGAGAAAATCCCCATAGAAAACCTATCCTGCTCTGGACAGTTCTTAAAATGGACAGAGGTGTCAGCAGAGAACACTGTGGTCAGACAGAAAGGAAATTCAAAAAGAAAAGTAGCTGTTAAGTACTGGAAGGATTAAAATTTCTAAATAGAAGTAATTAATAAATCTGTTTAACTTTCTGGCACCAGCTGCTTTAAAAAAAAATGTTTTCCAGGGGAGTATACCTTTAAGTATGTCAGAGCTGAATAGCTATATTGATGCCGTACTAGCACTGACCTTCAGATTGCCACTTCCCTCCAGTAATAGACATCCGCATCTCCTAAGTGAATGAAGCTGGAGAGCACTCCTTTCAAGTGCCTGCAAGCTCACACAATTTGGCAGAACAAAAAAGGGATTGTGTAGGAACAGAGACTTAGTAAGCACTTTTTATTTTTCTTTACCTTTAATTTAGTATGTGCAGGACTGGACTTTAAATTATGTTTCTGGCTGCGTGCTACAAATGGGGGAGGTATAGGAGCATACAAATTATTGCGCTAGCTGGGAGCTGTATAACACTAGCAAACAGATGAAAGCAGGCACTACCAAATCTGATATCTATGGAATTAATAAATGTTAATATACAAAAAAGTTTTCTTCTAGAAGGAAACAAGCTTCTAGTGCCACCTATGGGAGGAAGATTCCCTATAAATTGTTGCTTGACTCATAAGGAGCCTTGAAACATGACTAGGCATTAGCAGCCCAACCAGTATATCCTCCAAATAGAAGAGTTGAGAATGGGTTGGTTCCACTGGAGATTGAACCCAGGACCTTTTAGCATATAAAGCAGACATGATAACAATACACTATATCACGTCACATTAAAAATGGGTTGGTTCGACAATGCTTGCCTCAATACCTCCTGGTGACGGTGATGAGTCACCGAAACATGTAGAGGGGGAGACTTATATTGGTGTTTTTAAAAATGTGAACACTGTCTCTGTATTTATAATATTGGTGGAGAATCTTCCAACTAAGTGTGGTGAGCCTGACAGGCCTCCACTAAAGAGAACATATTGTGGATAGATATCCACTATTTCTACAGTAGACACGGTCACCGACTTTTAACAGTTTTCTTCAATCATGGTTTAATTTTACATATAATCTAATAAAAGTTAAAGGGGTATTCCGGGGTTAACTAACTTTTAACTATCCTGCCCATTATGAATAATTATGCTAGTTCTACATTTACTTGCTACACCGCTCTGCCATGGATCGTGTTCTTTTTCTTCAGTCTAGCATTTCCCTTCAGGTCCTGATGATGTTTGTTTCACAATCGTCTCATAATGAAGAAGATCCATGGCAGAGCGGTATAGCAAGTAAATGTAAAACTAGCAGAATTATTCATAATGGGCAGCATAGTTAAAAGTTGGTCAACCCCCGAATACCCCTTTAAGTTTTAGGAGAGTTTTTGCCTATATAGGAGTTTGTGCCCTGGGCTTTTTCAGCCTTCGGGGTAATTGTGCTTATTAGTAATTAGAGCCCCGTTCTCCCATCTGTACATTTCTTGTATGTGGCCAAATAGAATAGTACCATAGTATTTACCCATCTCATCTGTAGATTGCTATTATGAGGTTCTTTCCGCTTTTTTAATTGAAAATAGCTTTATTACAATTAGTTGCTGAAAAATAAACATACAGTGTATGGCAACACAGTGCAGGCTAGGAAACAGTACAATAAATAACACACGCTTACTCTGTTGCACAGAAGCATGACACACAGCACAAGTCTAAAGATCCTGCACTATACATTACACATACTGTGCTACTACAACATTCTAATAAAACTCAAATATATAATGGGCTGATGATAAAGGGCAATTGAGGGGAGTCACAGGCCTGAAGCTTTATTGACAGACACCCTGAGGGGTTCGGGGGAAGAGAGGGGCCAATAGGGCCTAAGTAAATGGGCCAAAGAGGTGCAAAGGTGTTTCCTTTGACACCTAAGGGAGTACCTTAAAACTTTATCAAGGAATGGAAACACAAGCAGTTTCTTAAGGATTTGGCAGAGTTTAAGGACAAGGGGACTATAACTTCACTAAAACATTACAAACGCTTACCTCAAGATCTGATATTTCACCATCAGATAAGGTGACCGACAGAGGAAACCTACCCAGGGTAGAGGACAAAGAGATAGTAGATCAAATAGGAGGAAAAGATGGCCAAATATTGGGAACAGACAAGTTGGTGTAGGGGGGAAGGGGGAGTTTAACCGTCTGGACCCGGATCCCAAAATGTGGCTTCAAATTTGGGAACGGATCAATACCCTGGGCCAACTACCTCTACGTCATCTTCTGAGTCTGTTTTTTTTTTTTTTTGGATCAAGGCCTACCACCTCCAATAATTAAATGGAAACAGTAAATTACTAGAGCACTTACCTAATGCGAAATCTCTGTCCTGAAACATGGTTTATCTTTGTACCGGTTACCAGGTTTATTTGTTTTACCTGGATGAAGGATCTACATTTATTCTACATGATAGGAGACAATGCCGGGAGATGAGAATATCGTAGAAGGGTTTGTCTGGATTATTATTACAGGGCAGTATTAACCTGTGAGCGGACCATTTACAGATTTAAAAGCACATCAGTATCTTCGGTGTCCGACATCTCTACTGTCCATATTTTTATGGCCTCACATGATCTAGAATCCCTGTCAGAGAAGTGAGGTGGATAAATTCCATAATAAGAATCTTTAACCAGGAGAACTGAAGGCCTTGCTGGATTTGAAAAGGATGATGAAATCATGATCAAACCATCAGATAAAGGTGGAAACCTTGCCATAATGGATCATGAGGTATATTGTAAAATGTGTTTGTCCCTTCTTCTCTCTTCAGACAATTATGAGATTCTGGAAAACAACCCTACGGATGGTTTCCTACATAAATTATGACAGGTACTGAAAATAGCTAAGGATGAGGGATTATTAAGCACAAACAATAAAAATTTTCTGTATCTTAGAACCCCTACAATATCTACCTTTTACTGCCTACCAAAAAATTCATAAGGGTATCACTCCCTTAAAGTGGCACTCCAGTGGAAACAATTTTTATTTTTTAATCAACTGGTGCCAGAAAGTTAAACAGACTTGTAAATCGTGAAATAAAAAGGAGTAGTAGAAAAGGTCGGCAGACTCACCAAAGATTTCTTTTCCAGGGTAATTTCTTTATTTCATACTCACATATAAAAGAGAGATACAAATGGTGGGAGAGGGATCACAGTGGGGGGTATTCACTGTCTGGCGACAGACTCTGTTTCGCTCGGTATTCGAGCTTCTTCTGGCCTGAACAACTAGGAATAGTAGGCTGGTTCTTATACAGGTGGGTTCACAGGTCTAATTTCTTAGCACCTCCCAACTGTAGTGACGTTTGGTGTGAAGGTGTTAGCTTAAAAACAAGCATAGATTACACCTTCCGTATACCTTCTGTCATAAGAAAACAGCTTAATATGATAAAAATAAGAAGAGTGATTTTAAAAACAAGGGGCGTAATCCACTTTATCATTCAAGCCTAAAGGACCTGTTGCTGCGGTATGGATAATCCAATATGTTTCTCGCTGCAACAGGAGGCGGTTGAGATCAATACCTGGTCTGTATTTAACTCTCTCCACTCCAGAAAAAGTAAGTACTTCTGATTTTCCCCCGTGGGCTTCCACTACATGGGATATTAGGCGGGGTGCCCCTTTAAGTGTGCGCAGTGAGTACATATTCTCACGTATTCTTGCGCATAACTGACGTATAGTTTTTCCAATGTAGTAGAAGCCGCATGGGCAATAAATAACATATACTACATGTTTGGTACGGCATGTTATTAAATCTGTAACAGTGTGGGTTATTGAACCCATTCGCATCGTTTTCAATTGTGCATTAAATTTACAAAAATTACAGGACTTACAGGCATAATTCCCTTTTGGTATAGAACTTTCTAACCATGTTACCTCTTTTTTGGGAAATGTTTTTCGACTTTTAGACAGAATATCGCCTATTGATTTGTTTTTTCTATATGAAATAAGTGGTTTGCGGCTGGCTACCTCTTTTATGTCGGGATCCCCCTCTATAAAGTGCCAGTTCCTTCTAACCGCTTGTTCAATTATATGGTTTATAGGTGAATTCTGGAACGTAAAAGAGAATCGTTTTTTAGTTGGTTCTGATTTTTTATACTTTTTACCCACTAGAAGATTTTTTCTATCTAAATTATCTGCTCGCTCTTTTCCATCTTTTATCAACTTATTGGGGTAAGAGCGTTCTAGCAAGCGTTTAGTTAGACCTTCTGCTTGTGTGTTATAAGACTCATCAGATTCATTGTTTCTCCGTAATCTTACGAACTGACCGTATGGAACACCCTTCTTCACTGAACTAGGATGAGAACTATTGTAGTGAAGAAGGGTGTTTTTAGATACGGATTTTCTGTATCCTTCACTTGTAAGTCTGTTGCCTGTTACTAGTAGTCTCAGGTCCAAAAATTCAAGTGAGGTACCTCCATAATGTGAGGTGAATGACATATTCACTGTATTAGTTAAATTAAGGTGGGTGACGAAATCATTGAACTGAGATTCTGAGCCTGACCATGCTATGAGAATATCATCTACATAACGCATGTATAGTTTCACTTGTGGGATGTATGGGTTCTGGGATGAAAAAATTATTTGGCTTTCTAAGACTGCTAGGAACAAATTTGCGTATGTACAGGACACCGGGGTACCCATCGGGGTCCCGGTGTCCTGTCTATACCACTGGTCAGCAAATTGAAATGTACTGTTACTTAACAAAAAAGTAAGTGCCTCCTCTATAAATGAGATGAATTCTGCAGACTTATTAGACCATTTAAGGAATTCTTTTACGGCCCCTATACCAGCTTCGTGAGGAATTCTGGTATAGAGGCTGACCACGTCAATGGAGCAAAGGTTCCAGTCTGGTTCCCAATTCATTGTTTGAATTGTTTGTAATAAGTGTAAAGTGTCTTTAATGTAGGCTGGTATAGAAGGGAGTAAAGGGGAGAGTAGCCATTCTAAATAGTGAGACAAGTATTCGGTAGTAGACCCCACTCCCGAGACGATGGGACGTCCCGGGGGTGGGGTCTGTGCTTTATGTATTTTGGGAAGGTGGTACCATGTTGCGGGTTTGGGTGCCTCTGGTATGAGGCGTTCCGCATTCTTTTTAGACAGCATTCCTTGTTCAACAAACTTATGTAGGAGTGTAGTTAGACCTTTTAGAATTTTAGGAGTCGGATCAGTTTTAAGGGGAGTGTATGTGGACCTATCACGTAATTGCCTTTCGGCTTCTTGTGTGTATATGGTTTTGTACATAAGTACAACACTTCCTCCTTTATCTGCTCTAATTATCACAAGGTCGTCTCTCTTTTTAAGCTCATGGAGTGCTGTTTGTTCTGCTTTTGTTAAATTAACTGGTATTTCCTTATACAGTATGGATCGAATATCTTGTAAAACTGAATTTTGGAATAAGTCTAACTGCCCTCCAGGTGGTATCGGGGGGTTAAATCTAGACCTCCTTCCTTTGGTGAATGGTAACTGGTCATATTCCTCTTTTTCTACATAATTGGGTTCACCAAAATCTCTCGCCAGCATTTCTATACATTCCTGTTCTAGTAGGGTACATTCTTTGGGAAAAAAACCTAGACTCTCTAATCTTGCTGGTGAATCTGCTTCACATTTTGTCTGCTCAGTGGTATTTTTATTATAGAAAAATTTAAATAGGTTGATGTCCCGTAACGACTTAGCCAAGTCTATTTCGAATGTCACGGGATCGAACCGCTCTGTCAGTCCATAATTCAGTCCTCTCGATAACAATGAGACTGTCGCTTCATTCAATGTCTCTGAAGTAAGGTTAATAACGTTAGACAGAGGGTGCTCCCGATCGATTCCTTCATGATCCTGTCTCAACGTTCTGTTTTTCTTTTCTTTGGCTCTTTCAGATCTTTTCTTTCTTCCTCGCCGTGTGTGTCTTTTCCTAAAGGGTGGACTCGGTCAATTAGATCTTGATTACTATCTTTGATGTTAATTTCCTTGTTCACATTGGGTACGGTATCCATGCGGTTTCTTGAACTAAACCGAGATGGACGTCGTGCTTGCTGAGGCCTTCTATTGGATGGTATAGTGGGTTTATGGTACCATAAGAACTCTTTATCTTGGTCATAATCGGTTTTATCCCTCAAGAATTTTTCACGTTTCTTTCTTTTTACTTCATCCTGTAAAGAAACTGTTCTATTTTGTAACTACTAGAACAGGAATGTATAGAAATGCTGGCGAGAGATTTTGGTGAACCCAATTATGTAGAAAAAGAGGAATATGACCAGTTACCATTCACCAAAGGAAGGAGGTCTAGATTTAACCCCCCGATACCACCTGGAGGGCAGTTAGACTTATTCCAAAATTCAGTTTTACAAGATATTCGATCCATACTGTATAAGGAAATACCAGTTAATTTAACAAAAGCAGAACAAACAGCACTCCATGAGCTTAAAAAGAGAGACGACCTTGTGATAATTAGAGCAGATAAAGGAGGAAGTGTTGTACTTATGTACAAAACCATATACACACAAGAAGCCGAAAGGCAATTACGTGATAGGTCCACATACACTCCCCTTAAAACTGATCCGACTCCTAAAATTCTAAAAGGTCTAACTACACTCCTACATAAGTTTGTTGAACAAGGAATGCTGTCTAAAAAGAATGCGGAACGCCTCATACCAGAGGCACCCAAACCCGCAACATGGTACCACCTTCCCAAAATACATAAAGCACAGACCCCACCCCCGGGACGTCCCATCGTCTCGGGAGTGGGGTCTACTACCGAATACTTGTCTCACTATTTAGAATGGCTACTCTCCCCTTTACTCCCTTCTATACCAGCCTACATTAAAGACACTTTACACTTATTACAAACAATTCAAACAATGAATTGGGAACCAGACTGGAACCTTTGCTCCATTGACGTGGTCAGCCTCTATACCAGAATTCCTCACGAAGCTGGTATAGGGGCCGTAAAAGAATTCCTTAAATGGTCTAATAAGTCTGCAGAATTCATCTCATTTATAGAGGAGGCACTTACTTTTTTGTTAAGTAACAGTACATTTCAATTTGCTGACCAGTGGTATAGACAGGACACCGGGACCCCGATGGGTACCCCGGTGTCCTGTACATACGCAAATTTGTTCCTAGCAGTCTTAGAAAGCCAAATAATTTTTTCATCCCAGAACCCATACATCCCACAAGTGAAACTATACATGCGTTATGTAGATGATATTCTCATAGCATGGTCAGGCTCAGAATCTCAGTTCAATGATTTCGTCACCCACCTTAATTTAACTAATACAGTGAATATGTCATTCACCTCACATTATGGAGGTACCTCACTTGAATTTTTGGACCTGAGACTACTAGTAACAGGCAACAGACTTACAAGTGAAGGATACAGAAAATCCGTATCTAAAAACACCCTTCTTCACTACAATAGTTCTCATCCTAGTTCAGTGAAGAAGGGTGTTCCATACGGTCAGTTCGTAAGATTACGGAGAAACAATGAATCTGATGAGTCTTATAACACACAAGCAGAAGGTCTAACTAAACGCTTGCTAGAACGCTCTTACCCCAATAAGTTGATAAAAGATGGAAAAGAGCGAGCAGATAATTTAGATAGAAAAAATCTTCTAGTGGGTAAAAAGTATAAAAAATCAGAACCAACTAAAAAACGATTCTCTTTTACGTTCCAGAATTCACCTATAAACCATATAATTGAACAAGCGGTTAGAAGGAACTGGCACTTTATAGAGGGGGATCCCGACATAAAAGAGGTAGCCAGCCGCAAACCACTTATTTCATATAGAAAAAACAAATCAATAGGCGATATTCTGTCTAAAAGTCGAAAAACATTTCCCAAAAAAGAGGTAACATGGTTAGAAAGTTCTATACCAAAAGGGAATTATGCCTGTAAGTCCTGTAATTTTTGCAAATTTAATGCACAATTGAAAACGATGCGAATGGGTTCAATAACCCACACTGTTACAGATTTAATAACATGCCGTACCAAACATGTAGTATATGTTATTTATTGCCCATGCGGCTTCTACTACATTGGAAAAACTATACGTCAGTTATGCGCAAGAATACGTGAGCATATGTACTCACTGCGCACACTTAAAGGGGCACCGCGCCTAATATCCCATGTAGTGGAAGCCCACGGGGGAAAATCAGAAGTACTTACTTTTTCCGGAGTGGAGAGAGTTAAATACAGACCAGGTATTGATCTCAACCGCCTCCTGTTGCAGCGAGAAACATATTGGATTATCCATACCGCAGCAACAGGTCCTTTAGGCTTGAATGATAAAGTGGATTACGCCCCTTGTTTTTAAAATCACTCTTCTTATTTTTATCATATTAAGCTGTTTTCTTATGACAGAAGGTATACGGAAGGTGTAATCTATGCTTGTTTTTAAGCTAACACCTTCACACCAAACGTCACTACAGTTGGGAGGTGCTAAGAAATTAGACCTGTGAACCCACCTGTATAAGAACCAGCCTACTATTCCTAGTTGTTCAGGCCAGAAGAAGCTCGAATACCGAGCGAAACAGAGTCTGTCGCCAGACAGTGAATACCCCCCACTGTGAGCCCTCTCCCACCATTTGTATCTCTCTTTTATATGTGAGTATGAAATAAAGAAATTACCCTGGAAAAGAAGTCTTTGGTGAGTCTGCCGACCTTTTCTACTACTCCTTTTTATTTCAAGATCTGTGATTTACTACTGATAGTCAGAGCACCACCAACACTTCGGGGAACACTCCAACACGTCCCCTAGTCCAAATACGTGAGAATATCAGCAGCAGTGCCGGACATTACACTCTCTGTTTGAACAGACTTGTAAATCGCTTGTATTAAAAAATCTTAAATCTTCCAGGATTTATCAGCTGCTGTATGCTCCAGAGTAAGTTGATATGTTCTGTTCAGTCTGACCACAGTGCTCACTGCTGACACCTCTGTCCATGTCAGGAACTGTCCGAAGCATGAGAGGTTTGTCATGGGGATTTGTTCCTACTCTGGACAGTTCCTGACATGGACAGAGGTGTCAACAGAGAACACTGTGGTCAGACTAAACAGAACAACTCCACTTCCTCTGGAACATACAGCAGCTGGTAAGTCCTGGAAGGATTAAGATTTTTTTTTTTTTTTTATAGAATTAATTTACAAAGCTGTATAACTTTCTGGAACCAGTTGATTTAAAAAAAAATGTTTTCCAACAGAGTACCTCTTTAAAGGGGTACTCCACCCCTAGCATCTTATCCCATATCCAAAGGATAGGGGATAAGATGTCAGATCGCCGAGGTCCCACTTCTGGGGACCCCCAGGACCTCCGCTGCGGCACCCTGCTATCATTACTGCACAGAGCACACTCGCTCTGTGCGTAATGACAGGGGCCGGAGCATCGTTACGTCACGGCTCCGCCTTTCCTCATGTCACGGCCCGCCCCCTCAATACAAGTCTATGGGAGGGGGCGTGAGGGGCGGAGCCGTGACATCACGATGATCTGGCCCCTGTATCGCTGGTCATTACGCACAGAGCGAGTGTGCTCTGTAGTGATGTCGCAAACATAAAATTTTAAAGCTCCCAGAGGGACTCTTTCTGGCCACAATAGTGATTTAAAAGTTGTTTCAAGGGGACTAACACCTGGACTGTGGCGTGCCGGAGTGGGATCCATGGCAAAACTCCCATGGAAAATTACATAGTTGATGCAGAGTCTGGTTTTAATCCATAAAGGGCATAAATCACCTAAATGGTTTGGAATAACATGCTTTAGCCCCCTTTAGGCAGCACATAGAGCCCCCTTTATGCAGCACATAGTTAGATCCCCCCTTTAGAAAGCACATAGATTCCCCCATATTAGGCAGCACATAGTTAGAGCCTCCCTTTAGGCAGCACATAGTTAGATCCCCCCTTTAGGCAGCACATAGATTCCCCTATGTTAGGCAGCACATAGTTAGAGCTCCCCTTTAGGCAGCACATACGGTTCCCCCATATTAGGCAGCACATAGTTAGAGCCCCCCTTGAGGCAGCAGTGCTAACCTCTGAGCCACCATGCTACCCTTAGCATACATCTAATATCCACGGTTGCTAAAATGGACAGAGATGTCAGAAGAGAGTACCAGAAAAATTAGGCATGTACACATGCCTGAAAAATGTGGTATTGTTGCAGCCGCTTCTGTAGCAGCGGCCAGAAAAATTGCAGCACCATAGCAAGTGCAGCAGCAGAGGCCAGAAAAATTAGGCATGTACACATGGATGAAAAAATTTGGTATTGTCGCATCCGCATCTGTAGCAGCGGCCAGAAAAATTGCAGCACCAGAAAAAGTGCAGCAGCACCTGACTGGAAAATGTTATATTGTCACAGCTGTAGAAGCGGCCATAAAAATTGCAGCACCAGAACAACTGCAGCAGCAGAGGCCAGAAAAATTAGGCATGTACACATGGATGAAAAATTGGGTATTGTTGCAGCCGCAGCTGTAGCAGCGGCCATAAAAATTGCAGCACCATAACAAGTGCAGCAGCAGATGCCTGAAAAATTAGGCATGTACACCTGGCTGGAAAATTTGGTATTGTCGCAGCTGTACCAGTGGGCAGAAAAATTTCTGTTTGTTTCGCCAGGCAGAAAGTGCCCAAAAACATTTCGGCTGGAACCCTAGTTGGTGGCAGATAAGTCACGCAAGTCATCCGGCATTCAGAGTTCAAATACAGCAGCGTGTGGACCATTTTTAGCCCAAGGCAGCTCATCTGATCAGGCCTTGTTCAGTCAAATGTATCGCCCAGTGTCAGTCCCTTCGGGATCCAGCCCTCATTCATCATAAGAAAGGTGAGGTAATCCAGACTTTTTTGACCAAGGCGACTCCACTGAAGGTCCTTTCTGACAGGACACTTGAAGCGGGACAGGCCAGAAGTTCGAGCGCAAATTGTGATAGCTCAGGCCACAGGTCAAGCCGGCACACTCAGTAGTCAAGGGGTTCATCGGTCCTCAGAGTGTCGATATCTGCGGTTAAGGCCAGGTAGTCTGCTATCTGTCGGTCAAGTCGTTCTCTGATGGTGGACCCCGAAGGGCTGTGGCGATGCGTAGGACTTAAAAAGCTCTGCATGTCCTCCATCAGCAGCATGTGTGTACAGCATCCTGTCCTTGCCGGCATGTTCGTGGGAGGAGGAGGAGGATTACTTTCACCTCTTCCCCTGTTAGATCCCTGTTGTGCTGTGACATGACCCTTATACGCTGTGTACAACATACTTCTTAATTTATTTTGGACCTGCTGAATACTTTCCGCCTTGCTGTAATGCAGTAAAATGTCAGGCACTTTATGTTTATACCGGGGGTCTAGTGGCGTGGACACCCAGTACAGGTCATTCTCCTTCATCCTTTTTATACGAGGGTCCCTCAACAGGCACGACAGCATGAAAGACCCCATTTGCACAAGGACGGATGCCGAGCTACTCATGTCCCGTTCCTCGTCCTCAGTGATGTCAGGGAAGGTATCATCTTCTTCCCCCCAGCCACGTACAACACCACGGGAACCAGATCGGTGACAAGGAGCACCCTGGGATGCCTGATGTGGTTGGTCTTCCTCCTCCTCTTCAAAGCTACATTCCTCCTCTGACTCCTCTTCCTCACAATCCTCTTCTAGTGTTGCTGCAGGTCCAGCAAGCGAGGCTGATAAGGCTGTTTCTGGTGGTGATGGTGTCCACAACTCTTCCTCTTCACGCTCATCTACTGCCTGATCCAGTAATGTTCGCAGGGCATGCTCCAGGAAGAAAACAAACGGTATGATGTTGCTGATGGTGCCTTCGGTGCGACTGACCAGGTTTGTCACCTCCTCAAAAGGATGCATGAGCCTACAGGCATTGTGCATGAGCCTCCAGTAACGTGGCAAAAAAATTCCCAGCTCCTCAGATGATGTCCTAGCACCCCGGTCATACAAATATTCGTTGACGGCTTTTTCTTGTTGGAGCAGGCGGTCGAACATTAGTAGTGTTGAATTCCAACGTGTCGGGCTGTCGCAAATCAAGCGCCTCACTGGCATGTTGTTTCGCCGCTGGATATCTGACAAGTGCGCCATGGCCATGTAAGAACGCCTGAAATGGCCACACACCTTCCTGGACTGCTTCAGACATCCTGTAAGCCTGGGTACTTGAGCACAAAGCGTTGTACAATCAGATTACACACATGTGCCATGCACGGCACATGTGTCAACTTACCCAACCTCAATGCTGCCAACAAATTTTTTCCATTGTCACAAACCACCTTGCCGATCTCCAGTTGGTGCGGAGTCAGCCACTGGTCCACCTGTGCGTTCAGGGCTGACAGGAGCGCTGGTGCGGTGTGACTCTTCGCTTTGAGGCAAGTCAACCCCAAGATGGCGTGACACTGCCGTATCCTGGATGTGGAATAGCACCTGGGGAGCTGGGGTGGGGGTGCCAGTGAAGTGGAGCAAGACGCAGCAGTGGAAGAGGTCTTGGCCGAGGATGTTATGGAAGAGGATGGAGTAGGAGGAGTAGAGGAGGTGGCAGCAGGCCTGCCTGCAAGTCGTGGGGGTGTCACCAACTCCTCTGCAGAGCCACGCATTCCATGCTTGGCAGTCGTCACCAGGTTTACCCAATGTGTAGGTGATATACCTGCCCTGACCATGCTTTGCAGACCAGGTATCAGTATTCAGATGGACCCTTGCCCCTACACTGTGTGCCAGACATGCCATCATTTCCTTTTGCACAATGAAGTAAAGGTTGAGGATTGCCTTTTGTGCAAAAAAATTTCGTCCGGGTACCTTCCACTGCTGTGTCCCAATGGCTACAAATTTTTTAAAGGCCTCAGACTCCACCAGCTTGTATGGTAAAAGCTGGCGGGCTAGCAGTTCCGACAAGCCAGCTGTCAGATGCCAGCTAGGGGGTGACTTTGAGACATTGTCTTCTTGCGCTCAAACATCTCCTTGACAGACACCTGACTGAGGACAGATGAGCAGCAACTGCTCAAGGCGAGAGACAGAGAGGCGGATGGTTGAGAGGGGGCAAGGAGGGCAGCAGTGGTTGACCTGACTGAAGATGCTGGACCAGGAGGAGGATGGCGGCTTTGACTTTGTGTGGTGCTTGTACTGACGTGTTGATCCCATAGGCGTTTGTGATGTGACATCATGTGCCTTCGCTAAGCAGTTGTGCCTAGGTGGGTGTTTGACTTCACACGACTCAGTTTCTTCTGGCACAGGTTGCAAATGGCCTCGCTGTTGTCAGAGGCAGACACACAAAAAAAATGCCACACTGCTGAGCTCTGCGATGACGGCATTCTGGTGGTGGCAACAGCATGAGTTGATTGGCATCCCGTCTGGCTGACCCCGGGTGCCGATGCTAAGCTAAGCTAGAGGAGGAGAAGGATGGTGCGTCAAGGTTCCGAGCAGAAGCTGTAGTAGATCGGGTGTCTTGTGATAGCCAGCCAACTAAGTCCTCAGAACTTTGGGGGTACATGGCCTCTGAACACTGGCCATTCTAGGGCCAAAGGGAATCCCAGCACCACCACGGCCCCTGCGGGGTGGCCTTCCTCTGCCTGTCATTTTTTTGGTTAAATTTGCCAAATTGCCAAATGTGATTTGCACTAGGGTGACACAATTTGCCCTGCAGGCAAAAAAACTGGCAACTGTGACGTGAACTGACAGTGACGACTGATTTTATTTAACAGCCAAAAAAGGTATTTTTTTTTATTTGCACAACTGTCACACCTAATGTGATTTGCACTAGGGTGACACAATTTGCCCTGCAGGCAAAAAAAATGGCAACTGTGACGTGAACTGACAGTGACGACTGATATTATTTAACAGCCAAAAAAGTTTTTTATTTTTTTTTTATTTGCACAACAGTCACACATAATGTGATTTGCACTAGGGTGACACAATTTGCCCTGCAGGCAAAAAAAATGGCAACTGTGACGTGAACTGACAGTGACAACTGATATTATTTAACAGCCAAAAAAGTTTTTAATTTTTTTTTAATTTGCACAACTGTCACACCTAATGTGATTTGCACTAGGGTGACACAATTTGCCCTGCAGGCAAAAAAATGGCAACTGTGACGTGAACTGACAGTGATGACTGATTTTATTTAACAGCCAAAAAAGGTATTTTTTTTTTTTAATTTGCACAACTGTCACACCTAATGTGATTTGCACTAGGGTGACACAATTTGCCCTGCAGCCAAAAAAAATGGCAACTGTGTGCATCTATCACATGGTACAGCCTGGAACTTTTGAAGGAGACATTAGGGAATCTAGCTCTCCCACCTGATAGGCTTACTGGCAATGTCACACACTGAAATAAGAGCGGTGTGCTAATCTATGATGTGTATGAATACTAGCATACTGCATAGATGTTCTTTTGTATTCCTGCATTCTCTTTTTCACATTGTATGGGGAAATGTGTTTTGCCTCTCTTTTATTTTCTGTTTTTGTTGCTGATTGGTAGCATTATTATGTTAAAAAGCACTGTATTGGAAAATGCAGAAGTTTCATACAGAAGGTTGATGTCATTGCTAAATATGAGTGATAACCACGGACTCTCTGTCATGAAGCTTTGTACAAATCCTTGTATGTTGTTCCCGTGTCTTATACTGTATGCTTCTGAGAATAAAAACTTTATTTAAAAAAAAAAGTGGCAACTGTGACGTGAACAGACAGTGACGACTGATTTTCTTTAACAGCCAAAAAAGGTATTTTTTTTTTACATTTGCACAACTGTCACACCTAATGTGATTTGCACTAGGGTGACACAATTTGCCCTGCAGGCAAAAAAAAATGGCAACTGTGACGTGGACTGACAGTGACGACTTATTTTATTTAACAGCCAAAAAAGTTTTTTTATTTTTTTTTATTTGCACAACTGTCACACCTAATGGGATTTGCACTAGGGTGACACAATTTGCCCTGCAGGCAAAAAAAAATGACAACTGTGACGTGAAGTGACAGTGACGACTGATTTTATTTAACAGCCAAAAAAGTTTTTTTTTTTTTAATTTGCACAACTGTCACACCTAATGTGATTTGCACTAGTGTGACAATGAGCAAAAAAGCTTGCCAGGTTCCCCTTTTAAGCACTGGTCCCCAACCAGGGTGCCTCCAGCTGTTGCAAAACACACGGACAGATATATTTTAGCCCTCTGAATACTGTAGTAGTTAGTTGCTTTAAAGAACAAAGCTTGCCAGCCGAGTTCCCCTTTTATGCAGTGGTCCCCAACCAGGGTGCCTCCAGCTGTTGCAAAACACACGGACTGATATATTTCAGCCCTTTGAATACTGTAGTAGTTAGTTGATTTAAAGAAAAAAAAGCTTTCCAGCGGAGTTCCCCTTTTATGCATTGGTTCCCAACCAGGGTGCCTCCAGCTGTTGCAAAACACACGGACTGATATATTTCAGCCCTTTGAATACTGTAGTAGTTAGTTGATTTAAAGAAAAAAAGCTTGCAAGTGGAGTTCCCCTTTTAAGCAGTGGTCCCCAACCAGGGTGCCTCCAGCTGTTGCAAAACACACGGACTGATATCTTTCAGCCCTTTGAATACTGTAGTAATTAGTTGCTTGAAGGAACTTAAGTTTGATTCTGGAGTACCCCTTTTAACCAGCGGTTCCCTCCCAACCAGGGTGCCTCCAGCTGATATCTTTCAGCCCTAAAAAGGGCTTTTCTGGGTGCTGTCCTTAAAGCAGATGTTACACTAGTGCTTTAGAAATAAACTGTACCCTGAATACACCACCTAGCAGCAACCTAGCTATCGCTTTCCCTATACAGCAGGAGCAGCTTCTCTGACCCTCCACTTCCTAAGGCTGCAGCATGCTGAATGAGGGCAAAATGGCGTCCGTGCAAGAGGTAGGAGGGTCTGGAAGGGAGGGACTGCTGCTGATTGCCTGTAATGTGTCTGCTGACTCTGACTCACAGGGTCAAAGTTTACTGCAATGTTAAAGTATAGGGGGCGAATTGAACTTCGCATATGTTCGCTCGGCGATGCGAACGCGAACATGCTAAATTCCCCGGGAACTGTTCGGAACAATTCGCGACATCTCTAGTGCTCTGTGCAGTAATGGTAGCGGGGTGCCGCAGCGGAGATCCTGGGGGTCCCCAGCGGCGCAACCCTGGCGATTTGACATCTTATCCCCTATCCTTTGGATAGGGGATGAGATGTCTAGGGTGGGAGTACCCCTTTAAACGCCTTTTTTGGAGGCAACAAATGACCTTTGGGTGACTGCCGGGGAACTATAATACTGTATTTTCATCTGATCATCATATTTTCAAACTGTCTAAAAAATTAAATCCAATGCTCTGAAACCTGGACCACAGTATACAATAGAGATTTATGGGAACATTTAAGTAAATGTAATGCGTATCATATGATTTTATTCTCTGTATATTCTCCAGATGGGATGTATAGAACCATATTTAACAGTCAATAAAAAGCCTTTTGAAATTAAAAGCTCCTTTCCCAATATGATTTCACTATAGAGAGTAAAGCAGTGTCTTTCTCTTTTTACATTCTATATCTCCCATGGCCATTATGGAACAGAAAAGCCGCCTTTTTTTTTAAACTTCATCAAAAAATACAGTATGTGCACAGAACAATGTCTGTAATACTAATGCATTATTACTAAGGTTGAATGACTGTGGAATTCTTTCAAGCCAACATTCCTAGGTCTGGATACATTTTAGGTCCAGCATTATCAGAAAATAAATCTCATAACAGTTCAGAACTTGGAAAGAGAGGAAAAGTTTGCAGTGGAGGATAGTATTGCCTTTGGGGAAGGCAACAAATGACCTTTGGGTGTCTGCCAGGGAAACCAAATGACTGGGTTGACACTACTTTCCAAGCAGAATTCCCCTTTAAAATTTCCGATGCAGCAGAGACCCATTGCTGTCAATGAGATTCTGCTGCATAGTGCATACTTATAGGGATACAGAAAAAGAGGGAGCAGGGCTACCATCAGGGGGGTATAGGCAGCACCCATGTAAGGGGCCCGGGCCCTCGAGGGGGCCGGGGCCTTTGACCTGCATCGATAGCTGGCGCCGGCTGGCAGGATATATGTATCCCTTCGGGATACAGGGATGTCCGGGTTACTCAGGGATGTCCTGGTTACTCACGGTCCCCGGCCACTTTAAATTTGCAAAGGCTGTTATGTGTGAGAGAAAAAAAATTCCCCTAGCAACCAATCACAGCTCAGCTAACGAGCTCTGGTAAAGTGAAACCTGATTGGCTGTTGTGGGCAAATCTCTCTATTTTTTTCTCTCACACAGTTTAACAAATCTGGGCCAGTATGTGGGAATATTGGCCAATTTTAGGATGGTTTCACAGTAACCAGAATAGGGTATGTTAGCTTATATAATTAGGAAAAAAGAAATTGGGGTGGGCTCTGGGGGTGGACTTGGCGGCGGGCCACAGGGGGCCCAGGCCCTAAGCTGTGTAAGGGGCCCCGAAATTTCTGATGGCAGCCCTGAGAGGGAGAGACTATTACAGCCTGCCGACAGGATCAATCAAATATGGAAATGAAAAAGTAAATATACTAAAAATATACAGTACTTGCTATAAAGAGCAGCTTTTTGAGTGATCAATATTAAACAGATTTGCATTTTGAAATTATGTTTAGGTATTGATTGCAGAAACACAAAAAAAAACTGAATAAAATACAGCAGAATGTATTCTTTTGAATTGCAATGAAAAGAAGAAATTCACAGGCGATATCAATACTTCAATGCTTCATCTTTATCATTAGGTTCCCGCAGGTAAAGTGGCTCCACGCCACAACGGTGTGCTAGACATCATTAGCGCACTAGCGTCTAGCACACTGGTGCGGCGTGGAGCCGCTTTATCTGCACAAACCTAAGAATAAAGATGAAGCATTGAAGTATTGGTGAGTCGCCTGTGAATTTCTCCTTTTCATGGATATTACTATATGAAGCTATTTTCTCACACAAGAGCACCATCGTCTATGCAATTCACTGTAATTATAAGCCTATTCACCAGCGACAAGTTGACCTCCAAATAAGATTAAATATATGCACAGGTGCACAATGTTATGCCTGCAACACAAATACAGCAGCACTCAGCAAACACTGCTGGAGATAGGTAGTAGGTGGCTGTGTACAGGGGCGCCGACCACGAACTCAAGAAGTACTTTTTTTGTGTCATGGAACTAAATCACTAGTCTGGCCACACTGAACGGATGTGCACGTGCTGCCAAAAACATTAGTACTCTACTGATTACTACAGTACAGAACGTTTTCACAAAACTATAAACACTGTCGGGGCCTCCATTCGGCACTTGGCTTTATTAATAAGGAGATAGCTTCTCATGCTTAATCCTGATTGGATTTTTGGAGAAAGGCTTATGTTTTTGGCCGATGACATCAGAGGTCTACCTGCGCACCAGAGACAGGGAGAGCCCAAGGCTTGTAAAGAGAGGAGTGAGGGAGTGGACCAGCATGGCAGCAGGAGTCTAAGTGACAAGCAGTTAGTGTTCAGACTCAACCCAGCAAAGTAGCACACCCTTAACCCAAATATTGTGCCACTTATCCTTCACCTGAATAAAGTTGTACTGCCCAATGACCCCACACCCTATTAATAACACTCAACCTCTTAATGAAGGTTGTACTGCCCATTGTTCCCACACCCTATTAATATCACATCTAGGGATGAGCGAATCGAATCTGACCAATCTGAATTTGTTACGAATTTCAGGAAAAATTCGCTTCACAACAAATCAGAATATTGCCGCGATTTGATCGCACGAATTGCTTCATTAAACTTAATTTAGTGCGGTCCAAGCTCCAGTGCACCAAAGATGGCAGCCCCACATGTCAGGACATGGGGCAAGGAACTCTGTGAAGGTGGCAAGCCAGGTGGACGGGATGACCCTGAATCACATATAGCATGCAGCCTATCAGCAGGTGTCACATATATAATAGGCAGCCATCTTGCGGCCAGTCACATCAGTGTTTTATTGCAGAGAGAGAGAGAGAGAGGGACAGAGAACAGTGTGTGTTGCACAGAATAGCATTTTTACAGCAGTGATTCCCCTCAAGCCCAAATTCAGCCTAGAAGCACTGATAGGGAAGGGAGAGAGATTGAGAAAGTGCAATTTTGGGTGTAGTACACAGTGACTGTGTGCTGCCGCACTGGTGTGTTCAACAACTGAAAAGCTAATAGTAGCCAGCCAGCTAGGGTGAGCAGAGCACTAAAAGCCATAATCACCTGCTATTAGTGCTTAATACAGGTTGTGCGTAATGCCACAGGTTACACTTAATAGAGCGTAACGTCCTCTATTAAGTGTAACCTGTGCGTACATAGGTGGTGTACGATTTTTTTCCTGTTAAAGTCTTAAGGGCCTAGTTACTGTGAAAGGCCAGCTAAAGGTACACACCTACTGGTGTTGTAGACAAATACTGTTTTAAGTGTAGTGGAGTTTATTGTACTCCCCTCATAAGTGCATACCACATACGTACATCTACGTGCTGTACCATTTTGTTCCTGTTAAAGTCTTGTTCCTGTTAAAGGCCAGCCAAAAGTACACACCTGCTGTTTTTCTAGACAAATACTGTTTTATGCGTAATGGAGCGTATTGTCCTCCCCTCATATACGAACAAATTATGTGCCAGGATGTGCACAGAGGAGTGGCATAGGCCTAAGTTCATCAGGCGCAGGCAAAGGTCGCAGCATACTAGGGGCAAGTGGCAGCAGGAGTCGCAGCGAGAGGCCTGAGTTCCCGTTATCAGCTAGCGGTCGTGTCACAACCAGCAACCCATCTGCCGTCATCGATTGGTTAACTCGATCATCCACTTCATCACACGTGACATCCGACACCCCCAGTCAACAGTCGGTGGGTTCTTCAGACACAACTTTCAGTTGGCATGGCCCGGGAACAGTCCCTGTCCTCCCATTGCCTTTGTCCTATGCTGTTCCCTCCCCCATAGAAGTATTGTATGCTTTGGGTTCAGCTCCACTATTTAGTGAGGACAATCTACTAGAAGACAGTCAGCAGCTACTGCCCAGCCAAGAAATGGAGGAGACATCCGCCGCTTCCTCCGCTAGGCGGGCAAGTAGTGATGAGGAGAGTGGTGTTGGAGTTGGTGTTGCGAGCGTTCAGGCACCTGAAGCAGACACTGTTGAGGAACCTGAGGAGGACATCAGTGACGTGAAGACACTTGTTGATGATAATGAAGCTGATCGCACTTGGTCGCAAGGTGCAGAAGGGGCCTTATCATCATCAGGAGAAGAGGGTTTCAGGTTGCCTGTGAGGCAGCTTCTGAGCCAGGAAGGTGGTAGCATGGTTGGCAGTCAGAATGGTGGCAGAAGGGGGAAATCTGGAGCCAAACCTGTCTGGGGTAGACCACCTGCTTTGCGGCAGCCTACCTTCCCGGAAGGTAGTGGAACAGGGGTTCCTGGAGTCGACACCAGTAGCAGTCAATCAGTTCGGAATGTTGGGGGTAAAATCAGCTACTCGGTGGTGTGGCAGGTTTTCATCAAGCATCTGGAGGATGTTAACCTGGTCACATGCAAGATGTGTCGGCAGAAGGGGAAGCATGGCCAGGGTCCCAATATTGGCACCACGCCCCTGCGTCAACATATGCAGCATCACCATAAATGGCCTGGGAGAACCATGGCTCCGATGCGGTGGTCCAGCCTGCAGCATCACCCAGTGACATGCCGCTCCCTGTTTCAGCGAGCCAAGGCTCCACCACCTCAGCCGAACAGAGCTGTGTGTCATACCCATCTTCTGTTGCTCCAGATGCTCCGCCCCTCCTACTTCGAGTCAGTCATTCCACCAGCAATCCATCAGCAAAGCCATGTCGAAGAGACAACAGAGACAACGGCGCAGAAGCTGAATGTGCTCCTGTCCAAGTTGCTGGTGCTGCAGTCCCTCCCTTTTCAAGTGGGGGACTCTGCAACTTTCAGAGAACTGATGTCTTGTGCCGAGCCGAGGTGGAGAGTCCCAAGCTGTCATTTCTTGGTGAAAAAGGCAGTACCAGCACTGCACAATTTCGTGGAACAGAAGGTGGGCCAGTCCATGAGCCTGTCGGTGTGTACCAAAGTGCACGGCAGTGCCGACGTGTGGAGCTGTAACTACGGTCAGGGACAATAAATGTCCTTTCCAGTCCACTGGGTAAAGGTGGTTCCTGCACAGCCACAACAGAAACTTGGACAGGTCATGCCGCTTCCACCTCCATGCTCTCAAGCCATTGGTCCTGTTACAATGTGCGACTCTGCCTCCTCATCCTCCACCATATCCTCAGCCTCCACTGCACGGACAAGTCTCAGTGCCCCTCCATCATACCATGTGTGCAGGGCACGGCGGTGTCACGCTGTTCTTCACATGGTTTGCCTTTGCGAACAGAGTAACACAGGGGAGGAACTTCTTAAAGTCATTCATCAAGAAATAGAATCATGGCTTACTCCACTGGAAATGGAAACCATGGTGACTGACAGCGGGAAGAGCATCTTGTCTGCGCTGCGACAAGGAAGCCTGAGCCATGCATGGCACACGTGTTCAATCTGGTTGTCAAGCGGTTCCTGAAGTGTTCCCCCCATCTGCAAGACATCCTAACAATGGGAAGGAAACTTTGCTTGCACTTCAGCCACTCGTACACTGCAAAGCACACCCTCCTTGAGCTGCAGTGTCAGAACGGTATCCCCCAACATAGTCTGATTTGCGACGTTGGAATTCCACCCTCCATATGTTGGACCGACTATACGAACAGAGAAAAGCCATCACCAATTTTTTGATGACCCAAGCAGATAAGGGGACTCCCCTGTGTAACTTTAATGTCAACCAGTGGCAGAACATACGTGACACCTGCCGTTTGTGCAGGCCCTTTGAGGAAGCCATATTAGTCAGTCACCAGGATTACAGGATGAATGACATCATTCTACTGCTTCATTTACTACAACACGTGTTGGAAATGATGGCTGGTGTCACTATTCGGCTGGCTGGAGGTGGATCCTCTGTGCCAGAGAGGGATTGGCGTGGACCGTGCTGGTGGACAGGTTCTAAGTTGCTACTGGTATTCACCAGAGCCCGCCGCAAAGCGGGATGGTCTTGCAGCGGCGGTAGCAACCAGGTCGTATCCACCAGCAACGGCTCAACCTCTCTGACTGCTGAAGATAGGCGCGGTACAAGGGAGTAGACAAGAGCAAGGTCGGACGTAGCAAAAGGTCAGGGCAGGCAGCAAGGATCGTAGTCAGGGGCAACGGCAGGAGGTCTGGAACACAGGCTAGGAACACACAAGGGAACGCTTTCACTGGCACAATGGCAACAAGATCCGGCGAGGGAGTGCAGGGGAAGTGAGGTATAAGTAGGGAGTGCACAGGTGAGAATACTGATTAGGCCTGCTGCACCAATCAGTGGCGCAGCGGGCCTTTAAAAGGCAGAGACCCGCGCGCGCGCGCCCTAAGGAGCGGGGCCGCGCGCGCCGGGACAACATAGACGGGGAACGGGTCAGGTACGGGAGCCGAGATGCGCATCGCGAGCGGGCGCGTCCCGCATCGCGAATCGCATTCCGGCTGGGAGTAATATCGCAGCGCACCCGGTCAGCAGGTCTGACCGGGGCGCTGCGAATGAGAGAACGCTGCGAGCGCTCCGGGGAGGAGCGGGGACTCGGAGCGCTCGGCGTAACAGTACCCCCCCCCCCCCCCTTGGGTCTCCCCCTCTTTTTGGAGCCTGAGAACCTGAGGATAAGACTTTTGTCCAGGATGTTGTCCTCAGGTTCCCAGGATCTCTCCTCAGGGCCGCAATTCTCCCAGTCGACCAAGAAGAATCTTTTACCTCTGACCGTTTTGGATGCTAGAATCTCCTTCACAGAAAAGACGTCAGAAGATCCGGAAACTGGAGTGGGAGAAACAACTTTGGGAGAGAAGCGGTTAAGGATGAGTGGTTTAAGGAGAGAGACATGGAAGGCATTGGGAATACGGAGAGAAGGAGGAAGAAGGAGTTTGTAAGAGACAGGGTTGATCTGGCACTTGATTTTGAAAGGACCAAGATAGCGTGGTCCCAGTTTGTAACTGGGGACACAAAAGCGGACATATTTAGCGGAGAGCAATACCTTGTCTCCGGGAGCAAAAATGGGGGGAGTTCTTCTTTTTTTATCAGCAAATCTTTTCATCCGGGATGAAGCCTGTAAAAGAGAATTTTGGGTCTCTTTCCATATGGTGGAAAGATCACGAGTCACTTCATCCACAGCGGGCAAACCAGAGGGCAAGGGAGTAGGGAGGGGAGGAAGAGGGTGACGGCCGTACACCACGAAAAATGGGGATTTAGCAGAAGATTCGGAGACTCTGAAGTTGTATGAGAATTCGGCCCATGGTAGAAGATCTGCCCAGTCATCCTGGCGGGAGGAAACAAAATGCCGTAAATAGTCACCCAGGACCTGATTAACTCTTTCTACTTGCCCATTGGATTGGGGATGATAAGAAGAAGAGAAGTTTAATTTGATCTTGAGCTGTTTACAGAGGGCCCTCCAGAATTTACACACGAATTGGACGCCTCTATCTGAGACGATATGCGTGGGCAAACCGTGAAGGCGAAAAATGTGTATAAAAAATTGCTTTGCCAACTGAGGCGCTGAAGGAAGACCAGGAAGAGGAATAAAATGTGCCATCTTGGAAAATCGATCAACGACCACCCAAACAACTGTGTTGCCACGGGATGAGGGCAAGTCCGTAATAAAGTCCATACCAATCTGTGACCAAGGCTGTTCAGGAACAGGCAGAGGATGAAGGAGACCAGCAGGCTTCTGGCGAGGAGTCTTATCCCGGGCACAGACAGTACAGGCCCGCACGAAATCAATAACATCAGTCTCCAGAGTCGGCCACCAATAAAATCGAGAGATGAGTTGCAAGGATTTTTTGATGCCCACATGGCCTGCGAGGTGGGAGGAGTGTCCCCATTTGAGAATCCCGAGACGCTGGCGTGGAGAAACGAAGGTCTTCCCTGGAGGAGTTTGCCTGATGGAAGCTGGAGAAGTGGAGATCAGACAGTCCGGAGGAATGATGTGTTGCGGAGAGACCTCTACTTCAGAGGCATCAGAAGAACGAGAGAGGGCATTGGCCCTAATGTTCTTGTCAGCAGGGCGAAAATGGATTTCAAAGTTAAAACGGGCAAAGAACAACGACCACCTAGCCTGGCGAGGGTTCAGTCGTTGGATAGACTGGAGGTAGGAGAGATTCTTGTGATCAGTGTATATGATAACTGGAAATTTTGATCCCTCCAGCAGGTGCCTCCATTCCTCAAGCGCCAATTTAATGGCCAGTAGTTCTCGATCCCCGATGGAATAGTTTCTCTCCGCCGGGGAGAAGGTCCTAGAAAAAAAAACACAAGTCACAGCATGCCCGGAAGAATTTTTTTGTAGAAGGACAGCTCCAGCTCCCACTGAGGAGGCATCTACCTCCAATAGGAAGGGTTTAGATGGGTCAGGTCTGGAGAGCACGGGAGCGGAAGAAAAGGCAGACTTGAGATGTTTAAATGCGTCTTCCGCTTGGGGGGACCAGAACTTGGGATTGGCATTTTTCTTGGTTAAAGCCACGATAGGAGCCACAATAGTGGAAAAGTGTGGAATAAACTGTCTGTAATAATTGGCGAACCCCAAAAAACGTTGGATAGCACGGAGTCCGGAGGGGCGTGGCCAATCCAAGACGGCAGAGAGTTTATCTGGGTCCATTTGTAGTCCCTGGCCAGAGACCAAGTATCCTAGGAAAGGAAGAGATTGACATTCAAAGAGACATTTCTCCATTTTGGCATAAAGTTGATTGTCACGAAGTCTCTGAAGAACCATGCGGACATGCTGGCGGTGTTCTTCTAAGTTGGCAGAAAAAAATCAGAATATCGTCCAGATAAACCACAACACAGGAATATAGGAGATCACGAAAAATTTCATTAACAAAGTCTTGGAAGACGGCAGGGGCGTTGCATAGGCCAAAGGGCATGACCAGATACTCAAAGTGTCCATCTCTGGTGTTAAATGCGGTCTTCCATTCGTCCCCCTCCCTGATGCGGATGAGATTATAAGCACCTCTTAAGTCCAGTTTGGTAAAGATGTGGGCACCTTGTAAGCGATCAAAGAGTTCCGAGATAAGAGGTAAGGGGTAGCGTTTTTTTACCGTGATTTTATTAAGTCCGCGGTAATCAATACAAGGACGTAGGGAGCCATCTTTTTTGGACACAAAAAAAAATCCAGCTCCGGTAGGAGAGGAGGACTTGCGGATAAACCCCTTTTTTAAATTCTCCTGGATGTACTCCGACATGGCAAGAGTCTCTGGAGCAGACAGAGGATAGATTCTGCCCCAGGGTGGGGTAGTACCCGGGAGGAGGTCAATAGGACAGTCATAAGGCCTGTGAGGAGGCAAAGTCTCAGCTTGCTTTTTGCAAAAAACGTCAGAATAGTCCATATAAGCCTTAGGAAGACCGGATACAGGGGGAACCACAGGGTCACGGCAAGGAGTACTGGGCACCGATTTAAGACAGTCCTTGTGACAAGAAGTACCCCAGTTCTTGATTTCTCCTGTGGACCAATCAAGGGTTGGGGAATGGCGTTGAAGCCACGGTAATCCAAGAAGAATTTCAGAAGTGCAGTTGGAGAGGACCAAAAATTCAATTTTTTCGTGATGAGGTCCGATGCACATTAGGATAGGTTCCGTGCGGTAACACACGGTACAGTCCAATCTTTCATTGTTAACAGAATTGATGTAGAGGGGTCTGGCGAGACTGGTCACCGGGATGTTGAACCTGTTGATGAGAGAGGCCAAAATAAAATTTCCTGCAGATCCGGAATCCAAGAAGGCCGTAGCAGAGAAGGAGAAGGTAGAGTAAGATATCCGCACAGGCACAGTAAGGCGTGGAGAAGCAGAGTAGACATCAAGAACTGTCTCATCTTTGTGCGGAGTCAGCATACGTCTTTCCAGGCGGGGAGGACGGATAGGACAATCTTTCAAGAAGTGTTCGGTACCGGCACAGTACAGGCATAGGTTCTCCATGCGGCGTCGTGTCCTCTCTTGAGGTGTCAAGCGAGACCGGTCAACTTGCATAGCCTCCACGGCGGGAGGCACAGGAACGGATTGCAGAGGACCAGAGGAGAGAGGAGCCGGGGAGAGAAACCGCCTCGTGCGAACAAAGTCCATGTCCTGGCGGAGCTCCTAACGCCTTTTGGAAAAACGCATGTCAATGCGGGTGGCAAGATGAATAAGTTCATGCAGGTTAGCAGGAATTTCTCGTGCGGCCAGCACATCTTTAATGTTGCTGGATAGGCCTTTTTAAAGGTCGCCCAGAGGGCCTCATTATTCCAGGATAATTCGGAGGCAAGAGTACGGAATTGGATGGCGTACTCGCCAACAGAAGAATTACCCTGGACCAGGTTCAGCAGGGCAGTCTCAGCAGAAGAGGCTCGGGCAGGTTCCTCAAAGACACTTCGGATCTCCGTGAAGAAGGAGTGTACAGAGGCAGTGACGGTCCCAGAGCGGTGTGGCCCATGACAGAGCTTTCCCAGACAGAAGGCTGACTACGAAAGCCACCTTAGACCTTTCAGTTGGAAACTGGTCCGACATCATCTCCAATTGCAGGGAACATTGCGAAAGAAAGCCACGGCAAAACTTAGAGTCCCCATCAAATTTATCCGGCAAGGATAATCGTAAGCCGGAAGCGGCCACTCGCTGCGGAGGAGGTGCAGGAGCTGGCGGAGGAGATTGTTGCTGGAGCTGTGGTAATAGCTGCTGTAGCATCACGGTCAGTTGAGACAGCTGATGACCTTGTTGCGCTATCTGTTGCGACTGCTGGGCGACCACCGTGGTGAGGTCGGCGACAACTGGCAGTGGGACTTCAGCGGGATCCATGGCCAGATCTACTGTCACGATTCGGCTGGCTGGAGGTGAATCCTCTGTGCCAGAGAGGGATTGGCGTGGACCGTGCTGGTGGACCGGTTCTAAGTTGCTACTGGTATTCACCAGAGCCCGCCGCAAAGCGGTATGGTCTTGCAGCGGCGGTAGCAACCAGGTCGTATCCACCAGCAACGGCTCAACCTCTCTGACTGCTGAAGATAGGCGCGGTACAAGGGAGTAGACAAGAGCAAGGTCGGACGTAGCAGAAGGTCAGGGCAGGCAGCAAGGATCGTAGTCAGGGGCAACGGCAGGAGGTCTGGAACACAGGCTAGGAACACACAAGGGAACGCTTTCACTGGCACAATGGCAACAAGATCCGACGAGGGAGTGCAGGGGAAGTGAGGTATAAGTAGGGAGTGCACAGGTGAGAATACTGATTAGGCCTGCTGCGCCAATCAGTGGCGCAGCGGCCCTTTAAATGGCAGAGACCCGGCGCGCGTGCGCCCTAAGGAGCGGGGCCGCGCGCGCCGGGACAACACAGACGGGGAACGGGTCAGGTACGGGAGCCGAGATGCGCATCGCGAGCGGGCGCGTCCCGCATCGCGAATCGCATCCCGACTGGGAGTAATATCGCAGCGTACCCGGTCAGCAGGTCTGACCGGGGCGCTGCGAATGAGAGAACGCTGCGAGCGCTCCGGGGAGGAGCGGGGACCCGGAGCGCTCGGCGTAACAGTGGGTCAGGGCACTGGAGACATGGCGCCTACATCTCTGGTCAGGGCACTGGAGAAGTGGAGGGGGATAGTGGAGAACAGTTTAGGTTTAGCAAAATGGGCGATTTTTACAGTCATCTGACAGGAGAGGAGGAGCAGGAGCAGCCAGAGGAGCTAGAGGGTATGAGGAAGACGAGACAGAGGACCCAGACACACCGTGGCAGTATGCAGTGGAGATGGATGCAGGGAGTCCCTCCGAGTCACTTGCACAAATGGCACGATGCATGCTCACTTGTAGTGACTGCCGAATTGTCACCATTCGGCAGAGGAATGACTTCTGGCTCTCCACCTTATTGGACCCTCGCTACCCGCACAAAATTGGGCCTTTTTTACACCCACTGAGAGGGAGGACAAACTGACCTACTACAGAGACATCCTACATAGTCAGTGGGCTGATGCCTATCTGTGCCATTGGCCATCCTCTCGCAGGTTTGACTCGGGGGCCATTGCGCTCACCTTCCACTACCATGGCTGCTGGGGAGGGGTGGGGTGGCAGGAGCAGTACCAGCTCCAACAGCAGCAGCCTGAATCTACATTCACATAGTGAAGCAACTAATCAGCAGCAGGTAGACCTGGAGCGGAACCTGAACCAGCAGGTGGTGACATACCTTGAAATGACCCTGTCAACACACTTTGAAGATCCGCTGGACTTCTGGGCAGCCAAACTTGATTTATGGACGCAACTAGCAGAGTTTGCCATGGAAAAGCTGTCCTGCCTGACAGTAGTGTGTCATCAGAGCGGGAGTTTAGTGCGGCGGGGTCATAGTAACCCCAAGGCGAACTCGTCTGTCCATGAAAAATGTGGAGAAACTGACCTTTGTGAAGATGAATCTGTAATCTGTGTACCGGGTTGGGCTCCCCAGGATACAGCGAAGTCACGAACAAGGAAAACAACTCCGCCACCAGCTTTTGTCAGAAACAAATTTTACTTAAACGTGGTAATGAACCCAACCACAAATTCTGGGAACATACAATAAACTTACATACACCCGGCCAAAGGCTGAGACCCTTGTGCTGCACAGGGTGGCGCCCTCTGAAGGATAAAGGAGAAAGGAGTATTAAAATACCAGCAGGCACAACTAGACTGCCACACCTTACCTGTTCTTACCCTAAGAAGAAAAAAAATAACTGTATGGGTGTGTGGTTTGGGCTAGCCTGCGGTGTAGCACAACAGCTTGCAATCTTACAAAACTCTACCGTATTCCCCCTCCCCTAACCATTTTTGTAGCATGTGCCTGAGTATTCCTCCTGAGCAAAAACGCCAGCCTGGCTTGAGTTTGTGGGAAGTTTATCAGCTCTCCAATTGTGAAATATCACATTTAAATTATGGAGTCCTTGCAATGAACAATAGCAACACTTGTAGCCTCACACGAACAGAGACCCTAACTATCTATCTACAGGCCTGGTCTAGTCTCTTGGCGCCAACAAGGTAATGAGGTGCGTACATGATCTTACTCACCCAGGTCTGCTCTGCATCTGCTGGTGAGTCTGAACAGAACAAATGCCTCTCTAACAAACATGCAGTATGACAGTCTATGTCTAGCCTTTGAGCTGGTGGTGAGCTGGACATCACACAGTTTGTCTCACAGTCTATGTTGTTTTGCTCCTCAGCTCTCATGCATGTTTCTGGAAGCAATCCTCGTTCCTCTGGACAGGATCAAGGTCTCAGACACAAGCTTCACTTAGTTCTGGTCACTGAAGTATGCTCCCACACCTGGATACAGTAGGATCTTCTCTCACAGTTTTTCAGTGTCAGCTCCCTCTCTAAGATGGTTACTCCTCACCTTTTACTGGCTTTTACCGGATACTTCCCCCCCCCCCCCTCATGAATAAGGAAAACATGCAGTATGTTAGCTGTGTTAAGAAACAGCAGAATATTGTGGCCAAACAGCAGAATGTCAGTCCAGACATTTAACTTAATTTAAACAAACAGTGTTCAGACAATGAGAGTTTTCCCATCTCACAAATCTGGCATCGATCAGCCAGGATTTTCACCCACCAATGCCTAGAGTAGATTGACCATGGTGCCACACCAACACTTTACAAATATGGAATGTGCAAAACATATTTAAGGTGCTCCTCCCCAGTTACAGAAATTCCTCCACATCAGACCACAAATAAGTATTGAGGATATGCACTAGCTAAAACGTAATTTTTTTTAGGATAAAATATATGGACCACAATTTTTTTTGATATCTAAGAAAAGGAAAGGTGTGCAAAAAACACCATGTGCCACCTACACCACCAAGTATTAATGGGATGCAAAGCCCTCTAAAAGGTGGAAGGGAACAATGTATGATCCATTGTAATCGATGGGGGTAAACTTTTCCCCTGTAAGACACTACTCTCGCATTATTAATTCTCTTCTTGGCAAGTGTTACTCACCCTAAAAGGGGCGGCCCCACACAGGAACCTCTCCTTATCTCCACCTACAAACACTGGCGTTTCCGAGGGTTTTTAGGTGAAAATAGGGCTGCCCTTTTTAGGGTGAGGAACACTTGCCAAGAAGGGAATTAATAGGGTGAGAGTAGGGTCTTACAGGGGAAGTTTTTACCCCCACCTGCTACAATGGACAATACATTGTTCCCTTCTACCTTTTCAAGGAAACGGTTACTCGTCTTAAAAATGGTGGCCCCACACAGGAATCTCTCCCTATTTCCACCTAAAAACCCTGGGAAATGGCAGTGTTTCCGGTGGCAATAGGGAGAGGTTCCTGTGTGGGGCTGCCCTTTTTAGGGCGAGTAAGGCTGGGTTCACATTAAGTTTTTACCAAAACGGGGCATTACGGCTGGAGGGAATAAAACCGGGCACTCCCGTATCCCAGCCGTATGCGGCCCGTATGTAATGTATTTCAATGAGCCGACCGGAGTGAAACGCTGACTCCGGTCGGCAAATTTTTGCCCCGTATGCGGTTTTCCCACCGGACCTAAAACCGTATGCGGTTTTCCAAGCCGTATGCGGTTTTCCCAGCCGTATTCGGCCCGTATGTAATGTATTTCAACGGTATACTACAATTTTAGGTCCGGTGGGAAAACCACATACGGGACAAAAATTTGCCACCCGGAGTCAGCATTTCACTCCGGTTGGCTCATTGAAATATATTACTTACAAGCCGCATATGGCTGGGATACGGGAGCGCCCGGTTTTAGCTCCCCACAGCCGTATATGGTCCCGTATTAGTAAAAACATAATGTGAACCCAGTCTTACACTTGCCAAGAAGGGAATTAATAATGCGAGAGTAGGGCCTTACAGCAGAGGTTTTTACCCCCACCGGTTATAATGGACCATACGTTGTTCCCTTCCACCTTTTAGAGGTCTTTGCATCACATCAATACTTGGTGGTGTAGGTAGCACATGGTGTTTTTTCCACACTTTTCCTTTGGTTAGGGTCCATATATTTTAGCCTAAGAATATTATGTAAAGTTATATTTTACGTAATGCATATCATCAATACTTACTTGTGCACTGACACTTTTACAAAAGAGACCATTTTCTTCTGCCTACCTTCCTCAGCTACTATTCTGATCCTGACACCTGCCTAATGCCACACATCTGATGCCAAGTTCTCCTTTTTTTCACCCACCTTCGTCACCGGGTACTGGTATTGCAACCCACTGCCCCACTCATCGGGTCACTTTCAGGACTCCTGATGCTGCTGATGCCACCTCCAGGCTGTCTCTTATTCTGCCACCATATGTTCTCCTCATGCTGATGCCAGCTCCAGGCTGTCCCATTCTGCCACCATATGTTCTCCTCATGCTGATGCCAGCTCCAGGCTGTCTTTTTGCCATGATATGTTCTTCTCATGCTGATGCCAGCTCCAGGCTGTCTCATTCTGCCACCATGTGTTCTCCTCATGCTGATGTCAGCTCCAGGCTGTCTCATATTGCCACCATACGTTCTCCTCATGCTGATGCCAGCTCCAGGCTGTCTCATACTGCCACCATTTGGTCTACTCATGCTGATGCCTCCTCCAGGCTGTGTCATTCAGCCACTATATGGTCTCCTCTTGCTGCCACCAACTCCAGGCTGTGTCATTCAGCCACTATATGGTCTCCTCATGCTTCCACCACCTCCAGGCTTTGTCATTCCGCCACTATATGGTCTCCTCTTGCTGCCAACTTCAGGCTGTGTCATTCTGCCAGATTTTGGTCTCCTCATGCTGCTTCCAACTCCAGGCTATGTCACTGTGCCGCCATGTGGTCTCCTCATGCTGCTATTGAGGCTCACTGTAGGCCAGAAATAGCCATTTTTAATAGTGATTCGCTGCAAATAAATTCGGACCAAACCAAATTTTTTCAGAAAATTCATCGAAGCAGCCGAATCAAATTTTTCTAAAATTCGCTCATCTCCAATGACATCCTCCATGAGAATTATTTTTTTTATCCTCTAGATCATAAAAATAAAATATTAATATTATGAACTAGAGATTTATAATTTTTCCTCAAGGATTCTTCAAGATTCTTGGGCTCCTTTTTGTTAGGTTCCCTGTTTTTTTCCTAAAATGCACAGTTTTAGTTATAAGCAGATTAATAAATAAGGGCCCTAAGAAGTGCACAAAGAATAGCTGAGTCTGTTTAATCTTCGGGTCCCTTTTTAAATAGACACCTTGCTGTAGCAGATGGGCTCATACAATTTAATCAAAATGTGTGCTAAGACTTCAATTGGATATTTATAGTAAAAATATCAGTTATGCAATTCAAAATAATTCATATATTCAATATTCACCTGCAAGTACTGTACACAAACATATTTCACATTTACCACACAGCACGAAGCCCTGTGAGCTTTCAGACACGAAGGCTATATTTCACGCTCAGTCTAGCCCTGTTAATGTGTAGCTGAAGCATATGATAAGCATTATGGGATGCATTTTACTCTTGCAGCCTTTAATCGTAATTAGGTCTTTAAAGTTCTTTTCAATCAAGGAAAGATTTTCTGTCTGCCTATATTTTGCCTACGGCAGTTGCTTTGCAACCCAGCATCACTCCATAATTCAAAAGATTGAAACTTCAAGATTGTCTCCTTTTCTATAAACTATAAGCACTGTACATTACTGCCCTTCTAGTACAATATAATAAAAGCTTCTAAAGTTTTGTTTTGTAATAGCCATTGATGAGAATAGAATGAGAGACTACATATGATGCAGATGCATTAACATGTACTCCAATAAGTACTGCATATATATATCTATATATATATATATATACATATATATATATATATGTATATATATATATATATATATATATATATATGTGTGTGTACTGTATATAAGAAGATGCGTGCCCTTTCCTCACCTGGCAAATCCATAACATTTTTGGAACATAATTTTTTACAAATGTGTGATGTTCCATTCCACTGTTATTCTTTCTAGAATTGTATTACTTTATAGCCAGCTAGGAGGTACCTGTTAAGAGACTGTCTCTACATTGTCTGAAATTATTCCATCCAAGCTAACAGTTTTAGACAATGTAGGGACACGCCCCCAAACAGTAACATCCAGTTGACCATTTAGTCATAAATTTGCCGTAAAAAAAAAAACAGCTACCGAAGCTAGAATTGTTGTTTAAGAATTTTTATTTAACCTGTCCAAGACCAAGTACTTACGGACCTGGTACATAAGGACAGGGGCGTACCTGGAGCATTTGGCACCCGGGGTGGACCCTTTGTTTGGCCTCCCCCCACACACACACACACGCACCCCCTTTAATTACACCCCCTCCCTCCCCTCCCCAGGGGCGGACTGACAACACTGAATGAAAAGGCAAGGGCCCCTGCTAGGCTCTGCAGCTCATCAATCTTCTGCCACGCTCCTATTCCACCCAAATCCCACACACGATAAATTTAAATTTATATATGTAAGAAACACTTTAATGTAGGTACATTTCCATGACCAATAATACTGGTATACAAGGAGTAAATATATACCACCACACAATAACTGGATAATACCGCCATACTGTACTGAATAAAACCACTATATACAGACCAGTATACTATAAAGAATCTGTGTACAATATAAGTGATTATATACAGGACCATATGGCGGTAGATATCAGCTGTACACAGGATGTGTATACCATATAAGTGATTACAGTTACATTTTGGGACTCACAATTACGTCTTTTCTGATCAGTGGCGTCCTCTTTCCTTTTCTTCTCTGTCCGGATAAGACCGCCATGTGGATCTCTTAACATTTGCAGGAAAAACTTGTCAGACTCTGCATATATTCAGTGCCCTCCTCTACACAATCTTTCCATCTATAGGTCCACAACAAACTGTAATAATGCCCTCCTTGGTGTCCTGCACAGTAAAAGGGCAGGTAGGTAGGTAGATAGGTAACCCCCTCTTTCCTATAGGTATATGCAGAGTTACACCCCCCCCTCTTTCCCATAGGTATATGCAGAGTTACACCCCCCCTCTCTTTCCCATAGGTATATGCAGAGCTACGCTACACCCCCCCTCTTTCCCATAGGTATATGCAGAGTTACACCCCCCTCTTTCCCATAGGTATATGCAGAGCTACACCCCACCCCCTCTTTCCCATAGGTATATACAGAGCTACCCCCTCTTTCCCATAGGTATATGCAGAGTTACACTCCCTCTCTTTCCCATAGGTATATGCAGAGCTACACCCCCACCCTCTTTACCATAGGTATATGAAGAGCTACACCCCACCCTGTTTCCCATAGGTATATGCAGAGCTACACCCCACCCTTCCCCATAGGTATATGCAGAGCTACACCCCCCTCTCCCTTCCCTATAGGTATATGCAGAGCACCCCCCCTCTCCCTTCCTTCCCTATAGGTATATGCAAAGCACCCCCCCTCTCCCCCCCTTCCCTATAGGTATATGCAGAGCACCCATCCTCCCTCCCTTCCCCATAGGTATATGCAGAGCACCCCCTTCTCCCACCCTTCCCTATAGGTATATGCAGAGCACCCCCCTCTCCCTCCCTTTCCAATAGGTATATGCAGAGCACCCCCCTCTCCCTCCCTTTCCCATAGGTATGTGCAGAGCACCCCCCTTCCTTATAGGTATATGCAGAGCAGCCCCCCCTTCCCCCCCTTCCCTATAGGTATATGCAGGGTTAAAAAAATAAAAATAAAAAAAGGATGCTCACCCCTTCCCTATAGGTATATGCAGAGCACCCCCTTCTCCCACCCTTCCCTATAGGTATATGCAGAGCACCCCCCTATCCCCCCTTCCCTATAGGTATATGCAGAGCACCCCCCCCCCTCTCCCCCCCCTTTGCTATAGGTATATGCAGAGCACCCCCCTCTCCCCCCTTCCCTATAAGTATATGCAGAGCACCCCCCCTTCCCTATAGGTATAGGCAGGGTTAAAAAAATAAAAATAAGAAAAGGATGCTCACCTGATATCCCACGCAGCGATCTCCTCAGCTGCAGGGCCCGCGTCTTCTCCCCTCCACAGTACAGGCGCCGATGAGTGACGTCACCGGCGCCTGTACTGCGTGCTGCGTGGGGGCGGAGGTCACGTCTCCTCTGTGTAGCTGCAGATGTGGCTCACACAGAGTAAACTCCTTCTCCTGTATGTGCGTGTATCGCGCATACAGGAGAATGTGGCGCTGTCGGCTGGGGATCTGGGAAGAGCGTCCCGGACCTCAGCAGCTGCGGCGGCGGGTTAGTCCGCCCCTGGCACCCCCCTTGAGAGTGGCACCCAGGGCAATCCGCCCCCCCTTGGTACGCCACTGCTTAAGGACCAAGGGCGTACATGTACACCCTGGTTCAATTTCCGGGGTTTAAACCATTCTCACCAGCGGAGAATCGGTTAAACCCGGTGGATCCCGGTTGCTATGGGCAGTCAGGACCCACGGCACTGCCGATCGGGCCAATGCTTGGCATTAACCCTTTAGATGCTGCAATCAAAATGAAAGTAAAACTATCCCGGTAGCTCAGCGGAGCTGATCGGGACAATCATGACAAAATAGTGATGTCCCAATCAGCTTACTGGACAATAAGAGGGTCCTCACCTTCCTCTTCATCGTCCGTTCGATGATCTGCTGCTCCAAGCCTGGCTGGAGCAGCAGAGCGCTGAGAACACTGATCGATGATATGCAATGGAATAGCATTCATCAGTGTAAGTAATCAAAAGATTGCATGTTGGAGCTAAAAAAAAAAAAAGTGTAAACTCTTCCCTATTAAAAGTTTAGATCCCCCTTTTTTCAATTTTTTACATAAAATAATCTAATAAAAAAAAAATAAGCATATTAAAATATAAGGTTAGCTAAACCGCATGGTAAAAAAAAATGCCAAATTCGAAAATTGTGCATTTTTGGTCACTTCATATACCAAAAAAAAACTAATGAAAAGCATTCAAAAAGTCCCATCAAAACAAAAATGGTACCTATAAAAACTGCAGACCACAGCACAAAAATGAACCCTCATATAGCCCTGTATGCAGAAAAATAAAAAAGTTATAGGGGTCAGAATATGACAATAATCATACTAATTTTGGTGCATGTAGTTAGGATTTTTTTAAAGTAGTAAAATAAAATAAAACCTACATAAATCCTTGTAACCATATGGACCTACAGAATAGAGATAAGGTGTCATTTTTGCCGAACATTGCACTGTGTAGAAACAGAAGCCCCCAAAAAGTTACAAAGTTGCATTTTTTTTTATTTCCCCCCACAAATATATTTTTTTGGCTTTGCAGTAGATTTTGTTATTAAAGAGGTACTCCGGCACTTAGACATCTTATCCCCTATTCAAAGGATAGGGGATAAGATGCCTGATCACGGGGGTCCCGCCGCTGGGGACCCCCGTGATTTTGCACGCAGCACCCCAGTTAAAATCAGTCCCTGGAGCATGTTTGCTTTGGGTCGGATTACCGGCTGTCACGCCCCCTCCCATAGGCTTGCATTGAAGAGTGGAGCGTGGCATAACACGGGGCGGAGGCATGAAGCCACACGCCGCCGGCCCTGTGGTCGCCACACGCCGCCGGCCCTGTGGTAGAGATGTAGCGAATTGTTCACTGGCGAACAGTTCGCCTCGCCGGGCGAACATATGTGAAGTTCGATGCTCCCCCTATACTTTAACATTGTGGTAAACTTTGACCCTGTGAGTCAGAGTCAGCAGACACATTACAGCCAATCAGCAGCAGTCCCTTCCTTCCAGACCCTCCTACCTCTTGCACGGACGCCATTTTACCCTCATTCAGCATGCTGCAGGCTTAGGAAGTGGAGGGTCAGAGAAGCTGCTCCTGCTGTATAGGGAAAGCGATAGCTAGGTTGCTGCTAGGTGGTGTATTCAGGGTCCTGTTTACTCCTAAAGCACTAGTGTAACATCTGATTTAAGGACAGCACCCTAAAAAACCCTTTTTAGGGCTCGAATATCAGTCCATGTCTTGCAACAGCTGGAGGCACCTTGGTTGGGAGGGAACCGCTGGTTAAAAGGGGTACTCTAGAATAAAGCTTAAGTTCCTTCAAGCAACTAACTACTACAGTATTCAAAGGGCTGAAAGATATCAGTCCATGTGTTTTGCAACAGCTGGAGGCACCCTGGTTGGGGACCACTGCTTAAAAGGGGAACTCTGCTGGCAAGCTTTTTTTCTTTAAAGCAACTAACTACTACAGTATTCAAAGGGCTGAAATATATCAGTCCGTGTGTTTTGCAACAGCTGGAGGCACCCTGGTTGGGGACCACTGCTTAATAGGGGAACTCCGCTTGCAAGCTTCTTTGCTCATTGTCACACTAGTGCAAATCATATTTGGTGTGACAGTTGTGCAAATTTAAAAAAAAATACCTTTTTTGGCTGTTAAATAAAACAAGTCACTGTCAGTTCACGTCACAGTTGCCAGTTTTTTTGCCTGCAGGGCAAATTGTGTCACCCTAGTGCAAATCACATTTGGTGTGACAGTTGTGCAAATAAAATAAAAAAATTTTTGGGCTGTTAAATAAAACCAGTCACTGTCAGTTCACGTCACACTTGACAGTTTTTTTTGCCTGCAGGGCAAATTGTGTCACCCTAGTGCAAATCACATTTGGTGTGACACTTGTGCAAATTTAACCAAAAAAATGACAGGCAGAGGAAGGGCACCCCGCAGGGGCCGTGGTGGTGCTGGGATTCCCTTTGGCCCTAAAATGGCCAGTGTTCAGAGGCCACGTACCCTGAACCCCCAAAGTTCTGAGGACTTAGTTGACTGGCTATCACAAGACACCCAATCTACTACAGCTTCCGCTCGGAACCTTGACGCACCATCCTTCTCCTCCTCTAGCTTAGCTTCGGGCACCTCTCATGCTACCACTTGCCCGACTGCCGCCACCACCAACACTAGCACCACAGCAGCTTTACTTGATCCGTCAGAGGAGTTATTTACACATCAGTTTGAAGACATGAGTGATGCACAACCATTATTGCCAGAGGATGTAGTTAACAGGGATATGTGTCAGTCAGGCAGCATTACACACATGGACGTACGGAGTAATGATGATGTTGTACCCGCTGCTGCTTCCTTTCTTGAGGTGTCAGATAGCGGTGAAGGTGTTGATGATGACAATGTGCCATGGATGCCACGTGGGTGCCTGCTAGAAGAGAAGAAGAGGGGGAAAGTTCAGATGGGGAAACAGAGGAGGAGGAGACGAGTTGGAAGCAGGGGGAGGTTGTCGCAAGGAGCTAGTGGCACAGTCAGACAGCATGCATCGGCACCTGGGGTCAGTCAGACGGGACGCCAATCAACGCATGCAGTTGCCACCACCAGAATGCCGTCATAGCAGAGCTCAGCAGTGTGGCATTTTTTTTGTGTGTCTGCCTCTGACAACAGCTAGGCAATTTGCAACCTGTGCCGGAAGAAACTGAGTAGTGGGAAGTCCACTGCTTTGCGAAGTCACATGATGTGACATCACAAACGCCTATGGGATCAACACGTCAGTACAAGCAGCACACAAAGTCAAAGCCGCCATCCTCTTCCTGGTCCAGCATCTTCAGCCAGGTCAACCACTGCTGCCCTCCTTGCCCCCTCTCAACCATCCGCCTCTCCGTCTCTCGCCTTGAGCAGTTCCTGCTCATCTGGCCTCAACATATCCCCACACCTCTTGTTTGAATAGTTATTGTGTAATATTATGTCTGATATTTGTCTTTGTACCCCATAATTGTAAGCGCTGCAGAATCTGTAGGCGCTATATAAATAAATAAAATAAATAAAATCAGGTGTCTATCAAGGAGATGTTTGAGCACAAGAAGCCAATGTCTCAAAGCCACCCCCTAGCCCGGCGTCTGACAGCTGGCTTGTCGGAACTGCTAGCCCGCCAGCTTTTACCATACAAGTTGGTGGAGTCTGAGGCCTTTAAAAAATTTGTAGTCATTGGGACACCGCAGGGGAAGGTACCCGGACGAAATTTTTTTGCACAAAAGGCAATCCCCAACCTTTACTCCATTGTGCAAAAGGAAATTATGGCATGTCTGGCACACAGTGTAGGGGCAAGGGTCCATCTGACCACTGATACCTGGTCTGCAAAGCATGGTCAGGGCAGGTATATCCCCTACACTGCGCATTGGGTAAACCTGGTGACGGCTGCCAAGCATGGAATGCGTGGCTCTGCAGAGGAGTTGGTGACATCACCACGACTTGCAGGCAGGCCTGCTGCCACCTCCTTTACTCCTCCTACTCCATCCTCTTCCATAACATCCTCGGTCGAGTCCTCTTCCACTGCTGCGTCTTGCTCCACATCACGGCACCCCCCAGCTCAGCAGGTGCTATTCCACATCCCGGATACGGCAGTGTCACACCATCTTGGGGTTGACTTGCCTCAAAGCAAAGAGTCACACCGCACCAGCGCTCCTGTCGGCCCTGAACGCACAGGTGGACCAGTGGCTGACTCCACACCAACTGGAGATCGGCAAGGTGATTTGTGACAACAGTACAAATTTGTTGGCGGCATTGAAGTTGGGCAAGTTGACACATGTGCCTTGCATGGCACATGTGTGTAATCTGATTGTACAACGCTTTGTGCTCAAGTACCCAGGCTTACAGGATGTCCTGAAGCAGTCCAGGAAGGTGTGTGGCCTTTTCAGGCGTTCCTACACAGCCATGGCGCACTTGTCAGATATCCAGCAGCGAAACAACATGCCAGTGAGGCGCTTGATTTGCGACAGCCCGACACATTGGAGTTCAACACTCCTAATGTTCGACTGCCTGTTCCAACAAGAAAAAGCCGTCATCGAATATTTCTATCACCGGGGTGCTAGGACATCATCTGCGGAGCTGGGAATTTTTTTACCACGTTACTGGAGGCTCATGCACAATGCCTGTAGGCTCATGCTTCCTTTTGAGGAGGTGACAAACCTGGTCAGTAACACCGAAGGCACCATCAGTGACATCATACCGTTTGTTTTCTTCCTGGAGCGTGCCCTGCGAAGAGTGCTGGATCAGGCAGTAGATGAGCGTGAAGAGGAAGAGTTGTGGACACCATCACCACCAGAAACAGCCTTATCAGTATCGCTTGCTGGACCTGCGGCAACACTGGAAGAGGATTGTGAGGAAGAGGAGTCAGAGGAGGAATGTGGCTTTGAAGAGGAGGAGGAAGACCAACCACAGCAGGCATCCCAGGGTGCTCCTTGTCACCTATCTGGTTCCCATGGTTATGTACGTGACTGGGGGAAGAAGATTATACCTTCCCTGACATCAGTGAGGACGAGGAAGGAGACATGAGTACCTCGGCATCCGTCCTTGTGCAAATGGGGTCTTTCATGCTGTTGTGCCTGTTGAGGGACCTTCGTATAAAAAGGATGAAGGAGAACGACCTGTACTGGGTGTGCACGCTACTAGACCCCCGGTATAAACATAAACTGCCTGACATGTTACCGCATTACAGCAAGGCGGAAAGGATTCAGCAGGTCCAAAATAAATTAAGAAGTATGCTGTACACAGCGTATAAGGGTCATGTCACAGCACAACAGGGATCTAACAGGTGAAGAGGTGAAAGTAATCCTCCTCCCACGAACATGCCGGAAAGGACAGGATGCTTTACAGACATGCTGTTGATGGAGGACATGTGGAGCTTTTTAAGTCCTACGCATCGCCACAGCCCTTCGGGGTTCACCATCAGAGAACGACTTGACCGACAGGTAGCAGACTACCTAGCCTTAATCGCAGATATCGACACTCTGAGGAGCGATGAACCCCTTGACTACTGGGTGTGCCGGCTGGACCTGTGGCCTGAGCTATCCCAATTTGCGCTCGAACTTCTGGCCTGTCCCGCTTCAAGTGTCCTGTCAGAAAGGAGCTTCAGTTCAGCAGGAGGTATTGTCACTGAGAAGAGGGGACCCCATGTGTTTTTCTTTTACATTTAATTATTTATTTAAAAAAAAACGCATAGGGTCCCCCCTATTTTCATTCTCAGCCAAACACCAACCAAACAGTAACAGCCTGACGTTACCAGGGTGGGCGAGGACCATTGTTACTGGCACTCCCCAGCCTAAATAACACGAGCCTGTTACTGCCTAGGCCCAGGAGCGCCATTTTTGACGCTCCAGGCCTGTTGGTACCGGCTCTTCCCGGCACCCCTGTGGCGTTGGGTACCGGGGTAATAATTGGGGGTCAGCGCTAGCTGTTTTTGTGGCTAACGCTAAGCCCAGCTTAGTAATGGACTCTATAAGACAGCTTCCACTACTAAGACTGTCTAGTAAAGTAAGAAAAAAACACAACAGGTTTTAAAAAAATTTTATTACAAAAAACATTCCCCCACAAGACCACGTTAACCATTTTATTAAAATCAAACAAAGAAAAACGCTGGTCATCGAAGTAGTCCACTGAATCCGAAGGAGTCCACAGGATACACGGATCTGAAATGAGAAGAAAAAAAAATGGGTTAGTACATTTATTATCACCTGCTCACACATCTCACGCCCCGCACGACTACAACTGCCAGCATGCCCTTACAGTAAGGACATGCTAGGAGTTGTAGTTGTGTGGTGCAGGAGATGTGTGGGCAAGTGACAAGCTTGTCCCCTGCCCCCAGCTGCAGGACTACAACTCCCAGCATGCCCTTACAGTAAAGTGGGGGCGGAGGCCGGGCACAGTGTTTCCCAACCTGAGAGTTGTAGTTTTGCAACATCTGGAGGCACCCTGGTTGGGAAGCACTGTTTTAGGCCAGTGTTTCCCAACCAGGGTGCCTCCAGATGTTGCAAAACTACAACTCCCAGCATGCCTGGACAGCCAAAAGCTGTCACCGTCACCGATCGTCGCTGGAGCCTCAGAAGAGTAAGTGAACATCTTCGCAGGTCCCCTTCAGCTGTTTAGTTTTGCAACAGCTGGAGGACTACAGTTTACAGGCCACAAACCAGTGGTCTGCAAACTGTGGCCCTCCAGCTGTTGCAAAACTACAACTCCCAGCATGCCTGGACAGCCAAAGGCTGTCCAGGCATGTTGAGAGTTGTAGTCTTGCAACATCTGGAGGCACCCTGGTTGTCAAACACTGTTTTAGGCCAGTGTTTCCCAACAAGGGTGCCTCCAGATGTTGCAAAACTACAACTCCCAGCATGCCTGGACCGCCAAAGGGTGTCCAGGCATGCTGGGAGTTGTAGTCTTGCAACATCTGGAGGCACCCTGGTTGGGAAACACTGTTTTAGGGCTTGGGCAACTTACCGGCTTCCGTAGGATCCAGCGCTGCACGACACTGCCGCGCGACAGTGCCGCCCGACGATCTCCGTCACCGATCGTCGCTGGAGCCTCGGAAGGGTAAGTGAACGTCTTCGCTGGTCCCCTTCAGCTGTTTAGTTTTGCAACAGCTGGAGGACTACAGTTTACAGACCACAAACCAGTGGTCTGCAAACTGTGGCCCTCCAGCTGTTGCAAAACTACAACACCCAGCATGCCCTGACAGCCAAAGCTTTTGGCTCTCAGGACAGGAGCCCGGGCTGACATTACAGTGCAGCCGCCCAGGCTCCTCATACGGCCTCCTCGCTACCCTCACTTATGGGGACACTGATATCCCCCTTGTCTCCCGCCCGCGCCGCTCAGCTCCCGCTGCTACAAGACTACAACTCCCAGCGTGTCCTCACTGTAAGGGCATGCTGGGAATTGTAGTCTTGCAACAGCAGACAGATGGGAGTTGTGTGGTGCTAGCCCGTGAAAAGGGGGGGGGGGGATGCAAATCACTGCAGTGTCCCGGTAGCGCAGTGAGGGTAGCGGGGAGAAAGTATGCCGGAGCCCGGGCGGCAGTAGCTTTTCCTGCTCCATGTTGGAGCTGGAGTAAATTTAGTCAATTTTTACGGCCGTTGCAACAGTTTATTGCGCAACTGCGACGGTCTCAGTTAATAAATACCTGACCACTGCAAGTAAAAAATGAAAACTTGCGTAAATCAAGCAGGGAAATTTTTTTTTTTACTTTCTAGCTCTTGCTAGAGAAAGTCGCACAAAACATAGGGTAGGCACAATTGCGACAATTTTGCGCCAAAAATAGTCAGAAAAAAATGACTAAACCCCTTAGTAAATGCCCCTCAAAATTTTCAAAATCGAAATTTTTCAGGGACCAGTTCAGTTCTGAAGTGGATTTGAAGGGCCTTCTTATTAGAAATACCCCATAAATGACCCCATTATAAAAACTGCACGCCTCAAAAGCTTCAAAAGCAAATTGAAGGAGAAAATTCAAAATCTTCATTTTTTTACACTGACATGTTCTTGTAGACCCAGTTTTTGAAATTTTACAAGGGCTAAAAGAAGAGAAATCACCCTAAAATTTGTAACCCAATTTCTCTCGAGTAAGGAAATATCTCATATGTGTATGTCAAGTGCTCTGTGAGTGCACTAGAGGGCTCAGAAAGGAAGCAGCGACAATGGGATTTTGGAGAGTGAGCTTTTCTGAAATGGTTTTTGGGAGGCATGTCACATTTAGCAAGCCCCTATGGTGCCAGAACAGCAAAAAAAAAAAAAAAAAACACATGGCATACTATTTTGGAAACTACGTCCCTCGGGGAATGTAACAAGGGTCCCAGTGAGCCTTAACAGCCCACAGGTGTTTGACGAGTTTTCGTTAAAGTTGGATGTGTAAATGGAAAAAAAATTTTTTTTACTAAAATTCATTTTTTTCCCCAAATTTTACATTTTTACAAGGAGTAATAGGAGAAAATGCCCCCCAAAATGTTTAACCCCATCTCTTCTGAGTATGGAAATACCCCAAGTGTGGACATCAAGTGCTCTGCTGGTGCACTACAATGCTCCGAACAGAAGGAGTCACATTTGGTTTTTGTAAAGCAAATTTTGCTGAAATGGTTTTTGGGGGCATGTTACATTTAGGAAGCCCCTATGGTGCCAGAACAGCAAAAAAAAAAACACATGGCATACTATTTTGGAAACTACACCCCTCAAGGAAAGTAACATGGTGTACAGTGAGCCTTAAAGGGGTATTTCCATGGTGAAAAACTTATCCCCTATACTAAGGATAGGGGATAAATTTGAGATTGCAGGCTGTCCGACCGCTGGGGCCCCCTGCGATCTCTCTGTACGGGGGCCAGGCTCTCCGGCCAGATAGCTGGTGTCGACCACCGCACGAAGCGGCGGCTGACATGCCCCCTCAATACAGTGCTATGGCAGGGCCGGAGATTGCCGAAAGCAGCGCTCCGGCTCTGCCATAGAGTTGTATTGAGGGGGCGTGTCGGCCCTCTTCCCGCGGGCTGTCGGGGCCCCGTAAAGGAGATCACAGGGGGCCCCAGCGGTCGGACCCACCGAGATCTGCAACTTATCCCCTATCCTTAGGATAGGGGATATGTTGTTCACCACTGGACTACTCCTTTAACACCTCACAGGTGTTTGACAACTTTTTGTTAAATGTGTAAATGGAAAAAAAAATTCACTAAAATGCATTTTTTTCCCCAAATTTTACATTTTTACAAGAGGTAATAGGAGAAAATGACCCCCAAAATTTGTAACCCCATTTCTTCTGAGTATGGAAATGCCCCATGTGTGGACATCAAGTGCTCTGCTGGCGCACTACAATGCTCAGAAGAGGAGGAGCGCCATTGAGCTTTTTGAAAGAGAATTTGTTCATAATGGAAGTCAGGGGCCATGTGCATTTACAAAGCCCCCCCCGTTGTGCCAGAACAGTGGACCCCCCCCCACATGTGACACATGTGACATGGGGACTGAAATTCCAAGGGGCCCAGGGTGTCAGTATGTACCCGCACGCCCTGGATCCTTAACTGGTTAAAACCAGCAGGGATCTACCAACAACCAAGGATACTTTATGCTGCTTTATGTTGGTGTGAATAAGTCTATAAAATGGGTGAGCTGTAATAGTTACCACATGGGTTACCTCATGTCACCATAACTGAGCCTTAAAACACTTTAAAACTACTTGAATACATTTCTTACAGTTTAAGACAGGGGTTTAGAGCTGTTATAAACCTGCAGTGTTATAAACCTGTTTAGGGGCTTATTTAATTGCCGGTTGGAGTCGAACCGGGATGAACAGAACTCACAATTTCTGAAAAGTTCGGGGCACCAAACTTTTTAAAAGTTCGCTCAACTCTACCCTCAATCTTACAATGGGAACCTTTGAGATTTGTTGCAGTGCTTTTTTATTTGATGAAGAAAAAAAAAAAGGTCCGTATGCAGAAACTGTAGAAAAGAGTAGCTCGGCACAAATGGCAAAAAAATTCCAATTTATTGAAGCATGATGATAAAATACTAATTTTTACTTTCGGATTCTTTGCCCAATAAGTTTTTGTTTACAAATAGTTGTGCGATAATATCTGTCAATATGTGTCTGCAATTTTTAATATTGTGTTCTGGGATCTATATGAATATTGCTTATAAAATTATCAACATTAGAAAAAGCAAAAAAATTTGACCAACCGAACACTTTATTATAAATGATGTATTTATGATTATATATGTAATCGATATATATTGTGGAGCAACAATGTATTCCTACAAACATAATTTAACCAACTCATTTTGTGAAGGTGCAGGAAGTCCCGTTCCAGAATTCCAGATCTCATTTTTTAACTTTTTCTAGACAGCAATACCATGTGACTGAACAACTGGATATATAAGAAGGTACATGCTACTGCTTTTTTATGCCATGACTAAGGACATGCTTGTCCCAAATGCGTAGGCTGCTTTGCCCAGCTTGTATTTTATCATCATGCTTCAATAAAGTGGAATTTACCTGCTGTACAACTCTTTTCTACTCTGCACTGAAGGAGGGGGGACGCTACCCTAAAGCCCAGGCACAATGGAGGTGGGGAGGTTTGGAGCGGTCGACTATATATGTAAAGTGCTAACTTATCAGCGTTGGATCAGCTCACCTCTGCATTGCATAAGAAGCAATTACATATTTCTACTAACAAATGATTCTATCACAGCGGACAAATAGGAGCAGCAGGGGGCTCTTCAGAGCATACGAACTTCACACCGGTGTGAACCGTACCGAAAAAATATGTGAGGTTTTAGCATCCAAAAATGGAAATATAACTTCCCCTGCTTCCCAGAATTTGAATATATTAACCCCTTAAGGACCAGGCCATTTTTCACTGTAGGACCAGAGCGTTTTTTGCACATCTGACCACTGTCACTTTAAGCATTAATAACTCTGGGATGCTTTTACCTTTCATTCTGATTCCGAGATAGTTTTTTCGTGACATATTCTACTTTAAGTAAGTAGTAACATTTTGTCGATACTTGCATCATTTCTTGGTGAAAAATTCCAAAATTTGATGAACATTTTGCATTTTTCTAACTTTGAAGCTCTCTGCTTGTAAGGAAAATAGACATTCCAAATAAATGATATATTTATTTAAATATACAATATGTCTACTTTATGTTTATATCATAAAGTTGACATGTTTTTACTTTTGGAAGACATCAGAGGGCTTCAAAGTTCAGCAGCAATTTTCCAATTTTTCACCAAATTTTCAAAATTGGAGTTTTTCATGGACCAGTTCAGGTTTGAAGTGGATTTGAAGGGCTTTCTTATTAGAAATACCCCACAAATGACCACATTATAAAAACTGCACCCCTCAAAGTATTCAAAATGACATTCAGCAAGTGTGTTAACTCTTTAGGTGTTTCACAGGAATAGCATTAAAGAGAAGCAGAAAATTCCAAATCTTAATTTTTTACACTCGCATGTTCTTGTAGACCCAGTTTTTGAATTTTTACAAGGGGTAAAAGGGGAAAAATCCTCTCAAAATCTGTAACCCAATTTCTCTTGAGTAAGGACATACCTCATATGTGTATGTCAAGTGTTCGGCGGGCGCAGTAGAGGGCTCAGAAGGGAAGGAGCGATAATGGGATTTTGGAGAGTGAGTTTTTCTGAAATGGTTTTTGGGGGGCATGTTACATTTAGGAAGCCCCTATGGTGCCAGAAAAGCAGAAAAACACCCACATGGCATACCATTTTGGACACTACACCCCTCAAGGTACGTAACAAAGGGTCCAGTGAGCCCTAATACCCCACAGGTGTTTTAAGATTTTTCGTTAAAATCGGATGTGTAAATGAAAAAAAAAAATTTTCACTAAAGTGCAGTTTTTTCCCCAAAATTTACCATTTTTATAAAGGGTAATGGGAGAAAATGCCCCCAAAAATTTGTAACCCCATCTCTTCTGAGTATGGAAATACCCCATGTTAGGACGTAAAATCCTCTGCGGGCGAACTACAATGCTCAGAAGAGAAGGAGTCACATTTGGCTTTTGGAAAGCAAATTTTGCTGAAATGGTTTTTGGGGGGCATGTCGCATTTAGGAAGCCCCTATGGTGCCAGAACAGCAAAAATACCCACATGGCATACTATTTTGGAAACTACACCCCTCAAGGAACGTAAAAGGGGTACAGTGAGCCTTAACACCTCACAGGTATTTCACAACTTTTTGTTAAAGTTGGATGTGTAAATGGAAAAAAATTTCCACTAAAATGCAGTTTTTTCCTCAAATTTTACTTTTTTACAAGTGGTAATAAGAGAAAATTACCCCCAAAATTATAACCCCATTTCTTCTGAGTATGGAAATACCCCATGTGTGGACGTCAAGTGCTCTGTGGGCGAACTACAATGCTCAGAAGAGGAGAAGCGCCATTGAGCTTTTGAAGAGTGAATTTGTTTGGAATGGAAGTCAGGGGCCATGTGCGTTTACAAAGTTCCTCGTGGTGCCAGAACAGTGGACCTCCCCACATGTGACCCCATTTTGGAAACTACACCACTCACAGAATTTAATAAGGGGTGCAGTGAGCATTTACATCCCACTGGCATTTGACAGATCTTTGGAACAGTGGGCTGAGCAAATTAAAAATTACATTTCTCATTTTTACGGACCATTGTTCCAAAAATCTGTCAGACACCTGTGGGGCATAAATGCTCACTGTACCCCTTATTACAATACATGAGGGGTGTAGTTTCCAAAATGGGGTCCCATGTGGGAGGGGTCCATTGTTCTGGCACTATGGTGGCTTTGTAAACACACGTAGCCTTCAATTCTGGACACATTTTCTCTTCAAAATCCCAATGGCGCTCCTTCTCTTCTGAGCATTGTAGTTTGCCCGCAGAGCACTTTACATCCACATATGGGGTATGTTCTTACTCAGAAGAAATGGGGTTACAAATTTTGGGGGGGTTTATTTCCTATTTTCCCTTGTGAAAATGAAAAAACACCAGCATTTTAGTGAAAAAAATAATTTTTTTCATTTTCCTATCCAACTTTAATGAAAATTTGTCAAACACCTGTGTGGTGTTAAGGCTCACTATACCCCTTGTTACATTCCATGTGGGGTGTAGTTTCAAAAATGGGGTCACATGTCGGTATTTATTTTTTGCGTTTATGTCAGAACCGCTGTAAAATCAGCCACCCCTGTGCAAATCACCAAATTAGGCCTCAAATGTACATAGTGTGCTCTCACTCCTGAGCCTGTGCCCGCAGAGCATTTTACGTCCACATTTTGGGTATTTCAGTACTCAGGAGTAATTGCGTTACAAATTTTGGGGGTCTTTTTTTTCCTTTTACCTCTTGTGAAAATAAAAGTAAAGGGCAACACCAGCATGTTAGTGTAAAATATTTTTTTTTTAAACTAACAGGCTAGTGTAGACCCGGACTTTTCCTTTTCATAAGGGGTAAAAGGAAAAAAGCCCCCCAAAATTTGTAGTGTAAATTCTCCCGAGTACGGAAATACTCCATATGTGGCCCTAAACAGTTTCCTTGAAATAAGACAGGGCTCTGAAGTGAGAGAGCGCCATGCGCATATGAGGATTGCATAGGGGTGGATATAGAGGTATTCTACGCCAGTGATTCCCAAACAGGGTGCCTCCAGCTGTTGCTAAACTCCCAGCATGCCTGAACAGTCAGTGGCTGTCCAGAAATGCTGGGAGTTGTTGTTTTGCAACAGCTGGCGGCTCCGTTTTGGAAATACTGCCTTACAATACGTTTTTCATTTTTATTGGGGGGGGGGGGGAGACAGTGTAAGGGGGTGTATGTTAAGTGTTTTACCCTTTATTATGTGTTAATGTAGTGTAGTGTAGTGTTTTTAGGGTACATTCGCACCGGCGGAGGTTTACAATGAGTTCCCTGCTAGGAGTTTGCTCGGCGGCGAAAAATTTGCTGCAGCTCATACTTGAAGCAGGAAACTTACTGTAAACCTGCCTGTGTAAATGTACCCTGTACATTCACATGGGTGGGCAAACCTCCAGCTGTTTCAAAACTACAACTCCCAGCATGTACTGACAGACCGTGCATGCTGGGAGTTGTACTTTTGCAATAGCTGGAGGCACACTGGTTGGAAAACCTTCAGTAAGGTTCTGTTATCAAACTCAGTATTTTCCAACCAGTGTGCCTCCAGCTGTTGCAAAACTACAACTCCCAGCATGTACTGATCGCCGAAGGGCATGCTGGGAGATGTAGTTATGCAACAGCTGGAGGGATCGCAACTACAACTCCCAGCATGCTGGGATTTGCAGTTTTGCAACATCTGGAGAGCTATAGTATAGAGACCACTGCAAACTGTGGCCCTCCAGATGTTGCAAAACTACAAATCCCAGCATGCCCAGACAGCAAACAGTTGTGTGGGCATGCTAGGAGTTGTAGTTTTGCAAGATCTGGAGGGCTATAGTTTAGAGACTACTGTATAGTGGTCTCAATCTGTAGCCCTCCAGCTGTTGCAAAACTACAAATCTCAGCAGGCCCAAACAGCTGTCTGGGCATGCTGGGAGTTGTAGTTTTGCAACACCTGGAGTGCTACAGCATAGAAACCACTGTATAGTGGTCTCGGACTGTAGCCCTCCAGATGTTGCTAGGCAACTTACCGGCTTCCGTCGGATCCAGGGAGCCAGCTGCCCCTTTTTCTTCCAGCGGCTTGCTGAGTAACCTCAGCCTCCGCCATGTTGTGTTCGGTAAGTGGGATGCCGGGGGGGTGTGTTCTTGCTTCTGTACTTCCTATCTTCTGACGTCCGAGGCAAATCTTTTCTTCCTGTTTCTTCCGTGGCACAGCGACGAATCTGCGGACTCTTACGGCGCATGCGCAGGTAGTTTTTTTTTTTTTTTACAAATAAAGTTTTTTTTGTCTAATTGAAAAACTGTCTGCACATGCGCGAGTACGCAAGTGCTACGTTAACAGCGTAGTGTACGTTAGGTCTACCCTAATAGCATAGCTTCGCGCAAGCGCAGACAGTTTGTCAATTAGAGAGAAAAAACTTTATTGGTAAAAAAAAAAAAAAACTACCTGCGCATGCGCTGGAAGAGTCCGCAGATTCGTCGCTGAGCCACGGAAGAAACAGGAAGAAAAGATTTGCCTCGGACGTCAGAAGATAGGAAGGACAGAAGCAAGAACACACCCCCCGACATCCCACTTACCGAACACAACATGGCGGAGGCTGAGGTTACACAGCAAGCCGCTGGAAGAAAAAGGGGCAAGCTTCCGGATCTTCAAAAAAGGTAAGAAAATACATATATACATAATCACAACACACATAAAAAAACACATACTTATACACACATAACACACAAACATAATAACAAAAAACAGTATAAACAAGGGAGAACCCCTTTAAATTCAGAAGCTCATAAGTACTGAAAGGATTAAGATTTTTAAAATAGAAATAATTTACAAATATATATATAAAAAAGTTTTTTCCTGGATAACCCCTTTAAGGTTGTGGTGGGACTTCCAAACCTTTAAGCATACCTGTCAGATCCAACATTTTTTTTTTTAAATATATCACTCAGTACCTAATCCTGACCATGTACATCAATTTTTATGTGTCTAGCACCTTTATTTTTTATTACTCTTTTAATTTAGCTCACTAGTCTGAATTCCTGTCAAAGGTAGGGGGCGTGGCCACACTGTGCAGGTCCCTCAGTATGCTGTCTGCTCACATCTCCCCTAGCATTAGCAAAACTACAACTCCCAGCTTCTTCTCACTGACAGTAGCGGGGCACAAGCTGACAGTGGGAGGATTTTTCCTCCAGCTGTGAGCCCTGTGCTCACAGCTGTCAATCAAGGAAATGTGTCCATAACATAGGTGATGACGCATGGACACAGCAGGCGGGGGGGGGGCAGTTGTTTGACATGTTTTGCATGCTTTGCAACATATCAAAAGTTTTTGTATCTGACAGTGCCCATATAAGTACTTATAAAGACAAGGAAATGATACCACAAGGTCTGAGATTGAAGAAGCGCCCTACCAGGGTATTTTCCCAAAAATTTCTAAATAAATGGGATACAGCTCTCAGAGAATGCTCACAGAAATTAATCTCCTACAACCTGCATCATGGAAGAAGAAGAAGCAGAACTTTTAACACTAGTAAAAGACATCCAAGAGCTACAATCCAAACTGGAAGCGTATAAAGATAATGAAAACTATAAAGCATTAAAAGATAAATTGGAGAACTAAATTATGGACGTTAAAAAAGGGAAGTTTAAACGTGACACCACGGACTATGAGAAAGATGAAGTCTATACATGGACTCTGCCTAAAACCGATGTTGCAGATAACAGTGCTCCCAATTCTATTTTGAGACAGCCTAATAGCAACAAGAAAAAGCGATACCAAAAAACGCAGGGTCAGCTTCTCTGATGTAGACGTCTACGGAAAGTCTTTCCATCCCTGCCTCCACATCAAGATCTTCATCACGACCAGCCGGTAATCCTCAGGAGCCAGCGAGGTTTCATTTCAGGGAAGACACACACAGAGGGGGAGCGGGAGGCCAGGTAACGTGGATGACAAAAGATACGCTCTGCAACCCTGGAGCCCACACAAGTGAGTGATGTTGTTCTCAACCTATCTGCTACAGTATTAACAGAATCACAAATTTCAGTCTTGAGCAAAGGACTTAATTATGTACCAACCTGTGACTTTAATCTTTTTTCCACCATACTAGATATTATTAATAGGTGGGCTCTTAAACTCACGCTCCGCAAGCACTTTATTCAGGACTTTTCTGTGGGAAATAGCATGGTTGGGGACAATGTTTATAGCAATGTTACGCCTAATGTTGGTGAAGATAGCATTGTATTTAATGTTGATGCAGATATTATTATCAATTTTTGTAATCAGATCAATACACTTAATTAATGAGCATTAAAACTGGAATCTATGAGTGTTTGTGATAAGGTGCAAGGTTTCCTCAGATCCAATAAGGTTTTTTACCCCATTGCATCTTATCCGGCAGCCCTGGACAAGTTTCAGGAATTGGTGGAAAGGGGCTTAGTAAAAATACATAATAATCTCAAAAAACCTAAACTCAATTCAAACTTGTCTAGGGCTGAGTCCATAGCAATGGAACAACTAAAAAGTAACCACAATAGAAGTATCAGGAACTCCGATAAGGGAGTTTCCATTGTGGTACTTGATACAGGTCTATATGAAAAAAGAAATATAGACATGCTTCAAGACGAGAACACATACAGGAGACTGCAGGGAGAAGCCCTCAATAAGCTACTAGAGGAGGGAGTTTATATGGGGGTTTTGGATGTCAAAACTAAAGAGTACCTAATGGTAGAAAGCCCAGTCACCCCAGCCTTCCACTCCTTACCCAAGGTCCATAAAGGGGTGTTTCCACTTCCCCTTCGCCCCATTGTGGCTGGGATTGGATCCTTGAGTGAGAGACTGGGAGATTGGGTTGACAGCTTTCTCCAACTCCTAACTAGGAGTACCCCTAGTTACATAAAAGATACAAAACATGTACATTGTATTATGAATAATTTATCTTGGGAACCCACCTTTGCATCGGCAACATGTGATGTAGTCTCACTATACCCCTCCATTCCCGTTGCACAGGGTTTGAATGCCCTGTCTCGACATATGGACAGTTACAGCAGATACTCCTCTGATTTGAAGGAATTTATTTTAATGGCAACAGAGTTTCTGTTGAAAAACAACTTTTTCATGTTTACTGGCCAGTTTTTCCTTCAAACCAGAGGAGCTTCTATGGGAGCGAAGTACTCCCAGTCCTTCGCTAACATTTATATGAGTCACTGGGAGGAGCATTTCATTTTTACAGACAACAACCCATATCGATCAAGCATAAAATCTATCCTTCACATCTAATTTCTCCACAAACAATATCCCATTTTTAGATGTATGTTTTCTGCCATAGATAATAGAGTGGAGGTGAATCCGTATAGAAAAGAGAGTGCGGGTAATTCCATACTCCACATCACATTATAGAAAATATATCATATGGGGAATGGTGCAGGTTAAAGTGCAATTGCACACAAGACGCTGTATTTGCAAAAGTGTTGAAGTTACTCTATGATAGACTGAGTAGTAGGGGATATTCTGTACGAACACTAGAGGTAGCTAGGGACCGTGCTGATTCCCTGAATAGACAAGAACTCATCGCACCTAACACTAACAAGAGAAGTAATATACAATCTAAAACATGAACAGAGTGCTGCTCCATTTTTTGTTACACAATACAGTAGACAGTTCTAAACAATAGGTAGAATTATCAGGAAATACCAATATTACAACAGGACCAATATTAATTAGTATAATGTCAGATAACTTTAAAATGGTATCTAGAAAGGGTCCTACTCTAGGTTCAACTTTATCCCCTAGTCTTTATAGAAGTAATGCTGATAAAACCCAGGAACAGTCAAATTGGCTCCAGAGTAAAGGTAACTGGAGGTGTGGGCATACTGTCTGCATTACATGCAGACATATACTCATAAAAAAGGAGTTCATGTCATATAGCAACGGTATGGTTTTCAAGATGAGAGACTACATGTATTGTAAAACCTGTAATGTGGTGTATTTGGCATCTTGTGAAACCTGCCGCTGTCAATCCGAAGACACATCAGATGCGAGGAACCCCAGATCCTTTAACATCTCTGCAATCAAAACACTTTGGTGATGTGCACGTAGGGAATGTGGATACCTCATGTATTATGGGTATAGAAAGAATTAGGAAACCCATGAGGGGGGGACAGGGGGGGGGGACACCAGAAGACTTCTCTTAAATAGAGAATGCTTCTGGATGTTCTTACTGGACACTAGGAAGCCTAAAGGCTTAAATCTGAGGCAAGATCCGATTTTGATATATTAATATGTGGTGTCCCAGCACTGTATTTCATACTGTGCCTTAGTTATTAGTCCCCAAAGTTAGAGTCCCTAGGACTGTCTGGGTTCGCTTCCCTAATTAACCCCTAGTCACCCTTAGTAACTTGATATTTATAAATATTATCTATATAAATATATGTTTATGGTGTTACTCACTTGTTTTAGCGTCGCTGGACCTGCGGGTAATGTGACCCGGTTCACAGAACTCTATGGTTTGCTAAATCCCACTATTACCCATTCTACTCTCACCAACGTGGTGTGGGAGAGTTACATTAACTCCCAGCCAGCCCCTGATGTTGGAAGGGCTAGGGGGTCTACAAGATGCACAAGAAGAGTACGGAAGAATATTTTCTAAAGGACTGTAAGTAATGACTGTTGCTTTTCTTTGCTAACCACTTTTGTTTTCCAGTAACAAAGTTCAAGACATATGTACCTAGCAGGACTATGCTAAGACTGTTCCAGTTGCAAGTTCAGCAACATAACCATCAAGCTTTGTGCCTGACCATCAGGTCAAGAGACTCCTAGCCAGTAGGAGATTCGTAAGTTTTGTGCCCGGCTGATTTGTGGCAGCTGTGAAACATAGACTCCTAGTGTAGGTGGACTGCAGATCCTTACACGCCAGTTTTGTGTATATACCTCTATATTTATGAGACTTTCCTGCTAAAAATTGCAATTATCAGGTGTATGCGCCTGAACCTTGTTGGAGTGTTAATAAATACGTAAGTCTGTGTAATAAAAATGTATATGGTTCTTGTACATAGAAAAAAAAAAAAAAGAAAAAGCTTTTGTGTCTGTGTACATAAAAAGTAAGTAAAGGTTGTACATGGAAAAATGTCCGCTAGATGCACGTGTACACCAAAAACAAAAAACTTTAATAATTCTTGTATACATGTACATACAAAGGTATAAAAATACTAAAAAGGTGTTTTAGTAGTTGCTAAACAGGTGACTCTCCCGGCCCCTCCGAGAGTAGCATTCCAGACGCCAATCTCTAGCACCTGTCTCAGAAAAAAAAAAATAACAATAGAAAACTACCCTTAAGGTATCAAGGAGTACTTGCACACATAGTACCATAAATTGCTCACTTATATGTACTACCTCAGTCTTCTCCAGTACATACACAAAATAAAAATATGTCTCACACTCAAGAAACACTTTAGGAATTGTAGCCTATTGATATTCAATTCCTGCCACTGTTAGGTACACTAACTTCTCTTTTCTCTGTATTACGTGTGTGAGATGCTCTACCTGGCCAGTAGGTGCTCTTGCAAGCTTAAAATTCAACACATATTTCTAAAGGTAACCTAGGTAAGGTTATACTGTTGTGTTCTAGGGGTAAGCAGCGTGTAGCCAATAGACCCTAGTAGCTAACCTTATTGGTAGAGAGCCTCAGGCAAGCCAATATACCCTTTTTGTGTACTAACAGGTGACTCATCGTGGCAAAACAAAAGTAAATGTGGTGAGATTTCAAAAATGTTTAGTCAGCTTGAAACTAAAGGTATAGAGAGCTGTACTAATGTCTAGTTAGCCCCATAAATGTATAGAGAGCTATAAAAATGTCCAGATAGCTTCATAATGTCCAGATAGCTTTTTAACCCCTTAAGGACTCAGGGTTTTTCCGTTTTTGCACTTTCGTTTTTTCCTCCTTACCGTTTAAAAATCATAACCCTTTCAATTTTCCACCTAAAAATCCATATTATGGCTTATTTTTTGCGTCGCCAATTCTACTTTGCAGTGACATTAGTCATTTTACCCAAAAATGCATGGCGAAACCGCCGACCCGAGAAGTTCGTGACGAATCGAATTTGCTGTAAGTTTGCTCATCTCTAATTATATATGTAATCAATATATATTGTGGAGCAACAATGAATATCTACAGATATAATATAACCAACTCCTTTTGTGAAGGTGCAGGAAGTCCCGTTCCAGGATTCCAGGTCTCATTTTTTAGCTTTTTCTAGACAGCAATACCATGTGACTGAACAACTGGATATACAAGAAGGTACATGCTACTGCTTTTTTTTGCCATGACTAAGGACATGCTTGTCCCAAATGTGTAGGCTGCTTTGCCCAGCTTGTATTTTATCATCATGCTCCAATAAAGTGGAATTTACCTGCCGTTAGTGCCGGACAACTTTTTTCTACTCTGCACTGAAGGAGGGGGGACGCTACCCCACAGCCCAGGCACAATGGAGGTGGGGAGGTTTGGAGCAGTCGACTACATATGGAAAGTGCTTACTGTATACAGAAACTATTTTGTAAAATCTGACACAATTTGCATACTTTAGTGCAAATTAAAATGCAGGCTAAAATACAGCAACCAGAAATATGTAGCAGGGTTATTAAGGATTACAACCTGAGGACAGGTGTGGGGATATTTTTGGAAGCAAGTGGCTATGTTTTTCTTATCCTTTAAATTATAAAATGTAATTAAAAAAATGTATAAAAGAAATACAATACGAAAATAGAAAAAATTTTAAATGTAATAATTTGTCTTCAAAATCCAGATTTGTTCAAGTTATAAAATCTTACACAGCTGTTTAAGGTTTGACAATAAAGAAACAGATTGGGAAAGGTGCTGATATCTTGGTTGTCAAGTTAAAAAGCAATTGGGTCCCTAGTGTATAAAACCCTCTGATAAAAATGAATAGACTGAACCCATATGGTTTTGGACATATTATAAGTAGACCCTGTGACTTTAAATGAGAGCAATGCTAAAAAAAAGTTTAAAACAAAAGACCACAAGCAGCAAGATATAGTGGCAGGTACCTGCTTAAACTAAACTACATTATACTGTAAAGCTCTGTGATGTTTACAAACAGTAAAAATAGAGACAGCACCCTTTTTGTAAATCGCAGGACTGAGGTTGAACTTTAAATAATTTACTTATAATGGAAAACATCATCCCTTAACCCCTTGGGGACGGAGCCCATTATGACCCTAAGGACGGGAGAATTTTTTGCAAATCTGACCACTGTCATTTTAAGCATTAATAACTCTGGAATGCTTTTACTTATAAATTTGATTCCGAGATTGTTTTTTCGTGACATATTCTACTTTATGTTGGTGGTAAATTTTCGGCGATACTTGCATCCTTTCTAGGTGAAAAATGCAAAAATTTCATGAAAAATTTGAAAATTTTGCATTTTTCTAACTTTGAAGCTCTCTACTTATAAGGAATATGGATATTCCAAATAAATTATGTATTGATTCACATATACAATATATCTACTTTATGTTTGCATCATAAAATTGACGAGTTTTTACTTTTGGAAGACATCAGGGGGCTTCAAAGTTCAGCAGCAATTTTACAATTTTTCGCAAAATTTTCAAAATCGGAATTATTAAGGGACCAGTTCAGGTTTGAAGTGGATTTGAAGGGTCTTCTGGTTAGAAATACCCGATAAATGACCCCATTATAAAAACTGCACCCCTCAAAGTATTCAAAATGACAATCAGTAAGTGTGTTAACCCTTTAGGTGTTTCACAGGAATAGCAGCAAAGTGAAGGAGAAAATTCAAAATCTTCATTTTTTACACTGGCATGTTCTTGTAGACCCAGTTTTTGAATTTTTACAAGGGGTAAAAGGAAAAAATCCTCTCAAAATTTGTAACCCAATTTCTCTCGAGTAAGAAAATACCTCATATGTGTATGTCAAGTGTTCGGCGGGTGCACTAGAGGGCTCAGAAGCAAAGGAGCAACAATGGGATTTAGGAGAGTGAGTTTTTCTGAAATGGCTTTTGGGGGGCATGTCCCATTTAGGAAGCCCCTATGGTGCCAGGACAGCAAAAAAAACACATTGCACACTATTATGGAAACGACACCCCTCAAGGAACGTAACAAGGGGTACGGTGAGCCTTAACACCCCACAGGTGTTTGACAACTTTTTGTTAAAGTCGGATGTGTAAATGAAAAAAAAATATTTTTCCACTAAAATGCTGGTTTTTCCCCAAATTTTACTTTTTTACAAAGGGTAATAGGAGAAAATGCCCCCCAAAATTTGTAACCCCATTTCTTCTGAGTATGGAAATACCCCATATGTGGACGTCAAGTGCACTGCGAGCGAACTACAATGCTCAGAAGAGAAGGAGCACCATTGAGCTTTTAGAGAGATAATTTGTTTGGAATGGAAGTCGGGGGCCATGTGCATTTACAAAGCCCCCCGTGGTGCCAGAACAGTGGACCCCCCCACATGTGACCCCATTTTGGAAACTACACCCCTCACGGAATGTAATAAGGGGTGCAGTGAGCATTTACACCCCACTGGCGTTTGACAGATCTTTGGAACAGTGGGCTGTGCAAACAAAAAAATAAAATTTTTCATTTTCACAGACCACTGTTCCAAAAATCTGTCAGACCCCTGTGGGGCGTAAATGCTCACTGTACCCCTTATTACATTCCGTGAGGGGTGTAGTTTCCAAAATGGGGTCACATGTGGGTATTTATTATTTTGCATTTATGTCAGAACCGCTGTAAAATCAGCCACCCCTGTGCAAATCACCAATTTCGGCCTCAAATGTACATGGTGCGCTCTCACTCCTGAGCCTTGTTGTGCACCCGCAGAGCATTTTACGCCCACATCTGGGGTATTTCCGTACTCAGCAGAAATTGCGTTACAAATTTTGGGGGTCTTTTTTTCCTTTTACCTCTTGTGAAAATAAAAAGTAAAGGGCAACACCAGCATGTTAGTGTAAAAATTTATTTTTTTTACACTAACAGGCTGGTGTAGACCCCAACTTTTCCTTTTCATAATGGGTAAAAGGAGTAAAAGCCCCCCAAAATTTGTAGTGCAATTTCTCTCGAGTAAGGAAATACCCCATATGTGGCCCTAAACTGTTTCCTTGAAATACGACAGGGCTCCAAAGTGAGAGAGCACCATGCGCATTTGAGGACTAATTTAGGGATTGCACAGGGGTGGACATAGGGGTATTCTACGCCAGTGATTCCCAAAAAGGGTGCCTCCAGCTGTTGCTAAACTCCCAGCATGCCTGGACAATCAGTGGCTGTCTGGAAATGCTGGGAGTTGTTGTTTTGCAACAGCTGGAGGCTCCGTTTTGGAAACACTGCTGTACAATACGTTTTTTATTTTTATTGGGGGGGGACAGTGTAAGGGGGTGTATATGTAGTGTTTTACTCTTTATTAGGTGGTAGTGTAGTGTAGTGTTTTTAGGGTACATTCACACTGGCGGGTTACGGTGAGTTTCCCGCTAGGAATTTGCGCTGCGGCGAAAAATTTGCCGCAGCTCATACTTGAAGCAGGAAACTTGCTGTAAACCCGCCCGTGTGTATGTACCCTGTACGTTCACATGGGGGGGGCAAACCTCCAGCTGTTTCAAAACTACAACTCCCAGCATGCACGGTCTGTCAGTACATGCTGGGAGTTGTAGTTTTGCAACAGCTGGAGGCACACTGGTTGGAAAATCTTCAGTTAGGTTCTGTTACCTAACTCAGTATTTTCCAACCAGTGAGCCTCCAGCTGTTGCAAAACTACAACTCCCAGCATGCACGGTCTGTCAGTACATTCTGGGAGTTGTAGTTTTGAAACAGCTGGAGGCACACTGGTTGGAAAATACTGAGTTGGGTTCTGTTACCTAACTCAGTATTTTCCAACCAGTGTGCCTCCAGCTGTTGCAAAACTACAATTCCCAGCATGTCTGATCACAGAAGGGCATGCTGGGAGATGTAGTTATGCAATAGCTGGAGGTACGCAACTACAACTCCCAGCATGCCGAGACAGCTGTTTGCTGTGTGGGCATGCTGGAATTTGTAGTTTTGCAACATCTGGAGTGCTACAATTTAGAGACCACTGAACAGTGATCTCCAAACTGTGGACCTCCAGATGTTGCAAAACTACAACTCCCAGCATGCCCAGACAGCAAACAGCTGTGTGGGCATGCTGGGAGTTGTAGTTTTGCAAGATCTAGAGGGCAGTATAGAGATCACTGTGCAGTGGTCTCTAAACTGCAGACCTCCAGCTGTTGCAAAACTACAAATTCCAGCATGCCCACACAGCAAACAGCTGTCTGGGCATGCTGAGAGTTGTAGTTTTGCAACATCTGGAGGGCTACAGTCTAGAGACCACTATAGTGGTCTCAGACTGTAGCCCTCTAGATGTTGCTATGCAACTACTCACCGGCTTCCGTCGCATCCGGGAGCCGTCCTCTTCTGCGGCACGCCGCCGCAGATCTCCGTCGCCGCCGCCGATCCCCGTCGCTCCGCTGCCTCCGGAGGGGTAAGTGGACTCCGGCGCCGCTCCTCTTCGTTTTCCCCGTTCTGCCCCGCCTATTGTGGGAGGGCAGGACGGAGAAAACGAAAGTAAACCCCTCCGCCCCAGATCTGCTATTGGTGGTCGCGTCTAGACCACCAATAGCAGAGATAGGAGGGGTGGCAACTCTGCCACCTCACTCCTATCGCTTTAGGGGGATCGTGGGTGTCTTAGACACCCGCAATCCCCCTTCTATTCCGGGTTACCGGGTCACCATAGACCCGTAATGACCCGGAATCGGCGCAAATCGCAAGTGTGAATTCACTTGCGATTTGCGCCGATCGCCGACATGGGGGGGTCTAATGACCCCCCTGGGCATTTGCACGGGGTGCCTGCTGATAGATATCAGCAGTCACCCCGGCCCTGTCCCCGCCCGGCGCGCGGCGGGGGCCGAAATTCCCACGGGCGTATGGATACGCCCTTCGTCCTTAAGTACCAGGACGCAAGGGCGTATGCATACGCCCTTCGTCCCCAACAGGTTAAAGGCTAAATGCTACATTCAATCTAAATAACACTGCCAGTGGTGTAGTTATAGAGGTCGCTATGGTCACCATGGCGCCCAGGCCTCTGCGCCAGTGGGGCCCTCGGGCCCCCCTTGCCCTATTTACTTGATGGCCAGCTGTTGCCATCATTATTAGGCCATAATTGTCAGCACTGCTGCCAGACGTTCCCGTCCGGCAGCATCAGAGACCAGATAAGGGCAAGGGGTGGACAGTCAGGGCATTATGATGACACTGCGCTGTCCTTTATGCTGCCGGACAGGAACGTCTAGCAGCAGCACTGACACTTCCTGAATGTAAAAAAAAAAAAAAAAAAAGCGCAGCCCTTGCAGCTCTGCTCCCCATAAGGCCCCCTTCTCTGGTGGCGCTGAAGGGAGCCTCATTCAGTCCAGTCCCCTGGCCCCAAGTAAGGCCAGCCTCTGCAGGGACGCTGCTGCTTTAAGAGCATGGAGGAGGACATAGGGGGGTGGGTAAAGGAACATGGAGGAGGGCATGTGGGAAAAGGATAATGGAGGGGGACATGTGGGAAAAGGAACATGGAGGAGGGCATGTGGGAAAAGTATAATGGAGGGGGACATGTGGGAAAAGAAGCATGGAGTAGGACATGTGGGAAAAGGAGCATGGAGGAGGACATGGGTTTGTGGGAAAAGGAGCATGGAGGGGGACATGGGGGGTGGGAAAAGGAACATGGAGGAGGGCATGTGGGAAAAGGATAACGGATGGGGACATGTGAGAAAAGAAGCATGGAGGAGGACATTAGACATGTGCAATTCATTTCGGAACGAATACTAAACTTAACGAATTTTCCCGTTTTTGGGTGTTCGTTACAAAGAGCATGATGTGAGGAGACTTGGAGCGCCCTTTGTTTAGAATATCGACTGTGGCCGTGTTGTCGCATATGAAGCAAACAGTCATGTTACTCCAAGAATGTCCCCACACTGCAGCGGCCGCTACTATAGGATAGATTTAAAACAGTGCTGAGGTTTCTTTGAAACCAGAGATGTTACCAATCTCTGGAGGCCCAGGACCTGCCAGCCACCGGTTGTCATGTATGGCTGCGAACCCGAGTGCTGAGGCATCGGACAACACTGTGGGGGACAGTTCTGATGCTGCAGGAGTAAAGAAAGAAACCCCATTCCACTTATCTAGAAACTGGTCCCACATGAGTAGATCTGCCATAGCTTCATTGTCGATGTGAACAGTCTGCCTCTGGCCAGAGACCGAAGGGAGAAGGTCCAAGAGCCTGGAAATGAATGCTCTCCCCTTAGGTATGATCCTCATGGCGAAAGCCATCATTCCCAGGAGGCTTTGTAGCTCGACTCTGGACACCGTGCGACACCTAGATAGGCTGTGGAGTCTCCCGGACTCTGACTAGTTTGTCCTGAGGTAGTCTAGCCTGCATGTTCACGGTATCCAGGGTGATACCCAAGAAGACAAGCTGGGTGGTAGGGCCCTCTGTTTTATGTGGTGCGACAGGGACCCCGATCTCTTTGAACAACGCCAGCAGTGAGGAAAGGTTGCTAGGAGTATGTTTGGGGTGTTCAAGCAGCAAGAAATCGTCCAAGTAATGAATCGTGTGTTGGCAGTTGGTGACGTTTTGGAGTGCCCAGTGTAGGGCTGTGGCCAACTGATAGAAGAGCCACGGGCTGCTCTTCGCGCCAAAAGTGAGTTTGGTGGCGAAATAGTACTCATTTAGCCATTTAACGCTATGCCACTGCCAGAGGTCTGGCCTAATAGGGAGTAATTTAAAAGCATCAGTTATGTCCGCCTTTGACAACCAAGTGTTCCTCCCTAACTGCAGAATGATTTGTATAGCCTGGTGAATGGAAGAATACTTCATTGAGAATTCATCTGATGGTATTCGAGCATTAATGCTGGGTATGACGGATGAATAAGGCACATAGAGATCGTAGATTAACCTCTTTTTATTAGAGAACTTTCCGGTAGCGAGCCCCAGCGGGCTGACTCTCCAAGTGCAGAAAGGGGGCGTATCAAAAGGACCGATCATGAAGCCTTTTTCCAGCTCTGACTTGATCAGACTGGACACTGCCTCTGTGTCAGCGAGGGCTGACACCAAATTGTGGCACTCATAGGTACACTGGGGGTGGGCGACCAAACCCGTGTGGAAGCTGTCACAGAACCCAGCCACCAACCAACTGACCCAGTTGGGATCAGGGTGACTGGCGAGGACCCCGGCAAGGACCTGCACCTCGACCACGCCTAGTCACGCCTGAGAGCCCTTCTGGGAGCAGATTGAGCTGGTGTGAGCTCTGTAACAGGTGACGCATATGTGCAGGAGTCTACAGTTACTGTATTGACAGGAGGAGAGATTAAAATTGTTGCAGATCGGGGATTTGCCCAGAAACCTCACCGGCCTGCCCAGCCTGTCTAGCTCAGCTGTGGGGCTGGGGCCCCTGCTGGAGCTAGGCTCCCCTGGGTTGCTGCTCCGCGGACACCAGTTGGCTGAGTGGGAGGCGAGCCCGCACACCCCGCAGGATGGAGCATTCATGCCTGCGAAGTGATCGCAATAGAGCTCCGTGTCTACGACCCCCCAATTGGTCATGTAGTTGACCTCGGCATAAGCTGCCGCTGCCTTAGCGGAGAAGTCCTTATGGTACTCGTAAAACGTGGTTCCCCCATATTTATGAGCCATCTGGATTGTCCTGTGGAGATACAGATCTAACTCGACCCTGCGGCTAAGGCTGACCGAGCAGATGATGTCCCTGAAAAGACCGAAAGCAAGTACAAATTCGTGACATTCAAAGACCTGTTGAGCCTGGCGTCCTTGCTTTTGAATGTTACAGCCAGCTCACCACAGGCGACAGTCTTGGTGTCCTTAATGTCTGTCGTGTCGATAAGGAGGGAAGCAAGGTTGACATCCTTGCCCTCTAGGATCTCTTTCTTAATGGGCGCTGGTATAAGGTGCGCCGGGGTGATGTTGGGTGGGGTTGTGGTGTACCTGTAGGCGTAGCCTGTAAGGTAGAAGCCGTGGGAGCTACCGTGGTTGGAGCAGACTCGCCACTCTTAGAGGTGTCCATAAGGTCCAGTCTGGCCTGGAAGCCAGCGAGTGACGCTAGGACGTCTGCCATCATAGTATGGAGCTGGGACAGCGAGGCGCTAGAAACCTGGTCCTGAACAGCTTCCTGACTGCCCCTGGGGGCTTGGTCGGCATTGAGCAGGTTAAACAGTTCGGTCTTCCTGGCAGAGGCTGGGAAGGGGATGCCCCTACTCCTTAACTCCTCCATTAACCTGGGGATGGTCCACACCCGGTATGACGGCATGCTGCCTCGGTCCGAAGCCCTGGCGGGGGTCTCCTGGACGGAGAGGGCATCCTCAATATCCGAGCGATGGGACATACCTATGACTAATGAATTTTGCAACTAACTCAACTTCACCTAGCTACTGGAACAGGGACTGACCTGCAGAATGTCCTGAGCTGTTTGTGACAACACGAGAGCCTTGGCGGCACGACCTGATTTCAGCTGCGAATATTATATGGGACAATTAGCATGGTGTATGGAGTAACAGCTAGAGGGTGTGGGTGGTGAGGAGAGTAATAATTGTAGAGACTATGTGTATGCCATTTGTGCTGAAGAAGTGTCAGAAACGGCACACGCAGAGGACCCCGCTGAAGACGTGTCAGACAAATGGTGATCCTCCGCCTAGTTTAACATCATGTTAAGTGAGTCAGGTACAACATGTGCGCCATGCCCCGACTGAAGCAGGGTCAGACCGGGAGCCAAGTGGCGAGTGTGTGAGGACGCACGTGGCTGTGACGACGTGTCAGTAGCAGCGTCATGAGTAACATCGGGGTGTATACCCGTGGATGTCTGAACGGAACATGAGTTATTTTTATTTATTTATTTTTCGTACCTCGAGCTGAAAGCTGAGAGGAAAAACGTTTGAAGGGAACCTAATCACCGACAACCAACTAGACAATCTGGAGGGGGAGAAAAAAAAAACACGAAATAACATTTTGAAGCATAGCAGACAGTGAGGTCTCCAGTGGCGACCTTGGAAAAATGGCAGAAATGAGCGGTACGGTGTATGTGTACATCTCTCTCAATACCTTGAGCTGAAAGCTGAAAGAAAAGCCACTTGTGGGGCTTTGGTAACCATGGCAACCGAGCAACAACCTGGGATGTGCATGATTTGTAGACCTGCTGCTACGGAGACCATGGGGACCAGAGTGCCCCACGTGGGCATAATGCCCTGTGCCCACAGAAACCACTGGCCCTGTGCAGGTGGCCCATGTGAGATGTGTGCTTTGACATTTATTTATTTTTTCATGAAGAACACATGCGTTTTTTTTCTTTATTTATTTATTTGTTTCAACAAGAACATATGCATTTCATTTTTTTTTTTCAAGATACAGACCCTTTTTTTTCCCTGGCCTGGGCCCAGCGGCGAAGGGCCTGCCGCTGTCAGGCCTTCAGACCAGACTGCTCCCCGACTCACCCTCTCCCGCACAGTGTGTAGCAGCAGGGGGGGGGGCGGGGAGGTCAGGGGAAGAATCGACCTGCGGCGGTGCCGGAGGCGCATGCCCCGCCCACCGGGACCTCGGAGCCCCGCCCGTCACCTCGCCATGTCCATGACATGCCGGGAGACAGGTGAGGGGGAAGAGCGTGAGGCCCGGCGGGAGGATGCAGGGACCGCGTCCGTACCCGGCCAGCCTCCCCTCGGTGAGTGACGCAAGGCGGCATCGGGGGAGTGAAGCCATCCGCCGGGGCCACGAAACCCCGCCCCCTCAGCCACGCCGCCGAACGGAGCTGGCGAGCGGCGTGAGGGAAACGGAGCACGGCCCAGCATGACGACTCCCCCCCCCCGAGCCGGCGGCGCCAACGGGCCGGAGGAGTACACCAAAGGTAGGGGACGGAGCCCCACTGTTGCCCGGGGGAACCCGGACCCCAGAGGGCGGCAGTGAAGGCGTGTGTAGGGGAAGGGCGGCCCTGACGGGGTGAGCAGTACTCTGCCCCATGAACAAAATATGGACGGGGAGCAGTGGGGGTGGGGAAAAGACACCACATGGGGGCCGGGAACCGGCACTTACCTAGTACAACCTCGCAGAGGACGGGGGATGGGACCGACACAAAAACCACCAACTTCTCTCCGGGAACGTGAGACCTAACACGGCAGACTACAAGAGTACTACCGTCAAGGATACACACGTCCCTACCTGTGAGAGAGGTGTGGTTTTATACCCCATGCCACTCCCACAAATGCAGGCAATTAGGCTTTCAACATGTACCGTATTTATCGGCGTAAAACACACATTTTTTAGGTTAAAACATTTTTTTATTGAATTTTTCAAGAAAATTTTTTCACAAAACCGAATTGGCCAATAGATAACAAACACAGCCAAAAGAACAATACAGAAATAAATAGAACAGAATCCTACAAATTCTTTAGAAATGATCACTCAGTTTATATACTTTAAAAAAAAAAATATTATTAATCAGATCCATCGGATATTGTATAAGCATATCCGGAATGTGTTGGAAAAATCTATAAGATTTAGCATTAATTAAATGAACAGATAACGAATAACTTTACTATAACTGGAGTAGTCCATCAGCAAGTAAATGTATGCAGGATCCCGCAGTCCTCCCCTCTCTCGCCCCAGGCAGCCATATAAAGTATGTGGCGAATATAACATACATAATGTAATGACCTATGTACATGTGTACGTAGCCCTTAATATAGTCTACACACCAAAACGGTACTATGAACACTGGAACACAAGTGATGCCATTTAAGTGTGAAACGTGCAATAGTTAGGGCTGTGGAAAATGTTTCGTCCAGCTGCACCATCTAGACTCGCAATCATCTCTGGTATTCAACTTACATGCGTACGTTGTTTCGTAGAAACAGTTGGTCTTGACAGCGTCAATAATGTCAGCAGTAGCCGGTACAGATAGAGTCTTCCACCTGGCTGCAATGTGTGTTCTGTAAGCTATTAAAATGTGGCAGATAGGTGTCCTAAATCTAACATCTACAGCATGCAGGCCTATATTTAAAAGTGCTAGATTGCTAGACAAAGAAACTGATTTACTTGATATTAGTTTTATTAACTCATCAATGCCCTTTTTCAAGTTATGTAGCGTAGGACATGTCCAAAAGACATGGCTAATAGTGCCTACCTGCCCACATCCTTGCCAGCATAACTGGAAGCAAGTGGGTATCATAGAATGAAGCTTAGCAGGGGTGTGATACCATCTGGATGTCATTTTGAAAAATTGCTCCTTATGTCCAATACAAGATGTAGCCTTCTTTAATGTCAGATAAGCTAATGTTTAATTCTTTTTAGCCTAAAGTCTATCTGTGTGTCATACGCCGATAAGCCGCTGCAGTTCAATTATTTAAAGCGGGCGCTTTAAATCAATGAACTGCAGCAGCTTTTGCAGGTGCAGAGACCTGCCGTCGCTGCCGGCTTCTCTGCCCCTGCCTGTCCTGGGGTCTAGAGCCCTGCTGCCGCCGCTTCTCTCCCCCTGCTATCGGCGCCGCTGCCCCTTCTCTCCCCCTGTCTATCGGTGCCCCATTGCCGGCGCCGATAGCCATGAGGAGAGATGCGGCGGCGGCAATGGGGCAGCGGCGCCGACAGACAGGGGGAGAGAAGGGGCAGTGGCACCCATTGCCGGCGCCACTGCCCTGTTGCCTCCCCCATTCCCGGTTGTATAGTTACCTGTTGCAGGGGTCGGGTCCGCGCTGCTTCAGGCCTCCAGTGTGCATCCCCTGCGTCATTGCTATGCGCTGCACGGCGCGGCGCAATGACGAGTGACGTCACTCGTCATTGCGTCTCGCAGCACATAGCAACGACGCAGGGGACGCCACACCGGAGGCCTGAAGCAGTGCGGACCCGACCCCGGCAACAGGTAATTATACAACCGAGGATGGGGGAGGCAACGGGGCAGCGGCGCCGGCAATGGGTGCCGCTGCCCCTTCTCTCCCCCCGTCTGTTGGTGCCGCTGCCCCATTGCTGGCGCTGCTTCTCTCCCCCTGGCTATTGGCGCCGGCAATGGGGCAGTGGCACCGATAGACAGGAGGAGAGAAGGGGCAGCGGCACCGATAGCCAGGGGGAGAGAAGCGACGGCAGCAGGGCTCTAGACCCCAGGAAAGGCAGGGGAAGAGAAGCCGGCAGAAACAGTGTATCGGGGTATACACATGCACACACACGTTCTCTCATTTTACCAAGGATATTTGGGTAAAAAACTTTTTTTACCCAAATATCCTTGGTAAAATGAGGGTGCGTGTTATAGGCCGATGCATGGTATACCCCGATATATACGGTATATTTAATTGCATATTTAATTATATATATTGTGTCGCAGGACCTTAGGTCATGTGACTAGTGTTAATTCTATTAGAGTATGTTGAAGGACCTTCCTAGGTCATGTGTGGTCACATGTCTAGACCATAATTCCTTGTAAAGTGAATGACAGATGGTATGGACCAATGAGCTCAAGGTCAGCCCCTGCTCATATAAGGGAGCTGCCAGCCAATCCTCCCTCTCTTGGGTTCCTGCTCTCTCTTGCTGCTGAGCTGCCAAGCAAGCAGAATGTCTCTTGATTCCAGATAACCAGACTGAGCAGATCTGTTATATCCTTCAAGACAAGCTTAGGCCTGAAGCCTGCCAGCCTTGACCTGAATCTAATCGTGAGTTACAATACCAATCCCCCATAAAGTCTGCGTGACTGCTGGACCTAAACTCAATCCCCTAAATCCAGTAGAACAGCGCATATAAATTTCCTGAGCTTAAAACTCGCAAGGTCCCAACCAACTGTCAGGATCCTCATAGACTCTGATTGTGCAAAAGACTGTTCCTGTTAAATGGTGCATAAAACTTGCAGTAAAAGTTCCGACAGTTTTCTGAAAACCTTCCGGTTGTGAACAATCATTTATTATACCTCCCTATCGTTCTTGGGAAGGGTGGCGATAGGACAAGCATATACAGAGGAGCCCCCACCCTGGCGTCACGAGTGATAAGGGTTAAACATGCACCCTTTAGTTACCGCACAGCTACACCCCATATTCCCTACACCCCCAGGCTACCACATAGCTTTTTGGCATCACGAACAGGATGCGGGTGTGTGCCTACAGCTGTTGCCACCATTTACAGAGTACTTCTCCCATGTAAAGAACTGTTTTCATGTTCTGTGAATCGCATTCAAAAGTACGGGACTGTGCTTATGGTACTGTGTTCAAAAAGTGCGCACGACAAGTAAGGGGGATGCGAAAAGTACAGCAGAGCTGTGATTCGCATCAGAAGGGGTCAAAGCTAGTGCAGGGCATTCTTGGCGCGCGATCCTGAAACTCCGCCCACCGAGGTCTCTGAAGCCGTGAAGGCCATCTTGAGCCTCAAATAGAAGACCTGCAGAAAAGCACAGTTAGAATAGCAAAGAAACGCAGAGTGTTGCAGCGAACCGAAAGGCTTCAAGAGCCAGCACTCTATAAAACCCTGAAGTACCAGATTGCTAAGCTAAGATCCTGTCTGGACTCCAACTCCTGATCGTCGCACTCAAGCTCCAGCTCAACGCAGTCAATTTCCAGATCAGCGCTCTCAAGTTCGAGATCTACGCTCTCAAGTTTAAGATTAAAGAACAGCTGCATCTCTTAAAGGGACCAACACTCCCAAGCTTCATTTAAAGGGATGATATCATAAATCATCAGCGGGGCCACCACAGCAAGCAAGACAAGATCAAGCTGCTTCATTTCCAGCTTCTCCATTCATCTCAGGAGCTCCAGTTGCCGCACCTGTCTTTTACTACAATGGGGATCCCTTTATGTTGAGGGACTTCAAAGAAAAGATACAAAGTCTTTTTGTTTTTTATTCTTTTCCCCCTAACCAGCAGGTGCAGTTACTTACAGGACAGCTGATGGGGCCTGCACTGGAGGAGGTCCGCATCTGGCCGGCAGCCGACAAGGCTACAGTGGAGAAAATCTTTGAGGGGCTTTACCAAGTGTTCGAGTCTCATTCCCCCTCTGAGGTACGTCTAAGACTGTATGAGCGTCATCAGAAGACAGGTGAGACCCTTCGGGCATATGCTGTGGCATTACAGAATGCTTTAGAAACGGTGCAAAAGTTGGATGGCATTACGCCCGAGCAGGGTAACAAAGTACTGATGGACCGGTTCATAGATGGGGCACAGAATAAATAGGATAAGTCCCAACTTAGGATGCTGGTGGTGCAGAATCCCGATATGCCTTTCCCAGCCTTTAAGAGACTAGCTATCAAGGTTATTGAGTCAGGGCCAGAGGCAGAGGAGATTAGTGCCCCTTCTGCTTAGGCCCTGGGAGCTTCTGTACAACCAGTACCCCCTTCACCATCTGCAGTTTTAACCCTGCAACCGCAGACAGAGACTATATTTGGTGTTGTGCCCGACCAGGGGTGAAGAACCAAGATTATCAGGCGTTATTGGAATCCATCCAACTGGAAGACTACCCTCTAGTACGTGCAGCCAGGAGTCTTGTGACGGTAAAGAATGGAAGAGTACCGGTTCGAGTGGTTAACCTATCAGATGTCGCTACCAGGCTACCAAAGTATACTCCTGTGGCTCAGCTATATCCCCTGGACTCCAAGGATGTAGTGTCAAAGCCGAAAGTAGCTCGACAAGGGACCGCTCAGACTGCCCAGGGGGTCGACAAGGGCCATCCAGAACCCTGATGGACTCAGTTGAAGATTGAAGATGAATACACTCCCAGAGACCAGGTCGGTGGGGTCATCCAAGTGGCCAAGCAATCCCAAGAGGCCTTTAGTAAACAACCCACTGATTTTGGCCGGACCACGATGATTCAGCATCGGATTCTGACTGGCGATAGCCTCCCAATAAAAGAAAGACATCGCCCCGCGGCTCCGGGAATGTATCAGACAGTAAAGAAGATGTTACTGGACATGAAGGAGGCTGACGTCATTCAGGAGAGCCAGAGTCCTTGGGCTGCTCCTTTGGTCCTCGTCAAGAAGAAAGATGGGACCATCCGCTTCTGTGTGGATTATAGAAAATTAAATGGTCACCCACAAAGATGCCTACCCTCTTCTCAGGATAGAAGAATCGTTGACTGCTTTGGGCTCAGCTGTCTACTTTTCCATCCTAGACCTGACCAGTGGGTACTGGCAGGTGCCGATAGCGAAGGAGGATTGCGAGAAGACGGCGTTTGTGACTCCGATGGGGCTCTTCGAATTTAAGAGCATGCCCTTTGGACTGTGCAACGCACCTGCCACCTTTCAACACCTGATGTCAGTGCCGAGGGTGTGCAGCCCGACCCTGAAAAAGTGAGAGTTGTGAAGAATTGGCCCACACCTCGCACGGTGCGAGATATTAGAGGTTTCCTGGGGTTCGCTGGCTACTACAGGCGTTTCATCCCTCGTTTCGCCCAGATTGCAGGGCCCCTTACTGCCCTTCTGCGGGGTACCGCAAAGGAGAATTATAATGGAAGACTCCCGATACAATGGGCGGAAGAACAAGAGACAGCATTCTGCACTCTGAAGTGTCTTCTCATTGAACCTCCCATCCTGGCATATCCTGACTATAGTCATCCCTTCAGGCTGTACACCGATGGCAGCTTTGAAGGCCTGGGAGCTATTCTGTCTCAAGTGCAAGAGGGTAAAGAGAGAGTGATCGCCTAAGCAAGCAGACACCTGCGAGGAGCCGAGAAGAATGATGCCAATTACAGTTCTTTCAAGTTAGAGCTCCTTGCCTTGGTCTGGGCGGTCACTGCGAAGTTTAAGGACTACCTGGCAGCCACTCCCTTTACAGTCTATACCGACAGCAATCCATTGGCACACCTGAATACTGCAAAATTGGGAGCCATTGAACAGCGTTAGGCCTCTAGACTGGCTAACTATGACTTCCATATCAAGTGGTAAAAGCAACGTCAATGCTGATGTACTATCCCGTATGGCTCCTGGTGAAGAACCGCCTGTAGAAGACATGTGGGAAGACGTGGAGATGCCGCCCTTCTATCAAAGGTTTGTGAGTCAAAATACTCAGGCTACTCAGGAGGGAGAAGAGCCTGGACCTCCCAAGATTCTGGAGGACCTGTATACTTGGAAGACTCTCCAGGATGAGAGCCGAAACATGGGGGATCTCCTAGACTACCTACTCCAGAAGAGGTACCAACTCACCTGCGTAAGTCACAGGGAGACTTTGAATTGAAACGATTGTGGCGACAACAAATCGCCTGTTCATCCACAAGGGATTACTGTACCGAAATTCCTTGTATCCAGTTTCGGGAGAGCGTCTGCATCAAATTCTAGTTCCCCGAAGGGGCGCAGGCATGGTCCTTAATGCATACCACGACCAGTCAGGACACTTTGAAGTCCACAAGACTGAAGCCACCATCAGACGAAGGTTTTACTGTGTGGGAATGCGTGCAGATATTGAAAAGTGGTGCGCCGAATGCACTGTCTGCAATGTTACCAAGAATGTTCGTAAAGATGCAAGAGCACCTCTACATCCCATCCACACAGAGAGACTCAATCAGTTGGTTGCCTTGGACCATGTGAAGCTGTCACCCACTCGATCCGGCTATACATATGCCCTGACCATGGTGGACCCTTACTCAGGGGAATGGATTGCGTGAAAGGTTCATTCATATGCTGAGAGCAGTGTTTGTCTCTAGACACAAAGAGTGGCCTCGACTCCTGCCTGAGCTGCTGGAAATCTACAATAACACTATCCACTGCTCCACAGGGTACACTCTGTTCTTCCTTATGATGGGACAACATGGTCAGCTGCCAAAGGATAGGGCTTTTGAATTACAAGCCCCTTTTAATAACTCCCCTCAGACCTCACAAGATTGGGTCACTGAGCACCAAAGGAGGATTGAAGAGGCTAAAGAGATTGTGGAAAAGAAGATGGGCGAAGCTCAGGACTGACAGCAAAGAGATTACAATTGGCATGCTTCAGCCAAACCATTGCAACTTGGAGACAGAGTGTGGCTCAGAAAATTTCCCAGGTCACATAAGCTGGATTCCCTCTGGGAGACAGAGCCCTACACTATTACTGCAATGCTGTATCCTGATACGGATGTCTACGAGATCCAAAAGGAGGGATATGGACAGGTGGTCCATATAAATAGGATTAAACAATGTCTAAAAGAAGAATTGCCACAGCCACCTCCTCCTACTCCCTCAGCTGCAAGGCCTGTGAGAGAATATGTTCCAGGAGAAGGAATTCATGCATCAATGGACATTCCAATGTTCTCCCCTCATCAGCCTGCAATGTTCTGTGGTTTACCGTGGCCACCCCAGTCCAGCCATCTTTGATTTCCTCACCCAGTTTTAGTCCATCTCCACTGACAGCTCCGAGCAACTTATAGCCGTCTATGCCTATTCCAATGGGTTCTCTCAGTCCAGAAAGGGATCTCACTCCTACTTCCAGCCCTCAAGCTTGAAGCAGGAGTGAGTCGTCAGAGAGCTGTTGATCAATGAGGTTCCGAATAGTCCAGAGATGGTGTTGCGTCGTATTCATAAAGGTAACCTAGGTAAGGTTTATCTGTTGAGTTCTAGGGAGAAGTGCATGTAGCCAATGGACCCTAGTAGCTAGTTATTGGTAGATAGCCACAGGCAAGCCAATATAACTTCAGTGTACTAGACAGGTAACAAATGTGGTAATAACAATGTCAAGTGAGATTTATAATATGTTATACAATGTTTCTAGTCAGTCAAAACAAAATAGAAAAAATGATAAAGTAGGTAAAAGTGTTTAGGATGTATCTAATCCCTTATATTGTCATCCCGTTACTAAATTCGTGAACAGCATAATCCTGTTTGTGAGTTTATCAGTACTCATGTCTGTACATCAAAGTGTATATAAAGTTTGTTTGGAAAAAGAAAAAACTAATATATAGTAAATAACAAAAAAATTCTTCAGAGCTTGAAAGGACTCTTATCATATGCAAAGACTCTCTTGTTGCATTCATACAGCCTGAATAATGGACATTTGAAAGACAATGCCCAGGACTGTAAAAAAACAATTGTTGCACTTCGTCCCTCGGCCTTAGGGGACAGACGTTGAGGTCGACTTATCTTAAGTAAGGAGGTTTGTGGTATCTCGGTGCCGTATAGTATACCTTACCTTGTATGGTGGTCCCCAAAGTCAGAGTTACTTCATTCCAGTAGGGTCCTCTTGGTGGGATAGCCCCTAGTCGCCTCTTCCTTCTTCAATTCTGTGATGTTTATATGTATACTTAATTACATATTTAATTGTATATATAGTGTTGCAGGACCTTAGGTCATGTGACTAGTGTTAATTCTATTAGAGTATGTTGAAGGACCTTCCTAGTTCACGTGTGTGGTCACATGTCTAGACCATAATTCCTTGTAAAGTGAATGACAGATGGTATGGACCAATGAGCTCAAGGTCAGCCCCTGCCCATATAAGGGAGCTGCCAGCCAATCCTCCCTCTCTTGGGTTCCTGCTCTCTCTTACTCTTGAGCTGCCAAGCAAGCAGCATATCTCTTGATTCCGGATTACCAGACTGAGCAGATCTGTTATATCCTTCAAGACAAGCTTAGGCCTGAAGCCTGCCAGCCTTGACCTGAATCTAATCGCGAGTTACAATACCAATCCCCGCTAAAGCTAGCGTGACTGCTGGACCTAAACTCAATCCCCTAAATCCAGCGGAACAGCGCAAATAAATCTCCTGAGCTTAAAACTCACAAGGTCCCAACCAACTGTCAGGATCCTCATAGACTCTGATTGTGCAAAGACTGTTCCTGTTAAATGTTGCATAAAACTTGCAGTAAAAGTTCCGACAGTTTTCTGAAAACCCTCCGGTTGTGGACAATCATTTATTATACCTCCCTATCGCTCTTGGGACAGGTGACGATAGGAAAAGCATATACAGAGGAGCCCCCACCCTGGTATCACAAGTGATAAGGGTTAAACAAGCACCCTTTAGTTACCGCACAGCTATACCCCATATACCCTACACCCCCAGGCTACCACAAGGACATGTGGGAAAAGGAGCATGGAGGAGGACAAGTGGGAAAGGGAGCATGGAGGAGGACATGTGGGAAAGGAGCATGGAGGAGGACATGTGGGAAAAGGAGCATGGAGGAAGACATGTGGGAAAGGGAGCATGGAGGAGGACATGTGGGACAGGAGCATGGATGAGTACATGGGGTGGGAAAAGGAGCATGGAGGAGAACATGGGGTGGGAAAGGGAGCATGGAGGAGGACATGTGGAAAAAGGAACATGGAGGAGGACATGGGGGGGTGGGAAAAGGAGCATGGAGGAGGACATGGAGGTGGGAAAATGAGCATGGAGTAGGACATGTGGGAAAAGGAGCATAGAGGAGGACATGTGGGAAAAGGAGCATGAAGGTGGACATGTGGGAAAGGAGCATGGATGAGTACATGGGGTGGGAAAGGGAGCATGGAGGAGGACATGGGGGTGGGAAAGGGAGCATGGAGGAGGACATGTGGAAAAGGAGCATGGAGGAGGACATGGGGTGGTGGGAAAAGGAACATGAGGAGGGCATGTGGGAAAAGAATAATGGAGGGGGACATGTGGGAAAAGAAGCATGGAGGAAGACATGTGGGAAAAGGATCATGGAGGAGGACATGTGGGAAAAGGAGCATGGAGGAGGACATGTGGGAAAAGGAGCATGGAGGAGGACATGTGGGAAAAGGAGCATGGAGGAGGACATGGAGGTGGGAAAAGGAGCATGGAGGAGGACATGTGGGAAAGGAGCATGGAGGAGGACATGTGGTAAAAGGAGCATGGAGGAGGACATGTGGGAAAAGGATCATGGAGGAGGACATGTGGGAAAAGGAGCATGGAGGAGGACATGTGGGAAAAGGAGCATGGAGGAGGACATGTGGGAAAAGGAGCATGGAGGAGGACATGGGGGGTGGGAAAAGGAGCATGGAGGAGGACATGGAGGTGGGAAAAGGAGCATGGAGTAGGACATGTGGGAAAAGGAGCATAGAGGAGGACATGTGGGAAAAGGAGCATGGAGGTGGACATGTGGGAAAGGAGCATGGATGAGTACATGGGGTGGGAAAAGGAGCATGGAGGAGAGCATGGGGATGGGAAAGGGAGCATGGAGGAGGACATGTGGAAAAGGAGCATGGAGGAGGACATGGGGTGGTGGGAAAAGGAACATGAGGAGGGCATGTGGGAAAAGAATAATGGAGGGGGACATGTGGGAAAAGAAGCATGGAGGAGGACATGTGGGAAAAGGAGCATGGAGGAGGGCATGTGGGAAAAGGAGCATGGAGTAGGACATGTGGTAAAAGGAGCATGGAGGAGGACATGTGGGAAAAGGAGCATGGAGGAGGACAAGTGGGAAAAGGAGCATGGAGGAGGACATGTGGGAAAAGGAGCATGGAGGAGGACATGTGGGAAAAGGAGCATGGAGGAGGACATGTGGGAAAGGGAGCATGGAGCAGGACATGGGGTGGCAAACGGAGCATGGAGGAGGACATGGGGGTGGGAAAAGGAGCATGGAGGAGGACATGTGGGAAAAGGAGCATAGAGGAGGACATGTATGAAAAGGAGCATGGAGGTGGACATGTGGGAAAGGAGCATGGATGAGGACATGGGGTGGGAAAAGGAGCAAGGAGGAGAACATGGGGTGGAAAAGGGAGCATGGAGGAGGACATGTGGAAAAAGGAGCAAGAGGAGGACATGGGGGGTGGGAAAAGGAACATGAGGAGGGCATGTGGGAAAAGGATATTGGAGGGGGACATGTGGGAAAAGAAGCATGGAGGAAGACATGTGGGAAAAGGAGCATGGAGGAGGACATGTGGGAAAAGGAGCATGGAGGAGGACGTGTGGGAAAAGGAGCATGGAGGACATGTGGGAAAAGGAGCATGGAGGAGGACATGTGGGAAAAGGAGCATTGAGGAGGACATGTGGAAAAGGAGCATGGAGGAGGACATGGGGGGTGGGAAAAGGAGCATGGAGGAGGACATGGAGGTGGGAAAAGGAGCATGGAGTAGGACATGTGGGAAAAGGAGCATAGAGGAGGACATGTGGGAAAAGGAGCATGGAGGTGGACATGTGGGAAAGGAGCATGGATGAGTACATGGGGTGGGAAAAGGAGCATGGAGGAGAACATGGGGATGGGAAAGGGAGCATGGAGGAGGACATGGGGAAAAGGAGCATGGAGGAGGACATGGGGGGGTGGGAAAAGGAACATGAGGAGGGCATGTGGGAAAAGAATAATGGAGGGGGACATGTGTGAAAAGAAGCATGGAGGAGGACATGTGGGAAAAGGAGCATGGAGGAGGACATGTGGGAAAAGGAGCATGGAGGAGGACATGTGGGAAAAGGAGCATGGAGGAGGACATGTGGGAAAGGGAGCATGGAGCAGGACATGGGGTGGGAAACGGAGCATGGAGGAGGACATGGGGGTGGGAAAAGGAGCATGGAGGAGGACATGTGGGAAAAGGAACATAGAGGAGGACATGTATGAAAAGGAGCATGGAGGTGGACATGTGGGAAAGGAGCATGGATGAGGACATGGGGTGGGAAAAGGAGCAAGGAGGAGAACATGAGGGTGGAAAAGGGAGCATGGAGGAGGACATGTGGAAAAAGGAGCAAGAGGAGGACATGGGGGTGGGAAAAGGAACATGAGGAGGGCATGTGGGAAAAGGATATTGGAGGGGGATATGTGGGAAAAGAAGCATGGAGGAAGACATGTGGGAAAAGGAGCATGGAGGAGGACATGTGGGAAAAGGAGCATGGAGGAGGACGTGTGGGAAAAGGAGCATGGAGGAGGACATGTGGGAAAAGGAGCATGGAGGAGGACATGTGGGAAAAGGAGCATTGAGGAGGACATGTGGAAAAGGAGCATGGAGGAGGACATGGGGGGTGGGAAAAGGAGCATGGAGGAGGACATGGAGGTGGGAAAAGGAGCATGGAGTAGGACATGTGGGAAAAGGAGCATAGAGGAGGACATGTGGGAAAGGAGCATGGATGAGTACATGGGGTGGGAAAAGGAGCATGGAGGAGAACATGGGGATGGGAAAGGGAGCATGGAGGAGGACATGGGGAAAAGGAGCATGGAGGAGGACATGGGGGGGTGGGAAAAGGAACATGAGGAGGGCATGTGGGAAAAGAATAATGGAGGGGAACATGTGTGAAAAGAAGCATGGAGGAGGACATGTGGGAAAAGGAGCATGGAGGAGGACATGTGGGAAAAGGAGCATGGAGGAGGACATGTGGGAAAAGGAGCATGGAGGAGGACATGTGGGAAAGGGAGCATGGAGCAGGACATGGGGTGGGAAACGGAGCATGGAGGAGGACATGGGGGTGGGAAAAGGAGCATGGAGGAGGACATGTGGGAAAAGGAACATAGAGGAGGACATGTATGAAAAGGAGCATGGAGGTGGACATGTGGGAAAGGAGCATGGATGAGGACATGGGGTGGGAAAAGGAGCAAGGAGGAGAACATGAGGGTGGAAAAGGGAGCATGGAGGAGGACATGTGGAAAAAGGAGCAAGAGGAGGACATGGGGGTGGGAAAAGGAACATGAGGAGGGCATGTGGGAAAAGGATATTGGAGGGGGACATGTGGGAAAAGAAGCATGGAGGATGACATGTGGGAAAAGGAGCATGGAGGAGGACATGTGGGAAAAGAAGCATGGAGGATGACATGTGGGAAAAGGAGCATGGATGAGGACATGTGGGAAAAGGAGCATGGAGGAGGACATGGGGAGTGGGAAAAGGAGCATGGAGGAGGACATGTGGGAAAGGAGCATGGAGGAGGACATGTGGGAAAAGGAGCATGGAGGAGGACATGTGGGAAAGGAGCATGGATGAGGACATGGGGGTGGTAAAAGGAGCATATAGGAGGACATGTGGGAAAAGGAGCATGGAGGTGGACATGTGGGAAAGGAGCATGGATGAGGACATGGGGGTGGTAAAAGGAGCATGGCGGAGGACATGGGGGTGGGAAAAGGAGCACGGAGGAGGACATGGGTGGTGGGAAAAGGTGCATGGAGGAGGACATGGGGGGTAGTAAAAGGAGCATGGAGGGGGACATGGGGGTGGGAAAAGGAGCATGGTGGAGGACATGGGGGTGGATAAAGGAGCATGGAGGAGGACATGGGGGTGGTTAAAGGAGCATGGAGGAGGACATGGGGGGTGGGTTTTGAAACGTGGGTTTTGAATAGTTTTTCTCACAATCCTGCGAGCTGTTCTGTCTGATATTTTTCTTGATCTTCCAGATCTTGCTTTAACTTCTACTGTTCCTGATGACTGCCATTTCTTAATTACATTCAGGATATTGACATTCAGGATATTGATATCTGAAAGCGTTTTGCTATCTTCTTATAGCCTTCTCCAGCTGTGTGAGCGTCAACTATTTCCAGTTTCAGATTTCTAGACAACTACTTAGAAGAACCCATGGTGCTGATTGTTGGGGCAAGGTCAGATCAGTCTGGGCATTTAAAACCTTTGAGATTGACATCACCTGGTCTTCCCAGATGATGATTGAGAACAATCCATGACACTGGCAGGTCTCAGCTTTGCAAAGGGGGCAGGGCATGCTATAAATTCTGCAGGGTGCCCAAACTTTTGCAGTCGCCATTTTTTTGTTTTCTGTTATTTTGAAAGTGTAAATTATGGAAATAAAATCTAACTTTTGTTGACATATTATAAGAATGTCTAATCTGTAATTTGATGCCTTTTGGAGATTTTTCCATCTTTCCTTGGCTTCTCTAGGCACATTAATACAAATTTTTACCTGGGATGCACAAACTTTTGATCCCCACTGTAGTAAATGAGGGTCATTGAGTTATATATATATATATATATATATATATATATATATATATATATATATATATATATATCGATATAGATATAGATATAGATATAGATAAAGATATAGACATAGATAGATAGATAGATAGATAGATAGAATGCATGTAATAAAATAATGAATTTTATCCATTTTAAAATAAGGCGATAACATGAAAAATGTGAAAAAAGTTAAGGCATCTGAACAGTATTTAAATAGTTATGTATCTCCTTGCAACAGCAGCAAGGGAACATTTCTCCCACAGTGAGATATCTAAAATATTTTCCATTTTGATAAGTCCCTGAAATATTTCAGTTTCCGGCATATTGTTATCAGTTGTAGTATTTTAAATTTAGTAACTTGTTTAAGCTAAAAGGAAAAAAGTCAGATGCCTATTTTCAAGTTCTTTCGCTAACTAAGCCAAATAAATATATTTTTATTTATTTTATTTATTCCTTTTTTTTTAATTAATTTACATCTCAGACAGAAGTTTTGTGAAATTATTTAGATTTCTATATTTTATTTGTTATGCATAAAGATATAACTGCACTTTAACTCAGGAGTTCATAGATTAGAGACCATACAAAAATGTTCTTGTTTATGAGTTTTTAATCCTAAAAAGATTACAATTTGCTTTTCATTTGAAGCCAATAAAAATATTCCATGGAACACATTTATCAGTTCTATTTCTAAATATATTTCATTTTTAATAAAAGCTACAGCTCTACAGGATCTGTTGCAACGCATACACCAGTGCACCCAGTGGACCTTATTGACTTATGATAAAGGAACTTCCAATGCAGATGTTGTTGTTAACCTTAGACAAATAACAGTTGATATAATGTACAGTATATTAAGGAAGAATTGTGTGTGTGTATGTGTGTATACATGTATACACCAATCATCCATAACAATAACCCCTTGGCGACATCTGCTGTCCATTTACAGTGATGCAGTTATGCACCTAATACCCAGAGCCATAAATGTGCCAATCTGCAACAGGTGTTGGCTGTTTGCTACAGTTTACGCTTTGCTGCAATGGCCAGGGTTAAAGATAACAATCAAAAGTGGTTTCTAGAAGAAAATTATATTTATTCCTACAGTGAAAGCTGTAAAAAAAAAAAAACTGTGTCAGAATAGCTGTTGGCTGTTCCTGCTGTCTCCCCCCAAAAATCAGAAAAAAAGTGATCAAAAAGTTATTTGTACTCCAAGATGGTACCTACAACTGACTTCACAAGAAGCAAGGACTGCTATGTTGATGAAAAATAAAAAAAAACCTTGCCCTGCTATGACTAGTTATACTGCCATTGACTGCTTCCAAGAACGTGCCCACCCTACTTTGCAGCTACACACTTATCCACGAGAGGGGCGTCCACGAGAGGGTCGACACGGCTGTTGCCCTCATTGTCATGTTATCGCAATGCCTTCATCAGCACGAACTATACTTGGGGGGGACGCCCCTATACTCGGACTCTTTACTTGACTACAGTATGTACTGCAGTCATATTTTTCCATTGTTTGTAATAGCTTTACTGTTTTGCTATACTATTAAAACTTGAATAAAAATTTATTTTGGAAAAAAAACAAAAACAAAGCTATGAATATCACAAAAAACACAGAACATCACAGTTTGCTGAGTATAAGGCTGCAGTAAGATGCAGTTAGACAACTATCCCCTTTCTTGCATGTACATGAGGACAACCCTGCAACAGTCCTTCTCCAACAAGTCTTCCACCTGTGTCCAAAGTCTGGGTCTGAAATTTACCTATGAAATCAATCGGTATGAACTATGTTTCCTCAATGTTAGATTGAGAAGTGACAGTGGAGGCAGAACAGATATTAGTGTGTTTAGGCAATCTAGGGCTGGGAACAGCTTACTGAAATGGGAGAGCCACCACTCTTTACCATTAAAACGGGGCATCCCTAAAGCACAATGGTCCTGATTTACTAAGAGTGGAGTGTAGGTTTCTTTGTGGGTTTTAATTACCTACAATTTTTTTTTTCCACGGTATTTACAAAGGTTTCCCTACATTTTCCACTTATCCTACACTTTGCTTTTTTTACACATGTTCTGATCTGTCGGGTTTTCCTCAGCTCAAATCCACTACATTTTCTGTGGCAACCTTAGTAATTATGTTGGGTTTTTGTAAAAATGTTGGGGACACCCCCTTTTTGGCAGCCACACCCACTTTTCCTGGCGGCCACGCCACAAATTCTGGCGCAGACAGAAACATGTCGGGTTTACAATAGAAAATCAGGGCCAATATCTTAGAACAAGGAGGAATCGTTTTAACACTGACAATTTTAATATTCAGGCTCGGAGATTTATGGAGTGTGGCTACCCTAATTCTTATTAAGCCATGTTCACATGTCGGAATTTCTGTGCCAAATTCCTCATTGAAATTCAGCATGGAGATTCCGCTGCAGCAAAAGTCCCATTGAATTACACAAGATTATGCTCAGCTGTGCATGGGGCGGAATTTCCGTGTCAGATGTTTTCGGAACGGAAATTATGATTTTCATGTCCGCAGAGAGAATGAAAACATTCATTGGCGGGGGGGGGGGGGGGTTTCTGCACATGCTCCGTGCGGAGCTGAAAAAAAAGAAGCTGTGCCATCTTGCTACACCCTTCGAGTTCCGGCAGGCCGGTCCTGACACTAACAATCTATTTCAAAGCATACGCGCGGCAGCCCGCCAGCTCGCAACATGATGAAAAATTACCATGAGACCCGATTGCCCCGGAATAACGGGCTCCCGCCATTGACACCACAGCGTGTGTCCGCCCTATCCTCTGCTCAAGGAACCCAGGCAATGTAGGTAAGCCGACATTAACTAGGGAAGCCCCAAGTATAGCCTTAACAAGGGGGAAGCGGAGGGACAAGGGGAGCCCCCGGTATACAGCAAAATCTTTGTCCCAGAGACCCCAGAAACCTGAGGTTTGGGGCCCTTGCATTTGCAACGTTCTTCCTTCCTAGAAGAAAATAAATACATGTGTGGTCTGTTCATTGGGGTCTTTATACACTAGGGGGCAGCTGGGGACTATTGAATGAATTGATTAGTGAATGAACTTGTTTAAAATACTTCTATAAAATCCCATATAGAAAAATTATTGCTTGTAAATGTGATGATTGTATTTTCTCTGAATAACAAATGACGATAATGTAACTAACAGGAAGCATATTTCCTAGAAAACATCATGGCAACAGAAAAAAACTGAAGTCTTACAAAGAAAAGTAAAGTGCAAGTAGGTGACCCAAGCTTTTATACAGTTTAGGGCTAATGTGGCTCAAATGTAGAATACATCTGGAATAGATTTTTGTTACTGCTTTTCTCAGTGGATATATTGCTCACAGCTATGTGATGAATATACAAGCATAGATCTTTACAATGAAAGAGACTCCCTGGAGAAGCAGTCTTGTATTTTATACTCATCCATGATTGAATGCGCTATGGGTTTAAAGAAGGAGTCTAGAGATAACAGATTGTTCCATCGCTGCACTTTCCACCTGTCTATCATATGAACTGGACTTCTTGAATATTGCACTTGCTTCCTTGTAGTACATCATCGTGTCTGCATTTAATCAGCCACCATCTTGACTTTTAGAGGTGTTTTGCTATTAAAGGAAATCTGTCATCAGTGTCACTTGCACTAACCTGTTAGTAGAGACAGGTAGTGCAGGTGACACTGCTGACAACGGTACTTACCTTGTCCCATTCCTTGCTGTTGTTCTCCGGCAATCCTCTTTGTTATCTTCAGCTCCGGGTCTGACTTGGAGCATGGGCGGAGCTTAGTGACGTCACCGCTGCTGTTCCCTGCTGGGTCCTGCTGCTAGCAAACAGCAGCAGTGATGTCACTAAGCTCCGCCCATGCTCCAAGTCGGGCCCAGAGCTGAAGATACCGAAGAGGATAGCCAGAGAAAGACAGCACGGAACGGGACAAGGTAAGTACCGTTGTCATCAGTGTCATCTGCACTACCTTTCTGTACTGACAGGTTAGTGCAGGTGACACTGGTGACAGATTTCCTTTAATCCTATAATATATCAGCGCAGAATCACATGGTAAGCTAGAGCCAGTCCTAGCTCTACAATTTAGAAGATGTTGCATATGTCCTCTTACAAGATCTTCTAAATTGCTTTATATGTTTTTTTTTTTTAATTGTTAATAAAAATAAACATTTCGAGAAGCAATTTGACTTATAAAAAAAAGTTCATATTTATCCAAATCCAATTGTGTTATTATTTATTTTCATTCAATTGAGTACAGATGCCTTGAGAAAGGTACTTACCAAAATGCGTCTGAGTTTTTTGTACTATTTTATGGTTTACTTGTATCTTTTTAATATGACCTAAATAAAATGGATGTGTTTTAACTAATCTCCATGCTGTAGTAGGAGTGATGGGATTTTTTCCTACATAGAGTCTTCACCATTTGAACTACTTGCACATCGGCCGCATTGCCCAGAGCACCTGACCGGCTAGAAGTCCTTGGAGGAGATCAATCATAAGGAGGGATGAGCAAACATTTTCTCTTTTTTCCTCTAAATTTCACTTCTATTCTGTTTTTGATAAATTTTATAATATAGTGAAATTGCCTAAAATTAATGATTTTCTGTTTTAGTTAATAATTTACCATATAGGGATTGCTGACAGTTAAATCTGAATTATAGAATTTATGAATGGTTTCAATTATTATAAAGCTGTTTCAATTATAGTAAGTCAGGCTTTGAGGATCTGAGATCACTGACTCACTTCAAAGCTTTCCAGCGTGGTCCATGGCTTCGCCCATTACAGATGTTCCTCTTAGATGCCGAGATGAGCTGAACACTAATTAACTAATAAATTACAAGCGAGCGCAGCCCATTCTTGTGAAATGCACGCCAGCATGGAATACTTGCCATAATAAAATAATTTTCACTCTTTCTAAGTTTTCTTCAATAAAACAGAGGCAAAGATCAGATGACAAATGCTCAATAAGTACAAGCTATATTATTGTGCAACGGTTGTTCAAGCTTGTACAGGAATCTCACACTAAGTGTTAAACAGCATAGCCTGATGTATGTCCAGAAAATTCTAAGGCTATGTTCCCACTGAGTTTTGAGCCATTTTTGGTCCGCAAGGAGCAAAATTGTCACAGAGAGAAATTATAATGGAAAGATTTGATCCTTTTTCTACGTTTTAGAATCACTCTTCGTTTTGGCAAAAACAACATAAGGACCAAAGCTAAGCTCAATAGCAGCTCAAAATATGAGTGGGATCATAAGCTCATGGTGGGTTTAGACATTGTGAATTTGTTACATCATTTCTACGCTGATTTTTAAATGCAAATGGTGAAATCCACACCAAATTCCCAATGTGCACAATGATTTCATGAAGATGTAGTGGGGTTTGGCAGTTTCCTTACCCTAGTCAACTCACTATGCCTGACAGGCGGATCCTGAGCCTCCGCTATCTGGGAGCTGGGGTACATGTCTGCGGCAGTGCCTCCATCCAACAGAGCATCCGGGTAGGGATTTGGGGTCCCACTGGGAACATACTTGATTCAATGAGACTGACACAGCCTAACTCAGACTAACTTGATATGTTAAGCAGAACATTAGCAAGCGGGCATAAAATAATACAATAAACACAGTAAAACAGAGAGAGCAAAGCAGATGTGAACTTTCCTTTCCCACCAACTTGTATAATTGCGGCCCACCCCCTTACCCTCACGCCTATGGCCGTTGGTGGACATATGATCGATGGGGCTCTTACAATTCCTGCCCGACAGCGTTCTGGAATAGGCTGAGATGTGTGAATGTTCGCCACTGGACCTCAAGGCCTTTACTTTGAATAAGAAGACAGGTGCCCTGTTGTAGGACAGGGGAGAGGCTTTAGGCTTACCTTCACAACGCCATATCAAGGTCAGTCCAGCTGTAGTTTTCTCTCACTGCATTCGCAGCCGTTCAGACTTTGTGCTTGTTTCTCTCTGTGCTGCCACCAGGTCTCTCTCTAAACGGGTGGTGTTCTCTGTGAAGAAAGTTCTCACAACTCCCAGCACACCCTCTCTCTGGCTCTTGTTGTCCAAGGAGATCAGGGAGAACACAGGACATGTATGATGTCACAATCATGTGCCCTGTGTCTCAACCAATGCTGAATACCCTCTCTTAAAATGGTTGCTGATCACGTGATCACAAAACTCCATCCATGATGTTATCTTGTAGTTCACAGGAAATCAGCACACTCATGACTTGACTTCCTTTTGACACATTTGTGAGTCAGACTGTTAATCACATGAGCAAGTTAATGAAACGCATAGATGCAGCTGTGCTGGAATAAAATAAATGGGAAACTTGAAGAGTAGATTCAGGAGGCACTCACCACCATAGATTGTGCAAAAATCCAAATTCTTTGTTGCATGGTGCAGAGATAAAAGCAGACAAGTGTGGGCACAGCACACCAGGGAAAGGCAACAGCTATTTCACGCCTATTACAGGTGCCTTATCAGACCACGCCTCTGCGCTCACGTCCAGGTGCTTATAACACCCTACCTGTATGACGTCAGAATTTGGGTTACTTAAAATTCCATGGCCCCTTGGGACCCGGTTGCAGGCGTCATAGGATTTATGCGACTTTATAGTCCAGAATAGGCTAGTTTCTTTCTCGGCCAGGTTAGATACTTTAAATTCCAGATTCTTAGCACTCAAAACTTTGTAAACTTCCCCTTCATTGCAAGCTGCAAAAAAATCATTCACGTCCACACGTCCTGCATTAACTGCATTCACTGCACCCCTTGTAGGTTCCATATTACCTCCAGATGAGTCGCTGACTCAATATCCATGTTTGTAGGAGGGCTTGGCTTCTCAGCATGCTCAGGCTAATAGCAGAAGATTCAACAGGTGCAAAATCACAAGATAGAACAGGCTGACACAGCTTGGTCCAAACTCAGCTTTCCCACACCTCTTTATAACATGTGGTAGCCGGGGTGCAACAGGTGTTCCACACATGCAACAATCCTGATTCGGGAGCTCAATCCCGCAAAGGCAAAGTTCATAGAAGCAAACAGAAATAGTAGATTCAGGAGGCACTCACCACCGTAGATTGTGCAAACAAATTCTTTTTTTTCATGGTACAGACATAACAGCGGACAAGTGTGGACGCAGCATGCCAGGGAAAGGTAACAGTTATTTAATGCCTATTACAGGCAATTTATCAGACCACGCCTCTGCTCTCACGTCCAGGTGCTTATAACACCCTACCTGTATGACGTCAGAGCAAGGTGCGTTTACAAAAGTCACATAAAATCACAATAATACACCATTGTGAATTAAAAACAGATAACCTGGTAGAAAAAAACTGATCTAAAATAAAAAGCTTGCAAAGGGAATAAAAATATATTACAAAGAAAACAACCTAGGCAGAATGGATGGTGCTAAATAAACGGACTCAGATCCAGTCGATCATTGAGTCCTAAGTTGCCCTGTGCGTTTGTCTTTAAGATCCAGTTAGCCTCACATTGAAGTAGAGCTCTCCAACTATCCACACCTTCTGTGGTGTGAACACGTTCCAAACTGAAGAAGGTGAGAACACTAAAGTCTCTGCTATGTTTGTCTCGGATGTGTTGAATAAGTCTTGGTGAGCCTTTTTGTGTTTTTACCGAATGCACATGCTCGCGGAATCTAACATTGAGTGCACTTATAGTGCATCCAATGTAGAACCTCGAGCAATCTGTTTTAGGACAAATTTTGTAGTGTATGCAATCCGATGTACCTGCTTGAGGCTCTACATTGGATGCACTATACGTGCACTCAATGTTAGATTCCGCGAGCATGAGCATTCAGTAAAAACACAAAAAGGCTCACCAAGACTTATACAACACATCCGAGACAAACATAGCGGAGACATTAGTGTTCTCAACTTCTTCTTCAGAAGGTGTGGATCGTTGGAGAGCTCTACTTCAATGTGAGGCTAAATGGATCTTAAAGGGGTTATCCAGGAAAAAACGTTTTTATATATATAAACTGGCTCCAGAAAGTTAAACAGATTTGTAAATTACTTCTATTAAAAAAATATTAATCCTTTCAGTAATTATGAGCTTCTGAAGTTAAGGTTGTTCTTTTCTGTCTGATGACACGTGCTCTCTGATGACACGTGTCTCGGGAACCGCCCAGTTTAGAAGAGGTTTGCTATGGGGATTTGCTTCTAAACCGGGCGGTTCCCAAGACACTTAGACAGAAAAGAACAACCTTAAATTCAGAGGCTCATAAGTACTGAAAGGGTTAAGATTTTTTAATAGAAGTAATTTACAAATCCGTTTAACTTTCTGGAGCCAGTTGATATATAAAAAAAAGTTTTTTCCTGGATAATCCCTTTAAAGACAAACGCACAGGGAAACTTAGGACTCAATAATCCGCTGGATCTGAGTCCATTTATTTAGCACCATCCATTCTGACTAGGTTGTTTGCTTTGTAATGTATTTTTATTCCCTTTGCAAGCTTTTTTGTTTTATATCTTTTTTACCTACCAGGTTATCTGTTTTTAATTCACAATGGTGTATTATTGTGATTTTATGTGATTTTTGTAAACGCCCCTTGCTCTGACGTCATACAGGTAGGGTGGTATAAGCACCTGGACGTGAGAGCAGAGGCGTGGTCTGATGAAGCGCCTGTAATAGGCGTGAAATAGCTGTTACCTTTCCCTGGCGTGCTGCATCCACACTTGTCCACTGTTATATCTGTACCATGCAATAAAGAATTTGGATTTTTGCACAATCTACGGTGGTGAGTGCCTCCTGAATCTCTTCAAGTTTGCTTCCATGAACTTTGCCTTTGCGGGATTGAGCACCCGAATAAGGATTGTTGCATGTGTGGTACACCTGTTCCCCCCGGCTACCACATTTTGCAAAGAGGTGTGGGAAAGCTGAGTTTGGACCAAGCTGTGCCGGCCTGTTCTATCTTGTGATAAAATAAATGGGGCTGGACTAATGATGGTGAGTGTGCTTGACATGGGGAAAAAGACTGAAGTGCTTCTTTAATAGCAGAAAAAAAACATCCCACAATTTCTGTAGTCTCCCAAGCACAGTAATACACCATATGGGGTCATAAACTCATGCACAATGACTGCTGCAGAATGAAAATTGCAATTTTTCTAGATGTATGCCATTTCAGTGCCAAATGTAATGTGCCACTATGGACAGACAACTCATAAATATAAGCCTTGTTTTTAACCCCTTAGGGACAAAGACCATTTTGGTCTTAAAGGGGTTATCTACCATAAGGTGATTTTAGTACGTACCTGCCAGACAGTAATGGACATGCTTATTAAAGACCTGCGCTTGTCTTGGGGCTACATGGCTATGTTGTGAGATTACCATAAGAGTGTGACTAGCTTTTTGTGAACTGGTATTTCCTGTTTCAGTTTTGTTTTTTTGACTAGAAATCCCATAATTCCATTTTCCTCTCTCCCACACATCAGCCACCCCACCCATTGAAACGTAAATGAGCGGCATCCAATCAAAAGACCTGTGGTTTTCCATCTGGGGGCCTACAGCTGTTGCATTAGTTGCAGATTGATCTCTCTCCCACCAAACGATCTCTCCACCCATTGAAGCAGACAGGCTCCCTGTAATCAGCTGACTAGTGAGTCAGGTCTCGGCCGCATTGCAACCTGGGAAAAATCTCAGACAATAGTTATTGTATGCTGTTAAAAATAAATATTGGGGTGAAAATCACAGGAGAATTTTTAGAAAACAGTCACACACAGGTACAGACACTATATTATGAACTACACTAACTTTATAGCCCCTGTAGCAAAGTAAAAAAAAAAAAATTCCTGGAATACCCCTTTAAGGACCAGGTGATTTTTTGTTTTTTCACTTTTGTTTTTACCTCCTCCCCTTCTAAAAATCATAATGTTTATTTTTGATTACATTATTTTATCTAAAAAATGGGAAAAGGGTGGTGATGGAATTTTTTTGTGGGGGAGGGGCTTATTCACATTTATTAACTTTTTACACATTGTACTTTTTTTTTTAGCCCCCACAGGGGGCTACAACATGCAATCTTGTGATTGCACACACTGTTCAATGCTGAGCTTTGACTCAGCATTGGTCAGTGTTATCGGTGCTCTGGTGCTCCAGCCTGCGGAGGCGGGAGACAGCAGAGGATCACCGATTGGACGGCGAGGGGGCAGGCAAGGGCCATCGAGATTTCATCGCTCCGCTGAGCTGCTGGGATTGTTTTACTGTCATTTTAGACGCCGCAATAAACTTTGATCGCAGAGTCTAAAGGGTTAATGCCAGGCATTGGCCCTATCAGTAATGCCTGGCATTAACCGTGGGTCCAGGCTGCTCATAGCAGTTGGGACAGACCGGGTTTGAAGCACACTCAGCCTATGAGCTTGACTTAAACATTGGTATCAGAACCAGGGCATACAGGTACGCCCTTGGTCCTTAAAGAGTACCTGTCATCAACTAACCTTTCCCTGATCCCCCTCCCCATCTGTCCCTTACCCTAACTATGCCTATCCCTGTGTTTATTGAGGTTTAAAACGCTGTGGAAATACCTTTTTTTATCCCTCTTCATTAGCTCAGGAGCACTGCCTTTCTGAGGGGTGGAAGGAGGCGAGTCCCGGCAGGCATGATGTCACATGAAGCCTGGCCGGGACTCTGCTTCTGCCAGTCTTCCTGTATGCTGCTCTCCCTCTGCAGCAGTGTTTCCCAACCAGGGTACCTCCAGCTGTTGCAATACTACAACTCTCAGCATGCCCAGACAGCCAACAGCTGTCCGGGCATGCTGGGAGTTGTAGTTTTGCAACAGCTGGAGGCACCCTGGTTGGGAAACGCTGCTCTGCTGTGTGCATACAGACTAAGTACAGGGGAGGGACGACAGCATCTGACTCTCTCTCTCCTGTGTCTCTCAGCACCTGAGAACCAGGGGTGGTGGGAGCAATTACAGAGGCAGTAACTAAGATGAATGTCGGGGGGGGGGGCACAGAGCAGGGAGTGCAGTGAGATAATACAATGTATAAGATAACGTGTGGTGAGGGACAGGGAGAACACAGAGCAGGGGGGAGGGGGAGGTGACTGGCCTCTGTTATATGAAAGGCATGTGCAGGCTTGTAGCTCACAGTGCTGCTCCAGGCTGGGAGCAAGTCCTGAGCTGAGAGTACTGAACTTCCTGTGGAAGGACCAGTGCCCTTTCAGCATTAGTCCTAAAAGCTAAGGACTAATGAAAAGCATAGGAAGCTGCCTGCAGACCAGGCATAGAAGAGAGACCCCTAGTGGCCAAAAGTATTAAATGAAAAAACTGGTATAAATATTAATATTTTTTAATGAACATATATTAAAATATGTCTTCATTAATGATTAAGAACAACATATTAAAAAATTTTGTTGATGACAGGCACTCTTTAAACCCCTTAACCACGCAGGATGTATATTTACGTCCTGCGCCGGCTCCCGCGATATGACCGCATCACATCGCGTCGGTCCTGGCGCTCATCAACGGCCGGGACCCGCGGCTAATACCACACATCACCGATTGCTGCAATGTGCGGTATTAACCCTTTAAAAGCGGCGGTCAAAGCTGACCGCCGCTTCTAAAGTGAAAGTGAAAGTATCCCGGCTGCTCAGTCGGGCTGTTCGGGACGAGCTGGCGTCCCGAACAGCTTACAGGACACCGGGAGGGCCCTTACCTGCCTCCTCGGTGTCCGATCGACGAATGACTGCTCCGTGCATGAGATCCAGGCAGGAGCAGTCAAGCGCCGATAACACTGATCACAGGCGTGTTAATACACGCCTGTGATCTGTGTAAAAGATCAGTGTGTGCAGTGTTATAGGTCCCTATGGGACCTCTAACACTGCAAAAAAAAAGTTAAAAAAAAGTGTTAATAAAGGTCATTTAACCCCTTCCCTAATAAAAGTTTGAATCACCGCCCTTTTCCCATAAAAAAAAATAAAACAGTGTAAATAAAAAAAAATAAACATGTGGTATCGCCGCGTGCGTAAATGTCCGAGCTATAAAAATATATCATTAATCAAACCGCACGGTCAATGGCGTACGCGCAAAAAAATTCAAAAAAAGCGTATTTTTGGTCACTTTTTATACCATTAAAAAATGAATAAAATGTGATCAGAAAGTCCGATCAAAACAAAAATTGTACCGATAAAAACTTCAGATCATGGCGCAAAAAAATGCGTCCTTATACCGCCCTGTACGTGGAAAAATAAAAAAGTTATAGGGGTCAGAAGATGACATTTTTAAACGTATAAATTTTCCTGCATGTAGTTATGATTTTTTTCCAGAAGTACGACAAAATCAAACCTATATAAGTAGGGTATCATTTTAACCGTATGGACCTACAGAATAATGATAAGGTGTCATTTTTACCGAAATATGCACTGCGTAGAAACGGAAGCCCCCAAAAGTTACAAAATGGCGTTTTTTCTTCGATTTTATCGCGCAATGATTTTTTTTTCCGTTTCGCCGTGAATTTTTGGGTAAAATGACTAATGTCACTGCAAAGTAGAATTGGTGATACAAAAAATAAGCCATAATATGGATTTTTAGGTGGAAAATTGAAAGGGTTATGATTTTTAAAAGGTAAGGAGGAAAAAACGAAAGTGCAAAAACTGAAAAACCTTGAATCCTTAAGGGGTTAAGTACCAGGATGCAAGGGCGTGCTTAACAGGGATATTTTTCATCCCTGCTTCCCATAAGCCATAACTTTTAGAGGCTGCTGCAGTTCCCCGTGCACACAGCCAGACAAGAGTGCTGGTGTAACGGGGAAAACTCCCGCTCATGATCAGTGGCGTCTGAGTAGTCACTTTATGAAATGGGAGAATCATTTAACTCACGCTATATACCTGTCATCTGGGATCCCACAAGGCTTTGCTCTCTAGAAACATAATCCTTTTGTCTAAACAGAGAATTCAACATTACCTAATCAAAAAGCAGTGCAGCACTAGTAATGCAAGTATAATTTAAATGTTATATATGTTTAAGTAGTATACATACAGAAAGGAGCAATGCCCTTTGACAGCACTATAAAACAAACATTGAATTTTTCAGATTTTATGTTTCAGACAGAATTATAATACAAATGATCTTTAACTAATGGGAAAAAAAATTGTAAATAAACTAGGAATGTGATACGTCAAAATGATAGGACTTTGTTTAGACATCAGATAGCGTGAAATATTTGTGTCATAGTACATTGAACTTTTTCCTTGACAAAAATGACATTGATTGCTCTTTTGTTACAGATATTTTATATTTTCCATCAGATGTTCTCTTTTCTGGACTTCAAGGATCGCCAAAACAATCTTATGTCTATTAACCACTTCCTTAACTAGTGAATTTTTAACTCCTCACTCTAAGTACTGTACATTCTTCATTTTACCATATACAGTGAAATTTCTTTAAGCCGACCACTCAAATCTTTGTAAAAAAAAAAAGGTATGTTATGGGGGTGGAAAGTAAAAAAATTAGAAAATGCTGGTTAAAGTGTGAAAGGATACATGGAAAGCATGTATCACACTCCATAATAATGAAGTAGCCATAACTAATGCCTTTATCATGTGTCAAACTACTGGTCCCCTTACATTTTATTGTCCCCTGAATTTTTCCCTATTTAACTAATACTTCCCAGCAAGGCCATCAATTTAATTCCTAGTTCCAATATGATATGGCTCCCTATATCATTCCTAGTCCTCAGTACAGCTCTCCATATAATTTCTAGTCCACAGTATGGCTCCACTTATATCCCTGGACCCAAGCATGGCTCCCTATCTCATTCTTATACACAGCATGCCTTCCTTTCTTGTTCCTATTCCCCAGCCTGGCTTCTCATTTCATTCCTGGTCCATAGCATCTTATTTATTTTCCGCAGCATGAATTTTGATCTCATTCCTGGTTCCATGCATAGCTTCTATCTTATACTTGGTTTAAAGCATGGCTTCCCTTTTCATCCCTAGTTTGTGTTGCACCCGTTCCATCTCTGACAGCCTCCCTCTTTTTGCCTCCTATCCAATTATCTGGCATATCTCACTTGATGTCTATTGCAAGTCTCCTCTTCCTTCTTGCTTTAGTTTGGTAATACCAGTGCATTGTGGATATGCATCCAGATGATTCTGAACATGTAATTCCAATGTATGGTGCTGTCAAAAAGGTTACAGCAAAAATAATTGCTCAAAAAAGTGGCCTTTGGTCAGATAAAGGGGTAGTCTGCTAATAGAGGGAAAGCTCCCGTAGACTATAATGGGTTTAAAATCAGTGAAAGAAAAAAAGAGGTCTAGATAGGAGGGGGTCTTCTCAAAGTGGTGGTCTCATGGTCTTCTCAGGAGGCTTCACTGTAATTTTTTGGTGTAATAGTTAAACTGACTTTTTATTTACATGTCTTAGTAAATATGCAAATAAGGCAGTTTGGTGCACTCAGGGCGTTCCCTAGTCCTGAGTGCCTCATGGTGTCCAACCTGCATCTTCCATGTTAATGCCCTCTTTATGCATATTCATGTTCTTCCTCTCTGAGATCTCTCTTGCTAGCAGAGAGACCTCACAAACTGTGTCACATGCACCACAAAGATTGCTGACACTGTCAATCAGCGCTGTGCGCCATTTCTGGTGAAAGTGCTATTGTCACTCTGCTTGTAAGAGAGATCTCACAGGGGAAGAACATGAATATGCATGAAGAGGGCATTAACATGGAAGATACAGTCCGGATGTCGCAGTGTACTTACAGCTACACAATGCCCCAAGTGCACCAAACCACCTTATTTGCATAATTTTTTTTTTTTTAGGCACTGCAGAAGGAACGGAGACAGGGATTGAAAAACGGTAAAGACCATTGTAATTTGTGCCACACACACTTTAAAGAAAAACTGTAAACAAAGTCACCCGCACTAACCAGTGGTACTGGCTGGTAGATGCTGATTAAAATGCCTGCCTACCATGCCTGGATCTGTGGCAGCGTTCTTCCGTTATGTTCCTAATTGCAATCATGCAAATGACCAGTCAGTGGCACAGGCGGAGTTCCGATGCCGGCCTCGGGCACTGTGACGTCTCAGCGATCGGCCTCTCATACATATTCATACAATTCCCTCCGCTTCCCCACTCTTTATTTACTGCTACTGCGCAAGTCACGATGATCCAAGATGGCCACGCCCATCATCAGCACATGCACAGTAGGAGTAAATACAGAGCGGGGAAGCAGACGGGATAGTATGAATATGTATAAGCGGGCCGAGCGCTGAGATGTCACAGTGCCTGAGGTTGCCATTGGAACTCCACCCATGCCACTGACGGGTCATTTGCATAATCGCAATTAGGAACATAACGGAGAAACGCTGCAACAGATCTGGGCATGGTAGGCAGCATTTTAATCAGCATCATCCGTACTACCAGCCAGTACCCCCGGTTAGTGCAAGTAACTTTTCTCACAGTTTTCCTTTAAGGTTACCTTTCACTTTTTCTGTCTTTTTTTTTTTTTTTTTTTTTAATCTGATAAAATGGCCCATAAAATGTCTGAAAAAAAACGGCTTTTTCAAACATTTTTTCTAAACTTTTTTGGGTCGTTTTTACTTGTGTGTGGAAACAGTAATATTATAATCTGTGACAGTTTTTCACTGCCTTCAGGGTACCACTTCATGAGTTGGATGCAGGGGGCCCAGCCCACAGAGTGTAAGGAGGTAAGTAGTGGCACATAGCGTTACTACTTACCTTCAGCAAATAGTATACACCTGTGCATAGAAAAAGCTCCTGCTCCAGCTATTGTCTTGCTGCCAGACACAGGACCGTAAAAATTTTACTCAACACTAAATAAGATGACAAGTTAGGTAAAGGCCATGAAGTAACACTCAAGATTAGAACTAAGAAACCTCCTTGATAAGAATGACTCCTAGTTACATTCTTGGTCCGATCATATATAAATGTATATAATAATGTTATCACTCTCTTAACTAGCCAAAGAAGAGCAATTCAAAAAGCATTTTAGGACATCATTTTAAAAGGACAGATTCTACCTTCAGTCCTTACATATACAGTACTTGTGCTCTTTTGCACCGACTTGTATAAGTATGCCAATTATGTCAACATTTGCTTTAACTGAAAATAAAAATATCTTTTAAAACATGTACATCTAGACGTACTGTATGCTGCTTAGAAATATAGTCTAATTAACCCCTTAAGGACACAGACCATTTTGGCCATTAGGACACAGAATATTTTCATTTTGCAACATTTGGGGTGTTTCTGTTTTTTTTACGCTGTGCACTTTACGGTAACACTGACATCTTTATTCTGTGGGTCAATGTGATGTAAATTATAAAATGATGTTTATTGTACTACTTTTCAAAAAATGTAAACTTTTTAGACAAAAGAAGCATGTTTAAAATTGCCCCATTCTGACCCCTATTCTGACCCCTGTCGTCATTGGTAAAAATAAAAAAATAAAAAATAAAAATAGTCAATATACTTTACTGAAATTCACAGAGTCTAAAAAGATGAAAACATGTATAAATAACATACATATAGAGGAATATAGCAACAAGAGAACAGGTAAGGTCATCACGGGTAGTACATGTTAATGTTATCAAATGGTCACTAGCAGCGGAATGGAATATTGCATGTCATTATAATAAATGTGGAGAGGCATATGACCAAATTAACTGCTTTATATTGCACATACCCCTGATAAGATAGTAAGCAATACCACACACAATGCAGACCAAAACAGTGAAAAGTTACCCACAGTGGTAAACCGGGACACCCACACTCCTACTCTGACCCCCTATAGCTTTCTTATTTTTTTTTTTATATCTGGGGTTTTGTATACTGGGATATGTGGCTTTTTGATCACTTTTTATCAGGGCTGGACTGGCCTACGGGGTTACCGGCCGCTCACTAACTTGTGCACAAGGTCTTGACTTTAGTTTCAGTACCTTGTTTGCAGTGGCCGCTGAGTGGTGGAGCTATAAGCTCCCAGCCCTGTTACTCAACCCAGTAACGGCTGGGAGGCCACGCAGAACGCCTGTCATGGTGCCGCTGATGCAATGGCATAGACAATCTGTCATTTGTGGAGCAGACAGAACAGCTCTGTGGGGGGCGCGGTGAAAAGGTGAGTATTTTTTTGTTTTTTATATTTTGGAGTGAAGCCTGTCTGTCTACTTACCTAAGGGGGGCAGGGACTGGGATGGAGAAGGCACCTACCTAAGGGGAAGGATGGATGGATGGAGAAGCCATCTACCTAAGGAGGGGTAGTGGAGCTACCTACCAGCCTAAAAGGAGAGAGGTGGGGGAACTGAAGCCACCTACCTAAGGGGGGGGGGAGATGGAGAAGCCACCTACCAGAGAGGTGGAATGAAGCCACCCACAGTGGGGCAAAAAAAGTATTTAGTCAGTTCTCCCACTTAAAAAGATGAGAGAGGCCTGTAATTTTCATCATAGGTATACCTCAACTATGAGAGACATAATGAGAAAAAAAAATCCATAAAACATCATTGTCTGATTTTTTTAAAATGTATTTGCAAATTATGGTGGAAAATAAGTATTTGGTCACCTACAATCAAGCAAGATTTCTGTCTCTCACAGACCTGTAACTTCTTCTTTAAGAGTCTCCTCTCTCTACCACTTGTTACCTGTATTAATGGCACCTGTTTGTACTTGTTATCAGTATAAAAGACACCTGTCCACAACTTCAAACAGTCACTTCATACTCCACTATGGCCAAGACCAAAGAGCTGTCACCAGAAACAAAATTGTAGACCTGCACCAGGCTGGGAAGACTGAATCTGCAATAGGCAAGCAGCCTTGTGTGAAGAAATCAACTGTGGAAGCAATTATTAGAAAATGGAAGACATACAAGACTACTGATAATCTCCCTCGGTCTGGGACTCCACGCAAGATCTCACCCCGTGGTGTCAAAATGATCACAAAAACGGTGATCAATAATCCCAGAACCACACAGGGGGACCTAGTGAATGACCCTGCAGAGAGCTGGGACCAAAGTAACAAAGGCTACCATCAGTAACACACTACGTCATCAGGGACTCAAATCATGCAGTGCCAGATGTGTCCCCTGCTTAAGCCAGTACATGTCTGGGCCCATCTGAAGTTTGCTATAGAACATTTGGATGATCCAGAAGAGTATAAGGAGAATGTCATATGTTCAGATGAAACCAAAGTAGAACTTTTTGGTAAAAACTCAAGTTGTCGTGTTTGGAGGAGAAAGAATGCTGAGTTGCATCCAAAGAACACCATACCTACTGTGAAGCATGGGGTGGAAACATTATGCTTTTGGCCTGTTTTTCTGACTGATCTGTGTAAAGGAAAGAATAAATGGAGCCATTATCCTGAGATTTTGAGTGAAAACCTCCATCCATCAGCAAGGGCATTGAAGATGAAACATGGGTAGGTCTTTCAGCATAACAATGATCCCAAACACACTACTCGGGCAATGAAGGAGTGGCTTCGTAAGAATCAAGGTCTTGTAGTGGCCTAGCCAGTCTCCAGATCTGAACCCCATAGAAAACCTTTGGAGGGAGTTGAAAGTCCGTGTTGCCCAGCAGCAGCCCCAAAACATCACTGCTCTAGAGGAGATCTGCATGGAGGAATGGGCCAAAATACCAGCAATAATGTGTGAAAACCTTGTGAAGACTTACAGAAAACGTTTGACCTCTGTCATTTCCAGCAAAGGGTGTATAACAAAGTATTGAGATTAACTTTTGTTATTGACCAAATACTTATTTTCCACCATAATTTGCAAATAAATTCTTCAAAATCAGACAATGTGATTTTATGTTTTTTTTTTCTCTCATTATGTCTCTCATAATTAAGGTACACCTATGATAAAAATTACAGGCCTCTCTCATATTTTTGAGTGGGAGAACTTGCCCAATTGGTGGCTGACTAAATACTTTTTTGCCCCACTGTACCTACCTAAGGGAGGAGTTGATGGAGAAGCCCCCTACCAGATGGGGAGGCACTGAAGCTACCTACCTAAGGGCTGGGGGATGGATGTAGAAGCCATCTACCTAAGAGGGGGAGACTGAAGCTACTTACCTACTGTAACGGCTGGTGGTGTGGATCCGCTGTACCTAAGTGGACGATGGCGTGGCACCAGGGAGCAGAGTCTAAGGAGCCGCTGGAGCCCGCCACAGAGTGGGATGGACTTTCTGCAGCAGGTGGCTCCCAGGTCGCTACCCCCGGCACGACTCGTCCACAAAGGCAGCCAAGGTGATGCGTGGCACAGAAAGATGAGACGTACTCAGAGTCGGGGACAGGCAGGCAGGTCAGGGCAGGTGGAAAGGAACAGTGGTGTGGAAATGTAGCACGAGAACTGGTACACGTAATAGCTGATACAACAGGGAATGCTTTCTCTAAGGCAACAGGGCACAAAATTCTGGCAGGGAATAGGAGGAAGTGCTAGCTAGCAGGGAGAATGGAGGAAGCAAGAATACGGCGGGGCAGGTGAGAAGCAGCGGACCGCGTGCTTTTGCATCACATCGTGCGAAGCGCAGTACAGTAAGTGCGGGGAGTTGGGCAGGGAGAGCGCCCAAGGCCAGCTGCGCTACTCAGTACCCCCCTTAGATCTTCCCCCAGAGGCTTAAGGAGGGAGACATGGAAGGAGTTCTTCATGAGGGTAAAGGCGTGTTCTAAGGATCGCTGGGTTTCCCACCAAAATAGCCATAATATCTTGGACCTGAACATCCATTGCTGGTACCCCAGAAGAAGTAGGTAGAGGAAAAGGAGGGTGAGGTAGTGGCCGTAGACAATAAAGAATGGTGAATTTCTAGTAGCCTCAGAATCCCGGTGATTATAAGAAAAGTCCGCCCAAGGAAGTAGATTGGCCCAATTGTCCTGTCGTGCAGAAGCAAAGTGACGGGCACAAGTAACAAGAGTGTCCCCACTTCAATACCTTAATTCTAAGGCGGGCACAAAAGACTTTCCTGGTGGAACTTGCAGTAGGTCGAGTGGAGCGACTGAGGTCAAACGTTCAGCAGGGAAGGTTGTGCCAAGGGGAGGAGTCCGGGCCCACCACATCAGAAGCACTGGAGAGAGCATCGGCCTTAATGTTCTTATCAGTGGGCCAAAAGTGAATAAGAAAATTTAATCTGGAGAAGAAAAGAGACCACCTGGCCTGTCGGGGATTCAGATGCTGAGAGGACTGAAGATGCAAAAGACTTTTGATCCGTGTACATACTGACTGGATGAGTAGATCCTTCCAGTAGATGACGCCATTCTCCCAGGGCTAGCTTAACCCGTTCCCGCATAATGACTTATATAAATGTCATGATGTGCAGGTAGTTTGCGCATCATGACGTTTATAAACGTCATGCAGTTAACCGGGCGATACGCGGCATCACACGGGTTAACAGGCAGAACTCCCACTGTCACCGGTGGGAGACAAGTTCTGCCTGACATCCCAGGACCATCTGTGATTGGTCCTGGTCCAAGAGCTCTGTGAATGGTCCCTGAGGACCAATCACAGTGTCTCAGCTACTTTTGTAACAGTAACACTGGCTCCAAAGCTCTCACTTCTGTCTGTGTAGCGATCGGAGCCAGCGTTAGTGTTACAGAAGAAGAAAGAGAGAAGACACAGTGTAGAAATTGCTTTTTAAAAGCTTCTGAAATCGTTAAAGAAAAAGAGCTGTGCCCCTTACCCCTGCTGTTGCTCCATCCACCCATCCCTATTGCTGTAGTCTGTGGATCTGACAGGCTCCAGTGAAGAGCTACAGTGAGTGTGACTGTTAGTTTTTATAAAAGCTAAAGAGCAAGTTCTAAAAAAGAGTTGTGGTGCCCCTTACCCCTGCTGCTGTCCTCATCCCTCCATTCATCGCTCCATTCATCCCTCCATCCAACGATCCATTAATCCCTCCATCCAACCATCCCTCCATCTCTAGTGCTGTAGTGAGGCTGCAGTGAAGCACTTCTTCCCATTCATGAATTCATTTCATTCATTCATTCCATTCATTCAGCTGCTGTAGCCTGTTTAGCTGGAGTTAGTGTAGCAGAAGAAAGAAGATAAAGTTTGTGAAAGCTTTTATAAAAGCTAAAGAAAAAGTTATTAAAAAAAAAGAGCTGTGGTGCCCCTTACCCCTGCTGCTGTCCTCCATCCATCCATCCCAACATCCAACCATCCATCCATCCCTCCATCCAACCATCCATTCATCCCTCCATCCAACCATCCCTCCATCTCTAGTGCTGTAGTGAGGCTGCAGTGAAGCACTTGTTCCCATTCATTCATTCATTCCATTCATTAATTAATTCCATTCATTCATTCCATTTATTCATTCCATTCATTCAGCTGCTATAGCCTGTGTTGCGGGAATTAGTGTAGCAGAAGAAAGAAGATACAGTTTATAAAAGATTTTATAAAAGCTAAAGAAAAAGTTATAAAAAAAAAAGAGCTGTGGTGCCCCCTGCTGCTGTCCTCCATCCATCCATCCATCCATCCCTAGTGCTGTAGCGAGGCTACAGTGAAGCGCTTCTTCCCATTCATTTATTCATTCATTCCATTCATTCACAGCTGCTGTAGGCTACAGTGAAGAAATCTAAGTCTGTCACCCTTTCATCCCATCACCACCTCGTACACCTCCATACTACCTTTTTACATTTTTACCTAGTCCGTCACTGATTTGTGATTCTAGTGACAGTTTGCTATTTTTTTCTATACTGGTCTCACCGCCAGCTTAGTTCTAGAGATCTGTTCAGTACAGTGGTGACAGGTCGCCACTGTTTTGTTGTTTGTAGCGCAGTTACATCCGTACAAAAAAAAAGTTTTAAATAAATATACAAAAAAATATATAGTACTAGTCTTGGTACATCAGAGACACTTGGCCACTGTTCTATCTAAACTAAAAGTGTCTTCTGAAAATGTCAAGGCGTCGCACGTACAGCACTGAGGAGGCATATGCCTTCTTGGCATCTTCCTCAGGTTCAGACAGCGGTGAGGAATTGCTATATTTTCCCTCTTCTTCCTCTACCAATTCTGATGAGGAACCTCCTCGCCACCGCCCTAGGCATAGTACTGAATCATGTCCTAGTACCAGTACTGACCAAGGTCCTAGTACCATCTCTGAGTGGGCTCTGGCTTCTAGCTATATACCCAATTTTCCTGAGTTTGTGGCCACTGCAGGCATTAGTGTTAACACCACAGGGTTAAAAGAAGCTGATTTTTTTCAGCTCTTCTTTACAGAAGAGTTGATTAGCATGATTGTGGAAGAAACCAACAGGTATGGCGAGCAATTTATTGCAGCCCATCCACAGGCATACCATGCCAGGCCTTACCAGTGGACGCCAATCAATCCACTGGAGTAAAAAAAAAATGTTGCCCTTTCGCTAAATATGGGCATAATTAAAAAGCCCACAATTCGATCTTATTGGAGCAATGATATGATTTACCATACTTCATTGTATTGTGCTGTCATGCCAATGGCTCGGTTTGAAGTCCTCCACCAATTCTTACATTATGCTAATAATGAAAATTGCCCACCCCAGAGTGATCCCAATTTTGATCGCATATATAAAATTCGGCCCCTTGTCAACTATTTAAACCACAAATTTTCTGTAGTGTACACCCCTGAAAAAGAAATTGCAGTGGACGTGTCTCTTGTGCACTTCAAGGGAAGGTTGCACTTTAGGCAATACCTGCCTAACAAACGGGCAAGGTATGGGGTAAAACTTTATAAATTGTGCGAGAGTGCAACAGGCTACACACACAAATTTAGAGTCTATGAGGGAAAAGACTCAACAATAGAGCCCCCAGAGTGTCCCCCTGTACTAAAAACAACGGGAAAAATTGTATGGGATCTAGTTCACCCCCTGCTAGATCAAGGGTGTAATAAACGTTGACAATTTTTATACTAGTGTCCCATTACTATAATGCCTGTTTGCCAAGGGTACTATGGCCTGTGGTACCATTAGGTGAAACCAAAGAAATCTTCCAAAAGGAGAGAAAGAAAGGCTGTGTACAAGGATAACATGATGCTTGTCAACTACAGGAACTAGCGTGATGTCCTTGTACTAACCCCCATCCACCCAAATAGATCCACCTCTGTCCAAGTCTGTGGTACCAGACTAAAGTGACTAAACCTGTGTGTATCCAGGACTATAATAAGTTCATGGGAGGGGTGGATTTGTCTGATCTGGTCTTGCAGCTGTACACTGCTCTTCGCCAAACACTGGCCTGGTATAAGAAATTGGCACTGCACCTCCTCCAAATTGCCCAGTACAATGCATTTGTGCTGTACAAATGTGCAGGAAATACAGGAACATTCCTGCATTTTCAGGAAAATGTTATAAAGGCCTTTCTGTTTGGGGACCCGGAAGGGGAAGGAAGCAGAGCCACAGGATCCGAGAACAGAATAGTACCAGGGCAACATTTTCCTGGGGTAATTCCCTGTAGAGAATCGGGGAGTAGGCTGCAGAAGAGGTGAAGGGTATGCTCCAAACGTGGCATTGGAAAAGTCACCATATACCACTGCGAGACATGTCCCCTCAAGCCCGGTCTGTGCATTCAAGACTGTTTCAAAATTTATCACACGTCTTTTAATATCTGAATTTGTCCCCTTTAATTATTTTTACAATTACTTTGGATAACCCTAAACGCACCCTTGGAATTACATTATTATTTATTAGTGAGCAATTCAGTAATTTCCCCTTTTATTTCATTACATTTTATTTCCAAAAATCTAATTGGCAAATCCCTAAAAAAACTAAAAATTCATATTATACCCCTAGATGAATACTTTGGCCGATGCAGTTCTTTATTTTCACCATCCTGCTAAACCCCTAACAAAACTAAAAATAATTCTCATTATACCCCTAGATGAATACCTTGGCAGGTGTAGATTAATATTTTTTGTGAAAAATTGGTGCTAAAAGTGCAAAATATGCATCCAAATTGTACATTTAATTTTCACTGCTTAGTTCTACAAACTTTTTTCAAACACCTGAAGGGTTACAAAACTTGTTACACCCCTAAATGGAGTCTATATGGGGTATAGTTTCCAAAATGGAGTGCTATTTTGGGGGTTCTCTGGTGTTCTGGCACCATGGGGGTTCCTAAATGCGACGTGCACCCCAAAAACCATTTCAGCAACATCCTCTCTCCAAAATTTGCCCCTTCGTTTCTGAGACGTGTAGTTCACCAGCAGAGCATTTTACATCCTCATATGGGGTATTTCCTTACTCAAGAGAAACGGGGCTACACATTTTGGAGTGTTGTTTCTCCTCTTACCCCTTGTAAAAATGCAAAATTTGGGGTAAAACCAGCAATTTAGTGTAAAAAAAGTTTTTTTTCATTTAAACCTCAAACTTAAGGCCCACTGTACCCCTTGTTACATTCCTTGAGGCGGGCAGTTTCAAAAAAGGAGTTCCATGTTGGGGGTCCCACTGTACTGGCACCATGGGGGCTTCCTAAATGCGACATGCCCCCCAAAACCATTTCAGCAAAATTCTCTCTCTCTAAAAGCCAAATTTTGCTCCTTCCCTTCTGAGACCTGTAGTTCGCCAGCAGAGCATTTTACATCCTCATATGAGGTATTTCCATACGTACCCCTTGTAAAAATGAAATGGGGCTACAATAACATGTAAGTGTTAAAAATTTAGATTTTGAGTTTTCACCTGTGAAACACCTATAAGGTTAACAAACTAACTGAATGTCATTTTAAATACTTTGAGGTGTAAAGTTTTCATAATGGGTTAATTGATGGGGGATTTATAACTTAAAGGCCCTCAAATTCACTTCAAAACTGGTCCCTGAAAACTTCAGATTTTGAAATTTTCTTCAAAATCTTGAAAATTGCTGCTAAACTTGGGAACCCTCTAATGTCTTTAAGAAGTAAAAACATGTCAACTTTATGATGCCAACATAAAGTAGACGTATATGTGAATCAATATATAATTTATTTGGAATGTCCATTTTCCTTAAAAGCAGAGAGTTTCAAAGTTGGAAAAATGCAACATTTTCAAATTTTTCATGAAATTATCGCATTTTTCTCAAAGAAATGATTTGCAAGTATTGACAAAAATTTACCACCAACATAGAGTATGTCACAAAAAACAATCTCAGAATCAGTATGATACATAAAAGCATCCCAGAGTTATTAATGAACAAAGTGACACAGGTCACATTTGCAAAAAATGGCTCGGTTCTTAAGGCCAAAATGACCTCGGTCCTTAAGGGGTTAATGGCCAAAATTTCACGGTCTCCAATTGAATAATTCCTCTCGGCAGGCGAAAAAGTCTTGGAGAAGTCACGGTTTTACCCCTGGAAGTCTTTTGGGTCAGTATTGCTCCGGTTCCTACAGAAGAGGCATCTATTTTGGGAAAGAAGGTTTTTTCTGGATCAGGACTCGACAAAACTGGTGCAGAGGCAAATGCCGATTTCAATCGGGTGAACCCTTCTTCGGCCTTAGGAGGCCAGAATTTGGGGTTACCATTCTTCTTAGTGAAAGCCACATTCGGTGCAACCAGTGAGGAGAAGTGTGGTATAAACTGTCGATAAAATTGGCGGACCCCTGAAAGCGTTGCATAGCCTGCAGGCCAGAAGGTCGAGGCCAGTTAAAAACTGAAGACAGCTTATCAGGGTCCATCTGGAGGCCTTGGTTGGAACAATATATCCAAGAAACAGAAGACTTGTCTTCTTGAAGAGGCATTTCTCGAGTTTGGCGTAAAGGCGATTATGCCGTAGGTGTCGTAGGACCTAACGCATATGTTGAGAGAGAAGATCAGGATATCATCCAAATACACCACGACACAAGTGTAGAGAAGATCACGGAAGATGTCATTGACGAATTCTTGAAAAATGCCCGGGCATTACAGAGACCAAAAAGCATCACAAGGTACTCGAAGTCATCATGGATATGAAAGCCCGTCTTCCATTCATCTCCTTCCCGAATTCTGATGAGGTTGTACGCTCCATGCAGATCAAGTTTGGAGAAGACCTTGGCACCCTGCAGGCTATCTAAGAGCTCAGAAAACAAAGGTAAGGGGTACCGGTTCTTGATAGTGATCTTTTTATGTACCCGGTAATCAATACAAGTGCGGAGAGACCCGTTCTTCTTTTCCGCAAAGAAGAATCCTGCACTGGCAGGGGAGAAGGACTTCCAGATGAAGCCCTTCTGGAGATTCTAACCCCTTAAGGACCGAGGGTTTTTCCGTTTTTGCATTTTTTCCTCCTTGCCTTTAAAAAATCATAACTCTTTCAATTTTGCACCTAAAAATCCATATGATGGCTTATTTTTTGTGCCACCAATTCTACTTTGTAATGACGTCAGTCATTTTGCTCAAAAATATACGGTGAAACAGAAAAAAAAATCATTGTGAGACAAAATTGAAAAGAAAAACGCTGTTTTGTAAATTTTGGGGGCTTCCGTTTCTACGTAGTACATGTTTCAGTAAAAATGCCACCTTATCTTTATTCTGTACGTCCATACGATTAAAATGATACCCTACTTATATAGGTTTGATTTTGTCGTACTTCTGGAAAAAATCATAACTACATGCAGGAAAATGAATACGTTTAAAATTGTCATCTTCTGACCCCTATAACGTTTTTATTTTTCCGTGTATGGGGCAGTATGAGGGCTCATATTTTGCGCCGTGATCTTAAGTTTTTAGCAGTACCATTTTGGCATTGATAGGACTTATTGATCGTTTTTTATTCATTTTTTCATTATATAAAAAATTACCAAAAATGCACTATTTTGGACTTTGGAATTTTTGGGCGCGTACGCCATTGACCGTGCGGTTTAATTAACGATATATTTTTATAACTCGGACATTTCCACACGCGGCGATACCATATATGTTTATTTTTATTTACACTGTGTTTTTTTTTTTATGGGAAAAGGGGGGTGATTCAAACTTTTAATATGGAAGGGGTTAAATGATCTTTATTCACTTTTTCCCCTTTTTTTTTGCAGTGTTATAGCTCCCATTGGGACCTATAACACTGCATACACTGATCTATTACATTGATCACTGGTTTCTCATAGGAAACCAGTGATCGATGATTCTGCCACTTGACTGCTCATGCCTGGATCTCAGGCACTGAGTAGTCATTCGGCGATCGGACAGCGAGGAGGCAGGTAGGGACCCTCCTGCTGTCCTGTAAGTTGTTCGATATGCCGCGATTTCACCGCGGTTATCCCGAACAGCCCACTGAGCTAACCAGCATACTTTCACTTTAGACGCGGCGTTCAACTTTGAACGCCGCGTCTAAAGGTTTAATAGCGCGCGGCACCGCGCGCTATTAGGCCGGGCCCGACCCGCTATGATGCGTTATAGATCGGGAGCAGACACATGACGTTCCAGTACGTCATGTGTCCTTAAGGAGTTAATGTATTGAGTCATGGCTTGCGTCTCAGGAACAGACACGGGGTAGATTCTTCCCCGAGTAGACAAAGTCCCTGGCAGAAGGTCAATCGGGCAGTCATAGGGAAGGTGAGGAGGAAGACTTCCAGCCTGTCTTTCACAGAAGACGTCTACAAAGTTCTTTTATAGAACAGGCAAACCCGCCATAGATGAAGGGGGTAGAGAATACTTAGGCTGAGGTTACGCCAGACAGTGGTTCTGGCAGACAGGTCCCAGCGAATGAGTTCAGCAGTTTGCCATTTGAGAACCGGGGTGTGATATTGAAGCCAGGGAAGACCAAAGCGAAGCTCCGAAGTACAAGGAGGAAGGACATAGAACACGATCTTCTCTATGCGTAAAGCACTCACTTGCAACAAAAGTGGTTCAGTGCGGAAGTGCACCGCTTAGTTCAAGCATTCACCGTTGATGGAGGAAATGTATAAAGGCTTGATGAGCCGTGTCACAGGAAGATGGTGCATTAATAAATTTTCCTGCAGAACCAGAATCCAGGAAGACAGAGGCATGGAACGAACCGCCAGCAGAGGTGAATAATAGAACTGGCATAGTAAATCAAGGAGAGGGGGAATTCACACCTAGAGATGCCTCTCCCGCGTCCCCTAGGTGCGTGCATTTCCTGAACGTGGTGGCTGTAGGGGAAAATTTCTGAGGAAATGCTCAGTGCTGGCACAATACAGGCACAAATTCTCTTCACGTCGGCGGGACCTCTCTTGTTGGGACAAGTGGGCACAGTCCACCTGCACTCTTCGGCAGGAGGCAACGTTGGTGCTGGAACACTGGCGCCAATCGGGGAAAACAATGTGTCCGAACTGGTTCATGTTCTTGGCGTTCCTCCTGCCTCTCGGCAAAATGCCCATCCTTGCGAGTGGACAAGAGAATGAGCTCGCTCAGAGAAGATGGAGGATCTCATGCAGAGAGAGAATCCTTAACCCTACTGGAAAGTAGCACACATCACCTGTGATTCACTTGGAGAAGACAATAACTGTGAGTCCCTAACTGAGTCACTTATACGGTCTGCAGTGCCTGAGTAGTGTTGGTATCTACCTGTATATGGTCACTGTATGGGGGGAAATATTGGTCTTTTTATAGTGGATTATTCAATAGCCGTGTTAGGGTAATAGTCATTCTGTGTTAGCAGTAATCATGGTGTGTCGGTATTAGTTGTCCATTGTATACTGGTAATATTGGTCTCAGTATACAGGATTTGGTCTGAACAGTATGATGGTAATATGTATGGAGACAATATTCCTCCTTGTATACTGGTATTATTGATAATATTGGTCTCAGTATACAGGATTTTGTCAATAACAGTATGATGGTAATATATGTGGGGATAATATTCCTACCTGTGTACTGGTTTTAATCGTAATATTGGTCTCAGTATTAAAAATGTAGTCAGTAACAGTATGGTGGTAATATTTCCTTTCCTCTTTATACTATTTTTACTTGGTAAATGTATGACTTATTTATAGGTATTCAGTTTTATAATGCACACATTTTAAAGTAAAATGGCTCCAATGTAGTGAATTACAGTGGCAAATTACATTCTTGATAGATAGATATATATAGTGCATTGTAAAGCAATAAATCTGCAAGCGGCTGATGAAATGCTGTAGGGCTGGTCTGCAATTATTTCCAGGGCTGGTTTTCATCCCCAGTCCGGCCCTGCTTTTTATTCTTTTTTATCTGGGATGTTATTGGATTTTGGTATTTTTTTATGTTCATGCCATTCACCATATGGATTATCAACGTAATATTCTAACAGTACAGACATTTGTGCACGCGGCAATACCAAATATGTTGATAAATTTATAATGTATTTTTTTATTTGTAAAATGGGAAAAGAGGTGGCTTCTTCACTTTTATTAAAACTTTTTTTTACTTTTTTTTTAATACACAGGGTACTATTCATTACAATCTTTTGATTGCTTATACTGGTCTGCCTACTTAGGTCACCAAAGTGGAGGCAGATGAGGAGATCTCCGACCACCGTCTTTACTCATCCGAGCCTTTCAATTGCGCCGTAGGTGGTCCGATGAATCTCTGTATGCCCCTCTAATATTTAAGATGCCGTGATCAGTATTGATCATGGCATCTGAAGGGTCAATGGTGGGTATCAGCATGATTGTTGATTTCCGTCATAACAGGTGGGTCCCAAGCTGCTGATAGCAGCCGGAACCTGCAGTCTATCAAGCAAGCGTCTTTTCTGCCCTCGCTTTATAGTCTATACAGGATTATTATTGCCCTGGCTGTCTTGTACTCTGCACACCTGGACATATAAGTACATCCTGGTGCACTAAGTACCAGGCAGCTAGGGCATACAGGTACGTCCTGATTAAGAGGCTAATATGGGCCTCTTCATGTCTTAATAGAAACATGACAGTAAGGTTTCCATAGGGCGCATTCACATTACGATCAAGATCAGTTGCTTATGCATCTGTGCTCGTATCGGTCCAATTCAAATGTATCTGAGTTTTGGCTTGGACTGAAAAAATTTGGTCTGCCCTGTAGGATTGGGCATGTTGAAATCTTGGAAAACAGCCAACAGAAGCCGCCTCCATATGTTAATACTATGTACTGCTCATGAGATCCCATATTGCATCTATATAAATTTTTCGTATCACTTAATAAAACAAGACCATGAAATTATGTGTAAAAATCAACTGTGTTAAACAAGCATCTGAAAACCATAACGCTTTGCGGTACTGAAACATGCTATAGCAGTAAAAATACATTACACAACCTGCTGCTGCCCTCTACTGTATAGTATAGGTATTGACACCTCAGTGAAAAGACATCAGAGTCCATATTACAGATGTATTCTATATAATGGTTCTGGAGAAGATGATATCTATAACACAGTGCCAAGCAGAGGTATCTTGACAAAACAAGACAATAAATAAACACCATGATCTTCTGTAACTGATGCCGGTTTTGGCAAGTTGTTATCACCAGCCCACAAAAGTATTTTTAGGGCCCATGCTACGAAAGTTCCACACTATGAAAAGTTCCATAGCAGAACCTCCCATACAGATCCAGATTCCACCGAAAAAAATGAACATGTTTAACTGTCCAGAAAAACCTTTGCACCAACGCTTCTAACCTAGTTTTTAGAAGAGAATGCATGACGTTTTAGACTTCAGTGCACCCTGCTCGACTGAACGCGACAAGGGAATATGTCATTGTGCTTTGCTAGTAAAGTCAAACAACATTTTATGCTATTTGTGTTGCAGAGAAAGACCATGCACATTACACCAACCAGATTCTGTAGTCATTGTGCAGCGACTTTGAAACAGGATTGACTACAAGAGAATGCACCACTTTTTGAAAATCATAACAAAACGTAGAAATCAGGTTTAAAAAAAAAAATGAGTTTCATGTTATCTAAACACACATACAGGGAAGAACACCAAATTTTTTAAAGATTATGGGGTTTATTTACTAAGAGTGGAGTGTAGTTATCTTTGTGGGTTTTGATTTCCAACAGGTATTTTCCCAAGGTATTTTAAGGTTTCCCTACATTTTGTACTTTTCCCCACGTTTTGCTTTTTTACAACTGTTCTCATCTGTTGGGTTTTCCCCAACTGAAATCCCCCACATTTTCTGTGGAAACCTTAGTAAATATGTTGAGAGTTCAAATATGTTTGTGCAAAGTACAAAAACGAATATAGTTTTGAGTCCTTAAAGGGATACTCTGGCCCTAAGAGCCTGATTGGGGGGGGGGGGGGGGGGGGTGTCCTGCCGCTGGGGATTCCTGCAATCTTTTATGCAGCAACCCGCTATCATCGGCCTCTGGAGCGAACATTATTCCGGATCTGATAAATCACAATCACGGGGCTGGAGTATTGTGATGTCACGCTCCACCCCCTCAATGCAAGCCTATGGGAGGGGGCGTGATGGAGTAAAAAACAAACAAAATTTGTATGTTTTAAATCGCTTTATTGTGATCCCTCTAATGGTCTCATTACTGTGCTGTATGAGAGTAATTTTATGCGCCGTGATCTGTACATTTTATTTATACCATTTCTGTGTATTTGTGAATTTTTGATCACTTATTTTTTTATTTACCTGGGACGTGATGTTAACAAAAAGCTGTAACTTTGGACTTTTTTTTTAAATTTTTTTTTAATATTTACACAGTTCACTGTACGGGTTAATAATTAACATTATACACTGTTTAAAAAAAAAAAAAAGGGAACACTAAGATAACACATCCTAGATCTGAATGAATGAATTAAATGGTATGAAATACTTTCGTCTTTACATAATTGAACGTGCTGAAAACAAAATCACACAAAAGTGATCAATGGAAATCAAATTTATCAACGCATGGAGGTCTGGATATGGAGTCACACTCTAAATCAAAATGAAAAAAAAAAACACACAACTGATCCAACTTTGATGTAATGTCCTTAATCTCTTAAGGACGCAGGGCGTACCTGTATGCCTTGCACCCAGTCCCGGTGTTTAAAACGGGGTCACGCCGTGACCCCGCATCACACCGGGTCGGTCCCAGCTGCAATTTATAGCCGGGACCCTGGGCTAATAGCGCGTGGCACCAATAGTTGTGCCGCGCGCTATTAACCCTTCAGACGTGGCTATCAAAGTTGATCACCCCCTTTTTTCCCATAAAAAAACCTGTGTAAATAAAAATAAAAATAAACATATGTGGTATCACCACGTGCGTAAATGTCCGAACTATATAAATATACTGTTAATTAAACCGCATGGTCAATGGCGTACGTGAATAAAAATTCCAAAGTCCAAAATAGCGTATTTTTGGTCATTTTTTTATATCATAAAAAAATGAATAAAAAGCGATCAAAAAGTCCGGTCAATACAAAAATGGTACTGATAAAAACTTCAGAACACGGTGCAAAAAATGAGCCCTAATACCGGCCCATACGCAGAAAAATATTATAAAAATATTATGAAAGTTATAGGGGTCAGAAGATGACAATTTTAAACGTATACATTTTCCTGCATGTAGTTATGATTTTTTTCAGAAGTATGACAAAATCAATCCTATATAAGTAGGGTGTCATTTTAACCGCATGGACCTACAGAATAAAGATAAGATGTCATTTTTATCGAAAAATGCACTGCGTAGAGACAGAAGCCTGCAAAAGTTAAAAAATTACATTTTTTCTTAAATTTTGTCGCACAATGAATTTTTCTTCTGTTTCGCCGTGCATTTCTTGGTAGAATTGGTGGCGCAAAAAATAAGCCCTCATATGGAATTTTATGTGCAAAATTGAAAGTGCTATGATTTTTAGAAGGTGATGAGGAAAAAATAAAAATGCAAAAACAGACAAACGCTGAGTCCTTAAAGGGTTAAAACAAGTAAAAATGAGGCTCAGTAGTGTGTGTGGCCTTCACGTGCCCGTATGACCTCCCTACAATGACTGAGAATGCTCCTGATGAGGTGGACAGTCTGTGGTGCAATGTGGCATTGGTGGATGGAGCGAGACATGATGTCCCAGATGTGCTCAATCGGATTCAGGTCTGGGGAACGGGCGGGCCAGTCCATAGCATCAATGCCTTCCTCTTGCAGGAACTGCTGACACACTCCAGCCACATGAGGTCTAGCATTGTCTTGCTTTAGGAGGAACTCAGGGCCAACCGCACCAGCATATGGTCTCACAAGGGGTCTGAGGAACACATCTCGGTACCGAATGGCAGTCAGGATACCTCTGGCAAGAACATAGAGGGCTGTGAGGCCCCCCAAAGAAATGCCACACCATTACCGACCCACTGCCAAACCGGTCATGCTGGAGGATGTTGCAGGCAGCAGAACATTCTCCACGGCATCTCCAGACTCTGTCACATGTGCTCAGTGTGAACCTACTTTCATCTCTGAAGAGCACAGGGTGCCAGTGGTGAATTTGCCAATCTTGGTGTTCTCTGGCAAATGCCAAACGTCCTGCACGGTGTTGGGCTGTAAGCACAACCCCCACCTGTGGATGTCGGGCCCTCATACCACCCTCATGGAGTCCTTTTCTGACCGTTTGACCTGCTTGGAGGTCATTTTGCAGGGCTCTTGCAGTGCTCCTCCTTGCACAAAGGCGGAGGTAGCGGTCCTGCTGCTGGGTTGTTGCCCTCCTACGGCCTCCTCCACGTCTCCTGATGTACTGTCTCCTGATGGTAGCTCACATTGATGTGCCATCCTGGATGAGCCTCACTACCTGAGCCACTTTTGTGGGTTGTAGAGTCCGTCTCTTGCTACCACTAGAGTGAAAGCACCGCCAGCATTCAAAATTGACCAAGACATCAGCCAGGAAGCATAGGGACTGAGAAGTGGTCTGTGGTAACCACCTGCAGAACCACTCCTTTATTGGGGGTGTCTTGCTAATTGCCTATAATTTCCACCTGTTGTCTGTTCCATTTTCACAACAGCATGTGAAATTGATTGTCAATCAGTGTTGCTTCCTGAGTGGACAGTGTGATTTCACAGAAGTGTGACTGACTTGAGTTACATTGTGTTGTTTAACCCCTTAACGACGCATCATATCGCGTCGGTCCCGGCGCTCATCAACGGCCGGGACCCGCGGCTAATACCACACATCCCCGATCGCGACCATGTGCGGTATTAACCCTTTAGAAGCGGCGGTCAAAGCTGACCGCCGCTTCTAAAGTGAAAGTGACCCGGCTGCTCAGTCGGGCTGTTCGGGACCACCGCGGTGAAATCGCGGCGTCCCGAACAGCTTACAGGACACCGGGAAGGCCCTTACCTGCCTCCTCGGTGTCCGATCGGCGAATGACTGCTCCGTGCCTGAGATCCAGGCAGGAGCAGTCCAGCGCCGATAACACTGATCACAGGCGTGTTAATACACGCCTGCGATCTGTGTAAAAGATCAGTGTGTGCAGTGTTATAGGTCCCTATAGGGACCTATAACACTGCAAAAAAAAAGTAAAATTTTTTTTAAATAAAGGTCATTTAACCCCTTCCCTAATAAAAGTTTGAATCACCCCCCTTTTCCCATAAAAAAAATAAATCAGTGTAAAACAAAATAAAAATAAACATATGTGGTATCACCACGTGCGTAAATGTCCGAACTATAAAAATATATAATTAATTAAACCACACGGTCAATGGCGTACGCGCAAAAAAATTGGTCACTTTTTATACCATTAAAAAATGAATAGAAAGTGATCAAAAAGTCCGATCAAAACAAAAATCATACCGATAAAAACTTCAGATCACGGCGCAAAAAATGAGTCCTCATACCGCCCTGTACGTGGAAAAATAAAAAATGTATAGGGGTCAGAAGATGACATTTTTAAACGTATAAATTTTCCTGCATGTAGTTATGATTTTTTTCAGAAGTACGACAAAATCAAACCTATATAGGTAGGGAATCATTTTAACCGTATCAACCTACAGAATAATGATAAGGTGTAATTTTTACCGAAATATGCACTGCGTAGAAACGGTAGCCCCCAAAAGTTACAAAATGGCATTTTTTTTTTCGATTTTGTCGCACAATGATTTTTTTTTTCCGTTTCGTCGTGCATTTTTGGGTAAAATGACAAATTTCACTGCAAAGTAGAATTGGTGACCCAAAAAATAAGCCATAATATGGATTTTAAGGTGGAAAATTGAAAGGGTTATGATTTTTAAAAGGTAAGGAGGAAAAAACGAAAGTGCAAAAACTGAAAAACCCTGAGTCCTTAAAGGGTTAAGTGTTCTCTTTATTTTCTTGAGCAGAAGTGTATTATAATAATTTGGATATGTTTAATGTGTTTATTTTTTTTAAATCTTTTTTACACTTTTTTTTTTTTTTTTAGAAAAAGGAAAAGTAGAATTTTTATTTTTTTTATTAGGGAATGGGGCTTATTCACATTTCGAAAAAAAACTATGACTTTTTATGTCCCATAGGGCAGCGTTTCCCAACCAGGGTGCCTTCGGCTGTCCAGGTATGCTGGGAGTTGTAGTTTTGAAACAGCTGGAGGCACCCTAGTTGGGAAACACTGCCATAGGGGTTAAGAGACTTACACATTTTCATACAATATACCCGGGGTCTCCTATGTTCCTCCTGATGTTGCAAAACTACAACTCCCAGCATGCCTGGAGAGCCAAAGGTTTTCTAGGCATGCTGGGTGTTGTAGTTTGCAACAGCAGGAGGTCCATAGTTTGGAGACCACTGTAATGCACTAACCTTTTTCAGTCTCATGCAGCCAGGAGAAGAGCAGCAGAGGTGATGAAGAGGAGGGCATGGGATGAGCGGCACAGACAGCCTCCTGGGGGGGGGGGGGGTGCTGGCTGCTGAGGAACGTACCGGCCACTGGGAAGCTGAGGACCGGAGGGTGTTGTGCGTCATGGTGTCACCCCATCGGGCTGGTGTCACCTGGTGCGGCTCGCATCCCCCCACAGCCCGGGCCGCAATGCTACGGTTTCTCTGCATAGAAGTCTATGCAGAAAAATGAATGGATCTCTTGGCTGGCCGAGGAGTGGAGCGCAATGCTGCCCACTCCCCCGGCTAATAACTCACAATCGCAGTGGGTCTCAGTAGTAAGACCAGATGCGATCAACAACTTCTGATATGTCTGAGCAACAGGACAAAAGTTGTTTTTATTGATAGTAATGTTTTAAAGAAGCATTGTTATTGTAAAAACTATATCATGTAGAAAATAACATATGTATTATTATCTGTAATATACATTAATTGAAAAATTGATATATTTAGGGGTTAATAAATTCTGTCTTGTTCCTGCACCTATTGCCTGTGTGACTTGGCTGGGACAAATTACAGGAAGTGTAAGTGGAACAAGCAGGGCTCTGTGATATGCCCCCAGCCAAGACACATAGGCAATTAGTGCATAACAGCATTTTTTTTCACCCAAAAAAATAAAAAATGTTACCAATGTATATTACAACTATACATATAATATTATTTACATCATAAAACAGTTTTTGCAAATGACAGTGCCCATTTAAGGTATTACACTGAATGTACCTTCATAAATGATGTAATAGGGGTCAACGGATCAAACCTTTCTCCAGCTCTGTGATACACTGCTGACAAACAGAAAAATGTGGACCTACGAGGACACATAGAACTATAAAAGCAAATATAACAAGGCAGCAGCAAAGCAATCATAGTGTACAGGTATAATCAAGAGGCATTTTAAGTAGATTCAAGCTCGGAAGCCATAGAGGGGATAGCACAGACATATCAGAACCTAAACAAACTGAGCGTTGTATGTTCATTATGCTTAAAAACAAAATATCCAGGTATTGCTGGCTGTTTCCTATCTGGGTTTGGTTTTGGATCAGGATTATGTTTTTTTTTCCCTCTGTTTTTTATTTTTTTTTATTATTATTTAGGTTAATTTTAATCTTCCATTGGAATCTATTAGTGCATTCAACATGTGAACTGATCATCGCAAAACCCAATGAAATCAATGGGCATGCGGTGCAAGTCAGAATCTGTGCAGTCCTTACTGTTAGATTTCCTCATGAAATACAGCTGATGGCTAGGGGTCCAAGGAGGACACTTTGGATGAGCTTAATGTCATGGAACTCTAACAAGTAGGGATTGTTCAAAGCGGGACCCAACTTTAAAGCTCTTGTCTCATCTCAACAACCCCTATCCATGTTCCTTATCAGATAAAGTGATCAACTCCTACCCCTCGTTTAGCCATGGCATTCTGGCTGACCTGGCCAGTCCATGTATTATTCTTGAATGGCCTTTGTATAATACTTTATTTCCTCTGTAGTTTTCATATTTCCGATGGCACCTGAACCGATTAATGGGGGTTTCTAAAGCCATACCTGCAAAGATCATCTGATCACTGGATCAGCTACAACAGAAAATGGGATTGAGATAAGACCATCCCTTTAAATCTAAATACGGTTTACATTAGGGATCGACCGATATCGTTTTTTTAGGGCCGATACCGATAATCTGGGGAGGTTAGGGCCGATAGCCGATAATTTATACTGATATTCCGGTATAAGTTATTGGCTATTTATCCCCCTGCGACACCGCTGCAGATCATTGATTTAATGCGGGCGCTTTAAATCAATGCACTGCAGCGGCTTTTGTGGTGCCATAGGCCGCCACCCGCTTCTCTCCCTCTGCCTGTCCGGGGGTCCTGAGACCTATCACCGCCACCGCTCCCCCCACCGCGCTTGGGGTGCCTCCAGCTGTTGCAAAACTACTACTCCCTGCATGCCCTGCATGCTGGGAGTTGTAGTTTTGCAACAGCTGGAGGGCCTACTGTAGGTATAGTATATTATACAGACCCCTGTCCATCCCAGAACCCTGACTCACCTTCCCAGTTGTTGCAGGGACGGTCCGGAGAGGGTGGTCCGGGCCATCCATCCTTCCTGTAGTGTCCGGCGGCATTCCGGGTGGAGGGTGCACCGGTCCGGGCTGTCCTTCTCCAGGGGTCCTCTTCTCCACTCCGGGCAGGCTTCGGCCTAGTAACGCTGCATAGACGCCGCAGCACAGTGACGCACCTGACGTCACGGCGTAGCGGCGTCTATGCAGTGTACTAGGCCGGAGCCTGCCCGGAGTGGAGAAGAGGACCCCCGGAGAAGGAGGACAGCCCGGACCGGTTCACCCTCCACCCGGAATGCCGCCGGACACTACAGGAAGGATGGATGGCACGGACCACCCCCATTACGGGTAAGTTTAATTTTTTTTATTGACTTGGAGGGTGGGGGAGGGGCCCGACCGGTATAGCGGTATGGGCAAAAATCCATACCGAGGGAGGAAAAAAAACGGTATCCGGTTCATACCGGTATACCGCCCAGCACTACGGTGGGGGGTGCGACGCGGTGCGGTGGGTTGGAGGGGCGGTCGCGGTGCGGCGCGAGGGGTCGGGGCGTTGCGGGGCATTATCGGCTAATCGCCAAGGTAATTGCCGATACCGATAATGCCCAAAATCGTGATTATCGGACGATAATATCGGCCATACCGATAATCAGTCGATCCCTAGTTTACATGATTAAATAAACTACTTTTTAAAATGCTTCCTGTGTCTAATATTTCAAACTTCGTAGAAAAGAAGGTGCCTAAATATGTGCGGTTAAAAATCACAACATGAACAGTTTAGAAAGACTAGATATCACAGCTCTGCTCTTTGTGTACCTCCTACTGAATCTACTTTGGATCTTTTTATCTCATTTGCTTTCAGAAAGTGATGGTTTAAACATCTCATCTGCCAAGCAGTAAAGGAGTGTCTCCTGGGTGCCTTGACTTTTTTGAGAATCTGTAAATTGATATTTGGGGCTTTCAAAACACACTGCAAACTTCAAAACATTGAAGAACATTAAAAACATACTTTCACTGCCCAGAATACTGTCTTAGGAATAAAAAAAAAATCCTTTTTGCAGGCCAGTCTAACATTTATTTTCATTTTTTTTCATCAGTCGCCTTTGCTTGCTTATCACTGTGTACTGTGGAGCATTCTTTGTGAAAGTACAGTATTGCTTTGGCTGCATGTCCAAGATATAGCCTTGGGCTTTCTCAGTCTAATGAGCAGTCCAAGTTCAGGAAGCTTAAGGCTAAGCCATAGGCTCAGAAAACCCAGAGTAATCATTACATATAAACAGAAAATAAATACATAAATAAAATAACAAAGTAAAGTATAGAAAAAGGATTATACCATTTTAATGTTTCTGCTTTGTGCATAGAGACTATGCTAGAACAAAAAAATTAAGTAGACATTTCCAAATAAAGGTATTAAAAAAAAAAAAAAAAAAAAAATCATTTTTTTTTTCTAGATCGGTGGAAAACATTTGTATTTTTTTATTTTTTTTAAATCAACTGGTGCCAGAAAGTTAAACAGATTTGTAATTGACTTCCATTAAAAAAAATCTTCATCCTTCCAGTACTTTTTAGCAGCTGTATCCTACAGAGGAAATTTTTTTTCTTTTTGAATTTCTTTTTTGTCTTGTCCACAGTGCTCTCTGCTGACACCTGATGCCAGTATCAGGAACTGTCCAGAGCAGGAGAAAATCTCCATAGCAAACCTATGCTACCCTGTGGACAAGACAAAAAAGAAATTCAAAAAGAAAAGAATTTCCTCTGTAGCATACAGCTGCTAATAAGTATTGGAAGGGTAAAGATTTTTTAATAGAAGTAGTTTACAAATCTGTTTAACTTTCTGGCACCAGTTTTTAAAATGTTTGCACTTTAGTTTTTTCCTTTTCTTCCTTCTTGCATTCTAATAGCCATAATGCTTTGAATTTTACACCTCTAGACTCACATGAGGGCTTGTTTTTCTGCGCCATCAATTGTACTTTGTAATGACATCACTCATTTTACCACAAAATATACAGTAAAACAATGAAAAAATAATAATAATATGCTGGGCGAAATTGAAAAAAATAAAAGCCAGACACCATGTCGTAAATTTGGGGGCTTCCGTTTCTATGCATTTTTCGATGCAAAAATCCCACGTTATCTTTATTCTGTAGGTTCATACAATCACGACGATACCCAATGTATTTGGGTTTTATTTAGTTTTATTACTTTAAAAAGATTCTTACTTTTTGAACAAAAACTAGTATGCTTAAAATTGTCCTCTTATGACCCCTATAACATTTAATTATATTTAATAAATGTTCCCATGTATGAGGCTATATATGGGCTATTTTTTGTACCAAGATCTGTAGTTTTTATCTGTACCATTTTTGTTTTGATGGGACTGTTTGATAACTTTTTTTTTTTTTTTCTGATAAATGAAGTGAATATATGCAATTCTGGAGTTTGGTATTATTCTTTTTTACCTTTATGCCATTGACCGTGCGGTTTAATTAACATTATCCACTTTATAGCAAGAAGACAAAAGTCGCACTCACCCAGTTCGATGAAAAAATCGTATCCATTTATTAAACACCAACAGTGGATAACAGGATAAAAAGTCACTCACACGCGGGGAGCGAGGGCGCACGCCCTCAGACGCAGGGTATGCCTCAGGAGGCGACTAGTTTCGCGTCACAGCAAGACGCTTCTTCCGGCCAATAGGTATACCAATAGTATACCTATTGGCCGTAAGAAGCGTCTTGCTGTGACGCGAAACTAGTCGCCTCCTGTGGTATACCCCGCGTCTGAGGGCGTGCGCCCTCGCTCCCCGCGTGTGAGTGACTTTTTATCCTGTTATCCACTGTTGGTGTTTAATAAATGGATACGATTTTTGCTTCGAACTGGGTGAGTGCGACTTTTGTCTTCTTGCTATAAAGTGGATTTCTGTTCCTTGCTTTATAAGTCTGCACTGTCTTGAGATATATATCTATCTTATTGAAGTCACTGTGTCAACGGCCCATTCTCTGCACGTCAAAGGGCATTGTGGTTGCAGTAGTGCCGGTGCATCTTTGTTTCTCTTTCAATTTCTTAATTAACATTATGTTTTAAAAGTTTGGACTTTTATGTATGTGGTGATACCACTTTTTTTTTTTTTTTTGCATTATTTTATTTTAAAAATGGGTGATTCAAACTTTAATTAGCGAACGGGCTTATTCCCATTCATTAACTTTTTTTTATTTACATATTATATATAGTCTTTTGATTGCATATACTAAACAATGATATGCCATATCATAGCATTGATCAGAATTATCAGCGCTCAACTAGTGCAAGCTACCATGGCCTCCGCCCGTCCACTGAGCAGATCAGGACACTGCAATTTCATGGTCCCCTGAGCTAACCAGCACTGTATTTTCAGCATTTCAGATGCTGCAATCAACATTGGTCTAAAGGATTAATGCCAGGCATCACCCTGATCGGTAATGTCCGGCATTAGCAATGGCTATGAAGTGCACTCCGCTCCTGAGCATGCTTCATAGTTTGGTATTAGGCGCAGGGTGTACATGTACACCCGGTGTCCTTAACCCCTTAATGACGCAGGACGTAAATCTACGTCCTGGTGAGCTGGTACTTTATGCACCAGGACGTACATTAACTTCCTATGCATAACTGCGAGCATCGGAGCGATGCTCGCGTCATGCGCGGCAGGTACCGGCTGCTGATAGCAGCCAGGGACCCGCCCGTAATGGCAAACATCGTATCTAATGGGTATCATTTTAATCGTATTGACCCAAAGAATAAAGAACACATGTCATTTTTACCGTAAATTTTACGGTGTGAAAACAAAACCTTCCAAAATTAGCTAATTTGCGTTTTTCTTTTTTATTTCCCCACACAAATAGTATTTTTGGGGCTGCGCCATACATTTTATGGTAAAGTGAGTGATGGCATTACAACGGACAAAAAACAAGCCCTCATACTAGTCTGTGGATGAAAATATAAAAGAGTTATGATTTTTTGAAGGCTGAAGAAAAAACAAACGTAAAAATAAAATTGTCTGAGTCCTTAAGGCCCAAATGGGCAGAGTCCTTAAGGGGTTAAAGTGGTAATTAAAGGGGTACTCTGCCCCTAGACATCTTATCCCGTATCCAAGGATAGGGGATAAGATGTCTGACTGCGGGGGTCCCGCTGCTGGGGACCTCTGCGACCTCTCCTACAGCCCCCCGAGTCAACAGCTCTGCAGAGCTAAGTTTGCTCTGTGGCTAATGACTCACAATACAGAGGCCAGCGATTCGTGAAGTCATGGCTCCGCCCCCTTGTGCTATTAAGTCCTGCCCCCTTAATGGAAGCTTATGAGAGGGGGTGTGGCCACCATCACACCACCTCCCATAGACTTGCATTAACGGGGCGGGATGTGACATTACGAGGGGGCACAGCCATGACGTCACGAACCGCCGACCCCTGTATCGTGAGTCATCAGCCACTGAGCAAACTTAGCTCCGTAGAGCTGATGACTTGGGGGGGGGGGGGGGGGGTTGCGGGAGAGATTGCGGGAGTCAGACATCATATCCCCTATTCTTGGATAGGGGATAAGATGTCTAGGGGAGGTGTACCCCCTTTAAGCCATGTAGTCCAGTTTTGAGGATCACTTTGTACCAGAATTCTGGTAAACAGGTGTAATAACCTGTACTACAAGAACTTAAAGATTCCTTTCTTGAAAGATATATTCATGTTATTAAAGAGAATCTTGGTTTGTATAGTTAATACAAATGTCTAGTCTTGCATGACCTCACTGAGCTTGGATTCTAACAATTTGTAAATTTTTCCAGTTTACAACAATAAAAAGGAAAGAAATACAGCAATTCATGCCCATAATGTTACTTACATAATCTTACTGTAATTACAGGTGGCGTAGGGTAGGATATGGGAAGTTTATTGAGGCATGCCCCCCTATTGTGCATTCTTTTAAAAGTCCATGTTGCATCTGCATTTTTTTAAAATCATATACAGAAACCCCACCAGAAAAACTGCGCAAATGAACGGAAATTTTGCAAACATTTTCACACAAATAATAAATCCCCCCTACATCTTAAAAGGGGTACATATTTTGTTTTTAGCCCCTTATATAAAGGTAGGTAAAAATAATATTACCTCAATAAGCCCTCAAGCTTATAAACATTAAAAAAGACAAATATTGAAAAATATTCTTTATTATTGAAACATTCCAAAACTGCAGTACACAGATGTCATCGGTATGAAATCATATACTGTCTTATTAAAGCATTAGTGCAATTTAATTTTGTAAAACGTCTATCAAAAGTTTTATGTCCATTGAGACCTTTGATTTTTCAGTATTTTGACCATAAGTTGTTGTGTACATAAGAAAAACCCAATCCCTGTTGCAGTAGAGCTGCAGAGCATTTTCAATATTAATCAAAAATAATTAAATAATAATAAATTAACATGAGACATAAAAAAGAAACAACATAGTTAAGGTGGTTTGTAGAATGTTATAGTGACTCCTCTTCTTGACTGTGCTTTGCAACAAAATGTGTTAACAATATTTTATGGCACAAACGTGAATCAGCGTCTTGAAAGGTGTATGATCATTCAATGTGACATTTTCATTTTTCATTAAATACACATAATCCCCACAGACTGTAGTAACCAGTATTGCAGTGCTTACTTCGTTGTACAAAAACAGGTTAAGTGCATTGGTAAGTTAAAAATACAAAAAAAAAAAAAAAAGTTAAAAAAGAAAAAAAAAAGTTAGAAAAGAAAAAAGTTTGTATGTGAATCAATATTTGCTGATGCATTTTGCATACGTTCTATACATTATACATGTTGTTAAACAATACAGTTATCATTGTGAAAAGTATATATGAGTCCACAGCAAACATTAAGGAGTTACGTTGTCTTTGATAGCACGCCCACAAAACACATATGTTTCAAATATTAAAATGTCTTGTTCCCAGCCAGCTGGGAAACACATTATCCATAAAATCATTATTCATAACAGCTCAGTAGCATCCATCTCTCCAGTTTCCATCACGAAGAGTACTCAGTGATGAAAGGGTCTTCGGAGGTTGAATAAAGCTGAAAAGAAAAAATGCTATCAATTAATATAAAGAATTGCAAATCTGTACCAACACTCTCAAAATGCTGTCAATTACTGATACAACTGACATGCCTGTGGTGGGATAGATATTGATATTTTGTTTTCATCCCTCTGTATACAAGGCAATACATTTCACAATTACTTTTCAAAATCAGGATAGGTCACTGAGAAAATAGTGCAAAGTCTGATGTAATATTCCAAGTAATGGTGGCAGTCCCAGCTTATACCCAAAGTATTTTCTTATCGGACAATATAAGGTGCCTGTCACGTTTAAAGTGGAAAAAAAATTTTTTTAATCAACCGGTGCCAGAAAGTTAAGCAGATTTGTAAATTACTTCTATTAAATAATCTTAATCCTTCCAGTACTTTTTAGGGGCTGTATACTACAGAGGAAATGTTTTTCTTTTTGAATTTCTCTTATGTCACGACCACAGTGCTCTCCATAGCAGCATTTGTTTGCTATGGGGATTTTGGTCCTGCTCTGGACAGTTCCTAAAATGGACAGCAGGGATCAGCAGAGAGCACTGTGGTTGTGACATAAGAGAAATTCAAAAAGAAAAACATTTCCTCTGTAGTATACACCCCCTAAAAAGTACTGGAAGGATTAAGATGTTTTTAATAGAAGTAATTTAAAAATCTGTTTAACTTTCTGGCACCAGTTGATCTAAAAAAAAAAAAAAAAAAAAGGTTTCCATGGGAGTACCCCTTTAAAGAGGATCTGGTAACATATTCTCCTAGGGTGCATTCACATCAAGATTTTTTACATTAGTCTAGTTCATACCATTTTATATTTAAAAATCTTATAGAATCATTTGTCTGGACATTTCCATTGACTTCTATGGACAAATTATATTCAAAACATGCACCCACACGGTCCATTTACGTTTCTGTCGGATGGAAAATCATAGTTTACAAAAATTACTTCTCCAGATTCAAAAACTATTTTAAACATGTTTTAATTAACAATTCTGTCTATGTGAATGCACTCTTAGAACTCTGTGTTGGGCCATTTCTCTAGGAAATTAAAATACTGACACCTGGGCATTAGAGAGGAGCGAATTTCAGAAAAATTCGATTTGGCCGATTCGACGAATTTTCTGAAAAAAAAATGCTATTTCTGGCTTACAGAGAGGCTCAATAGGGGTGTAGAACACTTTGCCGTGTCCTAACACGCATAGGGAGTGTGCTGTGTTAGTGAAATAATACTGTTATTCAGTATGACATGGAGATTACAGGCATAGCTATTAGAATCACTGCCGCAAAGCGTCTGGATGTGGCAGATTTTTTATGTAAGTTATTTTATTTGAATTTATTTACATTTTTTGATTACCCATTCTGGTGAGCATCGAGCTGGCGGTCCTCTGCAAGGCGAGATACCACCTGTTCCAGCCCCTGCCTCTCAGCGCCCCCTGACTGTGAAAGTGCGAATGTTTCATTTAATCAGTTATGGTTCATTGTTATCACTCCAAGCTGTTTAATTGGACTCTTGTGATAATTCCACAGGTAATATGAGGTCGACGACCATAGGGCCTCAGTCTTGAAAAGATTACATCGATTTTTTCTAAATTAAAATTTAAGATTTATATTAGATTCCCAAGTGTAATGTCCCAGTGTTTACTTTGAACTAATACTGTATGATCACAAAACCCAATCTAACAAGAAGTCCCATGGTGGCACAATGACAGCACCTAGGAGGTGGCAGCAGCATGAGGAGACCATAATCTGGCAGAATGACACAGTCTAGAATTGGCGGCAGCAAGAGGAGACCATATAGTGGCTGAATGAAACAGCCTGGAGTTGGCGGCAGCAGGAGGAGACCATAGGGCCTCACAATCCCTAAGATTAAAAGGTTAATTTTCAAATTTAAATTGAAGATTTATGGTAGCTAGTGCTACCATAAAATTTTTTAGGTAATGTCCCAGGCCCCGCAGCATGAGGAGACCATATAGTGGCTGAATGACACAGCCTGGAGGTGGTGGAAGCATGAGGAGACCATATAGTGGCTCAATGGCACAGCCTGGAGTTGGTGGCAGCATAAGTAGAACATATACTAGTTGAATGGCACAGCCTGGAATTGGCGGCAGATGAGGAGACCATATAGTGGCTGAATGGCACAGTTTGGAGTTGGCAAAAGCATGGGGAGAACATATGATGGCAGAATGAGACAGCCTGGAGGTGGCCGCAGCATCAGGAGTCCTAAAAGTGACTCGGTGCGGTGGGTGGCAATACCAGTACCCGGTGATGAAGGTGGGTGAAAAAAGGTCTGATGGAGAGGAATGTTTGTAACTGGGAAGCAGCGCCTTAAATCTGTTTGGCACTATCCATAATTGTGAAGTGTTGGTGCGGCACCATGGTCAATCCACTCTGATGCATCAGGCATTGGTGAGTGGAAATCCTGGCTGATCCATGCCTGATTCATCTTTACAAAAGGTCAGTCTCTCCACATTTGTCGTGGACAGACGAGTTCTCCTTGGGATGACTGTGGGACACGATGGAGCATGAGGAGGCGGAGTCGCACACTGTCGCAGGACCAACGGCCTGAGAGCGTGGAGACGGAAATGGCGTGACCTGTCCAAGTTGCTGTTGTGGCTGTGCAGGAACCACATTCACCCAGTGGGCTGTAAAGGACATGTATTGTCCCTGACCACAGTTACAGTTCCACACGTCGGGGCTGCCGTGCACTTTGGTACACTTTGGTAAAGTGGGGTGGTGGGTGTTAATACCAGTACCCGGTGACAAAGGTGAGTGAAAGAAGGAGAACTTGGCATCAGATATGTGGCATCAGGCGGGTGGCAGCATCAGAATAGTAGCTGAGGCAGGTAGGCAGAAGAAAACTGTTTTTTTTTGACAAAGTGTTGGTGTGCACAAGTAAGTATTGCATTACGTAAAAATTAACTTTTAACATTATTCTAAGGATAATATATATAGACCCCCAAATTTTTGGGAAATCTTACAAAAGGATAGATGTGCAAAAAACACCATGTGCCATCTACACCACCAAGTATTGATGCAAAGACCTCTAAAAGGTGGAAGGGAACAACGTATGGTCCTTTGTAACAGGTGGGGGTAAAAACTTCCTGTGAGGCCCTACTCTGTCATTATTAATTCCCTTCTTGGCAAGTGCTACTCGCCCTTAAAAAGGGCGGCCCCACACAGGAACCTCTCCCTATTTCCACCTACAAACACTGCCATTTCCCAGGGTTTTTAGATGGGAATAGGGATTGGTTCCTATGTGGGGTTCCCCTTTTTAGGACGAGTAACACTTGCCAAGGAGGGAATGATTAGTGCGAGAGTAGGGCCTTACAGGGGAAGTTTTTACCCCCACCTGTAACAATGGACCATACGTTGTTCCCTTCCACCTTTTAGAGGTCTTTGCATTGCATCAATACTTGGTGGTGTAGTTGGCACATGGCGTTTTTTGCACACCTTTCCTTTTGTTAGATTTCAAAAAAAGAAAAGTTACGTTTTAGCTAATGCATATCCTCACTACTTACTTGTGGTCTAATGCAGTGGAATTTCTTTAACTGGGGACCAGCACCATAATTATGTTTTGCAGTATCCATGGCAGCACAAAGAGAGCCTGGAGGTGGTAGCATCAGCATGAGAAGACCATATAGTGGCACAATGACAGAGCCTGGAGGTGGCAGCATCAGCATGAGACCATACAGCAGCACAATGAGAGAGCCTGGAGGTGGCAGCATCAGCATGAGGAGACCATATAGCAGCACAATGAGAGAGCCTGGGGTGGCAGCATCAGCATGAGAAGACAATATAGCAGCACAATGACAGAGCCTGGAGGTGGTAGCATCAGCATGAGGAGACCATATGGAGGCACAATGACAGAGCCTGGAGGTGGATGCATTAGCATGAGAAGACCATATAGCAGCATAATGAGAGGACCTGGAGGTGGCAGCATCAGCATGAGGAGACAATATTGCGGCCCAATGACAGAGCCTGGAGGTAGTAGCAGCAGCAGCATGAAGGCCATGCCAACTGAGGGATGAGTCAACCGACTGTTGACTGGGGGTGTCGAATGTCACTTGTGATGAAGTGGATGACCGAGTGAACCAATCAATCATGGCTGCTGGGTTGCTGGTCAGGACACGACTGCTAGCGGACACGAGAGCTCAGACCTCTTGCTGCGACTCCTGCTGCCACACGGCCCTACTCTGCTGCGACCTCTGTCTGCACCTAATGAATTTAGGCCTCTGCCACTCCTCTCTGCATGTCCTAGCACTTCTCTGCCTGACATATTTAGTGTGTATATGAGGGAAGTACAATACGCTTCACTACGCTTAAAACAGTATTTGTCTAGAACAGCAGCAGGTGTGTACTTTTGGCTGTCCTTTTACAGTATCTAGGCCCTTGCCAGATTAACAGGTACAAAATAGTACACTACTTAGATTTAGGTATGTGGTATGCACTTATGAGGGCAGAAAAATGCGCTACAGTATGCTGAAATAAGTATTTGTGCACAACACCAGCAGTACACAACAGACCTGCCGCACAAAGTCGCTGTGTACTAAACCCAAAATTGCACTCTCACACAGACTATTAGGAATGGACCATTTGTAGTGGAACAAAGAAACAGAGATGTGCTAAAAACTTATTCCTCCCTCCTCTCCTAACGTTTCTCCAGCTGAGCCAACTTAGTCAAACGTATGAGGCAACACACAGCTCTCTGCCCCTTTCTGTAATACAATGCTGTAGAAAGTGAATGGGAGGTTAACCACTACAGTAAAAATTATTTTCTGTGAAAAACGCACTGCTCTCTGTCCACCAGAACGCTTACGTGACTAGGAGGTGAAACGGTGCTGGAAAAAGCTTGTCTGTGCAACACACAGCGCTATCTGTCCTATCTCTCTGCAGTAAAAGGATGAAGTGACTAGCCGGCATTATGGCTGCCGATTATATAGGGCTGTGACATCACAGGGCTGACTGGCTGCTGATAGGCTACATGCTGCATGTGATTCAGTGGCATCCCGCCAACCTTGTTCCCGCCTTCCCAGGATTCCTTACCCCATGTCGTCACATGTGGATCCACAATTGTAGATGCCCTGGAGCCTGGACCGCACTAAATGGAGTTTAATGTAGCAATTCGCATGATAGAATCGGGCAATATTCGCATCCGTTGCAAATCAAATTTTTCATGAAATTCGTAACAAATTCAGATTTGTCAGATTCCATTCGCTCATTTCTACTGGGCATCACTAAAACAGACATTTTACAAAAAGGTGTTTGGTTCTCAACTCGCAGAGCTCCTACTCTGTCCAGCTTGTTGTCAACAAAAATAGTGACCAACTTAGAAAATAACAATACATGGCTGACGGTTAAGGGTTTCCATAATTGTGCCTAATCAGTTGTGTGGTATGCAAATATGCTGAAAGATACACACCCTGTATGTAATTTTATCAAAAAAGTATGACATATGCCATGACTAAGAGTCTTTGACTTGAAACATGTTAAGTGTTGCTGGTGGGTTTTCCAGCACAAGAGCAGAAGACTACTTGATCCAGCACTACTAAAAGAACTATACATCACACCACACCATCACACCAGCAATCGGAAAAGTCGGCACCATTTCGAGCGCATGTGATCCCTCGGACACTCAGCCAGTGATAAAGAATGCGCATGTGCTCGAAATAAGTCCAACTTGTCTGATTGCTTTGCAGCAAGGTGGTGTGATGTCTTTTATAATGTGTATGTTTTAATACATTCTATTAAGACTAGTGCTTTCAGTAGTGCTGGATCAAGTTTTATTCTGCTCCTTGTTGTTCATGCATATCACCAGGCCATGTGAGGCTCCGAGAACACGACTTCAGAGGTGAGCTGAAGTCTTTCTTTTCCTATGACATTCATGTTCACATTGGCTTTTTCTTGTGCTCACATGTCCATGTTTTCTACTACTGCCTTCTTTGTTGATTTTTAATAAATATTAAATAAATTGAAGATTTTTGTGGAGCTGGCTAAAAGTACTATTTTTGTCCAATGACCAGGTAAGCTGGAAAGATTTAACTTGTCTTAAAACACTCCTATGTGGCCACTCCAGACCACCATTATTTCATATGGTTAGCTATCAAATCAATGAGGTTAGTATACCAACAAATCCAGTATTACAGAACATGTTTAACAGGTTCCTATTTCTGAGAGAATAATCTTGCTAGAGCTCTTGTGGTTTTGGGTGTTCCTTTAGACAGCCTTAGAAAAAGAAACAGCCAGCACCCTTTTATATTCCCAGTTGGTACACTTACCTGATGATTTGACAGTATTACCGCTAGCAGGGCTGGCCAAATTACAGGAACCAGACATTCACTACATCAAGAAATGTGTTGCTGGTTTCTACATACAATATGGGTTGCTTCCTATTAAGATCTATTAAAGTTCTTATTTAGGTTCTAAATCTAAAATATGCACTGAAGTTTCAACAACTCACTAAAATATTAGGTTCCAGAGGCCCACACAGGTCCATGAAGTGGCGGAAAAGAGCCAGAGCAAACACACACTGCAGGAGCTTGTAAGGAGTATTAGATCAGTGCTTACACTATTCAGCACTGCTTCATAATGTTCTCCATTATGCTTTTTCTTAAAGCTGTGCTACAGAGATGAGGATGTAGCATTTACTCGTATATGTGTGTGAAGTGCAAACGACATAGTATCAGCTAGTCTCCAACCACACGCTCAGAGACAAGTAAAATTAGAGATAGAGTTAGCAGAGCAGAAAGTAGTAGAAAAAATGGCATATACATATTATACAATAGCCAGAAGTGCTACTAGCTATAGTTTTACTCCTCATGAACACACACAACAGCTTATCATATAAAGTAATCTAAAATGACAGGTATACTATAAAAAGGTATGTGAACTCCAAGGAATATCAACAAGATAAAATTCTGGGCAAACATTCCGTGTGGAGCACGGAAACGAGCCATTTCAATTGATGGCAATCCAGTTCCATGCGGTATTCCCCCAAAAGAATGAACTTTCAGCGGAGTCTGGAATTTTAATTTCTGGGCAGAATTTAAATTCAGCAGTGTGCACAGTGCAGCAGAATCCCATAGAAAACAATAAGAGGCTGTTGCACCTAAATCTTTGTACAGAATTTCTCCGTTCAGAAATTCTGTAGTGTGTATCGACCCTAAGGGTAAATTCACACACAGCAGATTCGGTGCAGAAATCTTAGTGATTAACCCCTTAACGACAATGGACGTAAATGTACGTCATGGTGACGTGGTACTTACACACCGCCATGATCGCGAGCACCGGAGCAGCCAGGGACCCGCCGGTAATGGCGGAAATCCGCGATCGCGTGGATGTCCGCCATTAACCCCTCAGATGCCGTGATCAATACAGATCATGGCATCTGCAGCAGTGCGGTACTTTGAATGGATGATCGGATCGCCCGCAGCGCTGTGGATCCGTTCATCCAGAATGGCGGCCGGAGGTCCCCTCACCTGGCTCCGGACGTTTCCCGGGGTCTTCTGCTCTGGTCTGAGATCGAGCAGAAGATCACCGATAATACTGAGCAGTGCTATGTCCTATATATAGCACTGAACAGTATTAGCAATCAACTGCTTGCTATGAATAGTCCCCTATGGGAACATAAAAAGTGTAAAAAAAATAAAATAAAATTAAGAATTTAAAATAAAAAAGTAAAAAAAAGTGAAAATTCTCCTCCCCCAATAAAAAAGTAAAACTTCTGTTTTTCCCATTTCAACCCCAAAAAAGCGTAAAAAAAAATTATTAACACACATATTTGGTATCGCTGCATGCGTAAAAGTCTGAACTATTAAAGTATATTGTTAATTATCCCGAACGGTGAACGGTGTAAACGTAAAAAAAGATTTAAAAAGTCCCAAATTGCTGCTGTCACATTTTATTCCAAAAAATTTTTATAAAAAATGTTATAAAAAGTGAAACCTAAGCAAAAGTGGTACTGATAAAAACTACAGATCATGGCGCAAAAAATGAGCCCTCATATTGCCCCATATACTGAAAAATTTGAAGGTTATAGGTGATCAAAATATTGCAATTTCAAACATATTAATTTTGTTAAAATGGTTTGAGATTTCTTTTAAGCGGTACAATTATAGAAAAGCATATAACATGGGTATCATTTTAATCGTATTGACCCACAGAATAAAGAAAACATGTCATTTTTAGTGGAAAGTGTACAGTGTCAAAACAAAACCTTCCAAAATTAGTTAAATTGCTGTTTTCTTTTCATTTTTTCCACAAATAATATTTGTTTGGTTGCGCCGTACATTTTATGGTAAAATAAGTGATGTAATTACAAAGTACGATTGGTGACGCAAAAAACAAGGGGTCTGTGGATGGAAATATAAGAGAGTTATGATTTTTAGAAGGCGAGGAGGAAAAAAACGAGAATGCAAAAATAAAATTGGTCTGGTCCTTAAAGGGGTACTCCTTTTTTCTTTTAAATCAACTGGTGGCAGAAAGTTAAACATATTTGTAAATTACTTCTATTAAAAAATCTTAATCCTTCCAGTACTTATTAGCTGCTGAACGCTACAGAGGAAATTCCTTTCTTTTTGGAACACTGATGACATCACAAACACAGTGCTCTCTGCTGACATCTTTGTCCATTTTAGCAACCATGCATAGCAGATGTATGCTAAGGGCAGCATGGTGGCTCAGTGGTTAGCACTGCTGCCTTGCAGTGCTGGGGAATTGGGTTCAAATCCCACTAAGGACAACAATAAATAAAGCATTATTATTATTATTATAACGTCAGCAGAGAATACTGTGCTCATGATGTCATCAGAGAGCATTCCAAAAAGAAAAAAAATTTCCTCTGTAGTATTCAGCAGCTAATAAGTACAGGAAGGATTAAGATTTTTTAATAGAAGTAATTTACAAATATGTTTAACTTTCTGCCACCAGTTGATTTTAAAAGAAAAAAGGTTTTCACCGGAGTACCCCTTTAACCCCTTAAGGACTCAGACCATTTTGGCCTTAAGGACTCAGACAATAACATTTTTACGTTTTCATTTTTTCCTCCTCGCCTTCTAAAAATCATAACTCTTATATTTTCATCCACAGACTAGTATGAGGGCTTGTTTTTTGCGCGACCAGTTGTCCTTTGTAATGACATAACTCATTATATCATAAAATGTATGGCGCAACCAAAAAACACTATTTTTGTGGGGAAATTAAAAGGAAAAACGCAATTTTGCTAATTTTGGAAGGTTTCGTTTTCACGCCGTACAATTTATGGTAAAAATGACGTGTGTTCTTTATTCTGAGGGTCAATATGATTAAAATGATATGCATTATTACATACTTTTCTATTATTGTTGCGCTTAAAAAAAATCACAAAATTTTTAACCAAATTAGTACGTTTATAATCCCTTTATTTTGATGACCTCTAACTTTTTTATTTTTCCGTATAAGCGGCGGTATGGGGGCTCATTTTTTGCGCCATGATCTGTACTTTATTTTGATACAACATTTGCATATAAAAAACTTAATACATTTTTTATAATTTTATTTTTAATAAAATGTATTAAAAAAGTAGGAATTTTGGACTTTTTTTTTTTTTCGTTCATGCCGTTCACCGTACGGGATCATTAACATTTTATTTTAATAGTTCGGACATTTACGCACGCGGCGATCCCAATTATGTCTATAAAAAAATATTTTTACGCTTTTTGGGGGTAAAATAGGAAAAAACGGCCGTTTTACTTTTTTATTGGGGGAGGGGATTTTTAACTTTTTTTTTACTTTTACATTTTTTTACATTTTTTTTACACTTGAATAGTCCCCATAGTGGACTATTCATAGCAATACCATGATTGCTAATACTGATCTGTTCTATGTATAGGACATATAACAGATCAGTGTTATCGGCTATCTTCTGCTCTGGTCTGCTCGATCACAGACCAGAGCAGGAGACGCCGGGAGCCGGACGGAGGAAGGTGAGGGGACCTCCGTGCGGCGTTCTGAATGATCGGATCCCCACAGCAGCGCTGCGGGCGATCCGATCATTCATTCAAATCGCGCACTGCCGCAGATGCCAGGATCTGTATTGATCCCGGCACCTGAGGGGTTAATGGCGGACGCCTGCGAGATCGCGGGCGTCGGCCATTGCCGGCGGGTCCCTGGCTGCGATCAGCAGCCGGGATCAGCCGCGCATGACACGGGCATCGCTCCGATGCCCGCGGTTATGCACAGGACGTAAATGTACGTCCTAGTGTGTTAAGTACCACCGCACCAGGACGTACATTTACGTCCTGCGTCCTTAAGGGGTTAAGGCCAAAATGGGCCTGGTCCTTAAGGGGTTAAATAATTTCATACGTCTAAAATGAGGGCTTTTTTTTACAACAATCACATGATTTTCTGCAAATGAAAAGCCCATTACAAACACATAATTGGTATTGTTTCTGCTTGTGAATATTCCCTCAAGACCTGTGAATTCTTCTGCCTTCTGGTCTATTTTAGTAAATACTACTATTCCCTAAAACACTGCTATTCTGGATCATCTCTTTGTAGTACTATTCCTGTTATGCTTCCTAACAATTTATGAATACATTGACAACTCAGTGTTTCCCATTAGGAGTGGGTCACTAATTTTTGCTGACAGATCCAGACTGTGTAGGGACACGCCTCTTCAATTAGAAGAATGGCAAGTTGTCAATTTTGTCATACATTTTTAGCAAGACCAAATAAGGTATGGCACGACACACAGATGTAGGATTCCCCAGCATTGTTATTTCATTTGGATTACATTTATTTTTACTAATTTAAGGCAGATACTGTTATGTTCTATTTTTTTTTTTATCGGTTTCTAATTGTTAATTATATTTAATTAATACATTATTACAGTGGCAGACATCTTTCCTGGGCTGCTTCTAGTTGCATCTAGAGATATGCTTTACAACAATAGAGTTTTACAGCAAAAGGTTTCTAGTCCTGCTCTGTCACCTGTGCAGAGGTAATTCAACAGGGAGGGGAAGACTAAGCTATAAGCATTAGCAATTGGGAAGATCTTGTCTTATCTGTACACTGATGTCATCTTTCACCCCTGTCTGAGATAAGGAGGACAGTGCTGGAAAGATCTGTACAGAAGAGGAAATCACAGCTTGTTTTTGAGACCTAGTGGCAAAACAAAAAACTGCAAGATTTCTAAATGATTTTATAACAGATCGAATATGAAAAATTAGAAAAAAAAAAATCACCACCACAAATTCTTAAATATTTATTTTTAACAGCATACAAAATGACGCAGATTTTTCAAAGCTTGCAATGTGGTCGAGACCTGACTCACTAACCAACTGATGACAGGGAGCCTGTCTGCTTCAATGGGTGGAGCGATTGGTGTGACAGCCCCCTGACAAAGCTGACTGAGCGAAAATGCGTTTGGGGTAAGAGGTGAGGGACATTTGCCTAATAGGGTGCACAATCAAACATTGTTGTGCTGCCCTTTTTTTTCTCCTTATGTGCCACTGCTTTATGTTATGCTATTTGCTCTCATTAGGTACTTGTCTATTTAACTTGGTAGTGTTGTCCAATAGACTTATGGATAGTTGCACTTTTTTGCTATTTTGCACATATTTTGTACATGGCTTTGGATACTTATTCCAAGATCTCTTCTCACATGCAATATACATGTGATGTACATGCATCCCCATTCACTTGACATCATATATGAGATACATTTTTTGTTCCAGACAAGACAAGTGCAGAGCCTTCCTAAGCATGTCCATTAATGTATTCCAGGTACATATTAAAATCACCTTATGCGGATAACCCCTTTAATTTACTAATTCTAGTTTTTTGAAAATAGTACAATAATTGTAAAGCATAGGTATCATTTTAATAGTATTGACCCACAGTATAAAGAGAACAGGTCAGTTTTACCATAAAGGGCACTGCGTAAAAACTAAATCCACCAAAATTCGCAAAATTTGGGGTTTCTTTTCACTTTCCCAATATTCACTTTCCAAATATTTTTGGTTGTGCCATACATTTAAGGGTAAAAAAAAGGTTTGATTACAAAGTACACAATTGGTCGTGCAAAAAACAAGCCCTCATATGGGTCGTGGATGGTAAAATAATGGCTCTTAGAAGGTGGGGAAGAAAATACTGTTACGCCGAGCGCTCCGGGTCCCCGCTACTCCCCGGAGCGCTCGCAGCATCCTCTCATTCGCAGCGCCTCGGTCAGACCTGCTGACCGGGTGCGCTGCAATATCACTCCCAGCCGGGATGCGATTCGCCACGCGGGAGGCGCCCGCTCGCGATGCGCGTCCCGGCTCCCGTACCTGACCCGTTCCCCGTCTGTCTTGTCCCGGGTCTCTGCCTTTTAAAGGGCCACTGCGCCACTGATTGGCGCAGCAGGCCTAGTCAGTGTTATCACCTGTGCACTCCCTACTTATACCTCACTTCCCCTGCACTCCCTCGCCGGATCTTGTTGCCCTTGTGCCAGTGAAAGCGTTCCCTTGTGTGTTCCTAGCCTGTGTTCCAGACCTCCTGCCGTTGCCCCTGACTACGATCCTTGCTGCCTGCCCTGACCTTCTGCTACGTCCGACCTTGCTCTTGTCTACTCCCTTGTACCGCGCCTATCTTCAGCAGTCAGAGAGGTTGAGCCGTTGCTGGTGGATACGACCTGGTTGCTACCGCCGCTGCAAGACCATCCCGCTTTGCGGCGGGCTCTGGTGAATACCAGTAGCAGCTTAGAACCGGTCCACCAACACGGTCCACGCCAATCCCTCTCTGGCACAGAGGATCCACCTCCAGCCAGCCGAATCGTGACAAATACACTGCTCAAAAAAATAAATGGAACACTTAACCAACACAAAGAAACTCCAAGTCCATCACACTTCTGTGAAATCACATTGTCCACTCAGGAAGCAACACTGATTGACAATCAATTTCACATGCTGATGTGCAAATGGAACAGACAACAGGTGGAAATTATAGGCAATTAACAAGACACCCCCAATAAAGGAGTGGTTCTGCAGGTGGTGGCCACAGACCACTTCTCAGTTCCTATGCTTCCTGGCTGATCTTTTGGTCACTATGGATGCTGGCGGTGCTTTCACTCTAGTGGTAGCATGAGACGGCGTCTACAACCCACACAAGTGGCTCAGGTAGTGCAGCTTATCCTGGATGGCACATCAATGCAAGCTGTGTCAAGAAGGTTTGCTGTGTCTGTCAGCGTAGTGGCCGGAGCATGGAGGTGCTACCAGGAGACAGACCAGTACATCAGGAGACCTGGAGGAGGCCATTGGAGGGGAACAACTCAACCGCTACCTCCGTCTTTTTGCAAGGAGGAGCACTGCCAGAGTCCTGCAAAATGATCTCCAGCAGGCCACAAATGTGCATGTGTCCACTCAAATGGTCAGAAACAGACTCCATGAGGGTGATAGGAGGGCCCGACATCTACAAGTGGGGGGTCGTGCTTACAGCCCAACACCGTGCAGGACGTTTGGCATTTGCCAAAGAACACCAAGATTGGCAAATTTGCCACTGGCACCCTGTGCTCTTCGCGGATGAAAGCAGGTTCACACTGAACACATGTGACAGACGTGACCGAGTCTGGAGACGTAGTGGAAAACGTTCTACTGCCTGCAACATCCTCCAGCATGACAGGTTTGGCGGTGGGTCAGTAATGGTGTGGGGTGGCATTTCTTTGGGAGGGGCCGCACAGCCCTCCATGTGCTTGCAAGAGGTAGCCTGACTGCCATTAGTTACCAAGATGAGATCCTCAAACCCCTTGTGAGACCATATGCTGTTGCGGTTGGCCCTGGGGTCCTCCTAATGCAAGACAATGCTAGACCTCATGTGGCTGGAGTGTGTCAGCAATTCCTGCAAGAGGAAGGAATTGATGCTATGGACTGGCCCGCCCGTTCACCAGACCTGAATCCGATTGAGCACATCTGGGACATCATGTTTTGCTCCATCCACCAAGGCCACGTTGCACCACAGACTGTCCAAGAGTTGGCGGATGCTTTAGTCCAGGTCTGGGAGGACATCCCTCAGGAGACCATCAGCCACCTCATCAGGAGCATGCCCAGGCATTGTAGGGAGGTCATACGGGAACGAGGAGGCCACACACTACTGAGCCTCATTTTGACTTGTTTTAAGGACATTACATCAAAGTTGGATCAGCCTGTAGTTTGGTTTTCCACTTTGATTTTGAGTGTGACTCCATATCCAGACCTCTTTCGGTTGATAAATTTGATTTCCATTGATACTTGTTGTGTGATTTTGTTGTCAGCACATTCAACTATGTAAAGACGAAAGTTCATTCATTCAGATCTAGGATGTGTTATCTTAGTGTTCCCTTTATTTTTTTAAGCAGTGTATGAAAATGTTAAAGTGAAACTGGCTGTCCTCAAAGCCAAAATGGGCTATGTCTCTTAACCCCTTAAGGACCAATGACGTACCGGTACGTCCTTGGTCCTGCTCTCCTGATATAACGCGGGGTTACACAGTAACCCCGCGTCATATCACGGCCGGCCCGGCGTCATAGTGAAGCCGGGACCTGCCTCTAATAGCGCGCGGCGCCGCTCTGAGCGAAAGCGAAACCGAAAGTGGCCGGCTAGCTCAGTCAGGCTGTTCGGGATAGCCGCGGCTAATCGCGGCATCCCGAACAGCTGACAGGACAGCGGGAGGGCCCCTACCTGCCTCCTCGCTGTCCGATCGCCGAATGACTGCTCAGTGCCTGAGATCCAGGCATGAGCAGTCATGCGGCAGAATCGTTGATCACTGGTTTCTTATGAGAAACCAGTGATCAATGATGAAGATCAGTGTGTGCAGTGTTATAGGACCCTATGGGACCTATAACACTGCAAAAAAAAAGTGAATAAAGATCATTTAACTCCTCCCCTATTAAAAGTTTGAATCACCCCCCTTTTCCAATAAAAAAAAAAAAAAAACAGTGTAAATAAAAATAAAAAACATATATTATTATATGTCCGAATTATAAAAATATATCATTAATTAAACCGCTCGGTCATTGGCGTGCGCGCAAAAAAATTCCAAAGTCCAAAATAGTGCATTTTTGGTCACTTTTTATATCATTTAAAAATGAATAAAAAGCGATCAATAAGTCCTATCAATGCAAAAATGGTACCGTTAAGAACTTCAGATCACGGCGCAAAAAATAAGCCCTCATACCGCCCCATACACGGAAAAATTAAAAAGTTATAGGGGTCAGAAGATGACAATTTTAAACGTATTAATTTTCCTGCATGTAGTTATGATTTTTTCCAGAAGTCCGACAAAAACAAACCTATATAAGTAGGGTATCATTTTAATCGTATGGACCTACAGAATAAAGAGAAGGTGTCATTTTTACCGAAAAATGTACTACGTAGAAACGGATGCCCCCAAAATTTACAAAATGGCGTTTTTTCTTTCAATTTTGTCGCACAATGATTTTTTTTCCATTTCACCGTAGATTTTTGGGCAAATGACTGACGTCATTACAAAGTAGAATTGGTGGCGCAAAAAATAAGCCATCATATGGATTTTTAGGTGCAAATTTGAAAGAGTTATGATTTTTTAAAGGCAAGGAGCAAAAAACGAAAATGCAAAAACGGAAAAACCCCCGGTCCTTAAGGGGTTAAGGGGCTAAGAAATCTTGTAAGTAAATTGAGTCCTATTGTTAATCAAGGACAAATTTTTCCTCTAAAATTGAGTCATTAAGGGAGACACCAAAAAAGTCAGAATATATATCAGTCAGCTAAACACCTTTGTAGACAGTGTTCACATGCAATTAGGTCTGAAAGGAGTTTGCTAGATAAGTTAAAATTTACTATAAACTTACTTTATTTTTTCAAGAATACTGGTTGACTGGTACAGCAGCTTAGGGTATGTTCACTCTACAGAATTTCCACTCATGGAGTTGAGTTCAGGAGTTCCACTGCATTGGTGTGAATGGGTCTTCCGCTGACCCATTAACACTGAAATTTCAGCTGCAGAAAATTCTGTCACAGAAATTGATCCGCCTAAAGAATGAACATGTTCATTCTTTCAGCAGAATTACGCACGGACTGCATTGCAGTTAATGGTGATGGTGCTGAAATATTTTGGCGTTGGCCGCTCAGACAGAATCTCCAGGAGAATTCATAATCAGAATTCCGCACAGATTCCGTAGTGTGAACATACCCTTCGGATTTTCTGACTGTGTAACGTTGTTGTTGTTGTCGTCAATGGTTAAGCGATTTTGATGTTACAACTGCGTACTAGACTGGAACACTCACAGTAGTTTACCAGAACATATTTGTGATGTCAGCTTAACTAGGAACTGTTGTGTGGTCACAGCACCTTAAAAGGCATACTTTTTAGTGATTTCACAGGATTGTACCTGACTGTAACCAACTTGTGATGTCACAGCAACTTACCTCACAGAAAGTTATTTGTGACGTCACACCTGCCTAGATAAACATGTTCTTGTGATACCACAAACAACTTTCTGCCATGTAAGCTGCTGTTACTTCACAAGAGAGTATGCTTGGTAAGCTGCTGTTACTTCACAAGAGAGTATGTTTGGTAAGCTGATGTTGTGAAATTACAAGAGTATGTTTGGTAAACTGCTGTTGTGAAATCACAAGAGAGTATGTTTGGTATACTGCTGTTGTGAAATTACAAGAGAGTATGTTTGGTAAACTGCTGCTGTGAAATTACAAGAGAATATGTTTGGTAAACTGCTGTTGTGAAATTACAAGAGAGTATGTTTGGTAAACTGCTGTTGTGAAATTACAAGAGAGTATGTTTGGTAAACTGCTGTTGTGAAATTACAAGAGAGTATGTTTGGTAAACTGCTGTTGTGAAATTACAAGAGAGTATGTTTGGTAAACTGCTTTTGTGAAATTACAAGAGAGTATGTTTGGTAAACTGCTGTTGTGAAATTACAAGAGAGTATGTTTGGTAAACTGCTGTTGTGAAATCACAAGAGAGTATGTTTGGTATACTGCTGTTGTGAAATTACAAGAGAGTATGTTTGGTAAACTGCTGTTGTGAAATTACAAGAGAGTATGTTTGGTAAACTGCTGTTGTGAAATTACAAGAGAGTATGTTTGGTAAACTGCTGTTGTGAAATTACAAGAGAGTATGTTTGGTAAACTGCTGTTGTGAAATTACAAGAGAGTATGTTTGGTAAGCTGTTGTGAAATTACAAGAGAGTATGTTTGGTAAACTGCTGTTGTGAAATTACAAGAGAGTATGTTTGGTAAACTGCTGTTGTGAAATTACAAGAGAGTATGTTTGGTAAACTGCTGTTGTGAAATTACAAGAGAGTATGTTTGGTAGGCTGCTGTTGTGAAATTACAAGAGAGTATGTTTGGTAAGCTGTTGTGAAATCACAAGAGAGTATGTTTGGTATACTGCTGTTGTGAAATTACAAGAGAGTATGTTTGGTAAACTGCTGTTGTGAAATTACAAGAGAGTATGTTTGGTAAACTGCTGTTGTGAAATTACAAGAGAGTATGTTTGGTAGGCTGCTGTAACTTCCCAACTGTTAATGTCAGGTAACATGGCATCACAAATATATTTTATATGTTAGATAATCTGCTGTGACATCACAAGTGGGTTTCATTCAAATGTCTATTTGCCTTGGTGATATAATAAGTGAAGTAAAACAGACATCACAAATGTGTTTCCACCAAACAAACTGCTGTAAAATCACAAGCATCTTTCCTTCTAGAAAGCTTTTAGAAGAGTTTCTCTCAGATTAGATGCTGTGCTATCACAGGTAGGTTTCACTCAGAGACCCTACGGTGACATCACTAGTGGGATTCAGTTACCTAGACTGTCACTTCAAAACGGTCTTCAATCAGTTCGCTTTTGTGACATCACCAGTGGCTCTTAAAGGTGACATCACAAATCTTGGGTAAAGCTGCTGCTACATCACAACTAGTTTTACAGGTAGGGTCACACGTGGCGTATTTTGCAGTGTATTTGCTGCTGCATATTTTCCTACCCATATAAGTCAATGGATATCAAAATCAGCTGCATATTTTGCTACCCATTGACTTCAATGGGTAGGCAAATACGCAGCAAAATACTAAACATGTGACCCTACCCTTAATCAGATACACTATTCTGATATCTAAAGAGTGTATCCATCAGATAAACAGCTGCGACATTATAACATTCTTTCTGTAATGTACGGTAAAAGCACAACTAGTTTTAGCCAGGTATGTTGCACAAGAGCTCTGTATTGCTAATGTCTACCCCTGAGCAGTACACTTTAATGGCCACTAACTTTTAAACAAACATGGCATAAATCAATAGTAAAAGTGAATATAAGAAACATTGTAATGTTTCTAATTAGAGAAACATGTCTATTTCTCAACTTATCTGGCTCCTTTTTACCTCTCCCAAGGGATCACTGAGGATTGTTACACTGCTGCAACTAAGGATTGTTATACTGCAGTCCGTGTGGATTCTTATACTGCAGCCCCTGAGGATTATTATCCTGCCACCACTAAGGATTGTTACACTGCAACCCCTGAGGATTGTTATACTGCCACCACTTAGGAGTGTTAGACTACAGCCATTAAGGGTTGTTATACTGCAACCCCTGAGGATTGTTAGGGTATGTTCACACTATGTAATTCCCACAGAATTACTGCTACCACTAAGGATTGCTATGCTGCCACCACTAAGGATGGTTACACTGCAGCCCCTGAGGATTGTTATACTGCAGCTCCTGAGAATTGTTACACTGCCTCCACTAAGGATTGTTACACTGCCTCCACTAAGGATTGTTACACTGCAGCCACTAAGGATTGCTACACTGAAGCCACTAAGGATTTTTATACTGCAGCCACTAAGGATTGTTATACTGCCACCACTAAGGATTGTTATACTGCCACCACTAAGGATTGTTATACTGCAACCCCTGAGGATTTTTATACTGCCACCACTAAGGATTGTTATACTGCCACCACTAAGGATTGTTACACTGCAGCCACTAAGGATTGTTATACTGTAGCCATGAAAGAGGTCAAATTTAAACCAGACAAACAAACAATACCATGCAGTCATAATCACATCTGAAAAGAACCTGAAGTGGGCAGCTCTGTGGATAAAACAATATTTATATAATGCCCGCTATGTCATACTTTCCCTGCTGGTGGGTGGTAGGGCCTTCGCTATTGTTATTGCTTATGCCCCCAATAGGGGTCAGTCTGAGTTTGTTGTTGCTCTCGTGGACTTGGTATGGCCTGTCTTAGAGGACTGTGTTTCTGTGCTGGGACTTGAATTTAACTCTGGATCCTGCCCTTGATAACTCCACTGGTCGTTCTAGCCTTTCTTGCGTAGCGATTAAACACGTGAAGCACTCCCTTGCTTTATTGCAGTTGTGCGATTTATGGCGTCTTCAACATCCCTCTGATAGGGATGATAGTTTTTTCTCCTCCTCGCATGGATCCTATAGTCGTCTGGATTAGCTCTTGCTCCAGCATAGTGCCCTGTCCTGGCTTTCATCCTCCTCAATTGGTAATATCCTCTGGTCAGACCACGCTCTGGTCTTTTGCTCCCTCCAACTTCCTTTTTTGCAGAAGCCTGCCTGGTCGTGGAGGCTAAATGAATCTTTGCTTTTAGATCCCTTGTGTATGGCTGACCTGACCGGAGGGGTTTCTAATTTTGTGAACGATCATGCCATGGATTACACTGCCCCTTTCTTCCAGTGGGAAGCCCTTAAATGTGCCCTCAGAGGGGTCCCTATCAGACATGGTTCTAGGCTGAAGTGGGAGAAAGCTCAAACGCTATGTCAGGCTAAAGTCTCTTTGCTTGAATTGGCACACAAGCGTTCGCTCTCGCAGCCGGTATTGCATGATCTGCTGCTGGCTATATTGGAGGTGAAACGTCTATTGGAGGCCTCTTAGGGGTGTTAGCTCCAGGTGGTCAAATTTTACGACTATGGTGACAAGAGTGGACGCATACTTGCCAAGGCGTTACGGACTAGAATGGCTCAGAAGTAGATCCCCAGCATCCACTCTCGGCACACCCTGGCCTCCTTACACGCTGCCAGGGGTGCTGTCAATCTGGTAGACCAATAACTGATAATCCTCACTTTCCGCCTGTGGCCTCTTATGACGGTGGGTTCCTTGGTGCCTCACTCTCTGGTCCAATCTGTTTTGTTCATGTTCTCGCTGAGAGCTCTCTTAAGCCTTTGGATATTATCTTAAGTGACCGCCCCTCTTCCAGACGTGCTCCATTTTCCTATGTCCAGTTGTGCCATTTCTATTTCTCTTTACCCACTGACTTTTCCCTACACCGCAGTCTCACGCCATTTGAATGCCTTTGTATGGCATTTTTTATGCCTTTGTATCCCTCATCGCAGTTTCTCAAGGGATTTTGCTGGGGATTTACACCCTGTGGGTTCTTGCCCCAGAATTGTTCTTTCTTATTTTGCTTGTTTTTCTCTCTTGGACTTCTTCCTTTTCTCCTTTTTCTATTTTTCCTTTTTTTTCTGAGTTTGTTAGTTTTTCAGATTAGCAGCTTTTAGTGGAATGGTGGTCCCTGTTTTTATATTTGCTTTCCCATAGTTTGGGTACTCTAGTGGGCCTCTTTAACTTATCCTTCCCAACTAAGTTATTTTTATGTTCAGTGCTTTCCTGCTGGCTTGAGGGTGGTCCCCCTGGTTGTTTTCATTATATTGTTTATTGTGCTGCCTTACGTGTTTCCACTATATTTTTTGCTGCTCCATAATTTGTGTCCATTTTTACATTTTATGATGTTTTACTGACTGGTTCTGTTCCCGGCCTCACAAGGCCATTGAGTCAGTTGTATCTTTGTCTTTTCTACCATTGTATTTCCAGTTTTACTTAATAAACTCTTTTTGAATAAAAATAAATAAATAATTATTTACATTAAAAAAAAGGTGAAGAAAAAAAAAGTTTTTGAAACACGGATCTGTAATTGTGTGATTCAGAAAGTGGTCATAGGTTCTCATTGACTTCAGTTAATAAAAACAACAAGATAAAGACAGATCTTGCATTATGTACAATGGCAGCCTGCACAGTGTGTGCTAATGCGACAAATTACTAAAAAAAAAATGGTAACTTAACAAATGCAAACATATGGTCTGAAGCAACTTGAACTGCCACTGTCTAATATTTGAATAATAGGAGAAAAACACTGCATTCTAGCCATAGAGAACAGACAGAGGATGCATAAAATATTCTCCAGCAAAGTAAAAATACTCCTCTCAACATTTTTAAAGGGGTATTCCAGGAAAAACTTTTTTTTTATATATCAACTGGCTCCAGAAAGTTAAACAGATTTGTAAATTACTTCTATTAAAAAATCTTAATCCTTTCGGTACTTATGAGCTTCTGAAGTTAAGGTTGTTCTTTTCTGTCTAAATCCTCTCTGATGACACCTGTCTCGGGAAACGCCCAGTTTAGAAGAGGTTTGCTATGGGGATTTGCTTCTAAACTGGACGTTTCCCGAGACAGGTGTCATCAGAGAGGATTTAGACAGAAAAGAACAACCTTAACTTCAGAAGCTCATAAGTACTGAAAGGATTAAGATTTTGTAAGTAATTTACAAATTTAGAAGTAATTTACAAATCTGTTTACCTTTCTGGAGCCAGTTGATATATATAAAAAATTTTTTCCTGGAATACTCCTTTAAGGAGTGTTATTTTATTTGCAGTAATTTAATAGTACATGGGTATATGTGATGTTCAAAATTCCTATTTATATGCAGAAATATTGCAATGACGGATAACAATGCCCCATGAACAAATGGAGAATATTAAACTTTATTTGGTAGATTTTTAAAATTAGTGCAATGCAAAACTAATGTAAAGCAATGAACTGCATGGAAAAATGTATATCCATAAATAACAAATATGTGGGAGCTCTAGAAGTGTTCATTATATAATCCCATACTATCCCTGTAATATATTTCTTCGCATGCCAACTGGTATAATTTTGTCACTTATGATTCAGAAGTTCTGTTCACATTCATCACTGGTAATCGACTTCAATGCAAACTCCCTTGTCTGATATACTGACAAGTAATCCCACTTAAGGTGGGGAGCTGTTTTATTGCTCTAGCATGAAACAATGTGAGAAAATCAAATGAAACAAATGAATAAGAAACATGGTTAAAAGGTAAATATTACCTGCGTGGTGGAGTAGCAATTTTACTCCGTGGTATACTACTTGCACCAACACTAGACAAAGCTGGTCTTGGTAGACCACTTCTTGCTATAGGCAATGAACTTGTAGTCTTGTTTGGCATCGGTATCCCAGAACTTGATAAAGATTGTAGACTAGTTGACTGAGGAATGCCACTATTGCCTTGTATAGTTGGGCTGACGTAGGCTGTAGCTTTCAGAGGTGGCCTGACGGACACTGGAAAATTGCCCACACTATGCACCCTTTGCTGAAGCTGACCTGGTGAAGGTACTGAAAGAGACAGATGTAAGATATATCAAACAGTTCTTACCAATTATCAAGCACATAAAGATTACATACATGTCTTATGATACAGATGAGGACTACTAAAGAACATACTGATTAGCAAAAGCAAGGGTGGGCCTGTGGACTATTTAAGGCTCACAAAATATTTTGGTCTGGCCCTGCCAAGGCAATAGGGAGATTGAACAAAGCAACTGCCCCAGACCCCCATCTCCAAGGGGACCCCTGCAGCTGTTGTAATGCTTGTTGGTCGATGCAGGGGATCAGTAGCTATTGCTGCTGGATAAGGTTCACTTCACACAGCTACAGTATGTGCCAGTAGAGTCATGTTGAGAAGTATCCCTCTAGAGTCGCTGTAAGAAACTTACCGCCCCCTTCCTTCCCCTCAGCTCAAGTGAGGCTCTGGCTACATTCTTACAGTAGATTCTTGTTGATATAGCCACCTCAGTAGACAGGAAGGGGGATAGATATGTCTGCAGACATGTGAGGCTCCCAGTCTGGCCTTTTGCAGACACTTGATGCTCCCAGTCTGACCTCTGCCACCAGCATCAACCTGCTGGCACCTATGAACCCACTCTATACCTTCCCAGCTAGCGATCATAAAAAGCAAGTATATTATCTAGTAAAGTAAAGTATATTATATAGTAACGTATCTAATATTATGTAGAATATCTGTAATATTATAAAATGTAATTTTTTTAAAGGATACCTCCGGAATGCACAAATTATCCCTTATCCTAAGGATAGGGGATAAGTGTTAGATTGTGGGGGGTCTGACTGCTGGGGCCCCCCGTGATCGCCCGAACAGAGCCCTGGCTCACTGCATGGAAAGGGCATTTTCGACCACCGCCGCTGCTTTCGGCAATCTCCAGCTCTGCCATAGAACTGCATGGAAGGGGCGTGTAGGCCGCAGCTTTGTGCTGTGGTCAAAAATGCTTGTATCATGCAGGGAGTCGGGGCTCTGTCCGGGAGATCGCAGGGAGCCCTAGCTGTCTGACGCCCCGCAATCTAACACTTATTCCCTATCCTTAGGATAGGGGATAATTTGTACATCCCATAGTTCTCCTTTAATACTGTAAGTTGAGGTATTATAGTAGTTACAGAACGCCTCTCTCTTTTGCTGATTAGGCAAATTTTTAAGCTTACCATTTTGTATGGCCCAAGAATGATCTAGTAAATATCCAAATGGCATACCTTTTTTTTCCAGAAGCAGCAACACCCTTAAAAACCAGATGTGTCAGCACATCCCTTTTCTAGTGAAATAAACTGAGCTGCAATAGTTTTGTCATCCCCACATTCCAAGAGCCACACCTTTTTTTTTTTTTTATTGATTTAGCCATTTGAGACCTGTTTTTGTGTGATGATCTGGCACCATTTTCTGGGGAAAACACAACTTAAGTTACTTTTATTATTGTTTTTGGGAAGAAATGGGGGACAAAAAGCAATTACACCATATTTGTTTATGTTTGGCTCTAAAAGTCCTGCAGACATTATCATATTTTTTAACATCTATATTCATTTTAGATTGCATCTGTCCAATTGGCAGAGGCAGGGGTAAGGCTTTGAGCCTAATTATACCTTGTTGATGTGAGGAACAGGTCATCAATGAACATATCAGATTTATTCCATAGTATTTTACTCGGATCAAGAAGGACAATTATTCATTCGGGTGGTTTGCCACAGATAAAATGGTATCCTGTTGTGGCAATGCTCTTGCTTCATCATTTCCTTTCATATGCTGAGGTTGTTACTGTGTTTTATGTCTTGTCAAGGAGTAGAACATTTAGTTTTAACCAGAGGTAACTATTTATCTTTAAAGAAACACAGCAAACCCACAAGCAATATTCTAGATATTCTAGCAGTGTCATTAGCCCAGCTGAGTTACATCTATACACTTTGAGAACTTCAACTATGGATGTTGTGTCATATGCTACCCAGTCTGCCCACCACTGCAGAGCTGGCTGACCTGTATAGACATGAGAACAGTCTGCCCTGTGTAGATGACTTCTTGCAAACAGATTACATCAGAATCAATCAAATCCACTTGTCAGTTCTCAGACACATTCCCTCACCACCAAACCCATTCTCTCTTTTTGTTTTGTCTGTTCTTTGTTGTTCTGTGCATAGAGTTCTGCTGAGAACATCATTCTTGCCTCATCTAAGAGACCAGGAGAGTAGTTATATATTAGGTGAGTCCCTACAAAGATTAGCTGTAGTTATACAGCTGTCCTTACACACCTTCAGCATATTCTCTAGTGTGTCCAATGAGATGCAGCTTTACACTGCTGTCTTCTTCCTCCTGTGTGTAAGGGCTAAAAGTAGAGATGCCTATTATAAAGGAAACTGTCTAAAGGTGCATAGGATACACTAACACTGTAGAATGTGGGTTGGGAACAGGAATTCTATGTCACTGATTTCTCACTTAGAGTTAGAGTGCAGATGACACTCTGCCCTCTCTGAGTCCTATCTTTGTCTGCAAAGCCAGGAGCATTATGGGAATAATATTCTACTTTAGGTGAGCTAGAAAAGAGGAAAAGAAGGAATCAAGACGGCAGAAAACACATAAATGACACATTAACTAATAGAGATATACACAAAAGCCTTAACTAATAGAGATATACACAAAAGCCTCTATATAAATAATCTAATGGTTTATCATTCCAAAAAGTACTCAAATAAAGGACTCACAAATATTATAACAATTTAATATTGCTCAAATTTATCTTGCAGTCTGTGTACTGTAAGTTCCAAGGATTGGGTCTTTTATTGATGAAGATATAAAAGTTTTAGGCTTTCCTTTAGATGCACTTTTTCAAAGTTTATTTTTTTTTTTTTTTGGGGGGAGGGGCAAACGCTACAAAAAGCTGCCCATCATGCAAGTTTTTGTGGCGCTTTATCCCAAAATAGTGTGTATAAGTACAGGCATCTTTTTTGTAGCGTTCCCCCCCCCCCCCCACACCTGCATTCTTTTTACATTCTGTGATTTCTGTTGAAGAATGTGAGGGGAAATGCAAATACCTACACAAATTTACATGAGTTTTTTTTTTCTATATGTTTATTTCATCCTATAGATATCTATGGGTGGGGGAAAAGCCCATAAAAAAGAAATGCCAGAGCATGCTGCAATTTCAAAAAGCTGCCACTGACCCATAAAAAGTCCCAAACAAAAATGCTATGTAGTTATTGCATTTCATATATTTTGACAGGCAAAGATACTTACTACTAGACTGCAATCTGGATAATCCATTTGCAACACTATGTAGATTAGAATCAAAACTTTGGCTGTTGCGCACCGTAAGTGGAGAAACCACAGTGGTTGTTGTTGGTGTGCTGGGCATTCGGGCCAGATTTGGCATACTTCTACGCAATTTATCTAGAGACAAGCAAAAAAGAAGTAGTATATAAAATGCAAGAAAAAAAAGTATTAATTGATAATGCCCCTCTAATTTTAAACTATGTCATCTTGTGGGTAGGCTATGTCCTCTTCTGAATCTTCTGTAATGTACAGTGCTTCATTTAGGTACTCCGATTATTAGTTATGGGGTCCAAACCTGCAAGTAGCCTAAAATATTGACAAATCCTACTTCAATAAACCCAAAGCAAGAATAATTGTACCTTTTCAAGTTTTTTGTGCAGAATTTCAGATTGGAATTCCGCACAGAGATTCCGCAGCAGCAGAGTCCTATTGATTTCAATGGGATTCTGCTGCACCGAAATTCAAATTCCGGTGTCTGCAGAAAGAAAAGACATGTCCATTCTTTCTGTGGACTCTGCACGGAATGCATTGCAGTCTATGAGACGGCGGCATGTCATGCCAGTGCCCGAAGTCTGCAGAACAGATTTTCCGTTTCTAACATGTGAACATAACCTAAATGTTGTGGCTAGAAAGCACAGAATGGGACCTTGAAACTAATGCTGAAGCACAACACACTAATGCTAATGTATGCAACAAAGCATTTTGAGCATTTGCATTAAAAAGTGTAAACAGAGCATAAGTCATCTTTGGAAAACAGCAAATTGGTTACATGGAGGATGCCTGGGTGAAATCTTGGAGATGATTATGTAAAGTGCAGAAAAGAGGACAGCTAAATAGGAGGTCTTGTGAGGACCACATATAAGTGGAAGTAAACGTAAGGGAAAGGTTGTGGACAGCCTTGCATGTCACTGTTAATATTTGCAGCTAAATTTCCTATGCAATGGGTAGCCAGTGAAGGTATTGGTAGAGAAGAGATACACATGGTATACTATTTTGGAAACTACACCCCTCAAGGCACGTAACAAGGGTCTAGTGAGACTTAACACCCCACAGGTGTTTGACGACTTTTCGTAAAAGTCGAATTTGTAAATTGAAATTTTTTAATTTTTTTTTACTAAAATGCCGTTTTTTTTCCCAAATGTAACATTTTTACAAGAGGTAATGGGAGAAAATGCCCCCCAAAATTTGTAACCCCATTTCTTCGGAGTATGGAAATACCCCATGTGTGGTCATAAAATGCTCTACAGGAGCACTACAATGCTCAGAAGAGAAGGAGACACATTTGGCTTTTGGAAAGGAAATTTTGCTGAAATGTTGCATTTAGCAAGCCCCTATGGTGCTTCCTAAATTTTAAAACTACACTCCTCAAGGCACGTAACAAGCAGTGCAGTAAGCCATAACACCCCACAAGTGTTTGATAAATGCTCATTAAAGTGGGATGTGAAAAGTAAATATTTTTTTTTTTTACACTAAAATGCTGGGGTTACTCCAAATTTTTCATTTTCACAAGTGGTAATAGGAGAAAATGTCCCCCAAAATTTGTAAATACATTTTTTTTTCGGAGTAAGGACATACCTCATATTTGGATGTAAACTGCTCTGCTGGTGCGCACCAGGTCTCAGAAGAGCAGGTGCGCCATTCGGCTTTTGGAGAATTTTGCTGGAGTCGGAGTCAGGGGCCTTGAGCGTTTACAGAGCTACCATGGTGCCAGAACAGTGGGACCCCCCCCCTCAAGTGCCATCATTTTGGAAACATACACCCCTCAAACCCCAAATTTCTCATTTGCACAAGGGGGTAATAGGAGAAAATGCCCCCCAAATTTTGTAACCCCAAGTATGGACGTAACATGCTGTGCGGGCACATAACAGGGCTCAAGAGTCATAGAGCTAGGTTTGCATTTGAGACCTATGGCATATCAGTACCTGATGGTTACATACATTCAGAGGAAAATAACAAAAATAAACACCCACATATGACCCTATTACAGACAGTCCCTCCCCTGAGGAATGGGTATAGGGGTAAAGTGGACATTTTGAATTTATTTTCCAGGAATGGATGAAGTTTAGTGTGGGAAAAATGAAAATTGCAGTTTTTACCTATGCTCTGCTTCATCTCTCTGGGAACAACTAACATGAGAGCCCAAATTGTTGCCTTGAAATATGACGGGGCTCATGAGAGGGAACTCTGTTCGCATTTGAGGCCTATGTTTCTTATGGGCCTATCAGTTGCTGACAGTTACATACATTCAGAGGAAAATAAAAGAAAGGAACACCCACATGTGACCCTATTACAGACAGTACACCCCCCTGGGTAAGGTGTATAGGGGGGAACATGACATTTGGAATAGACGGGTGTTCCCTAAAAAATTTTTCCAGGAATGGATGAAGAGTAATATGGGGAAAACTAAAATTGCAATTTTAATACTGATATGTCAATTATGTTCCCAGAATGATGACCCAGAGCATAGCCAAAACTAAAAAATATGCCCGCCCCAAACCCTATGCTCTGAATTATCATTCTGGGAATGTGATGTGTGTGGCCGTCCCTAACCTGTTGCCTCAAATGTGCACCCCGCTCAGGTGGGGAGAGAGCGCTGCACATTTCAGGCAACATAAAAAAACAAAAAAAAAACGGATAATAGTGACTAAGTGACCAATTTTTGGAAAAAATACTCCGGACTAGTACATTGGGGTCAAATTATGGGAAAATAAAATGAAAAGGGAAAAGGATTAAAATTTTAGTACTGCATGGAAGTGTGATACTCCCTGAAGCAATCGTTAATGCAGAGACCTGGATGATGGGGGCAAGTATCACACTGAGTGGTGGTGTCCTTCCGTATCCCCCTCCTTTGACACACACTGCATTTTTTCTGGGATCTTCCCTTCTTTCCAGTGTGGGGGACCTCACCTGGAAAGTGTTGGCCTCGCACCTTTATTTCCAGTTCCTTGCGAACTCTGGCCTTGCACTTCCCCGGTCGCCAAAGATCAGGGCCTTTAGGACTTTTTCTTGGAACTGGAGGAATGTCCCTGTGTTGCCAGCATAATGGGACAGTACAAAAAAGAGTTGGACATGGCAACCTGGATCATGTAGACCACATCTTTTCTGTACCATGCCCGTGTTTTCTGCATGGCATTGTATGGCTTAAGGACTTGATCAGAGACATCAACTTCCCCCATATACTGATTGTAGTCCAGAATACAATCAGGTTTGAGGACCGTTGTTGTAGTACCTTGCAAAGGGATAGGTGAGCTGCAGTTACCATGAATTGTGGTCAGCATAAGGACATCCCTCTTATTCTTATACCTGACCAGCAACAGGTTTTCATGGGTAAGGGCACGGGACTCACCCTTGGGCATAGATGTCTGGATAAAATTTAGAGGGCGGCCTCTCTGGTTCTTCCGCACGATCCCAGAAGCGGACGTGGATCTGGCGGCAAGGGATTTGAACAGAGGGATACTGGTATAAAAGTTAACCAAGTACATGTGGTAACCCTTATCCAGCAATGGGTGCACAAGCTCCCAAACCAGTTTCCCGCTAACACTCAGAGTGGTGAGACATTCTGGGGGTTCAATAAGGGAATCTGGTCCCTCGTATACTCTAAACTTGCAAGTGTACCCTGAGGTACTCTCGCAAAGTTTGTAGTTTCACGCCATACCTCACCCGCTTCGAGGGAATGTATTAGTGGAAGATAAGTCTCCCCTTTAAAACTGATGAGACTCAACAACAGAGAGCTTCATTAGGGTATGTAGGCCTCTCCAAATTTGGCCCCAAATTGATCTAGGACCGGCCTCACTTTGTAAAGCTGTTCATAGGCAGGATTATCAGTAAAATGCAGGCATTTCCATATGGCCTCAAATCGTCCCCGTGTCATAGCCATACTCTAGATTGGAGTTTGGTAGAGGACGTCCCCGCTCCAGTATTGTTTTTTATTTTTTATTTTTTTTTTTTTTGACTAGGCCCATGTGCAGCACGAGGCCCCAAAATGTCCTCACTTCGGCTGCATTGATGGCATGCCATCCATTGGGTCTAGCCAAAAGCTAATCTGGATGGTGGGTGATGAACTGTTGGGCGTAAATTCGTCTGCTATACCATTAGGTTCACAAAGTAGTCACTGAAATAATAACTAGAAAAGTCTATTCCAGTGTATCCGACTATGTATTTTTTTTTGCTTTTTTTAACTTTTATTTTTTTATTACAACACCTACCTGTTCCTCACTAAAGCTCTCCCTGCACTAAGAGTGGCAGGAGGCCACTTACTCTGCCCTGAGGGGCACGGATTGTAACAGAGGGTGCTCCCTGGCACCTTCTCTCTCAGCTCTGTCCACTGACTGAGGTAGGTGGGCTGGCAAAGCTGAGAGAAGCGGACATTAACCCCTCCTCTGCCGGCAGCTATGGGTCGAATGATCAATAGCTGCTCTCCTGGGGAGGTGACGTCATTGCTACCTCCCTCTAGCAACAGAAGGTGATTGGTGGTGTGTAGTACACCACCGATCATCTTCTAATTCTGGGTCATCGGGTCACATGAATGATTTCAGCAGGCATCCCGTTCACCTCTCGGTTACTGGCGGTGAATGGAAACATCCAGGGCATACAGGTACAAGTGCTAGAATGCTACTAATGATATAGGTGTACTGCATACTGCTTAAATTAGCTTTATTACTACTTATATTGGCTTTTTTTTAGAAACGTTTTTCACAATTTTTTCGTTTGGTGTGCCAAGCGAAAAAGAATTTCCAGGGTGTGCCATGACCCGAAAAAGGTTAGGAAATGCTGCTGTACTCCCTGTGTCCTGGATGGGTTAAAAAAAATTCTATTTTTTCCCCACATGAGTACCCCTTTAATCATTGTGATAAAATAATCTTTACCTGCACTTGTTCTATTTTGGGGTTGCTCTGGAGTCTGAGGTTGTGAAGAAACACTGTATTGCTGATATCCATTAGAATTCAGGTATTGAGAACTGGGACTTCTTCTGCAATCCCGAATACTAGAGAAAGTTTGCGAATGAGGGATTCCTCGTTGGAGGGGGGAGCAACGGCTGAGTCTTGGTTGAGGTGGTGGCAATAGGTCAAACTCTTCATCTTCATCATCCACACTGTAACGGTCTGATTCCTGATCACTACTGGCACATGATATTTTCTTTCCAGAATACAGAGAAAGGCTTGAGCGATGTCTTGTTACTGAACTACAAGTGGAGGTAGATGCAAAATCTTGCCTTAGGCCTGCAAAAAAAGTAAGCACCATCAAGACAGGTAACCTTACTCCAAAACAAACTTGAAAAGGTTGAATTTATGCATTTAAATAAGGTCCCTATAAGCTCTATGTTTACAGTTTTGATGCATAATACAGGAATCCAAACAACATTCATTGAATGGAAATTCCAGACAGTAAAATTTAATCCCAGGCCGACTTTCACCAACAAATTTCTTGGCATAGGTCACTTTTCATCCCGGTTTGCCAACCTTAACACCTTCATGCTAGGTTTCTACTTCTACCAATAAAAACTCCAAATCTGCCGCACATAATTTTTTTAGTGAAAGAACGCAACGGCCAGATGTTAGCTTGGCGTTTTTGCAGTAGCGATGGGAAAATTGTAGGGAACAAATTTTTTTTTTAAGCAGGGAACAATTTGTGTGTGCAGGCAAGGACCTGAAATTGTGTTTGGCAATATTAAAAATGGATAAGGGGTCCATGTATTTTTAAAAATAATATATTTTTTATTTTATTAAACTGTATAACTAATGTATTTACTGTATTTTAACAGTGTTCTCTCTCTCCCTCTCTCTTATATATATACATACATATATATATATATATATATATATATATATATATCTCAATGTGTGTGTGTGTGTGTTTATGTGCCAGCATCACGTCCAAATGGCTAAAGATATTAACATGAAACTTGGCACACATGTTACTAATATGTCAACAACAAAAAGGATAGGCAATTGAACCCTTACTCACCCCCATTTGCCAGGGTCAGGGTTTTTGTTTAAAGTCCCACACAAAGTCTATGGGAAATATAACTGCATAACTTCCAAACGGCTGGAGATATTTCGATAATACTTGGTCACATGTTACTTATATGTCCACTTAAAATATAGGATAGTTAATTTAACCCTTATCTACCCCCATTTGTGAGGGTCGGGGTTTTTGTTTAAAGTCCCATGCAAATCAATGGGAAATGTATGTTCCCTCATAACTTCTGTACGGCTGGAGATATTTCAATAACTGGTACACATATTACGGGTCGAGAAAGGAGGTCGGGATATGGGGTTGGGATATGACAACAATATATGAGGACGAGATATAAAGTCAAAAGCTTCCTCCTTTGTTGATTTTCCTCAACAACAAGGATTAGGAAGGAAAAACCGGGCAACGCCGTGTACTCAGCTAGTCTATATATATATATATATAAAACTCAATAGCCCTCATTTATTAAGAGTGGAGTGTTTATCTCTGAGTGTTTTTTTATTTACTCTGTGTATTTTGCTCCCTGATTTACTAATGTGTCGCACGGGAAAAAATTTGTGTCGCACGGGTTGGAAATTGTGTCGCACGCCAAATTTTGAAATTAGAAATATCTCAAAAATTAGAGATGGCAATGCAATTCCGAGCGGAAACATCTGCTGTGGAAATTCTGCTGTGTGCTCAGTGGAATTCTGCACGGACATTCCGCTGTGTAAGCATAGCCTCAAAAATGCCCAAAATGGATAATTTCTATTTATGAAACTAAATAATGTTTTGGTTTGGTTAAAAATGAATTTTCCAAAAATAAAGGGTGTCTGACTTGCTTAAAATAAAGTTAAGCGTAATGATTTAAAAAAACTGTGAAATATATATTCTACAAAATTTTACAAATAGAATAAAAAGTATAAAAATAAAAAAATATATAAATAAATTGAATTAAATTATAATTAAATATTATTTCAAATTAAACTTCATTTAATTTTCATATTGGATTAAATGAATGTATGAAACATCTGTTTAAAGGGGTTATCCAGGAAAAAAAAAATTTTTATATATCAACTGGCTCCAGAAAGTTAAACAGATTTGTAAATTACTTCTATTAGAAATCTTAATCCTTTTAGTACTTCTGAGCTACTGAAGTTGAGTTATTCTTTTCTGTCTAAGTGCTCTCTGATGACACCTGTCTCGGTAACTGTCCAGAGTAGAAGCAAATCCCCATGGCAAACCTATTCTGCTCTGTGCAGTTCCCGAGACAAGCAGAGATGTCAGCAGAGAGCACTGTTGTCAGACAGAAAAGAACAACTCAATTTCAGCAGCTGATAATTATTAAAAGTATTAAGATTTTTTAATAGAAGTAATTTACAAATCTGTTTAACTTTCTGGAGCCAATTGATATATAAAATTCTTTTTTTCCTGGAATACCCCTTTAACTAATATAAAACAGCATAGGACATGTTTTGCCACAAAAACCCTCCATTTTTACTTTTTTACCGACTGCCCAGAGCTGTAGGGTTTTCTTCTTCACAAACTCACAACAACAAACATAGGATAAAATCAGGGTTTTTATTTAAAGTCCCATGCAATCTATGGGAAACTTTAGTACCTTTAGTAACTTTAGTACCGCTGGAGATATTTCGCTAATACTTGGACACGTTACTTACATGCCAAATAAAAATATAGAATAGTTTAATTAACCCCTAACCTACCCCCATATGTGAAGGATGGAGTTTTTTTTCAAGTCCCCTGCAAGTACATAGGACTTCTGGTGCCTTACTCCACAAGCTCCGCTCTGCATCTCCTCGTGAATCCTCATCACCTTCTAAAAATCATAACTATTTAAATTTTGCACATAGAATTCCATATGATGTTTATTTTTTGCACCAACAATTCTACTTTGCAGTGAGATTAGTCATTTTGCCAAAAAATCCATGGCGAAACAGAAAAAAAATTCATTGTGCGACATAATTTAAGAAAAAATGCCATTTTGTAACCTTTGGGGGCTTCCGTTTCAAATAAGTGCATTTTTCAGTAAAAATGACACCTCTTTATTCTGTAGGTCCATAAGGTTAAAAGGATACCCTACTTATATAGGTTTGATTTTGTCGTACGTCTGAAAAAAATCAACTACATGCAGGAAAATTTATACATTAAAAATTCTCATCTTCTGACCCCAATAACTTTTTTATTTTTCCGCGTACGGGCCGGTATGAGGGCTCATTTTTTGCACTGTAATCTGAAGTTTTTATTGGTACAATTTTTGTATTGATCGGACTTTTTGATCGCTTTTTATTCATTTTTTTAGGATATAAAAGTTACCAAAAATACACTATTTTGGACTTTGGAATCTTTTTGCACGTACGCCATTGACGGTGCGGTTTAATTAACAATATATTTTTATAGTTTGGACATTTACGCATGCGGCGATACCACATATGTTTATTTTTATTTACACTGTTTGTTTTTTTATGGCAAAAGCGGGGTGATTCAAACTTGTATTAGGGAAGGGGTTAAATGACCTTTATTAACTTTTTTTTTTCACTTTTCTTTTTGCACTGCTATAGATCCCATAGGGGGCTATAGCACTGCACACACTGATCTTTTACACTGATCTCTGCAAAGCCGTAGCTTTGCATGGATCAGTGTCATAGGCGGTCGATTACTCAAGCCTGTATCTCAGGCTTGGAGCAATCAATCGCCGTTCGGACGCGACGGAGCAAGGGAAGGGGACCTCCGCTCGCATGCTAGCTGATCGGGACATCGCGATCAGCCCGACTGAGGTGCCGGGAATATTTAACTTTCATTTTACACGCGGCGATCAACTTTGATTGCCGCGTCTAAAGGGTTAATAGCGCGCAGCACAATGATCGGTACCGCATGTTATTAGCCCAGGGTCCCGGCTATTATTATTAGCCCAGGGACCCAGTTTTAAATACCGGGACTGGGCATTGGGCATACAGGTACGCCCTACGTCCTTAAAGGGGTTATCCAGGATATCAACTGGCTCCAAAAAGTTAAACAGGTTTGTAAATTACTTCTATTAAAAAATATTAATCCTTTCAGTACTTATGAGCTTCTGAAGTTAAGGTTGTTCTTTTCTGTCTAAGTGCTCTCTGATTACACGTGTCTCGGGAACCGCCCAGTTTAGAAGCAAATCCCCAAAGCAAACCTCTTCTAAACTGGGCAGTTCCCGAGACACATGTCATCAGAGAGCACTTAGACAGAAAAAAACAACCTTAACTTCAGAAGCTCATAAGTACTGAAAAGATTAAGATTTTTAATAGAAGTAATTTACAAATCTGTTTAACTTTCTGGAGCCAGTTGAATATATATATATATATATATATATATATTAGTTTTTTCCTGGATAACCCCTTTAAGAGGTTAAGTCCCATGCACGTACCGTATTTATCGGCGTATAACACGCACTTTTTAGGCTAAAATTTTTAGCCTAAAGTCTATGTGCGTGTTATACGCCGATAAGCCGCTGCAGTTCAATGATTTAAAGCTGGCGCTTTAAATCAATGAACTGCAGCGGCTTTGCAGGTGCAGAGACAGCCAGCGTTGCCGGCTTCTCTGCCCCTGCCTGCCCTGGGGTCTAGAGCCCTGCTGCCGGCCCTTCTCTCCCCCTGGCTATCGGCGCCGCTGCCCGTTCTGTCCCCCTGACTATCGGTGCTGGCGCCCCATTGCAGGCGCCGATAGCCAGGGGGAGAGAAGGGGCAGCGGCACCCATTGCCGGCGCCGCTGCCTCCCCCCATCCCCGGTTGCATAATTACCTGTTGCCGGGGTCGGGTCCAGGCTGCTTCAGGCCTCCGGTGTGCGTCCCCTGCGTCGTTGCTACGCGCTGCACGGCGCATGACGTCAGTGCTCCGTGCCGCGCCGTGCAGTGCATAGCAACGACGCAGGGGACGCACACCGGAGGCCTGAAGCAGCGCGGACCCGACCCCGCCAACAGGTAATTATGCAACCGGGGATGGGGGGAGGCAACGGGGCAGCGGCGCCGGCAATGGGTGCCGCTGCCCCTTCTCTCCCCCTGACTGTCGGGGCAATGGGGCGCCGGCACCAATAGTCAGGGGGACAGAACGGGCAGCGGCGCCGATAGCCAGGTGGAGAGAAGGGCCGGCAGCAGGGCTCTAGACCCCAGGAAAGGCAGGGGCAGAGAAGCGGGCAGCGACGGCCTCTCTCCCCCTGCCTTTCCTGGGGGTGTATCAGGGTATACACGCGCACACACGCACCCTCATTTTACCATGGATATTTGGGTAAAAAACTTTTTTAACCCAAATATCCTCGGTAAAATGAGGGTGCTTGTTATAGGCGTGGTATACCCCGATAAATACGGTATATAGGACTTATAGTACTTTAATCCAAGCTCTGCTCTGCATCTCCGGGTGAGTGCGTCAGTCCGGCTACAACCCATCTCGCAAAGCCACACCTACCATTTTAGCAACACCCCTTTTATTTTCTACCCTTTTTATGCATTAACAAAATCGTCTTTAACCCCTTAAGGACCCAGCCATTTTACACCTTCGGACCCGGCCATTTTTTGCACATCTGACCACTGTCACTTTAAACATTAATAACTCTGGGATGCATTTAGTTATCATTCTGATTCCGAGAGAGTTTTTTAGTGACATAGTCTACTTTAACATAGTGGGAAAATTTTGTGGTAACTTGCATCCTTTCTTGGTGAAAAATCCCAAAATTGGATGAAAAATTTGAAAATTTTGCATTTTTTAACTTTGAAGCTCTCTGCTTGTAAGGAAAATGGATATTCCACATAATTTCTTTTTATTCACATATACAATATGTCTACTTTATGTTTGCATCATAAAATTGACGTGTTTTTACTTTTGGAAGTCACCAGAGGGCTTCAAAGTTCAGCAGCAATTTTCCAATTTTTCACAAAATTTTCAAACTCGCTATTTTTCAGGGACCAGTTCAGGTTTGAAGTGGATTTGAAGGGTCTTCATCTTAGAAATACCCCACAAATGATCCCATTATAAAAATTGCACCCCCAAAGTATTCAAAATGACATTCAGTCAGCGTTTTAACCCTTTAGGTGTTTCACAGGAATAGCAGCAAAGTGAAGGAGAAAATTCACCATCTTTATTTTTTACACTCGCATGTTCTTGTAGACCCAATTTTTGAATTTTTACAAGGGGTAAAAGGAGAAAATTTATACTTATATTTGTAGCCCAATTTCTCTCGAGTAAGCACATACCTCATATGTCTATGTAAATTGTTCGGCAGGCGCAGTAGTGGGCTCAGAAGGGATGGAGCGAGAAGGGGATTTTGGAGAGTACGTTTTTCTGAAATGGTTTTTGTGGGGCATGTCGCATTTAGGAAGCCCCTATGGTGCCAGGACAGCAAAAAAAAAAAAACTCACATGGCATACTATTTTGGAAGCTGGACCCCTTGAGGAATGTAAAAAGGAATAAAGTGAGCCTTAATACCCCACAGGGGTTTCACGACTTTTGCATATGTAAAGAAAAATTTTTTTTTCACTAAAATGTGTTTCCCCCCAAATTTCACATTTTTGCAAGGGTTAATAGCTGAAAATACCCCCCAACATTTGTAACCCCATCTCTTCTGAGTATGGAGGTACCCCATAAGTTGACTTGAAGTGCACTATGGGTGAACTACAATGCTCAGAAGAGAAGGAGTCATATTTGGCTTTTTGAGAGCAAATTTTGCTCAGGTGGCATGTTGCATTTAGGAAGCCCCTATGGTGTCAGGACAGCAAAATAACCCCCACATGGCATACCATTTTGGAAACTAGACCCCTTGAGGAACGTAACAAGGGGTACAGTGACCATTTACCCCCCACTGTTGTCTGTCAGATCTTTGGAACAGTGGGCTGTACAAAATTTCTAATTTGCACAGCCCACTGTTCCAAAGATCTGTCAGACACCAGTGGGGTGTAAATTCTCACTGCACCCCTCATTACATTCCGTGAGGGGTGTAGTTTCCGAAATGGGGTCACATGTGGGGTTTTGTTTTTTTTGCGTGTGTCAAAACCGCTGTAACAATCAGCCACCCCTGTGCAAATCACCTCAAATGTACATGGTGCACTCTCCCTTCTGGGCCTTGTTGTGCGCCCCCAGAGCACTTTGCACCCACATATGGGGCATCTCCGTAGTTGGGAGAAATTGCATTACAAATTTTGTCAAAATTAAAAGTATAGGGCAACACCAGCATGTTAGTGTAAAAAATTTATTTTTTTACACTAACATGCTGGTGTAGACCCCAACTTCACCTTTTCATAAAGGGTGAAAGGAGAAAAAGCCCCCCAAAATTTGTTAGGCAATTTCTCCCGAGTACGGCGATACCCCATATGTGGCCCTCAACTGTTGCCTTGAAATACGACAGAGCTCCGAAGTGAGAGCGCCATGTGCATTTGAAGTCTGAATTAGGGATTTGCATAGGGGTGGACATAGGGGTATTCTAGGCCAGTGATTCCCAAACAGGGTGTCTCCAGCTGTTGCAAAACTTCCAGCATGCTTGGACAGTCAACGGCTGTCCGGCAATACTGGGAGTTGCTGTTTTGCCAGTGTGCCTCCAGTTGTTGCAAAACCACAACTAACAAACATTCTCAGACATGCTGGAAGTAGTAGTTCGGCAACATCTTTAGAGCCAGATGTTGCCGAACTACAACTCCCAGCATGCTTGGAGTTGTAGTTTTGCAACATCTGGAGGATTACAGTATGCAGACCACTAATACAGTGGTTCCCAATCTGTGCCCTTCCAGATGTTGCAAAACTACAACTCCCAGTATGCCAAAACTGTCCAGGCATGCTGGGAGTTGTAGTTCTGCAACATCTGAAGGGCCAGATGTTACAGAACTACAACTCCCAGCATGCCTGGACAGTAAGGGCATGCTGAGGATGTGTAGTTTTGCAACATCTGGAAGGGCACAGTGGTCTCCAAACTGTGGACCTCCAGATGTTGCAAAACTGCAACTCCCAGCATGCCCAGATGCCAAAAACATAAACAATATGTTCATGGTCAAAGACAGGCTGTCACAATTGGAAAAGTGGGATGACTTGATTATAAGACAGGCTGACAAGGGGGGTGGTGTCGTTCTCCTCGATAGCGGCCTGTACTGTAAATTAAATACTCAAATGTTATCAGATTCTCATACGTACAGGCCGCTGCCGGGGAATCCGACACCAATTTTCCAAAAGGAACTCCATGATTTGGTACAGTTGGGGGCAAGGAATGGAATATTTACACAAAAAAATTGCTCAGTATCTCATTGTTGAGTATCCAGTGGTGCCAATATTCTATTCCTTGCCCAAGGTCCATAAAAATAATTTTCCACCACAAATGAGACCAATTGTTTCAGGTATTTCATCGCTTAATGAGAGGTTATGCGAATGGACAGATAACATGTTACAACTATACATTCCCCATATGCCAGGGTACATTAAAGACACCCAACAGATGTTGGCAGCATTTGATAAACTAGAGTGGCATGATCACTATAGTTGGAACACTGCCGACATGATAGCATTGTATTCTGTCATTCCACACAATCTGGCTTTGGTTGCGTTAAGTTTGTTTCTTAAGATTTTTTCCTCCTATTCCTCTGATCTGCAGGAGTACTTGGTTATGGTGGTAGAATATCTTTTAACTCGTAACTTCTTTATGTTCAATGGCCAGTACTACATGCAGATCACAGGTGCTTTGATGGGGGCGACATTTTCTCCCTCTCTCGCTAACATATATATGTGTTGGTGGGAGAGGGAGAACTTATTCGCACCCCATAACCCCTCTATTATTTGGTATGGCCGCTACATCGATGACCTCCTATTTATTTAGCGCCCATACAGGGGTTTGGTGACTACCTCAATAATAATTCTTTGGGTTTAATTTTTACATTGAGTTACCATACTACTGACATTTCGTTTCTGGATTTAACATTACAGGGAGATAGAGAGACACATGCTGTCATAACAAGGAGATACAGAAAAGAAATGTCAGTAAATTCAATTCTCCATGCGGGATCATGTCATCCTTCCCATGTTATTAAAAATATACCTACGGGTGAGATGGTCCGCGCTCGGAGAAATTGTTCCAGATTATCGGATTTTAGGATGGAAGCTGATGATATCAGTAGACATCTGCTAGACAGCTCGGCAAATAGAGAGTAGGGATGGAACTAACGAGGTCCACCCCATCAATAGTAAGACCACTAGGGTGAAAAAAGATGTCTATAGAAAACAATGTAGTGTTTTTTTTTTCACCCCATATAGTGAACAATATAAATCTATATGTAATATTATTAAGAAATATATGCCCATTGTCTTATTTGATCCAACTTTTGCTCCAATCCTAACTGGAGGGTATAGGTGTGGCACGCCGTGCCCCGGCATTGAAACAAAAATTATCTCCAAGTCTTTATAATGAAAAATTACAAACAAATCCAACATGGTTGGAACATAAAGGGACCTTTAAGTGTGGCCATAATGTATGCACTTGCTGCAAAATTCTATCACCTGGAACACAATTTCAGTCTTGTACCAGTCACGAGTCCTTTCAGATAAAGCAGTATATCAACTGCAATACCAAGCATGTAGTTTATTTATTCACATGCGACTCGTGGCTGGTACAATATGTTGGATGCACAACCAATTCTTTAAAAACACGTGTCAGGAAACATATATCGGATACACGGATATCCCGTATTTCAAAAGTAGGAATGTCTCCATTGTGTCCAAACACATTGCTGAACACCATGGAGGGGACAACACTACTATCCGGTTGCAGGGGATAGAGGAGGGTATCACGTCCCCTTAGGGGAGGCAATCATAGGCGGAAACTAATGGATCGTGAGATTTTTTTGATCTTAAAATTAGACACTAGGTTTCCAAAGGGCCTCAATATGAGACAAGATGTTATCCTTCATTATTGAATATTTGGGCTTTACTATCTAATTATAATAATTCAGAAATGTGTCTCAAATTTTATTACCATGCTTTGGTTTAAATTAGTTGCATTTAGATACATATTTATCTTAAATTTTTTCAGCAATTTTATGGTTCTGATGAATATGTATGGGTTATCTCTAATGTTATATAATAATAATAAAAATAGTAACTACCGTATATATTTTTTAATAAATATTTTGGAAATTATACTCAATTTAACCCGTACAACAGGACCAGTTAGGCATTCTGTTATACGTGTGCTTTCTATTGTCGGTAGAGCGTGACAGGTGAAACTCTTATCTTTGTATGACCTTGTTCACATTATATGCGGTACTTATGGGAGTTGCATTATGTTCCACATTTGATACATTCTCTTGCAGTATTATGAAAGCACATGTTCTGTTATACTCATACATACAAAATGTTTGAATTAGACAAATACACAGGTTGGCTTTGGATACATTATTTTGATATGCTTAAATGTTGGATATTTTATCCTAGTCACCCAAATGCCAGCCAGTATGTATTTATTTATTTATTTATATGTTTTTTGTTTTATAGATTCCCTATGCAGGATTTTATTTTATTGTATTTTTTATTGATTTTGTTTAATAAAACTATTGTACCGTATATACTCGAGTATAAGCCGACCCGAGTATAAGCCGAGACCCCTAATTTCAACCCAAAATCCCAGGAAAAGTTATTGACTCGAGTATAAGCCTAGGGTGGGAAATACCTCATCCCCCCCTGTCATCATCCAGACCCGTCATTAACATCCTCATCATCCCCTTGTCATCATCCCACACATCCCCCCTTCATCATCCCCTTGTCATCATCCCACACATCCCCCCTTCATCATCCCCTTGTCATCATCCCACACATCCCCTTATCATCCCACACATCCCCCCTTGTCATCATCCCACACATCCCCCCTTCATCATCCCCTTGTCATCATCCCACACATCCCCCCCTTCATCATCCCCTTGTCATCATCCCACACATCCCCTTATCCCACACATCCCCCCTTCATCATCCCCTTGTCATCATCCCACACATCCCCTTATCATCCCACACATCCCCCCCTTCATCATCCCCTTGTCATCATCCCACACATCCCCTTATCATCCCACACATCCCCCCTTCATCATCCCCTTGTAATCATCCCACACCCCCCCTTCATCATCCCCACCCCCCTTCATCATCCCCACACCCCCCCCCTTCATCATCCTCTTCTCATCATTCGCCCTCAGTGGTCTTCAACCTGCGGACCTCCAGAGGTTTCAAAACTACAACTCCCAGCAAGCCCGGGCAGCCATCGGCTGTCCGGGCTTGCTGGGAGTTGTAGTTTTGAAACCTCCGGAGGTCCGCAGGTTGAAGACCACTGCGGCCTTCAACATGCGGACCTCCAGAGGTTTCAAAACTACAACTCCCAGCAAGCCCGGGCAGCCATCGGCTGTCCGGGCTTGCTGGGAGTTGTAGTTTTGAAACCTCCGGAGGTCCGCAGGTTGAAGACCACTGCGGCCTTCAACATCATCCAGCCCCCTCTCACCCCCTTTAGTTCTGAGTACTCACCTCCGCTCGGCGCTGGTCCGGTCCTGCAGGGCTGTCCGGAGAGGAGGTGGTCCGGTGAGGAGGTGGTCCGGGCTGCTATCTTCACCGGGGGCGCCTCTTCTCCGCGCTTCCGGCCCGGAATAGAGGCGTTGCCTTGACAATGACGCATAAGTACGTTGGCAATGAACGCACCTCTGCGTCGTTGTCACGGCAATGTGACTATTCTGAGGCCGGGCCCGAAGCGCTTAGAAGAGGCCTCCCCGGTGAAGATAGCAGCCCGGACCACCTCCTCACCGGACCACCTCCTCTCCGGACAGCCCTGCAGGACCGGACCAGCGCCGAGCGGAGGTGAGTACTCAGAACTAAAGGGGGTGAGAGGGGGCTGGATGATGTTGAAGGCCGCAGTGGTCTTCAACCTGCGGACCTCCGGAGGTTTCAAAACTACAACTCCCAGCAAGCCCGGACAGCCGATGGCTGCCCGGGCTTGCTGGGAGATGTAGTTTTGAAACCTCTGGAAGTCCGCAGGTTGAAGACCACTGCGAGTGGGGGAGTTCACTCGAGTATAAGCCGAGGGGGGTGTTTTCAGCACGAAAAATCGTGCTGAAAAACTCGGCTTATACTCGAGTATATACGGTATGTGTTTGTCTTTTTATAATTTGATGTTATATGTGTTTTTTATCTGTTTTGTTCTGATTCATGCAAAAAATCTTTGCGAATGGGCATGAGGGAGTTAATGGAATTTTCACAGGTTCTTTCACCTGTTTAGCATGTGAAGTTTCCCGCATGCCCATATATACGATCCGTGCAGTGTATTTATTGTATGAGTAAGGCCAGCACCTGGCCGAAACGCGTAACATTCTGTTTGTACCTGTGACCCGTATAGCTTCATGTGATTAAAGACGGCATACTGATCTGTACCAGGCTGGAGTTCTCTCGATTTTGTTGATTCAATTGGGGTGCAGTCCGCACCTTTCTCCGTGCTTGGTTATATGGACTTTGGGGTGAGCTGATATTCATATATATTTGCTACTTTTTATGCTTTGGTCCGGCTTGCAAGTCATGCCCACTGCCACAAAACCATGCCTCCTTCTATATTCGGCCTAGAATCTCTTCATCACAACTCAGCCCCACCTGAGGACGCGATAAGAGGACGAGATAAGAGGACGATTTACTAATCTGTCTCCCGTCTCTATTTTTTTTTCTGTCGCAGGGAAGTTATCTGTCGCCCTTATCACAGAGTTTATTAAGCAGGGGAGTGGGCGGCATGCTCCTCCCCAGCCATATACAGTGTACTTTCACTTTTTTTTTTTCAAATAGAAGAGCTGCGGTGGGGAAAGATATATATAGAATCGCTGGGGGTTTTGTATATGTCTGGCTCCCCACAGCTTCTAGATATCTTGCCCCCTGCTGCGCTATATGTCTTGTCCCTCGCCGCACTTGTCGTATACCCACCGCAGCGCTTGTGAATATATATATGCCCCCACACAGCGCAATCATAAGCTCCCGGCAGCGCATGTATATATATATATATATATATATATATGCCCCCCGCACAGCGCAATCATAAGCTCCTGGCAGCGCATGTAGAGATATATATATACCCCCCGCACAGCGCAATCATAAGCTCCCGGTAGCGCTATCATTGACAAGCATTCTATTAGCAGAGCATCTGGCCGGGAAGCCGGCTGCCCGATGCTCTGCTTGTCAATCATAGTGCTTCAGAGGCATAGGTGTATAGATGTGCTCTGGGGACCAGATAAAGCTATATGTCTGGTCCCCACTTTGCTTCTATACACATATGCCTCTGAAGCGCTATGATTGACAAGCAGAGCATTAGCAGAGCATCGGGCAGCCGGCTTCCCGATGCTCTGCTAAATGAATACTTGTCATTCATAGCGCTTGAGGCATATGTATATAGATGCTCTGTGGGGACCAGACATATAGCATTATCTGGTCCCCACAGAGCATCTATACACATATGCCTCTGAAAGCGCTATCATTGACAAGCAGAGCATTAGCAGAGCATCAGGCAGCTGGCTTCCCGGCCAGATGCTCTGCTAATAGAATGCTTATCAATGATAGCGCTACTGGGAGCTTATGATTGCGCTGTGCGGGGGGCCGCCCATTCACCGGCTTAATAACTTTTGATCGGGTCTCATCATACTCCGAGTGTTTTTTCTTTTCTGTCGGGAACATGCCCCTTTTTGGGATAACCACGCCCATTTTGACGGGTTTAAAAAAACAATCTGAGTGATATCTTTTGTCGGGTTGTGCGACCAAATTTGTGTCGCATGGGCTATGCGACACAAATTTGGTCGCACAACCCGACAAAAAGAGTCGGGTTGACATTAGTAAATCAGGGTTAATGTGCGTGTGTGTGTACAGTCATGGCCGTAAATGTTGAAGAAAGAAAATAAAGTATTTATCACAGAAAAGGATTGCAGTAACACATGTTTTGCTATACACATGTATATTCCCTTTGTGTGTTTTGGAACTAAACCAAAAAAGGGAGAAAAAAGAAGAAAATTGGACATAAATGTCACACCAAACTCCAAAAATGGGCTGAACAAAATTATTGGCACCTTTAAAGGGGTACTCCGGTGAAAAACATTTTTTTTTAAATCAACTGGTGCCAGAAAGTGAAACCTATTTGTAAATTACTTCTATTAAAAAATCTTTACTCTTCCAGAACTTTTTAGCAGCTGTATGCTACAGAGGAAATTCTTTTCTTTTTGAATTTCTTTTTTGTCTTGTTCACAGTGCTCTCTGCTGACACCTGATGCCCGTATCAGGAACTGTGCAGCAGGAGAAAATCCCCATTGCAAACCTATGCTGCTCTGGACAGTCCCTGATACGGGCATCAGGTGTCTGCAGAGAGCACTGTGGACAAGACAAAAAAGAAAATCAAAAAGAAAAGAATATCCACTGTAGCATACAGCTGCTAAAAAGTACTGGAAATGTAAAGATATTTTAATAGAAGTAAAATACAAATCTGTTTAACTTTCTGGCACCAGTTGATTTAAAAAAAAAAATGTTTTCCACTGGAGTACCCCTTTAACATAATATTTGGTTGCACAGCCTTTGGAAAAAATAACAAATTAGTCACTTCCTGTAATCATCAATAAGCTTCTTACACCTCTCAACCAGAATGTTGGACCACTCTTCCTTTGCAAACTGCTCCAGGTCTCTCTTATTGGAAGGGTGCCTTTTCCCAACAGCAATTTTAAAGGGGTTATCCACCATAAGACGATTTTAGTATGTACCTGCCAGACAGTAATGGACATGTTTAGGAAGGATCTGCGCTTGTCTTAGGGCTAAATGGCTATGTTGTGAGATTACCATAACACTGTGGCTAGCTTTTTGTGAACTGGTATTTCCTTTTTGAGTTTTCTTCTTTGCCTACAAATCCCATAATTCAATTTTTCTCCCTCCCACACATCAGCCACCCCACCCATTGAAACATAAATGAGCTGCATCCATTCAAAAGACCTGTGGTTTTCAATCAGGGTGCCTACAGCTGTTGCATTAGTTGCAGATTGATCTCTCTCCCACCAAGCAATCGCTCCACCTATTGAAGCAGACAGGCTCCCTGTCATCAGCTGACTAGTCAGGTCAAGTCTCGGCCACACTGCAACCTGGGAAAAATCTGAGACAACAGTAATTTTGTATGCTGTTAAAAATAAATATTGGGGTGAAAATCACATAAGAATTGTGAGAAAACCGTCACACACAGGTACAGACACTATATTATTAACTACACTAACTTTCCAGCCCCTGTAGCATAGTCAAATAAAAAAGTAAAAAAATCCTGGAATACCCCTCATTCCATTTTCGGTAAACAATAGAATGATGTGCTTTACTAAAAAGCTCTATCTTGGTCTCATCTGTCCACAGTACGTTTTCCCAGAAGGATTTTGACTTACTCAAGTTCATTTTGGCAAAATGTAATCTTGCTTTTTTTCTGTCTCTTTGTCAGCAGTGGGGTCCTCCTGGGTCTCCTGCCATAGAGTTTCATTTCATTTAAATGTCGACGGATAGTCCGTGCTGACACTGATGCTCCCTGAGCCTGCAGGACAGCTTGAGTATCTTTGGAAATTGTTTGGGGCTGCTTATTCACCATCTGTGCTATCCTCCGTTGACACCTTTAATCAATTTTTAAAAAGTGCCATGGGTTGCAAACTTCTTGATACTGTTGCGCATTGTGGACAAAGTCAAATCTAAATCTCTGGAGATGGACTTGTAACCTTGAGATTGTTGATATTTTTCCACAATTTTGGTTCTCTTCTCCTCTTTCTGTTGTCTATGCTTAGTGTGGCACACACAGACACACAATGCAAAGACTAAGTGAACTTCTCTCCTTTTTACCGGCTTTCAGGTGTGATTTTTATATTGCCCACACCTGTTACTTGCCCCAGGTGAGTTTAAAGGAGCATCACATGCTTGAAACAATCTTATTTATCCCCAATTTTGAAAGGGTGCCAGTAATATTGTCCAGCCCATTTTTGGCATTTGTTGTGACATTATGTCCAATTTGCTTTTTTTCCTCCTTTTTTGGTTTAGTTCCAATACACACAAAGGGAATAAACATGTGTATAGCAAAACGTGTTACTGCAATCCTTTTCTGTGAGTAATACTTCATTTTCTTGAAAAATTTCAGGGGTGCCAACATTTACGGCCATGACTGTATGTATGTGTGCATGTTCCAGCATCACTTCCAAATGGCTAAAGATATTAACATGAAACTTGGCACGTGTTACTTATATTTCAACAACAAACATAGGATTTGTTATTTAACCCTTTCCCACCCCCATTTGCAAGAGTCAGTTTTTATTTAAAGTCCCATACAAGTCTTTGGAAAATATATGTTACTGTATAACTTCCAAACAGCTGGAGATATTTCGATACTTGGTCACATGTTACTTATATGTCCACTAAAAATATAGGATAGTTAATTTAACCCTAACCTACCCTCATTTGCGAGGGTCGGGGTTTTTGTTTAAAGTCCAATGCAAATCTATGGGGAATGTATGTTTCAGCATGACTTCTGAATGGCTGGAGATATTTCTATAATACTTGGTCACATGTTACTTATATGTTAAATAAAAATATATAATAGTTAAATTAAGTCCTAACCTACCCCACATGTGAAGGATGGGGTTTTTGTTTAAAGTCACATGCAAGTATATAGGACTTCTGGTGCCATACTCCATAAGCTCCACTCTGCATCTCCTGGTGAATGAGTCAGTCCGGCTGGCAAGCCACACTCTTCATGCATTCCATGCCCCATCTTGCAAAGACATGCCAACCCAAGTCCCACCCCTTTTATTTTCAGCTAACAATATCTTTACAACAACGCAGCCCAACCTAAGGACGGGATGGGAGGATTAGAAATGAGGATTAGATATGAGGACGGGATGTCGGAACAGGCTATGGGGATGGGATATAGGGACAGGATATGAGGTTGGCATATGGGGATGGAATATGAGGATGGGATATGAGGACAAAATATGAGGACAGGATATGAGGACAGCATATGAGGTTGGAATATGAGAAGGGGATTTGGGGTCAGGAAGTGAGGAGGGGATTTGGGGTCAGGAAGTGAGGAGGGGATATGGGGTCAGGATTTAAGGACGGGATATGAGGACAAAAGCTTCTTCCTTTTTTGCTTCTCCTCCCCCCAAAAGGATTAGGTAGGAAAAACCGGGCAGCGCCAGGTACTCAGCTAGTTTTTAATAAATATTGTGTTTAATATTATATTAACTATATGTCCATCCTTATTTGTGGTACTACCACTACTCCCAGCATAGGAACAGATTGTGTTTCATGTTGCGAGCAGTAGTACTTGCACTAAGAGACAGATCGCGGCACCGCTCCGCTCCCATGTACTTTACTCCGGAGCGGTGATGTGAGGAGAACTTCACATCACAGATTCATATTCCTTGCTGAAAGTTGTGATTGGCCAGCACCAATTAAAAAAATCATGAGCTTTTTCTAACTCTCATATGGATAAAGAGACTACAAGAACAAGTAAACTACTAAATCTGCAAGTACAATACAAGACATTGGTAAAATGCCTTACTTTCTTCTTGTAATCGTGCCATGATCTGGACATCAGTGAGGTCCTGTAGTTTGTAACCCATGGAAATTGAGTCATCTTCCAGCTCAGATGTGCTAAGTTCACTATCTACAGAAGACTGTGGACTCAAGGGTGAAGTCTTCATATTGTAACCTGAAAGACAAGAAAATTCTTATGAATTCACAGTAAGAAAAGTACACAATATATAATTGTATATATATAATTATATATATATATTTATATATATATATATATATATATATATATATATATATATACACATACATATACACACACACACCACATCTTTCCAACAATATTAAACTTTAGGTAATTGCTAAACTTTTTGTCTAAGTAAAAAAAAAAGAAAAAATACAAGTAAAAAAATTCAATCTTACAGACAATCCCAGCCAAATACATTATTTTCATCCTATTACATTACACACATGTCCAAAGATGTAAAGAAAAATTAGTAATAGTATTAGCAAACAGATCTGAGTCAACTACTCATCTAATGGATGGGGTGAAGGAGGTTGTTTCTCAATTATTTCACACTAACTAAAAAGGTTAGCAATAATGTAGCTGTCATGTCCTCTTGGGACAGCACCCTAAGTCAACTCTCTTGCAATTTATTTTCCTTTTTATTTTTAATGAATGTAATTGTATTGGGCTACTTCATGCAAAATAAACTAGTATTTTATTTTTTATGGCCTGCAATACTTTACATCACCAAGAAAAAGAGATGAGGGATTGAAAAACCCTGCCCAATTACAGAAAAGGGTGCAAATCTCCCCCATTTTAGTATTTATCTGTGTAGGTTCCCTTCCTGGTTTTGGCAAAAAAAATACTGAACAAAATAAATACCAAAAGTCACAGAATGCCTAGACTACATTGTGAAAAAGGAGTTATGCAGGACTGCAAAAATAGAGCAAAATTTCTTCAAAAAACTGCACACCTGTTCTCAGGTTTTGTGGGGCATTGCAGCTCAGTTCTATTAACCCCTTTCCGCTATAGGAAGTATGCATATGTCCGAGCACCCGACACGTTCGCGCACTGGGACGTTTGCATACATCCTAGCGATCTCCTGCACTGCCGTGGGCAGCGCAGGAGATCGGCATTGTGACCAGGCTGTCAATCACAGCTGGAGTCCCGCTGCAGCTGCGGGGGCCACGATCAGTGGCCCCGGCAGCACTAACCCCATAGATGCCGTGATCAATCCTGATAACAGCATCTATGGTGTTGACAGGGGAAGCGCGCTCCCCCTGTTCACAAACTGCGATGTTGCGACACGATGACCTCCTGTCTTCCTGCTACGGAAGCCTGTGAGATCCAGCCACAGGCTGGATCGCAAAGGCTGTACTGTGTGCAGCTGATCGGGTCATACTGTGCTGCAGTACAAATGTATTGCAGCATAGTATAACTAGTAAAAAGTGTAAAAAATTCAATAAAAAGTTCTTAAATAAAAGTATGAAGTGTAAACATTTTTTTTAAAAGATGCACCTTTCCCAAAAAAAGCCCTGTATTATCACCAAAAAAGATCAAAAACACAGGTATTGCCACGTCCGTAATGATGTGTACTATAATATTATAATGTAAATTTTCCCACACAGTGAACGCCGTAAAAAAACAACAAAAAAGCACAAAATTCGCCAATTTTGGTAAAAATAGCAGAATAAAAAAGATTAAAAAAAAGGTAGCATGTATCGCAAAAATGATACCAATGAAAATTACTGCTCATACTGCAAAAAAATAAGCCCTTAGTCAACGGTGTCAGATGAAAAATAAAAAAGTTACAGCTGTTAGAAAATGAATGGCAGAAAAATTATTTTGCTCAGAAAAGGAAAAAGAACATAGAAAGCTATATAAAATGGGTATCACCATAATCGTACTGACCCACAGAATATATATAACATCACTTTTACTGCATAATGCACACCATAAAAAAAAAAAAAGCTACAGAAATTTTCCAGTTTTTCACAATATTTTTGAGTTTTTCACAAAAAATGCTGCATAGGTCAAAAAAATACCCCACTTATATAAACTAAAATATGTCACGAAAAAACAATATCGGAATCACTCCGCTCAGAAAAAGAATTCTAAAGTTATTACCATTTAAAGAGACACATGTCAAATAAAAAAAATAAAAAATAAAAGAGCCTGGTCATTAAGGTAAAAAAAAAAAAAATGGGTCCGTCCTTAACCTCTTAAGGACGGAGCCCATTTTCACCTCTAGGACGAAGCCCTTTTTTGCAAATCTGACCACTGTCACTTTAAACATTAATAACTCTGGAATGCTTTTAGTTATCATTCTGATTCTGAGATTGTTTTTTCGTGACATATTCTACTTTAACATAGTGGTAAATTTTTGTGGTAACTTGCATCCTTTCTTGGTGAAAAATCCCAAAATTTGATGAAAAAATTAAAAATGTTGCATTTTTCTAACTTTGAAGCTCTCTGCTTGTAAGGAAAATGGATATTCCAAATAATTTTTTTTTGGATTGACATATACAATATGTCTACTTTATGTTTGCATCATAAAATTGACGAGTTTTTACTTTTGGAAGACACCAGAGGGCTTCAAAGTTCAGCAGCAATTTTCCAATTTTTCACAAAATTTTCAAAGTCACAATTTTTCAGGGACCAGTTCAGGTTTGAAGTGGATTCGAAGGGTCTTCATATTAGAAATACCCCATAAATGACCCCATTATAAAAACTGCACCCCCCAAAGTATTCAAAATGACATTCAGTAAATGTTTTAACCCTTTAGGTGTTTCACAGGAAAAGCAGCAAAGTGAAGGAGAAAATTCAAAATCTTAATTTTTTACACTCGCATGTTCTTGTAGACCCAATTTTTGAATCTTTACAAGGGGTAAAAGGAGAAAATGTATACTTATATTTGTAGCCCAATTTCTCTCGAGTAAGCACATACCTCATATGTCTATGTAAAGTGTTCGGTGGGCGCAGTAGAGGGCTCAGAAGCGAAGGAGCGACAAGGGGATTTTAGAGAGTACGTTTTTCTGAAATGGTTTTTGGGGGCATGTCACCTTTAGGAAGCCCCTATGGTGCCAGAACAGCAAAAAAAAACACATGGCATACCATTTTGGAAACTAGACCCCTTGAGGAACGTAACAAGGGATAAAGTGAGCCTTAATACCCCACAGGTGTTTCACGACTTTTGCATATGTAAAAAAAAAAAAAAAAAATTTCACTAAAATGTGGGTTTCCCCCCAAATTTCACATTTTTGCAAGGGTTAATAGCAGAAAAGACCCCCCAAAATTTGTAACCCCATCTCTTCTGAGTATGGAGGTACCCCATAAGTGGACCTGAAGTGCACTACGGGCGAACTACAATGCTCAGAAGGGAAGGCGTCATATTTGGCTTTTTGAGAGCAAATTTTGCTCGGGGGGCATGTCGCATTTAGGAAGCCCCTATGGTGCCAGAACAGCAAAATAACCCCCACATGGCATACCATTTTGGAAACTAGACCCATCACAGAATGTAATGAGGGGTACCAGTGAGCATTTACCCCCCACTGGTGTCTGACAGATCTTTGGAACAGTGGGCTGTGCAAAATTTTTCATTTTCACGGACCACTGTTCCAAAGATCCGTCAGACACCTGTAGGGTGTAAATTCTCACTGCACCCCTTATTACATTCCGTGAGGGGTGTAGTTTTCAAAATGGGGTCACATGTGGGTGTGTGTTTTTTTTTGCGTTTGTCAGAACCGCTGTAACAATCAGCCACCTCTGTGCAAATCACCTCAAATGTACATGGCGCACTCTCCCTTCTGGGCCTTGTTGTGCACCCCCAGAGCACTTTGCGCCCACATATGGGGTATCTCCGTACTCGGGAGAAATTGTGTTACAAATTTTGGGGGGCGTTTTTCCCTTTTACCTCTTGTGAAAATGAAAAGTATACGGCAACACCAGCATGTTAGTGTAAAATTTTTTATTTTTTTACACTAACATGCTGGTGTAGACCCCAACTGTTCCTTTTCATAAGGGGTAAAAGGAGAAAAAGCCCCCCAAAATTTGTTAGGCAATTTCTCCCGAGTACAGGGATACCCCATATGTGACCCTATTCTGTTGCCTTGAAATACGACAGGGCTCCAAAGTGAGAGCGCCATGCGCATTTGAGGCCTGAATTAGGGACTTGCATAGGGGTGGACATAGGGGTATTCAACGCCAGTGATTCCCAAACAGGGTGCCTCCAGCTGTTGCTAAACTCCCAGCATGCTTGGACAGTCAATTGCTGTCCGGAAATGCTGGGAGTTTTTGTTTTGCAACAGCTGGAGGCTCCATCTTAGAAACACTGCCATACAATACGTTTTTCATTTTTATTGGAGAAGGGGGGTGGGGGGGCAGTGTACGTGTGTATATGTAGTGTTTTACTCTTTATTTTATGTTAGTGTAGTGTAGTGTTTTTAGGTTACATTCACACTGGCGGCAGATTACACTGAGTCTCCCGCTAGGAGTTTGAGCTGCGGCGGAAAATTTGCCGCATCTCAAATTTGCAGCGGGGAACTCGCTGTAATCTGCCGCCAGTGTGAATGTAGCCTGTACATTCACACGGGAGGGGGGTCAAAACTACAACTCCCAGCATGCACTGACAGACCATGCATGCTGGGAGTTGTAGTTTTGCAACAGCTGGAGACACACTGGCTGGAAAACCTTGAGTTAGGTTCTATGACCTAACTCAGTATTTTCCAACCAGTGTGCCTCCAGCTGTTGCAAAACTGCAACTCCCAGCATGTACTGATTGCGGAAGGGCATGCTGGGAGATGTAGTTATGCAATGGCTGGAGGCAAGCAAGTACAACTCCCAGCATGCCAAGACAGCCTTATGCTGTTCCTGAATGCTGGGAGTTGTAGTTTTGCAAGATTTAGAGGGGTTCAAGTTGTAAATCACTGTCCAGTGGTCTCAAAACTGTGGCCCTCCAGATGTTGCAAAACTACAACTCTCAGCATGCCCAGCCAGCAAACTCTGGGCATGCCGAGAGTTGTAGTTTTGCAACATCTGGAGGGCTACAGTTTGAGACCACTTAGTGATCTACAACCTGAACCCCTCTAAATATTGCAAAACTACAAGTCCCAGCATGCCCACACAGCAAACAGCTGTCTGGGCATGCTGGGAGTTGTAGTTTTGCAACATCTGGAGGGCCACGGTTTAGAGACCACTGTAAACTGTGGCCCTCCGGATGTTGCTAGGCAACAACTCACCTAGCAGGACCCGGAAGCCGCCGCACGTGGGGGATCCCCGCATGGAGGATCGCGATCCGGGATCCAGGTAGGGACCTTCGGCGCCGACCCTCCCTGGACGGTTCCCCCGTTTTGCCCGGACACCGATAGGTGGGCAAAGCGGGGGAACCGAACTTTAACCCCCCCTCCCCCGGTCTGCTATCGGTCGGTCGCTCGGCCGACCAATAGCAGGGATAGGAGGGGTGGCAACCCTGCCACCAAACTCCTATCCCTTTAGGGGGATCTAGGGTGTCTCGGACACCTACGATCCCTCTTATTTTCCGGGTCACCGGGTCACCAGTGACCCGTATGACCCGGAATCGCGCAGATCGCAGGTCTGAATTGACCTGCGATTTGCGCACATCGCGGTCATGGGGGGGTCTCAGGACCCCCCTCGGCGATGTGCCGGGATGCCTGCTGTTACATAACAGCAGTCATCCTGGCCCGATCACCGCTACCGGTGACGCGGTGCTCCCGGAACCCCGCGACGTACATGTACGTCGCCGCACGCAAAGTGACACTTCGCGGCGCCGTACATGTACGTCGCTCGTCGTGAAGGGGTTAAGGGGATAAAGTGGTACTCAGGTGGAAAACTTTTTTTTTTTTTTTTTTATATCAACTGGTGCCAGAAAGTTAATAGATATGTAAATGACTTCTACTAAAAAATCTTAATCCTTCCAGTACTTATTGGCGGCTGTATACTACAGAGGAAATTCTTTTCTTTTTGGATTTCTTTTCTGTCACAACCACAGTGCTCACTGCTGACACCTCTGTCAAAAATTAACAGAGGTGTCAGCAAGGAGCACTGTGGTTGTGAAAGAAAAGAAATCCAAAAAGAAAATAATTTCCTCTGTAGTATACAGCTGCTAAAAAGTACTGGAAGGATTAGGATCTTTTAATAGAAGTCATTTACAAATCTGTTTAACTTTCTGGCACCAGTTGATTTAAAAAAAACAAATAAAATTAGTTTTCCCCGGAGTACGCCTTTTAAGTGGATAAAGCCAAATTTTAACAACACAATCAACCTGATGACAGGTGTGGTGATGTTTTTGGAAGAAGTTAGCTCATTTGTCAATTTTTGGATAACCCATTTGATGTTAGTGAGAAAGAAACAGGAAAAATAAAGTCAGGTAACAGCAACCTTTACATTACACCACGACTCATTGATACTGGACAAAACAAAAAGAGATATATCTGTTCTTTTTACCATTTTTGTTGCCTCATCCAAGAATATGTTCTCAGACTGGCATTCAAATAAAAGGTTTTTCACTTCAAATTAGTGTTGGATATACCTGTATCAAAGGGATCATACAAGACTACAATACATAGCTATATTTTATATTATAAATATAGGTGGACATTTCATACATAGAAAGGATTTATAAAAAGACAGAAGGAGATTGATCAAAACCTGTCTAGAGAAAAAGTTGCTGAGTTGCCCGTAGCAACCAGATCGCTTCTTTCATTTCTGAAAAGGCATCTGAGACTTTGCATGCAGCATTGTGAACTGCTAAACATAAGCCATACTATTTCTTCGAGGATATTCAAACTGTGTCATGCACATTTGGGACATAAGCCACACCCCATTCTAGGTGTCACACCCTTTTTTTCAACCAATCAAATCTAACCTCTGAATTTTTTAGGCCCTGTGGAAAAAGAAATCAGAGGCTTGATTGGTTGCTATGGCCCCTACTAAAAGGAGTAGTCCAGTGCTGAAAAAACTTATCCCCTATCCTAAGAATAGGGGATAAGTTTCAGATCACGGTGGGGTCCGACCGCCGGGGACCCCCGCGATCTCATGTATGGGCCCAGGCAGCCCGCTGGAAGGGGGCGCGTTGACCACTGCACGAAGCAGCGGTTGAAACGCCCCTCAATACAACTCTATGGCAGAGCCGGAGCGCTGCCTTCAGCAATCTCCGGCTCTGCCATAGCGATGTATTGACGGGGGAGTGTGTGCCACCACTTTGTGCGGTGGTCGACACCCGCTATCTGGCCAGCAAGCCGGGGCTCCATACAGGAGATCGCAGGGGGCCCCAGCGGTCGGACCTCCTTCGATCTGAAACTTATCCCCTATCCTAGCACTGGACTACTCCTTTAACTTTTTGATACATTTCTATTACTGCATCATGCAACCTGACACACACTAAATTGATTTTTTAATGCTATAAATGTTCAGTGTATCTCATTTTTTTTTAATTAGCTCACAAAAGACATGAAGCAGTTGCCTATAGTGAACCATTGGATCACAGCTGTACTTTCCCAGGGCTATAGATGGTCATATCTAATTGCTGATTGATATGGGCAGATGCTGCACTTTCTCCCTAGCTTATGTTTTTTATACATGAAATCCAGTATGTGTATACCTGTATCAGAGCACTGGAAGGAGGTTTCTGGCAATAGTTCCTAAAAATACACTGCTCAAAAAAAATAAAGGGAACACTTAAACAACACCATGTAACTCCAAGTCAATCACACTTCCATGAAATCACACTATCCACTCAACACTGATTGACAATCAATTTCACATGCTGTTGTGCAAATGGAGCAGACAACAGGTGGAAATTATAGGCAATTAGCAAGACACCCCTAATAAAAGGAGTGGTTCTGCAGGGGGTGACCACAGACAACTTCTCAGTTCCTATTTTTCTTGGCTGATGTTTTGGTCACTTTTGAATGCTGGCAGTGCTTTCACTCTAGTGGTAGCATGAGACGAAGTCTGCAACCCACACAAGTGGCTCAGGTAGTCCAGCTCATCCAGGATGGCACATCAATGCGAGCTGTGGCAAGAAGGTTTGCTGTGTCTGTCAGTGTAGTGTCCAGAGCATGGAGGCACTACCAGAAGAAATGCCAGTACATCAGGAGACATGGAGGAGGCCATAGGAGAGCAACAACCCAGCAGCAGGACCGCTAACTCAGCCTTTGTGCAAGGAAGAGCACTGCCAGAGCCTTGCAACATGACCTCCAGCAGGCCACAAATGTGCATGTGTCCACTCAAATGGTCAGAAACAGACTCCATGAGGGTGGTATAAGAGCCCGACATCCACAGGTGGGGGTTGTGCTTACAGCCCAACACTATGCAGGACGTTTGGCATTTGCCAGAGAACACCAGGATTGGCAAATTTGCCACTGGTGCCCTGTGCTCTTCACAGATGAAAGCAGGTTCACACTGAGCACATGTGACAGACATGACAGAGTCTGGAGATGCCGTGGAGAACGTTCTGATGCCTGCAACATCCTCCAGCATGACTGGTTTGGCGGTGGGTAAGTAATGGTGTGGGGTGGCATTTCTTTGGGGGGCCGCACAGCCCTCCATGTACTTGCCAGAGGTAGCCCGACTGCTATTAGGTACCGAGATGAGATCCTCAGACCCCTTGTGAGACCATATGCTGTTGCGGTTGGCCCTGGGTTCCTCCTAATGCAAGAGAATGCTAGACCTCATGTGGCTGGAGTGTGTCAGCAGTTCCTGCAAGAGGAAGGCACTGATGCTATGGACTGGCTCGCCCGTTCCCCAGACCTGAATCCGATTGAGCACATCTGGGACATCATGTCTCGCTCCATCCACCAACGCCACACTGTGCAGCAGTTGCGTTAGTCCAGGTCTGGGAGGCCATCCCTCAGGAGACCATCCGCAACCTCATCAGGAGCATGCCCAGGCGATGTAGGGTGGTCATACGAGCATGTGGAGGCCACAAACACTACTGAGCCTCATTTTTACTTGATTTAAGGACATTAAATCAAAGTTGCATCAGCCTGTAGTGTGGTTTTCCACTTTAATTTAGAGTGTGACTCCATATCCGGACCTCCATGGGTTGATAAATTTGATTTCCATTGATAATTTGTTTGTGATTTTGTTGTCAGCACGTTCAACTATGTAAAGATGAAAGTATTTCATACGATTAGTTCATTCATTAAGATCTAGGATGTGTTATCTTAATGTTCCCTTTATTTTTTTGAGCAGTGTAGTTTACGCCATGTTTTGTGGCGCTGGAAAGAAAGGAGGTCTTTCCAAATACATGTTACATTTTTACAGTTCCCCTCACAGTTCCCCACACAGGTAAGAAAAGAACACAAGTAGCTGAGACTCCTGGCACCCTGAACTCACTGACATTATTGGGTTTATGTAATAGAACAGACCCTGTTCACACTACAGAATTTCCTTGATTTATCTCAATAGGATTTTGCTGCAAGGGTCACACTACCTAAATTCAATAACAGGACTTTTGACATGGAATTGGATTCTATATCTGCCATGGACATTAAACCATTTCCAGCTTACAGTTTTAAAGGAGTTCACCAAAATAGAATTATGGTACATGTAAGATTTTAATAAAAGGATAATGACAGCAACCATGCTCCTCATATTGATACTTGATCCATCCACCATGTTCATAAATGCTACATTCAGAGAGCTGAAATGAACTTAGTTGCTGTTAATTTCTATTCTTATTGGAAGATCTGATGTGAAGTGACCTTGATGAATTTTTGATGTGACTCCAAATCTCTTGTGGCACAGTATAAATGATTGTTTCTACTCTCTTATGACAATAATTGAGGCTGTGTACACTGGATTAGAGCAAGCACAAATATGGCTATTTGTCCCTATTTTCCCGGGGGGTTTAAAACACAGAATACACTTTCTCCTACAATAGGCACTGCTAATAAAGAATACTATTACGAGCGACCACAGCCATCACGCCCCATCCATATATCTCCCACAGACATTAATGGAGGGGGCGTGACGATCACAGCTGCCCGCAGCCTAGCACAGCTGGCATTCTTAACATAAATATTCAGAACGCTGATGTGCCAGGCCAGAGATCGCAAGGGTGTCCCAACGGCCAGACCCTCCACGATCAGACATCTTATCCCCTATTATTTGCATAGGGGATAAGATGTCTATGGGCAGAGTACCCCTTTAAACATGGTATAAACATAACTTAACATCAGATCTTAAGAACAGAGTCCTTCCTCAATATCAAATTCTGACATAGCCATGGTATTTCTTGTTAAGAAAACACTTTAAATATAAATTTTGACCTGTACAACAGTTAGCAGAAAGACTGTTTCATTGGTAAACAAAATATTTCAAATTTCTTTTTCCATTTTTCACACTGACGTACTCGGAAACAATCGTTTCCAAGTCATACAATGGCGGATAACCGTAATCTGGGCAGGACAGTGGCTCACTAGTTAGCACTGTTGCCTTGCAGCGCTGGGATCCCGGGTTCATATCCCACCAAGGACAACATCTGCAAAGAGTTTGTATGTTCTCTCTGCATTTGTGTGGGTTTCCTCTGGGTACTCCGGTTTCCTCCTATACTTCAAAAACCTACTGATAGGTTTAGATTGTGAGCTTCAATGGGGACAGGGACCAGTTTTAGTGTACAGCGCTGCGGAATCTATGTGCTCTATATATAAAGAGTTATTATTATTTAATTTAAAAAAAAAATGTGTAGCTACTGTGTATTATTGCGGTTAAGTAGTAATAAATATACTTTTTAAAATATACTTTCATTAAAAAAAATTCACTTTAACCTTGGTCATTCCATTTTCTCCCAGGGTGCCATACATAGAAGAACCAGCCTATAACCAGAAAGGAGCTACGCATTTTGGTAATTTACTATGTATTTGAAGCACATATACACATTTCAGCTACTTTAAGTGTATTAGTTTTATCAAAATAGCTGAAAGTTAGACAGATAACACATACTTGGTAGAACCTGAAATTCTTTCAAGTAATTGCATCTTCATGTTTTATTTTTCCTGTAATATCAATTAGGGTTTGAAGGATAGAGCTTTAAGACATTTAGTAAAATGTTTAACTTTAAAACCAGCATCAGCGACTTAAGCTGTGATGAAAAAACTAAGAAAATTACAATGGGGGAAAAAATAGAGATGTAAAAACTAAAAAGCACAGAAACCATCACAAATTAGAAAAAAAAAAAAAAAATTTAAAACTTATTTACTGAAGATAACGAAAACCCACAACATTTTTTATACAAAAATAAAAAGAATAAGTTGCAGGTTTACCTGTCTTTTCTGGTGTTAGTATTGCTTTAGTTGGGGTTTTAAGGATGCTGGGAGAATTTAAGCCGTTGCAAAATGGAGTGAGTCTCGCAACTGGACTATATGGGAAAGAGGAAACGGGAGTAGAAAAGAGACTCCTCCAGCGACCAGCTAAATGTAAAAGGAACAAAAATCACTGATTAGTACTTATTGTAAAGCAATATGACATGGATCAGATTGAACAAAAAACCCCATCACCTTGAGATAATAGTAATTGTTTTAGTAAACTGGCTGCAATATGGGTCCGATACAGTTGGTCAACACAATACAAAGATAAGATATTTAGCTAGTCATGTACTGTACATGTGCTAAATGTAAAAAAAAAAAAATTAAAAGGGGTATTCCAGGCAAAAACTTTTTTATATATATCAACCGGCTCCAGAAAGTTAAACAGATTTGTAAATGACTTCTATTAAAAAAATCTAAATCCTTTCAGTACTTCTGAGCTTCTGAAGCTAAAGTTGTTCTTTTCTGTCTAAGTGCTCTCTGATGACACCTGTCTCGGGAAACGCCCAGTTTAGAAGAGGTTTGCTATGAGGATTTGCTTCTAAACTGGGCGTTTCCCGAGACAGGTGTCATCAGAGAGGACTTAGACAGAAAAGAATAACCTTAACTTCAGAAGCTCATAAGTACTGAAAGGATTAATATTTTTTTAATAGAAGTAATTTACAAATCTGTTTAACTTTCTGGAGCCGGTTGATATATATAAAAAAGTTTTTGCCTGGAATACCCCTTTAATACAATATGCTTGCATAAACGCTGGCAAAGGTTATACTGCTTTGTAAACTGTATTATGTCACATTTCCTTTGTTCAGGTACAGAGAAATGCTATAAATGTGCTGCAAACTGTGCATGTGAGGTCAGGCTGCCTACAGAAGATTGAGGATTGGGGTTGACAACAGTGAAACCTGTTTTGGGTGTGGGTAGCCCTTAACTAGAAACACATATTGGAACTCTATCTAATTTTTCCGATTGCCTCCTCCACTGTTAAAACACCATTCCAAAGATGGTTCTAAACATTTGCAATTTTTGTGTGAAACAACATTTCAATTGCAATTAAAGGATCCTCAGTAAAATGACTGTACAATTTTTCTTTGTAAGACAAGACCATCATTGTTATTGTGTCATGGTAGGCATGAATTGAAATACACAGTTAGGATTAGAAAAATAAGCCCTCCTTCACATACTTTATTATTAGTTTTTTTTAGTGTTTTACTCATTTAATGCATTTTTTATAGGTCATGTAAAAAAAGTCCTTTCATAAAACCACAGAAAAAAAAATACCACATACATTTCACGATGTGTGTTTATATACAGAAAAAAATAAAAATAATTGGGGGACTATAAGAGCAAAACTCCAAAAGCTGCCTGAATAAAAACACACCACACCTATAGTTTGCAGCATTTTTCGGATGTCCTGTTGGTTGTTCTTCCTAGTCTGTGTGTCTGTTTTGTGTTGTCCTTGTTTCGCTACTCCCTCCCTTTTTCCACATTTTCCTGCTCCTCCTCTCCCTCATTAGTTTTGTTTATCTGTTTCTTGATTTCCACTTGTTTTATTGCTGCTAATTGTACTAGGTTATGTTATTTTACTGTAGTTCTCTTGGCATGGGCCTTTTGGTTCCCCCACCGCATATTGTCATGATCTTGTTCCCAGTTTCACTGATCTCCCTCTGCGCGGGGACTGTTTCTGTGATATACTAATGTTTCATATTTGTAAATAAAGAATTATTAAGGAAAAAACATGACAAAAAAAGTTATCTTTATAATACATGTAATTGTTCCCTATTTATTTGTAGCTCACAGCTGGCAGCAGCTTTTCTGAGTAAATTAAAAAAAAAAAAAAAAAAAAAAGGACAGAAAAAAACCAAAACAAGAAACATTATACAAGTCATAGAAATATAGAATGTGTCGGCAGATAAGAACCATTTGGCCCATCTGCCAAATAATCTGAATCCTATGAATAGTCCCTGGCCCTATCTTATGTGGAGGATAGCCTTATAATAATTACTAGATGCTAGCTTTTTGTTTTTTAGGATTTTGGCCACTCCTGGATTTGGCTAACAATGGCTAAAGTGAAACATAAGAAAAATTGCTGTGTGTAAATCCACTTAAAACCACTTATTTTTACATTTCCCATCACCCATCCACAAAAATAATATCTGAAGCGTTACATTATAAAATAATTATTTCCTAACATTAGTTACAACTGTTACCCCCAATTATCTTTACAATGATAAAGGCTATATACCAAAAGGAATACAGATTAACATGTGTTGTAGGATTTTACATAAAGAGTAAGTACAGATCACTAAGTGGCTTATACTGAAGTTCTTAAATTTCATCCCCTGGAGGTTACTGATGTGAGAAGGACAGACATATGACCTTGGAATATGCCAAGAAGATCACCACCAATTATTTGCATCTGATACTGGTTGCTACTCCTCCCCAAAAAAACAAAACACCACCACTTCCAGTAGCTATGCATGAAACTTGAATGTGTGCCAAAAAACTGCTATATCAGTATTTTTCTATCAACATAAATTCACACAGCACAGCCCTACCCAAACATCATTTATGAATCGACACAATAACAAGGAGTTGAAACAATAGCCTATGTATGTTCATGATCATAAACTGGCATCATGCTTGTTAAAAACTATACATAGCAGTGTTTCGCAAAGAGTGTGCTTCCAGCTGTTGTTGATGATAGTACGGGCATCCTGGGAGCTATAGTTTTGCAACAGCTGAAGGCACACGGATTTAAAAACACTGATATATAGAATACATATATGTATTGTGCAAACATGTAAAAATTAGAAGCCTATATTATACATCTAAGCAGAGATGTAATAAGTGAAACATATTCTCTATACCTAAAAGACAGATGACGATTATTGAATGTCCGAGGAGCTGCTTAGCTGGTGAAGAAGAAAAAAACCTTGTTCTTTGCTTTATTATTAATGCCTGTTGTATGTCATATAAATGTAATGTGGATATATGTGTTGTCTTTTGCTGTGGTATTACATAATGGGTGTATACCTTTGGCTTTTATTGCTGGATTTGTGGGCTGGGGTACATCTAGCTAAAGTAGAAGGTGCCAACATCAGTTTGGCCTCTGGAAAACATTGAATGTAAGTACTGTGGCTTGGAGGAGACAGAAGGAGTTAAAGGAGATGTCCGGTGCGTTTTTTTTTTCCTATCCCATCCTTCCCGGGCTGCAAAAAAAAAAAAAAAGAGAAAAACGTTCACTTACCTTCCTACGTTCCCCCGGAGCTCCATAACAGTTGATCGGTTGGCCGCGCTGTCTACTACCTACTTCCCTTAGCCCGGTACGTCACACGGCACTTCAGCCTATCACCTGCCCCAGCGATGTCCCACCTCGGCCGGTGATGGGCTGATGCACCGTGTGACGCACCGTGCTAAGGGAAGTAGGAAGTAGACAACCCAGCCGACCGATCAGCTGTTGCAGATCTCCGGGGGAACGTAGGAAGGTAAGTGAAAGTTTGTTTTCTCTTTTTTTGAAGCCCGAGCAGGATGGAATGGGAAAAGTCCGCGCCGGACATCTCCTTTAAAGTGCACCTGTCATGAAATCTGGGTGCAATAACCTGCACACAGCCTTTGTACTGTGTGCAGATGGTGGGTATAGCAATGTTTTTACCTAATAGTTGCAGGCTTTCATGACCCCAAAAAATGCTTTTGATCAAAGCCACTGACTGTCAGATAGGCGTGGCGCGAGGTACGCGATGCCCCGTTGCCGCCATGCCCACCCCCTGTATGTCAGCGCTGGGACTGCTGTATGATTGACACACAGGTCCCAGTGAATCTTCAGCTAATCTAACGTGCGCGACGCTGTGTCATTCAGCAAGCACTGCGGAGGGAGGCGGCGGCAGGAGCAAGCGCTTGCTGGGGGAGTGAGCGCTTGCTGGATGACACGCGGCGGCGCGCACGTTAGATTAGCTGAAGGGCGCATGCGCTAGAACCTGTGAGTCAATCACACAGTGGTTCCAGCGCTGACATACAGGGGGTGGGCCTCGAGCCACACCTATCCGACCGTCAGTGGCTTTGATCAAAAACATTTTTTTGGAGGTCATGAAAACCTGCAAATATTAGGTAAAAACATTGCTATACCCACCACCTACACACAGTACAAAGGCTGTGTGTAGGTTATAGCACCCAGATTTCATGACAGTTGCGCTTTAACATAACACATGTTCATGCTCCAAGTGGCCAACAGTGGAAGGGGTCAGTGTGAAGTCAAATTTACATGTAAATGGTCTGCAGTATGGTGTATGTTTAGGGCTGTAGGATGGTATGAGCTTGTGTGCCAAAGGAGTGCTGGTTGACTGGGGCCAAGTGGCTTATCCATTGCAGAAGAGGCAGTGGGCTGGAGCTCAACAGGGTAACACAGGATTTGCAGAAACACTGTACTCTTGTTTGCCTGGCGCATTCTTTTAGTGACCCACAGCATGAGCCATTAACTTTGCTGCCACCATGCAAGGCCAGCAAAGTCATAAGTGGACGGTAAACTGAGCTAGGGGAATTGTTTTAGTGTAGTGGGTTACTGCAGTCTAGCCAAAGAAGGAAGTTGCTTGCAGGAAGAAGGAAGCAGTGTGGCCTGCTTCTGGGGTATTGCGGCTGGTTCCCTTTATTAGTACAGGTATGGGAGAGTTTAAAGGGGAGTCTGCAGGGGCATTAAGAGACATAGGCCCATGACGGAGCTAATGTAGGATGGCAGATGCTTGACTGAAACCTTGGGGAAGGCTACTACTACTACTACTACTATGATGAAGAGGGATTGAGTTAGAGAGCTGCCTGAGAGAGTTGGTGAAAAGCATGTAGCATGAAAATGACTTCCATGAAGCCTGTGGTGTGACCTAGTTGGTTTATTCTTGTGGCATAGTAAACTAAATTTAAGTAGGCAATACATTGTAAACTGCATTATTAAGTTGAAGTTGAGTAATTGGTTCGTTGTGATAAGTGCTGAGAAGTGGTGTGAAGATAACTCCAACCTAAAAGTTAACAGTCTACAGGATGGAGGTAAGAGAATGGATGTCTTTAATTGTACTTTCTTCCAGCAACCATTTGCATACTAAAATCACATGTAACAATAGAGCATCAATATAAATTACAGAGAAGATGTGCAAAGGTGATCTTACATTCACACTATTCACGTTTTGCTTCAGGCATTTCTTTATATGTGCACAACTCAAATGCATTCACTATAATGGGAAAGGAGATCGACCAAAGGGGTCAGTTTATTTTTATTCATTGCAAAATTAAAAACCAAGAACTTGTCCTGACCTTCTTTTATACCCCCCCATTCTCTATACAACTTATGGTTGTTGACTGAACTCTTGAAGGGAAAGGAATTTCTACCACTGCTTATATGGGGTGACTTTAATTGTGTTCTGACTGAAGTGAGAGATAGGAAAGGAGTGGGAGGTACAAAGCACACAGGTAGATCCCGAAATGTCTCGTATGGTATGGTATGGTATATGATATCTGGCGGTAGCTTAATCCTACATTGTATGTATACTATACTATTTTGCATCATACCAGACCATTTCAAGGATACACTTGGTTTTGGGAAATAGAAAATGAACGAGGAAGGTGAGGAAAATCAAATATCACCCTAAGACAGTCTCAGACCATTGTTTAGTGGTTACTGAAATTGATTTGGATGGGCCTGCATCGGGTAGACCCCGTAATTTCGCAAATAATTCCCATTGGCTATCGATATTAGACAGGAGGGCCTTAATTAACCTCTTAAGCACGCAGGGCGTACCTGTACGCCCTGCGCCTGGTCCTGGTATAAAACATGAGGTCATGCCATGACCCCGCATCATACTGGGTTGGTCCCGGCGGCTAATGACAGCCGGAACCCTGGGATAATAGTGTGCCGCACGCTATTAACCCTTTAGACGCAGCGTTCAAAGTTGATCGCCGCATCTAAAATGAAAGTAAAAGCTTCCCGGCAGCTCAGTTGGGCTGATCGGGCCCATCGCGGTGAAATCGCGATATCCTGATCAGCTGCAACGCGAGCTGAGATCCCCTCACCTGCCTCCGTAGCGTTCGATCGGCGATTGATTGCTCCAAGCCTGAAATACAGGCTTGAGCAATTGACCACCGATTACACTGATCTTTGCCATGTTTATGCATGGCAGTGATCTGTGTATGAGATTGGTATGTGCAGTGAAATAGCCACCAGGGGGGCTATAACACTGCAAAAAAAAAAAGGGCAAAAAAAAAAGTTAATAAAGATTATTTAAACATCTTCCCTAATAGAAGTTTGAATCACCCCCCTTTTTCCCCCATTTAAAAAAAATAACGAAAATAAAAATATAACAAATGTGGTATCACCGGGTATGGAAATGTCCAAACTATAAAAATATATCAATAATTAAACCGCACAGTCAATCGCGTACATGCAAAAAAAAATCCAGTGTATAGTGTATTTTGGTCACTTTTCATATCATGAAAAAATTTGTAAAAAGCGATCAAAATGTCAGATCAATATAAAATTGTACCTATAAAAACTTCAGATCACGGCGCAAAAAATTAGCCCTCATACCAGCCTGCACACAGAAAAATAAAATAGTTATAGGGGTCAGAAGATGACAATTTTAAGCGTATAAATTTTCCTGCATGTAGTTATGATTTTTTTTTTTTTTTAAGTAATACAAACCTATATAAGTAGGGTATCATTTTAACCATGTGGACCTAAAGAATAAAGATAAGATGTCATTTTTACCAAACAATGCACTGTGCAGAAACGGAAGCCCCCAAAAGTTACAAAATGGCATTTTTTTTCTTCAATTTTGTTGCACAAATAATTTTTTTTCCGCTTCGCCGTGGATATTTTGGTAAAAGGACTATTGTCACTGCAAAGTAGAATTGGTGGCGCAAAAAATAAGCTATAATTTGGAATTGTAGGTGCAAAATTGAAAGCGTTATGATTTTTAGAAGGTGATGAGGAAAAGATGAAAACGCAAAAAATGGAAAAACCCTGCATCCTTAATGGGTTAAAACTCAAATACAAGACTTTTGGGAATTTAATTACCGTATTTATCGGCGTATAACACGCACTTTTTAGGCTAAAATTTTTAGCCTAAAGTCTGTGTGCGTGTTATGCGCCGATACACCCCCAGGAAAGGCAGGGGGAGAGAGGCTGTCGCTGCCCGCTTCTCTCCTCCTGCCTTTCCTGGGGTCTAGAGCGCTGCTGTCGGCCCTTTTCACCCCCTGGTTATCGGCGCCGCTGCCCGTTCTGTCCCCCTGACTATCGGTGCTGGCGCCGATAGCCAGGGAGAGAGAAGCGGCGCCGACAGCCAGGGGGAGAGAAGGGGCAGCGGCACCCATTGCCGGCGCCGCTGCCCCGTTGCCTCCCCGGTGGCATAATTACCTGAGTCCGGTCCGCGCTGCTCCGCTGCTCCAGGCCTCCGTCGTGCGTCCCCGGCGTCATTGCTATGCGCTGAACGGCGCGGCGCATGACGTCAGAGCGCCGCGCCGTGCATAGCAACGACGCTGGGGACGCACGACGGAGGCCTGGAGCAGCGCGGACCGGACTCAGGTAATTATGCCACCGGGGATGGGGGGAGGCAACGGGGCAGCGGCGCCGGCAATGGGTGCCGCTGCCCCTTCTCTCCCCCTGGCTGTCGGCGCCGCTTCTCTCTCCCTGGCTATCGGCGCCGGCACCGATAGTCAGGGGGACAGAACGGGCAGCGGCGCCAATAACCAGGGTTAAAAAGGGCCGACAGCAGCGCTCTAGACCCCAGGAAAGGCAGGGGGAGAGAAGCGGGCAGCGACGGCCTCTCTCCCCCTGCCTTTCCTGGGGGTATATCGGGGTATACACGCGCACACACGCACCCTCATTTTTTCATGGATATTTGGGTAAAAACCTTTTTTTACCCAAATATCCGTGGTAAAATGAGGGTGCGTGTTATAGGCCGGTGCGTGGTATACCCCGATAAATACGGTATTCCTCCACTAGTATATTAATGGTATGGGATAGTTTGAAGACCTTTCTGTGTGGGCTCCTATTTAAAGATATTAATATTAAGAAAAGGCAATTCAGTAGTAAAGAAAAGGAGTTATTAGAGGGGATTGAGCAGAAGGAAATTCAGTTTGCGCAAGATCCATAGGTAAATTATGATTCCCTGGAAAACAGTCAAGAAGCAATGAATTTGAAAAAAAAATAAAAAATAATCAACAAAAAGCTTATTTCTCAAGCCCCAAAAAATACATTGAATGAAATAAGCCAGGTAGTATGTTGCCAAAAATTATCAAAAACTCAAATAGCCCTGCAGAAATCAATAATATTGCTAAACCATGGGTGTCTTGGACAAACCCCATCCCCCTTATTTTCCGGGTCACCATAGACCCGTATGACCCGGAGTAGCGCAAATCGCCGGTGTGAATTCTTCTGATGACCCCCCCCCCTGGGCATTTGCACAGGGTGCATGCTGATCGATATCAGCAGTCACCCCGGTCCGGTCCCTGCCCGTTGCGCGCGGCGGGGACTGAAATTCCCACGGATGTACATGTACGTCATGGGTCCTTAACTACCAGGGTCCCATGACGTACCGGTACGACATGGGTCCTTAACAGGTTAAGGACCCGAGCATTTTAAATGAACTGATGCCAGAAAGATAAACAAATTTGTAAATTACTTCTATTAAAAAAAATCTTAATCCTTTCAGTAATTTTTTCCTTTTACCGCTTGTGAAAATTGGAAGTATGGGGCAACACCAGCATGTTAGTGTAAACAAAAAAATAATGTTTACACTAACATGCTGGTGTAGACCGCAACTTTACCTTTTCATAAGGGGGTAAAAGGAGAAAAAGCCCCCCAAAATTTGTAGTGCAATTTCTCTTAAGTCCGGAAATACCCCATATGTGGCCCTAAACTGTTGCCTTGAAATACGACAGGGCTCCAAAGTGAGAGCGCCATGCGCATTTGAAGGCCTATTTTGGGGATTTGCATCTGCCACCAAAATACCCTACGGCAGTGTTTCCCAAACAGGCTGTCTCCAGCTGTTGCAAAACTCCCAGCATGCCTTGACAGTCAGGGGCGGTCTGGCAATACTGGGAATTGTTGTTTTTCAACAGCTGGAGGCTCCGTTTTGGAAACACTGCCGTACAAAACGTTTTTGAATGTCTATATAGGCAATACTAACCTTTCTTCAATTGAATGAAATTCCTCTGAAGCATAGCCAGATCTCGGGGTGCCAAAAAAGCATTCAGGTACTCCATTTGGACAGGTTCACTTTAAAGTTGCTCAAGCAAACAAATGTCTCAAGCTCCTGGAGAGGAAGGAACGTGTGTGGAAGGGCGACATATAGCACTTAGCCGTCTGCATATAGAACAAGCTTGTGGCTGCTCCTCCCCACAGATATCCACTGGACATCAGCACAATTTTGTGCACACCCAAGCACAGGAGGTGATGTATAAGGCCATAATCATGTCAACTAAACCAAGGCTTGGCCTTCTTTAAAAAAAAGAGAAAAGTGCCAGTACACCACGTCAAATGCCTTTTCTGCACCAACCAATAATAAACAAAATGGAATACCCTTAGCCCCATGGGCAATAAAGTAAGATTGTGCAGAGGTTATTGTCCCTTGCCTCCCTATTTTGCACACACCCACTACTGCATACAGTGGGGTCTTTGTTTGGTTTGGTCAGAACCACCACATGCGCCATTAGGGACTATTTGGGGAATGGGCAAGATGGGGATATGCTGTTAAACAATTTATAGAAGAGAGCAGTGAAGTCATCAGGGCCTTTTATCAATTTTAAGAGGTTGCTCTTACTTTCCTTCTGTGAAAGGACCCTCCACATCAGTCATTATCCAAGGACAGCAGATCTGTTTCGAAGTTCATAGTCTTTGAGGGACTATGCCATGCTTGCAGACAGTCACTAACAATATATTTGTCAGAGCTATGTGGTAGCATCCAAACACCTTTCATAATACAGTTCTGAGGAGGGAGCCCCGCAGCATTTTATGTATTACAAATCTGAGGATGCGGTCCCATAGCACCTGAAGTATTACAGCTCTAACCTGGTCAATTAGCCAATTCCTTTGTAGGAACTTTTCTCTTTGTGAACAATAGCAATCCAGCACTGACACTATATAGGCTTGTTGGGAATTTCAGCTAAAACATAAACACCACTTGCAGTAGTCAGTATTTTGTGAATGCAGCATCCACACAGACTGCTACAATTCTATAGTGTTTACAGCTTATTCCCTGAATAAATTCCCTAAATATATTATATTATGGCATCGTAAGTGTGCAATGAAGTGATTTCTCTAGTGCAGTGGTCTCCAACCTGCGGACCTCCAGATGTTGCAAAACTACAACTCCCAGCATGCCCGGACAGCCAACGGCTGTCCGGGCATGCTGGGAGTTGTAGTTTTGCAACATCTGGAGGTCCGCAGGTTGGAGACCACTTCTCTAGTGTCTATTTATCACAAGTAACTGCAGAAAAGTCACTGTTACGCCGAGCGCTCCGGGTCCCCGCTCCTCCCCGGAGCGCTCGCTTCTCTCTCGCTACCGCAGCGCTCCGGGCAGCTCCACTGACCCGGTGCGCTGCGATACCGTCTCCAGCCGGGATGCGATTCGCGATGCGGGTAGCGCCCGCTCGCGATGCGCATCCCGGCTCCCGTACCTGACTCGCTCTCCGTCTGTCCTGTCCCGGCGCGCGCGGCCCCGCTCCCTAGGGCGCGCGCGCGCCGGGTCTCTGCGATTTAAAGGGCCACTGCGCCGCTGATTGGCGCAGTGGTTCCAATTAGTGTGTTCACCTGTGCACTCCCTATTTATACCTCACTTCCCCTTCACTCCCTCGCCGGATCTTGTTGCCATTGTGCCAGTGAAAGCGTTTCCTTGTGTGTTCCTAGCCTGTGTTCCAGACCTCCTGCCGTTGCCCCGACTACGATCCTTGCTGCCTGCCCCGACCTTCTGCTACGTCCGACCTTGCTTCTGTCTACTCCCTTGTACCGCGCCTATCTTCAGCAGTCAGAGAGGTTGAGCCGTTGCTAGTGGATACGACCTGGTCACTACCGCCGCAGCAAGACCATCCCGCTTTGCGGCGGGCTCTGGTGAAAACCAGTAGTCACTTAGAACCGATCCACTAGCACGGTCCACGCCAATCCCTCTCTGGCACAGAGGATCCACTACCTGCCAGCCGGCATCGTGACAGTAGATCCGGCCATGGATCCCGCTGAAGTTCCTCTGCCAGTTGTCGCCGACCTCACCACGGTGGTCGCCCAGCAGTCACAACAGATAGCGCAACAAGGCCAACAGCTGTCTCAACTGACCGTGATGCTACAGCAGCTACTACCACAGCTTCAGCAATCATCTCCTCCGCCAGCTCCTGCACCTCCTCCGCAGCGAGTGGCCGCTTCTGGTCTACGACTATCCTTGCCGGATAAATTTGATGGGGACTCTAAATTCTGCCGTGGCTTTCTTTCCCAATGTTCCCTGCACTTGGAGATGATGTCGGACCAGTCACTGCCTCTATACACTCCTTCTTCTCAGAAATTCGAAGTGTCTTTGAGGAACCTGCCCGAGCCTCTTCTGCTGAGACTGCCCTGTTGAACCTGGTCCAGGGTAATTCTTCCGTTGGCGAGTACGCCGTACAATTCCGTACTCTTGCTTCAGAATTATCCTGGAATAATGAGGCCCTCTGCGCGACCTTTAAAAAAGGCCTATCCAGCAACATTAAAGATGTTCTGGCCGCACGAGAAATCCCTGCTAACCTACATGAACTCATCCATCTTGCCACTCGCATTGACATGCGTTTTTCCGAAAGGCGTCAGGAGCTCCGCCAGGATATGGACTTTGTTCGCACAAGACGTTTTTTCTCCCCGGCTCCTCTCTCCTCTGGTCCCCTGCAATCCGTTTCTGTGCCTCCCGCCGTGGAGGCTATGCAGGTCGACCGGTCTCGCCTGACACCTCAAGAGAGGACACGACGCCGCATGGAGAATCTCTGTCTGTACTGTGCCAGTACCGAACACTTCCTGAAGGATTGTCCTATCCGTCCTCCCCGCCTGGAAAGACGTACGCTGACTCCGCACAAAGGTGAGACAGTCCTTGATGTCTACTCTGCTTCTCCACGTCTTACTGTGCCTGTGCGGATATCTGCCTCTGCCTTCTCCTTCTCTACTATGGCCTTCTTGGATTCCGGATCTGCAGGAAATTTTATTTTGGCCTCTCTCGTCAACAGGTTCAACATCCCAGTGACCAGTCTCGCCAGACCCCTCTACATCAATTGTGTAAACAATGAAAGATTGGATTGTACCATACGTTTCCGCACGGAGCCCCTTCTAATGTGCATCGGACCTCATCACGAGAAGATTGAATTTTTGGTCCTCCCCAATTGCACTTCCGAAATCCTCGTTGGACTACCCTGGCTTCAACTCCATTCCCCAACCCTGGATTGGTCCACTGGGGAGATCAAGAGTTGGGGGCCCTCTTGTTTCAAGGACTGCCTAAAACCGGTTCCCAGTACCCCTTGCCGTGACTCTGTGGTTCCCCCTGTAACCGGTCTCCCTAAGGCCTATATGGACTTTGCGGATGTTTTTTGCAAAAAACAAGCTGAGACTCTACCTCCTCACAGGCCTTATGATTGTCCTATTGACCTCCTCCCGGGCACTACTCCACCCCGGGGCAGAATCTATCCTCTGTCCGCCCCAGAGACTCTTGCTATGTCGGAGTACATCCAGGAAAATTTTAAAAAAGGCTTTATCCGTAAATCCTCCTCTCCTGCCGGAGCCTGATTTTTCTTTGTGTCCAAAATAGATGGCTCTCTACGCCCTTGCATTGACTACCGCGGTCTTAATAAAATCACGATAAAGAACCTCTACCCTCTACCCCTCATCTCTGAACTCTTTGATCGCCTCCAAGGTGCCCACATCTTTACCAAACTGGACTTAAGAGGTGCTTATAATCTCATCCGCATCAGAGAGGGGGATGAATGGAAAACGGCATTTAACACTAGAGATGGACACTGAGTATCTGGTCATGCCCTTTGGCCTGTGCAACGCCCCTGCCGTCTTCCAAGACTTTGTTAATGAAATTTTTCGTGATCTCTTATACTCCTGTGTTGTTGTATATCTGGACGATATCCTGATTTTTTCTGCCAATCTAGAAGAACACCGCCAGCATGTCCGTATGGTTCTTCAGAGACTTCGTGACAATCAACTTTATGCCAAGATAGAGAAATGTCTGTTTGAATGCCAATCTCTTCCTTTCCTAGGATACTTGGTCTCTGGCCAGGGACTACAAATGGATCCAGACAAACTCTCTGCCGTCTTAGATTGGCCACGCCCCTCCGGACTCCGTGCTATCCAAAGTTTTTTGGGGTTCGCCAATTATTACAGGCAATTTATTCCACATTTTTCTACCGTTGTGGCCCCTATCGTGGCTTTAACCAAAAAAAATGCCAATCCCAAGTCTTGGCCTCCTCAAGCGGAAGACGCCTTTAAACGGCTCAAGTCTGCCTTTTCTTCGGCTCCTGTGCTCTCCAGACCTGACCCATCTAAACCCTTCCTATTGGAGGTTGATGCCTCCTCTGTAGGAGCTGGAGCGGTCCTTCTACAAAAAAATTCTTCCGGGCATGCTGTTACTTGTGGTTTTTTTTCTAGGACCTTCTCTCCGGCGGAGAGGAACTACTCCATCGGGGATCGAGAGCTTCTAGCCATTAAATTAGCACTTGAGGAATGGAGGCATCTGCTGGAGGGATCAAGATTTCCAGTTATTATTTACACCGATCACAAGAACCTCTCCTATCTCCAGTCTGCCCAACGGCTGAATCCTCGCCAGGCCAGGTGGTCTCTGTTCTTTGCCCGATTTAATTTTGAAATTCACTTTCGGCCTGCCGATAAGAACATTAGGGCCGATGCTCTCTCTCGTTCCTCGGATGCCTCGGAAGTTGAACTCTCTCCGCAACACATCATTCCTCCTGACTGCCTGATCTCCACTTCTCCAGCCTCCATCAGGCAAACTCCTCCAGGAAAGACCTTCGTCTCTCCACGCCAACGCCTCGGAATCCTCAAATGGGGTCACTCCTCCCATCTCGCAGGTCATACAGGCATCAAGAAATCTGTGCAACTCATCTCTCGCTTCTATTGGTGGCCGACTCTGGAGACGGATGTCGTGGACTTTGTGCGAGCCTGCACTGTCTGTGCTCGGGATAAGACTCCTCGCCAGAAGCCCGCTGGTTTTCTTCATCCTCTGCCTGTCCCCGAACAGCCTTGGTCTCTGATTGGTATGGATTTTATTACAGACCTACCCCCATCCCGTGGCAACACTGTTGTTTGGGTGGTCGTTGATCGATTCTCCAAGATGGCACATTTCATCCCTCTTCCTGGTCTTCCTTCAGCGCCTCAGTTGGCTAAACAATTTTTTGTACACATTTTTCGTCTTCACGGGTTGCCCACACAAATAGTCTCGGATAGAGGCGTCCAATTCGTGTCAAAATTCTGGAGGGCTCTCTGTAAACAACTCAAGATTAAATTAAACTTTTCTTCTGCATATCATCCTCAATCCAATGGACAAGTAGAAAGAATTAACCAGGTCTTGGGTGATTATTTACGACATTTTGTTTCCTCCCGCCAGGATGATTGGGCAGATCTTCTACCATGGGCCGAATTCTCGTATAACTTTAGAGTCTCTGAATCTTCCTCCAAATCCCCATTTTTCGTGGTGTACGGCCGTCACCCTCTTCCCCCCCTCCCTACTCCCTTGCCCTCTGGTTTGCCCGCGGTAGATGAAGTGACTCGTGATCTTTCCACCATATGGAAAGAGACCCAAGTTTCTCTTTTACAGGCTTCATCTCGCATGAAAAAGTTTGCCGATAAGAAAAGAAGAGCTCCCCCCATTTTTGCTCCCGGAGACAAGGTATGGCTCTCCGCTAAATATGTCCGCTTTCGTGTCCCCAGTTACAAACTGGGTCCACGCTATCTTGGTCCCTTCAAAGTCTTGTGCCAAATTAATCCTGTCTCTTACAAACTTCTTCTTCCTCCTTCTCTCCGTATTCCTAATGCCTTTCATGTCTCTCTTCTTAAACCACTCATCATCAACCGTTTCTCTCCCAAATTAGTTTCTCCCACTCCTGTCTCCGGTTCTTCTGACGTCTTCTCAGTGAAAGAGATACTGGCCTCCAAGACGGTTAGAGGAAAAAAGTTCTTTTTGGTGGATTGGGAGGGCTGTGGACCTGAAGAGAGATCCTGGGAACCTGAGGACAACATCCTAGACAAAAGTCTGCTCCTCAGGTTCTCAGGCTCTAAGAAGAGGGGGAGACCCAAGGGGGGGGGGTACTGTTACGCCGAGCGCTCCGGGTCCCCGCTCCTCCCCGGAGCGCTCGCTTCTCTCTCGCTACCGCAGCGCTCCGGGCAGCTCCACTGACCCGGTTCGCTGCGATACCGTCTCCAGCCGGGATGCGATTCGCAATGCGGGTAGCGCCCGCTCGCGATGCGCATCCCGGCTCCCGTACCTGACTCGCTCTCCGTCTGTCCTGTCCCGGCGCGCGCGGCCCCGCTCCCTAGGGCGCGCGCGCGCCGGGTCTCTGCGATTTAAAGGGCCACTGCGCCGCTGATTGGCGCAGTGGTTCCAATTAGTGTGTTCACCTGTGCACTCCCTATTTATACCTCACTTCCCCTTCACTCCCTCGCCGGATCTTGTTGCCATTGTGCCAGTGAAAGCGTTTCCTTGTGTGTTCCTAGCCTGTGTTCCAGACCTCCTGCCGTTGCCCCGACTACGATCCTTGCTGCCTGCCCCGACCTTCTGCTACGTCCGACCTTGCTTCTGTCTACTCCCTTGTACCGCGCCTATCTTCAGCAGTCAGAGAGGTTGAGCCGTTGCTAGTGGATACGACCTGGTCACTACCGCCGCAGCAAGACCATCCCGCTTTGCGGCGGGCTCTGGTGAAAACCAGTAGTGACTTAGAACCGATCCACTAGCACGGTCCACGCCAATCCCTCTCTGGCACAGAGGATCCACTACCTGCCAGCCGGCATCGTGACAGTCACTGCCAAGCTGGTACTTAGTGTTCTGAAAAATAATATGATGCCAAAACCTTTTTTTTCCCCCATAAAGCAGGGGCTAGTTACTTAATTTTAACAAATGTCTTTTCAAAAAAATGTTCTGGAGGATAAGGATAAAAATGTAATGATAAAAGCCGCATTGGCTGTATCCCATCATCCAGAATTCAGAGAGAAACTCAACCATGACTCCAGAAAATTGTTATAAACCTCACAGGGTCTCAAGTGAGACAGAAACAAGATTGGCGTGATTAAGGAAGCACCAAACTATTCAGGTGAATCGGGAAAGGCAAGCAATTTCTCACACAAACCAGTGAAGCGATCACAGAATACTCCCCCTCCCAACACATAAATGTACTGCATCACATCTTTCCATGAAATGGTACCAGCATCTCTCAGTCATGCTTAATGAATCATTTAGACTATTATGTGCAGTTCAGTTGTGCTTGCTGCATACAAGTAAGCATGCTCCAGATTAGGAGCCTTTATCTTTATACATAATGTTTAGCATTTACAGTGCATACATACAAAGTGCAGAGAATTAATATGGGCTTCCCCATACTACCCTCTTTAATGGCATACTGGGATACAATGGAACTTTCATATAAGAGAGCAGGGTGAGAAGTGCTATTAATCCTACTTCCCAGAAGGAGTATGTAAATAAGTTCATTGCTAAACAAATAAATAAAGTAGCTTGCTTTGACATGTATCATTATAAAACCATGATAAATATTATTAAAGTCAACTGAGGTAAGAACTATGGGTAATTCTCTGGAGTGTTTATTTTGTAATTCCACCAATTGCCAAAATGGAACAAAAGTGAAAAAAAAAACGGAGACATGTAAAAAATTTTGATTGGTTTGCGTCTGGGTTTTCAACCCCCTCCTCCAGAAACAGCAAGCCAGGGAGGGCTGCACTCAGTCCTGTGCTTCTACTAGCTTGTTCTAATGATTGGTGGGGGTCTGAACTTCCAGAGCCCAACCAGTCAAAACTTTTGAGATCTCTATATACAACTATGGCACTGCCTTTGGCAATCTCCGGCTCTGCCATAGCGATGTATTGAGGCGGCGTGTCGGCCGCCGCTTCGTGCGGTGGTCGACACCCGCTATCTGGCCGGAGAGCCTGGCCCCCGTACAGGAGATCCCGGGGGGGGGGGCAGCAATCGGACTCCTCGTGATCTCAAACTTATCCCCTATCCTTAGGATAGGGGATATGTTTTTCACCACTGGACTACCCCTTTAAGGCTAAGTTTCCACTTGGGTTTTTTTTCAGGCAGTTTTTGGATATCTGCCACTGCAGCTTTTGAGCCCAACTCAGAAATGGATCCATAAGGGAGGAGAAGTGCAAGTCTTTCCTTTATATGTCCTATTCCTTTTGAATACACTTCTGGCTTTGGCTCAAAAACTGCAGTAGCAGTTTTCAAAAAACTGCCAGGAAAAAGGCCAAGTGGAAACTTAGCCTAAAGGAGTCTTCCAACCCATACTCACATCTCCACTTGCTCTTGGTCCTACCACTAGGGACTGCACAGGCAACAGCAAGTGAGTGCGACCACTCAGGCTAGTGATTGGCTGCAGTGTCCAGTGCACAGTAAAGTCCCAAAGCAGGACCAGGGGAAAATAAAAATACATTTGTGGTGCAGTGCTGCAACTCTTTTTCTATTATATTGACATCCAATATTAACAGCCTGTACAATAAACTAGAGATATGTTTTTTACCTTTCTCATTTCTGATTTAGCTTGTCCAGGTGTCCTTTGCCTTACATTACAGGGGGATTATAATTCAATGTTTAACTGGGTCCCAAATGACATAATCTATTGATGATCTATTGATGACATATCTGATCTATACAGCTGAATAGACACATTAACTGATGCATTCTGCTAATATTTTTTTCATATCTGGTGTTCAATATATCACTAGCCATAGTGGTGGGAGGTTTGCGTACTCTCATTAAAATGCATTTAGTCTCTTTCCACAGTACTCAAAGAGATTTTGGAATGTAAATGTGTTAGTTTTAGATAAATGTCCTAACATGGCTGTGAAAGAGGAAATGTAACATTAATCTAATGAAACATATCCTCGCCACGGGTACAGGACATTACAAGCCCTAGTTTTGTTTCCTTTGCTATACATCATTTCAGTGGCAGCCATCAGAGAAAAAAATCTTTGAGGAAACAGACAAATGCTGCCATCATAAAATATGTGTGTATACTATTTTTTTTTATAATATATATATATATATATATATATATATATATATATATATATATATATTGGGCACATTGTGATTACCAAAAAATTATGTTAAAAGGCTGGAGTCATTGTGTGTGTGTAAGGGGGGGAGGCATGAGGGATTTGGGGGGAGGCATGAGGTAGTGTGTGCCTGTGGGGATGGGGGGTTCATAGGCAAACAGTTCATAGGCAAACAAAAAAAAAATAAAAAAAGAATAATTATATATTCATCATAATGCAATGTGGACTAACAGATGAGAAGTTACATTATGAACTTGCTTTAAATGCACATTGAAAAGTGACTGTAGTAGATGCATGTGCTCCATGAAGATCTTGCTGTAGATTTTACCCTTTGCATAGCACAACCTGTGCAGCTTTTCTCATTGTTGTGTATAAGGTGGCATTTACAGTATTTTACTTCTATTGTGGAATCGTCTGTGTGGACAAATGATACGAGACATCATGGCTGACAGTAACTACCATATGTACATTTTTGTGCTTTAAAGGTTTCCATATAAAGCTCCCTGATACCAAAGTTAACCATGCCTGTCCTGCTTAACAGCTTATGAATTAAGGTAATTGTGTTGATATTGTCAAACTGAACAAAATAAATAAGAGAACCCTCACAGTAAAAGACATACTGACCTTTCTATGTTCCCTAGACAACTGAGTGTCTGTGTGTGAGTTCAAAGTCATAAGATCCATCACCATCAAAGGTGACATCACTTGTCCCCAGTTCTGTATCTCTGAGCACACTGCCAGTAAAGCCCCCCCATGGTTACCATAACACCGTATAAGTATTTAGAGGGCAATGCACAGATTGACTGGAAGTATTGATATGCTAAGGCGCTCCCAGGCCTCACAACATATTGTGGAGTTTTTTTCCCATCAATTCTATGATCACGTGAGACATTCCGTGAGAGAATTATCCGATTTGCAAAATGCATAAAAGACATTCATAGAAGGGCGAAGAGTCAAAAATAGCAGACGTCAATATTATATTGATTACCTTGTTCCAGTCGGAAGCAAAGTGATCTCTTTGCTGCTTCTATTTCAGGACTTGGATGATCCAGAACTTGCCTACACCATTTCAGTGGACTAAGAGTAGACTCAAACAGTGTTTGCTTCTTAGAAGGGGACACATAAAGCCTGGAAAAACCAAGAAAAATCTGTTGTTTTTTTATATCATTTACTTTTAGGCTTCACTGCTGAAGAAATCTTACAATAACTCACATGTATAGGGGATGATTTAAGTAAGATCTACACTAAAGAGCCGGTCTTTGCTGTCCCTGTCACGTACCCGCAGCGTATTTGACGGCAGAGTGAGCTCCCTGCTCTGCTGTGTGAGTGGCGAATTTCAGTCACAAACTCAGGCAGAGCTACCCGGAGTCACTCTGCAGTAGCTCTTTGGATGCTACTGTGACCCTACCCTAAAACAAGTTAGCAAGCCTGCAGGGTTAAAGAGTTGATACTCTAAGGCCCTACCACACTACCATACTTGTAGCCATGGAATAAAATTGACAAGTATTCACCATGCTCTGTTCAAATTAGCTTTGCAGACAGCTAAACCAGATCTCCAGCACCACAATGTATTCAGGAGCACCCTGGGGTATAGTCACACATCCTGTAATCTGCTGCTGCATATTTTCCTTCCCATAGAAGTCAATGGGGAGCAAAATCAGCTGCAGAAAATAGGCAGCAAAATACGGCACGTGAGACCCCACACTTAAACTTTCCAAGTAGGACTTGAGTGGAACAGTAAATTACAAAGAAAAGTTAAATGTTTTTTGCTACAACTCAGCTGATCGCTAAGACTTTTACACTGGGAAAAGCTTCTTGAAACAGATCAAAAAGAAGACATATCTGTTGGTGATGAAATACTTCTGTTTAAATGTATAAAATGCTGTGTTATTAGGGTAAATATAAAATAGTCATTGGATGGATTGTGTAAATCTATTAAAAGGTAATCAGATGATTCCTCAGGTGACATTTCACACACATCGGGGTAAATCTATCAAAAGTTGACCAGCTGTCCATAGCAACCAATCAGATCGCTTGTTAGATTTTTAAAAGGGCTTTTGTTAACTGGTCAACTTTTCCTTTGCACAACTTTTGATAAATATTCCCCATAGATACACTAATTCTCTTAATCCCTGCTCTTCACCCTTTCCAAGGTTTACAAGGTCTTACTTATAAACTGCTACCCAGACTGTACAGAGTATTGAGCATGATGTCTAACTACAGTGATCCCTCAACTTATAATCGCCTCAACATACAATAGTTTCAACATACAGTGGTCTTTTCTGGACCATTGTAAGTTGAAACCAGACTCAACATACAATGTACAGACAGTCCAGTACTGTGAAACATGTCAATGGCCAGAAGAACTGACCAATCAGAATGGGCAATTTACTGGTAAAACATCTGTATTACTGAGGCGTATGCACTGACTGATGTCTGGTAGCGCCCCCTACAGTACAGGGAGGTATTACATGTTCTGTACACTTTACCTGTACCAGGGTTAGCTGCTCCTTTGGACACCAGGTGAGGGCGACTCCATGTTACTTTTTTAGGACATTGTGTACTGTACAGGACCCTGTAGAAGCTCCTGTCCTCTACATAGACCAGTGTTTCCCAAGCAGGGTGCCTCCAGCTGTTGCAAAACTACAACTCCCAGCATGCCCGGACAGCCAAAGGCTGTCCGGGCATGCTGGGAGTTGTAGTTTTGCAACAGCTCGAGGCTCCCTGCTTGGGAAACACTGAAATAGACAGTGATTTACAGCTCCCAGCAGATCTTTCTTACTTTTATATGTAAGAACTTGCTTTATCTATATTAATTATCTACTTATTTTTCTTTAATTCTCACTTTTTCCTATTTTTGGATGACATTTTGGGGCTTTAGAACCAATTACCAGGTTTCCATAGAGTTCTGGTCTCAACATACAATGGTTTCAACATACAATGGTCATTCTGGAACCAATTAATATTGTAACTTGAGGGACCACTGTATGTATCTATATAAAACTATAGCTTTCATTATGGCCAATATGTTTCTTTTAGTTATATTAGGGCCTGCTTTCTAGCTTAACAATTCTGGCCAACCGAAAACTTCTCTAAATCCCTCTGTAATAAAACACCATGCTCCTGTGTGATCGCCTGTGAACTCTAAAAAGTTGAGTTTTATCAACAAATATGGAATTATTACTCTGTGTGCCAGTGCCAATAGGGCAAAATAATGACTAAAGACTTTCCCCATTACTGTGTTTCTGCTCTGTATCTAAGCACTCAGTTATCCGTTCTTAAAAAGTTGTCCACAATCACAACCATTTTTTTTAAATTGCTACAAAGCAGGTTTCATAAAAAGATAAGCAATTCTATAGCTCCTATGCAGACACACTGTATATCCATGGTAACAAACAAACTATGCTGCCTGTAGTCAAGCTTCCTCCCATGTGTTCCCTATACACTCTACATTCAACAACAAAAAAAGTCTTCCAGATCAGCCTACTCAGGGTTCTCGTTTCTTCAACTACCTTAGCGGAATAGTAAAAGAAGAAACACGCTACCTTTGAAATCACTAAAGGGTCTATTCACACGGTGGAACTTCCGCTTGTGGAATTCCGCCTCAAATTTAAGCCCATTGACTTCTATGGGATTCCACACTCCCATTCAACATTCTGAAATTCCGCCATGTGAATAGACCCTAACAGGCAGAGCTGTATGCGTTAAGCGGACACTAATATTGATTCCCCTCTTTCAGAAGACCATAACTTTATCATACTACCCATCTTCTTTGAGAAGGCTACATACCAAGAAGAACATTTTTCAATGGCATTTCTGGTGGTCTTCTCAAAGATTTTGGCAAACCACAGCAAAAAAGAAAAACCCAAACAACTCAATTTGACTGTACCATGTGGATGAGCCTCTTGTAATGAGCAGAGTGCCTGTGCCGGGTGCTGCAGATGTTTCTACAAATCAAAACCCATTTCCTACATCTGAATAGAATCTTGCATGGATTTCTGCAAACCCTACACTGTTGAATGCCTCAACTGAGGTCTTAAAAAATTTCTTAAGGACACAGTCATTTTTCATTTTTGGGTTTTAGGTTTTCCTCCTCGACATTTAAAGAGACTTCACTCTTATTTTTCCATCCACTGAGCCATTCAGTAGCTTGTTTTTTGCGGGGGCAATTGTATTTTGTAACAACACCTTTACCATAAAATAGAGAGTAAGGCAAAAATATTTTTTCAGAGGGAATATAGAAAACAAAAGACAATGTTGTTAATTTTGTTTTGACACATGATTTGACCAAATATCAGCAATTCTGGCGGTTGGAATTTTTTTTAACGTTTACGCCATTCATCGTGTGGGATCATAAACATAATATTTTAACGGTTCAGATATTTCTGCAAATGCTAATACAAGATATTTTTTATTTATTTTTTTTTACTTTTTTTGGGAGGGAAATAGGGGGTGATTTTGATTAGGGGTAAGTTTTTATGTATTTTCTAAAAACTATTTTATATTTATTTAAACACTTTTTCAGTCCTCATAGGGGACTATTAATAACAATTATTAGTTTGCCAAGTACTGTCCGAGACTATGTAATATCCTAGTACTGATCACTGCCATGGGTGATCTTATGAGTATGCATGCAGCACAAGAAGATTGGCCATACTGCACGCTGCAGGATAGTAAAAGACCTCCTTTGACAACTTGCACTTATTGAACCCCCATAATCACATTGAGTGGGTCTAATGAGCCCACCCAAACCCACAGGCATCTCTATTTTCTGGCATCTGCATTGATCACTGTATTTATAGCAGTAATGGCGAACATCAGCATGCCATTATCAGCGAGTCCCTGGCTTTGAACTCAACTGCTATTAAGAGAGCGCAGTTCTTGTGCTCACTTTATAGCCGTGCTGGAAATGTACAGTGATGTGCACAAAGTTATTTAATGCAGGGCCATACATTTACACCTTGTGTGCTTAAAAAGCGGTACTCCGGAGGAAAACATTTTTTTTTTTTAAATCAACTGGTGCAAGAAAGTTAAACAGATTTGTAAATGACTTCTATTAAAAAATCTTTACCCTTCCAGTAATTTTAAGCAGCTGTATACTACAGAGGAAATTCTTTTCTTTTTGAATTTCTTTTTTGTCTTGTCCACAGTGCTCTCTGCTGACACCTCTGTCCGTGTCAGGAACTGTCCAGAGCAGCATAGGTTTGCAGAGGGGATTTTCTCCTGCTATGGACAGTTCCTGAAAAAGGCATCAGGTGTCAGCAGAGAGCACTGTGGACAAGACAAAAAAGAAATTCAAAAAGAACAGAATTTCCTCTGTAGTATTAAGCTGCTAAAAAGTACTGTAAGGGTAAAGATTTTTTATATAGAAGTCATTTACAAATCTGTTTAACTTTCAGGCACCAGTTGATTACAATATATATGTTTTCCACCGGAGTACCCCTTAACCCCTTAAGGACCCGGGCTTTTTCATTTTCAATTTTTCCTCCTTAACTTTAAAAAATCATAACTCTTTAAAATTTTCACCTAAAATGCTATACGATGGCTTATTTTTTACGTCACTAATGGTATGTTCACTCTGAGGAATTGGGGCGGAAATCAAGCAGAAATTTTCTGCCTCAAAATATTGTTACTTTTCCACAAGAACTCAGAGATTTCGCGCGGAATTCCACACGGGGAAATCAAAATTTCAAGCGGAGGAGAAGAAGAGTATAATATATATCGTTTTTTTTTTTTTTCCATGCGGAAATTCCACGCCAATTCGCGCCAATTCCGCGTGGAAATGATTCTGACTGAAAAAAAAAAAATTTACATTGATCTCTATGGGAGTAAGAAGCTGCTTCCGCCTGAAAGAAAGAACATGTTCTTTCTTCAAGAGGAACAGACTTCCTCGTCAGAATTCTGCTTGAGGAAATTCCTCAGTGTGAACTGAGGGGCAGAAATTCTGCAGAGCTCTATGGGGATTTTCACTGTTGAATGAATTGGAGAGGAAAAAGCAAGCAGAATTACTCTCCAATTCCTCAGTGTGAACATACCCTGATTCTACTATGTAATGACAGTCATTTTACCCAAAAATCTACGGTGAAGCGGGAAAAAAAAAATCAATGTGCGACAAAATTGATGAAAAAACACTATTTTGTGAGTTTTGGGGTCTTCCGTTTTTACGCAGTACATTATTCAGCAAAAATTACACCTTACCTTTATTCTGTAGGTCCATACGGTTAAAATGATACCCTACTTGTATAGGTTTGATTTTGTATCACTTCAGATAAAAAATCATGAATATATGCAGGAAAATGTATACGTTTAAAATGGTCATCTTCTGACCCCTATAACTTTTGTATTTTTCTGTGTTCAGGGCGCTATGAGGGTTCATTTTTTGCGCCGTGATCTGAAGTTTTTAGTGGTACCATTTTAGTTCTGATCATCCCGAACAGCTCCCTGAGCTAACCGGCAGTGATTTACTTTCACTTTAGATGTGGCGTTCAACTTTGAGTGGGTTAATAGCGCGCGGCACAGCGATCATTAGCCACGGGTTCCGGCCGGGCCCGACCCACTATGACGCAGGGCCACGTCGTGGCCCCGCGTTATAGAAAGGGAAAGGACTCAGGATGTACCGGTATGTCCTTGGTCCTTAAGGGGTTCAAGTCTAACTACAAAGTTGTGTGGTGGCAGAAAACACTTTAAAAACTCCCAGCATACTGCCGTCTACAATATTCCTAGCAGACCCCCAGATTTGCACAGCACTTCTGGCATTGCAGTACACTGCTTGCTTTAGCAGTGGGCTATGGAGTTGCTGGGAGTTTTAAAAGTGCCACTGCAATAACATTGTAGTTACATTTTATTAAATACTAAAAATGCAAACATTTTCTTGTCCTTTACATACATCCCAGGTGTATGGAATTACTTTTAGGGTATGTTCACAAGGAGTATTTTTCTGGTAGCAGAAAAACATGACATGCAATACATGGCAGACGTTCCTTGAATTTGTCACATTTTCCTCAAGGTCATGGATATAGATTAGACTAATTCAATGGGGCTAATCAGGGTCCAGTGCTTGTCCAAGCAATGGTCTTGGAACATGTGATGTTACTTATGCCATCATATTTTTAATGTATACACAAAAACAAATCACACCATAAATCGCCATGTGAACTGCAGCTTGTACTCCCAATGAAAATAATGGGGTGTGCATTGAGGGTGTTTTTTCACACATATTTTGCCACATGATACACATGGAAAAACTGCATGTGAATCTGGCTTCAATTAACACAGTACAAATCTGTTGAGCCATTATCAGCTCCTCCAAATACGTTGTCAACCACATCAATAATATGTTAAACCCAAACAACACAGAACACAGCTAGGATTTATCTTGCAGTTCATGGAAAATTCAAGGAAAACTTAGAGCAACAAATAGAGGAGTCCATTAACTACCTGGTTAATTGCACCAAAACAATTAATTTTTGAAGAGGTATTCCGGGTAAAAACATTTTATCCCCTATCCAAAGGATAGGGGATAAGATGTCTGATCAGGGGGGGGGGGGCGCCGCTGGGACCCCCGTGATCTCCCTGCAGCACCCGCATTCTATGCGGGAGCTGCGTCTCCAGTTCCGGAAACCTCCGGATTTCCGGGACTGGGGATGTGACATCACACCACGGACCCCTCCATTCATGTCTATAAGAGGGGGCGTGAGGGTAAATGGTTGCCCTGCTCTCCCTCTTATCAAGCACTCTGTTTCACCCACTCTTACAATAGCAGTGCCAACTGGTCAACCCACAAACTCTATTGTGAATGGGCTTGTCAGCGGTAACCAGTCCTATCTGAGAAACAGAGAGCCCAGCAAGGGGAAGCCACTTACCCTCACTGTACTAATAGAAGGACTGAGAAAATAACTTTTGGATGTAATGTCCCAGATATTACTGAAGTAGAGGGAAGCTCATTTTTACTATTAGCCTGAAGTACAGTTAAGGTACATATACTTTATAATACACGTATAACATGTTGCTTTGTCTATATAATACAGGATACGTTGCTTGTCCCACTAAAAGAGCAGTTTGTCACACGCCTTGAACGCGGAGCTAATCTAAAGGCTTTGTCGACAAAGAATGTTTTACTCAATTCTTGACCCACTTAGAGGAAAGTTGTTTCTGAAGAAAGGCATCAATAGCCTGAAAGGGCTCAGCAATGAAGAAGGAAACAAGTAAAAGTAGGTTATACTTTACAAATGAGAGAACCATTCAACAGGCAACAGAAATCACATTTTATATCAATAGTAAAGTTTCAGACTGGTCTCCCTTGTCCTTGGTTAATAATGCGTTGTTATTGTTGTTGTCATTACAGACTCAACAGTGTAAATATTTTATAACCTTATATTCAGATATGGACAAGAAAGGTTACATGAGGCAAGGTCAGCCAGATAGGATGATGAAAATGTGTTACATTATTTGTATAGCAATAAATGTCTTATCAGGGGTGTGAAAATTAAATTAAAAAAAAGGAAAAGAAAGAAAAACTTGTCCAAGAGACTAAGACAGAACACAATCTACTTGTCCCTCATGAAAATCCACTTGTCCTGGTACACAAAATAATTTCAACCAAAATAGTACGTAAATAAGTTCTTTATTAGTTTATTTATTTTAGTTTTTGCACTTTTGTTTTTTCCTCCTCGCCCTATAATAGCCACAACTCTTATTTTTTCATCTACGGACCCATGAGGGCTTGTTTTTTGTAGGACCAATTGTACTTTGTAATGACACCTTTCATTTTTCCAAGACTTATGCTCCGAAACAAAGTTGAACAACTTTGCAAACTTCAATTTTTTTTATTTTTTTATTTTGACTCCTATAACATATTTATGTTTCCGTATGAGGCCTCATTTTTTGCGCCATAATTTGCTGTTTGTATTGGTACCATTTTGGTATTGGCTTTTTAAACGTTTACATAATTTTTTCTGGGATATGATGTTATAAAAAAAAAAGCGCAATTTTGTAGTTTGGTATTTTTTTACATTAACGCCATTAACTGTACGGATGGGGGCACGCCTCCTGCACAGGAGAGCCGAGGGCGAAACGGGGCCCTGTACATGAGATTGCAGGGGGTCCCAGCATTCGGACCCCCCACAGACACTTGCATAAGTGTCTATGGTTGCAGATCTCCTTTAAAAGTCTACATTGTTTTTGAGTCTAACTAGAATGTATATGCATGAGGCTTTTACAGTATCTGAGTATGCCACTGTCATTTATATTCAGGCTTTTCTGACAACTTCCACACAAACTGAACTGAAAAAAGTGTGGAATATTCCATGGGATTCTGTATGTACAGAGGTACCTAAATATGGCCATAGTAGCACACAAAGGCCTTCAGCTCTGTACTGTCCTACAGTCTACATGCACAGCAGTACAGGGGCTTTGCTTAGTGAAAACATACAGTCATGGCTGTAAATGTTGGCACCCCTGAAATTTTTCAAGAAAATGAAGTATTTCTCACAGAAAAGGATTGCAGATACACATGTATATTTCCTTTGTGTGTATTGGAACTAAACCTAAAAAGGGAAGAAAAAAAAAAAGCAAATTGGACATAATGGCACACCAAACTTCAAAAATAAGCTGGACGAAATTATTGGCACCCTTTAAAAATTGTGGAAAAATAAGATTGTTTCAAGCATGTGACGCTCCTTTAAACTCACCTGGGGAAAGTAACAGGTGTGGGCAATATAAAAATAACACCTGAAAGCAGATAAAAGGAGAGAAGTTCACTTAGTCTTTGCATTGTGTGTCTGTGTGCGCCACACTATGCATGGACAACAGAAAGAGGAGAAGAGAACTGTCTAAGGACTTGAGAACCAAAATTGGGGAAAAATATCAACAATCTCAAGATTATAAGTCCATCTCCAGAGATCTAGATTTGCCTTTGTCCACAGTGCGCAACATCATCAAGTAGTTTGCAACCCATGGCACTGTAGCTAATCTCCCTGGGCGTGGACGGAAGAGGAAAATTGATGAAAGGTGTCAACGCAGGATAGTCCGGATGGTGGATAAGCAGCCCCAAACAAGTTCCAAAGATATTCAAGCTGTCCTGCTGGCTCAGGGAGCATCAGTGTCAGCACAAACTATCCGTCGACATTTAAACTAAATGAAAGGCTATGGCAGGAGACCCAGGAGGACCCCACTGCTGACACAGAGACATAAAAAAGCAAGACTACATTTTGCCAAAATGAACTTGAGTAAGCCAAAATCCTTCTGGGGAAACATCTTGTGGACAGATGAGACCAAGATAGAGCTTTTTGGTAAAGCACATCATTCTACTGTTTACTGAAAACGGAATGAGGCCTACAAAGAAAAGAACACAGTACCTACAGGGAAATAGGGTGGAGGGTTAATGATGTTTTGGAGTTGTTTTGCTGCCTCTGGCACTAGGTGCCTTGAATGTGTGCAAGGCATCATGAAATCTGAGGATTACCAATGGATTTTGGGTCACAATGTACAGTCCAGTGTCAGAAAGCTGGGTTTACGTCCGAGATCTTGGGTCTTCCAGCAGGACAATGACCCCAAACATACGTCAAAAAGCCCCCAGAAATGGATGGCCACGAAGAGCTGGAGAGTTCTGAAGTGGCCAGCAATGAGTCCAGATCTAAATCCCATTGAACACCTGTGGAGAGATCTTAAAATTGCTGTTGGGAAAAGCCCTTCCAATAAGAGAGACCTGGAGCAGTCTGCAAAGGAAGAGGGGTCCAACATTCCGGCTGAGAGGTGTAAGAAGCTTATTGATGGTTATAGGAAGCGACTGATTTCAGTTATTTTTTTCCAAAGGGTGTGCAACCAAATATTAAGTTAAGGGTGCCAATAATTTTGTCCAGACCATTTTTGGAGTTTGGTGTGACATTATGTCCAATTAGCTTTTTTTCCTCCCTTTTTTAATTTAATTTTAATACACACAAAGGGAATAAACATGAGTATAGCAAAACATGTGTTACTGCAATCATTTTCTGTGAGAAATACTTCATTTTCTTGAAAAATATCAGGGGTGCCAACATTTACAGCCATGACTGTATGATGTTGCAGGGACTCAACACAAATGCAACACATGTCTATTACTGCAAAGTCTATGACTGCCTACTTTTTTTTTTTTTTTTTTTTTTCATTTGTCTTAGGGCTTATTAACAGTACCACATCAGGAATCTGTGTACAGCAGATCAGTAATAGGGGTCCTTAAAAATAAAATGGGGATAATAAACAAAATTATTTCTTTTTTTTTTTTGCAGAAAAAATTTGGCACATGGGTTATTCTGTACGTGATGCAACACATTTTGCTTCACTTTTTGTTCAACGCGTTATTATGGATTGAAAGCTCAACTGATTGATCTAAAATACATCTCCAGGGAATTTTTAAAATGTCACCTGTTATATTTTGTGCATTTTCGGCAGATAGACTTTTAGTGCATATGCATCACAAACACAAATTTTTAAAGGCGTTGGTCGCTTTTATTTATTAGAAGCCACATAAAGGTGGGGCCATTTTTTTCATAATTATAGCGTCATCTATGGTTTCTATACAAAACCTTACACTGAATAAACAATATTAAAACAAGCTGAGATGGACACCCAAGGACTGACCATCTGCTCTCCACTCAGCCCATTCTTTTTGGCAAAATTGATGGCTCCCTCTGAAGCCGGGTTCACATAGCCAAAAGTGTATGGAAAAAATGGGCGGACATTCCACACATTTGAAAAATCCGTCAGGCGCAAGGACCGCTTGGAAATATAGACTGCAATGCATTTCAGAGCAGAATCCGCAGAAAGAATAGTCAAGTCTATTTTTCAGCAGAGGTCGAAATTGTGAACCATATGCCGTGGAAATTCCACTGTGTGCACAGTGCAGCAGAACCTCGTTGAAATCAATGCTGCATCGCAACGTCTGTGCAGAATATTCCTGCAGAATTCCCCATGGACATTCTGCCGAGTGAACATAGCCTTAGGCTAGGTTCACACTACGGAATTTCCGCCTGCAATTCCGCTTGGAAATTGCAGGCAGAGATTCCGCTTGCTAAAATGTATAGTATAGTGAATGGGTTTCCGTTCACAAATTCACCCTTCGGAATTTGTGAAGCGGAATTTGTGAATGGAAAATCCGCTTGGGCAGGGTTATGACGTCACAAGCTCCCGGCACCGACTCCAGAGTTCGGAACAGTTTGTTCCTAACGTTGAGCAGCAGAGTACCCCTTTAACAAAGCCTCTTCAAAATTAAAGAAGCAATCTGATTGGTCCTCTGGACAGGTTTTGATAAATCTCCCCCTAGTTTACTATCTTTGGCCTATTTAATTTATTATGCCCCTGTTTGTATACTTCGGTGCAGTTGCTGATGTATACCCAGAACGTACAGGGAAAACATCATATGAACCTAACCTTACTCCAGTGTATTTAGAATGTGTACCATAAAATGCATGCCACTAGCAGAAAAACGCTGTGTGAACACAGACTTACTCTCCAAGAAATGTAGAAGGCTTCCAACACAGCCTAAAGTGCATTATGGATATACAGATGTCTCTTACTAATCAATTGATCTAGAAGCCTTAAAGCCTTATCCATTACCTAGATAGATTACAAGACCATTAGGAAAGCTATTGCCTTACCCATGGGTTTTTAGCCATATGTCATGTAACTAAAGGGAAGCTATGAATACATCAGACATCATTGCACATAGCATGCATGTATATCGTATTAGAATATGTTCACGTCGCAGACATGCTGCAGATTTAGGCTGTGTTAACATGTACGTCAAAGACTCTATTTAGAGCCTCCGTTGTGGGATCAATTTAAATAAATAGTTAGGAAACACTGCATACAGTATTTTTTGGTTCGATTAATCCAGTAGAATGACGGACGTGCAAAACCTGATGGACCCTATTAAAGTCAATGGGGTCTGTTGGGCTATATGCAGACAGCAGAAATTTCACACAGATGTGGAATTCCACGGGCGCGTTCATTTGGCCGGAATTCTGCATCTATGCAGAATTTCTGCAAAATTTGTGCAGAATATCCGCATGAATACACAGAGCTTGTTTAAAAGTGCTTTGGTTTATTGAAAAAGTTTAAATTTCCTGCAAATTCAAACGATATCCGCATTTAGTGGTAAAAATAAAGTCCCATTGACTTCAATGGCCTTCTGCAGCTTAATTCCACAAAAATATAAGACTTGACATATTTTTGCAGAACTTTAGCTGTGGAACCTCCGCAGCGAAAATTCTTCAATGTGAGTGGGACTGGGGAATCCCATTGAAGATAATAGGTTATAAACAATTTTCATGCGCATTTTAAATGCTGAAATCCATGCGGAAGATTCCCACAGGCAGATTACCTGCGGAATTTCCGCAGCGAATGTGCTGCGGAAAATCTGCAGCGGGTTTTGCTGCGGAAAACCTGCAAATCATTCTCTATTGCAGATTTTCTGCTTACCCATTGAAGTCAATGGTAGCAAAATCCGCAGCGGATTTTCCGCAGAAAATATGTTGCAGAAATTCCGCAGGTAATCCGCCCGTGTGAACGTACCCTCAGGGTGCGTTGACATGCTAGTAGCGAGTTTCCCGCTGCAGGAAACGCGCTTCGAGTAACGCTACCATTGATTTAAATGGGTCAGCAGACAGTCCGCAAATCTGACACTATTGCGGACCGTCTGTGGACCCATTTAAATCAATGGTAGCATAACTCGCAGCGGGATTTCCGCAGCGGGCAACCTGCTGCTAGTAATAGCGTGTGAACACACCCTTAGAATACGTTCACATGTGCATATTTTTGCTGCAGATTTGCTGCTGCAGATTTTGTTGCCCATTGACTTCAATAGGCAGTTAGATCTGCTGAAGCAAATCTGCAGCAGAAAATATGCACATGTGAACAAACCCTTAGGAGATTCTGAGTGCGGCCAGCACTGACTGAATCAGTCGGCGCTAGGACCCTAGGACCGTGCGGACACTGCAGTCTCCAATAGACTGCAATGTGTTCCGCGCGGATTTCCGCCTGAAGAAAGAGCACGATCATTCTTCAGGCGGAAATTTCCAAGCGGATTTTCCGTTCACAAATTCCGAAGTGTGAATTTGTGAACGGAAACCCATTCACTACACTAAGCATTTAAGCAGGCGGAATTTCCGCCTGCAATTTCAAAGCGGAATTGCAGAGGGAAATTCCGTAGTATGAACCTAGCCTTAGGGTACGTTCACACGTGCGGATTTTCGTAGCGTATTTTGCTGCGGATCCACCGCTGAAGGACCTCTATATGCTGCCTATACATGTGCCTGCTTGGAGCGGCACTATGCCGCTCCAAGCAGACACACTGCTATGTGCGAGTCGCCGCAGTATACTTGCACATCGCGGCAGCTCTTGGCCTAGCTCATTGAGCAGGGGGAGCGGCCGCGACGTGTGGAAGTACACTGCACATGCGCGGCGACTCGCACATCGCAGTGTCTGCTCGGAGCGGCGTATTGCCGCTCCGAGCAGGCACATATAAAGGCAGCATATAGGAGATCCTGGTTAACACCTAGGTTGAAGCCAGGGGCATTTGCGGCCCCTTAGTAGCTTCGGCGCGGAGGTGAAGGGTAGGTTTGTTGGGGGGCCTCTCCTGTTGGAGAAAGGCTCAACGACAGACCACATCCTTTGTGCACGTTTTTTAATGTGACACCTTTGCACTTTTTCTTGCACTTTGGGTGATAGAGAGCACTTGACTCGGCTCTTTAAAAAAATAAATAAATACGCTGCGAAAGTCCGCACGCGTGAACGTACCCTTAGGCTGCGTTGGTGTCTATCATGCAGTGGACCGGTCAGCTACATTTTTTGCTGAGGAACTGAATTTTTAATGGCGGCCCGGAACAGAAACTCCTGTGCAGATATGAACCCAGCCTAACCCAATTAGGAAAGTCTAAGTCTGCAACAAGTCTGCAGCGTGTGAACTTACCGAGATTGGCTTTGCAGGTGTTTGGTGTGGATGGACACACCTTACATGCAGCTGGTATATACAGGCCATTTACTAAAAGATTTGTCAGCTATAAATGCTGACTGCCATCGAACAAATCATATTCTTTTACCAGGCCTTTAATACAATAGAGAATAGAACAACTATCCGGCAATGTCTGCTATAAATACCAGCTTGGTGATGCACTGCATAGGACCAAAGAGATGGTGTGATACAAAACAAGACGCCCCCCTCCACGCCAAGCCAATCCTATGCAGCATAGTAAGAAAACACATGACGCTTTGCCATTCAGAATAAATAAATGAAGGCTGCATTTAATGCCATGTAGAGAGACGCTGTGCCAACCACAGCATAAAACCCATTTATAAAAAGCACATCAAGAGAAGCAGCTCTGTCTAAGCTCTCTAGCCTGTGATAACCCCAAATCCTATTGCCTGGAACAGATTGTAATGCCAGGGTAAATCCTCTTGAGCTAATAAAGGCCCTTCCTGTGTGCGGGGACAGCTCAGGACTGCAAATGTAGCAGAGATAAATGTGTCATTGACCTTGTAGGCCAGTGTTTCCCAACCAGGGTGCCTCCAGCTGTTGCAAAACTACAGGCTGCCCCGGGCACGCTGGGAGTTGTTTTTAAACATCTGCAGGCGCCCTGGTTGGAAAAAACTGCTGTAGGGGCTACAAGAGCATAAATGGACGGAGCTGGGCTACATGCAGAGGCTCTAGAACTGTGTTTCCCAAGCAGGGTGCCTCCAGCTCTTGCAAAACTACAACTCCCAGCATGCCCAGACAGCCTTCGGCTGTCTGGGCATGATGGGAGTTGTAGTTTTGCAACAGCTGGAGGCACCCTGCTTGGGAAACACTGTTCTAGAACATACAGCTTCATCACTGCAAGCTAATCTGCATTCATGCCATGCACCTTCCATCCAGAGCCAACCTGTCCCCTCCTCCTGAGCCCAATACTACTACTCCTCCCATGCCAGCAGGTAGAATGATTACCAGGTGTCTTCCTCTTCACTACAATACCCATCTTCCAGGTCCAGTACCTCCACCTCATCCAGGAGGGTGGCACCGGTATCAGGCAGTGGCCCCTCGGTGGCACTCAGACATGACAGTTGTGGTCTGGCACTGTAATAGCCTAGATTATCCGGAGGGTACAGGCTTCCCCCGATAGAGGAGGTGCATAGCAGAGTGGGCACCGGGCTGGGCAGGCAGAGTCCAGCGGGCCGTGCCAGGCATGCCCCCGGCTGATGCATTGCGGGCGGCGGTGGCAGCAGCAGGTGCGGGCTGGCAGTGCAGTTACTGACGGCGCTCGCCCGGTTCCTCAGCTGCTCGTTCTGCTTCTCCAGCTTCCTGACCAGCTCCTGCAGCTTCTTCACCTCCAGCTCTGCGTTCACCACCATCCCGTTAGTGGAGGCGGGAGCGCCCGCTGCGGTACCGCACTTCACCTCCGCCATGGCACAGCCTGCACACTGGGTCGGAGGTGGGCGGCGGCGGCGCAGGGCAGCGGGTCCGGCTCCTCAGTCAGGGACACTGATGGCTGCTGCACTTCAGCTCAGGCTGCATCCTCCTCCGCTCCGAGTGGATGCGCCTCCTGTCAGCGCTGGGAATATTGATGTGAGCGCCGGGCTCCCTCCCACTAACGCTCAGAGAGGGGGGGACACACAATGGGAACAAAGAGAAGCCAGGCTCTGGGGACTGCTGCCTGATAGCGAGGAGCCCACAAGCACCCCACGTCCATCACAGCTGAGGAGAGGTGGGGAGGGAGGCTCCGCTCATCTGGTCAATCACTAGCGCCCACTACCACCTATGCAGCACGTCAGCCATTCCCACACATCAAGGCATTTAGTGTTCTTTGGAAGCAGCCACTTCTGCTGAGGGGAATTATTTCCAACCAGGGTGCCTCCAGCTGTTGCAAAACTACAACTCCCAGCATGCCCAGACAGCCGAAGGCTGTCTGGGCATGCTGGGAGTTGTAGTTTTGCAACAGCTGAAGGCATCTTGATCTTGAGGAGGCTTGTTATTTTGTATGGCATAGGATTAGAAGTCACTCATCTTTTCCATGCCCTGTCATAACTAGACAGCTTATGGAGGAGCCCTGAAAATCAGGATGATAAAATCCTGTTGTGGCGATAAGGTAGACTGAAAAGCTGGGTAATGAAATCCTCATGTGGGATAAGTTGCATAGAAAAGCTGAGTGATAGAAACCTCATATGATGATAAGGTAGAAAGAAAAGCTTGGCGATAAAATCCTGATGTGTTGGTGAAGTAAACAGAAAAGCTGGGTGATAGAAACCTCATATGATGATAAGGTAGAAAGAAAAGCTTGGCGATAAAATCCTGATGTGTTGGTGAAGTAAACAGAAAAGCTGGGTGATAGAAACCTCATATGATGATAAGGTAGAAAGAAAAGCTTGGCGATAAAATCCTGATGTGTTGGTGAAGTAAACAGAAAAGCTGGGTGATAGAAACCTCATATGATGATAAGGTAGAAAGAAAAGCTTGGCGATAAAATCCTGATGTGTTGGTGAAGTAAACAGAAAAGCTGGGTGATAGAAACCTCATATGATGATAAGGTAGAAAGAAAAGCTTGGCGATAAAATCCTGAGGTGTTGATGAGGTAAACAGTAAAGCTGGGTGATAATATACCCGTGTGGCGATAAGGTGGACAGAAAAGCTGGGTGATAAAATCCTCATGCGACGATAAAGTAGACAGAAAAGCTGGGTGTTAAAATCCTGATGCGGCAATAAGGGGGACAGAAAAGCTGGGTAATAAAATGCTGATATGGCAATAAGCTGGACAGAAAAGCTGGGTGATAATATCCTGATGTGACGATAAGGTGTACTGAAAAGCTGGGTGATTTAGCCCTGAGGTGGTCGTAAGGTTGACAGAAAAGCTGGGTGATAACATCCTGATGGGGGGATAAAGTTTAAAAAAAAAAAACTGGGCCCTGGGTGATTAAATCTTGATGTGAGAATGAGGTGGACAGAAAAGCTGGGTGATAAAATCTTGATGTGAGAATCATCTGGTCAATCACTAGCTCCCACTACCACCTATGCAGCACGTCAGCCATTCCCACACATCAAGGCATTTAGTGTTCTTTGGAAGCAGCCACTTCTGCTGAGGGGAATATTTTCCAACCAGGGTGCCTCCAGCTGTTGCAAAACTACAACTCCCAGCATGTCCAGACAGCCAAAGGCTGTCTGGGCATGCTGGGAGTTGTAGTTTTGCAACAGCTGGAGGCATCTTGATTGGGAAAAACTGGTCAATGGAGAGGAGGCTTGTATGGCATAGGATTAGAAGTCACTCATCTTTACCATGCCCTGTCATAACTAGACAGCTTATGGAGGAGCCCTGAAAAGCAGGATGATAAAATCCTGTTGTGGCGATAAGGTAGACTGAAAAGCTGGGTAATGAAATGTTCATGTGGGATAAGTTGCATAGAAAAGCTGAGTGATAGAAACCTCATATGATGATAAGGTAGAAAGAAAAGCTTGGCGATAAAATCCTGAGGTGTTGATGAGGTAAACAGTAAAGCTGGGTGATAATATACCCGTGTGGCGATAAGGTGGACAGAAAAGCTGGGTGATAAAATCCTCATGTGACGATAAAGTAGACAGAAAAGCTGGGTGTTAAAATCCTGATGCGGCAATAAGGGGGACAGAAAAGCTGGGTAATAAAATGCTGATATGGCAATAAGCTGGACAGAAAAGCTGGGTGATAATATCCTGATGTGACGATAAGGTGTACTGAAAAGCTGGGTGATTTAGCCCTGAGGTGGTCGTAAGGTTGACAGAAAAGCTGGGTGATAAAATCCAGTTGTGGGGATAAGGTGGACAGAAAAGCTGGGTGATAACATCCTGATGGGGGGATAAAGTTTAAAAAAAAAAAAACTGGGCCCTGGGTGATTAAATCTTGATGTGAGAATGAGGTGGACAGAAAAGCTGGGTGATAAAATCTTGATGTGAGAATCATCTGGTCAATCACTAGCTCCCACTACCACCTATGCAGCACGTCAGCCATTCCCACACATCAAGGCATTTAGTGTTCTTTGGAAGCAGCCACTTCTGCTGAGGGGAATTATTTCCAACCAGGGTGCCTCCAGCTGTTGCAAAACTACAACTCCCAGCATGCCCAGACAGCCGAAGGCTGTCTGGGCATGCTGGGAGTTGTAGTTTTGCAACAGCTGAAGGCATCTTGATCTTGAGGAGGCTTGTTATTTTGTATGGCATAGGATTAGAAGTCACTCATCTTTTCCATGCCCTAGGCTGTCTGGGCATGCTGGGAGTTGTAGTTTTGCAACAGCTGGAGGCATCTTGATTGGGAAAAACTGGTCAATGGAGAGGAGGCTTGTATGGCATAGGATTAGAAGTCACTCATCTTTACCATGCCCTGTCATAACTAGACAGCTTATGGCGGAACCCTGAAAAGCAGGATGATAAAATCCTGTTGTGGCGATAAGGTAGACTGAAAAGCTGGGTTATGAAATCCTCATGTGGGATAAATTGCCTAGAAAAGCTGGGTGATAGAAACCTCATGTGATGATAAGGTAGAAAGAAAAGCTTGGCGATAAAATCCTGATGTGTTGGTGAAGTAAACAGAAAAGCTGGGTGATAATATAATCATGTGGCGATAAGGTGGACAGAAAAGCTGGGTGATAAAATCCACATGTGACGATAAAGTAGACAGAAAAGCTGGGTGATCAAATCCTGATGTTGGCGATAAGGTGGACAGAAAAGCTGGGTAATAAAATGCTGATATGGCAATATGCTGGACAGAAAAGCTGGGTAATAAAATGCTGATATGGCAATAAGCTGGACAGAAATGCTGGGTAATAAAATGCTGATATGGCAAGAAGCTGGACAGAAAAGCTGGGTGATTAAGCCCTGATGTGGTTGTAAGTTTGACAGAAAAGCTGGGTGATAAAATCCAGTTGTGGGGATAAGGTGGACAGAAAAGCTGGGTGATAACATCCTGATGTGTTGGTGAAGTAAACAGAAAAGCTGGGTGATAATATAATCATGTGGCGATAAGGTGGACAGAAAAGCTGGGTGATAAAATCCTCATGTGACGATAAAGTAGACAGAAAAGCTGGGTGATAAAATCCTGATGTTGGCGATAAGGTGGACAGAAAAGCTGGGTAATAAAATGCTGATATGGCAATAAGCTGGACAGAAATGCTGGGTAATAAAATGCTGATATGGCAAGAAGCTGGACAGAAAAGCTGGGTGATTAAGCCCTGATGTGGTTGTAAGGTTGAAAGAAAAGCTGGGTGATAAAATCCTGATGTTGGCGACAAGGTGGACAGAAAAGCTGGGTAATAAAATGCTGATATGGCAATAAGCTGGACAGAAATGCTGGGTAATAAAATGCTGATATGGCAAGAAGCTGGACAGAAAAGCTGGGTGATTAAGCCCTGATGTGGTTGTAAGGTTGACAGAAAAGCTGGGTGATAAAATCCAGTTGTGGGGATAAGGTGGACAGAAAAGCTGGGTGATAACATCCTGATGTGGTGATAAGGAAGACAGAAAAAATGGGTGATAAAATCCAGGTATGTTATAAAATGGACAGAAAAGGTGGGTGATAAAATCTTGATGTGAGAATGAGGTGAACAGAAAGGCTGGGTGATAAAATCTTTACGTGAAGAGAAAGTAGACAGAAAAGCTGGGTGATAAAATCTTTACGTGAAGAGAAAGTAGACAGAAAAGCTGGGTGATAAAATATTGATGTGAGAATAAGGTGGACAGAAAAGCTGGGTGATAAAATCTTCATGTGAGAATAAGGTGGACAGAAAAGGTGGATGATAAAATCATTATTTGGGTATATACGGGGCGATTTATCAAAACCTGTTCAGAGGAAAAGTTGCTGAGTTGCCCATAGCAACCAATCAGATGGCTTCTTTCATTTTTCACAGGCCTTTTCAAAAATGAAAGAAGTAATCTGATTGGTTGCCCATCTCCCCCATAGTGGACAAAAAAAGCTGGGTGATAAAATCTTGATGTGAGAATAAGGTAGACTGAAAAGATGAGTGATAAAATCCTCATATGGGATAAGGTGCATAGAAAAGCTGGGTGATAAAATCCTGATGTGCCGATAATGTGCACAGAAAAGCTGAGTAATAACCTCATGTGTTGATAAGGTAAACAGAAAAGCTGGGTGATAAAATCCTCATGTGGTGAGAAGGTGCATGAAAAAGCTTGGAGATAAAATCCTCATGTGACGATAAAGTGGACAGAAAAGCTGGGTGATAAAATCGATAAGCTAGGTGATAATATCCTGTTGTGATGATAAGGTGAACTGAAAAGCTGGGTGATAAAGTCCTGATGTGGTCATAAGGTTGACAGAAAAGCTGGGTGATAAAATCCAGACGTGGGGATAAGGTGGACAGAAAAGCTTGGTGATAAAATCTTGATGTGAGAATAAGGGGGACAGAAAAGCTGGGTGATAAAATCCTGATGTGGGGATAAAGTAGACAGACAAGCTGGGTGATAAAATCTTGATGTGGGGATAAATTGGGCCGGAAAGCTGGGTGATAAAATCTTGATGTGAGGATAAGATGGACAAAAAAGCTGAGTGATAAAATCCTGATGTGGGGATAAAACAGACAGAAAAGCTGGGGGATAAAATCTTAATGTGAGGATAAGGTGGACAAAAAAGCTGAGTGAAAAAATCCTGATGTGGGAATAGGGTGGACAAAAAAGATGGGAGATAAAATCATTATGTGAGAATAAGGTGGAAAGAAAAGCTGGGTGATAAAATCCAGATGTGGGGATAAAATAGACAGAAAAGCTGGGTGATAAAATCTTGATGTGAGGATAAGGTGGACAGAAAAGCTGGGTGATAAAATCTTGATGTTGGGATAAAGTGGACAGAAAAGCTGGGTGATAAAATCTTGATGTGAGGATAAGGTCGACAGAAAATCTGGGTGATAAAATCTTGATGTGAGGATAAGGTGGACAGAAAAGCTGGGTGATAAAATCTTGATGTGGGGATAAAGTGGACAGAAAAGCTGGGTGATAAAATCCAGATGTGGGGATAAGCTGAACAGAAAAGCTGGGTGATAAAATCTTGATGTGAGGATAAGGTGGACAGAAAAGCTGGGTGATAAAATCTTGATGTGGGCATAAATTGGACAGAAAAGCTGGGTGATAAAATCTTGATGTGGGCATAAAGTGGACAGAAAAGCTGGGTGATAAAATCTTGATGTGGGGATAAAGTGGACAGAAAAGCTGGGTGATAAAATCTTGATGTGAGGATAAGGTGGATAGAAAAGCTGGGTGATAAAATCTTGATGTGAGGATAAGGTGGACAGGAAAGGCTTAGATAAGATGTGGTTGGATCCTTTTACCTGACAGATCTCTCCCTGATGATTCACAAACTTTCGCTCAGCTTGAAGTATTTGGAGGTGATGTTGCGCGCCTCGCCGGCCTGGTGGTGACATGTGAGAGGGAGATGCATGAAGTGAGTTAACAATGTCATCAAAACAATGCCTCATAATGTTCATGCCTAATATGAACTCCGCTGCACCCTCGTCATTAACACTAGTAAAAATTACACCCTGCCCCTTTAGAATATGCTCCCCCACCTGTATTGTGGGCTCCCAGTAACCATGCCTGGGTACTGGTTTCCCGTTCCTGGCAATCACACTAAATTCTGTCTCCCCAGGCTCACATAACCTTTCAGGGCCCCAATACCTGTAGAAAACCCCTTGTGGAATCGTGGACACCTGCGATCCAGTATCTATTAAAGCCTTCAGCTTAGCATGGGACGCCCGCTGGCCATTAGCCACCAGACTTTCCTGACGAAGCTGGGGTGCCAGTGAAACGTTGGAAGGGCTGGCTAATATCTGGTTATTTTAATTTGCAGTAGCCACCGGCTCCAAACAGATAGAAGAGTGAGCTATAAATCAACGCTCACTCTGTCATTTCACATTCAAGTGTTTACAAAAGACAAGCACAGGAGCTAGGGAGCTAGGTGGAAACTGTGGTTTTAAAGTTAGTGGTGGTGTCATTACACCAACTTGTAGAATCACATATTTATGTTGGTCACAGTTCATATTTTAAATGGATTAATAAAAGGTATATTTTAATATCGGGGGGTACTTAGTTTAAGGGTTCCCCTAAAATTGTTGTTTGTTGGGTGGATGGTCTGGGACAGCATCCCCATTACATATATCCCCTTCCTGGCCAGCGCGCCTTTGACTCACTCACAGCGCTGCAGGGGGAGGTGTGCGCAGTGCGCACGTACACGCAATGCACATGCAGGCTTCCCTTCGCCCCTGCGCCGCCGTGATTCGCAGGCCGGGCAGGAGATTTAAAAAAAAATTGCCAGAGCATTGCGGTACCCCAGGCAGGGCCTGATGGGACTCCGGTTGGGAATCACTGATATAGTCAGTGGTTGACATGAAAAAGAGTTATAGAGGGGGAGATTCATCAAAACCTGTGCAAGGTAAAGTTGACCAGGCCTTTTAAAAATTGAAGGAGCAATCTGATTGGTTGCTATGAACAACTGGTCAGCATTACTTCTGCACTGGTTTTGATAAATCTCCCCCATAGACATCTCACTTGACCGGTAGCTGCCTTTGTTTCTTCTTTCCATAGTGTATCAAGGTGCCACTCTTTCCCAGGTTATTGAAGCTCATGCACCTTTTATGTGATGTAAAAGAAACATGTCATTCATCAGACCTAGCCACTTAATCCATGGTCCAGTTCTAATGCATGCTGGCCCATAGTAGATGCTTTCCGCTTTAGATAGGGCACTTTGACCAATCCTTAGTTACACAGCCCCATACACAGCAAGTCTATACAAAGTAGCATGCAGCAAAAGAAAGGAGGGGCACTGACCACTAATTTACAATAAAGAAGTACATTTTTATTCCAGCTATATCAGTACAATACACAGGAACGATCCAAGCAGTCGTCCAGGGCAATGAGTGGCAACATCTGATTCAAGTGTGAACTGCTCTTATTTTACCATTCACTTATTTTACCATCAGAATTTGTCTCTTTTCAAATTCGCTAATACCAATATGCTTGCTCATTTTTCCTGCTTCCAATACATCAGGATAGGAAAACCACTCTTTACTTGAAACCTAATATGTTCCATCCATTGACAGGTGCCATTGTCACGAGATAATGTTATTTGCTTCACCTGCCAGTGGTTTTAATGTTCTGGCTGATGGGTTTCTCTAGACACTGCTGTACATGGCTTCTGATTATTTTCATTGTTAATCTTCCAAAATGGTTGGGGCTTTACATAAGAGAGTTTGTCTAGTTCCTCCCCAAAAAGACAATCCTTCTGGCTTCTGCGCTATAATTAAAGATGAAAAATATCAAGTCTTCAATTACAGAGGCTTCACATGATCGAAACGAAAATTGCAGATTGAAAGATTTCTTCTGAATGCAGGTGCAGCTTTGCATTTAACCCATGCAGTGCCAAAACATTTTTTTTTTTATAATAATTTCAACATGACAGCAATGACAGCGGTTTATTGTTTGCACAGAATTTATTCACGCTCTGCCCAAATTTTTTGCCTGCTTCCACTCTAATGCAAATGAGCGAGCAGAAGAACATGATTTTCTGCCAAAACAATTTTAATGGTGGATTTGTAGTTTATTCATAGTACAATGACTGAATTCAGAAGAACAGCTGACACTGAAAATATACTATTTCATATATTTAGTGCGGTTCTTGCATATATTAAAGGGGTACTCCACTGGCCAGCGTTTGGAACATTTAGTTTCAAACGCTGTGTGTGTGCTGCGGGGTTGGCCACGCCCCCTCATGTCGCTAGGTCACGCCGCCTCAATGCAAGTCTATGGGAGGGGGTTTGACGGCCGTCACACCCCCTCCCATAGACTTGCATTGAGGGGACCTGACCTGAGGGCATGAGAGGGCGTGGCTGACCCCCGCAGTGCGCACACAGTGTTCGAAACTAAATGTTCCAAACACTGGCCAGTGGAGTACCCCTTTAACAATTTTAATACTCAGGTATTAAATGTTTATAGGAAAACATCAATATACTGTACCATAAAATAATTCTATTTACAGATAACTTTCAGACAGAAATTAAAACTTGTGGCTGGTCAGAAAATTTGCCTTTCAATCTTTCCTCTTCAGAATCTTTCTCCAAGAGAAGATTGGCATGGAATGGAGGGCACAACAGCCTACAAATGCTGGACTTACCTGCTAGACCTAGAAAGAGTAGAACGCAAGCAGGACTGAGAAAAGGCTAAATGGATATTTGAGATGGGGTTGAGGTTAGAGATTCATTTTAAGATGGGCAATTACCATGTGCATAAGTGTCATGAAGCTTCAAGAGTGCACCGAAGGAACTTTATGGTGGCAAGTGGTCTTCTCTTGACCATTGTGCAGTGGTCTTAGGGTAAGGCTACACATAGCAGAAATGTTGCAGAGTGTCCATGTCAGAAATTCAGTGCAGAAAATCTGTACTGTTTACAATAGCAGTAAAGTGGATAAGATGTGAAAATTCTCATCCACCCAGTGTGAAAACTGACCTGAAGTGTGGATTTCAAATCTGCAGTATTACAGTTTTGGTGTCAGAAGCACTTTAGATTTACTGGGGATGAGACATTGATAAGGAAGTCAAAATCTGCGATATAGGTTAAGTTTTGCATATTTTTCTGCAAAAATGCTGATTATTCCTAAATGCATACATGGATTTTTCTGCATTTAATTTGCATAATCCCCGCCTAAAATTTCCAGAAGAGAATCTGCATGTTTTAGGGTCAGTTCACACATGCGTATTTTTGCTGCAGATCTGCTGACCATTGACTTTAACGGGTAGCAAAATCTGATACAGCAAATCTGCAGCAGAAAATACGCATGTGTGAACTGACCCTTAGGGTGCATTCACACATGCGTATTTATGCTGCAGATCTGCTGCAGATATGCTGATGCAGATTTTGCTGCCCATTGACTTAGGCTGGATTTTAGTTGGCACTTCACTTTTGAGCCAAAGCCAGTAGTAAGTTCAAAAGGAATGGGAAATATAGAGGAAGGACTTAGGCTCTATTCACACGGCAGAATTTCCGCACATCCACACCAGTTCTGCGTCTGCATTCATTTGGGTGGTTTCTGTATGGGGAAAGATTTCATGCGGAATTGGTGCAGATTCTGGTCCTCATTTACTAAGCTGAAACCGACCAGTTTTTGTCTGGTTATTTTGCCTGAGACATGTCTGCGCCAGTGTGCGACAGTCTGCGCCTGAAAAATCCGACAAACCCAAAAAGGGGTGTGGTCTGGTGGAACAGGGGGCGTGGTCTGCCAAAAGGGGCGTGGTTTCACAACCCAACCGATTTACTATGGAATTCACAGAAAATCCTGTGGGTAAATAGCTGGAAATATCGACCAAGAAAAAGCTGGTCAGAAAATGTTCCCGACTTTTCCCAATAGTAAATAGAGAGGAATCCTGCATGTCTGAAACAACTTTTCTCACAAGTAAAAACCAGACAATCTTGGTAAATGAGGCCCAAAAAATGAACCCTCATACCACCTTCTAATAAAAAGTTATAGGGGTCAGAAGAGGGCAATTTCATACATACTACTTTTGGTGCATGTAGTAGTAAAATAAAGCAAAAACCTATATAAATTGGGTATCATTGTAGCTGTATGAACCTACAGAATAAATATATGGTGTCTTTTTTACCGAAAAGTGCACTACCTAGATTCGGAAGACCCCACAAATAACAAAATGACTTTTTTTCCCAGTTTTGCCCCGCAAATATTTTTTTTCTGGGTTCGCCGTAAATTTTGTGGTGAAATGATTGATGTCATTACAAAGTACTATTGGTGGCGCAAAAAATAAACCCTCATATGAGTCTGTAGGTGCAAAATTGAAAGTGTTATGATTTTTAGAAGGTGATGAGGAAAAAACGAAAGTGCAAAAATGGAAAAACCCATCGTCCTTAAGGGGTTTAATGGGCACTCTCAGATCCAAACAACTTTTTATATGTTGCTACTGATGAAAATGAAAGACCTTTTGTAATATGGTTGTTAAAAAAAAAAGAATATTTAATAAAGAAAACAGCTTCTGAAAATCTGACCACTAGGGGTCCCCATACCTACTGGGACACTAACCAGTCATGCAGCAGCAACAGCTTGTCCATGAGCTGGGGAAAATAGATGACTCATGGACAAGTCTGCATAAGCAGACACACCAATCACCTCCCACCACCACAGGGAAGGACACGTCCCCTTCCCCTGAGAGGATTTCTAACACTGTGAGGGGTATTTTTTATAATAAGTGATAGAGGCATAAAGATTACACATCAGGACTAAGTCCTGAGGAACAAGAGAGTCTTTGTTGCTTTTTCTCTCCGACAAGGTTTAGGTAGGAAAACCAGACAACGCATGGTAATCTGCTAGTAATCCTATAAAATCCCTCGCTTTGTGCATGTGTACCTTAAAAGAACTGATGCTGTTTTAAAGGAAATATGCAGCGAACAAAACTTATCCCCTGTCTACAGGATAGGGAATAAGTGTCTGATCACGGGGGTCCGAACACTGATACCCCTGCCATCTCCTGCTCGGGGCCGTGGCTCTCCCATGCAGAAGGCGTGTCGGCCGAAGCATGATGCCGCGGGCGACACGCCTCCTCCATGTATCTCTATGGGTGAGGCAGGGAGGCAGCATTCGTGCATCCCCACCTCTCCTATAGAGCTGTATGGGGAGTGGGTATACCTACGCGCATTAGTCGGCGCACAGTCCGGCAATGCAGGGGCCCCATTTGGGAGATCGCGGAGGGGCCCCGGTGGTCGAAAACTTATTCCCTATCCTGTGGATTGGGGATAAGTTTTGTTCGCTGCTGATGTCCTTTAAAGGGGTTATTCCTAAGTAATGGACATGCTTAGGAAGGATATGCACTTTCTTGTAGCTAAATGACTTTGTTGTGAAATTTCCATAATACTGTGGAAATCTTTTTGTGAAATGGCTATTTCCATTTGGAGTTCCCTCCCTCCAACTACAACATCCCACACATCAGCCACTCCATCCACTGAAACACACCTGTGCTTTCTTTCATGAAATAGACCATTGTTTTCTAACCAGGGTGCCTCCAGCTGTTGCAAAACTACAATTCCTTGCATAATGATCTCCCTCCCACCCAGTGGTCGCTCCGCCCATTGAAGCAAAGTCAGGCTCCCTTTCATCATCTGACTAGTGATGTAATTGTGGTGTCCCAGCACTAAAGGCTGTCCTGTGGGCTGTGGATCTCCTCAGGCATGCCTGCTGCTCTGGTCTTGGGCCCACTATGAAAATGTTTATTATGTTTAATATGTTCCCGCACTTTATATTATTTACTGTATTCCCTCTGTAATGTGTAATTTATGTACTGTGCCTTTAAGATGGAAAGATGCAGTGTTAAAATTCAGTGTTAAAGTTCAGCTGTCTGCCCAATGGAAACCCCTAAATTGATCAGCATATAGTGTGGGGGGGGGGGAGTTGCCCCAGTTCAGTTTAGAGCCTAGCTCTTATACTGAGTACAGTGTGGAAAGGAGGTGGAAGTTGTGTGTGGAGAATCCTGAGGGAAGCCAAAGAAAATCTTCTTAAGTCAGCCCTGCAAGTGTTCCCCTGTACAGCAGTTAGTCAAACCCGGCGGTGATAGTAATAGGACCTTGTCAGAACCCTAGTCAGTGTGGAAAATCTTCAAGTCTAAAGTCTAAATCAAGTGGATGAAGAACACCATATGTCCCAGCAAATGTCCCACCATATGTCCTGGAAACAGGGCTCCCGGGGGTTACCTTGCATCCCTTCTACTCTGCTCCATACTGTGTGTTGTACCATCTGCTCAGTAAAAGACAGTTATCCGTAATGTCTGTGTGTTTCTTACCCCCCGTGTCTGGCCCAGGAAAAGCTGTCTCCACGTCGGACTGTGTGTAGCCTAATGGTGCCCTGCGCCATGAATTGATAGGAATTCATTGCACCCCCGTGTCACCACATAATGTCTCAGGCCGCACTGCAACCTGGGAAAACCTGAGACGACAGTCATTATGTATACTGTTAAAAATAAACATTGGGGAAAAACCATGAAACAGAGGTATAGACACTATGAAACACAGGTACAGACACTACATTATGAACTACACTAACTTTACAGCTCCTGTAGCGTAGTTAAATAAATAAAAATCCTGGAATACTTCTTTAAAGGGAAAGAGTGATTACAATCTAAATATTTATTTGAGTAACCTGTTAAGCATGTAGGGCGTGCCTGTACACCCTAAGTCCGGTCCCGGTGTTTAAAATGGTCGTTGTGCCGATCGTTGTGCCGCACGCTATTAACCCTTCAGACGTGGCGATCACAGTTGACCGCCGCATCTGAAAGTGAAAGTAAACGCTTCCCGGCAGCTCAGTCGGGCTGATCAGGACATCGCGATAAAATTGCAATGTCCTGATCAGCTAGGACGCGAGCGGAGGCCCCCTTACCTTGCTCCATCGGCGTTTGATTGCTCCAAGCCTGAGCTACAGGCTTGAGCAATCGAGCCCCTATCTCGCTGATCACTGCAAAGCTATGGCTTTGCAGGGATCAGCATAAGAGATCAGTGTGTGCAGTGCTATAGCTCCCTATGGAGTTCACAAAGGTCATTTAACCCCTTCCCTCATAAAAGTTTGAATCACCCCCATTTTCCCATGAAAAAAAAACTGTGAGAATAAAAATAAACATATGAGGTATTGCCGCGTGCGTAAATGTCCGAACTATAAAAATATATAATTAATTAAACCGCAGGGTCAATGGCGTACGTGCAAAAAAATTCCAAAGTCCAATATAGCGTATTTTTGGTCACTTTTTATACAATGAGAAAATGAATAAAAAGTGATCAAAAAGTCCGATCAATACAAAAATGGTACCGATACAGACTTCAGAACACGGCGCAAAAAAATTAGCCCTCATACCGGCCTGTACGTGGAAAAATTTAAAAGTTATAGGGCTTAGAAGATGAGAGTTTTTAACGTATACATTTTCCTGCATGTAGTTATGTTTTTTTTCCAAAGTACGACAAAATCCAACCTATATAAGTAGGTTATCATTTTAACCATATGGACCTACAAAATAAAGATAAGGTGTCATTTTTACCGAAAAATACACTGTGTAGAAACGGAAGCCCCCAAAAGTTACAAAATGAAATTTTTTCTTCAATTTTGTCGCACAATTATTTTTATTTTCGTTTTGTCGTGGATTTTTTGGTAAAATGACTAACGTCACTGCAAAGTAGAATTGGTGGCGCAAAAAATAAGCCATCATATGGAATTTTATATGCAAAATTGAAAGCGTTATGATTTTTAGAAGGTGATGAGGAAAAAATGAAAATGCAAAAACGGAAAAACCCTACGTCCTTAAGGGGTTAAAGGGGTTAAGGGGTTAAAGGAAAACTATCAGCTTTCTCCCCCTGCACTAACCAGCGGTACTGGACGCTGATCAGTTTGATGCTTACCGTGCCCGGATCCATGGTGCCGTTCGGCCCTAATCCCGGATCCATGGCGCCGTTCGGCCCTAATCTTCTATTTCCGGAATATGATAATGAGGAGCTAACTGGCACCGGCCGGGCTAACTGGCACTCTGACGTCAGTGCCGCCTGCCGCAGCGCCGCCCAGCTCACCAATATTCCTCCCCTCCCTAGTGTTGCTCGCGAATATTCGCAATTCGAATTTTATTCGCGAATATCGCATATTCGCGAATATTTGCGAATATAGCGCTACATATTTGCAATTAGGAATATTCGTTTTTTTTTATTTTTTTTTTCACAGTACACATCACAGTGATCATCTCTCTCTGCTTCCAGCTTGTGTGGTGTAAAAAGGCTCTAATACTACTGTGTGAGACTGGTGTGCGAATTTTCGCATATGCGAAGATTTGCATATGCGAATTTTCGCTTATGCTAATTTTTGTATATGCAAATTTTCGCATATGTTAATTTTCGCGCACGCGAATATTCGCATATGCGAAAATAAAACGAGAATATTACGAATATGTGAATATTCGCGAATATGACGAATATTCGTCCAAATATTCGCGAATTCGAATATGGCCTATGCCGCTCAACACTACCCCTCCCTCCGCCTCTCCCTCTTCTCTCCACTTTGTAATGAAGAGAGGGGAGGAATATAGATGAGCTGGGCGGCACTGTGGCCAGCAGCGTTGACATCAGAGTGCCAGTTAGCCCAGGCGGTGCCAGTTAGCACCTCATTAGCATATCATGAAAATAGAAGATTAGGGCCGAACGGCACGGCGGATCCGGGCAAGGTAAGCATCAAACTGATCAGCGTCCCCCGCACTACCAGCCAGTACCGCTGGTTAGTGCGGGGGGAGATAGCTGACAGTTTTCCTTTATGATATATCTTCTCTTAATTCACTTTGCAATATTTTATATTGTCTCTATCCAGACAGTCCTTGGTAAGTAGCATCCAGTGCTGTGTTTCTCAAGTTGTGAGGTACTCCTCTCCTCCAGTTGTTGTTATGACATAATGGGAAAGCATTTTTGATATACAAAATGACTGAATACTGCACAGACCTTTCTTTGGATGTACCAATCTCTGGTTTAGGAACATAACTGACTAATTTTGTGCATACTTTGATGTCCTGCTAGCTTAACCCCTTAAGGACTCAGCCCATTTTGGCCTTAAGGACTCAGACAATTTAATTTTTGTTTTCATTTTTTCCTCCTCGCCTTCTAAAAATCATAACTCTTTTATATTTTCATCCACAGACTAGTATGAGGGCTTGTTTTTTGCGCGACCAGTTGTCCTTTGTAATGACATAACTCATTATATCATAAAATGTATGGCGCAACCAAAAAACACTATTTTTGTGGGGAAATTAAAACGAAAAACGCAATTTTGCTAATTTTGGAAGGTTTCGTTTTCACGCCGTACAATTTATGGTAAAAATGACATGTGTTCTTTATTCTGAGGGTCAATACGATTAAAATGATACCCATTATTACATACTTTTCTATTATTGTTGGGCTTAAAAAAATCACAAACTTTTTAACCAAATTAGTAGGTTTATAATCCCTTTATTTTGATGACCTCTAACTTTTTTATTTTTCCGTATAAGTGGCGGTATGGGGGCTCATTTTTTGCGCCATGATCTGTACTTTTTTTTGATACCACATTTGCATATAAAAAACTTTTAATAAATTTTTTATAATTTTTTTTTAATAAAATGTATTAAAAAAGTAGAAATTTGGGACTTTTTTTTTTTCGTTCACGCCGTTCACCGTACGGGATCATTAACATTTTATTTTAATAGTTCGGACATTTACGCACGTGGCGATACCAAATATGTCTATTAAAAAAAAAATTACGCTTTTTGGGGGTAAAATAGGAAAAAAATGACGTTTTACTTTTTTATTGGGGAGGGGATTTTTCACTTTTTTTTTACTTTTACTTTTACATTTTTTTACTTTTTTTTTTACACTTGAATAGTCCCCATAGGGGACTATTCATAGCAATACCATGATTGCTAATACTGATCTGTTCTATGTATAGGACATATAACAGATCAGTGTTATCGGCTATCTTCTGCTCTGGTCTGCTCAATCACAGACCAGAGCAGGAGACGCCGGGAGCCGGACGGAGGAAGGAGAGGGGACCTCCGTGCGGCGTTCTGAATGATCGGATCCCCGCAGCAGCGCTGCGGGCGATCCGATCATTCATTCAAATTGCGCACTGCCGCAGATGCCGGGATCTGTATTGATCCCGGCACCTGAGGGGTTAATGGTGGACGCACGCGAGATCGCGGGCATCGGCCATTGCCGGCGGGTCCCTGGCTGCGATCAGCAGCCGGGATCAGCCGCGCATGACACGGGCATCGTTCCGATGCCCGCGGTTATGCACAGGACGTAAATGTACGTCCTGGTGCGTTAAGTACCACCGCACCAGGACGTACATTTACGTCCTGCGTCCTTAAGGGGCTAAAGGAGTAGTCCAGTGGTGAACCCAGTGGGGAACAACTTATCCCCTATCCTAAGGATAGGGGATAGGTTTGAGATCGCGGGGGGTCCGACCGCTGGGGCCCCCTGCGATCTCCTGTACGGAGCCCCGACAACCCGCGGGAAGGGGGCGTGTCGACCTCCACACGAAGCGGCGGCCGACACGCCCCCTCAATACAACTCTATGGCAGAGCCGAAGCGCTGCCTTTGGCAATCTCTGGCTCTGCCATAGAGATGTATTGAGGGGGCGTGTCGGCCGCCGCTTCGTGCGGAGGTCGACACCCGCTATCTGGCCGGAGAGCCTGGCCCCCGTACAGAGAGATCGCAGGGGGCCCCAGCGATCTCAAACTTATCCCCTATCCTTAGGATAGGGGATACGTTTTTCACCACTGGACTATCCCTTTAAGGAGACTTATTTTAAGATAATATGCAGTAATTTTTTTAACAGTTTGGTATTGTAAGGCCATTACCATGATCTTTCTCTAAAGAGAAATTCAGAAGCCATATATAAGAGGGCATTCGTTGAGAAAGGGGAATAATGTCAGCAACTGAGTTTGTCTGGACTTGAACTCTGGAATCCCTAGTCCTAATTTTCAGCTCTAACCACTCTTCTACAAAGTTTTCTTTGTTCCAGCTTTCTCCATCCATGTTCTTTCTTCACCTAGTATTACATGAAAGAAAATGTATCACATCTGTGTTTTTTTTTTCCTAAAAAAAAATAAAAAACATAACTGATAGTGAGCATGCTGGTCAAGATTTATTAATATGGTTCATTTATGTGACAATGAAAACTCAATAAACTTTTACTTGGAAAAAAAAAAGAAAAAATATTTATTAATATGTCTGAGCCAAAAACTTTTTGATTTACCTGTAGCAACCAATCACAGCTCAGCTTTTTTTTTATTAGTGTAATGTCCCAGTACAGAACATGGTTCTGTACTACCCTTAGGCCCTGTCAGGTTGAGTCCCTCAGTGACCTGGGGGCTCTTCTTCAGTGTCTCCCCTGCTGTTACTGTACTGTTATCTATTTTATTTTATGGATAGTCAGTGTCCTAATATATAGTTAGTATAAAAGACCTTTGGAGGACTCCAGCAGTTGTCTAATGGACCAGTGAAATGGCGCATGTTATGTCTATGTTGTCACATGTTACCCAGAGGGCACCAGCTTAACCTATGACCCACAGCTTGACCAATGGGCTTTGGCTCAGCCCCCTCTATATAAAGATGTAGCCATTACAATTCTCTCTTATGCTACCTGCTGAGGAACAGCAAACACCAGAGATCTCAGTGCTAGTGACCAGCACCTGGAAGGCCTCAAATCTACAGTCATTCCAGTAAGTCAAAAGTCTATGTCTGCTGTTACTACCTATAGTCAATCCAGTGTAAAGTCAAGCCTCAAGATAATTATCTAAAGTCTATTACCAGTCTAATTGGTCCCAGCAAGCTGCGAGGTCCTTCTGTGTTCCTGGCCACCTCTCTGGGAATCTGGCCTAGCTGTGAAGATAATACCATCTATCTAAACTCAGTAAATCCTCAGTTAAACCATAACTGGTTGTGGACTCTCCTTTCACTACCTAGCCATTGGAATAGCGGAGATACCGTTCATGTGGTTCCAGTACCCAAAAACCACTCTGGCGTCACGAACATTAGCGGTTAACAACCCCATGCCCCCGGGGGTTAATACCATCTTGCCCCTCCACCTACACCACTACACCCCGTGGTTCCGCCATACACCGTGGGTCACCACATTAGTGCAATTTGAAAAATGGAATCTGAGCTTGGACATGGACAGTTTGTGTCTCAAATAGATTGATAAATCTTGGCCATTCTAATCTGTTATTATCTCACTGTAGACTTTTTATGTCATTTTCTGCACATGATTTTTGGGGGTGTTCATTATGCCTGATGTTGCTGTTAACAATATTCAGATATATTCTTTGCAGCAGCCACATAGACCATAGAAAACAACAAATCGTTTATATATTGACTTATATGTGAGAGTTTTCTAGACATGCTCTGTGACCTGTACAGAGGTGCAGGGAGGAGGAGATGAGTGGTGTTTATAACTGGAAAATTCTATGTTTTCTGCCTCTTGCTTTATTATTTATGTGTTAGCTTAGGTTCATACTACGAAATTTCCAAGCAGAATGGCCGCTACACAGTCCGGTGGTCGACAGTAATCCATGCACAAAGCCAAAGACGCATAGGGTTCCAGCGGTCGGACCCACCACCGCAATCAGACACTTATCCCCTATCCTGTGGATAGGGATAAGAACCTCTGTACTGGATTTCAACTTTAACCCGATAACGACCATGGACGAGTATAGACGTCCATGTTGGCGGTCGTTCCCGCACCTGGACGTCTATACTCGTCCATTATTCTCGTGGGTGCTGCCCAGTGCACCCACGAGATCGCAGCAGGGACTCGGCTGTATCACACAGCCGGGACCCTGCTGCACTGCCAGGACCGAAGTAACCCTTACAGCCACAGTCGGAAGTGACCGCGGGCTGTAAGTGTTATGACAGAGGGAGGGAGCTCCCTCTGTCACTCCTGCAGCACCCCACATCGCGATCGCGGGGTGCTGCGTGTAATACGTGGCTGGCCGGGGCCTGCCGCACTGCCGGGAGTGAAGTTTACTTCACTCCCGGCAGTTTAACCCTTACAGCCGCGGTCAGAAGTGACCGCGCGCTGTAAGGAGTTCTGACAGAGGGAGGGGGCTCCCTCTGTCTCCTCTGCAGCACCCCGCAGCGCGATCGCGGGGTGCTGCTGCATACCTGGGCAGCCGGGGGTCCTACAAGACCCCCAGGTCTGCCCTGGGTAGTGCCTGAAAGGACGTGCCAGAGGCACGTCCTAATATGCTGCCTGCTAGTGAAAACTGGCAGGCAGCATATAACTGCAATGCTTTGGAATACTAAGTATTCCAAAGCATTAAAAAATAAAATAAAAGTGTAAAAATGAATAAAAATGTAATAAAAGTGTAAAAAAATAAAAAAAATAAAAAAAAATTATATATATATATATATATATATATATATATATATATTACATTTATTAAATGAATCTAATTTAAAAAAATGCATAATGTGTAGGATCGCATTGGCGGACATGGCGGAGCATGTAATGTCCACCATGTGATCCTACACATTATGCAGCAGTCACGGTAATGAGCTCCCTGCTGCGGCTGGGTAGCTTTGTGTGTCCACTCATAGCGGCGGATTTCCCGCCGGCAGTCATGAGCGGACACACTGAGCTACCCAGCCGCAGCAGTGATGTATATATTCGCCATGAGCGGGTGCTTATTCCCACAACATGGCGAATATATCCATCAGGAGCCTTAACTGTCACAGACAGACGCGTTATACTGCCAGCCGACCAAGGACCAATCAGAGTGGTCCCTGGTCCAGCCAATAACTTGTAAGGGTGCGGTATATAAATGGGGTCACTTGTGGGGGTGGGGGTACTGTTCTGCCCTGAAAGCCAAATGGCGCTCCTCTCCTTCTGAGTCCTACCACGCGGCCAAGGAACCATATATGGCCAAAGCGGGGGTATTTCCGAACATGGGACAAGCAGCTAAATAAAATATAGGGTGCATTTCTTTCAATATCAGAAGTAATGTACAAAAAATATGCCCCCCAAATGATGCATTTGTGAAAAATTGCAAATTTCGAATTTTTAACACTGACTTTGTAATAATTCCTGCCAAAAAACTATGGTGTTAAAATACTCACTGTACCCCCTAGCGAATACCTTGAGGGGTCTAGTTTTTAAAATGGGGTCATTTGGGGGGTGTTCCTATGTTCTACTACCTTTTAATTTCTGCAAACCTTGCATAGCACACAAAAAAAGATGTACTTTTCAAATTTTCAAAATTTCCAAAATTTCTAGTTAAATTGTTAGGCTTCTAACGAATTTAAAATGTTAATTAAAAACAAAAAAATTATGTAAAAATAAAGTAGACATCTGAAAGTATAAGTTTCATAAACTATTTGGTCAGTATGTATAAATATATGCAACCTATTAGTGTTAAAATAGCAAAAAATCTTAATTTTTTGTAAAAATTTCATAATTTTTTGCATTGTAAAAAAAAACTACACATGATATCGGCTTACTTTTACTATGTACATGGAGGACAACTTGTGACAAAAAAACAATGTCAGAATTATCGTGATTGGCAAAACGGTACCAGAGTTATTCTCTAATAAAGACAGACATCCCCGATTTGAAAAAACAGGCCTGGTCTTTCAGGGGCGTACAGGTTTATTTGTATTGGTCCTTAAGGGGTTAAACAGCAAGTACAAATTTTCAAATCCTTCTTCTCCAATCACCTGCCATCTACCTGTTTTTTTAAGCAGCCCCACCCTTGTGTTGTGTATCTCTGCATGTGGATTTGTTTCAGTGTATGACCTTAGCCTGCTTCCTGACTACATTCCTCTGTACTATATTATACATACTGGGTCTCATTTACTAAGGTTTTTCTGAGTAGATTTTGTAGGTTTTTTTTTTGTGTCGCATGTGTCATGCTCCAGAATTTCCCCCAAAAAACCCTAATAACGCTCCACTTTGCTCAGAAAACCCTACAAAGGGGCGTGGTCATCAGAGAAAAGGGGCATGTCTCCAAAAATAACTACATTTTCTAAAGAAACCTACAAATTTACTAATGTTTCCACACAAAAATGTGGTGGATTTGAGCTCTGGAAAACCCGACAGCTCAGAGAATGTATAAAAAGAGCAAAATGTAGGGAAAAATCGCCAAATTTAAGATATAATAGTAAATACCATGGAAAAATATCTGCTGAAAACAAAAACCCACAAAGATAACTACTTTCCATTCTAAGTAAATGAGGCCCACTGTGTATAACCTGGACTATGAACCCATGAAGTTTTAATGAATGAGAATCAATGGAGCAGTTGCGCCATGTTCGACCTATTGCTCCATTCTAACAGAAGACTGGGGTCCCCTTTCTAGAGATCACATGGGGTCTTAATGATTGGACCCCTGTGATCAGCTATTTATCCCCTATTCACAGGATTGGGGATAACTTTATGCAATGGTATAACCCCTTAAAATTCTTGAACAATAAGGATGTATCAATATGTTCAAGCAGAAGCGGTGCATAGGAACAGGGTTTCCTAACAGAATATTGTCCAAGGCACCACACTGCATTCATTTACTGTTCACTTGTTGCTTAACCCCTTAAGGACTCAGCCCATTTTGGCCTTAAGGACTCAGACAATTTAATTTTTACGTTTTCATTTTTCCTCCTCGCCTTCTAAAAATCATAACTCTTTTATATTTTCATCCACAGACCAGTATGAGGGCTTGTTTTTTGCGCGACCAGTTGTCCTTTGTAATGACATCACTCATTATATCATAAAATGTATGGCGCAACCAAACAACACTATTTTTGTGGGGAAAATAAAACGAAAAACGCAATTTTGCTAATTTTGGAAGGTTTTGTTTTCACGCCGTACAATTTATGGTAAAAATGACATGTGTTCTTTATTCTGAGGGTCAATAGGATTAAAACGATACCCATTATTACATACTTTTATATTATTGTTGCGCTTAAAAAAAATCACAAACTTTTTAACCAAATTAGTACGTTTATAATCCCTTTATTTTGATGACCTCTAACTTTTTTATTTTTCCGTATAAGTGGCGGTATGGGGGCTCATTTTTTGCGCCATGATCTGTACTTTTTTTTGATACCACATTTGCATATAAAAAACTTTTAATACATTTTTTATAATTTTTTTTTAATAAAATGTATTAAAAAAGTAGGAATTTTGGACTTTTTAAATTTTTTTTCGTTCACGCCGTTCACCGTACGGGATCATTAACATTTTATTTTAATAGTTCGGACATTTACGCACGCGGCGATACCAAATATGTCTATAAAAAAATTTTTTTACGCTTTTTGGGGGTAAAATAGGAAAAAACTGACGTTTTACTTTTTTATTGGGGGAGGGGATTTTTCACTTTTTTTTTACTTTTACTTTTACATTTTTTTTACACTTGAATAGTCCCCATAGGGGACTATTCATAGCAATACCATGATTGCTAATACTGATCTGTTCTATGTATAGGACATAGAACAGATCAGTATTATCGGTCATCTCCTGCTCTGGTCTGCTCGATCACAGACCAGAGCAGGAGATGCCGGGAGCCGCACGGAGGAAGGAGAGGGGACCTCCGTGCGGCGTTCTGAATGATCGGATCCCCGCAGCAGCGCTGCGGGCGATCCGATTGTTCATTTAAATCGCGAACTGCCGCAGATGCCGGGATCTGTATTGATCCCGGCACCTGAGGGGTTAATGGCGGATGCCCGCGAGATCGCGGGCGTCGGCCATTGCCGGCGGGTCCCTGGCTGCGATCAGCAGCCGGGATCAGCCGCGCATGACACGGGCATCGCTCCGATGCCCGCGGTTATGCTTAGGACGTAAATGTACGTCCTGGTGCGTTAAGTACCACCTCACCAGGACGTACATTTACGTCCTGCGTCCTTAAGGGGTTAATGTATCTTACTCATTGCAAGTACTATCGTCACATTTAGGCTGGGTCCACACTACGTTTTGTCCCATACGGGAGCGCATACGGCAGGGGGGAGCTAAAAGCTCGCGCTCCCGTATGTTACCGTATGCGCTCCCGTATGTCATTCATTTCAATGAGCCGACCGGAGTGAAACGTTCGGTCCGGTCGGCTCATTTTTGCGCCATATGCGCTTTTACAACCGGACCTAAAACTGTGGTCAACCACGGTTTTAGGTCCGCTTGTAAAAGCGCATACGGCGCAAAAATGAGCCGACCGGACCGAACGTTTCACTCCGGCCGGCTCATTGAAATGAATGACATACGGGAGCGCATACGGTAACATACGGGAGCGTGAGCTTTTAGCTCCCCCCTGCCGTATGCGCTCCCGTATGGGACAAAACGTAGTGTGGACCCAGCCTTACACATATGTCATATTTTTATTCACTTCACTTCTGTGTACAAAATTAATGTACCAAGCGTGTCCTTCATTGTTTCCTAACTTTCACATAAAGAAATTATGGAATTGTGTGTCAAAAAATTGTTTTCAATTCTTCTTTATTAACTGTGAAGTGTTTAAAAGGCTTTTAAGTGGTTTTTAAATTGACAATGGAACATTGCTGATGTTCATGGCCCAACTCAAGTCAGTGGTTTACTTATATGTAATTTGTTTTTTATTCTCATGCTGAAGTTATAAGACAAATAAATCTCAACAAGCAAGAACTGGTATTAAAATAATGTATTTTTTTATATTTGACATTTAATATATATTAAAACAGTAACAAGTGATAAAGAGAAAAGATACATTTTTTGATCATATAACAGGGTATAATTGTTAAAGAGATTATCTGGCCATTTACATTTTGTTGAAAAAAAATCTCAAAAGGGTGGAAAATAATAAATTAAGTCATACGCTCCCTATTGATCTCTGCTGCTCTCATTCTGACGCTTCACAGGTCTAGCCAATTTCTGCACATTCTGGTCCCTCTTGGCAAAGACTTGTGACTGCTGTAACCAATCACTGTGTTTGGCTGCAGCAAAAAAAGAACAGGAAGTAGAGACCGACAAGGTGGCAAATGGGAGCAAGGTGAGTATGACTTCCTTTAATATTTTCCACCATTCTAAGACATTTAAAAAAAATTTAAAGTCTGCATAATCCCTTTAAATGAATAAAGATTTCCCTTGTAACAAGCTGACAGTGAGTCACATTTACTAACATGTATATATACGCTTTTTATGTTAATGTACCATTTTGGCCACGTGTAACAAATTTATGCAATTAAATCATTGTTTGAAATTTTTTTTATTTTGGGTTTGATCTCCCAAGAAGCATAGTTTAGTCAAATTTGTTAAGAAGGCAAAATAAGGGCAAAGATTTTGCTGGAAATGTAGCCCTGCTTACAGCAGGCATAGATTTAGTTTTCTGACAGTGCCAAAAGCTCCAACTTTATTATGTGACATGATCCTTTTAATAAACTTATTGCACATGATCTAAACTACCTTTTTATTGGATTGATGTAAGATAAAATATGCTTAGTAAATGTCTTTTCACCATCATACTGTACATGCTTTATGTAAGAAGCCCCAACACATGACTTCAATATGATGTATGTAGAAAAATAACTGATACATTCTGCAATTACTGTATAAAGTCATTTCACAGAAGAAGAAAACAAGTGTAAAAACATTTGAGATTAGAAGTAATAGAATCAAAAGACAGCAAAAACTTTCATCATGTTCAGTCAAAGAAAGGTAACCCATGCACACTATTAAGTGCTAAATATAATTTTATATATATATATATATATATATATATATATATATATATGTGTATATATATATATATATATATATATATATATATGTATATATATATATATATATATATATATATATATATATATATATATACATAAACAGACATATTATTATTTTCCCTATACAATTGTCCATCAGGCCCAAATTCCCAATAAAAACACCCGCCTTACATATCCTGTTTAGACTATTGGGCTTTAAGCTGAGACCACTTTCACACAGCAGTATTTGTCAGTAGACCACAAATGGAAACTACTGTATATAGAGAAACAAATAAAGTAAAGCTCTACATGCTTTCCAAGTTTTGGACCCATTTCTATCCTTAGTCTACAAATACTGAAAGTGGCCTTAGAGTAAAATAAATACTGTGTAGTGAATCTGCTTCATTGCACCCTGGCATGGACCCATCTTTGTCTACGTTTATTTTTTATTGTGTAGACTACAAAGGCTAAAACCATAGTAATCCAATAAATTTTACTGTTAGACATAAGTATATTGTAATATTAAATCTATGAAACAACAGGATGTTCTGGCTTTAGCACTACTTAAACAGTATTACAGTATTATTCCCTGAAACCCAAAATACGTATACATGAGTTTAATGTTATTCCATATATTCCCCTCTGTTGTCTAAACTAAGCTATGAAAGATAAGTATTGATCGATGTCTCATATTCCATCTCTTTACGTTTTCAGGTTCTATATTTAGATGATCCATTTCTCTGAAATAGAACAAAAGAAAGAAATGTAACCAGTTAATTAGAAAATGATACAATATTGCCGTATGCATCACATCAACTGTACCATAGGCAGCTGGATAAATACACTAATCTGTTTATTAAAACAGGGCTTGTACAGAAAATAACCAGAGCTAATGTGATTTGTAATATAACTGATGCTGCTCTTACATTCATTTGTTCGCTGCTGACAAACGTGTCTCAGATTTTTCATGCCATCAGTTTTTTGCACTATAGCACATTGCACAGTCCAATGATGTGACCTAGTTTCTGTATTTTATAGCTGGGTTGGTGACCAATGTGACAACCCCTTCTGGAGGCCAAATTGTACCGATTTATAGTGTGAATTTATGGAATGAGAACCTTGATTGCACTGTAATATTTATTGTTTGTTCCCTATGCTACTTAAAAAAAAAAGTGTTTCTCAACTAAGTCCTTAAAGGGGTATTCTGACCAAAGACATCTTATCCCCTATCCAAAGGCGTGACATGACATCACAAGGGGGCGTGGCGTGATGTCACATCTCTAGTCCTGGAGCAGCAGCCCAGCATAGAATGCGGTGCTGCACATAGATCGCGGGGGGTCCCAGCGGCGGGCCCCCACGATCAGATATCTTATCCCCTATCCTTTGGCAAAAGACATCTTATCTCCAGTCCCAGAAACACAGTATTATAGTTACATAGATAGTATGGTTAAACATAAAGGTTATGGGTGGATGAAGGTCTACTGTGTACATCATAAAGGGCACATGGTAGACATGGAGCCCTGTTACAGATTTTGTACTGGGCCCCGAAGCTACATATTATGCCTTGGCCAAAAACCTTATATTTTTAGGATTTTCTTAATATCATGAGTCCCTGTTGGAGGGGCGGTTAGGATGGGAGTTGAGAATAAAAAATAAAGTCATAAACAGACCTGGCTTTCCACCTTGACTATTAGGACAGCCTAAACTGTCTATAATTGTTTCCACTTATAATTTCTCAGGGTATGTTGAAGCAAAATCCATTCTGCAGAAATAACCAATGAAGATGTATGGGGAAGACTTTGTGAATGAACATACCGTTAGTGTTAGATTTAAATAAAGTGGGGTTGTTGATGAAAGGGATGATGATGAGTTTAAACACAAAACAATGCTGTCAGTCTGGCAGGCTTGGTCAAATGAGTCTCCCTAGTAAAAAGGATCTATGTGCAAAACGTAATTGACTTGCACACAACCCCTGGATGGGAGAGCATCTGAGAGAGCTCTAGGGGTATATGCTCAAGCATCTGATCTTAGTTTATGCTGATAATGTGAGATACTGTAAATGAACATGTACTCTTAGGTTATGTTCACAAAGGTCAGAATTGCCTCTGAAAGCTGCTTCTGCAATTCTAATTAGAATCTGAAGGGAAATTTGCATGATACTACTCACCTTTGCCTCAATTCTGACCAGCCCTCTGTCCTAACCACTGAAAAACACCCACACAGCATAATGCTTCCACCACCATGCTTCACAGGGGTGGCATTGGGCAGGTGATGAGCAGTGTCTGCTCCCGACATAATGCTTAGAATTAAGGCCAGAAAGTGGACAGAAAAACTCTATGTCCTTTTTTTGCTAACTCAAAGTGGGCTCTTGTGTGTTTTTTTTTTTTTTTTTTTTTTTTACTGAGAGAGGGGTTTTACTAGCCACACTGCTATCAAACCTAGATTGGTGGAGTGCTGATGTGATTTTTGACCTGGAATTTTCTCCCTTCTGCACACCCCATCTGATCTTTGGAGCTCAGCCAGAGTGAACATTGGTTTCCTGGTCATCTCTCTTACTCACTATCCACCGATTATTAATATTGATGGGGTGCCAACTGTAGGAAGAGCCCTGGTTGTTCCAAACCTCTTCCATTAAAGAATTCTGGAGGCTGCTGTGCTCTTTGGAACTTTCACTACCACAGACATTATTTTGAACCCTTCTCCTGGTTTATGGCTTTACACAAACCAGTCTCTTAGCTTAACATACAGCCCCTTTCCCATGGCTTGGTTTTTGCTGTTATATGCATTGTCAGCTGTAAGACTGTATGGCTGTGTTCACACATTAGTCAACTTATAACTGTGTGCTGTAAATTACTGCAATCGGAGAGAGAGAGAGAGAGAGAGAGAGAGACGAATTGCCCCATGACAGAGGAAAAATTCCTTCCCGACTTCAATATGGATCGAATATCAGAACAAGACCCTAGATCAACATGGGTCCCAGCAGATTGGTAATGGGTGTTGGTGGTGGGTAAGAATTTTTAATGTCAAAACAATCCTGTGAGCAGTTTACACCCTATTTATATATTTACTGAATATTGTGCCTACTGAATATTGTGCTTAACAATGTTTCAATGTTTTCAATGTTTTACTTACCTCTTGCAGAAAAATAGCAAGGCTCACAGTGGATAGTCTGCTTATAGATCCACATACTGTCTCCAGCCTTTAGGTTTTCCAAGGGACCAGAACAAGCTTCACACTAAGAAAAAAAAAGTTACATTTTCAGATAAAAAAATAGAATTTTGTATCTCCAGCTATAACAAAGCCAGAGTTCCCTTTAATCAATGTCCTATGGATAGTCGACAAGATATTTTTTTTTTACCGGACAACCAACAAGCCATCAATTACTAAGTCCTGGAAAACCCTTTGAAATTTGTGAATGCTCTTTTAAAAATATTTATAACCTTGTACAAGATTTACATTACATAGTATTGGTATGTTATGCATTATTAGTATAGAGTATACATTGCTTACTGCTGTAAATAATTTTTAGGGAAAGGGCATGTGTAGTAATAAATCTGCATTCTGCAATGACTGAAATTATTTTCTTGAAAATGATTTTGATGCCTAAATATTTTCTCATATAAGTCATCAATCTATTATGATTAACAGAACAAATGTGTTGGCTATGTTTGTATTTGGACCTTCTGTCAGGAACCCCAACTGACCAGATTATACTGTAAATCAGTGAGGTCCTAGAACATTTTTTATATCTACTGAATACATGCGATGCAAGGTTTCCCCTCAGAAAATCACAGGAAGCACTGTTGGTATAAGATTTGTACGAAATATTTTAGTTTCTGCAAGAATCTATTATTTTGTGATAAAATCTAATGATGATAGGAACACAATGTAAACAAAGTTACTTTGTACACTACCGTACAATAAGCTTCTCCATTTAACTCAGTTAGTGACTGTGGAAAGATCTAGTCTGGGCTGTAGACCAAATTCTACATACAAAGAAGGATTCTAGTATCACCCTAAGTCATCACATTACATCAGAGAGGACACTTATTATGGGTGTGTTATTCAGAACACACCCATAAATGAATGTAAAAAAAAATCTCCTCTGTGGACCAGCCAGTTTAGTATCTTGTATTTTAACGCAGTTGTGCTATCAAATATACTTTTTTTTCCCCTTTTTTAATTTTGACTTGTTTCCTAATAACCCTGCTGGTTGCTACAACAATTTCCACAACGTTAACATACACTCTTCTCTGAGCACCATGCCCTGTTACCCATGGAATTGCCCCTTACGCCTATTGAAAAATCCCAGGCTTATGGAAGCCTGTATTTTGTCACTGGACTGTATAGTAAAGTGAAACATAATATTTGTTACATTGTATTGTCTGCCATGGGCAATTTACCTACCTTGAAGCATGTTGCATGGCAGCAAATGTTTAAGTCTTTTAGAATCATCTTGGCATCAATGCCAAGTGGTTTGCGACAGTAAGTACAAACATCCTTTCCTATGTTAGATCTAAGAAAGGAAAACATATACATAATTATAGAGAGACAATTATGTTCTCATGAAAAACGAAAAATAAATGTGCGTGCCATAGCAATAGAGTTGAGTTAGTAGAATACGGCCTATCGTGACATGGAGTCATGAAAATCTTTTGTTCATACAATGCACTTTCTAACAGGAAAGTGATTATATAGGATCAGCCTGTCAGAATTATAAATATTTACATTGGAAACTTTATTTATTACTAGTTTCATGTTATGTTATAAATTAAGACCATCTCTATTATTCACTGTATGATAAGATGCTGAACAAAGCACCTGAGCACCTTATTCTACAACTGTGAGGTCTACTAGAGGTTAAGCCGCAGACTCTTGCAGGACCAGAGCAGCGATCATTGGAGGCTCAACAAGCTTTGTCTTAGTGTTGTGCAACTGTGTAATCCCTTCATTGCACCAAAAGTGTCTGCTTTCCTGTAGCTACGGTTTGCACCATGTACAGTGGGGCAAAAAAGTATTTAGTCAGCCACCAATTGTGCAAGTTCTCCCACTTAAAAAGATGAGAGAGGCCTGTAATTTTTATCATAGATATACGTCAACTATGAGAGACATAATCACATTGTCTGATTTTTAAAGAAATTATTTGCAAATTATGGTGGAAAATAAGTATTTGATTTTAATCTCAGTACTTTGTAATATACCCTTTGTTGGCAATGACAGAGGTTAAACGTTTTCTGTAAGTCTTCACAAGGTTTTCACACACTGTTGCTGGTATTTTGGCCCATTCCTCCATCCCCTCTAGAGCAGTGACGTTTTGGGCTGTCACTGGGAAACACGGACTTTCAACTCCCTCCAAAAGTTTTCTATGGGGTTGAGATCTGGAGACTGGCTAGACCACTCCAGGACCTTGAAATGCTTCTCACAAAGCCATTACTTTGTTGCCTGGGCGGTATGTTTGGGATCATTGTCATGCTGAAAAACCCACATTTCATCTTCAATGCCCTTGCTGATGGAAGGAGGTTTTCATTCAAAATCTCACGATACATGGACCAATGATTCTTTCCTTTACATAGACCAGTCATCCTGGTCCTTTTGCTGAAAAACATCCCCATGCTTCACAGTAGGTATGGTGTTCTTTGGATGCAACTCTATCTCAACTCAACTTTGGATGCGTCATTCTATCTCCTCCAAACACACCAAGTTGAGTTTTTACTAAAAAGTTCTACTTTGGTTTCATCTGATCATATGACATTCTCCCAATCTTCTACTGGTTCATCCAAATGCTCTCTAACAAACTTCAGACAGACCCGGACATGTACTGGCTTAAGCAGGGGGACACATCTGGCACTGCATGATTTGAGTCCCTGGCGGCGTAGTGTGTTACTGATGGTAGCCTTTGTTACTTTGGTCCCAGCTCTCTGCAGGTCATTCACTAGGTCCCCCTGTGTGGTTCTGGGATTTTTGCTCAGCGTTCTTGTGATCATTTTGACACTACGGGGTGAGATGTTACATGGAGCCCCAGATCGAGGGAGATTATCTCCCACAGTTGATTTCTTCGCACCAAGCTGCTTGCCTATTGCAGATTAAAGGGGTTCTCCGGTGCTTACACATCTTTTCCCCTATCCAAAGGATAGGGGATAAGATGCCTGATCGTGGGAGTCTCGCCGCTGGGGACCCCCGGGATCATGCACGCGGCACCCCGTTTGTAATCAGTCCCCGGAGCGTGTTCGCTCCGGGACTGATTACAGGCGACCACCGGGCAGGCGGCGTGTGACGGCGTGTGATAGCTGTCACGCCCCCTCCCATAGGCTTGCATTGAGGGGCGGAGCGTGATGTCACATGGGGGCGGAGGCGTGACGTCACACGCCGTCGGCCCGGTGGTCGCCTGTAATCAGTCCCGGAGCGAACACGCTTCGGGGATTGATTACAGGCGACCACCGGGCAGGCGGCGTGTGACGGCGTGTGATAGCTGTCACGTCCCCTCCCATAGGCTTGCATTGAGGGGCGGAGCGTGACGTCACATGGGGGCGGAGGCGTGACGTCACACGCCATCGGCCCGGTGGTCGTCTGTAATCAGTCACGGAGCGAACACACTCCGGGGACTGATTACAAACGGGGTGCCCCAGCGCCGGGACTCCCGCGATCAGGCATCTTATACCCTATCCTTTGGATAGGGGAAAAGATGTGTAAGCACCAGAGAACCCCTTTAAGTCTTCAGCCTGGTGCTGGTCTACAATTTTGTTTCTGGTGTCCTTGGACAGCTCTTTGGTCTTGGCCATAGTGGAGTTTGGAGTTTGACTGTTTGAAGTTGTGGACAGGTGTCTTTTATACTGATAACAAGTTCAAACAGGTGCCATTAATGAGTGGAGGACAGAGGAGACTCTTAAAGAAGAAGTTAGAGGTCTTGCTTGTTTGTAGGTGACCAAATACCTATATTACCAAGGAATTTGCCAATTAATTCATTAGAAATCCTACAATGCATTTTCCTGTATTCTTTCCCTCCTTCTGTCTCTCATAGTTAAGGTATACTTATGATGAACATTACAGGGCTCTCTTATCTTTTAAAGTGGGAGAACTTGCACAATTGGTGGCTGACTAAATACTTTTTTGCCCCACTGTATGCCACTCATGGTTAGAATTATATTTATTATGGCAGCCTTGTCGGTCATCTGGAATATTGGTGAAGACAGCATACACTTTTATATGTCATACAATTTGGCAATAAATGTTGTCCGTACCAACATAGTTGCTGAATTTGAAGGCTACTTGTTTGCCACTGGTACTTACTGATCAGATGTAGAGTAAACAGTTCTAATAGAATTTGATACAATGTCCTGTCCATATTTATTAGTTGAAGATTTCCTACTAAAAGAAATAATACATTTTATTATGAGAGTCAATAGAATAATAGTTTACACCTTATAATATTGGTATTAAAATTTAAATATAGCGAAGCTCACTTGACAACAGTATAGGTAAGAACTAGCTTTCCATTTCATGTTTTATCAGTGAATTATAGGCATTTGTCTCTCTTTCCTACAGTATAGAGAGATACTGTTGAATAGTGATGTATAGTGAATGCTCAGGCTGATTTTAGCTATATATTTGTGGTGAAGCAGGTGCTTTATATAGCAGTATAGTGTCCTTAGTAGGTTTCCTTAGGTGGTCTTTTTTACTGTATTTATCACGTGATCATAAATAACCATATGTAAGATGCACTGGCATTTATTTGAAGGTATAACTCATTCAAGTCATAGTTATATTTGTAATCCTTTCAGATGTTTCAATATAATATTAAAGTTTTAACCAAATAAAAAAGGTGGCTCTTTATCTAGTGTGATCAATAAAGAGGAACACCTTTGCTAGCTAACAGTGCTGGATTTACTTCTGGATTTCTTTATTGTTGTTACAGATTGGCTCTTCCATGTCTGTGCAAGGGATCATACACAACAGATGTAATGTATTTTTTTTCTTCCCCTTTTTGAAACTATTTAGAAAAATGTTATAAGTGTAATAATTTCAGTACCTTGCATCTCCATAAGATGAACTTGGAAAAGATGAATAACTGAAAAAGACAAATACATATGTTAATTCTGAAAATAAAGTATTAAAGGGAACAAATCAGCAGATTTTAGCATATATAACGCTTGACAACATGATATATATGCTAAAATCGGTATCCTCCCCATGCCCAGGGGACTTTTTTGACCCCAGGGATGGGGAAGATATTAAGTTATAAAGTCCCCCCCACGGCCGCCCCTCAAGTAGTTCCCTGGGCGGGAACTTGTGCTTACCAACAACCGTCGCTCCCCATCGCTCCGGCCGTGGCTCCGCCCCATCGGCTTGATTGACTGCTTGTGTCATCGCTCTGTTCCCTAAGCAGATGGAGCAGAGCGGTGACACGAACCCTCAATCAAGACAAGGGGACAGGACCATGGCTGGAGCGATGGGTGCTGGTAAGTGTAAGTCCCCTGGGGATGGTGAGGATACCGATTTTAGCAAACATAATGTGTTCGTAAGCGTTATATATACTAAAATCTACTGATTGGTTCCCGTTAAAAGTATTATATACTATAGAAAAAAATATTCAAACTAAATACTGAAAATGAATTGTGAATATTATTAAAGGGGTATTCTGAGTTAAATTACCTTATCCCCTTTCCATAGGATAGGGGATAAGTCTGACCACTGGGACCTCCCGATCTCCAGAATAAGAACCTACCTCCTCTGTTTTGAACGAATGAGAAAATCGCACTATTCACAGCACACGGCTCTCAGTGTTCCATTCAAAACAGAGGAGTCGTACCTTGTTCTGGAGAACTCAGGAGGTCTAATGCTTATCCACTATCCTGTCTATAGGGGATAAGATAACTTACCTTGGACTGCTTTTAACAATTATAAAGAGGATAAAAGAAGCCTATAGACAATATCAGGTTGACAATGGCTTAGTTTACATAAGAGCCCTCCTTTAGTTACGCACATTACCTTGTCTCTTCAGTGACAGTAACATTTGAGGAAGAACTTGGCCCATCAGTGGTGTCCTTGTAAGATGTGGTTGTGCGTCGAGTTGGAGCATCATAGCTACCTTCATTGACTTTGTAGGTCGATGATGTAGTTGACCGTCTGCCTTGCATATCCTGGTTCTCAGTAACTTTAGAGGTTGTGGTAGAACGTCTGTTTGGTGCATCACTCGTTTCTTCCTTTACATTGTAGGTTGTAGTTGTGGTAGAACGTCTGCTTGGTGCATCACTGGTTCCTTCCTTAACATTATAGGTGGTAGTTGTGGTTGAACTTTGATTTGTGAGATTAGTAGGCTTGGCTGTGCTAATATGATGAAAGAAAATAATAATGTTAATGCACACTTGTATCTCATGCCATATGTTTGCGACTGTGTTCATTTTATAGTCATCTAATGTTTATAATGACATCTTAGTACAATTATTCAGGTACCAAATGCAATTTCTGCTTGAAACAACATTTTCAGGAAAATGATCATGTAAATTATTCAGAAACCAAAAGTTACATATTTTTGAACTAACATCAAGATGCTAGGTAAAAATAAGAACCTTTATCACAGGCTAGGACTATATGGTTATCCATGTAAAGCTGGACATGAAATAAAATCCAGCTGAACCAGGCAATGTAATGCACATGCCTATTATTTGGTATACAGCAGATGACAGAGCATCCTGTGTATTCCTGGCAATAATTGTGCACTATAAGAATTCTCCAAATTGGATTCTAAATTTAACAAGCATCACTTTAGAACAGCTGACTCCAAAATGTTCACCCCTCAAGTATTTTCTGAGGCCTGTTATTTCCATGTAAATCAGGGACACAGTTGCCATGTGTACATAGTAGTAAAATGTTAATGTGAAGCTCTGACTTTACTGTTTAGATCAAAGCGTCTGTGAATTACAGTCAGTGAATGTGTTCCATACTCGTCTATTATTTTATTTCTATTTCTTATCACACACAAAAAAAAAAAACATATTCTGGTTTGTTGCTATGTTATAACCATGATTTCAGGGGAGAATTAAGATTTGTTCTGGGTGCAAATTACATACAGTGTCCATGCCCATGTTCACACAATGTATTTCTATTTAACTGAATAGTAAAATGGCTGTTAGTGATCTCACACACACAGACACCTTCATTTAAAGCTGGAATTCTTAGAATCATAAAATTAACTGACATGCTCCTTTTTTTGGAAAATACATTTTTTTCCCCGTAAAAATCTACTTATTTTTGTACGGCTGGTATTTATATTTTGTATAAATATGGCCTCTGTTTAAGAACAGTAAGATAGATGTGTGCAAAAAGACTGTGGAGGAGCTGCCTATAGCAACCAATCAGATTCCTGCTTTAATTTTTTTAATTTTTTTTAAGAAAGCTGGAATCTGGGCAACTGATCCACTGCTCCTTCCCCCACTCTTTCCCAACCAGCAGCTTGGGAGCCATATGAGGCCATCAATCTGTTTGTAGCTCTAGAGATGTGCAGTAGTGGCTCAGGATTTCCCTAACTTGGTGCTATGATCAAAACCGTCACTGGTAATTAATACTATGGTAAAGGTCAATACACTAGAATTTAAAGGGGTACTCCCCCCACAGACATCTTATCCCTTATCCTAAGGATAGGGGATAAGATGTATGTGGGCAGAGTACCCCTTTAACTTAAATATTCAATGTGGCTCAACACCATGTATCTTAGTAGAACCTGGCCAACAACCTGCAAAAAGTTGGGGGCTGCTTTTTAGGAAGACATATAGGAAACATCACTAGAATATTCCATAACATTCTTATCAGTGGGGGTCCAACCTCTGTGACCTCCACAATTCCTAAATTAAAGCAACCAGAAACTTTTTGAATTGGGTGTAGCAGTATTTTCATGCACAGCAACTGGCTGGGAGCAGCAATGTGCAGAGAAATGTAGTAATGGAGTACCACCACGTTTGCTAAACAGATGGGCCATTACTTCCTAGCTGGCAAAATGTTGCAGACAGTTGTTACAGTGCAACAATACTTTTACAATACACCAGATTTGGGAAACAGTCTCAGAACGTTTCAACAGTTTCTTGGGTGTGGAGGACTGTAAGACACTCCACAAATCCTCCAGAAGGTAAGGTTGAGTACCAAATAGCTGAATGTCCTTGCGTGAACATTCTGTGCCACAGTGGGCCTTACCCCCCGTAACCTTTTCACAACAAGCCCCACCTAGGTAAAATTTGGCAGGGAGCATATGTAGGTATTCACATTGGTGTGGTTGCACTGCGGCGGTCATTGTTACTGTGATGCTTTGTCTGTGGGGTGGGGTGGCCCGGAGCCAGGGGCTTGGTCGGGCAGCAGTGGGGCTGCCTGGCCACTGGGTCGCTCCCCTCGTGGGCAAGGTGTTGCAGTGGTGGTGGCCGCCGTCCGGCGCTACGCCAATGTTGGGTTAAGGTCCCACTCTAAATAGGTGGCTTTGACGTGGCGAGTGGGCTTGTACTTTTTGATCAAAATGTATACTAACAACCTGTTTTTAATTTATGCTGAGAAGCAATTAGATCAAAATACAAATTGTGGATGTACGGGTTAAAAATAACACTGGGTTTAAATGGGTTTTAAAATGGCATTTGGTGATCAAAAAGATGATGTTGTGCCACTAAGTCTTCAGGGTTCCATAACTGAAATACTGAATTATAGATGGATGTACAATACCAAGAGTTAATTTAAAATTTTTTGTTATTAATTTTAATTCCTCTTGAAAATATAACTCTTACCCCTTGTTTCCATCTCCGGTTATGGCAATGAGGTCTTCCAGACCTTGACTTCTTAAATAATGAAATACAAAATAAAAGAATCACAAATATGTGTGAGAATAAAAACTAAAGTGACAAAACATATAAGAAAGTGTATCTTTAGATTTAAAGGAGTACTTCGACCCTAGACATGTTAGCCCCTCTCCAAACGATAGGGGATAACATGGCTGATCTTAGGGGGTCCGGCCACAGGGACCCCCGCATTCTTCGGGCTGGCACTGTGGTGTTACGGTCACGAAAGCCTGGGGCTTCTGTGATTGTGACATCACGCCATGTCCCCTCCATTCATGTCTATGGGAAGGCATGTGGTGGCTAGTACACAGTCGTGCCGCCTCCTCCCATAGGCATGAATGGAGGGGGCATAGTGGCCTCTTACCATAGAAATGAGTCAAGGGGGCGTAGCAGCTGTGTTTGCTAGTCATCCGGCACGGAGCGGAGTTCGTTCAGTGCACCAGATGACTGGGGTTCAGCTGCAGAGATTGCGGGTATACCCAGCGGCCGGACCCTCACAATCAGACATGATATCCCCTATCCTTTTAGGGTATGTTCACACGTACGCAGATTTGATGCACAGGATTTGATGCACAGAATTTTCTGCTGCAGATTTCAATGTAAACTAAATGACTGAGCACAGCTTCTAATCCGCAGTTACAAATTCTGCACATCAAATCTGCGCAGGATCCTGTGTGTTAACATACCCTTAAAGGGGTATTCCAGGCCAAAACTTTTTTTATATATATCAACTGGCTCTGGAAAGTTAAACAGATTTGTAAATTACTTCTATTAAAAAATCTTAATCCTTCCAATAGTTATTAGCTTCTGAAGTTGAGTTGTTCTTTTCTGTCTAACTGCTCTCTGATGACTCACGTCCCGGGAGCTGTGCAGTTCCTATGGGGATATTCTCCCATCATGCACATTTCCCGGGACATGACATCATCATTGAGCAGTTAGATAGAAAACTTCAGAAGCTAATAACTATTGGAAGGATTAAGATTTTTTAATAGAAGTAATTTACAAATCTGTTTAACTTTCTGGAGCCAGTTGATATATATATATATATATATATATATATATATATATATATATATATATATATATATAAAAGGTTTTGCCTGGAATACCCCTTTAAAGAGAAACAATGCCAAAGGAAAAAAAATCCTATAGTAATACACACTATTTCTGAAAAAAAATCCCGAAATATTTTATGTAGAAACTTAGCCTAATACTTGCTAAAGGGTTTTTTCAACACAGCAGATTTTTTGCAGAAAATTATGCAACTGAAAACGAGTTTTATTTATGTGAATAGGGTTGTTTTGATGGCAAGTACATGGATTTCTGCAAGTCCCCATTAGATGAATGGGACAGGGTAAATTCACTCTTGCCCTTTTTCTATACTAAACTCCATATTATGAACCCATTACAGCACTATCTTTTTATTACTCATGAGAACATCTAGATTAATAGATCTTAAATGAATTTGGGGGAAATTATGCATTTTTTTTTTTACAAACTATACTGACAATGTAAAAAATAAATATATGCAATATATATGGGACACTATACATTGCAAAGAAAAGCTACATCTTTATGTTACAGAATGTGACATAGCTGTAGTGGGAAAGACTCATTGGGGGAGAATTATGAAAACCTGTCCAGAGGAAAAGTTGCTGAGTTGCCCATAGCAACCAATCAGATCACTTCTTTCATTTTTCAGAGTCCTTTTCAAAAATGAAAGAAGCAATCTGATTGGTTGCTATGGGCAACTCAGCAACTATTCCTCTGGACAGGTTTTCATAAATCTCCGTCATTATGTGCGATGTACAGATGTCCAGTGTAAGGCTGGGTTCACACTACGTTTTGTCCCATACGGGACCGCATACTGAAGGGGAAGCTGAAAACTTGCGCTCCCGTATACCTTCGTATGCAGTCCCGTATGTAATTCATTTCAATGAGCTGACCGGAGTGAAACGCTGACTCAGGTCGGCTCATTTTTGCCCCGTATGCGGTTTTCCCACCGCACCTAAAATCGTGGTCGACTACGATTTTAGGTCCGGTGGAAAACTGGGCCGAACCGGAGTCAGCGTTTCACTCCGGTCAGTTCATTGAAATTAATTACATACGGGACCGCATACGAAGGCATACGGGAGCGCAAGTTTTCAGCTCCCCCTGCCGTATGCGGTCCCGTATGGGACAAAACGTAGTGTGAACCCAGCCTAAGCTAGAAAAATACACGTTTATTTTGTGTCCAAGATATACGCTTCTGTATTTTTTACTTATTAAGTGGAATTTCCGTTTAGGACCCAGCTTAAAATTGTTTAACATTGTTTATTGCATTGTTCCATAGTTTCAATAATATCAATATTTTAACAAACTATTTATATGAAAATGTTTTATTGATCAAATGATGTCCTTGTTACATGAATACAAATCTCTCTTACCTTTTATTCACAGTAGTAGTAGTAGTATTTATATCTATGAGGTTATCAAGATTTTGGGTTCTGCAATCAAAAGAAACAAACATGTTAGAACTTATACAATAATTTCTATACAACTAGCAGAGTACTCGCTGTTGCCCAGTTTTTCCTATCTAATCCTTGTGGGGGAGAAAAAGCAACACAGGAAGAAGCTCCTGACCAACATTTCCCCTCCTCTTATCACAACCTTATATTTTGTCCTCATATCCTGACCTTATATCTCGTCGTCATATCCCATCCTCATATTTCAACCTCATATCCTGACCAACATTTTGACTCCTCTTATCCAACCTCTTTTCCCATCCTTATATCCCATTTTCATATTTTGTCCTCATATCCAGTCCTTAAATCTTGTCCTTATATCTCATTCTCATATCCTGTCCTCATATCTCATCCTCATATCCTGTCCGCACGTGGGGCTGAGTTGTGAAGAAGAGATTGTAGGCTGAAAATAGAAGGGGCGTGGCTTTGTGGGAGTGAGCCTGACTTGCAAGCCGGATCGATACACAAAAATGGTTGAAAATAAAAGAGGGTGTGGCTTAGAGGGAGGTTGTAGCTTTGCGAGATGGGGCATGGTGTGAGGGAAGGGTGTGGCTTGCAAGCCGGACTGACGCACTCACCAGGAGATGCAGAGCTTGTGGCATAAGGTTCTGGAAATCTCATTGACTTGCATGGGACTTCATACAAAAAACCCAACATTCACGTAAGGGGGTAGGTTAGGGTTAATTAAACTATTTTATATTTTTATTTGACATATTAGTTGCATGTTTACCAAAGTATTATCAAAATATCTCCAGCCATTTGGAAGTTATGCCGGAACATATACGTTTCCCATAGACTTGCATGGGACAAAAACCCCGACCCCCGCAAATGGGGTTAGGCTAGGGTTAATTTAACAATCCTATATTTGTAGTTGACTTTTAAGTAACATGTGTAAAGTTGTAAAGTTTTATGAAAATATATTTATCAGCTTGGAAAAGATGTCGGAACATACACACATACTTACTGTACATACATATACAGTGGGGATCAAAAGTTTGGGCACCCCAGGTAAAAATTTGTATTGATGTGCATAAAGAAGCCAAGGAAAGATGGAACAATCTTCAAAAGGCATCAAATTACAGATTAGACATTCTCATAATATGTCAACAAAAGTTAGATTTTATTTCCATCATTTACACTTTCAAAATAACAGAAAACAAAAAAATGGCGTCTGCAAAAGTTTGGGCACCCTGCAGAATTTATAGCATGCCCTGCCCCCTTTGCAAAGCTGAGACCTGCCAGTGTCATGGATTGTTCTCAATCATCATCTGGGAAGACCAGGTGATGTCAATCTCAAAGATTTTAAATGTCCAGACTCATCTGACCTTGCCCCAACAATCAGCACCATGGGTTCTTCTAAGCAGTTGTCTAGAAATCTGAAACTGAAAATAGTTGACGCTCACAAAGCTGGATAAGGCTATAAGAAAATAGCAAAATGTTTTCTGATGTCAATATCCTCTGTTTGGAATGTAATTAAGAAATGGCAGTCATCAGGAACAGTGGAAGTTAAAGCAAGATCTGGAAGACCAAGAAAAATATCAGACAGAACAGCTTGCAGGATTGTGAGAAAAACAATTCAAAACCCACGTTTGACTGCACAATCCCTCCAGAAAGATCTGGCAGACACTGGAGTTGTGGTACACTATTCCACTATAAAGAGATACTTTATGAAGACCAAATATGGTCTTCATGGAAGAGTCATCAGAAGAAAACCTCTTCTACGTCCTCACCACAAAAAATCAGCGTTTGAACTTTGCAAAAGAACATATAGACAAGCCTGATGCATTTTGGACCGATGAGGTTAAAATTGAACTTTTTGGCCGGAATGAGCAAAGGTACGTTTGGAGAAGAAGGGGAATAGAATTTATTGAAAATAACCTCTCTCTAACTGTTAAGCATGGGGGTGGATCAATCATGCTTTGGGGTTGTATTGCAGCCAGTGGCACAGGGAACATATCACCTGACATCAACATAATTGAAAATCTATGGATAGACCTTAATAGAGCAGTGGGTGACAGACAGCCCAAAAATCTCAAAGAACTGGAAGACTTTTGTAAGGAAGAATGGGCAAAGATACCTCAAATAAGAATTGAAAGACTCTTGGCTGGCTACAAAAAGCGTTTACAAGCTGTGATACTTGCAAAGGAGTATTAACTCTGCAGGGTGCCCAAACTTTTGCAGATGCCATTTTTTTGTTTTCTGTTATTTTGAAATTGTGAATGATGAAAATAAAATCTAACTTTTGTTGACATATAAGAATGTCTAATCTGTAATTTGATGCCTTTTGGAGATTTTTCCATCTTTCCTTGGTTTCTTTATGCACATTAATAATTTTTTTTACCTGGGGTGCCTAAACGTTTGATCCCCACTATACACACACATTGGGGGCGATATTAAAAAACTACTGTAATTTTTGTTCCAGCAATATTAATGCCACCTTTTTTCTCTCACAGGTCTCTTGTACTGCTTTGAAAACATGAATATATGTGAGAGTTCATTTTCATGCCTCTCTTTACCTATTTTGGCGCCCCCCCAAAAGAAATTTGCCGCATCTTAAATTTTTTGCCTTTTGGATTCTTCGTGATTCAAAACTTGTGCCAAAATCTGCAATTTTGGCGCATATTTTGAATGACGAAAAATCCGTGCAGGAGCATTTCACATATTATTCCATGCTAACTAGTGCTCATCCAAGCTATAACTGTATAAATAAAACATGTGCAGGTGTAGAGACCATGAAAAACACATCAGAAATCAACTACAAAAAACTACAAACATTTCTGTGATTTTTACACTAGCAAAGAGCTGTTGTGAAATTTTTGATGTATAATGGACTCTCACCCCTTTGATAATATCATGTAAAACATAAAATCAACATAACCACGCCCACTTTTGCCAAACTGGTGTGACTAGTGTAAACATTGGATCATTCTCAGGTAAAACACTTTGAAGATCTCATGGAAACATTTTCTTGCCCAAATTTTGGTGCAAAATTTTGAATATGACCCCTATTGAGTTATATATATATATATATATATATATATATATATATAACCAAGGTAATAATATATTAATATCTTACATGCATACTGTTAGGCTGGATTCACGTGTAGGCATGTGTAGTGGGTTATGCCCCTAATCATAGTGCAGCAAAAATGCTTGTATTTTAAGGCAAATATCTAAGGTTCAGTGATGCAGGTTTTTGGCATTGCAGTTTTCAGCGGGGAAATATGTTTATAAAAAACTTTCAGGAAAAATGGGATAACAGAACCATGCCAATTTACAGTAACAGTTGTGTGGTTTGGGGATTTTATGACTGGCAACACAGCACACTATTTGTGAACCCAGCCTCACTTGATATTATAGTACGCTTTAGTACAACTTTTACTGCAAGGCCACAAATCATGAAATTTCTGCAAAACCGATGTAGAATTTCTGTGCCGATTCCACAATATAGTACACCACAGTTAAATAGTGATCTGGAAAATTCATTAGCTGCTGAAAAAAGATTAACATTGATTTGTGAGCACGCTTGTGGAACGTCTGCAGCGTGTCCTATCTGTTGTGGATTCCCTTTGTCAAGTTTTAGGCCTCGTTCACATCACAATTTGTGCCTCTGACACAACTATACATTGGGTAAATGTTAAAATGACATGCACACCCCATTCATTTCAAAGGCCTGAGCGTAGTTGGCTAGTGACAACATTTGGGTAATTTCCCAAGCGTATACAAGTTTTGGCTTGGACTGGGAAACGCAACTTGCATCAATTTTCAGTATGAGACAAAACTTGGATACATTGGGAAAATGACCAGAACTTAGAGGGGCATTTACTAAGATGTGTGTGATTTAGTTCATTTTTTAGTTCTGTTTTTTTTTTATTTTGTGTGTTTTTTTGCGCGACTCCTTCAAATTTATTAAATGGTCACAGGGCATTTGATACATTTTGTGGAGGATACAAATTTCCTGAAATTTCACTCTTAAAGGGGTACTCCAGTGGAGAAACTTTTATTTTTTAAATCAACTGGTGCCAGAAAGTTAAACAGATTTGTAAATTACTTCTATCAAAAAATCTTAACCCTTCCGGTACTTATTAGCTGCTGAATACTACAGAGGAAATTATATATTTTTTGGGAACACAGAGCTCTCTGCTGAATCACGAGCACAGTGCTCTCTGCTAACATCTCTGTCCTTTTTATGAACTGACCAGAGTAGAAGAAAATCACCATAGCAAACATATGCTGCTCTGGACAGTTCCTAAAATGGACAGAGATGTCAGCAGATAGCACTGTGCTCGTGATGTCAGCAGAGAGCACTGTGTTCCAAAAAGAAAATAATTTCCTCTGTAATATTCAGCAGCTAATAAGTACTGGAAGGATTAATGTTTTTTTAATAGAAGTAATTTACAAATCTGTTTAACTTTCTGGCACCAGTTGATTTAAAAAAAAAGTTTTCCACCGGAGTACCCCTTTAACATACACCAAAAAGCTACACTAGGTCTGGGCTAGTGTAGAATTGTGACTTTTTTGCGAAAGTCACAGTTGATAAATTCATTACCACTGCACAAGACTAACCCTTAACAGCTGGTCTGTACTCTCTTTATAAATAAAAGTTGAAATCCAAAAGGCGCAAAAAATAACCTTAGGTGCAGCGCTGCGCCTAAATAGAGACACTATACACACAAAAACACTTCAAAAATACTACTCTACACACAAAAACAGCTCTAAAGACAATGATAAATGCCCCATTAGTCACTAGCCGACTATGCTTTTGACCATTGAAATGAATGGGGCTCTTGCCTGTCCAAGCAAGTACATGTCGGCATGTCATTTTGACATTTTCCTGACATACCCCGTGCTTCGGGGGCATAGATCTTGGTGTGAACCTAGCCATATTCTTGAAAGAGGTAAAATCCGCAGCAAGATTGATGTGAAAATGTGTATGGTGATAGGGCCTCATTTACACTTGTGAATTTGGTCAGTCTTTTATCCATTTGTAGAGCCAAAATAAGAGAATGTTTGGGCATGTTCACACAGAGTAATTTCATAGCGGAATCCACCGGAAATTTCCATTGCAGCAGTATCCCATTTCTTTTAATTGGATTCTGCTGCAGCGTTCACACGTCGGAATTTCCGCAGCAAATTTGCGCCAAAAGAATTGACATGTTAATTCTTTCAGCAGAATCTATTCAGAAACGCATTGTCACCTTTGCATTGCCTCATTTTCAAGAGATTCTATCACCAGCTGAACATGTAAATGTGTGGAATGTCTGCCTTTATTTGCATTACTTGAGTCACCCGGGTTGCTATTTGTTGCATGAGTCAGGGGACAGAGTTAGGATTACGTTCCTAGGCTCTATGTATTTTCTTGTGTATGTTTTTAAGTGTTTTTATAGTTGTACCCGTTTTTCTGTGTCATTCATTACTATAGATTTCTTTTATTTTATTGTAAAGTGATTGGTGTGCACTCACTTTGGTTACCATTCTTTTTCTTCTTTCTTTAAACTGTCTTGTTTTTTGGTAACCGTGTATGCACCCATTTTTCTCACACATTCGCGGTGCCCATCTTTTTCTGTTTGTATTGCCTTTGTTTTCCAGACGAACATTCTGCTAATTTTACACTGTTTAAACGTACCCTTATTTTCTTATTTGCATTCAGTCCTGATTTCCAATTAAAAAGGATGCAAAATACTACTAACAAAAAAATCAGCATCTTATGAACATGGCCCCACAGACATTTGTCCACAATTGTTTTTTTTTTTTATTATTATAGCTCCTTTCAACTGCAAGGCAGTTGTAGAAATATATTAAGAAATTTGTTTGTACTGGATTATTGTGTTTGTATTGACTGAAACGTATACACAACTATTATTAAATCTGCTGTTATGCTACAAATATTTTCACTGGGGGGGGGGGGGGAGGAATCACAACTTAAAGGGGTACTCCGCCCCTAGACATCTTATCCCCTATCCAAAGGATAGGGATAAGATGTCTGATCACGGAGGTCCCGCCGCTGGGGACCCCCGTGATCTTGGCTGCGGCACCTCAGACATCCAGTACACGGAGCGAACTTCGCTCTGTGCCGGATGACTGGCGATGCGGGACGGAGGCTCTTGAAGTCACGGTCACACCCCCTCAATGCAAGTCTTTGGAAGGGGGCGTGGCAGCCGTCACGCCCCCTCCCATAGACTTGCATTGAGGGGGTGTGTGGCCATGATGTCATGAGCAGGGTGGGGCTGTGACGTCACAAGCCTCCGGCTTTGCACCCGATGCTCTAAACAAACGCCGGGTGGAGCAGGGAGATTGCGGGGATAAGAGGGATAAGATGTCTAGGGGCAGAGTGCCCCTTTAATGTTCTAAAGATACAGACCCAGATTAGTCAAACAGTCTGATTTGCCCATAGCAACCAATCACAGTTCAGGTTTCATATTTTACCAGAACACCTATTGGCCAGGGGCTCTGGTAAAATGGAGGCTGAGCAGTGATTGGTTCCTTTGGGCAAATCGGACAGTTTTTGTCTTAGCCAAATTGATAAATCTGGGCCACGAAGAAGGAACAGTTACCTGGTTTGTACAGTTGGCTTCTTTACTTCAATCAGGTTGTTAAGGTTGCCATCCCTGTAAAGGATACAGAGAAATGTATACAGGTTACATGTGGATAATAACGTAATGCAAAGTAATGCATTAATGCTGTAGGCTTCATTGAATTATACAGTTGTTGTGGATCTCATTGACTTATAATGCGGTCTGTCGGGTTTTCAGAGTGGTGTCCAGTGACAGAATCTACCATGTAGACTGAACAGAGCCTTCCATGTAATGTGAACATATCTTCAAAAATATTGCAACCAGATGTTACATTAAAGTCTATAGTGAAATACTAATGGGAACCTGCCAGTATTTTTATTTTGCCTGTTGGGCTGTTCCCAGTGGTTTCTCAGTGCCCCACCAGCCTTGAGTAATAGATCTTTCCCTGCTAGTGTTGTGGGCAAATGACCCAATGTTCAGGCAGCATGTCAGTGATGACAGGTTCCCTTTAAAAGCACTGCAAACAATGGACAGGATTTATTATGACCACAGCACCAGAATCTGGGCCCCAATTCAGACACATTAAAGGGGTACTCCGTTGGAAAACTTTTTTTTTTCTAAATCAACTGGTGCCATAAAGTTAAACAGATTTGTAAATTACTTCTATTAAAAAATCTTAGTCCTTCCAGTACTTATTATTAGCTGCTGAATGCTATAGAGGAAATTATTTTCTTTTTGGAACCCAAAGCTCTCTGCTGACATCATGGCCACAGTGCTCTCTGCTGACATCTCTGTCCATTTTAGGAGCTATCCAGAGCAGCATATGTTTGATATGGGGATTTTCTCCTACTCTTAAAATGAACAGAGATGTCAGCAGAGAATAGAAGTAATTTACAAATCTGTTTAACTTTCTGGCACCAGTTGATTTAAATAAAATAAAAAAAGTTTTACACCGGAATACCCATTTAATGTATCTACAGTGAAATTTTAAACACACTACAACCATGCATTTTTTTTTACTGCTTTTTAGATCTGCAACCAAATGCTTGTAGAAAATGTAGTTAAAATGCTTGAAATATGTTTATTTTCAATGAAAAAAAGGTGAAAGGTGTGTGAAGGCCTTATTCATATTAGACTTTTTGCAAACATTTTTAAATTGAAGATTGTTCATTTTTTTTGCAATCATGTAATAGAAAAAACACAGGAATGCATGTTTTGTGTTGGAAGATTGATTTGACACTTACGTTTTGTGAACGTTCTTTGCTGCATTTGATATTTCAATAAATTCATCCAGCTGATCTCTTAAAAGGAAATTTAAAGTATAGAAAATGTGACATACAATAAAAAATTCCCATTAGAACTTTCTCCTTTGTCATCTTATAAATGAGATAAAGTTTTTATGGTGTAAACAATGGTAACATTATGGCACTGCACTAACGTTTTTTATTTTATTTGACTATGCTACAGATGCTGTAAAGTTAGTGTAGTTCATAATATAGTGTCTGTACCTGTGTGTGACTGTTTTCTCACAATTCTGTGATTTTCACCCCAATATTAATTTTCAACAGCATACACAATGACTGTTGTCTTTTTGACAACAGTCAAACAGACTGTTGACTGTTGTCTGATTTTTCCCAGCTTGCAATGTGGCTGAGACCTGACTCACTAGTCAGCTGATGACAGGGAGCCTGTCTGCTTCAATGGGTGGAGGGATTGCTTGGTGGGAGAGAGATCAATCTGCAACTAATGCAACAGCTGTAGGCACCCTGACTGAAAACTACAGGTCTTTGGAATGGATGCAGCTCATTTATGTTTCAATGGGTGGGGTGACTGATGTGTGGGAGGGAGGAAAAAGGAATTATGGTATTTGTATGCAAAAAAGAAAATTCAAAAAGGAAATATCAGTTCACAAAAAGCTAGTCAGTGTTATGGTAATCTCACAACATAGCCATTTAGCCCCAAGACAAGCACAGACCCTTCCTAAGCATGTCCATTACTGTCTGCCAGGTACCTACTAAAATGACCAAATGGTTGATAACCCCTTTAATTATAGCACAAAGCTTGTGGTTGGTTATATTTGTTCCTGTCCCCAATGAGCCTCCCAATAAAAAATCCCAGTATGTTTTTAGAGTGTGGGAGGAAACTGGAGAACCCATTGGAAACCCACACAAAGGGGAGAATAGACAAACTCTATGCAGTTGTTGGCCTAGGTTGGATTTGAACCTGGGACCCCAACACTGCAAGGAAACACTGCTAACCACTGACCCTCCATGCTGCGCTTCAGTGTTTTAAAACATTGAGGCTGGGTTCACATGTAATATTCTGGTTAGTATTTTTTAACACAAGTCAGGAATGGAACTGACACGTAGAAAGACTATAGTGGAAAGATTTGCACTTTTCCTGTGCCACTCCTGGTTTGGGCCAAAAATACTGAACAAAATACTGGGTGTGAACTCATTTTTAATCATGATCAAAATGGAAGTTATAAAGTAGATTTATGAAGGAAATACTGTATCTTAGGATAAATTCACACATTCAGTGCATAGTGAAAGTATTTGGCCCCCTTGAACTTTTCAACCTTTTGCCACATTTCAGGCTTCAAACATAAAGATATAAAACTGTAATTTTTTGTGAAGAATCAACAACAAGTGGGACACAATCATGAAGTGGAACAAAATTTATTGGTTATTTCATACTTTGTTAACAAATAAAAAACTGAAAAATTGGGCGTGCAAAATTATTCATCCCCTTTACTTTCAGTGCAGCAAACTCTCTCCAGAAGTTCAGTGAGGATCTCTGAATGATCCAATGTTGACCAATGACTAATGATGAAAAATAGAATCCACCTGTGTGTAATCAATTCTCCATATAAATGCACCAGCACTGTGATAGTCTCAGAGATCCATTTAAAGCGCAGAGAGCATCATGAAGAACAAAGAACACACCACGCAGGTCCGAGATACTGTTGTGGAGAAGTTTAAAGCTGGATTTGGATACAAAAAGATTTCCCAAGCTTTAAACATCCCAAGGAGCACTGTGCAAGCGATAATATTGAAATGGAAGGAGTATCAGACCACTGCAAATCTACGAAGACCTGGCCGTCGCTCTAAACTTTCAGCTCATACAAGGAGAAGACTGATCAGAGATGCAGCCAAGAGGCCCATGATCACTCTGGATGAACTGCAGAGATCTACAGCTGAGGTGGGAGACTCTGTCCATAGGACAACAATCAGTCGTACACTGCACAAATCTGGCCTTTATGGAAGAGTGGCAAGAAGAAAGTCATTTCTTAAGATATCCATTAAAAGTGTTGTTCAAAGTTTGCCACAAGCCAACTGAGAGACACTCCAAACATGTGGAAGAAGGTGCTCTGGTCAGATGAAACCAAAATCTAACTTTTTGGCAACAATGCAAAACGTTATGTTTGGCGTAAAAGCAACACAGCTCATCACCCTGAACACACCATCCCCACTGTCAAACATGGTGGTGGCAGCATCATGGTTTGGGCCTGCTTTTCTTCAGCAGGGACAGGGAAGATGGTTAAAATTGATGGGAAGATGGATGGAGCCAAATACAGGACCATTCTGGAAGAAAACCTGATGGAGTCTGCAAAAGACCTGAGATTGGGACAGAGATTTGCCTTCCAACAAGACAATGATCCAAAACATAAAGCAAAATCTACAATGGAATGGTTCACAAATAAACATATCCAGGTGTTAGAATGGCCAAGTCAAAGTCCAGACCTGAATCCAATCGAGAATCTGTGAAAAGAACTGAAAACTGCTGTTCACAAACGCTCTTCATCCAACCTCACTGAGCTCGAGCTATTTTGCAAGGAGGAATGGGCAAAAATTTCAGTCTCTCGATGTGCAAAACTGATAGAGACATACCCCAAGCAACTTACAGCTGTAATCGCAGCAAAAGGTGGCGCTACAAAGTATTAACTTAAGGGGGCTGAATAATTTTGCACGCCCAATTTTTGAGTTTTTTATTTGTTAAAAAAGTTTGAAATATCCAATAAATTTTGTTCCACTTCATGATTGTGTCCCACTTGTTGTTGATTCTTCACAAAAAAGTTTTATATCTTTATGTTTGAAGCCTGAAATGTGGCAAAAGGTTGAAAAGTTTAAGTTCATACTTTCACTATGCACTGTTAGGGTGCATTCACACGGGCGTATTTGTCAGCGGATCCGCAGCTGCGGATCCGCTGACAAAGGCCCCTAAAGTGCTGCCCTCTTTGTGCCTGCTAATAGCGGCAATCCGCCGCCACCAGCAGACACACTGCGATGTACGAGTTACCCTGCAGTGTACTCGCACACATTGCGGCCACTCTCTGTGTAGCTCAGGGAGCCGGGGGAGCAGCCGCGATGTGCGGGATGTGCAGATACACTGCAACTCGCACTTCACAGTGTGTCTGCTGGTAGCGATGGGAGGGGAGCAGAGAGCCGGGGAGAGAAGCCAGATAGGTCATCAATAGTTGATCACCAGAGTGTTGATAACTTGCACCCCCGACAATCAGCTGTTCAGTGCTCACTCTACACTGAGATTGGCTTTGTACTGTGTGTAGCAGTGGAACTGAGGTCCTTTGTTAGTGATATGTATTTCAAACCTACAATTTCTAATAAAAATAGTGAAAAGCAATTCAGCTCACTCTTAAAGCCAGGGACCCAGCACAGAGCAGTGCGGACTGCACTGTGTGCAAACAATCATAAGAACGGAAGAATCCAGCTTAGTCCCAGATCAGTGGTGGAGATAGTCTTTATTGCAGCCTTAGAACATGGAACACAGGTAAAGGTGGCAGGATGTGAAGCGTTTCGGTCAGGTGCTGGCCTTACTCATACACTAATTACTGCTACACTGGATAATATATATGCAGGTAGAAGAGAAGACATGAAACAAGCAACACCTGCCGGTTTCACATAAACCCTCCCCTCTCATTCACATAAGACATATAGACATACTTGTCTTATGTGAATGAGAGGGGAGGGTTTATGTGAAACCGACAGGTGTTGCTTGTTTCATGTCTTCCCTTCCACCTCCATATATATGATCCGGTGTAGCAGTAATTAGTGTATGAGTAAGGCCAGCACCTGGCCGAAACCCGTCACATCCTGCCACCTCTACCTGTGTTCTATGTTCTAAACTAGCAGTAAAGACTATCTCCACCACTGATCTGGGACTAAGCTGGATTCTTCCGTTCTTATTACAATTTCTAATGGTTTGTTGAGCTAAATATAGGAGGTGATACATGAAAAACGCATTCAGAAACGCATTGTCACCTTTTACATTGCCACATTTTCAAGAGATTCTAGTCCTAGCTGAACATGTTAATTTGCGGAATGTCCGCCTTTGTTTTCCAGATGGACATTCCACTAATTTTGCATTCAGTCCTGATTTTCAATTAAAAAAAGGATGCAAAATACTACTAACACAAAATCTGCAACATATGAATATGGTCCTACAGGCATTTATTTGTCTACACCTTTTTTACAGCTCCTTTCAACTGCAAGGCAGTTGTAGAAAAATATTATGAAATTTCTTTGTACTTGACTAATGTGTTTGTATTGACTGAAACGTATACACAACTATTGCTAAATCTGCTGTTATGCTACACAAATTTTTATGGGGGGGGATCACAACTTAATGTTCTAAAGATACAGAGAGACCCAGATTTATCATACAGTCTGATTTGCCCATAGCAACCAATCACTGTTCAGGTTTCATATTTTACCAGAACACCTATTGGCCAGGGGCTCTGGTAAAATGGAGGCTGAGCAGTGATTGGTTCCTTTGGGCAAATCGGACAGTTTTTGTCTTAGCCAAATTGATAAATCTGGGCCACAAAGAAGGAACAGTTACCTGGTTTGTACAGTTGGCTTCTTTACTTCAATCAGGTTGTTAAGGTTGCCATCCCTGTAAAGGATACAGAGAAATGTATACAGGTTACATGTGGATAATAACGTAATGCAAAGTAATGCATTAATGCTGTAGGCTTCATTGAATTGTACAGTTGTTGTGGACCTCATTGAGTTAGAATGCGGTCTGTCGGGTTTTCAGAGTGGTGTCCAGTGACAGAATCTACCATGTAGACTGAACAGAGCCTTCCATGTAATGTGAACATAACTTCAAATAACTTCAAATCTTTTGCTACATTTTTAAATACACAGAAGTTGCTGTCATAAGCAGTTGATTTGTGAGACATTTTATGCAAAACACTTTGGGGAGATTTATCAAAACCTGTCCAGAGGAAAAGTTGCCTGGTTGCCCATTGCAACCAATCAGATCGCTTCTTTCATTTTTGAAAAGGCCTTTGAGAAATGAAAGAAGCAATCTGATTGGTTGTTATGGGCAACTGGTCAACGTTTCCTCTGCACGGGTTTTGATAAATCTCTCCCTTTGTATTAAGAAGACTTTTTAAGGGTGGTTTCACAGATGTCACATTAAAGTCTATAGTGAAATACTAAAGGGAACCTGCCAGTACTTTTATTTTGGCTATATTACGAGTCATCTCGGCTTTTCCCAGTGGTTTCTCAGTGCCCCTCCAGCCTTGAGCAAAGATCTTTCCCTGCTAGTGCTGTGGGCAAATTCTCTAGTGACTCAATGTTCAGGCAGCATGACAGTGATGACAGGTTCCCATTAAAAGCACTACAAACAATGGCCAGGATTTATTATTACCACAGCCCCAGGATCCCTGATCCTTTGTTAGTGATATGTATTTCAAACCTACAATTTCTAATAAAAATAGTGAAAATGCAATTCAGCTCACCCTTAAAGCCAGGGACCCAGCATGGAGCAGTGCGGACTGTACTGTGTGCAATGATAAGAACGGAAGAATTCAGCTTAGCCCCAGATCAGCGGTGGAGATAGTCTTTATTGCAACTTTTACAACATAGAACACAGGTACAGGTGGAAGGATGTGATGCGTTTCGTCCAGGTGCTGGCCTTACTCATACACTAATTACTGCTACACCGGATCATATATATGCAGGTGGAAGGGAAGACATGAAACAAGCAACACCTGTCTCATTCACATAAGACATACTTGTCTTATGTGAATGAGAGGGGAGGGTTTATGTGAAACCGACAGGTGTTGCTTGTTTCATGTCTTCCCTTCCACCTGCATATATATGATCCGGTGTAGCAGTAATTAGTCTATCAGTAAGGCCAGCACCTGGCCGAAACCCGTCACATCCTGCCACCTCTACCTGTGTTCTATGTTCTAAACTAGCAGTAAAGACTATCTCCACCACTGATCTGGGACTAAGCTGGATTCTTCTGTTCTTATTACAAATTCTAATGGTTTGTTGAGCCAAATATAGGAGGTGATACATGATTAGGAAACGTACAATGGAAAGACAGATCTCTTCTCTTTTGGATTCACTCCTCTGTTTGGCTCTTAAAACTGCACGTGTCATTCCAGTCAAGTCAATGATGGAATCACACAAAGTTTTATGCAACTTTTGGGAAGTTCTTATGAAGTTTTTTTTTAGCCAAAGCCAAGAATGGATCAGAACAAATATAACAGAAAGACCCTAACTTACGCAGTAATAACTATTCTTCTGCTTCTCTACTTCACCTAAAACTGCTTGTGTGGACCCTGGTTATTTTACTATTTCTTTGCTGTATTATTTGTTGCATTTTGTTGCAAAAGAGAAAGAAAATATTTTCATGTAATAAAAAAAATGTCAACTAATGCAAAAAATAGTATACCAAATGGATTCCAAAATATAATCTGTCATTGGCTCTAAAAATATGGCTCCCTTTTGCAGCCATAGTACAGTCTTATGCATGGAGCTTAACTTTTATTTTATAACCATTGTATGAGTAAATAAAAAATATCACGGTAAGTTTGTCCCACCCTGCTCCCTTTAAATTGTATTCAGTTTGCATTTGGGTTATAATATTTACCTTTTGTTTCCATTAGTTGTGCTGGGTTTAATGTCAATGAGGTTACCAATGTCTTGAGTACTATTAAAGCAATACAATAGAGCAAAAAATGAGCCACTCAGATACACAACTCAGCAGACATGGAAACTACAATATGTATAAAAGAGTCTTCTTTTTCCACTTTGCTCTTTACCTATGCATATACAGGTATAACAATGAGAGTCCTACTTAACATAGTTAGAAATGGGAATATTTATCAAAACCTGTACAGAGGAAAAGTTGATCAGTTGCCCAGATTGCTTCTTTCATTTTTAAAATGGCCTCTGAAAAATAAAAGAAGCAATCTGATTGGTTGTTATGGGCAACTGGACAACTTTTTCTCCGCAAAGGGTTTGATAAATCTCCCCCATTGTTCATAAGTTTGCAAAAAGATAAAGCCCAACAAGTTCAATTTATATCTCTACTGTGTTGAGCCAGAGTAAGACAAAACACCCTTACGAGTCTGATGCCAATTACCCTATACCAGGGGGGAAATTCATTCCCGATCCCAAATATGAAAATCTGAATACATCCCTGGATCAACGCTCTGTCCCTATAAATCTAGTACCCATAACTTACCACACAGAAAGATGAGTATAAAGATGTAATTTGTAGGGTCATTTTATTATCTGCATCAAGGTCCCCTATCTACCATGTTCCAAAATACTTTTTGAACCCCTTCAGCACCCATGCTCAGGTGCATCTGCCATCTCTTCACTCCCAATAGTTAAAATGTTACTATAATTAAAAAAAAAAAAAACTTTTGATTGGTGGGGGGGGGGGGGGGGGGGGGTCTGGGTGTTTAGACCCCCGCTGTTGGTTAGAATAAGACTGGAGAAGTAAATATCTTATCCCCTATCCACTGGGGAACGCAAGACCCCCGTGATCAGACATCTTATCCCCTATCCTTTGCATAGGGGATAAGTGTCTAGGGGCGGAGTACCCCTTTAATACATGAAGATGAAACATAATAGAAGGACTGATATCTCTCTATACTTTTGGATTCATTCCTGTGTTTGGCTTCAAAAACTGCATTTGTCATTCCAGTCTACTAACAGCAATGGCAAAAGCCACAACTGAAAGAAGTTTTTTTATAGATCAACATATTTAGAAATATGCTTTCACTGTACATGGCTGTATAAGAATGAAATCATGCATGCAGTTTTATGCAACTTTTGTGCAGTTGTTTGTGCAGTTCTTATACAGAAGCCCCATAAGTTAAACACAATAACTATTCTTCTTCTACTTTTGTATCTGCTTGTGTGAACACCGGTTATTTGACTATTCCTTTGCTACATTTTTTTTTTATGATGCAAAAGAGTAAGGATGCATTCACACCACGTTTTGTACATACGGGTGCCGGATCCGGCGGGGGGAGGGGCAAACCAGGCGCTCCCGTACCCCAGCCAGATCAGCCCGTGACTCCATTTACTTTAATGATCCGTCCGGAGTCAAACGGTGACTCCGGTCGGCTCAATTTTGACCCGTATGCGGTTTTGGACCGGACCTAAAACCGTAGTATACTACGGTTTTAGGTCCGGTCAGGAAACCCGTATGTACAAAACGTGGTGTGAATGCAGCCTAAGAAAATACTTTCCTGTCATGAAAAAATTGCAACAAATGTAACACGTAGGATACCAAGTGCCAAAGATAGGATTGGATTCTTAAGCACGATCTGTCCTCGGCATTCAAAATATGGCTCCTTTATGTAGCCATAATTCAGTCTTATGCATGGAGCTTCACCTCTGTGTTACATTATATAAGTAAATACAAAATATCAGGGTTACCCAGTTCTCATATCTTGCCTTCCAACTATATTAATCATCGGCAAAATTATAAAACCCATCCATACAAGGCTTTACTACTCTCTCTGAAGCTCAGGCTGTCATATTTACCTTTTGTTTCCTTTGTCTGTGCTATGCTTGATGTCAATAAGGTTGTCAATATCTTGAGTACTATTAAAGCAATAAAACACACAGCAAAAATTTCAGAAAAAAATACTCAGCAAACATGGAAACAGATGATCTCAGCTGGTTCTAAATGCATTATGTATAAAAGAGTCTTCTCTCTCATCTTTGCTCTATGCCTATGTGTATACAGCTATTACGATTAGATTCCCACTTAATACACAGATTTTCATTCTGTTTTGTCCACTTCAAAATCTGTCACACAGTGCTCCATCTACCATGTGCTAAAATAATCTCTTTGAGCCCCCTCAGCACAAGGGCTCAGGTGAGACCACCACCTCTTCAAGTGATCCTTACAATTTACAATGTTTAATGAAAACTCCTCTAAAAGGTATTTTAGAAACATGTAGTTTACAATGACCGACTGCAAACAGAATAGTTCAACATATAATTTACATAGTGCGACTGCAGATACAAGAATACATGGATTACCTTTTGTTGACAACTGTTGAGGTTGAAATGTCAATGAGATTATCGATATCTTGACTTCTGTGGACAGAAATGAGAAAACTATGATCTACATGTACTGTACACATACAGTAAGTTCAGTTGTACATAGACATTATACTGACATTATATCATCTTCTCTGCATTAAAGGGTACTCCACCCCTAGACATCTTATCCCCTATCACTTTGCTCCGTGCCACTGGCAATGCGGGCTGGTGGCTTGTGACATCACGGTCACGCCCCCTCAATGCTAGTCTATGGGAGGGGGCGTGGCCGTAAAATCACGTGCAGGAGTGGCTGTGATGTCACGAGCCTCCAACGCTGCACCCAACGCTCTAATGGAACGTCGGGTGCAGCAGGGAGATCACAGGGGTCCCCAGTGGCGAGACGCCCCATGATCAGACATCTTATCCCCCCATCCTTTGGGGATAAGATGTCTAGGGGTGGAGTACCCCCTTAACTTTTATTGATGCCTAATGTCCATGTTAATTGGATAATTCAAAACAATTTGTACACACAGAAGTATGTCATAAATAAATTACATAACATGAGGACTTTGGTTAAAAAATACATTTTTACACGCGGCAAATTTTGTTGCAGAAATTTTGCAACTATGCCATTTATTTGAATGAGGCTTGCAAAAATCCATGTGATATTTGACAATGACAACCATCCTATTCAGGTAAATGGAACTGAATTCCTCCTAGAGGAAGCATAGCGAAACGCGTCGGAGTGTGAGGTGGGGGAACATCCTGGAGTGACTTTCATTGTTATACATTGGTCTGTATGATGAGCTCCTTATTGTGACTATAGCACCTTATGGTTTTGGCACCTGTGTACTTTATGTGCAATGTCCATTATTCTCTGCCTATATGTAACTCTGCACTAGCCACTTTTTTATACATTGCACCTAACTGAGTGTGTACTTTATAAGTTTACATGTGTAATATATTGTATTTTATAATCACTTTATAGTGGCACATCATTACTATTGGGCAGTGTGCAATATATATATAAGTGATCCATTGGTAATGTTTTTTATTACATCTTAGTTTGATTATATCAACTTCATGGGAGCATATGTATGAATTTCAGGATGTTCCCACATCTTTGGTTTTAAGCTGTCTCATGTGTATTTGTTTGTATGGGGGAGGGTGGGATTGCCAATTATGTGTTGATTAAATTTGTTCTAATAAAGTTTATTTTGATCATTATATTTTGTGGTATATTTTTCTATTGATATAGGGCAAGCATTTTGTAGGTTTATATAAGGAACTGGATTTTAGCTGCAGAAATTTCTGCTACAAATCTTCTAGTAAATGTATCTTAATTATTCATTATATGAGTGTAAATGCACGCAGTCCTGTGCATGTTAGGCAGGATCCACATGTGCAGTGATCCAGTATTGACATATACAGAATGGCTGATGGGACATATTAATAATTCCCTCATACACTCCACATATTACAGGGAAAGATAGCTCCTATAGCTGACGTATGATAAGAGATTGGGAGGAAGAAAAATACAAGGAATTGAACACCGGGGCTAGTTTATTATTTAATTTTTGTGAAGTAATAAATGTACGGATATCTACTGGCTTTATACAGTCATACCTCTGCTTTCTTTCCACAGTGCTTCTTCTCTCTCCAGTCTCTGAAATAACAGGCTTACTGGGGTATGAAGGTCTTAAATAAGAATAGTAAGCATGGTATTACACATTTGTACAAGCTTATTGTTAAGTTTATTAAACAATACTTAATGTAATTTAATCCTATCCATGATTAGTGTTGAGCACGAATATTCGTAATGCCAATTTTTATCGTTAATATCGGCACTTCGTGATTTCGAGAATATTTAGAATATAGTGCTATATATTCGTAATGACGAATATTGGGGTTTTTTTGTTAGTTTTTCACATGCAAATTTTTATGCGAATTCTAAATGCGAATTTTCAAGCAAAATGATTGTTTTCCTAAACAGTGTACCTCCAGTAGTTTGACCACTACAACTCCCAGCTTGCCCTGACATCTATTGGCTATCAGGGCATGCTGGGAGTTGTAGTGGTGAAACAACTGGAGGTACCCTGTGTTGAAAACAATCTATGGTTGTTATGGCTACGGCCGCTGCGCAATCCGATCCCTTCCCCCCCCCCCCCCCCGAAATAACTCCCTATAAGACCTCAGATCAGACATACCCAAGTACAGGACACATGCGTCCTGAGGCAGCAGCAACGCAGCACTGAGTTTCAGTGCGCGCTACCACGCATATGTGCCGGGAGCCAATGCGCGCAGCCCCGGCGTTCACAGTGCTCAATTCCGACTGTCTGATTGACAGGCAGGGATCGGGCGCAGGCTGACTGAATCCGGACCGATGCGCGGCCGGGATCGGTCCGAATTCAGCTGTGACGTCACAGCAGGCTGCAGCCGGCCACTAGGAGGGAGACCCCTAGTGGCCGGATTTCAAAAGCAAAATACAATATTTTAACCACTCAAAAAATTATTGAAGCATATTAGAAATATGTTGTAGGACATAAGTACAGCAACATATAAAAAAAAAAAGTGCCCATTTAAATCATTGTCCCTCATGCATTATTGTCTTATCTATTGAAGTGACTGGTCTATCTATGTCTTTTGCCATAGCCTATGAGGAAGGAGATTTTCTTTTACAAACTTCTTTCCTTGTTCAGATGTCTCAGACATGCACAAGTTGCATGTTCATCCACTTGTGTGGTCAGTGGTAGATAATCTAAATTGCTATAATTTATTCATGGTATAAACTTGTAATAAAATTCATTTTTTATTCTAAGGTGCTATTTACCCATAGCAATAGAAACTGTATTTCAATTGGTGACTTAGTAATAGTTGTTACGCCGAGCGCTCCGGGTCCCTGCTCCTCCCCGAAGCGCTCGCGGCGTTTCTCTCCCTGCAGCGCCCCAGTCAGACCCGCTGACCGGGAGCGCTGCACTGACATTGCCGGCGGGGATGCGATTCGCATAGCGGGACGCGCCCGCTCGCGAATTGCATCCCAAGTCACTCACCTGTCCCGATCCCCGGCTGTCATGCTCTGGCGCGCGCGGCTCCGCTCTCTAGGGCGCGTGTGCCAGCTCTCTGAGATTTAAAGGGCCAGTGCACCAATGATTGGTGCCTGGCCCAATCACCCTAATTAGTTTCCACCTGCTCCCTGGCTATATTACCTCACTTCCCTTGCACTTCCTTGCCGGATCTTGTTGCCTTAGTGCCTAGAGAAAGCTTCTACTGTGTTTATCATTACTGTGTTCCTGACCTCCTGCTATTACCATAGACTACGAACCTTGCCGCCTGCCCCGACCTTCTGCTACGTCTGACCTTGCTCTTGTCTACTCCCTTGTGCCGCGCTTATCTCAGCAGTCAGAGAGGTTGAGCCGTTGCCAGTGGATACGACATGGTTGCTACCGCCGCTGCAAGACCATCCCGCTTTGCGGCGGGCTCTGGTGAATACCAGTAGCAGCTTATAACCGGTCCACCGACACGGTCCACGCCAATCCCTCGCTGACACAGAGGATCCACCTCCAGCCTGCCAAATCGTGACAATAGTAGCTAGTGTGTTTTCCAATTACAAATAGAGTGAATATATATATATATATTTGAGAAGAACATATCCTTACCGGCCATCAGTTTTGGCAATAGGTGATCTGGGAGGCAACTTTGGCTTTCCATCAGCATTTTGAAGCCTAATAATGGTGATAAAACAAATATATCAAATTTTTATATACAATGATAATAGACTTCTACCGTACGTTTAAATGAAAAAATGCTAGTGGAACTGCAAGCATCCTACATTGATCATACACACATCTCAATTCCAGTCTACTCAGTCAGTCAAAAAACATATGTATAACTACATTTAGGGTATGCTCACATGTTGCAAGTTAGCAGCCATTTTGCTCGAGTTAGTGGCAGATTTGAAGATCCACTGAAGTCAATGGGTATCAGATCTGCAGGATCTCACGCACATAAATCCACTGTATTAATCCACTGCGGGTTTGCTACCCATTGATTTTAATGCGTCTGCAAATTTGCCACTAACTGGAACAAACTAGCAAGTATGCACAATAGCATTGAGTCCTATTGATCCCTGGACTCTCTGCTCCTCTTATCTAGTGTGCTGCGATGCATACAGTGGTACCTAGGCTAAAATTATATGGGAAATGGGCTCTATCGTCATTTCCCTACATGAAAAACTTTTTCATTAAGGTTGAGTGAAGCAACCCTCTGTAGTCCAATGGGGAGGTGGGTGCACTAAGGAGCAACCATACGTAGCCCCAGTGGGGGCGGGTGCTCAGTATACCAGTGGGTCGCTAGACAGTCGCTGCTCCCAACATTACATTGTACAAGACTAGAAATAAGAAGTTAAAGGGGTACTCCTGTAGAAAACTTTTTTTTTTTTAAATCAACTGGTGCCAGAAAGTTAAACAGATTTGTAAATGTCTTCTATTAAAAAATCTTAATTTCTCCAATACATTTTATGAGCTGTATACTACAGAGGAAATGCTTTTCTTTTTGGATTTCTCTGATGTCACGACCACAGTGCTCTCTGCTGACCTCTGCTGTCCATTTTAGGAACTGTCCAGAGCAGCATATGTTTGCTATGGGGATTTTCTCCTGCTCTGGACAGTTCCAAAAATGGACAGAGATGTCAACAGAGAGCACTGTGGTCATGACATCAGAGAAATCCAAAAAGAAAAGCATTTCTTTTGTAGTATATAGCCCCTAAAAAGTACTGGAAGGATTAAGATTTTTTTTTAATAGAAGTAATTTACAAATCTGTTTAACTTTCTGACACCAGTTGATTTAAAAACAAAAACAAAGGAGTACCCCTTTAAGGGGAAAGAATAGTACTTTCTCTCTTCTATTGCATACCTATAAGGCCCTAAATCATGAACCATAACTCTTCCATGCAGCAAATTACAAACTGTAATAAAGTGATATACATTTAAGAAAATAATAATAGTGCTCATTTCTGCACTATAATCACTTTATTCTTCAATAAAGGTACATTAAGTGATGTGGGACCTGCACCTATCTCCAGATAAGTGGACCTCGGACCCTGACCTGCCTTATGAGGCAGCTGTCGTCTGGCTATGGCATCCAGGCAGGGAATGAATATAGGTCTTTAGGTCTTTCTATTCGTCTCTAAGTAATAAAAACAGATAACAACCCCAGCATACTGTACTTGCTTCTTTGTTTCTACAGTTTCCCTAGAAGTGAATGGGGTAGGAGTACCCCACGTAACCCAATAAAGAGAATGCTTCTCTGTGATGCACAATCCCCTGTGGCCATCTGCTGCATGTGAACATACCTGTACCTATACACATCAACAAATGCCTGTGAACTGTATACAGTGGTCCCTCAAGTTACAATATTAATTGGTTCCAGGACGACCATTGTATGTTGAAACCATTGTATGTTGAGACCATAACTCTATGGAAACCTGGTAATTGGTTCTAAAGGCACCAAAATGTCATCAAAAAAATAGGAAACAGTGAGGATTAAAGAAAAATAAGTAGATAACTAATACAGATAAAGCAAGTCCTTACACATAAAAGTAAGAAAGATCTGCTGGGAGCTGTAAATCACTGTCTATGTCAGTGTTTCCCAAGCAGGGAGTCTCCAGCTGTTGCAAAACTACAACTCCCAGCATGCCTGGACAGCCAAAGGCTGTCCGGGCATGCTGGGAGTTGTAGTTTGCAACAGCTGGGGGCACCCTGCTTGGGAAACACTGGTCTATGTAGAGGACAGGAGCTTCTTCTGGGTCCTGTACAGTACATGCAATGTCCTAAAAAAGTAACATGGAGTCTATCCTGGTGTCCAAAGGAGCAGGTAACCCTGGTACAGGTAAAGAGTACAGAACATGTAATACCTCCCTGTACTGTAGGGGGCGCTACTAGACATCAGTCAGTGCATACGCTTCAGTAATACAGGGGTTTTACCAGTGAATGCCCATTCTGATTGGTCAGATCTTCCAGCCATTGACAGGTATCACAGATCTGGACTGTCCGTCGCATTGTATGTTGAGTCTGGTTTCAACTTACAATGGTCCAGAAAAGACCATTGTATGTTGAAACTATTGTATGTTGAGGCCATTGTAAGTGGAGGGATAACTGTATATTGTATGTCAAAGCATACAGTAATATGTTGAATGTACCCAATGTCTTGATGCAAGATGCTACACTGGCCTCAAAATCAGTCATATCTGTGGTTATATAATGTACTGATGTTATTTAAGATTTATTATGTATTTGTAAAATATAAGGCAATAGTTTGAAAGCAATGATATGGGGGATTGTTCATCACTTCTGTTTATAACAGAGCCATAACAAATGTAACAAATGCACTACAGAAAAAAATCAATTTGGAGGATATTTAGACAATAGAAAGGTAATGGGCTACCTAGGTGAGGTGGGTGGGCTTGGATTTTCCTCGCTCTTTTCAAACCTAAAAAAAAACACAAATTTATTTGATCCCATATCCAATATATCAGAACAAAAGCTAACATAATGTATTCCTCATTTTAATTGCATGCAATCCACCAGAAGTGGTTTTGTTCGAATTTGACAATTAGCAATGTGTTGCTTACAACAGTGCCATTGTAGATCATGTACTGAGCGTGCAATTCAAAGGGTGAGAGGTTACCATAGCAACCAGCAAAATGTAAATGTCTATCGCTTTCAGCGAACTGCAAAGATTAACGCTAGCTGTAGTAATATTAGCCAACAAATCTCCTCACATGGTCCACTGGCATCTTAATGTATGCTCAATGACTGCACCACACCTGTTTGTAGTCGAGCTGCTACAAGACTGTGACCTTATAATTATTATTCTCATTATTCTGTAGGATCAGAACTGTCATATAACACCATCCAAGCCACATTTGACTGATAAAAAAACATTTTAGAAGTTTTTAGTAGAGCCAATAGAATGCACTAAGTGTTTAGTCACCGTCTTTATGTCACTAGTAAAGTAATAATGTCATTAGTAATTTTTTACTATAGAAATTATATATATGATAAATAAATACAATGTACATATATCATAAATAAAACATAAATAAATTGCCCAATTTACATCATGTTTTGAGGCTGTGCTGCCAGTGTATCCTGAAGTACCTTCAAAAAAAGATGTCCCAATGTATGCCAAAGTTTACCTATGGTACACTTAGTTACTTTAATAGACCTTACATAGACTATACTAGTAACTATGTTTGGTCTGTTTCATAAATGCACGTGTTTTGTTTTCAGCAGGGTATACAATATGGTAGGCCTATGAGCTTTTACTGGTGATTGTATATTATAGGCCATTTTAAATAACAGATGGGACCACCAGCTGCTATTTAACCACCTAGATGCCACAATCACTGTTGACCATGACATCTAGGAGGTTAAATTGCCAGTATCCAAGTTATTTCCACTCCCAGCAGGTGGAAATTTTAATACACAACTGTGTTGTGGGTGTGATGAGAGCAGATGTTAGGGGCAGATTACATTAACCCCTTGCATTCATGATGCCAGGGCGTGGTTAACCTCTGGACAACCGGAGGTATGGCCGCTGAATCCTGGGCTAGGCGCGGGGCAAATAATGATTCTGATGCCAAGTTACGGAACAATGGCATCTTTACTTAGGCAGACAGATGGAATAGTCTTTACAGCTCAGTTACGCCCAAGGAGATGACCAGTGACTTAGGAGACTTGTGGGCTCGCTGGGACTGGTAGTAGACTTGGCTGAATTATGCAGACCCATGCTGAATTTAGACAGACTTGACTAGGACTGACTAGACTTCACCCCTTGTGTAGCTTACCAGGCTTTGATGTTCACCTTTGTGGCAATTGGATGGTGGAAGCGTGGCTGTGTGATTAGGCCTTGGGACTCTGCAGGACACCAGACACTCTCAGGTCTTGACTGTTCTGCTCCTCTGACTCATCTCAACTCAGCTAGCTCCTCCCTTAGTTTATACAGGAGGTGTTTTGGGGAGTCCTACAGGTCACCTCACAAATCACCTGGTCACTGACACCTTCCCTGGTTACATAGGCTTAGCAACAATATTTAAAGACACACATGCCTCAAAAGATTAACCAACACATAACATAAGAAAATATTGCATATTTAACACTTGGCAGTCCATAAGGGGGATGTGGACCCAGGGGAAACTGCAATAGAGTCCGCCAGACAGGACAGCAAGGGTACAAGCAGGGCTCAAGTTCCCATGCGTTCCTGCACTTTTTTCCACAGCAGGAACACTGTTTCCATTAGCAGTGGTCCTGCGGGACCAGCCCTTGAGTGGAAATCTTGGGTGAGTTCCCACACAATTTTTTCCCAGGACTTGACCCCTGGGTACAAGGGTACAATTCCTGTACTGGGCCACCACACACCCAACACCCACTATGTAAACCAAGCTTCTGAGCAAACTCTATACTCTCTTCCTGGCCTTATATGTCAGGAAGGAAGTAAAGTGCAGCTGCCACCTCCATATGAGGTACAGAGCTGTAGACACCAGCAGTTAGGGTGTTAGGAGAAAGGTGGTACCTTTGTTTAGTGAAAGAAAGAAAGAAAGAAATAAAGGGTCCCAGCACTCAAGTTTCTTGCTAATCTATGTGTTTTACTTATGCAATTGGCATAGCATACATCACATTATGCATTACAGCTCAACAGCCTTTATCTACTGTGTATAGGTATCAGTTAGGATGCATCTTATACACCGCATCCGACTCCAGATACCACGTCATCTCAATTAGTACTATCATTCAGAACAAACTTTTTAAACACAATGACCCTCATTTACTATTGCAAACTCAACATGTTTTGACAGTTTAAGCGCCAGATTCTGGCGCATTGCGCCAGAAATTCTGTCTGCATCAGATTTTGTGCCAGAAATTCTGTCTGCGCCAGATTTTGCACCAGAATTTGTGCCAGAATTGAAAAAATCCCGGCTTCCTCTCCATTTTGATAAGAAAATCCCTAAAAAGGGGCATGGCCATCAGGAAATAGGGGGGTGGTCACCAACATTTTCACAAAAGCCAAACATATTTACTAAGGTTTCCATAGAAAATGTGGTGGATTTAAGACCACCCAACGTGTGGGAGACCGCATTAACCGTCACCAATCCAGCATCAGATGTCAAAATTTCCTTCTTCCCATTCCGGCCCATTTCAAGAATAAAAATAGCAATACCAAATAATAGATAAAGTAATACAGCCTTGGAGAGGAGATGATATTAGGAAATTACTTGTACAAAAAGAAGCATTCTGGATTCACCATCTAGTTACCCTGGAGCCGCGCCGCATGAACTGAGAGTATGAACTGTCACAGTTATTACATTGACGTAAATGTCAGGCATGGGTTAATGGGATTATTTGCTAATTTTATTCTTTTCACATAGAGGTAAGTGAATCTCTATTCTGACGGAATCTTCGTTAAAGGGTACCTTTCATCAAATAAACTTTTGATATATTTTAGATTAATGAATGTTGAATAACTTTCCAATAGCATGTTAATGAAAAATATGCTTCTTTCTATTGTATTTTTCCCGATCAGTCCTGTCAGCAAGCATTTCTGACTCATGCTGGAGTTCTAAACACTCAGAGCTGCCAGCCTGCTTTGTTCACAGCCAAACAGGCTGTGAACAAAGCAGGCTGGCAGCTCTGAGTGTTCTCCTTTGTGAACAAAGCAGACTGGCAGCTCGTAGTGTTTAGGACTCCAGCGTGAGTCTGAAATGCTTGCTGCCAGAACTGTTAGGGAGACCCCTAGTGGTCATTTCTTCAAAGTGGAAAATTAAATAGAAAGAAGCATATTTTTTTTATAACATGCAATTGTAAAGTTATTCTGCATACATTAATCTATAATATATCAAAAGTTTTTTTGATGAGAGGTACCCTTTAAGAATTATTCAAGCATTTCCAAGCATTCATTGGCCCAGATTTATCAAACTGTATGAGAGAAAAAAATAGAGTGATTTTCCCACAGCAACCGATCACAGATCAGCTAACAAGCTCTGGTAAAGTGAAAGCTGAGCTGTGATTGGTTGCTGTGGGAAAATCACTCTATTTTTTCTCTCACACAGTTTGGTAAATCTGGGCCATTGTGTTTAAAAAGTTTTCATTTCTTTATTCATGTGTTCTGCATGATAGTACTAATTGAGATGATGTGGTATCTGTGAGTCTGATGCGGTGTATAAGATGTGCCCTAACTGATACCTATACACAGTTGATAAAGGCTGTTGAGCCGTAACGCGTACTGTGATGTATGCTAAGCAAACTGCATAAATAAAACACATAGATTAGCAAGAAACTTGAGTGCCGGGACCCTTTCTTTCTTACTATATTCATACCTGGTCCTCAGGCACCAACGCTTATCTGCAGTGCTGACCTTCCTTGGCCTTTGTTTTGTAGAGTTACATCTATGTTCTTTTCTAATCCAGTTGAAAAGTCCGAGATGCCAGCCGAGACTCAGCAGCCAGCACCCTTCCCTGAACCACTCCCAGCATGGAGCCCTGTATGTCAATTGTGTGGACCAGGATGGGGAGGAGGCATGCCGAGGTGGCTTGGCCAGCCTCTCAGAAAAGAGCAGTGGTAGTTTTTTCAAACTGCGGCCAGAGTAAGTAAAGGTACTGTCTGTCCTATCTCCTTATGCCCTAACTACTAGTGTGTGCTGATCTGCTCCTTGTATAGCGGTGACAGTTGCACTTAGTTTTCAAATTTTATGTTTTATTTTTACAACTAGTTAAAATCACTGTTTTGCTTCTATATTGTCTCCATAGAATAGGCATTTATGATCATGATGTTAGATGTTTTGCATATAAGCTCTGAAGATTTGCTCATGCAAATTAGGGAATCCCATTAGCAATCTGATTCTGGGTGCATAAATATACAGGTAATAAATTAGACATTACCCCATTCAGTTGCATGTTAGAATTTACTATTTTAAGGCTGAAAATACTATAATATTTATTGAGCAAATATGAATATTTTTTTGTTAGTGTTCCCGTCGCATTTGTCATTTAATTAAGACATTTCTTATTAGCTTCATCATATTATTTACTTTTTAGGCTATTATGCTTCAACAGCATTTCTATCATATGAAAGCATAACAAATTGAAAGCAACAATACATACAAAATATAGTTGTATCAGAGGCAATATTCATTTACAGTACCTTGATCTGGCGCTATCAATAAAACTGGATCTCGGTTGTTTATCTGTGATCTTAGTATCCGATGAGGAAATAGTGCTAATAAATAAGACAGAAGGGTTGGGTCAATTCATCTGGATTAGTTTTTTTTTAACAATTACATTTATCAACTACATCTCTAGAAATAGAAGTCATTACGTGTTAATACTTCTTTTACCAGATATCATTATAATACCTTAGTTACCTAATGTATATACAGCACTTACTAAAGACCTGGACCAAAATAGTTAGCTACTAGCTAGTTAAGAAAATGGAAAAAAAAAAACAGTTTTTTATTTGTAAAGCTGGTGCCTTGTCATGATGTGTGGAATAGTATAATCTAATACTCTCTTATATAGGTAGAGAAACCAGGGAGACATCAGTCACTGCTAGCGTATCACTATCCCCAATTAAAAGTCTGTTACCAAGGTGTAATACTGCGTGGGATAACCTCGTTGGTGCTGACTCGTAGAAAAACTTCAATATACAATAGTAACTGTTCACAAGGAAATAAAGATTCACTCACCCGAGTTTCTTCAAATATCCAAAGATTCTTTATTCCAATGTAGTGCAGAAACAAAAGGGAAACAATGTTCCATAGCGGGGAGCAATAGCCGCACACTCTCGGACGCAGGACACACCACTGAAGGCAACTAGTTTCACATCACCTGCGGACGCTTCTTCCGGCCAAGATGCACGCCTAGCTCAAGTGGCAGGTAAGTTTATATACATGGCAAGGGATCACCATGGAAACATATTAACAAAAATTGTGAACTATCACCATATATAAAACAAAACAACTATATATGGTGATAGTTCACAATTTTTGTTATTATGTTTCCATGGGGATCCCTCGTTATTTATATAAACTTGCCTTAAGGTAGTCTTACACCTTGGCCGGAAGAAGCGTCCGCAGGTGACGAGAAACTAGTTGCCTTTAGTTGTGAGCCCCATGTCCGAAAGGGTGCGGCTCTCGCTCCCCGCTATGGAACATTGTTTCCCTTTTGTTTCTGCATTACGTTGGAATAAAGAATCTATGGATGTTTGAAGAAACTCGGGTGAGTGCGACTTTACTTCCTAGTGAACAGTTACTATAGTATAATATAATACGATGAAACCAGAAATGACATACTACAGTTTGGTCATTGTTACTTGTAATATTTTCAAGTATCATTTTATGTTATTTCTGCTCTGTTTATGCATCTATCAGTATCTCACTCCCATGCAATGTACTAATGAGTTCATTGTCTTTAAAACCTCCGCTAAAGCAATAATAATATTATAAAGCGTAATAATAATATTATAAAGTACTTACATTTTTTGCCCCTCTGGTTTGCCTGGTACAACCCTATTGAGAAGTAATGGATTAATATGATTATATTATATTTGTCTTTCTGATATATCTTGTAAGAAATCTTTGTAGTCAAGCACCACTGTTGCTCCACAGTCTCCAGCAGAAGTGCCCTGCTGACATCACCTTATTCTGCGTGGGATGCTGTGGCCAATCCCTGGCCGATGATAGGTGCACTATGCACAGTGTACAGTGATATCAATGGAGCTCTTCCGCGAATACGTTTATTTTTATTTCCAGATCCTCAGATCTGAAAATAAATACTGTCAAATATTGATTAACCCCTTAAGGACCGGGGTTTTTTTCCGTTTTTGCATTTTCGTTTTTTGGTCCTTGCCTTTAAAAAATCATAACTCTTTCAATTTTACACCTAAAAATCCATATGATGGCTTATTTTTTGCGCCACCAATTCTACTTTGTAATGACGTCAGTCATTTTGGCCAAAAATCTATGGTGAAACGGAAAAGAAAATCATTGTGCGACAAAATTAAAAAAAAAACGCAGTTTTGTAACTTTTGGGGGCTTCCGTTTCTACGTAGTACATTTTTCGGTAAAAATGACACCTTATCTTTATTCTGTGGGTCCATACGATTAAAATGATACCCTACTTATATAGGTTTGATTTTGTCGGACTTCTGGTAAAAATCATAACTACATGCAGGAAAATTAATACGTTTAAAATTGTCATCTTCTGACCCCTATAACTTTTTTATTCTTCCGTGTATGGGGAGGTATGAGGGCTCATTTTTGCGCCGTGATCTGAAGTTTTTAATGGTACCATTTTTGCATTGATAGGACTTATTGATCGCTTTTTATTCATTTTTAAATGATATAAAAAGTGACCAAAAATGCACTATTTTGGACTTTGGAATTTTTTTGCGTGCACGCCATTGACCGAGCGGTTTAATTAATGATATATTTTTATAATTCGGACATTTCCGCACGCGGTGATACCATATATGTTTATTTTTATTTACACTGTGTTTTTTTTTTTTTTATTGGAAAAGGGGGGTGATTCAAACTTTTAATAGGGGAGGAGTTAAAAGATTTTTATTCACTTTTTTTTTCACTTTTTTTTGGAGTGTTATAGGTCCCATAGGGACCTATAACACTGCACACACTGATCTCCTATGCTGATCACTGGTTTCTCATAAGAAACCAGTGATCAACGATTCTGCCGCATGACTGCTCATGCCTGGATCTCAGGCACTGAGCAGTCATTCGGCGATCGGACAGCGAGGAGGCAGGTAGGGGCCCTCCCGCTGTCCTGTCAGCTGTTCGGGATGCTGCCATTAGCCGCGGCTATCCCGTACAGCCCGACTGAGCTAGCCGGCAACTTTCACTTTCGCTTTTAGCCGCGCGGCTCAGCTCTGAGCGCGCGGCTAAAGGGTTAATAGCGTGCGGCGCCGCGATCGGCGCTGCGCGCTATTAGAGGCGGGTCCTGGCTTCACTATGACGCTGGACCCGCCGTGATATGACGCGGGGTTACTGTGTAACCCCGAGTTATATCAGGAGAGCAGGACCAAGGACGTACCGGTACGTCCTTGGTCCTTAAGGGGTTAATGATATTGTGTTGAGCTTGTAGGGATGTAGGGTAGGTAGGGTGTTGCTGTGCAGTGATGAAAGGGTGTCTGATTAACCCTTAACTGTCGTGACGCCAGGGTGCGGGTTCTTCCTCTATATGTATATATCCTACTGCCACCTGTCCCAGGAACGATAGGGAGGAATAAAGGATTGTCCACAACCGGAGGTTTAGTAAACTGGAAATAATCTTACTGCAACTTTTATGCAGGTTAACATCAGTAACAGTCTCTACAGAGGATCGGACTTTAAGTTCCTCACAGTTGGTTGGGACCTTGTAGGGAATAAGCTCTGAGGCTTGCGTTACGCTGTTCCACAGAACTTAGGGTTTGGTTTTAGGTTCAGTAGTCACGTAGATTTAGGATTGAGTTTAGTTGAACTCACGGTTTTGTATTCAGCTGAAGTTGACAGGCTTCAGACCTAGATTTGTCTTGTAGGTATGCACGGAGCTTCTCTCTCTCTGCTAGCTCGGAACCCAAGAGAGCGATCATTGGATACAGTGCCCTTATATGGCAAGGGGGCAGACTGAAAGCTTATTGGTTTCACCAACTGTCAGTCCTTTCACAAAGCATTGTGATACATCATGTGACCCACTCACGTGACCTGGAAGGTCCTTAAGCTTAACCTAACATTAAGCTCAGTAGTTATGTGACCTAAGGTCCTGGAAGTACTATACATATATATTAATTATATAAATTATATACATCAAACACAAAATTAAAGAAGGACACCACAATATTTCCTAGAAAATCCCTTTAAGCTATTGCATATGTCCAGGTATAAAATCCTCCTGGCTCTTATGCTTTGTGCCACAGGTTTGCTGATAAAGCTGACGCCCAATGATGATGCCACGGGTAGCTGTTTTGAAAACTTTTCCAGCCCTATAGACTTATATGTATTACATCAGTTTACATTTGTGATTCCTGTTTGAGTACTGCTGCTGACTTTTGGACTCTCTTCACAGTTTTTCTGTAAAACCCCTGGTTTGCTGTGACTTCTGCTTCTATGAATTTGACCAATGGCTTGTTTACTGGACTTTGCTCTCACTCTATACCCTGATAGCACATTCCTGTTGTGGGCCAATGTGTAGTGACTATTCTTTTGTCCCTGCTTCCACTTCAAGGCTACTCTGGATGTCACAAACCCAGGAAAACTGCAGTTTATTCCAGACCTCCAAGAGAGGGTTCAAAGGTGAAGACCATATAATTCCTTAGACCCTGCATCAGGTCTAGCAAGTGCTATTGGATTATGGGGACAGAGGATCCACTACTAGTACTGGTGCATAACATTATATATGGAATAGCTTACAAGGTGCTCGTAATAAGTAATTTTAATTGCAAAAAATAATTTGAAAATGTGTGTAGGTCTGGAATCAACACCTGGAAAAGAAGGGTCCTCTGTGTCCGTGGGTAAAACTGACCATTTGTCAATCCATGACATTTGAAATACACTGCACAGAACCTAATTTACCCTACCAGACCAGGGGCATAGTCATATTTATAGACAGCAACACCATGTTTAGCCCCAAAGGAAGATGCAGCTTGTTTTTTTTAGTTTTTTGTTATGTTTTCCTACAGTAGCTATGTTGATGATGTATTTAAACTTTACAAAAAAAAAAAAAGGCCAAATATTGACATGTACAAACAATTCCCCCCCTGAAAAGACAGTTGTCAATTGTTCAGTTGTTTTCTTACTGTCTAGTTTCAGTTGTTGCTGTAGTTGTGGTAGTGGTGGTGTTTCTGTTTGTTGGAGCCCATGATTTTCTGTAGGCAAAACAAAACAATCATTATATAGTGCATAGTTACAGTTAATGGGTTGTCTAATGGGCATAGTTACAACTAAAGTGGACTTGGTAAAAAAAGAAAAGAAAAGAAAATTACTCACTCACACTGATCCACACCACTGCTGTTTAAGTTCTCACATTCCCCACTGTTTTGCATTTTCTGGTCCCATATTGACACACAGGAAATGGGTAGAAATATTTGCTTAGCCAATCACTGTCTGAGATGGGTCACCAATGCAAGTGATTGGATAAACAGGTATTTCCTTTCACTATCAGTCCATTGTGATGGGACTATGAAGGGGAGATCAGTGTGGGACCACATGGGTTTAGACCACCAACAGCAGGGGAATAATGGGGAGTAATGCTAATTTTATTCTTTAACCCTATCTGCCCTTTGTATTTTTTTTATATACCTCACAACACAAACTCTTGTAAGAATGGTTAGAAAATGTATTTATCTAATGAGCATATAATAAAAATATTCTTGTGAGTTTCTACCTTCTACTCACAATGTTGAGTAGTTTAGTTGGATTACAAATAGCAAAAAATATACATAAAAAATGTCACCACCTTGTTTGCAACTTTGCATGACTGGCTGCACAGTGATATACATTATGCTTTTATTATTATTGTCACTGTTACAGTTGTCTCATCCATTATACATTTATTTTACTAAAGACAATAGAAATGCAGACAGCAAACAACACTGAAGTCATTCATGATTCTTATGTGACTAAGGAGTACAATGTTTAGAATCAAACCAAAGTAAGCAACACTTGTCCAGCACAAACAGTGATTCATACAATTGTTCATTATGAAATACAAAGGATTCCCAGAGATGTAGTTTGATTAAATCTCTATCACACTATTATAATCTATAAAGATAACTTATGTGAGCTATTGAAGAGTAAATGTCATGGTTGCACTGAAAGAGGTGGAGCTCAACTCAAAAACTATAACAAAATAAATGACAACCAATAACAAAAATATATAATAAAACAGCATTAATATTTGTAAAATGAGAAAATAATTCTAGAAAAGTCAATATCACTATACCAGAATATGTATGGAGGGAAGATCGTAAGCAGTGTGAGAAAATATTAGTTTACTGAAAGAGTAGAAGATGCCTGGAACAAACTTTCAACAAATGTGGTTGGTAAATCATCAGTAAGTGAATTTAAACATATCTATCCTAAGGTAAAAATAAAATGGACCATGTGGTCTTTTTCTGCTGTCAATCTTGTATTTCTTTCTCTTTTTAAATGGCTTTGTCACCATTATCAAGTAGACAACAAGAGAGAGTGAGAGAGGCAACATAGGTGGTGGCAGAATATCCCGCACATATTTGTATAGGGCAGAGGGGAAATTACGCCCTCTTGTGGCAATATCCAGTGTCTAACCACACCACACCTGTCATCATTTACATGGTTGTCTGAGACATAACTGCAGAGTTTTGCATCAGTCCAACATGTATATCTTGGGAATTTTTTCTTTATCGAGTTATATCTTTTTATTAATTTCACCTTAATTACTGATACATGCATTAATCAAAACACAGCAAACAAACAAACAAATTAAATCTAATAAATAAAATAAACAAATGATAAAATATAAACATTAAACATATCCTATCTAGATCACTCCTACACTCATTCCCCCATTCGCCAATCGCTTCCACCTTCCCCCCTGTTCTTGGTTCTTAATTCATAAGGCATATAACATAATACTTAACACATAGCACATACCTCATAGCTCATGACTCATAACTCCTCATAACACTATTTCTCAATTATTAACCAAAGGGCCTTCCTAATGAATTGTGTTAGATTTCAAAAATTTCTAGTTTCATCTTTTTGTCTCTTTCTAAGTTTTTTCATGTTTTCCCCACATCTTAGTTTTTCGCTCCTTTATTTTAACATTTGTCATTCTATCCAGCCATAATCTTTCCATAATGCATGCTTGTTTAACGGAGGTTATTATTTTTATTATATTAGGTAATTTTGAGCCCCCCAACATTTGGCTATAGCATTCCGGGTGGTTGCTAATATATGGAAAGCTATAGTTAAATTCTTACGTGGCATAGATTCTAATCCCAGTGATAAAAGTGGTATCTCTGGTCCCCAAATGAAATCTACCTCACCTTCCTTTGTAACCAACAGGAGCCACTTAATTTCCTCCCACAGCTTCTGGACCTCTGGGCACTCCCACTAAACATGTATAAATGAGCCTTCCGTTATCCCGCATCGCCAGACTTAATACTTTGCCAGACTAATCTTTGCCAACATGCTCGGTGTGAGATACCATCAGCTTGCAGGATGACTCCACATGTGACACACAATGAGATACCTTAAATAGAAGTAAGTATGATTTAGCCCATAATTCCCTAGGGATTATAAAGCCCAGATCTTCCTCCCATTTCTCTTGAAAATTCATCTTCACTTGTGGCTCTGACCTTTGTAGGACTTTATACATTTTAGATATTCCCCCTCTCCTCATTGGGCCACTTACATCAAAAATCTCATGTACCTTCTCAGTTTTCCCCCTTCCCCAGTCAAGTGAGTGTATGCAGTGCCGTATTTGCAAGTATTTAAAGAAATCTCAGGCTGGGATACCAAATCTAGCAGAGATATCCTCAAATGGCCACATAATCTTCCCTTCACGGATATACCCAAGAGTTTTTATTCCCCTACTCACCCACTGGGAAAAATCTGTGACAGGCGGAAAATATTGATCACTTCTAAAGGTGTTGTATCATATTTAATGGGGTTAATTATTTGGTGTGAAAGAGCATATAACCAAATATCTATACAGTACTTGCTTTCAAGGGTCAGGCTCTTTATAGGTTGGGTGTCTTTAGATATCGCTATTCCCCATAGTATCCACTTGGGTAGTGTTGATCCATTTAAATGTGTTTCAAGTGACACCCAATGTGCCGAGTTATCCTTATGCCATAGCCTCTGCACTTGGGCAAGTAAAGCTGCTCGATAGGATGCTAAGAGGTCTGGGCAAATTGGCAAATAGGTTTACGCGGTGATCTTTAACACCAACAGGGATACCCCGAATCCCCCGTGAGTCTCGTACCATCTGAGTTAATGACTCTATTGCTAAAACAAAGAGCACTGGGGACAAGGGGCATTCCTGCCTGGTGCCATTGGAAATACAAAAATTCCTAGATAAAGAGCCTCCCACACATACCTTTGCAGAAGGACCAGGATAAAGGGCCATGATTGCTGTTATCAAAGCGGGAGTAAACCAAAAACTTTACCAACACAGCCTCCAAATACCCCCAGTGAACACGGTCGAATGCCTTCTCCACATCCATAGCCAGGAGAAGAGAAGGCATCCGACCGCGCACTGCCACATCAATAAGGTTCAGGAGCCGCCTAGTCCCATCTAGAGACTGTCGGCCCCGAACGAACCCCACCTGATCCATATTAATCAATCTTGGCAAATTCTTACCTATTCTAGCTGCCAATATTTTGGCATATAACTTAATATTGCTGTTTCACAGTGAATTTCCTCCCCAGGAATTTTACCAGAGAGTAAAATCTCATTAAATAAATTGGTTAAATTGGGAACTATTTTGTGTTTATGTATCTTGTAGAGCTCATTTCTTAGACCATCTGGTCCTGGAGACTTTGTGGTTTTAAGGGAACGAATGTGTTCAGCAACCTCTTCTCTAGAAAATGGGGCTGATAGCTAAGAAATCTGAGAACTAGTCAAGCTCAGGAGTGATGCATTTGCCAGAAATTCATTTATTGATTTTAAAGTTGGTTGAATTGTTTCCACATCTTCCTTTAAATTATAAAGCGTTTCATAATAACTGGCAAATGCATCCGCCACCCCTTTGGGATCACAGACCCTACCCCCATTACTTAATGTGATATATGGTATTTTATTTTTCTCCTCCCTCTTTTTAACTTGTTTTGCCAGCAAGATTCCTGGCTTGTTTGATAACCAATAGTTATCCATTTTCTTGGCTCTTAAGGCTAGTTCAAACTTATATAGGTCCATATTATGTAATTCAGCTGTAAGACTGTGAATTCATGCCGCTATATTGGAACTATATTTCTTTTTATTTTGTCTATGTAAATTGGTCAATTCCATTAAGAGGCTCTGTCTCTTTAACCTTGTCTGCTTCCCATGGTGTGCCGTCTGGCTTATCATTCTCCCTCTAAGTGTGGCTTTAAAGGCACACCATAGTGCAGACTCAGTAGAAACAGAGTGTTACGCTGATTGCTCCGGGCCCCCTGCTGGTCTCGGAGCGCTCACAGCATGTGTCCCCAGGCAGCGCTCCTGAGTCTCGGTGTGTGCGTCCCCGCTCTCTAGGGCGCTCGTGCGCCGGGACTCTTAGATTTAAAGGGCCAGTGCACCAGTGATTGGTGCCTGGCCCAAAGTGGTTATTAAGGGTTAAGGTTTGTGAGAGGCAGTGCTGTTGGACTTAATTAGGCCTGCACCTGTGCACTGCCTATAAGTACCTTCCCCTCCTACAGCCTCCTGCCGGTTCTTTGTTGCCTTTTGTGCCATTGTGAAAGCGTTCCTGTGTATTCCTTGCCTGTTGCTGACCCGTTGCTACCGACTACCGCCTGTGAACCGTTGCTGCCTGCCCTGACAATTTGCTCCGTCTGACTTCGCCTTTGCCAGATCCTCTTGTACCTTACCTTCTCAGTAGCCAGAGAGGTTGAGCCGCTACTGGGTGGAACGACCTGGGGGTTACCTGCCGCAGCAAGTCCATCCCGCTTTGTGGCGGGCTCCGGTGAAAACCAGTAATCCCTTAGATTCCGTTCCCCTGGTACGGCCCACGTCATCACCTCTCTGGCACAGCGGATCCACCTCCAGCCTCCGCTACCAGCTACCAGCCCGGATCCTGACACAGAGCCTCTATTTATCTCGAAAAATGACTCCATAAAGTCTGATAAAGACTTTTTATATTCCTGATTTTGTAGTATGTGTAAGCTGCTTCTCCATAATCATTGAGTAGGACCTGCCACCAACACCCGTAGGGTTAATATAATTGGAGCATTGTCCGACCACGTTATGGTTTTGATCTCTGATGATATAACTAAATCCAATAAAGGCCTACTGATAAGGAAATAATCTATCCGTGTATAGATTTTATGGGGATGGGAGAAAAAGGTAAAGTCTGATTCTGTGAGGTGTTGGATCCTCCAGATATCATATAATGTATGTTTTAAGATGGTATTAAATATGGGTGTTGGTTCCTTTTGATGTATTTTCGAAGTGGAGTCTACGGATGGCCAGACTGGATTGTTTAAATCGCCCATTATTATTACTCTGTTATTCATAGAAAAGGCTGCCTTGCATGAGACTGAACGTAAAAACTTATCTTGTTTTGTGTTTGGGGCATATATTGCTACAATGACCAGGGGGGCATTATTAATATTTCCCTTAAAAATTACATATCTACCATTTAGATCTGCATCTACCTTAGGGTTAGTAATAACAATTGATTTTTTAAAGATCAATGCAACTCCCCCTTTCTTGCTTGGGGCAGGATATTCCTTGTGATGTAATCTATACCCATCTTTTGCTCTTAGGTGCATTTCTGCATTTCTTGCAGACACAGAATGTCTGCATTCAAATCCACAGCCTCATTCCACATTTTGCTTCGTTTTAGTGGGGGGGGGGGGGGGGGGTTCGTTTTAGTGAGTTCAACCCTAAAACAAAGTTTATGGGCACTAACCTTAGTACTATGGGATTGTAACTGACTTCTTTCTCACTGCGCCTTGAATATTCGTCTGTCGTATCACTAGATGGGGAGAAGGGGAGCGATTAACCAACAAAAAACATACTACAACATTCATTCTCTACTGAAGATAATGTAATCCCCAGATCTCCCATATCTACCACACAGTGAGCAAGGGGGCCAAAAACAGCCCCATGAGGGGTATGTTGGCTAAATTCCAACATATACATGTCAGGATCCGGATAGGTATACTGTGAGGATACTGGTGGTGGATCCTCTGAGGTGATGACGTGGGCCGTACCAGGGGAATGGAGTCTAAGGGGTTACTGGTTTTCACCAGAGCCCGCCGCAAAGCGGGATGGACTTGCAGCGGCAGGTAACCTCCAGGTCGTTCCACCCGATTCAGCGACTCAACCCCAGCTGACGGCTGAGACAGGCACGGTACAAGGGACAAGGCAAGAACAAGGTCAGACGTAGCAGAAGGTCAGGGCAGGCAGCAAGGATTGTAGTCAGGGGCAACAGCAGAGGGTATGGAACACTGGCTTGGAACATACACAAGAACGCTTTCACTGGCACTGAGGCAACAAGATCCGGCGATACAAGGAAGGGGAAGTGGGTTTTTATAATGAGGACACAGGTGAATGTACTGATTGGGCCAGGCGCCAATCAATGGCACACTGGCCCTTTAAATCCCAGAGAGCTGGCGCGCGCGCGCCCTAGGGACTGGGGCCGCGCGCGCCGGGACTGAGCAGAGGGAGGACGGGACAGGTGAGTGGATTGGGATGCGAGCCGCGGGCGCGTCCCGCTACGCGGGTCGCATCCCCGCCGGTGAGACTAGTGCAGCGCTCCCGGTCAGCGGGTCTGACCGGGGCGCTGCATTGAGGTAAACGCAGCGAGCGCTCCGGGGAGGAGCAGGGACCCGGATCGCTCGGCGTAACAATACATACGTAAGCTAAACTGGCTTCTAAAGGGATTTAAAGTAACATTATCTCAAATAATACAGGGGCTATCATTTTGGGCATCCTACTCCTCACAGTATTACACTGGGGAGCTTGCATCTCTTCCTCCTACCGCCGTACTGCCACCACTGGCTCTGGTCAGATGACTCCTCTGTGATTGGCTGCTCATCGCCGGGAAGGATTGCATGCTTCTGGGTCTCTCAGCCGGCTTCCCCGGTGTTCCGGCTCACAATGGCGAGCCTCTGTCCCCAGGCGGCTTTCCCCCGCATTGGGGAACCCTTGTCACCCAGCACCTGCACCAGGCTTCCGCGTCTCCCACTCCTCTCAGCTCCAGGTGAGTAGAATGCTGTCATTTTTGCTGGGTTTGTGCCGCAACAGAGTATGTCCCTTATTCTTTGTAAACAAATTTCATGTCCAACATAGATTTAATTTGGGTTTAGTAATCCCTTCTGCTGTTTTGTGCCGGGTTCAGGCCGGTAGATTAAGCAGAGCTCCTCTCCTCCTGTAACAGAGCCGCCGCCATGCTCAACAAGCCCACACCCCCACTATAATTTTTTCTTTATCAATGAATGTAGTTTTATTAGCAAACTTCTAATATATAGTTGTTTTAAAAATACATGTTGCACAAATAGCTCATGCTATTCCCCAAGCAAGAAAGATAACTGCTTGAAGGGAATGTTAATGCTTTGACAGTCCCCTATGTCTATGAATTAATGACAACTTTTTGGTATCCTACAGCCACCACTAGAAACAAGACCAGCTTACAGCTTTAGGTTTACACACTGAATTTAATGACAAAGGTGTATGCTATAAGCTCATAAGTTCTATCTAGTGGTGGATGTAGGCAACCAAAATGTTGTAATGCAATCCCTAAATGGCCCATAGTGTATATATATATATATATATATATATATATATAAATAGATAGATAGATAGATATGTCATGGTGACGTTACAAAAGTACGGTATGGAGAAACTTTAGGAGCCAAGCACTCTCCGTACTCAGCAGCTGGCATCATCAATCAGTAACATGCATCAGTGGAAGCTCTGATCCTGGCTATTTACCGTATATACTCGAGTATAAGCCGAGTTTTTCAGCATGATTTTTCGTGCTGAAAACACCCCCCTCGGCTTATACTCGAGTGAACTCTCCACCCGCAGTGGTCTTCAACCTGCGGACCTCCAGAGGTTTCAAAACTACAACTCCCAGCAAGCCCGGGCAGCCATCGGCTGTCCGGGCTTGCTGGGAGTTGTAGTTTTGAAACCTCCGGAGGTCCGCAGGTTGAAGACCACTGCGGCCTTCGACATCATCCAGCCCCCTCTCACCCCCTTTAGTTCTGTACAGTACTCACCTCCGCTCGGCGCTGGTCCGGTGCTGCAGGACTGTCCGGAGAGGAGGTCGTCCGGTGGGATAGTGGTTCCGGGCTGCTATCTTCACCGGGGAGGCCTCTTCTAAGTGCTTCGGGCCCGGCCCCAGAATAGTCACGTTGCCTTGACAACGACGCAGAGGTACGTTCATTGCCAACGTACTTCTGCGTCATCGTCCAGGCAACGCCTCTATTCTGGGCCCGCAGCGCGGAGAAGAGGCCCCCCGGTGAAGATAGCAGCCCGGAACCACTATCCCACCGGACGACCTCCTCACCGGACAGTCCTGCAGCACCGGACCAGCGCCGAGCGGAGGTGAGTACTGTACAGAACTAAAGGGGGTGAGAGGGGGCTGGATGATGTCGAAGGCCGCAGTGGTCTTCAACCTGCGGACCTCCGGAGGTTTCAAAACTACAACTCCCAGCAAGCCCGGACAGCCGATGGCTGCCCCGGCTTGCTGGGAGTTGTAGTTTTGAAACCTCTGGAGGTCTGCAGGTTGAAGACCACTGCGGGCAGATGATGACAAGAGGATGATGAAGGGGGGGTGTGGGATGATGACAAGAGGATGATGAAGGGGGGGGGTGGGATGATGAAGGGGGGTGTGTGGGATGATGAAGGGGGGTGTGTGGGATGATGACAAGGGGATGATGAAGGGGGGGTGTGGGATGATTACAAGGGGATGATGAAGGGGGTGGGGATGATGACAAGGGGATGATGAAGGGGGTGGGGATGATGAAGGGGGGTGTGTGGGATGATGATGAAGGGGGGTGGGGATGATGACAAGGGGATGATGAAGGGGGGTGGGGATGATGACAAGGGGATGATGAAGGGGGGGGGTGGGATGATGACAGGTGATGATGATGAGGGTCTGGATGATGACAGGCGGTGATGATGATGAGGATGTTAATGACGGGGGTCTGGATGATGACAGGGGGGATGATGTATTTCCCACCCTAGGCTTATACTCGAGTCAATAACTTTTCCTGGGATTTTGGGTTGAAATTAGGGGTCTCGGCTTATACTCGGGTTGGCTTATACTCAAGTATATACGGTAAACTCTAGATGCGAAGACTGTGCTCCAATATAGTAAGCCCCGCTGTTCAGTCCCTCGAAAAGACAAAAGATGAGAGGAGAAACAAAAAAGCTACATATTCAATCGTTTTTCCCTGCTCAACTTCCCTAAAATACCAGACACCCAACAGCCCCATTAAAGTCAATGGGATCTGGCCAGATCCGGTGGTGTCAGCTCTGACCCATTTAGGCTCCATTTGGTGCCAAAAACAAAATAGCCAATCAGACCTTGAACAAGTCAGGGCAAGAAGAATCTATTCTTAGACGACACTTCAGAGTAATGTATGGGGCCAATTGCCCCCAACCCCATTCAACCACATGGAATCTAATCAGTTGTCATGCCAACCAGAGGGATAATGAAGGTCTCCATGTCTGCCATGACTACATTTGCAGCCTGCCATTTGTATTGGAGTGAACTGTATAAGGCTTTTTTCACACTGCCATTAGCATGGCCATCGGGAGAGCCGGGCAGAATACTGGGAGAAAAATTACTGCTTGTGCTGTCTTTTTCTCCCACTATTCATAACGGCGCCCAGCAGCCCCCAAAATAGTAAATGGGAGCCGCCGGGACCCATTGTTGCCCATTGCTTCCCATCGTGAGGACGGCCGTTAAAGTCAGGAAAAAAAAAAGAGACTTTGATGGCCGTTCTCGACAGGGAGCAACAGCAGTGTGAAAGGGGCCTAAGCAATCAAACAATTGTACAGCAAAGTCCCCTAGTATTAAAAATTTTTTTTTTAATATTTAAAAAAAATTAATTTAAAAGCATACGTAAAATGTAAACACCAAAATAATAACCACGATTAGTATCTCCGTGTGCAGAAATGTTATTCAAATATAATGTTATTAATGCCACATGATGAATGCCCTAAACCAGAAAAAAATCTATGTCTGAATTGCTAATTCCACATCACACTGCATAAAAAAATGGTATGAAAAACTACAAGATAAAAAAGTACAGATCATGGTGCAAAAAATAAATAAATAAATAAAGTATAAATAAAGTTAAAGTTAAAGTATAAATAAAGTTCTGTAAATAATATAGGGATCAAAAACAGAACTCCCAAACTATTTTTTTTAGTTCAACAGTAAATTTAAGCCATGTTCGCACACCATTTTATTTACAGCCGTTTTTTTCAGCTGATAAACGACCTCATAATCAGCTGAAAAAACAACCATAAATGTAAACATGGCCTAATGATAAAATTAGGGGGACAGGTACAGTGTGCAATTGGTCTTGCCAAAAAAACAAAAACAACAAAAAAAAAACTCATTTGCAAACATACTCATTTGCAAACCATAATAAACATATCTTATGAAAACGATTGCCACTGATTTTTTTGGGGAAAAAGACAATTATAAAATAAGGTGGATGTACACCCTATTTATACAGTGGTAAAAGTGTTGACTTCAAACAGCTACTACTGTTAAATAGAACCATAGACAATTAGATTTCACATCATAGATGTATGACATACTGACAAGGAAAATAAAACCTAGTAATACTGGGGAGCAGTACAGCCAGCAGAGAGGTTGTCATATTAGATACAGGTCACTTTCTGACCTGTCAAACTGAATGGCCCTCAATGTTACCTTTTCACACCATCTTGTGGTTAAGATACCAGCTGCACACTCGTTCATGTCTACAAGTCTTTTTAGGCAATGATAACTTGGTAGATTCCTTTGTTTTACTATAAGGGAAATGTAACCCAAACAAGCATACAATAGGATTAATATCCTGGGAATAGTGTCAAGTCCAGATGGAACTGACAGGCAGTGGAAACTGGCAGCGTGAAGGAGAAGTAATTCTGATATTATTTTCACACAGCTTTATAATAATATCACATCCGGGAATCGAGACGAACAAACCAAACCATGCATAATGTGTAATCCATGGGGTAATCTTAACATCAACAATGAAAGCTAACAGGTAGAAGAGACTTTACAAAGGTTTTTCTCATCTCTGATTCCATTATTGTATGGTGGAGAAGCATGGGAATTATAAGCAAGGATACAGTGCTATAAAACTGTAATACTTTCAAACATGGCAAAACTTTCTTCCTTCCTAAAATAGTATAAAGAGGCTTTTGGGGATTTTGATGTTGATGACTTGTTTGTAGGATAGGCCATCATGATTACACTGTTGGGGTTAGACCTCAGCATCAGCAGATCGAAGGGGCTATTGCTCGAGCAAGTGCCATGTCCTCTTCATTGTTTACCAAGATTAGCTACCAATATTTAGTAGTGCTATGACTGGTATTGCAGGGGAATACTTGAATGGGACTAGCCAGCAATGAGCTGCAATACCAGGCTGTGTCTGATAAGCAATGGAGGGTATACAGTGCTAGCCAAACCCCTTTAATATAAATATTTTACTTTTTTCATAGATTAAAGTGTGAATCCAATATCAGGTTCTTACCAATTTTCCAGAAATCAGTAGTTTATAAAAACAGGGAATATAAAAGCACTTTATATGCTTCTTTCTAAACCTATCAGGCTCCTTTTCTCCTACATCTTCTCTCATCTGTTCACTCATTCAGAAATTAGTAAGGGAGTCCATAAAACCGAGCAGATACTGACTTTCAGCATCACTGACAGATCAGATTAAAGTTTTTTTTAATGGGGAGGGTGAAGAAGGTGTAATGAGAGAGATAGAGACACAGGCGGAAACACTACTGGCTATTTACTGGCACTGCTGATTACTGCTGTAAAATTGTCCTCCATGCTGCTACTGTTTTTGAGGGTGTTCTACTGAGATGTAGGAGAGCAATATCTCATCTTTTCTATGTGCTCTGTATAAAGCTAAGTTTCCACTTTGTTTTTTTCCCCGGCAGTTTTTGGAAAACTGTCACTGCAGTTTTTGAGCCATAAGGGAGATGTGGATCCATAAGGGAGGAGAAGTGTCCTATTCCTTTTGAATACACTACTGGCTTTGGCTCAAAAACTGCAGTATTCCAAAAACTGCCAGAAAAAAAAAAATTTGGAAACTTAGCCTAAGGGAGACATTTTAGCAGCTAGTCTCCACCCACCTATTTCTCATGCATACATGTTTGAGAGTTTACAGAGCATACACAAGTGTTCAGCATCACTTCAGGGAAACTGAAGAATTAATTGGTGGCTTTCTTTAGACACACTTTTTGTACCCATGCCGTTCTGTGCCATTTGTTTTTCAAAATATTGTGTTTCAGTATGTGTTTTTGTTTGTGTTTTTTTTCTTATTACAAGTGAGGTCATTCTTTGATCATATGATTCAAGAATTTCTATTGAAGAATGTAAGCAAAAACATTTTGGAAAAAATGCCATAAGCAAAAAAGCATTGTAGGTATGGCATTTTATATTTCACTATCATCCGCTCGCTAACACCTATTCAATGTGTTTCTTCAGAAAAAAAAAGCTATGCATTGTATTTATTTATTTTTTCAGAAAAACACCTTGTGTGAAATCACTTTTAAAGGGTAAACGCCATAATTTAGTTTTTTTTTATTACTTTTAATGGGTTTGTAATGAGCACATGGATTTTAAAAGAGATTAGCCCTTTAAGGACAGAGTGTTTTTCTGTTTTTGCACTTTCGTTTTTTCCTCCTTTTAAAAAAGTATATCCCTTTCAATTTTGCAAAAATAGATTTCAACTTGAGTTTCTACCTCCTAGCAGGCATAATTGTAGTAAATTCAGTGTGTAGGGATGGCCACAACACTTCACCCAAAATCATGTCCACTGTACGCTAAGCCCCAACCACTTGGAGAGCTCAATAAAATTAGTAAATTTTTTTCAGAAGCCTCAGGTTTGTACAAAAATGTACAACTTTTTTCTGGCCTGTGCCAGGCGCAAACTTCAATAAATTCTCTTCCAATATCGTGGAGGTGAAACGGAACAAAAGGAACACTAGAAGCACTCTTAGTTCAAGCACTACATAATTCACTACATACAGATATAAAGAAATGTTAAAGGGGTACTCCGGTGAAAACCTTTTTTCTTTTAAATCAACTGGTGGCAGAAAGTTAAACATATTTGTAAATTACTTCTATTAAAAAATCTTAATCCTTCCTGTACTTATTAGCTGCTGAATACTACAGAGGAAATTCTTTTCTTTTTGGAATGCTCTCTGATGACATCACGAGCACAGTTCTCTCTGCTGACATTATAATAATAATAACGCTTTATTTATTTTTGTCCTTAGTGGGATTTGAACCCAAGTCCCCAGCACTGCAAGGCAGCAGTGCTAACCACTGAGCCACCATGCTGCCCTTAGCATACATCTGCTATGCACAGTTGCTAAAATGGACAGAGATGTCATCAGAGAGCACTGTGCTCGTGATGTCATCAGTGTTCCAAAAAGAAAAGAATTTCCTCTGTAGCATTCAGCAGCTAATAAGTACTGGAAGGATTAAGATTTTTTAATAGAAGTAATTTACAAATATGTTTAACTTTCTGCCACCAGTTGATTTAAAAGAAAAAAGGTTTTCACCGGAGTACCCCTTTAAGTGAAATTCCCAGTAAGTATATCAATAGTATAAATGCACTTGAGATTTAGTAAATAGCTTAGACTGGCATGAAGGTTCTAGCATTCTCTAGGGACATACACTTTAACTAGGTTACTATGTTAAAACACTAACTGAATATACAGCTGTGCAGTAAAGTAAGATAATGGTAGTTCCAGTTGTTACTCAGTAGTGGGGTACATAAGACAGCCATAAACATTCTGGGGGGTCATGCATGGACATAACTGTAAGGGTTATAGAATGTTGGGGGGAAGTTTATACGGATTTGGACGTGGAACCCAGGATCTTCAAGTTGCACCTCTGGGTCATGCTATAAAACTGCACATAAGAAGTGCCCAAATAATGACCAATCGGATGAGTCCGGATACTGAACTGTAAAAACTCACATACAGAATTTTTTTTGTTGTTGGCAACAATATCAATATTTTTCCCTGATATGTTCCTATTGGGTTTCTTTTACCATATTTATTACATAATTGTAATCATAAGATAGAAGATGAAGAATTACAAGCAGATATCCTACATTGTGTCAGAGCCTTGGGTCAGAAATAGATTTGATATTATTAAGTATAAGTATTCTAAGATGATTATTACAAATATTAAGCAGGGCAGTGATCTGATGTACTGACTCATGATGGCTCATCCTATATACATTCTAGATTACTGGGGGAAAGGGGGGCATTCACATATTCCTTCCATTGTGTAGGGGTAGCCTTGTGTATAATAGTAGCTTGTAAAAGGCCCCTATGGAAGGGATATGTAAAATTGTCTGCAGCCCTTGTCATTTTTGCTTTATTTAATACTGCCACATAGAAACATAGAATGTGTCGACAGATAAGAAACATTCGACCCATCTAGTCTGCCCAATATTCTGAAAACTATCAATAGTCCCTGGCCCTATCTTATATGGAGGATAGCCTTCTACCTATTCCATGCATGTGTAAACTCCTTCACTGTATTTCCAGCTACCAATACTACTGACTTCTCTGGCTGGTCTTTCTTCCAAGCTGTTATTGCATTATCTCTGTACTGTAACTTTGTATGTGCATCATACCAGCATCTGACATCATTATGAGGGAGATTTATCAAGGGATTTAAGCTGCTTTTTGGTTACAAAAATCGCACAAAAAGTCACATGTGCGCCTCAGCATTTTCTTGCGACTTTTGTGGGTAAGCAAAAAATACCAATCTGCAATTTTCAGTTTTTACTTTGCAGTGGTCCAGGATTTATCATTGCTAAAGTTGCACATAAGCAAATAAAAGTTGCAAACCACCTTCAAAAAGTCGCAAGTGTAAGCAAGGTCAGACCTGGCTTACAATCTTGCCTATAACAACATTTTCAAAAAGTCGCACAAGTCTCACGTGAGACTTTTTATGTGACTTTCTGCACAGCTCCGCTCCCCGGCACCCACTCACATCTACCAGCTGCTTGCAAGATGTTGGGACTACAACTGCCAGCATGTCCTCACTGTAAGGGCATGCTGGGAGTTGTAGTCATGCAATAGCTAGCGGGTGGGTGGTCGGGGAGAGAAGCTGTGCAAAAGTCTCACAAAAAGTCGCAGGTGAGACTTCTTGTGCGACTTTTTTTTATACTTTCATTTTCACAGGCACGGTGGGATGAGCGGGTAGAAGATGTACAGGAGGGTGACAAGCTTGTCACCCGCCAGCACATCTCCCACCCACGAAACACTACTACAACTCCCAGCTTGTCCTTACTGTAAGGGCATGCTGGGAGTTGTAGTCATGCAGTGGAGGGGGGGGGGGGCAGGGGACCAGCTTGTCACCAGCTTGCACATCTCCCCACAGCCGTGCTACATGACTACAACTCCCATTATGCCCTTACTGTAAGGGCATGCTGGGAGTTGTAGTCATGCGGCGCGGGCGGGAATTTTTTTTTTCTTCCCATTTCAGATCCGTGTATCCTGTGGTGACCAGTGTTTTTTTTTTTGTTTGTTTTCTTTAATGTTAATAAAATGGTTAACAAGGGCTTGTGGGGGAGTATTTTTTGGGAATAAAAGTTTTTTTATATATTTTTTTGTTAGCACCAAAAACAGCTAGCGCTAACATCCCAATTATTACACCTCAGGGGTGCCGGGAAGAGCCGGTACCAACAGGCCCGGAGCATCAAATATGGCGCTCCTGGGCCTAGTTGGTAACAGGCTGGCCTTATTTAGGCTGGGGAGGGACAGTAACAATGGTCCTTGCCCACCCTGGTAACATCAGGCTGTTGCTGCTTGGTTGGAATTTGGCAGAGAATGAAAATATGGGGAACCCAAAAACGCATAGGGCTCCCTGTATTTTTATTCTCAGACAGTATAGGGATAATGTATTCAGTGATGTCACAGTATACAGTATAACATTTTTTGGTAAAAAAATTTTTTTTATAAACAAACACTTTTTTTTTCGCTTATGTGTGCTAAGAAAATTGTATTTCAAAGTGATGTTATTGATTTTTGCTTATTTGAGCCAAATTTATAAACCCCCTGTGATAGTATGATAAATTTGTCACTCATAAGCAAACCCAAAGCAAAAAAAAAATGCCTACAGAACTTGCTTACCAAAGCAACGATGATAAATGTCCCCCTATATGTTTTTTTTTCCTTAACTGTATTTACAACACCATGTTATACATTGTTTAGAAAGTGTGGCATACCTGCTAGGGTAGTGGCACTATTTCTATAATTTTTGTTCTGTAACATCAATGAGTAGATGACCCCAGTTCTGTGACGTCACTGAGTACATTATCCCTATACTGTCACATCGCTGACCACATTATGCCTATACTGTGAAGTCACTGGGGGAGATTTATCAAAACCTGTGCAGAGGAAAAGTTGCCCAGTTGTCCATAGCAACCAATCAGATCGCTTCTTTCATTTTTAACAAGGCCTCTGAAAAATGAAATAAGTGATCTGATTGGTTGCTATGGGCAACTGGGCTCTTTTGCTCTGCACAGGTTTTGATAAATCTTCCCCACTGAGTACATTATCCCTATGCTGTGACATCACTGAGTACATTATCTCTATACTGTGACATCACTGAGTGCATTATCTCTACACTGTGACATCACTTAAATACATTATTCCTATACTGTGACATCACTGAGGACATTATCCCTATACTGGGACATCACTGAGTACATTATCTCTATACTGTGACATCACTGAGTACATTATCCCTATACTGTGACATCACTGAGTACATTGGGGGAAATTTATCAAATCCTGTGGAGAGGAAAAGTTGCTGAGTAGCCCATAGCAACCAATCAGATCACTTCTTTCATTTCTGAAGAGGCCTCTGCAAAATGAAAGAAGGGATCTGATTGGTTGCTATGGGCAACTCAGCAACTTTTCCTCTGGACAGGTTTTGATAAATCTCCCCCATTATCCCTATACTGTGATATCAGTGAGTACATTATCCCTATACTGTGACATCATTGCGTACATTATCCCTATACTGTGTCACTGTGTACATAATTTTACTACTGTGAAATCACTGGCCCAGATTTATCAATCTGCCTGAAACCAAACCATCTAATCTGCCCATAACAACCAATCACAGCTCAGGTTTCCTATCTTAACAAGCTCGGATAAAATGAAAGCTGAGCTGTAATTGGTTGCTGTGGGCAAAGCCAGACAGTGATGTCACGACCCCCGCCGCCCGCACCCAGCGTTCTAAATAGACGCCGGGTGCTGCACAGAGATTGCAGGGGTCCCAGTTGCAGGACCACCGTGATCTGACAGAGTACTCCTTTAATTATCAATAACATAAAATTACAGGTTATGGATACTAGACTTATGTGCATAGAACATTGATCCAGGGATTTATTCTGACGTGAAAGAATTTTTCCATAAGGAAATTGGCATCAGCCTCATGTGGGGTCTTTGCTTCCTCTGGATCAACACAGTAGGGTTTTAGGTTGAACTTGATGGACTATGTAAGTGAAGAGGTCTTATGACAATAAATGTATAAAGAAAAAACAATTGGTATTAGGTACAGAGGTGTAAATGCAGAAAATAGTTGCTGTATGCTCACCCATAGGCTTTTAAAAATAGGCTGTAAGCTCTGGTATGTAGAGTAAGTAAAGGGGTATCCCCATCTCCTTAAACTATGTAGAGAGCATGGCAGCATAAACAGGTTTGCAATTGGCTTCATTTAGCAAACTTTCCTGGTTCTATAGATAACTCTTCTTATATCTGCTTTTATTGACAGCTGTTTCCTCTCCATCATGGTTCCCGTCCACCAGCTCTGCTTTAGAAAAAAAGGTGACATTCCAAAGTGTCTGGAAGCTTCTGAGCTAAGTGCACATTTGCTCTACCTGTTCCGCTTATCTCAGCACATTCATTATTTCTGACAGTTACAGGCATAGAGGGACATTTATCAATGTTTGCTTATGTATTCTTTTTTTTTAGTAATTTTTTCCTTACTTTTTATTTTGCTTATGTGTGACTTATTTATCAACTGGTTTCAGCCTGTTGATAATTTTCTTTCACGTAAGCAATTTTTCCTTTTTTACTTTGGTAGTAGCTTTTTCTGCTCCATGTTCGAGCTGGAGTAAATTTAGTCAATTTTTAACCCTGTTGCGACTTCTTTTTGCGCAGTTGCGACTGTTGCAGTTAATAAATACCTGACTACCCGTAGTCCATTTTAAAATTATTACTACGTAGTAAATTTTTGGAAAACTTGCTTTTCTCGCTTTCCACTCAAAATGTCGCACAAAAAATAGCGTAGTCGCAGTTGCGACAATTTTGCAACAATTATAGTAAAGAAAACCTGACTAAACCCGTTTATAAATGTCCATAATAGTGCTTTAGCTTGGGAGCTATTAGGCACAGAAGCAGATGACATGTCTATGACCCCAGCCCTGTTCCCCACGATTGTGATCAAAGGGCAGCAGGGAGAGGTAATCAGGGAAGATGAGACCCCCACCCCTTTAAGATTTTATGAAATTGAATCCTAAAATGATTTTGCAGCCTATTTTTGTTGTATATACAGTACATGCTCACTCAGGGTTAGCATACAACAACTATTGTATCTGCATTTATACCTATGTAACCTACGCCAGTTGTCTTTTCCTCATTGTCATGAGACCTCTTCCCTTGCAATATTGATAGTAAAGTTATGTATTAATATATTTAGTGAATACTTTAATGGGGTATTCCCCTGGAAAACATTTTTTTTTAAATCAACTGGTGCCAGAAAGTTAAACAGATTTGTAAATTACTTCTATTAAAAAAATATTAATCCTTTTAGTTCTTTTCTTTTTGAATTTCCTTTCTGTCTGACCACAATGCTCTCTGCTGACACCTCTGTCCATTTTAGGAACTATCCAGAGTAGGAGCAAATACCCATAGCAAACCAATCCTGCTCCAAGCAGTTCCTAAAATGGACAGAGGTGTCAGCAGAGAGCACTATGGTCAGACATAAAGACAATTCAAAAAGAAAAGAACTTCCTGTGGAGCATACAATAGCTGATAAGTATGTAAGGATGTTTTCCAGGGGAGTACCCCTTTAATTCATGCCAAAAAATTGCTTTTCACTCAAAATATTGACACCACATAGTACTGTGTATAGGATTCTCTTATAAGGGTTTCAGTGGAAGAGCCTACAACAGCAATACAAAATAGTAAAAAAAATATTCTGTTGCTGTCACACATACCTTTTGGATTCTTCTGTAGTTGTTGTTGTAGTTGTTGTCTTGTTACTGGGAGCCCAGGATTGTCTGTTAAAGATTTATTTATTGTATCAGCCTCAGCACCAAGCCAAAAATGAGCTACAATCTACAATGTCCATTTTAGGAACTGTCCAGAGTAGGAGAAAATACCCATAGCAAACCTATCCTGCTCAAGGCAGTTGCTAAAATGGACAGAGGTGTCAGCAGAGAGCACTGTGGTCAGACAGAAAGAAAATTCAAAAAGAAAAGAACTTCCTGTGGAGCATACAATAGCTGATAAGTATGTAAGGATGTTTTCCAGGGGAGTACCCCTTTAATGCATGACAAAAAATTGCATTTCACTCAAAATATTGACACCACATAGTAATGTGTATAGGATTCTCTTATAAGAGTTTCAATGGAAGAGGCCACAACAGCAATACAAAATAGTTAAAAAAATATTCTGTTGCTGTCACACATACCTTGTGGATTCTTCTGTAGTTGTTGTTGTAGTTGTTGTCTTGTTACTGGGAGCCCAGGATTGTCTGTTAAAGATTTATTTATTGTATCAGCCTCAGCACCAAGCCAAAAATGAGCGACAATCTACAATGTTCTATTGCTATGAACATGCATACCTTTTGTTGGTTACTTCTGGCCCACTAAATAGAAGTAAAAAAGACAGAATGAGGAGTGGCATTATGAAACAGCAGCCAGGAATTCATGAAAGGCTGCCAAATCTTAAGCACAAATAAATCAAAGTCTAAAAGTCATAAGGAAGGTTACCATACATAAATGCCATTATTTACTTGGGTTCTCATCTGCCATATTTACAGCATTATTATAAGGAGAGGATGACATTCATTGCTAAAGCTAATACCATGACTTGTTGGAGCTGTTAGTCATAGCATATTCTATTCAGGAAAGTCAGTCAGGAGAATTAGTCAGGAGAACTGGACCGTTGGTGGCTAATAGGTGGCGCAATTAACTGTGATCATGATAAGACCAGTATTTAGCACTAGGCCAGCAAGGCCCAGGCCTATGGTGGCATTTTGTATGTGTGTGTGTGTGGGGGGGGGGGGGGGGGGATAGAAATGCTGGTCTGAGCTCGGTCCCCGAAGCTGGTCATGGTGGGGAGAGAGCACCAGGGAGGAGGAAGAGGCACCAGGAGGAAGAGGGAAAAACTTTTCACTGCCCCTACATGGCTCCACAGCCAGGGCTTGTGCCAGGGGTTCTCACCAGGTAAGAGCCGCCTTTGGTACCACAGGAGGAATTATTCCTGATTGGAGGATGGACAGGGGGTAAGCCTGAGCTTTGAGCACTGCTCCTGCTACATCCCTGGCTCCTGTTTAGTGGCAGGCCACAGCAATCAGCTACAGCACGCCCTGGTAGATGACCTTGCTGCACCACCTACCACACATCAGTCTCAGCTAGGAGCTAACTGACACTACATGTATGTATGTATGTACAGTACATGAATGTGTCTATATGGTATATTTATGACTGATATACAGTATATGTGTGTATGATGGAAGCATGACCTACTGTATTCTGTACACTAGTAATACATCAATCTCTTATATCATATATACAGACTGTAGAATTTAATCATGGGAGGGCTGCAGCACCACAGTTGCGTACATCATAGGCCTGAATTGAGCTGGACCTAGGGCAGCACAAAACCAAAATACACCACTGGATCAGATCCGCTGATTAAATATAGTAGCTCTTTGTCTTTTAAAGAGATTGCCACTGTTCTAGTCCCTACTGTTTTCTATAAGGCACTTATTACTATTAAGAATTTTTCATACATATTACAAATAAGAATCTCTTAATGACATTACTAGGTACTTGTTAGCTGAGTTACATCTTCTGTTTACAGAGACATCAGTTAGATATCTTGTTAATGTGGTTGGTAAACTTATTATTTATGATTAGTGGAAAACTTTTATAGGTAAAATATATGTTAAATGACAATAGTTAATAACATTGGTGTGTTAAATAAAAAAAATACGTGATATCAAAAACATTATTAGAAATTAGAGGCATGGACAATAACCATTCGCAGCAGCTTCTATATCATGGATACAAATATTTTCTTTGGTGTTTCTTTTCTAAAGATCCCTTTTGATCATCATTGTCTGCTCAGAGCCTATTCAGCTCTCCAGCAGTTGCAAAACTACAACTTCCATCATGCCTAGATAACTAGTGGTTGTAGTTTTGCAACAGCAGGAGAGCTGCATATTTCAATACACTGCTCTGTAGGATATGGTATATACTAAATGTATTACACACATGAGTTCACACATTAGAATAAAGGCAAAGCCATCTCCTGGATGGAGTTTGTGCTAAGCATGCAAATCAAAAGTAAAGCCACAGCGTATATGAAAATCAATATGAAAACAAGTATGGATATGAAAACTTTATTTATAATAGCAGAAATGCAGAAATGATAATATTATGTCATTTACTCAATGTTTTTTTAATAAACATGTACCCCCTCAATCCCAATCCTGCTGTCCTCGCCAAACAGTCCTCCCATCAATAGCATGGTGCCCTATGGAGGAGCGTGTGACCATAACATCACTCAGCCTTCTCCATCGGAACATACATACTGCACACAACAAACTAGTTCAGGTGAAATGGAGGAGGCTGAGTGGCATTATATGGTCACATGTTTCTCAATAGGGCACTACGTTATGGACGCTGGCACCATCTAGTCAGGACAGGAGGGTGTGTATTAAAAGATATTGGGTAAGACATATTATCATATATACATGTTTTAAAAAAAACAAAAGGGAACTGTGGCCAACTCCTTTAGGGGGTCATACTAATTTCCACCAGTTTAAGGAGCCAGTCCAGCCTTAAGATAAGATAAATGCCAGAAGAACCAGTAGGATCAACAAACTACTATATGGGTCTGGTGGGTGTCCTCCCCATTCTTTTGGCACAGTAATTATCAGGGAAAACAATGATCGGGCATGCCAGATTTTAATATGCCTAATTTTTATTCACTAATTCCCAAAATAAAAACATGTTCGCTGGCTGGTCACTTGGAGAACCACTAGCTTAACTTTATGGCCAGCTAATCTGTAAACTTGCTTCTATACTTTGCATTCAGATTCCTCATCTCTGTTTACTGTCAGTGAATAGAAAGATTCACTCATGAAATACTGTATATTCCTAATTTATTATACTGTATTTTTAGAGGACAGAGCTTTTAGTTTTGAGATTTGGACAGAAGAGGAATGTGAGCCACTGCTGTGCTTACAGGGGTACTCGGCTGCTCAGCGTTTAGAACATAACTGTTCCGAACGCTGGAGCCGGCGTCGGGAGCTTGTGACATCATAGCCCCGCCCCCTCAATGCAAGTCTAGGGGAGGGGGCGTGATGGCTGTAACGCCCCCTCCTGTAGACTTGCATTGAGGGGGCAGGGCTATGACGTCACGAGCTCCCGGCCCAGCTCCAGTGTTCGGAACAGTTTGTTCCAAACGCTGAGCAGTGGAGTACTCCTTTAACTTCCAGAGGATTGCCTACACTGATACATGGAACCAGTTGTGGGCAGCACCAAAAGATGCATATTTTCAATGCCAGAAAGCATTATAGGATATAAGAAATTGAAAAACAAAATGATTACCTAAGATTACCTGCTATTTATTTTTCTTTTGCTTGCCGGGTGGCAGCTTTCTAACTGAACCCCATCATAAGGACAGAGCTGTAATGTGTGACTATGTCATAGCTACAGGACCTACAGGAAGCCTAAAGTGGGCTGAGATACAACTCCTGTCCTATTATTGGTTCAGGCTGCTGCCCGTTCCCTCTCCACTACAGCTCTGCTTTCTTTCTTGCTAAGTCATTTCCACAGACTTTGCATAGATCTAAAGTACAAGTAACAGTAAGAAGTGTTGTACCATAGCTGATCAGTAAAAGATGCTTCTTTCATCTCTTATATGCCTATTCCCCCTCCTTCCCTGCTAAACTTTCATTCAATCTGAAAAAGCAGCTCAATTCTGTCTTTTGTTAAAGTGCAACTGTCATGAAGTTTGGGGCATATAAACTGTGTATTGTGTGTAGACTATTGTGTGTAGACTGTTAATCCAGCATTACTTTTACCTTCTTTATTCCAGTTGTAATTACTAAAAAAACACTTTTCTTTGCAGTCACTGACAGTCGGATAGGCATGGCCAGGGGTTCGCTATACCCTCCTGCTGCCACGCCTCTCCCCTATACCTCAGTGCTTGGACTGCTGTGTGATTGACACAGGTCCCCGTGCATCCGCCCACTTGGATTTTTACCGATAGGAATTTACACAGCAAGCGCTGGCTCCCCCGGGCCAGCACTCGCTCCTGTGGTCTGACATCGCTGCCGGTACAATGCTAGAGGCAAAGGGAGCGAGTGAGCTCTCTAGCATTGCACAGGCACACGGAGATGTGAAACAGCGGGAGCGGGCGCTTGATGGGGAAGCAATAACAGTGCCTGTTCTCCTTTTCTTTGTGTGTGCCTGCAGTTACTAGAGGCAGAGAGCTCACTCGCTCCCTGCCTCAAGCATTGTACAGGCAGCGATGTCAGACAGCGGGAGCGAGTGCTGGCCGGGGGAGCCAGCGCTTGCTGTGTACATTCCTGTCGGCCAGCCCACACGCTGAGGTATAGGGGATAGGCGTGGTGACAGAAGGGCATAGCGAACCCCTGGCTTCGCCTATCCGACTGTCAGTGACAGCAAAGAAAAGTTTTTTGTGGTAATTACAACTGGAATAAAGAAGGTAAAAGAAATGCTGGATTAATAGTCTACACACAATACACAGACTTTGGTTAGTTTATATGCCCCAAACCTCATGATAGTTGCACTTTAACAAGATGGGCTAGCAGCTGAATAAGGGGTTAGGTTACATCCTGTCCATATAAATCTAGAGGGGAGGGGTGAGAAGAGTTATTGGAGAGAGGAATAAGGACATTTTATGACATCAATGCTGAACATGTTTCCTAGGCCAGTTTATTAACAGAAGTATTGGGTCAGACCATAACCCATATGTAACAGGTGATACTTTCTTGCTTTATCTTTTATATGATACTTGATATGTATAAAATGTCTTGGATAATATTTCTATATAAATAAACAGTTATTTAAAAAAAAATTTGGGATTGTAAATTCTCAATGTGACAGCAAAATAGCATAGCAAATTGATAAACAGCTGCAAAACTGAAATACAAGAACTGAATATAGCCATCAATAATATTGGCAGGCACTCTAGGCACTCTAGAGTTTATTGTCTTCTAATTAGTTATCTTGTATATTACATCTTATATTTTTGCCAACATTATTAGTTTAGCTATATGACGTAACTTGTATTGTGAGCTCAATAGCTATTGAACATTGATTGGATGGAAGAAGTGCAGAAGCAGATCAATGCTCTTAATACAAATGCAATACTGACAAGCTTTGAAGCTAAATGCCCAGCGCTAGCGGAACAACCATCCACCAATAGAGGCAAAAAAGAGCACTCTTTTAGTTGCTGGGCGCTACCTCATGGGTAATCTTTCCAGAGTGGCTGCTTTATTTCCTCCTTGAAATGTATTTCTTGATGGAATTCTGTGAGGAAATATGGAACCGCAGATATAAAAAAGTCATCACAGATTATTTTATTGATAATCTGTGTCATGTTACTGTAGACTATGCTGCAATACAATTCATAAGGTTAAGATACAATAGATCATGTTGTTAAACACTGTTGAACATTATTTCTTCTGTGTGTTATGTTTTGACAAATCTCAAAATCTAATTAAATCAAGTCATTATGTTCTGAGACGTGTATCGTATCAATCACTCAACAACACAATACACAATCCTTTCACCATTCAGATCGCTATGATGTACAAGCTTATTATAGATGCCAATCAGGTTCCTGACTTAGTACATTAGAGGGTTGAAAGCCAGAATGGATATACCGTAAATCTCTGGCACTTCTATGATCACAAGTGATCATGGCATGACAGCATCCAAGTCAATACAAAATATAATAATTCTTTTTTTTTTTTTTTATGGGAACCTTTGAGTTGACTTTAAGGCTGCTTTCACGATATAAAGTTCTTCCATTTCAAAGAGCCATTATAATGTTCCGTTATGAAAACCCTTAAAAACATCCGATAAACGGCCGTTACAAAATCCCATACAACCGTTACAAAATCCCATTAAAGTCTATGGGATTTTTTACATTACCTATTTTAACCCGTGATAGCCGATTATTAATAACGGACGTTATTTTGTGACGGGAGTAAAAACGGTACATGCACTTTTTTTCTTCCGTCAGAAAATAACGTCCGTTATTAATAACGGTCTATGACGGGTTAAAAAGGATAATTTAAAAAACCCATATACTTTTTTGTAACAGCCATATGGGATTTTGTAATGGCCGTTTAATGGCCGTTTTTAAGGGTTTTCATAACGGAACATTATAACTGCTCTTTAAAATGGATGAACTTTATAGTGTGAAAGCAGCCTAAGGGGTACTCCACTGGAGAATCATTGTTTGTAAATCAACTGGTGCCAGAAAGTTAAACAGATTTGTAAATTACTTCTATTAAAAAATCTTAATCCTTCCAGTACTTATCAGCTGCTGTATGATCCACAGGAAGTTCTTTTCTATTTGAATTTCCTTTCTGTCTGACCACAGTGCTCTCTGCAGACACCTCTATCCATTTTAGAAACTGTCCAGAGTAGAAGCAAATCCCCATAGCAAACCTCTCCTGCTCTGGACAGTTCCTGATATGGACAGAGGTGTCAGCAGAGAGCACCGTGGTCAGAAAGAAAGGAAATTCTAAAAGAGAAGAACTTTCTGTGGATCACCGATTTCCGTAGGAAGGGCATTTTCTCCTATCACCCCTTGTAAAAATGTAAAATTTGGGGGAAAACTGCATTTTAGTTTTTTTCAAAAGGTCGTCAAACACCTGTGGGGTGTTAAGTCTCACTGTACCCCTTGTTACGTTCCTTTAGGGGTGTTTTCCAAAATAGTATGCCATGTTTTAGTTTTTTTTTTTTTTTTTTGCTGTTCTGGCACCATAGGGGCTTCCTAAATGTGATATGCCCCCAAAAACAATTTCAGCAAATTTGCTTTCCAAAATCCCATTGTCGCTCCTTCCCTTCTGAGCCCTCTACTGGGCCCGCCGAACACATTATATACACATATCAGGTATTTCCTTACTCGAGAGAAATCAGTTTTTATAATTGGGTCATTTGTGGGGTATTTCTAATTTGAAGGCCCTTCAAATCCACTTCAAAATGTAACTGGTCCCTGAAAAATTCCGATTTTGAAAACTTCTTGAAAAATTTGAAAATTGCTGCTGAACTTTGAAGCCCTCTGATGTCTTCCAAAAATAAAAACATGTCACCTTTATGAGGCCAACATAAAGTAGACATGTTGTATATGTGAATCAATATAAAAATCTATTTGGCATGTCTATTTTCCTTACAAGCAGAGAGCTTCAAAGTTAGAAAAATTCAAAATTTTCAAATTTTTCATGATATTTTGGAACTATGTTAAAGTAGAATATGTCATGCAAAAATCAGTCTTGGAATCAAATTCATAAGTAAAAGCATCCCAGAGTTATTAATGCTTAAAGTGACAGTGGTCAGATGTGCAAAAAATGCTATGGTCCTTAATGGGGTACTCCGCACCTAGACATCTTATCCCCTATCCAATGGATAGGGGATAAGATGTCAGATCGCCGCGGTCCCGCTGCTGGGGACCCCCGGGATCCCCGCTGCGGCACTGCGATATCATTACAGCACAGAGCGAGTTCGCTCTGTGCGTAATGACGGGCAATACGGGGGACGGAGCAGCGTGACGTCATGGTGCTGCCCCTCGTGACATCACGGCCATAGACTTGTATTGAAAGGGGCGGGCCGTGATGTCACAAGGGGCTCTGCGCATGAATGATAGCGCGGTGCCGCAGCGGGGATCCCAGGGGTCCCCAGCAGCGATCTGACATCTTATCCCCCATCCTTTGGATAGGGGATAAGATGTCTAGGGGCGGAATACCCCTTTAAGGTGAAAATGGGCTCAGTCCTTAAGGGGTTAAGCTCACTATGTAGATTAGATAAGTGTCAGCCACACCCAACTGACCTTTTAATGTGTATGGTGGCCTTCTACCGCTTCCCTGATGTCAGATGAAATGGAGAACAGGATAGGAAATGTTGGATTGTAACTGGTGGTCCTTTTGTTCTCAGCAAGAGAGAAGCTTCTGCTAGAGGGATAAAGCAGCATCTTTCTCCCCTCTCCCCACTGAGAACACATGCATGCTCAACTGAGCATGCATGTATAAGAGGAGAATGGGAGAGATAGATGTCAGCTGAAAGAACTACAACCTACCGCTATCTTATGTGTATGGCTGTCTTTACTAATATTATTGAAATGCTCGATTTGTTCTAAGCTGATATAAGTTGAATGATTGCTTTACATATCTGACATCACTAAATATCTAGTTTTACAAGGATTATGAATTACATCACTATTGTCCTTACCCAATACAGGTCTAAAAATATAATCTATTATAGAATTATAGTACCACAGCTTGATATTAATAATGTTACATGGTATTTAGTAATGTGAGTTATTAGTAACAAAAAGATAAAATGTGTACATGAGCTAGGTCATTTACTGAAAGTTTACATCTGTAATATTTCTTATCTGAATGCAAAAAGTAGATTTTTTTATTCCGAAAATATCCCAAAACAACATAAAACCCAATACAGTACCTGTCTAAAGCATCATCTGACTTGAATCTGTTGTGTAAAGGCTTCTCGTCTTTATCAAAGCCACTGTAACACAACATAGAACACAGATCATAATATTATAAACCATGCAAATCTACCAATTCTGCTGTTAAAGTTGGTTCCTATGTCATCTGACCTACATCGGACATATTTAACATTGCAAACATTGGGATTGATTTTCAACAGGCATATGACTTCTATAACAGATGCTCAGTATCAAAGCCGGTGTCCTCCTTCTACTACTAATATTGTTAGATAATTCTTTAAAAACTGTATCTAAATATCTGCAAGGAACATGCATACTCTAAGATCAATCAGGAAAACAACAAGACATCATTTTAGTTCATCTCTACCTGTATTAGTAAAACCAAATAGCAAAGCAAAGGCCCATATAAACTTGGAAGTTCCAGTATAATCTAGTATAGTGTTATTAAATATTTGCTATAAACACTAAGAGAAGTTGAATGCTGATTCAGAATTAGTAGTGCATTGCAAGTAGCACTTTATATAACTCATCCAACATTTGACAATGACTGAAAATGACAAACCATAAGAAGTACTTAATGAATATGTAACAGTAAGCGCTATATGGGACTTTTATAAGACACAGCGGGATTTCAAATAAGTGCATACTTGTATAGTTGTATAGGAGAGTGCCGCATATTAGCAATATAGAGGTACACAGGAATATGGTAGTATACAATGCTGATATATAAAAACAATATGCAATAAAAGAAGGCACTATATACCTGTCTATAATATCAGCATTTGCGCAAGTAGATGAATAAAATGCAAATCCCGAGTGGTTCTCAGGTAGAGAGATTGCTGAGAAAAACAAAGTCTTACATGTTATACAAGATAAAGGAAGAGAAGAAAAAAAAGAGAGGACAGCGCCTCGTGTAATCCTGCAGATATAAAGGGGGGGGGGGGGGTGACAGTCTAAAAATGGACTCTCACCTGTTACACCTCTTGGTTTTATGCATATCACCCCAAATAACGGGGTACCGGGGAACTGCAAGCCGGAGGAGTGAATGCTGGATACCGAGTAAACGGGTCCAGAAATAGGCAAATTCAGAAAGCAAAAAGAACTCCAGCCAATACTAGTTTCCCGTTCCTTTATAGTCATATTTGTATCTGCCGTTTCCGTGCTTTTCCTGTGCCGTATGTATTCAGATGCTGCTAAGTCCAAGGAAAAGTCTGTGTCCAATGTTGTGAGAGGTGACGGGAGAACGTTCTGGCTGCAGCGTCTCAACTCGGTTCACCGTTAGTCTGGTGGTGTTTGACTATAAGTAGTGACATCACTACGGTGGCTGTAGAGGTCCACAATCCTTTCCAACGTGTTTCGGAAACAAAGAGGTGGTTTCCTTCATCCAAAACTGCCTCTTTGTTTCCAAAAGGCGTTGAAAAGGATTGTGGACCTCTACAGCCACCGTAGTGACGTTACTACTTACAGTCAAACACCATCAGACTAACCACGAACTGAAAAAGTTACGGTTGAGACGCCGCCGGCCGGGGCGTTCTCCCGTCACCTATCACAACATTGGACAAATAAATTTTCCTTGGACTTAGCAGCATTTGAATAACTACTGCACAGGAAATGCACGGAAAGCGCAGGTGCAAATATGCCTATAAAGGAACGGGAAACTAGTATTGGCTACAGTGGCCTATATAACATATAAGACTTTGTTTTTATCAGCAATCTCTCCACCTGAGAACCACTCGGGATTTGAATGTTATTTAGCCACTTGCGCAAATGCTGATATTACAGACAGGTATATAGTGCCTTCTTTTATTGCATATAATTTTTATGTATATATGCTATCAGCATTTATTAGCCACACAAGTGTACAATACGGCACTTTCTTTTTCTTATCCACAGCTCCTATTTAGAGCCTATGCACCGTTCCTGTGTAGCTCTATATTGCTAATATGCGGCACTCTCCTATACAACTGTACAGGTATGCACTTATTTTAAATCACGCTGTGTCTTATAAAAGTCCCGTATAGTGCTTACTGTTACATATTCTTTAAGTACTTCTTGTAGTTGTGTATGACATACAGGAATTCATACCTTCAGTATAGCAGATTGGTTGGGCACATGAACGCATTACCACATCCACTTTTAGAACTATTGTTATATTGTATATTTAAAATGACAAACCAGCTGCCCCAACTAATATGCCTACAATTTGGAACATTATCCAAACAGCTTTAGTTTATACAGTATGTGTTATATGAAGTCAATGACATTTTACATAATGTATTTGCTCATGAGTAAATGCAATGAAAGTAGATACAATTGAATCCTTTAGAATTTTCCAAATGTTATGCCATTTTGTTAACAAAACAACTTTGTTCTTAGTTTTTTTTTTACTTTTATGGACAAACAAAGGAATTGTAAAGCCACAATACAATGTCTCTAATAATTATTACCTGTCCAAGTCCTCCTGTGATCTATATCGGCTAAGAACACTTTTCCCATAGTTTTCATCTCTACTGTAATAAGTGTAAAGAGAAATTGTTCACCCAAACAGAAATAAATAAAACGCCAATACATGATGATGATGGTATGGTAACTGTGTTATTACATTTTCTCCTCCTCCTCTTCTGGTCGGTTTTTTATCCAGCTACTGTCCTTTAGCAGGGTCCTTTTCTTGTTTGTCTCCTGTATTACATTCTGCCTGTTTGTCGATCCCAGGGTATTACTTTTGGCATCTATTAAGTGAAACAGGAAAAAAATGAAGTGCTGCCAAAGACCTTTTACAGTTGTATGCAAGAGTTTAGGCACCCCTGACAATTTCCATGGTTTTCATTTACAAATAGTTTTGTGTTCGGATCAGCAATTTAATTTTGAGCTATCAAATATCTGAAATATTTCAATAGTGAAATAAGGTTTATTGGATGAACAAAAATTAGCATTCTTCATCTAAAGAAAAGTAAACATAAATTTGGGTATTGCATAACTTTGGGCCACCCTTATCATTTTGTTGATTTGAAAACCTGATTAATTGGAACAAGCAATTGGTTTGGTGGCTCATTAAGCTTTGAACCTCACAGACAGCTAAATACTGTGTATTCCAACTGGTACATATGTTCAGGGAGGGATCAGAGAAAATAAAATAAAGTATAGGATATATGATACAGGGGGGGGGGGAGTTAGAGCAGTAAGACACTGAGGGGACCGGCGCGCCAGACCAGAGTAGATCAACACTATGTCATATGTAAATTAAATATAGCTATTTTAGATATGACATTGACAGCCTACCCAAGGGGAGGGGGGGGGGGGAACTGGGGCCTAGGGAGCTATTTATCCCTGTAATACCCTAGTTACGGCTGGGTCCACACTACGTTTTGTCCCATACGGGAGCGCATACGGCAGGGGGGAGCTAAAACCTCGCGCTCCCGTATGCCACCGTATGCGCTCCCGTATGTCATTCATTTCAATGAGCCGACCGGAGTGAAACGTTCGGTCCGGTCGGCTCATTTTTGCGCCGTATGCGCTTTTACAACCGGACCTAAAACCGGGGTTGACCACGGTTTTAGGTCCGGTTGTAAAAGCGCATACGGCGCAAAAATGAGCCGACCGGACCGAACGTTTCACTCCGGTCGGCTCATTGAAATGAATGACATACGGGAGCGCATACGGTTACATACGGGAGCGCGAGCTTTTAGCTCCCTCCTTCCGTATGCGCTCCCGTATGGGACAAAACGTAGTGTGGACCCAGCCTTAGAGCGCTATAACCATAAAAAGGGCAGTCCCGCACTGGACTGGACACCCCTAGTTTCTCTACCATAGGGTGGTACATATTTGAATAGTCCGACTACGGCCTTCCCTATCTGGTGTATCATACCACCCTGAAAGTGGGGTCCCCCTGTCATCACATATCATCACTAAGTAATATCTGGTTAAACACAGTTTTTCGTTAAGACCGTTACGGGCCACCGTGTCCAATGTATAAATCCAGCGGGTCTCATGTTGTAAAAGCAATCTATCAAGATTGCCCCTGCATACGGATGGACGCAATTTCTCAATCCCGAAAAAAATAAGTGTTTTTTATCTCCATCGTGTGTCTCGTTGATATGTCTCGCAATAGGTGTATCGCTTTTTTTGCGTATGTCGCCTATGTGCTCCAGTACCCTCTTCCACATTTCGCGGATAGTTTTACCAACATACTGGAGGCCGCAGGAGCACACGGTGACATATACCACTGCCCCGGTATAATAATTGATAAAATCCTTGATTTTATATGGTCTCCCTGCATTGGATTCCACTTTCCGCATAAAATCACATGCTACAATGTCCACATTTATGTGAGCCAGTTGATCTGTGTTCCAGCAGCCATGTTGAATGTGCAGTACGTGTAGGGTAAAGATGACTATGTGTAAGTCTATCAACTAGGCTTGGTCCTTTCCAAAAGGTAGCCTCCAACCGATGGTAGTCTCCAATAATTGATCCAAGGTCTCTATCCATCTGTAATATCCCCCAGTGATGTTGTAGAATGGATCTAACAATTCCTGATTTGTTATCAAAGGTGCTAATGATTCGACAGATCTCTGGGTTCTGCACAGGTGGTTTAGGTATAAGTAGATGTTCTCGAGTGGTAGTCAATGCATGTTTAAAGGCTGGTGTGGGAATATGGTCTGGATAGCCCCTATCTCTAAATCTGGCACGCAGATCCCCTGCCTGTCTCCGGAATTCCTCCTCCTGAGAGCAATTCCTCCTAAGGCGGATGTACTGCACCTTGGGTATCCCCCTTTTCAAGGGTCCCAGGTGGCAGCTCTCCCACCTTAGGAGGTTATTAGTAGAGGTTTGTTTACGAAATATTGTTGTGTTTAAGCCCTCTGACCAATTCTTAGAAATGAGAATGTCCAGGAAGGCTATGGAGGATTCATGTAGTTCAAATGTGAATTTAAGGCCCAAGGTATTATGGTTGATAAGATCCATAAAGTTCTTTAAAGGGGTACTCCGGATTAAAAAATCTTAAACATTCCTGTTCTTATTAGCTGCTGAATACTACAGCGGAAAGTTTTTCTTTTTGAAACACCGAGCTGTCTGCTGACATCATGAGCACAGTGCCCTCTGCTGACATCTCTGTCCATTTTAGGAACTGTCCAGAACAGCATATGTTTGCTATGGGGATTTCCTTTTACTCTGGACAGTTTCTAAAATGGACAGAGATGTCAGCAGAGAGCACTATGCTCATAATGTCAGCAGACAGCTCGGTGTTTCAAACGGAAAATTATTTCCACTGTAGTATTCAGAAGCTAATAAGTACAGGAAGAATTAAGATTTTTTAATAGAAGAAATTTACAAATCTGTTTAACTTTCTGGCCCCAGTTAATTAAGAAAAAAGTTTTTCACCGGAGTACCCCTTTAATTCAGATGTAGAGCCTGCCCAGATGATGAATATGTTGTCTATTTTAGCACTTGTATGGAATATAATGGCCCTCATTTACTATTCTAAACCCGACCTCTTTTGTCGGGTTTTTTTGTCGCATCTTTGTCTGCGCCATGTCGCAGACATCGTGCGCCAGTCTGCGACACTATGCGACATTTTTTCCCGACGGACCCGATGTGGATTCTCCCAAACCCGAAAAAGGGGCGTTACCTGACATTTCTGAGCTTTCCCACGTATTTATTAAGGTTTCCAACCCGAATTTGTTGAATTGTTGTGGATTTTTTCCCGACAGCTCAGAGGAGTTGGAAACCAAAACCTACAAAACCCACGTGCGACAAACAGGATGCGACATAATAATAAATACCAGGGGAAAAAAGCAGTCGGGTAAGAAAGCAACATAGACTTACAACCCGATTTTCTTAGTAAATGAGGGCCAATGAGTTTGTACCTTTGTTACTGCATGCTATATTTGCTGCACGGCATATTTATATGAGTACAACTTGCACCCTATAATCCCCTGATGAGGTCTGGATGAAATGTGTGGGATTAGGTGGTGTTGGTTGTTACGCCGAGCGCTCCGGGTCCCCGCTCCTCCCCGGAGCGCTCGCTTCACTCTCGCTACCGCAGCGCTCCGGGCAGCTCCACTGACCCGGTGCGCTGCGATACCGTCTCCAGCCGGGATGCGATTCGCGATGCGGGTGGCGCCCGCTCGCGATGCGCATCCCGGCTCCCGTACCTGACTCGCTCTCCGTCTGTCCTGTCCCGGCGCGCGCGGCCCCGCTCCCTAGGGCGCGCGCGCGCCGGGTCTCTGCGATTTAAAGGGCCACTGCGCCGCTGATTGGCGCAGTGGTTCCAATTAGTGTGTTCACCTGTGCACTCCCTATTTATACCTCACTTCCCCTTCACTCCCTCGCCGGATCTTGTTGCCATTGTGCCAGTGAAAGCGTTTCCTTGTGTGTTCCTAGCCTGTGTTCCAGACCTCCTGCCGTTGCCCCTGACTACGATCCTTGCTGCCTGCCCCGACCTTCTGCTACGTCCGACCTTGCTTCTGTCTACTCCCTTGTACCGCGCCTATCTTCAGCAGCCAGAGAGGTTGAGCCGTTGCTAGTGGATACGACCTGGTCACTACCGCCGCAGCAAGACCATCCCGCTTTGCGGCGGGCTCTGGTGAAAACCAGTAGTGACTTAGAACCGGTCCACTAGCACGGTCCACGCCAATCCCTCTCTGGCACAGAGGATCCACCTCCTGCCAGCCGGCATCGTGACAGTAGATCCGGCCATGGATCCCGCTGAAGTTCCTCTGCCAGTTGTCGCCGACCTCACCACGGTGGTCGCCCAGCAGTCACAACAGATAGCGCAACAAGGCCACCAGCTGTCTCAACTGACCGTGATGCTACAGCAGCTACTTCCACAGCTTCAGCAATCATCTCCTCCGCCAGCTCCTGCACCTCCTCCGCAGCGAGTGGCCGCTTCAGGCCTACGACTATCCTTGCCGGATAAATTTGATGGGGACTCTAAATTTTGCCGTGGCTTCCTTTCTCAATGTTCCCTGCACTTGGAGATGATGTCGGACCAGTTTCCCACTGAAAGGTCTAAGGTGGCTTTCGTAGTCAGCCTTCTGTCTGGAAAAGCTCTGTCGTGGGCTACACCGCTCTGGGACCGCAATGACCCCGTCACTGCCTCTGTACACTCCTTCTTCTCGGAAATTCGAAGTGTCTTTGAGGAACCTGCCCGAGCCTCTTCTGCTGAGACTGCCCTGTTGAACCTGGTCCAGGGTAATTCTTCCGTTGGCGAGTACGCCGTACAATTCCGTACTCTTGCTTCAGAACTATCCTGGAATAATGAGGCCCTCTGCGCGACCTTTAAAAAAGGCCTATCCAGCAACATTAAAGATGTTCTGGCCGCACGAGAAATCCCTGCTAACCTACATGAACTCATCCATCTAGCCACTCGCATTGACATGCGTTTTTCCGAAAGGCGTCAGGAGCTCCGCCAGGATATGGACTTTGTTCGCACAAGGCGTTTTTTCTCCCCGGCTCCTCTCTCCTCTGGTCCCCTGCAATCCGTTCCTGTGCCTCCCGCCGTGGAGGCTATGCAGGTTGACCGGTCTCGCCTGACACCTCAAGAGAGGACACGACGCCGCATGGAGAATCTCTGCCTGTACTGTGCCGGTACCGAACACTTCCTGAAGGATTGTCCTATCCGTCCTCCCCGCCTGGAAAGACGTACGCTGACCCCGCACAAAGGTGAGACAGCCCTTGATGTCAACTCTGCTTCTCCGCGTCTTACTGTGCCTGTGCGGGTATCCGCCTCTACCTTCTCCTTCTCTACTATGGCCTTCTTGGATTCCGAATCTGCAGGAAATTTTATTTTGGCCTCTCTCACCAACAGGTTCAACATCCCGCTGACCAGTCTCGCCAGACCTCTCTACATCAATTGTGTTAACAATGAAAGATTGGACTGTACCATACGTTTCCGCACGGAGCCCCTCCTAATGTGCATCGGATCTCACCATGAAAAAATTGAGTTTTTGGTCCTCCCCAATTGCACTTCCGAAATTCTCCTTGGACTACCCTGGCTTCAACACCACTCCCCTACCCTGGATTGGTCCACTGGGGAGATCAAGAGTTGGGGTCCCTCTTGTTCCAAGGACTGTCTTAAACCGGTTCCCAGTACTCCCTGCCGTGACCCTGTGGTTCCTCCTGTAACCGGTCTCCCTAAGGCCTATATGGACTTTGCGGATGTCTTTTGCAAAAAACAAGCTGAGACTTTACCTCCTCACAGGCCTTATGACTGTCCCATTGACCTCCTCCCGGGTACTACTCCACCCCGGGGCAGAATTTATCCTCTCTCTGTCCCAGAGACTCTTGCTATGTCTGAGTATATCCAGGAAAATTTAAAGAAGGGCTTTATCCGCAAATCTTCCTCCCCTGCCGGAGCCGGATTTTTCTTTGTGTCCAAAAAAGATGGCTCTCTACGTCCTTGCATTGACTACCGCGGTCTTAATAAAATCACTGTAAAAAACCGCTACCCCCTACCTCTCATCTCTGAACTCTTTGATCGCCTCCAAGGTGCCCACATCTTTACCAAACTGGACTTAAGAGGTGCCTATAATCTCATTCGCATCAGAGAGGTGGATGAATGGAAAACGGCATTTAACACCAGAGATGTACACTTTGAGTATCTGGTCATGCCCTTTGGCCTGTGCAACGCCCCTGCCGTCTTCCAAGACTTTGTTAATGAAATCTTTCGTGATCTTTTATATTCCTGTGTTGTTGTATATCTGGACGATATCCTGATTTTTTCTGCCAACCTAGAAGAACACCGCCAGCATGTCCGCATGGTTCTTCAGAGACTTTGTGACAATCAACTGTATGCCAAAATGGAGAAATGTCTGTTTGAATGTCAATCTCTTCCTTTCCTAGGATACTTGGTCTCTGGCCAGGGACTACAAATGGATCCAGACAAACTCTCTGCCGTCGTAGATTGGCCACGCCCCTCCGGACTTCGTGCTATCCAACGTTTTTTGGGGTTCGCCAATTATTACAGACAATTCATTCCACATTTTTCCACCATTGTGGCTCCTATCGTGGCTTTAACCAAAAAGAATGCCAATCTTAAGTCATGGCCTCCTCAAGCGGAAGACGCCTTTAAACAGCTCAAGTCTGCCTTTTCTTCGGCTCCCGTGCTCTCCAGACCTGACCCATCTAAACCCTTCCTATTGGAGGTTGATGCCTCCTCTGTAGGAGCTGGAGCGGTCCTTCTACAGAAAAATTCTTCCGGGCATGCTTTTACTTGTGTTTTTTTTTCTAGGACCTTCTCTCCAGCTGAGAGGAACTACTCCATCGGGGACCGAGAGCTTCTAGCCATTAAATTAGCACTTGAGGAATGGAGGCATCTGTTGGAGGGATCAAGATTTCCAGTTATTATTTACACCGATCACAAGAACCTCTCCTATCTCCAGTCTGCCCAACGGCTGAATCCTCGCCAGGCCAGGTGGTCTCTGTTCTTTGCCCGATTTAATTTTGAAATTCACTTTCGGCCTGCCGATAAGAACATTAGGGCCGATGCTCTCTCTCGTTCCTCGGATGCCTCGGAAGTAGAGCTCTCTCCGCAACACATCATCCCCCCTGACTGCCTGATCTCCACTTCTCCAGCCTCCATCAGGCAAACTCCTCCAGGGAAGACCTTCGTTTCTCCACGCCAACGCCTTGGAATCCTCAAATGGGGTCACTCCTCCCATCTCGCAGGTCATGCGGGTATCAAGAAATCCGTGCAACTCATCTCTCGTTTCTATTGGTGGCCGACTCTGGAGATGGATGTTGTGGATTTTGTACGAGCCTGCACTGTTTGTGCCCGGGATAAGACTCCTCGCCAGAAGCCCGCTGGTCTTCTTCATCCTCTGCCTGTCCCCGAACAGCCTTGGTCTCTGATTGGTATGGACTTTATTACGGACTTACCCCCATCCCGTGGCAACACTGTTGTTTGGGTGGTCGTTGATCGATTCTCCAAGATGGCACATTTCATCCCTCTTCCTGGTCTTCCTTCAGCGCCTCAGTTGGCAAAACAATTTTTTGTACACATTTTTCGTCTTCACGGGTTGCCCACGCAGATCGTCTCGGATAGAGGCGTCCAATTCGTGTCAAAATTCTGGAGGGCTCTCTGTAAACAACTCAAGATTAAATTAAACTTTTCCTCTGCATATCATCCTCAATCCAATGGGCAAGTAGAAAGAATTAACCAGGTCCTGGGTGATTATTTACGCCATTTTGTTTCCTCCCGCCAGGATGACTGGGCAGATCTTCTACCATGGGCTGAATTTTCGTATAACTTCAGAGTCTCTGAATCCTCCTCCAAATCCCCATTTTTTGTGGTGTATGGCCGTCACCCTCTTCCCCCCCTCCCTACTCCCTTGCCCTCTGGTTTGCCCGCTGTGGATGAAATATCTCGTGATCTTTCCACCATATGGAAAGAGACCCAAAATTCTCTTTTATAGGCCTCATCACGCATGAAGAAGTTTGCTGATAGAAAAAGAAGAGCTCCCCCCATTTTTTCTCCTGGAGACAAGGTATGGCTCTCCGCTAAATATGTCCGCTTCCGTGTCCCTAGCTACAAATTGGGACCACGCTATCTTGGTCCTTTCAAAATCTTGTGCCAGATTAATCCTGTCTCTTACAAACTTCTTCTTCCTCCTTCTCTTCGAATTCCTAATGCCTTTCACGTTTCTCTTCTTAAACCACTTATCATCAACCGTTTCTCTCCTAAGTTTGTTTCTCCCACTCCTGTTTCCGGCTCCTCGGACATCTTCTCCGTTAAAGAGATACTGGCCTCCAAGAAGGTCAGAGGAAAAACCTTTTTCCTGGTCGATTGGGAGGGTTGTGGTCCTGAAGAGAGATCCTGGGAACCTGAGGACAATATCCTAGACAAAAGTCTGCTCCTCAGGTTCTCAGGCTCTAAGAAGAGGGGGAGACCCAAGGGGGGGGTACTGTTACGCCGAGCGCTCCGGGTCCCCGCTCCTCCCCGGAGAGCTCGCTTCACTCTCGCTACCGCAGCGCTCCGGGCAGCTCCACTGACCCGGTGCGCTGCGATACCGTCTCCAGCCGGGATGCGATTCGCGATGCGGGTGGCGCCCGCTCGCGATGCGCATCCCGGCTCCCGTACCTGACTCGCTCTCCGTCTGTCCTGTCCCGGCGCGCGCGGCCCCGCTCCCTAGGGCGCGCGCGCGCCGGGTCTCTGCGATTTAAAGGGCCACTGCGCCGCTGATTGGCGCAGTGGTTCCAATTAGTGTGTTCACCTGTGCACTCCCTATTTATACCTCACTTCCCCTTCACTCCCTCGCCGGATCTTGTTGCCATTGTGCCAGTGAAAGCGTTTCCTTGTGTGTTCCTAGCCTGTGTTCCAGACCTCCTGCCGTTGCCCCTGACTACGATCCTTGCTGCCTGCCCCGACCTTCTGCTACGTCCGACCTTGCTTCTGTCTACTCCCTTGTACCGCGCCTATCTTCAGCAGCCAGAGAGGTTGAGCCGTTGCTAGTTGATATGACCTTGTCACTACCGCCGCAGCAAGACCATCCCGCTTTGCGGCGGGCTCTGGTGAAAACCAATAGTGACTTAGAACCGGTCCACTAGCACGGTCCACGCCAATCCCTCTCTGGCACAGAGGATCCACCTCCTGCCAGCCGGCATCGTGACATTGGTGCAATTTGTTGAATTACATTATCAACTGTGTAACTGTTGGTGGTAGATTTTTCATAATTGATTACGTCCTGTCCTGGTGGCTACTCCTTGCCATTTCAGGAATTATATCTCATACACATTATTTTGGTGTTTTTAACATTGAGATTAAAAGCTAAGTTCTATTCACTTCCCACTTCTGCTGTATATACTGTATGTGAAGGAATTTGGACCATTCCCCCTCATATCCAGTTCAGTTAGATGATTGCTGAGCATGGACAGCCCTCTTCAAATCAAACCACAGATTTTCAATGATATTCAGGTCAGGGGACTGGGATGGCCATTCCAGAACATTGTACTTGTGCCTCTGCATAAATGCCAGAGTAGAATTTCAGCAGCGTTTTGGGTCTTTGTCTTGCTGAAATATCCAGCCCCGGCGTACATTATTCTCAAGTATCTGCTGATATTGAGTGGAATCCATGTGGCCCTCAACTTTAACAGGACTCCCAGTACCAGCACTGGAGCCACACAGCATGATGTAACCACCACCAAATTTTGTTTGTCTTGGAATGCTGTGTTCTTTTACGGCATACATAACGCCCCTTGTTATGACCAAATAACTCCAACTTCAGTGCACAGTGACACCATCTGCAGCAAGATGTTGTTGTTGGTCTTTGAATGTGGGCAGCGCTGGGACCCTCCGTGATCTCCTGCAATGGCTGAAAGGGGGCATGCTGACCCCTACACAGTGCGGCGGCCGACACGCCCCTCCATGTACCACATAGAGATACATGGAGGCAGCTTCCTGTGGGGGTCGGAAGTCAGCTTCTGGAAAACTGCCGGGGCCCCGTGCAGGAGATCATGGGGGGTCCCAGCGCTCAGACAACCCCCCCCCCCCCCCACGATCTATAACTTGGACAGAGGATAAGTTATTTTTCACTAGACTACTCTAATGATCCACCAAAACAATTGTGTGCTCCATTCATCAGTGATCAGTAGTTACAGGTACCCAAATCAACAAGATGATAAGGAGGCCCAAATGTATGCACCTGTCTCCTTTAGTTTTGATGTATATTGCACATTTTCTGTTCATCCAATAAACCTAATTTCCCTACTGAAATATTACTGTGTCTTTCAGATATTTGATAGCTCAAAATGAAATTGCTGATCCAAACACCAAATTATTTATAAGTGAAAATCATGGAAATTGTCAGGGGTGCCTAAACATTTGCATACAACGGTATATAGGCACTTTTAACACATTTCTATTATACAAAAAAGTTAAACAAAAAAACAAATTCAGATTCTGTACTTTGTCATCATAATGAAAACCACTTCTGGGTACTAGAATTATAGCTGACTTATGATGGTGTGTCTTGGGTTTTCGCCGTGATTCCATCATTTTTATTGCAAGAATAGTACTGAATACTGGTGTGAACATTTGTAACACCTATTATGTTATCACATATATTTATGTAAGCACAGCACCTTTACCCTTGAACTTTATCAATATCAGCTCAATATTATTCTGATGGATATTTTTTTTTAAACCAAAGAATGTTTATTCCCTTTGCTTATATTACTATTTATAAAAATATTACCATTTCCTGATTTGTTAAAGCTGAAAGTAGACATCTTGTCTGATGTTTCAAACCTGAGAAACATAAAAAGAAAAGCATGACCTTAGACAATGGTATAATCTGAGAGAATACTGTGAAAAATGACATTGACTAGAGGCACAATACTGAAATAGTATTGCTATATGTGCATATTGAAGATCTTTTGTGCATGTAATTTATATATATTTTCCTTTTTGATATTTCATTAAGACTTATATGAATGGAGCACTAGATATTATCAGGTAATAATGGTGTTCTCTTCAGTAACCAATACTTCTTTCATCAAAAACACTCAGAATAGAAAATATGTCACAAAAAAATGTATTTGGAATAGTATAAAAAAAAGTTAATGGCTAATAATTACTGTATTATGGTAGGGTCACACACAGCGCATCTGCAATGTATTTGGCACTGCTGACGCCTTGCCAGCAATCACAGAGCAATTACAGACCAAGCTCCCTGCTGCAACAGTGTAGCTCTGTGTGTCAGCTCTTGACTGCCAGCGGGACATCCCCCTTTATGAGCGGACAAACAGAGCTTACAGGAAGCAGGGTGCTCGCAATGCCGTTGCACTGTGACTGCTGGCAGCACATCCACAGTGTCAAATACGCTGCAGATGCCCTGCGTGTGACCCTACCCTTAAAGGAAATCTGTCACCAGTGTCACCTGCACTAACCTGTCGGTACCAAAAGGTAGTGCAGGTAACACTGATGAAAACGGTACTTACCTTGTCCTGTTCCGTCCAGGGGATCTCCGGTAATCTTCTCCATTAGCTCCAGCTCCGGGCACCCAGCTTGGGGCATGGATGGAGGTTAGAGATGTCGCCGCTGCTGTTCCCAGGACCCAGCAGAGAGCAGCAGCGGTGGCGTCATTAAGCTCCGTCCATGCCCCAAGCCGCTGCTGCTCTCTGCTCGGTCCCGCTGCTGGAGAACAGCAGTGGTGACGTCACTAAGCTCAGACTGTGCCCCAAGCTGGGTGCCCGGATCTGGAGTTAAAGGAGAAGATTACCAGAGATCCCCTGCATGGAACGGGACAAGGTAAGTACCGTTGTCATCACTGTCATCTGCACTAACCTGTCTGTACCGACAGGTTAGTGCAGGTGATACTGGTGACAGATTTCTTTTAAAGAGGTTGCACAGGATTAGAAAAACATGGCTGCCTTCATCCAGAAACAGCACCACACCTCTGTAGTTTAGCCCAGATTTTTAGAAGGGAAAAGGCTGATCTGCAATATTACACACAACCTGTGGACAGGTGTGGCACTGTTTGTCAAAAGAAGCAGCCATTTTTGTGATCCTGTATGACACTTTTAATAAAGGGAAAATAATAAATGATACTCAGCGTTTGAAAAGGACAATAATAAATGGAATCCCTTAATATTGGTAAACTATAGTTATATTTTCTACTGTCAGATGATTTTAGATATTAAGTGCTCCTATACCTAGCTTTTGTTGATTAAAAAAATAATGGTGGATTATATCACGTTGACTCAAACTCCACACCTCTGTAAAATATGCAGATCCACTTAGTGAAACTGGTGGGTTTGGCAGTCACTCCTGTGTTACATCTTGCCAAATATTTGGTTTGACTGATCCAGTTATCTGACACAGGGAAGTATGGGCAGTGTTCAGATACTTGCTTCTAATGACAGTACTATATGCATAATCACTAGCATAGGGGAACTACATTGAAAGCATTCAATTATACTGAAGGTTTCAACACAGATTCTTTCAGGACTGATGGTAGTTAAAACAAATGCCAGCTAAAACATACTATATACACAAGATATACAGTATACAAGAGACACACATTGAGAGGTAGATAAATAGGTACTAAGATAGATAGCAAGATAGATAGACAGGCTGGGTTTACATGTAGTATAATAGTCAGTATAGTCAGCCAAAAATAGGAGTGCGTACCACTACCACATTGTAGTTTTTCTCTGTTCATCTCCTGGTTATGTCTAAAAATCCTGACCAAAATACTACACAACCGAGCATTTTAAATTTCATTCTTTATGTTTCTATTAACCAGAATTCTTCTATATTGTGTGTTTCAGCAAACCCAGTTAGAAGATCCAGTTTAGCATGTTACTATTCCGAGGAGGTTAGTCTGGCACTTTACCATACATAAGTGGTGTCTAACTTGTATTTCTACTTATTGCAAATTCAAAGGGTGTAAAGACGTGATGGGAATATTACAATTGCACTAACTAATCTTGTGGATTGAGGATAACATGCTAAAATTGGATTACCCCTTTAAGCTTAAAACACTTAAGGCCTTTTACATATATATGATATATTTGTGAAATATCTTTTTGCAGATGATAACATGTCTTACCTGTATGTTATCTACAGTAATGTAGGACATACAGAGTTAATAATTACAGAATAACCTGTCAGTCCAGCAAATGTTAAGCCTTGGGCTTTGGCATTTTTTTTTTGCATTCTTCCATATTGTGTCTTAATAACATGGCTACAGCTTATAGTGTCATAAAACAGCACAAAAGATTATGTGTGTGACCCAAGGCACATATTATTAGTGGGAGATAAACCTATATTAATAGTGATATTGGGAGATAAACCTATATTAAGAGTGACATCTGGCCTCATGAGATTTTTACAATAGGACCAAGAAATCAAGTATTCACCCCTAATACATTTAGAAGCTAATATGTAGTATGTATGGTATGTATGATATTAAGGGATTAAAGCATCCCTGTCATTTACCAAAACTGTTGACATGTCACAGAAACATGTAGAAGTTTTTTATTGGATGGGGTCTGTGTGTTCATACCCCCATGATTATTAAAACAAGCAGTGATAAGCTTGCCTAAAGTGTACCTCTCGTTAGCAAAAACGTTTTATATAATGTAGATAATACAATTATATGTATATTTGTAATATACATTGCTTAAAAAATATGTATATTTTTGGGTGAAAAAATGCTGTCCCTGCAGCTATTGCCTGTATGTTTCTGTGAGGAGACCAAATACAGGAAGTGACGGCAGGACAAGCAGGGCTCTGTGCAGGCTCCTGGCTTGTCAATCATTCTACTGTGTAAGCTATGGGCGTGTCGCAAAGCCTCACTGCACAGAGCCCTGCTTGTCCACACTGCACAGAGCCCTGCTTGTCCTCAGTGTACAGAGCCCTGCTTGTCCTCAGTGTACAGAGCCCTGCTTGTCCTCAGTGTACAGAGCCCTGCTTGTCCTCAGTTTACAGAGCCCTGCTTGTCCTCAGTGTACAGAGCCCTGCTTGTCCTCAGTGTACAGAGCCCTGCTTGTCCTCAGTGTACAGAGCCCTGCTTGTCCTCAGTGCACAGAGTCCTGCTTGTCCTCAGTGTACAGAGCCCTGCTTGTCCTCAGTGTACGGAACCCTGCTTGTCCTCAGTGTACAGAGCCCTGCTTGTCCTCAGTGCACAGAGCCCTGCTTGTTCTCAGTGTACAGAGTCCTGCTTGTCCTCAGTGCACAGAGCCCTGCTTGTCCTCAGTGTACAGAGTCCTGCTTGTCCTCAGTGCACAGAGCCCTGCTTGTTCTCAGTGTACAGAGTCCTGCTTGTCCTCAGTGCACAGAGCCCTGCTTGTTCTCAGTGTACAGAGTCCTGCTTGTCCTCAGTGCACAGAGCCCTGCATGTCCTCACTGCACAGGGTCCTGCTTTTCCAACCACACTTTCTGTATTTGGTCTCCTTACAGAGACACACAGGCAATAGCTGCAGTGACAACAATAGAAACATTGTTTAACCACTGTGTGGTAGAGGGTGGATGCAGGGCAGATTGAATTACCCTAGGGGTAGATGGCATTAACCCCTTGTTTTTGTGATGCCAGGGCATGGTTTATCCTCAATACCACCCAAAGGTATACCGCTAGATCCTGGGTTAGGCACAGGGGCAATAATGACTCCAATGCCAAGTTACGGAGCAATGGTAGCTTTACTGAGTTAGACAGGTGGAATAGTCTATACAGCTTAGCCAGGCCACGGAGGTGACCAGTGACTTCAGAGACCTTAGAGCTTGCTGGGACTTGTAGTGGACTGGGACAACTTTGATGCAGGCCATGCTGACTGAAGACAGGTTGACTTTGACTGAAACGGACTATACCCCATTTGTAGCTTACCAGGCTCTGACTGGGACCTGGGGGTAGTGGACTTGTGGCTGCGTGGTTGGATTTAGGCCTCCTCTGGACTCCAGGTACACTCTTAAGACTTGACTGCACCGGACCTTAGCAAAGACTTAGACTGGAACTCAAGAGAGCGAGCTAGCTCCTTCCAGGGCTTACCAGATGCTATTACCAGATGTTGGCTTTCGATATAGCTTTGTGTGGATGCTATTTAACTTATTGCATTCACCACCCCACCTCATGTCTGATCGCGGGAGTCATGAATGTGGTGTGACGTCATGAAGGAGGCGTGGTGTGATGTCACACCACATACTAAACATACTGTTTAGAATGCTGGGTAATGCCCAGAGATTGCGGGGGTCCCAGCGGTGGAACCCCTGCGATCTCTTTGTTTGTCCCTAAAAAATGTCCCGTTTTCCCCGTTAGGTGCATAGATATTAGAGAGACTCAGAGCCTCTCCATTATTTTCCAGCTTTAGATGTGGAACTTAGCCTTACATGTCTTCTAGGGCTTTCTAAAAGTTGTTTGCATCAAGGCATGGTAGCTGCAAACCAGACTTTCTGCAGAAAATCATAGATAAGGCATCCATACACAGTTAGGTACCAATAAAATTCATTTTCATCACAGCCCCATGTGCCTTGGTGCATCATGATGAAAATGAAAGTCAAGCAGCTGTTACCGTTAAAAGAAGCATGTTCGCTCGCTGAGCTTGCTTCGTATTGGATTTATGGCTGCCTTCAGCAGCTGGCGCTAACCATCAATGACTGACAGCTGCTTAAAAGCCTTGATCAAAAGTGCATAGACAGGAGCCACGCCTGTCAGGTGCGTGATTGGCACATCCGCAACATAATTACAGGGTGCCATGGCAGCTGGAGACCTTCTGTTGGCCTCCATATTTTCCATGGAAGGATCTGCTGATAAAGCCTGCCTCAGACAGGCTGTACTAGAAAAGTACTGATCTAACTGATCAATGCTATGCAACAGCATAGCATTGATCAGTGTAAGAAATCTAAACGGTTGCATATAAAAGTCCCTTTGTGGACTAAAAAATAAAAAAATAAAAAAATGTTATTGCTGCATGCAGAAAGTGATCATAAACCGTTTAAACTAAATCGGTACCAATAAAAACTACAGTTCATGGCCCTCATATAGCCCCATAGAAAGTAAAATAAAAATGTTATAGAGGTCAGAAAAGGGAAATTTAAAGGATATTTATTTTGTAAAGTAGAAAAATTAAACAAAAGCTGTATAAATTGCTTCTTGTAATAGCATTGACCCAAAGACTAAAGATAACGTATTCGTTTTACCGTGAACTGCACTGCAAAAAAAAAACAAAAGCACCCAAAAATTGTGGGTTTACTATTTCTATTTCACCCCACAAATAATATTTCTTTTCTTCTGCCATCTATTTTATAGCAAAATGAATGGCATTACTACAAAGTACATTTGATCCTGCAAAAAACAAGCCCTGACATGGCTCTGTAGATGGGAAAAAATTATAGTTCTTAGAAGACAAGGAATAAATAATGAAAATGCAAAAATTTAAAATAGACTTTGTCCTCAAGGTCCAAAAGGGCAGGACCATTAAGGGGTTATGCCATATAGGGGTGTTTGACATAAACAGACACAGTTTTGTCTAACACATTTATTCATAGCTGTCACATGAATGTGTGCCTCTCCTATATGTAAATATCTAGACAAGCTTACTATTCTTTTCTTGCATAAAATTACTAAGCACCTGCCCTTATAGTGAACCCAGCATCCCCTGTAATTACTCTCAGAGCACTCCCATAGTCCACCCTGTTCTGCCTTCAGATAGATTGCTTAATTAAAAGGTCCTGGGTCAGAATGAAGAGATATTTTGTATGTATGAGATCATCTCCACCCTCCTGCAGATCTCTGATAAGGATAATATAGGTTATTGAACGTTTTTAGTGTTCATAGTAAGAAATTTAGTTTTATTGAGAATGTACAACAGAGATAATTACAAATGTGAAGTCCTATAAAAAGAGTCCCCATTCTGCTGTTTTTTATGTTGGGTTGTTCGGTGGAATTTATTTCTATATTGTCCCAGGCTATCTTATAAAAGCTCATGTATCAGGATGTCCTGTCTACGGCCAGGTCTCCCCTGATAGTCTGTTTCATGGAGTCAGCAAAAGTTGTAGACATGAAATCACAGCGTTGCACAGCAAATGTTTGGCGAGTGGCACGGTCACTTCTCTTGCCTGTAGAAGCTAAGCTCTACAGTTTGGGGCAAAGCAGAGTCACAATCTGCGGACAGCCACACTTATACTGGAGCTACAAGGGAGTGGAGGAAGGTGAGTTAAAATGTTAATGTTATTAGGGAGCCTGGGTATAATTGTAAAATAATAAATCCCGCTGGACAACTTCTTAAAAATGTGTCTTCTGTTACATTAAAAGTATGGTCTGGTTTAGAATATGCATAATCATTTACCCGATGAATGTTAAATGGTCACTCTCATTAAAACAAATTTTTGCTATTGCACTCCTTATGGTAAATAAAAAACATTTCTAATATACCGTATATACTCGAGTATAAGCCGACCCGAGTATAAGCCGAGACCCCTAATTTCAACCCAAAATCCCAGGAAAAGTTATTGACTCGAGTATAAGCCTAGGGTGGGAAATACATCATCCCCCCTGTCATCATCCAGACCCCCGTCATTAACATCCTCATCATTATCACCGCCTGTCATCATCCAGACCCTCATCATCATCACCTGTCATCATCCCACACATCCCCCCTTCATCATCCCCTTGTCATCATCCCCACCCCCCTTCATCATCCCCTTGTCATCATCCCCACCCCCCTTCATCATCCCCTTGTAATCATCCCACACCCCCCCTTCATCATCCCCTTGTAATCATCCCACACACCCCCCCTTCATCATCCCCTTGTAATCATCCCCCCCCTTCATCATCCCACACCCCCCCTTCATCATCCTCTTGTCATCATCCCACACCCCCCCCCCCTTCATCATCCTCTTCTCATCATCCGCCCTCAGTGGTCTTCAACCTGCGGACCTCCAGAGGTTTCAAAACTACAACTCCCAGCAAGCCATCGGCTGTCCGGGCTTGCTGGGAGTTGTAGTTTTGAAACCTCCGGAGGTCCGCAGGTTGAAGACCACTGCGGCCTTCGACATCATCCAGCCCCCTCTCACCCCCCTTTAGTTCTGTACAGTACTCCAGTACTACAGTGGTCCGGTGGGATAGTGGTTCCGGGCTGCTATCTTCACCGGGGGAGCCTCTTCTCCGCGCTTCCGGCTCGGAATAGAGGCGTTGCCTTGACAATGACGCAGAAGTACATTGGCAATGAACGTACCACTGCGTCGTTGTCAAGGCAACGTGACTATTCTGGGGCCGGGCCCGAAGCGCTTAGAAGAGGCCTCCCCGGTGAAGATAGCAGCCCGGAACCACTATCCCACCGGACCACCTCCTCTCCGGACAGTCCTGCAGCACCGGACCAGCGCCGAGCGGAGGTGAGTACTGTACAGAACTAAAGGGGGGTGAGAGGGGGCTGGATGATGTCGAAGGCCGCAGTGGTCTTCAACCTGCGGACCTCCGGAGGTTTCAAAACTACAACTCCCAGCAAGCCCGGACAGCCGATGGCAGTTTTAGTTTTGAAACCTCTCGAGGTCCGCAGGTTGAAGACCACTGCGGGTGGGGGAGTTCACTCGAGTATAAGCCGAGGGGGGTGTTTTCAGCTCGAAAAATCGTGCTGAAAAACTCGGCTTATACTCGAGTATATACGGTACTTTGTTTAAAAAAAATGTTTCTATGTTTTATTTGTGCTTAAAAAAGCTCAATAGCACATTTTCCCCCCATCTCATACACAGACTTTGGACCGAAGCCCAAACACAGGAAGTGCAGCCTGGAGTGCTAAGGGGGGGGGGGGGGTGTCCAACCAACAGTGTATGGCTGTTAAGTGTGAGAGGAGCTATAATTGGATGAGGCTGGACACACACCGCCTCAGCACTCCAGGCTGCACTTTCTGTGTTTGGGCTTCGGTCCAAAGTCTGTGTATGAGATGGGGTAAAATGTGCTCTTGAGCTTTTCAAGCACAAATTAAACAAAGAAAACTTCATTTAAAAAAAAAAAGTATATTAGAAATATTCTTTATGTACCATAAGGAGTGTAATAGCAAAAATTTGTTTTAATGAGAGTTACAATTTTAGTTAATAGATCAGGATTTTGTGATCAGGACTTTGAACTCTTTTGGAGGGTGGGGGGTTGTTTCTACCCAGTAGAACTTTACGATTAAAATGACATCATCTTTGGATATTATTGTTTGGCCCTAAAGAACAATGTATATAGGTTTTTATTTTATTGTACTACTTTTAAAAAGTGTAACTTTTTGGAAGAAAACCAGTATGCTTAAATTTTTCCTCTTCTGACCCCCTTTTTTTCTGTATATAGGGATGTATGACATCTAATTTTTTACGCTGTGATCTGTCAGAGGACTTTTTGATCACTTTCTATTTTGGACATTTCTACATAGACTCAACTTTGATTGCGTGATCTAAAGGGTTAACACTGGACATTTGCACAATCGCTTCTGCCTGGCATTAGAGATGAGTCCCCGCTGCCCATAACAGCCATTTTTCTTGGTCTATTAAGTGGACACAGTTCCTTTGCTTGCTTCAAAGATGGTTAATGTATACATCATTTTGCGTTATGTGGGAGCAATGGTTTGGTCCCACACATGCCATATATCATGTCATATATTCAGAAAATATATGGTGTATGGGGAGATAAACTGACACCCCACTTATAGTTATTCAATATTAATCCCTTCCCGCTATAGGACGTATGCATACGTCCAATCATTCGACACGTTCGCGCAATTGGATGTAAGCATACGTCATAGCGATCTCTGGCACTGCCGTGGGCAGTGCAGGAGATCGGCGACGGGACCCGGCTGTTAATCACAGCTGGAGTCCCGCCGCAGCTGCCAGAGCCGCGATCGCGCCAGTCCCGGCAGCATTAACCCCCCTATGGTGTTGACAGGGGGAGCGCTCTCCCCCTGTTCTCCAACGGCGGCGCCGTGGTACGATAGCGGGTCGCCGTTGGTTGCTATGGCAGCAGGAGGTCAGATCATGACCTTCTGTCTGCCTGCTACGGAAGTCTGTGAGATCCAGCCAGAGGCTGGATCGCACAGGCTGTAGTGTGTGCAGCTCATCAGGTCATACTGTGCTGCAGTACAAATATATTGCAGCATAGTATAACCTGCAAAAAGTGTAAAAAATGTAATAAAAAGTTCTTCAATAAAAGTATGAAGTGTAAAAAAAATAAAAAAAATTCCCCTTTCCCAATAAAAGCCCTGTATTATCACCAAAAAAGATATAAAACACAAATCAAATACATAATAGGTATTGCCACATCCGTAATGACGTTTACTATAAATCTATAATGTAAATTATCCCGCACGGTGAATGCCGTAAAAATAAATATTAAAAAAACGCAAAATTTGCCAATTTTGGTATAGATAGTGGAATAAAGAAGATGGAAAGGTAGCACATAGCACAAAATGATACCAATAAAAAGTGCAGCTCATCCCGCAAAAAATAAGCCCGTAAAAAAGTTACGGCTGTTGAAAGATCAATGGCAGAAAATGAATTTTGCTCAGAAAAGGAAAAAGAACATAGAAAGCTATATAAAATGGGGATCGCCATAATCATACTGACCCACAGAATAAATATATCATCACTTTTACCGCACAGTGTACACCATAAAAAAAAAACACCAGAAATTTTCCAGTTTTTCACAATATTTTGATGTTTTTCACAAAAAATGCTGCATGTGTCAACAAAAATGCACCACTTATATAAAGTACAATATGTCACGAAAAAACAATCTCAGAATCGCTCTGCTCAGAAAAAGCGTTCTAAAGTTATTGCCATTTAAAGAGAGACATGTCAAATTTAAAAAAAAAGAGCCTGGTCATTGAGGTAAAAAATGGGTCCGTCCTTAAGAGGTTAAGGTGGTAATACACGGGATTTGACATGTAATACATGTTTATATACACCTAAGAATAGTAACTACTTATACATGGATACCACAGAATAATATATATATAGAGAGAGAGAGAGAGAGAGAGAGAGAGAGAGAGAGAGAGAGAGATATTTCTTCTGCCGCACACATAACACTGAAACCGAAGCACCGTCACAGTGATATACCTGTTGTCAAGCAAGAGCCCATAGTGATTGTTATAACACATTTTTATAAAAATTAGCATGATAAAAGGTCAATAAAAAGTCAATACTATTCAGGAATTTTTGGAATCCTGGATGAAACAGCTTTTATCACATGATTTAATTAATTTTGGTTTTCTTACGGTTTATGCTTTTTTTTTATTCTTTAAGAACAGCATGTTGAAAATTGTACTTGTGTTCTTGGCATAAACATTATACACACATCCTGTTTTTGCTGTTCCTCAGTCATTTTAATTAGAAATACACCTACTATCTTGGCAGTGTACCTTTACCATCTCAATATAATATAGACTGTCTGTACAAGAAAATTGGGGTAATTACTACTTAAATATTAAATAATTTATGAACCTGGCAGCTAATGGCCAAACAACAAGCTCTACTGAGATACAAATAAAAATCACTAGCAAACCAGTCTCAATTCTCTCCCTCAATAATACATAAATACATTGCTTATTGTTGTTGTTATTATTTTTATTAATTATTATTATTAATGATTTACCCATAGTAACTAATGACAGATTAGCTTTAAGTTTACCAGAGCAACCTGAGAAATAAATATGAGCTGTGATCAGTTCTTATTGGCAAATCAGACAGGTTTTGTCCCAGACAGATAAATCTGAGCCATTGATCTGTGGTCCACATTAAGATCAATATGATACATTTTCCCTTTTCAAGTGTGTCATCCTCGGTTATCTACATCCAAGGCACACACAGAAAATGTACTACAACACCCAAAGCATTCTTGCCTGCTTACTTTAACTGCTGTAATTGTATAGCCAAATAGAGAGAAAGCAGGTTCCAGATATATAACTGAAGTCAATACAAAAATAAAATACACCCCCTGAACTGGGCAAATGAAAAATTTTTTTTAAATGTTTAAAAAAAATGGTCCTTACAAGGTCTTTAAAGGGGTACTCCAGCGCTAAGGCATCTTATCTGCCACTGGGGACCCCCGTGATCTTGCACGCAGCACCCCGTTACAATCAGTCCCCATGGCATGTTCGCTCCGGGTCTGATTATTGGCGATAATGGGGCCGGAACATTGTGACGTCATGGCCCTGCCCCCGTGTGATGTCACACCCCGCCCCCTCAATGTAAGCCTATGGGAGGGGGCGTGGCAGCTGCCCAGATTACGATTTATACCTGCACTGTTTAATGGATAATTTCCTACCATCATTCACCTTCAGTTGATTGTTTGCTCATGCTCAGTACCAATTGTTCTCTCCTGGTACTGCTTTTTCTCTGTACTATTTGTTTCATTCTTCTTTCATATTTATTAATAATAATAATAATAATAATACAATTGTTTAAAAAAATATATACATCAAAACAAAAAAATATTATTTGGGGGTGGGGACTGAAAAAAGAAAATTCAAGTTTGCAACATTTGAGAGGTTTCCTTTGTGTGCAGTGAAATTTACAGTAAAACTAATGGTATCTTCATTCTGTAATCAATATAATTAAATCAATACCCATATTTACATGTTTTTTGTATTTTTTTACTACTTTTAAAGTAAAAACAATTATGCTTGAAATTGCTCTATAATAAAAAATTAAAAAAATCTGAGTGTTTCCAGATATTGTATAGTATATAATAGTACCATAGCCTCCTATATAAAGATGTGAACGTGTGAACATCACTTTACAAGCAATCTGGGACCTCAACCTTAAATGGGCACTGTCACCAACTTTATTTTCTGATATGTTGTAGTACTTATGTACTACAACATATCTCTAATATACTTTTATTATTATTTTTTTTTCATTAAAAAGGTTTAATTTACATTTAAAAACCGGCCACTGAAAAAGGACTGATTTTGGAGTGGCAATCAGTCCTTTTTCAGTTAGGCTGCACTCGCTCCCTGCCTGTCAATCAGACAGGCGGGAGCGAGCACATTGGCTCCCTGGCCACTGGCTGGGAGGCCACTCCTCCCGCACATCGCCGCCTCATTGCCGCCGCTGTCCCTGCACGCCCGCTGCCGGAATCTGCAGTAACTGCAAGTGTAGTGATGGAACGGGGTATGTGGGGCGGGGGGGAGGAGGGAACGGGCTAGCAAAAAAAAAAAAAATAGGATGGTGGGAGCTACCCTTTAAGACAGGACATGTGGATGGTGGTACATATGTTGGAAATACTGGTATGAGATGAACAAATATTACAAGTAAACAGCAAAGACACAAGATGGTATGCAAAAATGGTGCAATATATGTATACTAAAATAAAAAGTACACATTGTTACGCAATCAAAGTGTTAGTGCCTGTTAGACCAATATAGCAAATGTATATCTACCACCATGTAAATCTAAAGCATAAAAATAGAATGCATCCAAAGAGTAAACATGTACCAATTGCTAATACATACCAAGAGTAACAATAAGTGGTTAATGAAAGTCCCGGGATGATGTCACCCAAAGTGCGTTATGCAACCTTCAACAGTCTGTCTATTTATATATGGTGATCAAACCAATCAATAGCTGGCATGGGTGGAGTATAAAAATACCAATAGCTTACTTTGGTCTGTGCCTTTAGATGGTGCACAAATAACCAGACCACTGTCTGGAAGACTTTCGAAACACTGTGTCACCAGGAAGAAGGCTCAGCCTGGGACGGTTTCATCCCACTGTTGCCCAGCTTATTACCGGCCGAGGCGGAACATCATTGTGGCTAGTGATTAGCTCGGTGCAGTGTAACATGTCAGAACCAAGAATGTAGAAGAAGACTGGGGCTAGAGAAAAGGAGACCGATTCCAGCGGCACTGGGGGAGTGGGCAAGTCATTGAATAACCCCTTTAACTACCAGAAAATGAAGTATTTCTCACAGAAAAGGATTGCAGTAACACATGTTTTGCTAGACATATGTTTATTCCCTTTGTGTGTATTGGAACTAAACCAAAAAAGGAGGAAAAAAGCAAATTGGACATAATGTCACACCAAACTCCAAAAATGGGCTGGACAAAATTATTGGCACCCTTCACTTAATATCTGTTTGCACACCCTTTGGAAAAAACATACTGAAATCAGTCCTCAGCCAGAATGTTGGACCACTCTTCCTTTGCAAAATTTTAAAATCTCTCCACAGGTGTTCAATGGGATTTAGATCTGGACTCATTGCTAGCCACTTCAGAACTCTCCAGCACTTTGTTGCCATCCATTTCTGGGTTCATTTTTACATATGTTTGGGGTCATTGACCTGCTGGAAGACCCAAGATCTCGGATGCAAACCCAGCTTTCTGACACTGGGCTGTACAGTGCTACCCAAAATCTGTTGGTAATCCTCAGATTTCATGATGCCTTGCAAACATTCAAGGCACTCAGTGCCAGAGGCAGCAAAACAAGCCAAAAACATAATTGACCCTCCACCATATTTCACTGTAGGTACTGTGTTCTTTTCTTTGTAGACCTCATTCCATTTTCGGTAAACAGTAGAAGGATGTGCTTAACCAAAAAAGCTGTATTTTGATCTCATCTGTCCACAAGACGTTTTCCCAGAAGGATTTTGGTTTACTCAAGTTCATTTTGGCCAAATTTAGTCTTTCTTTTTTATGTCTCTATTTCAGCAGTGGGGTCCTCCTGGGTCTCCTGCCATAGCATTTAATTTCATTTAAATGTCGATGGATAGTTCGCGATGACACTGATGCTCCCTGAGCCTGCAGGACAGCTTGAATATCTTTGGAACTTGTTTAGGGCTACTTATCCACCATCCAGACTATCCTGCGTTGACACCTTTCATCAATTTTTCTCCCAGGGAGATTAGCTACAGTGCCATGGGTTGCAAACTTCTTGATAATGTTGCGCACTGTGGACAAAGGCAAATCTAGATATCTGGAGATGGACTTGTAACCTTGAGATTGTTGATATTTTTCCACAATTTTGGTTCTCAAGTCCTCAGACAGTTATCTTCTCCTCTTTCTGTTGTCCATGCTTAGTGTGGCACACAGACACACAATGCTAAGACTAAGTGAACTTCTCTCCTTTTTATCTGCTTTCAGGTGTGATTTTTATATTGCCCACACCTGTTTCTTGCCCCAGTTGAATTTAAAGGAACATCACATGCTTGAAATTATCTTATTTATCCACAATTTTGAAAGGATGCCAATAATTTTGTGCAGCCCATTTTTTGAGTTTGGTGTGACATTATGTCCAATTTGCTTTTTTAACTCCCTTTTTTGTTTTAGTTCCAATACACACAAAAAGAATAAACATGTGTATAGCAAAACATGTGTTCCTGCAATCCTTTTCTATGAGAAATACTTCATTTTCTTGAACAATTTCAGGGGTGGCAACATTTATGGCCATGACTGTATTTATTTATATGTTTATGTTTTTTTGGAACAGAACACAGAAATAAAATAACATACAGCCGAAGATAGACCCCCCCACCACCACCACCCCCAACAACGTATGCAAATGTAAAGTAACACGGCACCATTGAAGTAGACAGTCAAGGAGATCCACCCCCAGCCGACACCAAGACACTAAACAGAAACACAGACAGCACACACACACTCACACACACTCCCGTAGTAACCCACCACTTTCTAGACCAGGATAGAGACAAAGAGCCTACCCAGGAGAACCGACCCATTCTGAGGATACAACCGACTCTCCTATCAGCAGCCAGGGCATCCAGACTTTGTCAAATTTCTTGGGGCATTTGCGACTAATGTACAACGTCCTGTACAACGATACATACATACATAACTACCATAATTTAAACTGGAAACTGGATCAGCATCACTCGCTGGAGCGGCATTGAAATCAGAGATGAGTACAGTTTTTGAGGGGGTTTTTAGCCATCATCCTGCCTATATGCCATTCACAGTGAAGGTAGCGCATGTATCTAGTGTGTCTGGGGGGTCCTCACTATCCCAGAAAGGTAGTTGTTGGGGGGGGGGGGGATATTGAGCATTTTGGATTTCAACATGCCCAATCCTTTTTATCCTCGAGAGATAAGCCACTGCCAGAGGTTTTCTCCCCCTTATTTTCCTCTTCTAATTAAAAATACATAAACAATTTGCTGAGTTGTGCTTGCCTGCATACCGGGTAGTCAGGAGGAATAGCTGTTTATGAATCCTATCTTAAGTGTATGATCACATTGAATATAGGTGTTAAGGCACAACTAAGGCCCTAAATTATCTTGTGAATCAGTTAAACACCATTAGTAAAATGTCTAAAAGTAAGTCTTTAAATCAAATACATATTGGGCCTCATTTACTAAAGCTTTTGCACATTGATTTTGTAGGGTTACATGTGTCCCTACTAACTCTCCACTTTACTCAGAAAAACCCTACAAAGGGGCGTGGCCATCTGGGAAAGAAACATTTTGGAAAAGAACCTACAAATTTACTAATGTTTCCTCATAAAATGTGGTGGATTTGAGCTTTTGAAAACCCGACAACTCAGAGCAAAATGTATGGAAAAATCGCCAAATACAAGATACAATAGTAGTAAATACTGTGGAAAAATACCTGTCAGAAAAAAAAACACTGTAAGAACCCAAAGGGTTAATCTGCACTGAGGTCTTTTTTTATTCTGGTTACTGTGGAAATGCCCTGTTCTCTGGATGGTCAGCTGACCTAGTTGGCTTTTCATGTGCTTAGCTCCCTATTTAAACCCTCAGTATTTATCCAGGCTTTGCCTGTGAAAGAGCTCACACTCCTAGATAGCATTTGTACTGTATCTTGTATTTCTGGCATATTTGACCCATTGGCTCCGCTCTCTGACTCTTCTCCTGTTTCTGCAATTTGGCTTTTCTGTTATCTCTTGGTACTGACTCGGCTTGTGGACTGTGACCTATTGTGTGTGTATGTTTATTTATTACTTCAATGTTCCTAAAATGAGAAAGGAATCATTTTAGTTCTCAGGCTTAGTTATTTGGGGTTGTATAATTATTCTCACACAAATCTTTAAATAGACTTTTGGCATCTCTGTCATTTGTAAAAACGTTTGACATATCACTCAGAAATATCAAATGTTTTAAAAGGTCTGAGTGCTGAGATCCCCAATGATCTCTAGATATAGCTGGAAAAATCTGTCTCATTGCAGGAGTCAGTTAGGCTCTTTAGACATATAATGCAGCATGTCTCCTGAAATGACATGTATTGAGAGCTGACGCTGGGAGTGAACAATGCTGCTGTGTGCTCCTCTCGGATCTATATATCGGTTGTGGTTTCAGCATTGAGGCCCGATCAAAATGTTTGGCTGATGTCTGAATAAAAAGTTGTTGTTATTTTCTTTTTAAATGACCATAATGCTTTAATCTGTTTGATCATTGTAGTTACATAGCGAGCAACTAAGTAACTTGAAAATTATATAAGCAATAATGTTTTATTGTCTGTATTAATTGAAACTATGCTTTAATGATTAATAATGAGCAATTTTATTAACTGTATTGCCTTGGTTAAAATGACAGTAAAACATAGGTAACTGTTGGACATGTATTTAGCCTAAAGATTTTTACAAAATTGCATTCATAAAATCTACAGAACACATTGCATTCTAGATGTAATTTTACATGATGCATGATATCGCATGATGCTTTCTGTTCCATTTATGTCTTAAGCTAAATTTAGAAATATCCTGGTCTCCTCCTCATGCAATTAAGCTTATTTGGTATTTAAAGGGTTACTCCACTGGAAAACATTTTTTTCAAATCAACTGGTGCCAGAAAGTTAAACAGATTTGTAAATTACTTCTATTTAAAAATCTTAATCCTTCCAGTACTTATCAGCTGCTGTATGTTCCAAAGGAAGATCTTTTCTTTTTGAATTTCCTTTCTATCTGACCACACCACTGTCCATGTAAGGAACTGTCCAGAATAGGAGCAAATCCCCAAAGCAAACTTATCCTGCCTGGACAGTTCCTGACATGGACAGAGGTGTCAGCAGAGAGCACTGTGGTCAGGCAGAAAAGAAATTCAAAAAGAAAGGAACTTCCTGTAGAGCATACCGCATCTGATAAGTACTGGAAGGATTAAGATTTTTAAATAGAAGTAATTTTCAAATCTGTTTCACTTTCTGGCACCAATTGATTTAAAAAAATGTTTTCCAGGGGAGTACCCCTTTAAGAGAAGGGGTTTTACTGAAGCAGTAGGTAAATATGTGCACAGACGCACTATTCATTATTTATTGGGCAGTTTCCATCTGTCCCACAGATATTGGATCACGCTCACCATAATTCAACACAAATTAAACATATAAAGCATAACTCCAGCAGCAGAATATCTCTTTGAATTTCCCAGCAACTTCATATCCAAGATTTGCCCAGGATTATTAGGATCCCAATACAAGGATACGAATTTGATTGAATTAGCAAAGACTCGAATGGGACTACTGGCAAGTCAGTATCCTGATTTGCGGGCTGCAAAGTTGCTGTGGAAAAGAAACAGATATCCTGCAGCAGGAATGTGAGTTCAATTATAAAGTAATATAGAATGTAAAATGTGCATAGAACTCAACAAAACTATAACAGATAAAAAAGCCTTCAGTTCATAACAATTATTTTTTCATATCCAAATGTAGTAAATTGTCAAATATGTAAGAGATATGAAACAAGTCCGATTTCTGAATCCAGTGTCTGCAGCCAAGTATCGTACTGTGCTAAAAAAAATAAAAAATGGGTGTGTGAAATTGTCTTGTCTCTGCATAAAGAACAATTCAAACTGTTGAGTCAAGTTTTCAGTTGTACTAGATCTTTGCTCTTTGTTGTATTTCAAGATGGACTGGTTACATGTAATGGAAGGTATTGGTGAGCAGATGAAAGATGACGGATGTGTCTCAATTATATTTTTATTGTGCAACTCCTGAGTAATAAAATAGCTAAGACATTTTTAAACAACACTTGTTACTATGTAAAGCCCAACCTAATCTATAATATTGATAGACAGGGTAATCTCTAATACAACTTCTGTAGGCCCTAGCAGCAGAGCATATGTACCTCATGGAGTGGAGGGGATTGGCTCTAGTTCTGGCAGACGTGGCCCATGAAGGATATAGACAGCCATTTAATTGAATGAATTATATGATATGTAGAACCTAAAGATTATCTACAATCCAATGTAAAGACTCAATGACCTGGTGAAGACTGGAAAAGACACAAGTTTCCTGAAAAGCTTACGTATACACTTAACGTCTAGACATGAGAGAAGGAGGATTGGAAAAGCTTTAGTGAATGATTGGTAATGTATGACCAGATATAAAGGTAATCTGTCTGGAGCTGTTCAGTTATATAATATTTTCCTATCTAGTAAAGACTGTTATCTTCTGCGATCGCGGATACACATTCATTAATCCCTTAACGACCACGAACGGAAATGTACGTCCTGATGCGTCAGTACTTAGCGCACCAGGATGTACATTTACTTCTAGTGTATGACCGCGAGCATCGGAGCGGTGCTGGCATCATACACGGCAGGTTCTGGCTGCTAGCAGCAGCCGGGGACCCGACGGTTATGGCAGACATCTGCGATCGCGCGGATGTCCACCATTAACCCCTCAGATGCCGTGATCAGTACAGATCACGGCATGTGCGGCACTGCGCATGTTAAAATAGATGTTCGGATCACCCGCAGCGCTGCTGCGGGGATCCGATGATCTGTAATGGCGGACGGAGGTCTCCTCACCTGCCTCCGTCCGTCTCCCAATGTCTCCGGCTCTGGTCTGAGATCGAGCAGACCAGAGCAGAAGATCGCCGATAATACTAATCAGTGCTATGCATATGCAACAGTATTAGCAATCAAATGATTGTTATAGATAATCCCCTATGGGGACAAAAAAAATGTGTAAAAAAAAAAAAGTTGAACAATGTAAAAATAAAAAGTAAAAAAAAGTGAAAAATCCCTTCCCCCAATCAAAAAAAATTGTCCCTTTTTCCCATTTTACCCCCAAAAAGCGTAAAAAATATATTTTTATAAAAATATTTGGTATCGCCACATGCGGACATGTCCAAACTATTAAAATATAATTTTAATAATCCCGTACGGTGAACAGCATAGACGTAAAAAGTTTTAAAAAGTCCAAAATGCTGCTTTTTTGTCACATTTTATTCAAATTATTTTTTATAAAAAATCATCTAAAAGTTTTATATAGCAAATGTGGTATCGATAAAAAATTACAGATGACGGTGCAAAAAATTTGCCCTCATACCGCCCTATATACGGAAAAATGAAAAAGTTATAGGTGGTCAAAATAGGGCAATTACTGATTTTGTACAAAAAGTTTGAGATTTTTTTTAAGAGGTACAAAAATATAAAAGTATCTAGCCATGTGTATCATTTTGATCGTATTGACCCACAAAATAAAGAACACATGTCATTTTTACCGTAAAGTGTATAGTGTGAAAAGGAAACCCTCCAAAATGTGCAAAATTGTGGTTTTCATTTCAATTTCCTCCCTAAAAAAATTTTTTTTTTGGGTCCGCCGTACATTTTAAAGTAAAATGAGAGGTTTCATTACAAAGTACAATTGGTCACATAAAAACCAAGCCCTTATATGGGTCTGTAGATGGAAATATAAAGGAGTTATGGATTTTAGGAAAAAGAGGTGGAAAAAACGAAAACGCTAAACTAAAATTAGCCTGGTCCTTAAAGGGGTCTTCCAGGCCAAAACTTTTTTTTTATATATCAACTGGCTCCGGAAAGTTAAACAGATTTGTAAATTACTTCTATTAAAAAATCTTAATCCTTCCAATAGTTATTAGCTTCTGAAGTTGAGTTGTTGTTTTCTGTCTAACTGCTCTCTGATGACTCATGTCCCGGGAGCTGTGCAGTTCCTATGGGGATATTCTCCCATCATGCACAGCTCCCGGGACGTGACATCATCATTGAGCAGTTAGACAGAAAACTTCAGAAGCTAATAACTATTGGAAGGATTAAGATTTTTTTAATAGAAGTAATATACAAATCTGTTTAACTTTCTGGAGCCAGTTGATATATAAAAAAATGTTTTGCCTGGAATACCCCTTTAAGGTTAAAATGGGCTTGGTCCTTAAGGGGTTAAAGGGGTACTCTGGTGGTGCCAGAAAGTTATACCGATTTCTAAAATACTTCTATATAAAAATCTTAATCCTGTCTGAACACAGTGCTCTCTGCTGACACCTCTGTCCATGTCAGGAACTGTCCAGAGCAGGAGAGCACTGTGGTCAGACTAGAAAGAACTACACAACTTCTTCTTCGAACTCGCTCTGCGCAGTAACGATAGCGCGGTGCCGCAGCAGGGATCCCGGGGGTCCCCAGCAGCGGGACCATGGTGATCTGACATCTTATCCCCTATCCTTTGGATAGGGGATAAGATGTCTAGGGGCGGAATACCCCTTTAAAAGTACCCGTACCCGTCAGATCCGACAAATAATTTTTTTTATATATCACTCAGTACCTAGTCCTGACCATGTACTTTTAATTTAGCTCACTAGTCTGAATTCCTCTCATAGGGAGGGGGCGTGGCCTCACTGTGCAGGTCTGCGCCCCCTCCCTCAGTATGCTGTCTGCTCACATCTCCCTAGCATTAGCAAAACTACAACTCCCAGCTTGTCCTCACTGACAGTAGCGGTACACAAGCTGACAGTGGGAGGATTTTTCCTCCAGCTGTGAGCCCTGCACTCACAGCTGTCAATCAAGTAAGTGTGTCCATGACATAGGTGATGATGCATGGACACAGCAGGACTAGTATGTGTCCAAGCAGGCGGGGGGGGGGGGGGGGGGGGGCACTTGTTTGACTGGCTTTTCAGTATGAAATATTGAAAATGTTCTAATGAAAGCAATTGCAAAACCTATTGGTTGTTTTATAACATATCAAAAGTTTTTTTTATCTGACAGTGCGCATTTAAGTTTTCAATACTATCCATGTGCACTAGAAGAATAGTATTTGGCTATATCGGACCCTACATGTAGATTGCAAAAACTCACAAAAGTGTTATTACCATCTTATACAAATGGATTTTGAACATACCCATAACCCATCTGAACTTAATAATAACGGAATATATAGCCTCTAGGTTCACACAGAAAAAAAGATGCACTAAAAAGGTTATCTTGTGAACACTTGGTTGCTTGTTGATATCACTTAATACCCATCTGTTTGCCACAACTTTTTTATATAGTAAAACAACAAGATGGGGAAGATTTATCAAAACCTGTGCAGATGAAAAGTCCAGTTGCTCATAGCAACCAATCAGATTGCTTCTTACAATTTTTGAAAGGACCTCTCAAAAGTGAAAGAAGCGATCTGATTGGTTGCTATGGTCAACTTTTCCTCTACACAAATTTTGATAAATCTCCCCCATTATGTTTACTGACCAAAAAACCTTTACACCTGTCTCTGTTCTCCTTTGGGCTCTCATTTATATATTATTTCCCAAGCACACACCTGCATATTATTTTGCAGGAAATTGTATATCCCAATGTTTTAGGGTATGAGAGTATGTTTTTGGGTATGTACCCGGAGGATACCTTCACAAAGATTGCTCTGGTCCTTTGTGAAACCTGGATCCACGTGACACATACCACTGAAAATACCAATAAAATTTTAGGCTATTTTTTTGGGCTTAAAGGGGTACTCCTGTGGAAAACTTTTTTTTTTTTAAATCAACTGGTGCCAGAAAGTTGAACAGATTTGTAAATCACTTCTCTTAAAAAATCTTAGTCCTTCCAGTACCTTTAACCCCTTAAGGACTCAGCCCATTTTGGCCTTAAGGACTCAGACAATTTAATTTTTACGTTTTCATTTTTTCCTCCTCGCCTTCTAAAAATCATAACTCTCTTATATTTTCATCCACAGACTAGTATGAGGGCTTGTTTTTTGCGCGACCAGTTGTCTTTTGTAATGACATCACTCATTATATCATAAAATGTATGGCGCAACAAAAAAACACTATTTTTGTGGGGAAATTAAAACGAAAAACGCAATTTTGCTAATTTTGGAAGGTTTCGTTTTCACGCCGTACAATTTATGGTAAAAATGACATGTGTTCTCTTTTCTGAGGGTCAATATGATTAAAATGATACCCATTATTACATACTTTTATATTATTGTTGCGCTTAAAAAAAATCACAAACTTTTTAACCAAATTAGTACGTTTATAATCCCTTTATTTTGATGACCTCTAACTTTTTTATTTTTTCGTATAAGCGGCGGTATGGGGGCTCATTTTTTGCGCCATGATCTGTACTTTTTTTTGATACCACATTTGCATATAAAAACTTTTAATACATTTTTAATAATTTTTTTTTAAATAAAATGTATTAAAAAAGTAGGAATTTTGGACTTTTTTTTTTTTTCGTTCACGCCGTTAACCGTACGGGATCATTAACATTTTATTTTAATAGTTCATTTTATTTTAATAGTTACGCACGCGGCGATACCAAATATGTCTATAAAAAAAAAATTACGCTTTTTGGGGGTAAAATAGGAAAAAACGGACGTTTAACTTTTTTATTGGGGGAGGGGATTTTTCACTTTTTTTTTACTTTTGCTTTTACATTTTTTTACATTTTTTTTTACACTTGAATAGTCCCCATAGGGGACTATTCATAGCAATACCATGATTGCTAATACTGATCTGTTCTATGTATAGGACATAGAACAGATCAGTATTATCGGTCATCTCCTGCTCTGGTCTGCTCGATCACAGACCAGAGCAGGAGACGCTGGGAGCCGCACGGAGGAAGGAGAGGGGACCTCCGTGCGGCGTTATGAATGATCGGATCCCCGCAGCAGCGCTGCCGGCGATCCGATCATTCATTCAAATCGCGCACTGCCGCAGATGCCGGGATCTGTATTGATCCCGGCACCTGAGGGGTTAATGGCGGACGCCCGCGAGATCGCGGGCGTCGGCCATTGCCGGCGGGTCCCTGGCTGCGATCAGCAGCCGGGATCAGCCGCGCATGACACGGGCATCGCTCCGATGCCCGCGGTTATGCTTAGGACGTAAATGTACGTCCTGGTGCGTTAAGTACCACCGCACCAGGACGTACATTTACGTCCTGCGTCCTTAAGGGGTTAAGGGGCTGTATACTAAAGAGAAATACAAAAAAGAAATGCATTTCCTGTGATGTCCTGACCTCTGCTGTCCATTTTAGGAACTGTCCAGAGCAGCATATTTTTACTATGGGGATTTTCTCCTGTTCTGGACAGTTCCTAAAATGGACAGCAGAGGTCAGTAGAGAGCACTATGGTCAGGACATCACAGGAGATGCATTTTTTTGGGGATTTCTCTTTAGTATACAGCCCCTAAAAAGTACTGGAAAGATTAAGATTTTATAATAGAAGTGATTTACATCTGTTTAACTTTCTGGCACCAGTTGATTTAAAAAAAAAAAATGGTTTCCACGGGAGTACCCCTTTAACCTTAGAAAAAGCTTGTGCATCGAAGTCGCTGGGCATTGCACAGCATTGCGTGGACTGTGTCACCCCACGCCGGACATGAAGATTGCACAGGCCAAAAATGTAAAGGTATACTTCAAATGACAGAATGGCTCACTGAACCTATGAGTCTTGGCCAATATACTATTTAGCGTAGGGTCACACAAGCCGTATTCTTCTGCGTATTTTCTACTGCATATTTTCTTACCCATTACAGTCAGTGGTTAGCAAAATACGCCGATGATTTTACTACCTATCAATTTCAATGGGTAGGAAAATCCGCAGCAGCAAATACGCAGCAAAATACGGCATGTGTGACCCTACCCTCATAATGCATCATAACAACATTGCCAACTGTGTGCTTAGAGATTGCAAGAGAATAAAGCAGTGGTTCCCAATTAGCGTGCCTCCAGCTGTTGCCAAACTACAACTGCCAGCATGCCCGGACAGCCAAAGGCTGTCCGGGCATGCTGGCAGTTGTTGTTTGGCAACAGCTGGAGGCACTCTGGTTGGGAAACACTGGAATAGAGAATAATATTCTTGCAAAAAATTCTCCCTTCCCATGCATATTGCCATTGCATCTATAAAAATCCCTGTTGGCTCTAGAACTTAAGCAGCCAATAAATGCTGAGCCATGTAATCTCCGTCAGTCATGTTGTTTCTTTTTTATGGTCTTAAGAGTGAAATGCTGCTGTGTATGTAATTACAGTACAAACACTTCTAATAAAACGTGTCTATATAACACTAATGTGACTATTTAACAATAGAGCTACCCAGTGTGAACACAGCTTGAGTACTCTTGTACTGGCATGCCCCCAATAAACGTTGACGCCACTGCCATGTCTAGCTGGGTATGCTACGCCAGACCTTTTATTGTAGATAGGTTTTATGATGCTATACACCACCCACAACAGAGGTCTTTGTAACAGTTTTAAAAAACCCATTTTACACATCCCACAGTGATTTTCTTCTCTAGGCAGCTACTGTGGAAAGGGGCTTTTTATTACTCACTCAAGTAAATCGAACACTATTGGCAGTGAAAAAATAACACAGAATAACCAGTTGATATGAGTCTGTCTTAGTAAGCCTAGCTGATTTTTTGCATCCCACTCAAATTGGGCATGTAAAGTGCAGATACTTCTAAAAATACTATTCCTGTCTATTCATGACCATGAAAAGTAACTGAACTAGTTTTTCCAGCTCAGGTTGGGTAAGCCTGTCTTTTTATAAGTGGCCTCTCTATGGTGAAGGGGAGAACACTAACTGTATTGCGTCATAAGAGAGGCATTCAGTACATTCCCCAGAGAGATGTCATTATTACAATCATTTGCGCAAAATGTTTGAAGCGATTATAAAATCATGCATAACTATATTATTTATTCAAGTCACATGTGCTGGGTCTTAAAGTGTGAAACAACAATATATAAAAAAAATCAATGGACAACAACTCCAATTTAAACAGGAATGTTATAATGTTTGCAAATAATAGATCTAATCTTATATATGTGCTCAGATGGATGCAAAGTATGTCCTACAGCATATATTATCCTAAAGAACTAATCCTACTCGTAGAATACTCCTGATTAAGATGAGATGTAAAAAGAATAGGAATAATATGCACTATTGGATCTTTTTAGTAAAATATCCAACTTTAAAATGATATATCATTGCATTTAATAATGCAGGAGTTTTATTGTACTGTAGTACTATTGCCATGTATGAGATTAATATGTATTGGTCACCTAAGGGTTTGAAGACATTACTGTATTAACGTTAAGAATTGAAACTAAGTAATGTAACCCACACAGAACATACTTCTATATACACATGACAAAATAATTTAGTAGAGCATAATAAACTGAACTTCCAAAATGATGAGAAATGCAGTTATATATTGCAAACAATAAAGCAACAGTGAGAAAAGTATATATACTACTCACTCTGCAGCAGCAGGACCAGTGTTCTGATCAGGTAGATACAATAGTCACTTCTTGCGTAGGTATAGACTGACTGGTGACTGAAGGAAAAAAAAAACATCCGTATGACTTCTACTTCACAGGTCGTGACTCACTCCATTGGGAGGCGGGGTGTAGAAAGGGTGTCACCTGCAAATTCCTTCCACCTGCTAAGTTGGTGTGTATGTGAGTCAAAGGACTTTCACATTTTTGTCATAACTACAGTAAATCACTAAGTCATAGTCAAGGACAGCACCCTTTGGAATGCTTTGTGTTTTAAGATGGTACATTTAACAGTACAACTTTTAATATGGATGGTAATATCACATAGACACATAACTACTTCACATACAGTGCTGGAGGGTAGACACTGAAGAACCTGGAGAATGCTGCCTATCAAATTACAAGCTATAGGGCTGGAGGATACTAGAACAATATTTATCCACATGATTCAGAAATGGCAACGTATGTACTATACAGTTGCTGAGAAAAAAATGTGACACTAAAGACTATAAAATTCAGTTTCCTACATGCTGAGTTGTATGGCATCATATGATGTCACCTACAGAAGTCCATGGGCCCTACTGTACCCCCATATAACTCTGATTTCTTGCACAACATTACTTCTAGAGGAAAGCATGCAAAGTGCTTACTGACACCATGGCATGAAACCACAGAGATTTTTATGTGTCACTATATAGGTTTGATATACACAGTTTTTGCCATGAATGGGGCTTATTTTTAGAATATTCTTATATATATATATATATATATATATATATAGATATATATATAGTTCATCTACAGTAATCTTAAAGAACGGCATCAGCATGAGGAGACCATAGAGTGGTTGAATGACACAGCGTGGAGGTGGTGGCAACATGAGGAGACCATATAGTGGCTGAATGACACAGCCTGGAGGTGGCAGCAGCCTGAGGAAACCATATAGTGGCTGAATGACACAGCCTGGAGGTGGCGGCAGCCTGAGGAGACATATAGTGGCTGAATGACACAGCGTGGAGGTGGCGACAGCCTGAGGAGACCATATAGTGGCTGAATAACATAGCCTTGAGGTGGCAGAAGCATGAGGAGACATATAGTGGCTGAATGACACAGCGTGGAGGTGGCGGAAGCATGAGGAGACCATATAGTGGCTGAATGACACATCGTGGAGGTGATGGCAGCATGAGGAGACCATATGGTGGCTTAACGACACAGCTTTGATTTGTTGGCAGCATGAGAAGACCATATAGTGGCTGAATGACACAGAGCGAAGGTGGCGGCAGCCTGAGGAGACCATATAGTAGCTGAATGACACAGCCTGGAGGTGGCGGAAGAATGAGGAGACCATATAGTGGCTGAATGACACAGCATGGAGGTGGCGGAAGCATGAGGAGACCATATAGTAGCTGAATGACAGAGCCTGGAGGTGGCGGAAGCATGAGAAGACAATGAAGTGTCTGAATGACACAGCGTGGAGGTGGCGACAGCCTGAGGAGACCATATAGTGGCTGAATGACACAGCCTGGAGGTGGCGGAAGAATGAGGAGACCATATAGTGGCTGAATGACACAGCATGGAGGTGGCGGAAGCATGAGGAGACCATATAGTAGCTGAATGACAGAGCCTGGAGGTGGCGGAAGCATGAGAAGACAATAAAGTAGCTGAATGACACAGCGTGGATGTGGCGGCAGCATAAGGAGACCATATATTGGCTGAATGAAACAGCATGGAGGTGGTGGCAGTCTGAGGAGACCATATACTGGCTAAATGACACAGGGTAGAGGTGGCAGCAGCCTGAGGAGACCATATAGTGGCTGAATGACACAGCGTGGTGGTGGCGGAAGCGTGAGGAGACCATATAGTGGCTGAATGACACAGGGTGGAGGTGGCGGCAGCCTGAGGAGACCATATAATGGCTGAATGACACAGCCTGGAGGTGGCGGAAGCATGAGGAGACCTTATAGTGGCTGAATGACATTGCATGGAGGTGGGAAAAAAACAAAGAAGGCGCGCTCCATGGTGTCATATCGCCAAATCAATGTAGCGCTTACCAGAACAAGTTGTGCATGGGCCAGCACAACTTGGGTGAGGGTGTGTAACAATGGTCCACTGCTGCCGTGCCACCGGTGTAGCAATTGCAAAACAAAAACCTCCAAGGAAAGTGGACTTCAGGCGCTGAAGGACCAGACAAGGTGTAAACAGTAAAACATTTATTCCCAGTATGCAACGCGTTTCGCGCATGTGCGCTTCATCAGGCATGTGGACAGGGGAACAGGAAGCACTTATATACCCACCAAACACAAAAGATTAACCCCTCATTGTCAGAACAATCATCCAATGGGGGAGTGACAGGAAGTGACAAGAAATAACCCTACACTGTCCTAGGTTAACCAATGGCTAAACCCACAACAGCAAAAAAAAGTGCACCTCATAAAAAGGTGCAAATGTGCGTTAGCTGTAAACCTCAAATATTGCACTGTCCATAAAGTGCATACAGTAAATAAAAAAAACACACAAAAATAAATATGTAAACCAAAGACAATATCAATAAAATACAAAAAAAAATAAAAAAAATTAAATTAGCGAGTGTTCTCAATGGTTTCGTTTAGTCCATTCGGAAATAAAGTGCATCTTTTGAAGAACCAACATAAAAATGGGTATTTATTACACAGTGTGTCACACCATTTTATGACAGTGCACAGCAAGAAGAACGATTGTTTGAAGGTCGAAATCTTGGAAGTGATACACCCAATAGATACCAAAAACGTATCAACCGGGAATAATTTGGATCTGCAAATTATGCACTTTATTTCCGAATGGACTAAACGAAACCATTGAGAACACTCGCTGATTTAATTTTTTAAAAATTTTTTGTATTTTATTGATATTGTCTTTGGTTTACATATTTATTTTCGTTTGTGTTTTTTTTATTTACCGTATGCACTTTATGGACAGTGCAATATTTGAGGTTTACAGCTAACGCACATTTGCATCTTTTTATAAGGTGCACTTTTTTTGCTGTTGTGGGTTTAGCCATTGGTTAACCTAGGACAGTGTAGGGTTAATTCTTGTCACTTCCTGTCACTCCCCCATTGGATGATTGTTCTGACAATGAGGGGTTAATCTTTTGTGTTTGGTGTATATATAGTGCTTCCTGTTCCCCTGTCCACATGCCTGATGAAGCGCACATGCGGTGGCGGCGACATGAGGAGACCATATAGTGGCTGAATAACACAGGGTGGAGGTGGCAGCAGCCTGAGGAGACCATATAGTGGCTGAACGACACAGTGTGGTGGTGGCGGAAGCATGATGAGACCATATAGTGGCTGAATGACACAGCGTGGAGGTGGTGGCAGTCTGAGAAGACCATATAATGGCTGAATGACACAGTGTAGAGGTGGCGGAAGCATGAGGAGACCATATAGTGGCTGAATGACACAGCGTGGAGGTGGTGGCAGCAAAAGAAGACCATAGAGTGGCTGAAGGTCACAGCGTGGAGTTGGTGGCAGCATAAGGAGACCTTATGGTGGCTGAATGACAAAACGTGGAGGTGGTGGCAGCCTGAGGAGACCATATAGTGGCTTAATGACAGAGCCTGGAGGTGGTAGAAGCCTAAGGAGACCATATAGTGGCTGAATGACACATCCTGGACGTGGTGGAAGCATGAGAAGACCATATAGTGGCTGAATGACAAAATGTGAAGGTGGTGGCAGCCTGAGGAGACCATATAGTGGCTGAATGACACAGCCTGGAGGTGGCGGAAACATGAGAAGACCATATAGTGGCTGAAGGACACAGCATGGAGGTGGCGGCAGCATGAGGAGACCATATAGTGGCTGAATGACACAGCATGGAGGTGGCGGAAGCATGAGGAGACCTTATAGTGGCTGAATGACAGCATTGAGGTTATGGCAGCATGAGGAGACCATATAGTGGCAAAATGACACAGCCTGGAGGTGGCGGCAGCATGAGGAGACCATGTAGTGGCTGAATAACACAGCGTGGAGGTGTTGGCAGCATGAGGAGACCATATAGTGGCTGAATGACACAGCCTGGAGGTGGCGGAAGCATGAGGAGACCATATAATGGCTGAATTACACAGCATTGAGGTGGCGGAAGAAGGAGGAGACCATATAGCGGCTAAATGACACAGCACGGAGGTGGCGGCAGCATGAGGAGACCATATAATGTCTGAATGACACAGCCTGGAGGTGGCGGAAGCATCAGGAGACCATATAGTGGCTGAATGACACAGCCTGGAGGTGGCGGAAGCATGAGAAGAACATATGGTGGCAGAATGAGACAGCCTGGAGGTGGCATCAGCATGAGGAGAACATATGGTGGCTGAATGACACAGCCAGGAGGTGGCATCAGCATAAGGAGAACATATGGTGGCAGAATGAGACAGCCTGGAGGTGGCATCAGCATGAGGAGAACATATGGTGGCAGAATGACACAGCCTGGAGGTGGCATCAGCATGAGGAGAACATATGGTGGAAGAATGACACAGTCTGGAGGTGGCATCAGTATGAGGAGAACATATGGTTGCAGAATGGCACAGCCTGGAGGTGGCATCAGCAGCATCAGGAGTCCTAAAAGTGACCCGGAGACAGAGTGAGGCAGTGGGTGGCAATACAAGTACCCGGTTATGAAGGTGAAAATTGGAGAAAATTGTCCCTTTTGTCAAAGTGTTGGTGTGCACACATAAGTATTGAGGATATGCATTATGTAAAACAACTTTTAATATTATTCTTAGGATAAAATATATGGACCCCAATTTTTTTTTTTATCTAACGAAAGGAAAGCTGTGCAAAAAGCACCATGTGCTACCTACACAACCAAGTATTGATGTGATGCAAAGACCTCTAAAAGGTGGAAGGGAACAACGTATGGTCCATTGTAACCGGTAGGGGTGAAAATTTCCCCTGTAAGGCCCTACTCTCACACTATTAATTCCCTTCTTGGCAAGTTTTACTCACCCTAAAAAGGGCGGCCCCAAACAGGAACCTCTGCCTATTTCCACCTAAAAACACTGCTATTTCCGAGGGTTTTCAGTTGGAAATAGGGAAAGGCACCTGTGTGGGGCCGCCCTATTTAGGGCGAATAACAATTGCCTCCAAAAGGTGCAAGGCAACAATGCATTGTCCATTGTAGCAGGTGGGGGTAAAAACTTCGCCTGTAAGGCCCTACTCTCGCCCTATTAATTCCCTTCTTGGCAGGTGTTACTTGCCCTAAAAAGGGCGGCCCCACACAGGAACCTCTCCCTATTTCCAACTTAAAACTCTGGGAAATGGCAGTGTTTTTAGGTGGAAATAGGGAGAGGTTCCTTGGTGGGGCTTACCTTTGTAGGGCGAGAAACGCTTGCCAAGAAGGGAATAAATAGTGCGAGAGTAGGGCCCTACAGGGGAAGTTTACCCCCACCTGTTACAATGGACCATACGTTGTTCCCTTCCACCTTTTAGAGGTCTTTGCATCAAATTAATACTTGGTGGTGTAAGCGGCACATGGTGTTTTCTGCACACCTTTCCTTTTGTTAGATTTTAAAAATAAGAGTTAAGTTTTAGCTAATGCATATCCCCAATACTTACTTCTGGTCTGATGAGGAGGAATTTCTATAACTGGGGAGCAGCACCTTAACCACTTAAGGACCTAGGGCGTATGGATACGCCTTGACGTCCTGGTACTTAAGGACCCAGGGCGTATCCATACGCCCGTGGGAATTTCGGTCCCCGCCGCGCGCAAGGCGGGGACCGGGCCGGGGTGACTGCTGAGATCAATCAGCAGGCACCCCGTGCAAATGCCCAGGGGGGTCATCAGACCCCCCCACGTCGGCGATCGGCGCAAATCGCAAGTGAATTCACACTTGCGATTTGCGCCAATTCCGGGTCATAGGGGTCTATTGTGACCCGGTGACCCGGAATAGAAGGGGGATCGCGGTTGTCTAAGACACCCACGATCCCCCTGTAGGCATAGGAGTGAGGTGGCAGAGTTGCCACCCGTCCTATCCCTGCTATTGGTCTGCTATTGATCGTCAAAGGCGACGACCAATAGCAGACCGGGGGCGGGGGGGTTAACTTTCGTTTTCCCCGTCCTGCCCACCCACAATAGGCGGGGCAGAACGGGGAACCGAAGGGGATCGGGCGCCGACGTCCACTTACCCATCCGGAGGCTGCTGTGACGTTGATCGGCGGGCGGCGTCACGTGCTTCTGAAGAGGACGGCTGCCGGGATCCTACGGAAGCCGGTAAGTAGATCTGGAGGGCTACAGTCTGAGACCGTGGTCTCTAACTGTAGCCCTCCAGATGTTGCAAAACTACAACTCCCAGCATGCCCAGACTGCTGTTTGGGCATGCTGGAATATGTAGTTTTGCAACAGCTGGAGGGCTGCAGTTTGAGACCACTATACAGTGGTCTCTAAACTATATCCCTCCAGATGTTGCAAAACTACAACTCCTAGCATGCCCACATAGCTGTTTGTTGTCTGGACATGCTGGGAGTTGTAGTTTTGCAACATCTGGAGGTCCACAGTTTGGAGATCACTGTGCAGTGGTCTAAAAACTGTAGCTCTCCAGATGTTGCAAAACTGCAATTCCCAGCATGCCCAGAAAGCAAACAGCTGTCTCGGCATGCTGGGAGTTGTAGTTGGGTACTTCCAGCTGTTGCATAACTACATCTCCCAGCATGCCCTTCGGTGATTAGTACATGCTGGGAGTTGTAGTTTTGCAACAGCTGGAGGCACACTGGTTGGAAAATATTGAGTTAGGTAACAGAACCTAACTGAAGGTTTTCCAACCAGTGTGCCTCCAGCTGTTGCAAAACTACAATTCCCAGCATGCACGGTCTGTCAGTACATGCTGGGAGTTGTAGTTTTGAAACAGCTGGAGGTTTGCCCCCCCATGTGAACATACAGGGTACATTCACATAGGCGGGTTTACAGTAAATTTCCTGCTTCAAGTTTGGGCTGCGGCAAATTTTTTGCCACAGTGAAAACTTCTAGCGGGAAATTACCGTAACCCGTCAGTGTGAATGTACCCTAAAAACACTACACTATACTAACACCTAATAAAGAGTAAAACACTACATAAACACCCCCTTACACTGTCCCCCTCCCCCCCCCCCCCCCAATAAACAATTTAAAACGTCTTGTACGGCAGGGTTTCCAAAACGGAGCCTCCAGCTGTTGCAAAACAACAACTCCCAGCATTTCTGGACAGCCACTCACTGTCCAGGCATGCTGGGAGTTTAGCAACAGCTGGAGGCACCCTGTTTGGGAATCACTGGCGTAGAATACCCCTATGTCCACCCCTATGCAATCCCTAATTTAGTCCTCAAATGCGCATGGTGCTCTCTTACTTCGGAGCCCTGTCGTATTTCAAGGAAACAATTTAGGGCCACATATGGGGTATCTCCGTACTCGGGAGAAATTACACTACAAATTTTGGGGGCTTTTTTTCCTTTTACCGCTTTTGAAAAGGAAAAGTTGGGGGCTACACCAGCCTGTTAGTGTAAAAAAAGAAACATTTTTACACTAACATGCTGGTGTTGCCCCATACTTTTTATTTCCACAAGCGGTAAAAGAAAAAAAAAGACCCCCAAAATTTGTAACGCAATTTCTCCTGAGTACGGAAATAACCCATATGTGGGCATAAAATGCTCTGCGGGCGCACAACAAGGCTCAGGAGTGAGAGCGCACCAAGTACATTTGAGGCCTAAATTGGTGATTTGCACAGGGGTGGCTGATTTTACAGCGGTTCTGACAAACGCAAAAAAAAAAAAAATACCCACATGTGACCCCATTTTGGAAACTACACCCCTCACCGAACGTGACAAGGGGTATAGTGAGCCTGAACACCCCACAGGTGTTTGACGAATTTTCATTAAAGTTGGATGGGAAAATGAAAAAATTTTTATTTTTTCACTAAAATGCTGGTGTTACCCTAAATTTTTCATTTTCACATCGGGAAATAGGAAAAAAGCCCCCCAAATTTGTAAACCCATCTCTTCTGAGTAAGAACATACCCCATATGTGAATTTAAAGTGCTCTGGGGCGAACTACAATGCTCAGAAGAGAAGGAGCGCCATTGGGATTTTGTAGAGAAAATTTGTCCGGAATTGAAGGCCACATGTGTTTACAAAGCCCCCATAGTGCCAGAACAATGGACCCCCGACACATGTGACCCCATTTTGGAAACTACACCCCTCACGTAATGTAATAAGGGGTACATTGAGAATTTACGCCCCACAGGTGTCTGACAGATTTTTGGAACAGTGGTCCGTAAAAATGAAAAATAAAATTTTTCATTTGCACAGCCCACTGTTCCAAAGATCTGTGGGGTGTAAATACTCACTGCACCCCTTATTAAATTCTGTGAGGGGTGTAGTTTTCAAAATAGGGTCACATGTGGGGGGTTCCACTGTTCTGGCACCACGGGGGGCTTTGTAAACGCACATGGCCCCTGACTACCATTCCAAACTAATTCTCTTTCCAAAAGCTCAATGGCGCTCCTCCTCTTCTGAGCATTGTAGTTCGCCAGCAGAGCATTTTACGTCCTAACATGGGGTATTTCCATACTCAGAAGAAATGGGGTTACACATTTTGGGGGTAATTTTCTCCTAGTACCCCTTGTAAAAATGTAAAATTTAGGGGAAAAACTGCATTTTAGTAAAAAAAAAAAATTTTCATTTACACATCCAACTTTAACGAAAAGTCGTCAAACATCTGTGGGGTGTTAAGGCTCAGCGGACCACTTGTTAAGTTCCTTGAGGGGTGTAGTTTCCAAAATAGTATGCCATGTGGGTATTTTTTGCCGTTCTGGCACCACAGGGGCTTCCTAAATGCAACATGCCCCCAAAAAAACATTTCAGCAAAAGTTGCTTTCAAAAAGCCAAATGTGACTCCTCTTCTGAGCATTGTACTTCGCCCGCAAAGCATTTTATGTCCTAACATGTGGTATTTCCTTACTCAGAAGAGATGGGGTTACAAATTTGGGGAGGCAGTTTCTCCCATTACCCTTTGTAAAAATGGTAAATTTGGGGGGAAAACTGCACTTTAGTGAAAAATTATTTTTTTTCATTTACACATCCGACTTTAACGAAAAGTCGTTAAACACCTGTGGGGTGTTAAGGCTCACTGGACCCCTTGTTACGTGCCTTGAGGGGTCTAGTTTCCAAAATGGTATGCCATGTGAGGGTTTTCTGCTGTTCTGGCACCATAGGGGCTTCCTAAATGTGACATGCCCCCCAAAAACCATTTCAGCAAAATTCCCTCTCCAAAATCCTATTGTCGGTCCTTCCCTTCTGAGCCCTCTAGTGCACCCGCCGAACACTTGACATACACATATGAGGTATTTACTTACTCGAGAGGAATTAGGTTACAAATTTTGGGGGGATTTTTCATCTATTACCCCTTGTAAAAATTCAAAAACTGGGTCTACAAGAACATGCGAGTGTAAAAAATGAAGATTTTGAATTTTCTCCTTCAATTTGGTGCTATTCCTGTGAAACACCTAAAGGGTTAAAACGCTGACTGAATGTCATTTTGAATACTTTGAGGGGTGCAGTTTTTATAATGGGGTCATTTGTGGGGTATTTCTAATATGAAGGCCCTTCAAATCCACTTCAAAACTGAACTGGTCCCTGAAAAATTCCGATTTTGAAAATTTTGTGAAAAATTGGAAAATTGCTGCTGAACTTTGAAGCCCTCTGATGTCTTCCAAAAGTAAAAACACGTATATTTTATGATGCAAACATAAAGTAGACATATTGTATATGTGAATCAATGTATAATTTATTTAGAATATCCATTTTCCTTACAAGCAGTGAGCTTCAAAGTTAAAAAAATGCTAAATTTTCAATTTTTTCATCAAATTTTGGAATTTTTCACCAAGAAATGATGCAAGTATCGACAAAATTTTACCACTAACACAAAGTAGAATATGTCACGAAAAAACATTCTCGGAATCAGAATGAAAGGTAAAAGCATCCCAGAGTTATTATTGCTTGAAGTGACAGTGGTCAGTTGTTCAAAAAATGGCCGGGTCCTTAAGGTATATTTGGGCTGGGTCCTTAAGGGGTTAAATATGTTTTGCACAATTCATATTTGTGAAGTGTTGGTGTGGCACCATGGTCAATCTACTCTGATGCATCAGGCATTAGTGGGTGGAAATCCTGGCTGATCCATGCCTGATTCATCCTGACAAAGATCAGTCTCTCGACATTTTTGGTCAACAGACGAGTTCTCCTTGGGGTTACTATGGCCTCCGCCGCACTAAATACCAGCTCTGATGGCACACTAATGGCTGGGCAGCTTTTCCAGGGCAAACTCTGCTAGTTGCGGCCACAAATCAAATTTGGCTGCCCAGAAGCTCAACAGATCTTCAAAGTATGTTGACATGGTCATATCAAGGTATGCCACCACCTGCTCCAGGTCAACCTGCTGCTGATGAGTTGCTTCACTATGCGGGTCAAGAAAGCTACTCATCAGCGACTGCAGACTCAGGCTGTTGCTGATGGATCTGGTACTGCTCCTGTCACCCCTCCCCTCCCCAGCAGCCATGGCAGTGGAAGGTGAGCAAAGAGGGCCCCCGAGTCAGACCTGCGAGAGGATGGACGATGGCGCAGATAGGCTTCAGCCAACTGACTACGTAGGATGTCTCTGTAGTAGGTCAGTTTGTCCTCCCTCTCAGTGGATGTAAAAAGGCCCCCATTTTGTGGCAGTAGCTAGCGTCCAACAAGGTCGAGAGCCAGAAGTCATCCCACTGACAGTCACTACGCAAGCAACTGAGCATGCATCGTGCCATTTGTGCAAGAGACTCGGAGGGACTACCTGCCTCCATCTCTACTGCATACTGCCACGGTGTGTCTGGGTCCTCTGTCTCGTCTTCTTCATCACCCTGTAGCTCTACAGTCTGCCCCTCCTCTCCTGTCCTATAAAAACCACCCATTTCGCGAAACCTTGCCTGTGCTCCACTGTCCCCCTCCCCATCCTCCTCCAGTTCAGCCCCCACAGGGCTCATGTGGCTGTGAGATGTAGGCGCTATGTCTCCATTGCCCTCACTAGTCATCGTTTCCAACACGTGTTGTAGGAAATGAAGCAGTGGCATAACATTGTTCATACCATAATCCTGGCGACTGACTAATAATATGGCTTCCTCAAAGAAAGCAAACAGCAGGTGTCACGTATAAGCTGCCACTGGTTGACAATGAAGTTACACAGGGGAGTCCCCCTATCCGCTTGGATCATCAAGAAATAGGTGATGGCTTTTCTCTGTTCGTATAGTCGGTCCAACATATGTTGCGGGATGCCGTTCTGACGCTGCAGCTCAAGGAGGGTGTGCTTTGCTGTGTACGAGTGGCTGAAGTGCATGCAAAATTTCCTTCCCCTTGTTAGGTAGTCTTGCAAATGGGGGGAACACTTCAGGAACAACTTGACAACCAGATTGAATACTTGTGTCATTTCCCATTGTCGGTCATCATGGTTCCTATTTCCAGTTATCGTGGAGTAAGCCATGAATCGATTTCTTGATGAATGACTTTTAGCAGTTCCTCCCCTGTGTGACTCCGTGGCAAACCATGTGAAGAACAGCGTGACACTGCCGTGCCCTGCACACATGGTATGCTGGAGGGGCACTGAGACTTATCCGTGCACTGGAGGCTGAGGACACGGTGGAGGATGAGAAGGCGGAGTCGCACACTGTCACAGGACCAACCGCCTGAGAGCATGGAGGCGGAAGCGAGGTGACCTGTCCAAGTTGCTGTTGTGGCTGTGCAGCAACCACATTCACCCAGTTGGCCATAAAGGGCATGTATTGTCCCTGACCGTAGTTACATCTCCACACGTCTGCACTGTTGTGCACTTTGGTACACACCGACAGGATCAAGGACTGTCCCGCCTTCTGTTCCATGTGCAGCGCTGGTACTGCCTTTTTTGCAAAGAAATGACGGCTTGGGACTCTCCACCTTGGCTCGGTACAAGCCATCAGTTCTCTGAAAGGTGCAGAGTCCACCACTTGAAAAGGGAGTGTCTGCAGCACCAGCAACTTGGACAGGAGCACATTCAGCTTCTGTGCCGTTGGATGAGTGGATGCATACTGTTTTCACTTGGACATAGCTTCACTGATGGATTGATGGCAGAATGACTGACTCGAAGTAGGAGGAGCAGGAGCATCTGGACCGACAGAAGATGGGTATGACAGACAGCTCCCTTCTGCTGAGGTGGTGGAACCGTGGCTGCCTGAAACAGGGAGCAGCGTGCCACTGGGTGATGCAACAGGCTGGACCACTACATCGGAGCTTAGAAACATAGAATGTTTCAGCAGATAAAAAACCATTTAAATCCTACCACTAGTCCATGGCCCTATCTTGCATGAAGGATTGTCTTATGCTTATCCCATACATTTTTAAACTCCTTCACTGTATTTGCAGCGACCACTTCTGCAGGAAGGCTATTTCATGCATCCACTACTCTCTCAGTAAAGTAATATTTCCAGACATTACTTTTAAAGGGGTACTCTAGTGGAAAACTTTTTTTTTAATCAACTGGTGCCAGAAAGTTAACTAGATTTGTAAATTACTTCTATTAAAAAATGTTAATCCTTCCAGTTCCTTTTAACTGCTGAATACTATAGAGGAAATTATTTTCTTTTTGGAACACAGAGCTCTCTGCTGACATCACGAGCACAGTGCTCTACTGACATCATGACCACAGTGCTCTCTGCTGACATCATGACCACAGTGCTCTCTGCTGACATCATGACCACAGCGCTCTCTGCTGACATCTCTTTCCATTTTAAGAACTGTCCAGAGTAGGAGAAAATCCCCATAGAAAACATATGCTGCTCTGGACTGTTCCTAAAATGTACAGAGATGTCAGCAGAGAGCACTGTGGTCATGATGTCAGCAGAGAGCTCTGTGTTCCAAAAAGAAAATAATTTCCTCTGTAGTATTCAGCAGCTAATAAGTACTGGAAGGATTAAGATTTTTTAATAGAAGTAATTTACAAATCTGTTTAACTTTCTTTCACCAGTTGATAAAAAAAAAAAGGTTTTCACCGGAGTAACCCTTTAAACCTTTGCCCCTCTATTTTAAAACTATGTTCTCTTGTAGTTTTTCTTCTTTCAAATATGCTCTCCACCTTTACCGAGTTGATTCTCTTTTAAAAGTCTCTATCATATCCCCCCTGTCTCTTCTTTCTTCCAAGCTATACATGTTAAGGTCCTTTAACCTTTCCTGGTAAGTTTTATCCTGCAATCCATGTACTAGTTTAGTAGCTCTTCTCTGAACTCTCTCTAGATTATCTATATCCTTTTAGAGATACAAATGGATGTGGCAGGAAAAACGTATTGCACTGGCGCTGCTTTCATACGATCCACTTCAGAGGATATAGTATATAAATGGGTTTTATTGTTACATTAAAACAAATAAAACAAATGACAGTGTGCAAAACACGTTTCGGGAATATATTTTCCCTTTTTTCAATTGCTTAAAAGTGGGTTGTCTAACTATTCCCATATACATGTCTTTTTATACACTTGAAACTGGCGCCAAGATAAAAGGTCTAGGTGAACCCAGTCACATGAAACTGGCATAACAGAAATGACCAGAGTATGGTCAAAATAGCACTTTTCTGATTAGATACCATAAACCGTAAAAATTGGAGAGAGCCCAATATGTATATATATATTAAAAAGAAAAGGAGAAGAGATAGAAACCAGATTTGAAGTTGTCCCGAGCCTTAGACAGCGGTCGGAATAATTTCCGGATTGATTTTGAGGCTTGGATGAACGAATATTATATGTTTATATTTTGAAAAGTCCGCTGTTTCATTCATTCAGGAGAGCAGCCAATCAGAAATTTTCTGGTGGACGTCATTGTACATTTGTGTTGGGAACCAATGGAAGGTAAGCCGACTTCTACGCTTCAGCCAATAAGGAAGGCGCCTACTCTTGGCTTCATAGAAAGGGGGAAGATATGAATAGTTTCAGTGTACAGCGGCGCTTTCGCGCTAGTTCTGAATTATGAATCTGAGTGTATTGACCAATAGTATTGCTGTAAACCATGAACGGTGGTTGGTGGAGATGACATCAGAGGCTGGCCAGTAAGGCTCAAGCCGGTTGATGCTCGATAGCCAATAGGATTACAGCTATCGATTTGAAGCGTACAGAAGAGGAATGCCGCAGTGGTCCCACAGGGCCTTAATGAGTATATAGAACATACTATATAAATATATATTATTTCAAAAAGAAAAGGCTTGATTACCATCCCGTAATATTCTATACTTAATGTTCACAACCTCTGTAGACACACAAATCGAGGACCACTGCGGCATTCCTCTTCTGTATGTTTCAAATCGATAGCTGTAATCCTATTGGCTATCGAGCATCAACCGGCTTGAGCCTTAGTGGCCAGCCTCTGTTGTCATCTCCACCAACCACCGTTCATGGTTTACAGCAATACTATTAGTCAATACACTCAGATTCATAATTCAGAACTAGCGCGAAAGCACCACTGTACACTGAAACTATTCATATCTTCCCCCTTTCTATGAAGCCAAGAGTAGGCGCCTTCCTTATTGGCTGAAGTGTAGAAGTCAGCTTACCTTCCATTGGTTCCCAACACGAACGTACAATGACGTCCACCAGAAAATTTCTGATTGGCTGCTATCCTGAATGAAGGAAACAGGGGACTTTTCAAAATATAAACATATAGTATTCGTTCATCCATACTTATCAATCTGGAAATTATTCCGACCACTGTCTAAGGCTCGGGACAACTTCAAATCTGGTTTCTCTCTCTTCTCCTTTTCTTTTTAATATATATACATATTGGGCTCTGTCCAATTTTTACGGGTTATTGTATCTAATCAGAAAAGTGCTATTTTAACCATACTCTGGTCATTTCTGTTATGCCGGTTTCATGTGAATGGGTTCACATTGACCTTTGACCTGTTATCTTGTGCCAGTTTCAAGTGTGTAAAAAGACATGTATATGGAAAGAGTTAGACAGCCCACTTTTAAGCAATTGAAAAAGGGAAAACATGTTGCCGAAACGCGTTTTGCACACTGTCATATGTTTTATTTGTTTTAATGTAACAATAAAACCCATTTATATGTTATATCCTGTGATGCGGAGTTTGAAGTGGATCGTATGAAAGCAGCGCCAGTGCAATATGTTTTTCCTGCCACATCCATTTGTCTACATTTGCCGACCCCCCTCGGAAGGTGATTGGTCCTACACTTGCAGGCTGCAGCTCAAGATCCAATATGTCTGTACCCCATACGGAAGGGTTACGTTCATGAACCCAAGTGTCCAGCCAGGTGAGCATAACACCTATACCGGGGATCCTTGGGACCTATTCCACACAGAATTACACTAGGCGCTGTCCTCCTGTCTTTTCCCTCTTTTTTCTGAACTTTTAGAGATACGGCCTCCAGTGCTGCGCAAAATACTCCAAGTGAGGCCTTACCAGTGTTCTGTACAGCGGCATGAGCACTTTTCTCTTTCTACTGCTTATACCTCTCCCTATACATCCAAGCATTCTGCTAGTGTTTCCTGCTGCTCTATTAAATTGTCTTCCTACCTTTAAGTTTTTAAGTCTGAAAGTCTGAAATAATTACTCCTAAATCCCTCTCCTCAGATACTGAGGTAAGGACTGTGTCAAATATTCTATATTCTGCCCAAGGGTTTTTACGCCCCAGGTGCATAATCTTGCACTTATCCACATTAAATTTCAGTTGCCAGAGTTCTGATCATTCTTCTAGTTTTCCTAAATCCTTTTCCATTTGGCAGATCCCTACAGGAACATCAAGCCTGTTACATATCTTTGTGTCATTAGCAAAAGACATACCTTACCATCGAGATCTTTTGCAATATCACTAATGAAGATATTAAACAAAATTGGTCCCAGTACAGATCCCTGAGGTTCCCACTGGTAACAAGACCTTGCTCTGAATATACTCCATTGACTACAACCCTCTGTTTTCTGTCACTCAGCCACTGTCTAATCCACTGAACAATATGAGAGTCCAAGCGCAATTACTACAGTTTATTGATAAGTCTTCTATATGGGACAGTGTCAAAAGCCTTACTAAAATCTAGATATGCGATTTCTTCTGCCCCTCCGCCATCTATTATTTTAGTCACCCAGTCAAAAAAATCAATAAGATTTGTTTGACATGATCTCCCTTAAGTAAACTCATGTTGTTTTTCATCTTTCAATTCTTGGGATTTTAGATTTTCCGCAATCCTATCCTTTAGGAGGGTTTCCATTCATTTCCCCACTATTGATGTCAGACTTACTGGCCTACAGTTGCTTGATTCCTCCCTTCTACATTTCTTGTCAATGGGCGCAACATTTGCTAATTTCCAATCTTCCAGTTACCAGTGTCCTGTTACACTCTCCTGTTACCAGTAATTGGTTAAATAAATATGTTAACGGTTTTGCTAGCTCACCACTAAGCTCTTTTAATAATTTTGGATGAATCTCATCAGGTCCCTGTGACTTATTTATCTTCACTTTAGACAGCAAACGTAGAACCTCTTCCTCTGTAAAGACACATGCATCAAACAATTCATTAGTCTTCCTCCCTAATGGAGGTCCCTTTCGTTCTTTTTCTTCTGGAAAAACTGAACAGAAGTGTTCATTAAGGCAGTCGACTAGCACTTGTCCAGGTCGGGACCAACAAAAACTGAAAAATCGTGCTGGTCGTTTAAAAAAATCCTGGCTCTTAACTTTTTCTGCTGGCTCCTGGGGTCAAAACTAATTTTTTAAGCCCTGCTATAATCCCCATGCACCATGATATTCTTCAATATATTCTAGTTTTGTATTAGAACTACTAGTTTAACCTCTTAAGGATAGAGGGTGTACCTGTACATCCTGCGCCGGCTCCGGCGACATAACGCGAGTGACCCTGAGTCATGTCGGGTCGGTCCCGGCAGCTAACGGTAGTCGGGACCCGGGGCTAATACTGGACATCATCGATCGCAGTGATGTCCAGCATTAACCCTTTAGACAAGGTGATCAAAGTTGATTGCCGCATCTAAAGTTTAAAAAAAGCATTCCCGGCTGCTCAGGCGGGATGATCAGGACCAGCTAGGACGCAAGAGGAGGTTCCCTTATATGCCTCCTGCGCATCCAATTGGGGTTTGATTGCTCCAAGCCTGAGATCCAGGCTTGAGCAATCAACCGCCAATAACACTGATCAATACAATGCTATCGTATAGCATTGATCAGTGTCTGCAATCAATGTAATGCATGTTATAGTCCCATATGGGGGCTATAAAATGTTTAAAAAAAGGTTAATACATGTGATTTAACACCTTCCCTAATAAAAGTTTGAATCCCCCCCCCCCTTTTCTCATAAAAAAATTATGTAAATAAATATAAATATAAACATATGGGGTATCGCCGCGTGCGTAAATGCCCAAATTATAAAAATATATAATTAATTAAACCACACAGTCAATAGCGTACACGTAAAAAAAAAATCCCAATGTCCAAAATAGCGTATTTTTGCTCACTTTTTATATCATAAAAAAGTGAATAAAAAGCAAACAAAAAGTCTGATCAAAACACCAATGGTTCCGACAATAAAAACTTCAGATCACGGCACAAAAATTGAGCCCCCAAAAGCTACAAAATCGCATTTTTTCTTCAATTTTGTCGCACAATGATTTAATTATTTTGGTTTCGCCTTAGATTTTTGGGTAAAATGACTCATTACAAAGTAGAATTGGTGGTGCAAAAAACAAGCCATCATATGGATTTTTAAGTGGAAAATTGAAAAGGTTATGGTTTAGGGGTTAGGTTAAACATATACAAATAAATATAATGTGTTCTGTCAGATACTAGTATGTGAGCAGACATATCCAGACATGCAGAAATATCTTTACAATGATTGACAGATTGGAACAGTAGAAGGATGGATATGTAGAGGACATATTTCTGCCATCTATGTAGTTCTGCATCCATATAATTCACAGACCATAGAAACAGATCAATGAACTGATCAGTTTAAAAATCTAAAACTATGCAACACCAGCTATGTCACCAACTGTAATCTGCAATAAAGGGAACTATACAGTATATTTTAGAAGATATTTAGCAAGTTCCTTTGACCTAGCATTCTAGAAAAAGTAATATATTCAGTGTTCTGATTCCACCCATCTTGTTTTGCGGTAGAACCAGTTATTCTTCTCCACCCTTTCTAAAGAATTCATACAAAGGCATATTTTGCTTTAGTTAAACAGGAGGCTGTGGTAGGATCATCATCTCTTCTAACTCCACCCTAAACAATAGGTTTCTGACAAATACACGCAAAGAATTTCTGTCAGACAATATGTGTCCAAAAGTGCAAAAAACTATATTCGTGTTATTTGTACAATCATCCATCACATTTATTTCCTCTTTCCAGGACAGATATGTTTAGTACTTTTAATACTGATACAATTTTCAGTTTCTGATAAACCCTTTTAAAATGTTATTAAATTATAGAAATGCATTGTTTTATACAACTAAACAACAAGTGCAGACAGACAAGAGAGGAGTCATTGTCTGCTGGTTCATAGTAGTAACCATTTGGTGATCATTTGAGCCTTACAGGTTCCGGTCATGGCAACCTAATGCTCACATGATATCACTGGAATTTAATCTCCACTAACATTACAATTAATATTTAAAAGTTCTACTACTTAAAACTGCTGACTACTACTTAAATAGCCATTGTTGATTTAAACAATATCTCTCTATTTTATAGCCCATGTTATTGGTAACATATTTGGGAATCATTTCATTTACCAAAAATAAATGCATATCCCCCCCCCCCCCAAAAAAAAAAGCCCTAAAGTCTTGGCCAATAGTTGTGTCAGGATTCAGCAGGCTGGAGGTGGATACTCAGTGTCAGAGAGGGATTGGTGTGGACCGTGTCGGTGGACCGGTTCTAAGTTGCCACTGGTTTTCACCAGAGCCCGCCGCAAATCGGGATAGACTTGCAGTGGCGGTAGCAACCAGGTCGTATCCACCGGCAACGGCTCAACCTCTCTGACTGCTGAGATATGCGCGGTACAAGGGATTAGACAAGAGCAGGGTCGGACGTAGCAGAAGGTCAGGGCAGGCAGCAAGGATCGTAGTCAGGAATAATGTGTTGCGGGGAAGCTTCCATTTCAGAGGCATCAGAGGAACGAGAGAGAGCGTCAGCCCTAATGTTCTTGTCAGCGGGGCGAAAATGAATCTCAAAGTTAAAACGGGCAAAGAGCAACGACCACCTAGCCTGGTGAGGGTTCAGCCGTTGGGCAGACTGAAGATAAGAGAGATTCTTGTGATCGGTGTATATAATAACTGGGTATTTGGATCCCTCCAGCAGGTGCCTCCATTCCTCGAGAGCCAGTTTTATGGCCAGTAGTTCTCGATCACCAATGGAGTAGTTTTTCTCCACCGGAGAGAAGGTCCTAGAAAAGAAACCACAAGTAACAGCATGTCCGGAAGAATTTTTCTGTAGGAGTACAGCTCCAGCTCCCACCGAGGAGGCGTCTACCTCCAGTGAGAAGGGCTTAGATGGATCAGGTCTGGAGAGTACGGGAGCAGAAGAAAAGGCAGTTTTGAGATGGTTGAACGCCTCTTCCGCTTGGGGAGGCCAGGTCTTAGGGTTGGCGTTTTTCTTGGTCAGGGCCACAATTGGGGCCACAATAGTGGAAAAATGTGAAATAAATTGTCTGTAGTAATTGGCAAACCCCAAGAAACGTTGGATAGCTTGGAGTCCGGAGGGGCGTGGCCAATCCAATACGGCTGATAGTTTGTCCAGGTCCATTTGGAGTCCCTGGCCAGAGACTAAATATCCTAGGAAGGGAAGAGATTGACATTCAAAGAGACATTTTTCCATTTTGGCATATAACTGATTGTCCCGAAGTCTCTGAAGAACCATGCGGACATGCCGGCGGTGTTCTTCTAGGTTAGAAGAAAAAATCTAAATATCGTCCAGGTAGACCACAACACAGGTATATAATAAATCACGAAAAATTTCATTTACAAGTCCTGGAAGACGGCAGGGGCGTTGCAAAGCCCAAAAGGCATAACCAGATATTCAAAGTGTCCATCTCTGGTGTTAAACGCGGTCTTCCACTCGTAAACCTTCCCTGATGCGGATGAGATTATATGCACCTCTTAAATCCAATTTGGTAAAGATGTTGGCGCCACGTAGGCGGTCAAAGAGTTCCGAGATGAGAGGTAGGGGATAGCATTTTTTTATAGTGATTTTATTAAGACCGCGGTAATCAAAGCAAGGTCGTAAGGAGCCGTCTTTTTTGGAGACGAAGAAGAATCCAGCTCCGGCAGGGGAGGAAGACTTGCGGATAAATCCCCTTTTTACATTTTCTTGGATGTACTCCGTCATGGCTTGTGTTTCCGGAGCAGACAGAGGATAGATTCTGCCCCGGGGTGGAGTAGTACCAGGGAGGAGGTCAATAGGACAGTCATAAGGCCTGTGAGGAGGCAAAGTCTCTGCTAGTTTTTTGCAAAAAACATCAGCATAGTCCAGATAGGCCTTGGGGAGACCTGGTATCGGAGGAGCCATAGGGTTTTGACTGACAGGACTGGGAGCAGACATGAGACACTTTTTGTGGCAAGTAGTACCCCAGTTCTTGATCTCCCCGGTGGTCCAATCGAGGGTAGGGGAATGGCGTAGAAGCCATGTAGTCCAAGAAGAATTTCAGAAGTGCAGTTAGAGAGGACCAGAAATTCAATCTTTTCATGATGGGGTCCAATGCACATTAAGAGGGGTTCCGTGCGGTAACGCACAGTACAGTCCAATCTTTCACCATTAACAGAGGCGATGTAGAGGGGTCTGGCGAGACTGGTCACTGGGATGTTGAACCTGTTAACGAAAGAGCCCAAAATAAAATTTCCTGCAGATCCGGAATCCAAGAAGGCCACAGCTGAGAAGGAGAAGGTAGAAGAAGAAATCCGCACAGGCACAGTAAGACGTCGAGAAGCAGAGTTCACACCTAGAGCTGTCTCACCTTTGTGCGGAATCGGAGTGCGTCTTTCCTGACGTGGAGATCGGATAGGACAATCCTTCAAGAAGTGTTCGGTACTGGCACAGTACAGGCATAGGTTCTCAATGCGGCGGTGTGTCCTCTCTTGAGGTGTCAGGCGAGACCGGTCTACTTGCATAGCCTCCACGGCGGAAGGCACAGGAACAGATTGCAGCGGACCAGAGGAGAGAGGAGCCGGGAAGAGAAACCGCCTCGTGCGAACAAAGTCCATATCCTGGCGGAGCTCCTGACGCCTTTCGGAAAAACGCATGTCAATGCGGGTGGCCAGATGAATAAGTTCATGCAAGTTAGCAGGGATTTCTCGTGCGGCCAGCACATCTTTGATGTTACTGGATAGGCCTTTTTTGAAGGTCGCGCAGAGGGCCTCGTTATTCCAGGACAATTCGGAGGCGAGAGTACGGAATTGGATGGCGTACTCGCCAACAGAAGAATTACCCTGGACCAGGTTCAGCAGGGCAGTCTCGGCAGAAGAGGCTCGGGCTGGTTCCTCGAAGACACTTCGAATCTCCGTGAAGAAAGAGTGTACAGAGGCAGTGACAGGATCATTGCGGTCCCAGAGCGGTGTGGCCCATGACAGGGCTTTCCCAGACAGAAGGCTGACCACGAAAGCCACCTTTAACCTTTCAGTTGGAAATTGGTCCGACATCATCTCCAAATGCAGGGAACATTGCGAGAGAAAACCACGGCAAAGTTTAGAGTCCCCATCAAACTTGTCCGACAATGATAAACGGAGGCTGGATGCGGCCACTGGCTGCGGAGGAGGTGCAGGAGCTGGCGGAGGAGATGGTTGCTGAAGCTGTGGTAGAAGCTGCTGTAGCATCACAGTTAGTTGAGACAGCTGGTGGCCTTGTTGCGCTATCTGTTGCGACTGCTGGTCAGCGACAACTGGCAGCGGGACCTCAGCGGGATCCATGGCCGGATCTACTGTCAGGATTCGGCAGGCTGGAGGTGGATCCTCTGTGTCAGAGAGGGATTGACGTGGACCGTGTCGGTGGACCGGTTTTAAGTTGCTAATGGTTTTCACCAGAGCCCGCCGCAAAGCGGGATGGACTGGCAGCGGCGGTAGCAACCAGGTCGTATCCACCGGCAATGGCTCAACCTCTCTGACTGCTGAGATATGCGCGGTACAAGGGATTAGACAAGAGCAGGGTCGGACGTAGCAGATGGTCAGGGCAGGCAGCAAGGATCGTAGTCAGGGGCAACGGCAAGGATGTCTGGAACACAGGCTAGGAACACACAAGGAACGCTTTCACTGGCACAATGGCAACAAGATCCGGCAAGGAAGTGCAGGGGAAGTGAGGTAATATAGGGAAGTGCACACATGAAGACACTAATTAAAACCCATGCGCCAATCAGTGGCGCACCGGCCCTTTAAATCGCAAAGACCCGGCGCGCGCGCGCCCTAGGTAGCGGGGCCGCGCACGCCGGGGCAGCACAGACGAGGAGCGAGTCTGGTAAGCGGGTCGGGATGCGCACCGCGAGCGGGCGCGTCCCGCATCGCGAATCGCATCCCGGCTGGGAACATTATCGCAGCGCACCCGGTCAGCGGGTCTGACCAGGGCGCTGCGAACAGGAGAACGCTGTGAGCGCTCCGGGGAGGGGCGGGGACCCGGAGCGCTCGGCGTGACAAGTTGTCTTTCTTCTCTTTACTCTGCTGTCCCCTGCATGTAGGAAGACTTAGTCTATCTCATGTAAGAGACACCATGCATAGGAAGTGAAGGTGGAGCTTAGCTTGTGCTAAATTCAGGAGCGAGGATGAGAGTCAAGGCTGTGTACCTGCAATCTGTGAGCCTGTCTGTTTTCTCCAGAGGATCCATGATGTGACTGAAAAGCAAACCAAGACTTCCTTGCTGCTCACGTAGCATTGTGCAATCCCAGTGCATCAGCTATCCCCATTTCCCCACATGTAATTTATAGTAATATACTGTAAATTATCCCCAGCAGAGTCTGTTTAGGCCATTGGACTTTTCATCAACACTGTGCCATGGCATAGCAGAGAGGGTGCTGTCTTGTGATTGGCCAGACAAGTAAGGGAAAGGAGTTCCAAATGTGAGCAAAGGACCAAGCTCTTGTCCCAACCCTGAAATGCAATGAGAAATAGTCGTGCATCATGGAGGGGACTCTCAGGGTTTCTATGACAGCAATGAAAGACCTAAAGTCCCCTTATCATTAGTATTAAAGTGTACCTGTTTGTATGAACCCGAAGATTTAATCTGCACTGAGGTCTTTTGTTATACTGGTTACTGTGGAAATGCCCTGTTCTCTGGATGGTCAGCTGGCCTCGTTTGCTTTTCACCTGCATAGCTCCCTAATTAAACCCTCAGTATTTATACAGGCATTGCCTGCGAAAGAGCTAATGCTCCTAGCTAGCTTTTATACTGTATCTTGTATTTCTGGCATATTTGACCCAATGGCTCCGCTCTCTGGCTCCTCTCCCGTTTCTACGATTTGTCTTTTCTGTAATCTCTTGGTACTAAACTCGGCGTGTGGACTGTGACATATTGTGTGTTATTTTAGTTATTATTTCTGTTAGTGTGTGTGGTCCCATACAGTGTCCTGACCTCTGTCTGAATTGTAAGTTTATTTTGTGGACGTTTTACTTCCTGCACTTATTCAGGCAGGGACTGTCAATGTGGTTGTGGACCCGTCGCCTAGGGTGCGTAGGCAAGTAGGCATGGCAAGTGGGAGCGGGTGAGTTCAGGGCTTCACTCTTCCCTGCCCATACATGACACTGTTGTTAACAAAAACGTTTTATATATGTAGATAATACCATTATACACTGCTCAAAAAAATAAATGGAACACTTAAACAACTCAATCACACTTCTGTGAAATCACACTGTCCACTCAGGAAGCAACAATGATTGACAATCAATTTCACATATTGTTGTGCAAATGGAACAGACAACAGGTGGAAAATATAGGCAATTAGCAAGACACCCCCAATAAAGGAATGAGCAGAAAAGGAAAAAGAACTCCAAGCAAGGGCACTATCCCATATAGCATATAGTGAAGTAAATTAAAAAGTAAATAAATAAAAAATGACTCGATGAACTAGCAGAGCTGTACTTTATTTTAAAGAAAGTAGTCTGCATGTACATCTATAGGCATGACGCGTTTCGGGTACAATCTTACCCTTTATCAATTGCAGATGTATAGTGTGTCATGGAGACGGCTTCTATTTATATTTAAAAAAGACTGCCAAATGATAGAAAAGAAAAGGGGGTGTGATTTGCCAACACAGTACATGCACATTTAAAAACATATTAATTTAAAACCATTGAGCATAAATGTAATAAAAATCTCATTAAATAAACATACATATAAAAAATTGTAAAAATGTATTGGGAGTGACAAAAGATGAACTGGATACCTTTGTAATCTGGAATCTGGAATTCACCAGTAATATATTTTTAAATGACGTAGAGTTTTTAGATGTTGTGGTGTCACACAACAAAGATATCCAGTTGGAGACACGTACCTTTTTTAAACGTGTTGACAGCAACAGTTATTTGGATTTTACAAGTGCACACTATGAGAAGTTGCTTTTAAATATTCAGTTCGGACAATTTAAAAGAATTCGACGAAACTGCACCAAAAAAGAAGCTTACTTGGAACAGAGTAACACTTTGGTGTCAAAGTTTAAAAAGAAAGGTTATCCAAAATCCTTGGTTGTAAACGCTATTACCAAAAGGAGAAAGCAATTCATCAAAAAATTCTAATGACAATTTTAGGAAAAATATTATCTAAGCACTGGGACACTTTAATGCTAGATCCCTACCTAAGAGATTTAATTCCCTCTAAACCGCATATTACTTTTCGCAAATCAAAATCCCTTAAAAACATGCTAGCCCCCAGTACACTGAAACAAGTGAACAAACAGAATGTGAATTCCCTTTCCTTTTTGCCTGTTCCTTTAGGCTTTTTTTAATGCAACACTACCACTTGCAAGTGCTGTCTTAACTTTATAAATGCCAAAAAGTGCTGTCTTAACTTTATAAATGCCAAATCCAAAATTGTCCTTTATGAACTGTAGTACCAATTACGTTATTTACCTTATGGAATGCCTTTGCGGCCTCCAATATCTTGGCCGGACTATCCAACCCTTCAGATGCCGAATTAATAAACATTGTGCTAATGTCACTAATGGTTATACATTACACAGCGTATCCAGGCATGCTTTGGAACTACACAAATGTGATTTTAGTGCTTTTAAATACTATCCCATTGAACACATATCCAAAGACACAAACCAACGTTTCAGCTCTCTCAAAAAGAGAGAAAACTATTGGATTTACCGGCTTAAAACTTTTGCCCTGCTCGGCCTGAATGAATATATTAAAAATATATAGTGAATTTTATCTAATTACTCATTTTCATGTGTCTTAAAAATACTTTTTTCTTTTTAATATAACCACTCTACCATTGCCAGCAATCTAACACCATTATGCTGTATATATTACACTTGTCTTTTCTCTAGTGCTATTTCTGTAATATTGCTACACTTGTGACGCTTTTCACATAGATACAGATATAGCGCTATTTTCTCTTACTCTGCTATGTTCCAGCATAACTTCCGGCTGGAGATATTTCGATAATACTTCTTATGTTAATTATATGTCAAATAAAAATATATAGAAGGAGATTTATCAAGCTCTATAGTACAGGGTGGGCCATTTATATGGATACACCTTAATAAAATGGGAATGGTTGGTGATATTATCTTCCTGTTTGTGGCACATTAGTATATGGGAGGGGAGAAACTTTTCAAGATGGGTGGTGACCATGGTGGCCATTTTGAAGTCGGCCATTTTGAATCCAACTTTTGTTTTTTCAATAGGAAGAGGGTCATGTGACACATCAAACTTATTGGGAATTTCACAAGAAAAACAATTATGTGCTTTGTTTTAACGTAACTTTATTATTTCATTAGTTATTTACAAGTTTCCGACCACTTATGAAATGTGTTCAATGTGCTACCCATTGTGTTGGATTGTCAATGCAACCCTCTTCTCCCACTCTTCACACACTGATAGCAACACAGCAGGAGAAATGCTAGCACAGGCTTCCAGTATCCGTAGTTTCAGGTGCTGCACATCTCGTATCTTCACAGCATAGACAATTGCCTTCAGATGACCCCAAGGATAAAAGTCTAAGGGGGTCAGATCGGGAGACCTTGGGGGCCATTCAACTGGCCCACGACGACCAATCCGCTTTCCAGGAAACTGTTCATCTAGGAATGCTTGGACCTGACACCCATAATATGGTGGTGCACCATCTTTCTGGAAAAACTCAGGGAACATGCCAGCTTCAGTGCATAAAGAGGGAAACACATCATCATGTAGCAATTTCACATATCCAATTGTCAGGATTCGGCAGGCTGGAGGTGGATCCTCTGTGTCAGAGAGGGATTGGCGTGGACCGTACCGGTGGACCGGTTCTAAGTTGCTACTGGTTTTCACCAGAGCCCGCCGCAAAGCAGGATGGTCTTGCTGTGGCGGTAGCAACCAGGTCGTGTCCACCGATAACGGCTCAACCTCACTGACTGCTGAGAGTGGCGTGGGACAGGAGGACTAGACAGAGGCGAGGTCAGACGTAGCAGAAGGTCAGGGCAGGTGGCAAGGTTCGTAGTCAAGGGCAACGGCAGAAGGTCTGGTAACACTGGTAAGGGCATACACAAAAACGCTTTCACTAGGCACTGAGGCAACAAGATCCGGCAAGGACAGGAAGGGGAAGTGGGTTTAAATAAGCCTGGAGCAGATGGAAGCTAATTACACTGATTGGGCCAGGCACCAATTAGTGGTGCACTGGCCCTTTAAATCTTGGAGAGCCAGCGTGCGCGCGCCCTAGAGAGCCAGGACGTGACAGCCGGTGAACGGGACAGGTTAGTAGATATGGATGCAACCCGCGAGCGGGCGCGTCCCACTACGCGGATCGCATCCCCGCCGGCAGTGACAGTGCAGCGCTCCCGGTCAGCGGGTCTGACCGGGGCGCTGCAGAGAGGAGAATGCCGCGAGCGCTCCGGGGAGGAGCAGGGACCCGGAGCGCTTGGCGTAACAGTACCTCCCCCCTTAGGTCTCCCCCTCTTTTTATCTGCTTGTCCCTTCATACGAGACAAGGCCAGTGGGAGCAACTCTTGAGTCTCCTTCCAGATAACGGAGAAGTCCTGGGTTACTTCATCTACGGCAGGAACTTCAGAAGAAGTGGGAATGGGGAGGGGGGGCAGAGGGTGAAGCTTGCCACGGGGCAGAGTGGTACCAGGAAGGAGGCTATGAGGAAGTAAGATCTCTGCTTGCTTTTTGCAGAAAATATCAGAAAAGTCCTGGTAAGCCTTGGGAGGGACCGGTAAGGGTGGAACCTCCGGAATTAGACAAGTGGGAGCAGATGTGAGGCATTGTTTGAGACAAGATGAACCCCAAATCTTGATTTCCCCGGTGGTCCAGTCAAGGGTAGGAGAATGACATTGGAGCCATGGCAGACCGAGGAGGATTTCAGAGGTGCAGTTGGGTAGGACAAGAAATTCAATTTTCTCGTGATGCAGTCCAATGCTCATAAGCAGGGGTTCTGTGCGGTAGCGCACAGTGCAGTCCAATTTTTTTCCATTGACAGAAGAAATGTAGAGCGGTTTGACGAGACGGGTTACTGGGTTACTGAACCTATTAACGAAAGAGGCCAAAATAAAGTTTCCTGCAGAACCGGAGTCCAAGAAGGCCACAGCAGAGAAGGAGGAGTTAGCAGAAGGAGAAATCCGCACAGGTTCAGTCAGACGTGGAGGGGCAGAATTTATGCCAAGAGATGCCACTCCCACGTGAACAGGGTGTGTGAGTGCGTTCCCCAGACGCGGAGGACGAATAGGGCAGTCCACTAGGAAATGTTCTGTACTAGCGCAGTACAGGCACAAATTTTCATCTCTGCAATGAGACCTCTCTTCTTGGGTCAGGCGAGACCGATCCACTTGCATAGCCTCCTCGGTAGATTGCAGAGGATTCTGGGAGAGAGGTACCCAGAGATCAAGGTCCTTTTCCTGGCGGAGCTCTTGGCGTCTTTCAGTAAAACGCATATCAATGCGGGTGGCCAACTGGATAAGTTCAGATAGGGTAGCAGGAATTTTTTGTGCTGCCAGCAAATCTTTGATGTGACTGGATAAGCCTTTCTTAAAGGTCACGCAGAGGGCCTCATTGTTCCAGGATAGCTCAGAGGCGAGGGTACGAAACTGGATGGCGTATTCGCCTACGGAAGAACTCCCTTGGACGAGGTTCAGTAAAGCAGTCTCGGCTGAGGAGGCCCGGGCTGGCTCCTCAAAGACACTACGAACTTCAGCGAAGAAGGACTGGATTGTAGCAGTGGCAGGATCGTTGCGGTCCCAGAGTGGTGTGGCCCATGCCAAGGCCTTTCCAGACAGGAGACTGACCACGAAAGCCACCTTAGACCGTTCAGTGGGGAATTGGTCCGACATCATCTCCAAGTGCAAAGAACACTGAGACAGGAACCCACGGCACAATTTAGAGTTCCCATCGAACTTGTCAGGTAGGGACAAGTGGAGTCTGTAAGTGGCAACTTGCGGAGGAGGAGAAGCAGGAGCTGGAGGAGGAGATAGTTGCTGCTGTAGAGGCAGAAGCTGCTGTAGCATGGCGGACAACTACGACAGCTGTTGTCCTTGTTGGGCGACCACGGTGGCGAGGTCAGCGAGACTTGGCAGTGGCACCTCAGCGTGATCCATGGCCGGATCTACTGTCAGGATTCGGCAGGCTGGAGGTGGATCCTCTGTGTCAGAGAGGGATTGGTGTGGACCGTACCGGTGCACTGGTTCTAAGTTGCTAATGGTTTTCACCAGAGCCCGCCGCAAAGCGCGATGGTCTTGCTGCGGCGGTAGCAACCAGGTCGTGTCCACCGGTAACGGCTCAACCTCACTGACTGCTGAGAGTGGTGTGGGACAGGAGGACTAGACAGAGGCGAGGTCAGACGTGGCAGAAGGTCAGGGCAGGTGGCAAGGTTCGTAGTCAAGGGCAACGGCAGAAGGTCTGGTAACACTGGTAAGGGCATACACAAAAACGCTTTCACTAGGCACTGAGGCAACAAGATCCGGCAAGGACAGGAAGGGGAAGTGGGTTTAAATAAGCCTGGAGCAGATGGAAGCTAATTACACTGATTGGGCCAGGCACCAATTAGTGGTGCACTGACCCTTTAAATCTTAGAGAGCCGGCGCGCACGCGCCCTAGAGAGCAGAGCCGCACGCGCCAGGACGTGACAGCCGGGGAACGGGACAGGTGAGTAGATTGGGATGCGACCCGCGAGCATGCGCGTCCCGCTACGCGGATCGCATCCCCGCCGGCAGTGACAGTGCAGCGCTCCCGGTCAGCGGGTCTGACCGGGGCGCTGCAGAGAGGAGAACGCCGCGAGCGCTCCAGGGAGGAGCAGGGACCCTGAGCGCTCGGCGTAACACCAGTGGCCTTGAGGTTTCCATTGATGAAGTATGGCCCCACTATCTTTGTACACCATATACCACACTGTACCATCATTTTTTGTGTTCCAACAGTCTTGCAGGGATCTATCCAATGTGGGTTAGTGTCAGACCAATAGTGGTGGTTTTGTTTGTTAACTTCACCATCTAGATAAAAGTTTGCCTGAACAAAATCTTCTGCATAAACTGAGGGTCCTGTTCCAATTTTTGCTCCTGCGGTGTTGCTATCAGTGTGTGAAGAGTGGGAGAAGAGGGTTGCATTGACAATCCAACACAATGGGCAGCAAATTGAACACATTTTATAAGTGGTCAGAAACCTGTAAATAACTCATGAAAGAATAAAGTTATGTTAAAACCAAGCCCATCATTGTTTTTCTTGTGAAATTTCCAATAAGTTTGATGTGTCACATGACCCTCTTCCTATTGAAAAAACAAAAGTTGGATTCAAAATGGCCGACTTCAAAATGGCCACCATGGTCGCCACCCATCTTGAAAAGATTCCCCCCTCACATATACTAATGTGCCACAAACAGGAAGTTAATATCACCAACCATTCCCATTTTATTAAGGTGTATCCATATAAATGGCCCACCCTGTAGATTTTTTTTGCGCAAAAAAAGTCGCACATACTTGCGCACGTGCGACTTTTCTATACATACTGCGACTTGTTGATTTTTGCTTATTCCAAAGCACATTTCTGAAATCTGCTCGCGTAGTAATTTTTTTTTTTACTTTGCAGTGGTCATGTATTTATCAAATGCGATAGTCGCTATTTATGAAGAGAAAAAGTTGCATCTCCGTTTAAAAGTCGCATATGTATTCCAGATCCAACTTGGCTTACAGAAAGTGCACACGTCTGCAGAAAAGGAAATTAACACCCACTTTAACAACTGTTCTTGTTCTGCATCATGAAACAAGGCTACTACATTAATGCTAATGTTAATTATAGAAAAAATTAATTATAAAACTAATAACTATTAATTTTAAGGTTGAAAATACACACTGCACACCTTGTTTATTTTGGGACACATACATGCTGGCGTACACACAAAATTTTAAAATTAATGTTGTGTTAAAATAGAATAAGGCACAAAATTATTGTGTAAGAATTTTTTGACTACATAAATAACCCATATGTGGCACAAAAATATTTCCTTAGGGGGGGCGGGGCCTGGACGCGCTGGTGATGAGCCGCACCTAATGTGAGCTCCGTGCAGGATCGCGAGTTAAGGGCTTTATTCCCCTGTTATGGGAGGCAAACGCCGGGGAAAGAAGAAGAAAACTGTCCCTCTCACCTCCGAGAAACCTCTAAAAGGAATTCCTGCCTACTTTCAGCGGCCACTCATTCAGCCTGTTCCGCTACAACCTCCGGCCTTGCCTCCACCATTGCTGGGTGAGAGTGCTCTCCTCACACTGCCGCTGACTCCTCCCTCCACCTCACACACTGCTATGGCAGCCGCTCTGGGCCCATGAGCAGACGGAGCTGGGGACAGGAAAGAATGGGATCCATCCCTCATAGCTGCGACAGACAGTGATGCATGCGGAGCAGGGCGAAGACACCAGACTTTGCCGTGCCTCGCATTGGAGGGGATCGCGGCCACGCACACTACAGTGACCAAGGGGAGTTTAACCTCCTCCCCATTTGTTCCACCCATGACGGGGATTGGAGGCCCCCCTGGCACTTCACCTCAGCCTACTCCGAGGACGGAACCCATAGCAGCAAGTGATACCACGGACAGGGGGAGTTTGTCCTCCTCCCTGCTTGTGCCACCCATGGCAGGGAGTGGAAGCCCCCCTGGCCCTCCACCTCAACACCACGCCGCAACGGAGACCGGGACAGCATGGTATGTTACAGCCCAGGGGAGTTTGACCTCCTGCCTGCTTGTTACACCCATGGCAGGGAGTGGAGGCCCCCCAATGCCCCTACCTCTCGGCTGTGCCTGGCTCTCAGATCAGTGTCACTCCCAATGTTCCTCCCCCTCAGGGATTCAAGCCTGCAATGGTGTTATCCTGGAACACCCACCCTCCCACCTCCATCACTCTGAGCTAGGTGACACTTCTATCTATATCTCTGGACATTCACATACTGCGGATCTCCCCCACATGTCTGGAGTAGTCTCCTATGCCCTAGCCACTGCGGCACCTCCTCTAGAGAAAAGACAGAGTGATCCCAGTCGTCGCACGTCCTCCATGGCGAACTCCCCGGTCCTGCGTCCCTCTGTTCCTATGGGACTGTCACCACCATTGCTCCAACCGCCTGTTCCAGGCCCGCCTGCACAGGATGTCACTGATTGGTCAATTGCTATGGACTCGGGGTCTGATGGTGATCCCGAAAATTCTAATGCGGATAGCGACTCCCCTGAATATTGGAGTGCCAGTCCTCCTGCGAAAAAGACCCTCTTCAGAACTCCTCTTAAGGAAGCCGCTGGATCATCTGCCAACTCCGGCCACTCTTCTTCTGATGACACTCTGACGGCAAGTAGTGCTCCCTCTCCCCCATCTGGCGCCTAACCTACCTACACCTGAGGCTGCTGCTACTACGCTACAGAACTTCCCGGAACTTCAGGCTCTACTTGCCCTGCTGCCCACCAAATTGAATATGCAAACGATGTCCTCTGACCTCAAAGCAGCCTGGCGCCAAGATCTTAAGCCTGTAAAAGCTGAAGTCGCACACCTGCGTGATCGTGTAAAAAACCTAGAGGAATTCCGTACATCCATTACCTCACAGATTCATTCCTTGAGAGACACTACTGTAGCTCTACAATCACAACAGTTGCAGGAGATTGAACACTTGGACGATTTAGACAACAGAAACCGGAGGAACAACATCCGTGTAAAAGGTTTACCAGAATCTGTTCAGCCCAAGGACATTACTATTACCCTACAGAAACTTTTTAATAAGGTTCTCCAAAGACCCCAGGATACTCCTCTGGAACTGGATAGAGCCCACCATGCCCTCAAGGCAAAAGATCCTGACCCTAAGAAACTGAGGGACGTAATCTGCTGAGTTCACCACTATCTTGTGAAAGACGAAATGATGTGGAAGGCGAAAGATCTGAAAAACATCTCCTATAATGGCTCTCCAGTTTCTCTATACCCTGACTTGTCACTACGCACGCTCAGATTGAGAACTGCCCTCAAGCCTCTCCTCCATCTTCTGCAGAATGCCTGTATTGTCTATAGATGAGGCTTTCCTTTTTCTTTGCATGCCAAATATGGAACCATGTCAGCTACACTTCGGCACCCGGAGGACTTGCCATCTTCCCTTCGCACTTTCAAATTGCCTCAGGTTCCTCTACCTGACTGGGGTCGTCTGTTTTAACCCCCTCTCACAATGCCCCCGATGACACCTACCCAACGACCTCGTAATGGAGAAGTTAGACCCTCCCGGGTGCCTGAACCACCTCCTCTTGTTGGCAAACGCAAGACCTGAGTTGACCCTGCCCTGCTTGCCATCGTTACCTCGGAGAACTAACTTACTCTTAAGTCTCCTCCTAAGCCTCACTGGACTTGAACCCTGAAGAGCCATTGGATTCGGGACTATGTCTTGCACCGATAGTTTTTTTAGTGTGCCTTCTGACATTTTTCATGTTTATCTTTTCATAAGCTACGGCTATTCACCTACAGTTGTATATTGTACATCACTTCCCCTCCATAGTTAGTCTATTTTGCTACCTTTGCCTCCCTACGCTCACAATACTAGGCGGTCTCTTGACTGTCCTCTGCTAGATTAGCCTTCACCTTCTGCTGCCATGTTCCAACTTAAGGTCAGCGGAACACAGTTACACATAGCTTCACACTCGTACCCTGTACTTACCCTCTCACATACTATCTTTGTTATAACATATGACTAGTACTCCTACGTTTTCCCCCACTAGTATATTGGTTAGGTTTGTTCTTATCTCCTCTTTTCCCCCTTTTTCTTTTCAGGTTTGTCGACTACTCCGTCCTCGCATCCTTGGGATTCCACTCCTCTGTGACCCCGCTGGTAAGTGGACCACACCACATCCCTCTCATCATGGTAGCTAACATTAAAATGGCCTCCCTTAATGTCAAGGGATTTAATACCCCTGAAAAGCGAGCCAAGCTTCTTTACTCCTTTCATAAACAGAGAGCGCAGATCTTGTTGCTTCAAGAGACCCACTTTAAGGATGGCCATGTACCCTCCATCTCCACAAAGTACTACTCACACTGGATTCATGGAGTTAACCATGACTCCAGTACCAATATGTGTGTGTGTGTGTGTGTGTGTGTGTGCATGTATGTTCCAGCATCACATCCAAACAGCTAAAGATATTAACGTGAAACGTGGCACACATGTTACTTATATGTCAACAACAAACATAGGATAGGTAAATTAACCCTTACCCAACCCCATTTGTGAGGGTCGGGGTTTTTGTTTAAAGTCCCATGCAGGGTCGGATCCAGAGTCTAGTCTCGGGAGGGGCACTATTAGAGTATTTTGTGTTGTCGAACAGAAAATAAGTTGCTGCTTAAGGTACTTACAATATTAAATGTATCATACAGTCCTAACCTTGCTTAAGACCCATAGGCCATGTTCACACGTCAGAATTTCCAATGTGGAATTCGGCCCGGGCATTCCGCTGTAGCAGAGTCCCATTTAATTCAACAGAATTCTGCTGCGCTGTGCTCACGGCAGATTATCCATGCCAGATGTTTCCACCATGGAAATTCCGTTTTCTGTCTCCGCAGAAAGAATGAACACGTTCATTCTTTCTGCAGACACCGCACGGAATGCTTAGCCATCTAGAAGACCGCTGTCCGCACAGAGATTTTCCCTGCGGACAGATAGGATATGTTTAAACAGATATATCAATATAACAAAGATCATAAGACATTTTAAGCAGTTTACGTATAATATATTGGAATGTTTACATAAACAGGACTACACATAGGACACATGGTCACACATTTAGTGGGAGATTTATCAAAACCTGTCCAGAGGAAACGTTAACCAGTTGCCCATAGCAACCAAGGCCTTTTTACAAATGAAAGAAGCGATCTGATTGGTTGCTATGGGCAACTCAGCAACTTTTAGACTGGAAGAAAGGAGATTTTGTTTAATGCAAAGGAAAGAGTTTATACACTAAGAACAATAAGGATGTGGAATCCTCTGCCTGCAGATGCGGTTTTATTACTCTGTATATACGTTTAAACAGCAACTGGAGGAATATTAGCAAAAACATAACATTAAGGGACATAGGCCCTGATTTTTTTAGCAGGTTGTGATGCCCGAGCTGTAGCATGTTGTGATGCCCGTGCTGTCGCATGTTGTGATGCCCGTGCTGTAGCATGTTGTGATGCCCGCGCTGTAGCATGTTGTGATGCCCGCGCTGTAGAATTTGCAGAAAATTATTTCCAGTATAATAATGAAATATACCAATTGCCACAGAATGGGAAAGTGCTAAAAAAGTTTTTACCATTTTAAAACTACATCTCCCAGTATGACCTTAACCTCTTAAGGACCCAGCCATTTTACACCTTAGGACCCGGCCTTTTTTTGAACATCTGACCACTGTCACTTTAAACATTAATAACTCTGGAATGCTTTGAGTTATCATTCTGATTCCGAAATTGTTTTTTCATGACATATTCTACTTTAACATAGTGGTAAAAAAAATTTGTAACTTGCATCCTTTCTTGGTGAAAAATCCAAAAATTTTATGAAAAATGTGAAAATTTTGCATTTTTCTAACTTTGAAGCTCTCTGCTTGAAAGGAAAATGGATATTCAAAATATTTTTTTTTTCACATATACAATATGTCTACTTTATGTTTGCATCATAAAATCGACAAGTTTTTACTTTTGGAAGACACCAGAGGGCTTAAAAGTTCAGCAGCAATTTTCCAATTTTTCACAGAATTTCCAAACTCACTATTTTTCAGGGACCAGTTCAGGTTTGAAGTGGATTTGAATGGTCTTCATCTTAGAAATACCCCACAAATGACCCCATTATAAAAACTTCACCCCCCAAAGTATTCAAAATGATATTCGGTCAGCCTTTTAACCCTTTAGGTGTTTCACAGGAATAGCAGGAATGTGAAGGAGAAAATTCACAATCTTCATTTTTTACACTCGCATGTTCTTGTAGACCCAATTTTTGAATTTTTACGAGGGGTAAAAGGAGAAAATGTATACTTATATTTGTAGCCCAATTCCTCTCGAGTAAGCACATACCTCATATGTCTATGTAAATTGTTCGGCAGGCGCAGTAGAGGGCTCAGAAGCGAAGGAGCGACAAGGGGATTTTGGAGAGTACGTTTTTCTGAAATGGTTTTTGGGGGGCATGTTGCATTTAGGAAGCCCCTATAATGCCAGAACAGCAAAAAAAACACATGCCATACCATTTTGGAAACAAGACCCCTTGAGGAACGTAACAAGGAATTAAGTGAGCCTTAATACCCCACGTGTTTCACGACTTTTGCATATGTAAAAAAATAAAATAAAATTTCACTAAAATGTGTGTTTCCCCCCAAGATTCACATTTTTGCAAGGGTTAATAGCAAAAAATACCCCCCAAAATTTGAAACCCCATCTCTTCTGAGTATGGAGGTACCCCATAAGTTCACCTGAAGTGCACTACGGGCGAACTACAATGCTCAGAAGAGAAGGAGTCATATTTGGCTTTTTGAGAGCAAATTTTGCTCGGGGGCATGTCACATTTAGGAAGCCCCTATGGGGCCAGAACAGCAAACCCCACCCCCCATTTTGGAAACTAGACCCCTTGAGGAACGTAACAAGGGGTACAGTGAGCATTTACCCCCCCTGGTGTCTGTCATATCTTTGGAACAGTGGGCTGTACGAAATTTTTTATTTGCACAGCCCACTGTTCCAAAGATCTGTCAGACACCAGTGGGCTGTAAATTCTCACTGCACCCCTCATTACATTCCATGAGGGGTGTAGTTTCCGAAATGGGGTCACATGTGGGGTTTTGTTTTTTTTGCGTTTGTCAAAACCGCTGTAACAATCAGCCACCCCTGTGCAAATCACCTCAAATGTACATGGCGCACTCTCCCTTCTGGGCCTTGTTGTGCGCCCCCAGAGCACTTTGCCCCCACATATGGGGTATCTCCGTAGTTGGGAGAAATTGCATTACAAATTTTGGGGGACTTTTTTCCCTTTTACCTCTTGTCAAAATGAAAAGTATAGGGCAACACCAGCATGTTAGTGTAAACAATTTATTTTTTTACACTAACATGTTGGTGTAGACCCCAACTTCAACTTTTCATAAGGGGTGAAAGGAGAAAAAGCCCCCCAAAATTTGTTAGGCAATTTCTCCCGAGTACGGCGATACCCCATATGGACCCCAAACTGTTGCCTTGAAATACGACAGGGCTCCAAAGTGAGAGCGCCATGCGCATTTGAGGCCTGAATTAGGGATTTGCATAGGGGTGGACATAGGGGTATTTTACGCCAGTGATTCCCAAACAGGGTGCCTCCAGCTGTTGCAAAACTCCCAGCATGCTTGGACAGTCAACGGTCAGTCAACTGGGAGTTGTTGTTTTGCAACAGCTGGAGGCTCCATTTTGGAAACAGTGGCGTACCAGACGTTTTTCATTTTTATTGGGGAGGGGGGCTGTGTAGGGGTATGTGTAAATGTGTTTTTTACTTTTTATTTTATTTTGTGTTAGTGTAGTGTAGTGTTTTTAGGGTACAGTCACATGGGCGGGGGGTTACAGCGAGTTTTCCGCTGCGAGTTTGAGCTGCCGCACAAAATTTGCTGCATCGCAAACTTGCAGCCTGATACTCACTGTAAGCCCCTGCCCATGTGAATGTACCCTGTACATTCACTGGGGGGGGGGGGGGGATCTCCAGCTGTTGCAAAACTACAACTCCCAGCATGCACAGTCTATCAGTGCATGCTGGTAGTTATAGTTTTGCAACAGCTGGAGGCACACAGGTTGGGAAACACTGAGTTAGGAAACAGACAATGTTTCCCAACCAGTGTGCCTCCAGTTGTTGCAAAACCACTACTCCCAAACATTCCCAGGCATGCTGGAAGTAGTAGTTCCGCAACATCTTTAGAGCCAGATGTTGCCGAACTACAACTCCCAGCATGCTTGGAGTTGTAGTTTTGCAACACCTGGAGGACTACAGTTTGCAGACCACTAATACAGTGGTTCCCAATCTGTGCCCTTCCAGAAACTACAACTCCCAGTATGCCCTTACTGTCCAGGAATTCTGGGAGTTGTAGTTCTGCAACATCTGAAGGGCCAGATGTTACAGAACTATAACTCCCAGCATACCTGGACAGTAAGGGCATGCTGAGGATGTGTAGTTTTGCAACATCTGGAAGGGCACAGTGGTCCCAAAACTGTGGACCTCCAGATGTTGCAAAACTGCAACTCCCAGCAAGCCCAGACGCCAAGGGCTGTCTGGGCATGCTGGGAGTTGTAGTATACAGGGTCCCAATACAGCAATGCATGTCGCTTTACGGCTGAAGAGGAATTCACCTGTCGCCGCCGCCGCCGTCTTCATCGCCGGGATCCGGGTCTTCAGGGACGAGGTAAGTACCGGGGTCGGGCCCCAGCACTCCCCCGTCCCCCGCCGCATCCTCCGTTCTTCCTCCCGTCCTCTCCAGACTTCAAGGGGCCGGGCAGGGCGGGAGGAAGTAACCCCCCCCCCCCCCCCCCCCCCCCGCGATTGGTCGGTTAACTAACCGAAGAATCGCAGGGGATCGAAGGAGGTGGCAGGCTTGCCACCTCGCTCCTATTCTTTAGCATGGTCCTGGCTGTCTGTGACAGCCGGGATCATGCGAAATTATCGGGCGGTCGGGTCCCAGAGACCCGATCAGCCCGGTATCGCCGCAGATCGCAAGGGCGATTTCCTACATGGCCCCCCTCGGTGTTTGCCCTGGATGCCTGCTGAAGCATTTCAGCAGGCATCCGGTTCCGATCTCTGCCCGGCGCGCGGCAGAGACCGGAAAACGCCTGGGCGTATGGATACGCCCTGGGTCCTTAACGCCCAGGGTGTGAGGCCGTATCCATACGCCCTGGGTCCTTAAGAGGTTAAATATGTGGTAAGATTATGCTGGGAGTTGTTGTTTCACCCATAATTACTGCAGAATTTACAAGTGACTACAGCTCTGATAGGACAAAATGAGGAGAATACACAATGATATCAGTGACTACAGGTGATGTCTTCTCTATAGTGAGGAGAATACACAATGATATCAGTGATTACAGGTGACATCTTCTCTATAGTGAGGAGAATACAGAATGATATCAGTGACTACAGGTGATGTCTTCTCTATAGTCTTTCCTTATCTAATTCAGATGGTACATACCGCTAGGACTTGTTCCAGCTAAATGTTCACTCAGCAGAACTTGATGGTTCCTCACTATGTCAGCGGATTCTGATCCTCTATATGAAAACAATAATTATTATAATACTGCCAAACATTGTATCCTTTGAATATAATGCTGGCACACACCATACCCTCTGAATATGATACTACTACACACTGTACCCTCTGTATATAAAACCGCCTCACACCGTACCCTCTGTATATAAAACCGCCACACACCGTAACCTCTGAATATAAAACCGCCACACACCGTATCCTCTGTATATAAAACCGCCACACACCGTAACCTCTGAATATATTACTACAACAGACTGTACCCTCCGAATATAATACTACCACATACTGTGCTCTCTGAATATAACATTGCCATGCACCCTCTGAATACAATACCGTAATGTATTGTGGCCCATAAAAACCATACTACCCCAAAAATTGCTTATAATATACACTATGGCCGATATGTATAATTGTCTTTAGACAGTTTTTTGTGTCTAAAAATTTTGCAAAAAATGCGCAAGCAGGGTTTATTTGTGCCTTTTTGGCGCTTGAGTTGCAATCCACTCATTTTGGCAATACACATAATATGGAAGGGTTTTAAGAACTGCGTCTTTTTGTGAAAAGGCGCAAAAAAGGCGCAAAGCCACTCAAAAGTATCTAAAACTACACCAGAAACAAAAAGCCAGAAAAAGGAAATACATGGTCCTTCAACCAATGATGTACATGCCCTTGGAGTCAATTAGCAAAACAATAACTCAACTGAAATCTACCAATGAGGCCACAAATATGCACATTAAGCTAAAATATTTACTTTTATTAGACATAATACTAAAAGAAAAACAATGCCTCACAATACAGTGCTCAAAAAAGTGTCAAATCAGATATAGCACTAAATAATAAACACAAAACCAGGGGAGGGGTTTAGGGTACAGGTGGATGACCTAACCTGACCGACCCTACCTAGTCTAACCCCTTGCCCTCACTACAATAAGTGTGGACAGGGAATAGGGATACATATGATATCCATAATAGAAGTCACACATACATTGAAAATTGACAATAGAATGACTTAATATATATGTATATACTCTTACTCCTAATAACCAAAATAAGTAAGAGTATGACTACTGAGGAAAGGGTTACATTATACAACCCTGAAACGCGTCTAGTCGTTATCTACTGGCATAGTATTACCCTCGAAGAACTGTGCCTAAACCTCATGGCCAGTTATCTTTTATGAACTGTACCATTATCAGCGCTCTTACTCTGCTACCTACCCGGTTCAGCAGTTCAGATCCATTCCGGTGTAACCATCCTGGTGTAGCCATCCCGGCTCTGACGTCAGACGCCGGCAACACGAGGTGAACTTCCAGCCCTCCAGTACATGGTCCTGTTCACCAACCAGCAAAGCGGTGAGGAATACCAACTCCAGCGCACGCCAGCGCCAGCAGTCCCCGGACATCATTGCGATCTTCGGCGCCTGCCAGCGCCTCAGCCGACAGCGACTGCCACCGCGCTCAGATACTACTGGACCAGGCTCACAATTGGAAGCGCCGCACAGAGAACTGTGCACACCACGGACACTCAGCCATTGCGGGAACAACACCCATCGCCTGAGTTACCATTTACAGACCGGTAACAATTTCTAATATTACAGACTGTTTGCTACTGTATCTAAAAGGGACATATCTACCCTAAATACCCAGAAGAGCAACTCTTTAATATATTTGTTTGGTACAGATCTTACTCTGCTACAGTGGCGTTGCGACCCGGGTGCGGGGGGTGACACCAACCTAATGGGGTGACACCAAGATGCTCCGCAGCACCCCCCCCCCCCCCCCCCGCTACACAGACACCCCCCATCTGTGCCTGACCGGCCACCCATCCGTCAGCACCTCCCCCCCCCCCCCGCGCTGTGTGTGCGGTGCGCCCTTCCGTCCGTCAGCAACCCCCCCTCTTTCACCTGCACTGTGCGCCCGTCCGTCATCACATCCCCTCGCCGTTACAAGCACTGTGCCCGGCCTCCGCTCCCACGTCTGCGCCGGCCTGACGTCACACTGCATGGCCGCGCAGGAGGACGTCAGTGACGTCACTCGCAGGGCGCCAGGTGAGAAGGAGCGCTGCTGGATGGGTGAGTGTGTGTGTCTGTCTCTCTGTCTGTGTGTGTATGTGACTCTGTGTGTGTGTGTGTGTGTGTGACTGTGTGTGTATGTATGTGACTCTGTGTGTGTGTGACTCTGTGTGTGTGTGATTGTGTGTTATGTGACTCTGTGTGTGTGTGTGTGTGTGTGTGACTGTGTGTGTATGTATGTGACTCTGTGTGTGTGTGACTGTGTGTGTATGTGACTCTGTGTGTGTGTGTGTGTGTGTGTGTGTGTGACTGTGTGTATGTATGTGACTCTGTGTGTGTGACTCTGTGTGTGTGTGATTGTGTGTTATGTGACTCTGTGTGTGTGTGTGTGTGTGTGTGTGACTGTGTGTATGTATGTGACTCTGTGTGTGTGTGTATGTGACTCTGTGTGTGTGTGTGTGTGTGTGTGTGTGTGACTGTGTGTGTATGTGACTCTGTGTGTGTGTGTGTGACTCTGTGTGTGTGTGACTGTGTGTGTATGTGACTCTGTGTCTGTCTGTGAGTGTGTGTCTATCTGACTGTGTGTGTGTTTGTGTGTGTGTGTCTCTCTGTGTTGTATGTGGTTTTTTGTGTGTGTGTGTGGGGGTGGGGGTGGGGGGGGGGGGGTTGAACCAGCGATCTAATGTGGGGAGACTTTGACCCATTGTGGGGAACCTGCGGCCTAATGTGGGGAAACTACTACCAAGTGTGCGGAGTCTATGCTACCTAATGTGGGGAGTCTATGCTACCTAATGTGGGAAATCTGTGCTACCTTATGTGGGGAGTCTATGCTACCTTATGTGGGTAATCTGTGCTACCTTATGTGGGTAATCTATGCTACCAAATGTGGGGAATGTATGCTACCTAATGTGGGGAAACTGCTACATAATGTGGGGAATCTGTGCTACCTAATGTGGGGAAATTGCTATCTAATGTGGGGTAACTGGTACCTACCTAATGTGGGGGAACTGGTACCACATGTGGGGAATCTATGCTGCCTAATGTGGGGAAAAGATGCTACCTAATGTGGGGAAACTGCTACCTACCTAATGTGGGGGAACTGCTGCCTACCTAATGCTCCCCCCTGGCAGTAGCACCCTCATCATCCACCAGCAACACCCACCCCCCAGCAGCAGCACCTCCATCAGCAGATCCTGGTGGTGGATGATGGCGGTGCTCCTGCCAGGAGGATGATCCTGCCGATGGATGATGGGGGTGGTACTGCCAGGGGGGATGGCCAGTAGCACCCTCATCATCCTCCAGCAACACCCCCCAGTAGTAGCACCCCCATCATCCACTAGCAACACCACCAATACCCCCCCTCCCGTGGTAATAGCATCAGCTAACGGATGTTGAGGGGTGTTACTGCGGTTGTGGTATTATATTCAGAGGGTGCACTGTATGGCAATGTTATTCATAGGGCGCAGTTTGTGGTAGTATTATATTCATAGGGCGCAGTTTGTGGTAGTATTATATTCAGAGGGCGCAGTTTGTAGTAGTATTATTAGAGATGAGCGAACTTACAGTAAATTCGATTTGTCTCGAACTTCTCGGCTCAGCAGTTGATGACTTATCCTGCGTAAATTAGTTCTCCTAGGACTGTATCCACCTTTTCCAGCCCACGGGAGCACCTGAAAGCTGAACTAATTTATGCAGGAAAAGTCATCAACTGCCGAGCCGAGAAGTTTGTGACGAATCGAATTTACTGTAGTTCGCTCATCTCTAAGTATTATATTCAGAGGGTGCAGTGGGTGGTAGTATTATATTCAGGGGTACAGTATGTGGCAGATTTATATTCAGGGGTACAGTATGTGGCAGATTTATATTCAGAGGGTACACTATGTGGCAGATTTATATTCAGGGGGCGCAGTTTGTGGTAGTATTATATTCAGAGGGCGCAGTGGGTGGTAGTTGTTACGCCGAGCGCTCCGGGTCCCCGTTCCTCCCCGGAGCGCTCGCCTCATCCTCGTTGCTGCAGCGCCCCGGTCAGATCCACTGACCGGGTGCGCTGCGGTACCGCCTCCAGCCGGGATGCGATTCGCGATGCGGGTGGCGCCCGCTCGCGATGCGCACCCCGGCTCCCGTACCTGACTCGCTCTCCGTCGGTCCTGTCCCGGCGCGCGCGGCCCCGCTCCCTAGGGCGCGCGCGCGCCGGGCCTCTGCGATTTAAAGGGCCAGTGCACCAATGATGGTGCCTGGTCCAATCTTCCCAATTACCTTGATTAGTTTCCTCCTGTGCACTCCCTACTTATACCTCACTTCCCCTGCACTCCCTTGCCGGATCTTGTTGCCCTTGTGCCTAGTGAAAGCGTTCCCTTGTTTGTTCCTAGCCCGTGTTCCAGACCTCCTGCCGTTGCCCCTGACTACGATCCTTGCTGCCTGCCCCGACCTTCTGCTACGTCCGACCTTGCCTTTGTCTACTCCCTTGTACCGCGCCTATCTTCAGCAGTCAGAGAGGTTGAGCCGTTGCTAGTGGATACGACCTGGTCACTACCGCCGCAGCAAGACCATCCCGCTTTGCGGCGGGCTCTGGTGAAAACCAGTAGTGACTTAGAACCGGTCCACTAGCACGGTCCTCGCCAATCCCTCTCTGGCACAGAGAATCCACATCCTACCAGCCGGGATCGTGACAGTAGATCCGGCCATGGATTCCGCTGAAGTTCCTCTGCCAGTTGTCGCCGACCTCCCCACACTGGTCGCCCAGCAAGCCCGACTGGTCGCCCAGCAAGCCCGACAGATTGCCCAACGAAATCACCAGCTGGCATACTTGACCACCGTGACACTGCAACTTCAGTCACAGATACAGCAGCTGCTGCCGCAGATACAGCAACTTCAGTCACAGACACAGCAGCTGCAACAACCATCTCCTCCGCCGGCTCCTGCAACTCCTCCGCAGCAACCGGCCGCTCCTAACCCCTGCTTGTCCCTGCCGGACAAATTTGATGAGGACTCTAGACTCTCCCGTGGTCTCCTTTCTGGAAAGGCCTTGTCTGGGGTCACACCACTCTGGGACCGCAATGATCCCGCCACAGCCACAGTCCAGTCCTTCTTCGCTGAGGTCCGTGGTGTCTTCGAGGAGCCTGCCCGAGCTTCTTCTGCCGAGACTGCCCTGCTGAACCTGGCCCAGGGTGTTTCTTCCGTTGGCGAGTACGCCATTCAGTTCCGTGCTCTTGCTTCCGAGTTGTCCTGGAATAGTGAGGCTCTCTGCGCGACCTTTAAAAAAGGCCTATCCAGCAACATTAAAGATGTTCTGGCCGCACGAGAAACTCCTGCTAACCTACATGAACTCATTCATCTTGCCACTCGCATTGACATGCGTTTTTCCGGATGGCGTCTGGAGCTCCGCCTGGATATGGACTTTGTTCGCACGAGGCGTTTTTTCTCCCCGGCTCCTCTCTCCTCTGGTCCTCTGCAAACCGTTCCTGTGCCTCCCGCCGTGGAGGCTATGCAAGTTGACCGGTCTCGCTTGACACCTCAAGAGAGGACACGACGCCGCATGGAGAATCTTTGCCTGTACTATGCCGGTACCGAACACTTCCTGAAGGATTGTCCTATCCGTCCTCCCCGCCTGGAAAGACGTACGCTGACTCCGCACAAAGGTGACACAGTTCTTGATGTCGACTCTGCTTCTCCACGCCTTACTGTGCCTGTGCGGATATCTGCCTCTACCTTCTCCTTCTCTACTATGGCCTTCTTGGATTCCGGATCTGCAGGAAATTTTTTTTTGGCCTCTCTTATCAACAGGTTCAACATCCCTGTGACCAGTCTCGCCAGACCCCTCTACATCAATTGTGTTAACAATGAAAGATTGGACTGTGCCGTGCGTTACCGCACGGAACCCCTCCTAATGTGCATCGGACCTCATCACGAAAGAATTGTGTTTTTGATCCTCAGGTTCTTTGGACCCAAGAAGAGGGGGAGACCCAAGGGGGGGGTACTGTTACGCCGAGCGCTCCGGGTCCCCGTTCCTCCCCGGAGCGCTCGCCTCATCCTCGTTGCTGCAGCGCCCCGGTCAGATCCACTGACCGGGTGCGCTGCGGTACCGCCTCCAGCCGGGATGCGATTCGCAATGCGGGTGGCGCCCGCTCGCGATGCGCACCCCGGCTCCCGTACCTGACTCGCTCTCCGTCGGTCCTGTCCCAGCGCGCGCGGCCCCGCTCCCTAGGGCGCGCGCGCGCCGGGCCTCTGCGATTTAAAGGGCCAGTGCACCAATGATGGTGCCTGGTCCAATCTTCCCAATTACCTTGATTAGTTTCCTCCTGTGCACTCCCTACTTATACCTCACTTCCCCTGCACTCCCTTGCCGGATCTTGTTGCCCTTGTGCCTAGTGAAAGCGTTCCCTTGTTTGTTCCTAGCCCGTGTTCCAGACCTCCTGCCGTTGCCCCTGACTACGATCCTTGCTGCCTGCCCCGACCTTCTGCTACGTCCGACCTTGCCTTTGTCTACTCCCTTGTACCGCGCCTATCTTCAGCAGTCAGAGAGGTTGAGCCGTTGCTAGTGGATACGACCTGGTCACTACCGCCGCAGCAAGACCATCCCGCTTTGCGGCGGGCTCTGGTGAAAACCAGTAGTGACTTAGAACCGGTCCACTAGCACGGTCCTCGCCAATCCCTCTCTGGCACAGAGAATCCACATCCTACCAGCCGGGATCGTGAAAGTAGTATTATATTCAGAGGGTACAATATGTGGTAGTATTATATTCAGTGGGTACAGCGTGTGGCGGTATTATATTCAGGGGTACAGTATGTGGCAGATTTATATTCAGGGGTGCAGTGTGTGGCAGTTTATATTCAGAGGGCACAGTGTGTGGTAGTATTATATTCAGAGGGCGCAGTGGGTGGTAGTATTATATTCAGAGGGCGCAGTGGGTGGTAGTATTATATTCAGAGGGTACAGTGTGTGGCGGTATTATATTCAGGGTTACAGTATGTGGCAGATTTATATTCAGAGTGTACAGTATATGTTGGTATTATATTCAGAATGTACAGTGTGTGGTAGTATTATATTCAGTGGGTATGGTGTATGGAAGATTTATAATCAAAGAGTATAGTGTATAGTAGTATTATATTTAGAGGATACTGTCACGATTCGGCTTCCAGGTAGTGGATCCTCTGTGTCAGCGAGGGATTGGCGTGGACCGTGCTAGTGGACCGGTTCTAAGAGGCTACTGGTTTTCACCAGAGCCCGCCGCAAAGCGGGATGGTCTTGCTGCGGCAGTAGCAACCAGGTCGTATCCACTAGCAACGGCTCTACCTCGCTGACTGCTGAGAAGGCGTGGGACAGAAGGACTAGGCAGAGGCAAGGTCAGACGTAGCAGAAGGTCGGGGGCAGGCGGCAAGGTTCGTAGTCAGGATGGGTAGCAGAAGTTCAGGTACACAGGCTTTGGACACACTAAACGCTTTCACTGGCACAAGGCAACAAGATCCGGCAAGGGAGTGCATGGGAGGAGGTCAGATAAAGGCAGGGAGCAGGTGGAAGCCAATTAGACTAATTGGGCCAGGCACCAATCATTGGTGCACTGGCCCTTTAAGTCTCAGAGAGCTGGCGCGCGCGCGCCCTAGAGAGCGGAGCCGCGCGCGCCAGCACATGACAGCAGGGGACCGGGACGGGTAAGTGACCTGGGATGCGATTCGCGAGCGGGCGCGTCCCGCTGTGCGAATCGCATCCCCAACGGCCAAGACAGTGCAGCGCTCCCGGTCAGCGGGACTGACCGGGGCGCTGCAGGGAGAAAGACGCCGTGAGCGCTCCGGGGAGGAGCGGGGACCCGGAGCGCTAGGCGTAACAGTACCCCCCCCCCTTAGGTCTCCCCTTCTCTTTGTCCGGTAACTGCCTCCCCTGGGATGAGGACACCGGGAAAGAATGGAGGGTTTCCTCAACGGCAAGCAGTACAGCAGGAGTGGGAATGGGGAGGGAGGGCAGAGGGCGAGGCCTGGCACGGGGCAGTGTGACACCAGGACGGGGGCCATGGGGAGGCACAGAGGCTTGCCTGACGGGACTGGGAGGGGGGGAGAGGCACTTCCTGTGGCAGGCAGAGTCCCAGTTCCTGATCTCCCCGGTGGTCCAATCAATGGTGGGGGAATGAAGCCGGAGCCAAGGCAGACCGAGGAGGACCTCAGAGGTACAGTTGGGGAGAATGAAGAACTCAATCCTTTCGTGGTGGGGTCCGATAGACATCAGGAGGGGTTCTGTGCGGTAACGCACGGTGCAGTCCAATCTGGCTCCGTTGACCGCGGAAATGTAGAGCGGTTTGACGAGACGGGTCACCGGGATGCTGAATTTATTAACAAAGGACTCCAAAATAAAATTTCCAGAGGCACCGGAGTCCAAGCAGGCCACGGCTGAGAGGGAGGAGTTGGCTGAAGAAGAAAACCGCACGGGTACCGTGAGACGTGGAGGAGCAGACTTGGAACCAAGAGACGCCACACCCACGTGAGCTGGGTGCGTGCGTGCGTTTCCCAGGCGTGGAGGACGGATAGGGCAATCCACCAAGAAATGCTCGGTACTGGCACAGTAAAGACAGAGATTTTCTTCCCTACGGCGATTCCTCTCTTCCTGGGTCAGGCGAGACTTATCCACTTGCATGGCCTCCTCGGCGGGAGGCCCAGGCGTAGATTGCAACGGATACTGTGGGAGAGGTGCCCAGAGATCTAAGTCTTTTTCCTGGCGGAGCTCTTGGTGTCGCTCAGAAAAACGCATGTCAATGCGGGTAGCCAAATGGATGAGTTCTTGGAGGTTGGCAGGAATCTCTCGTGCGGCCAGCACATCCTTGATGCGACTGGATAGGCCTTTTTTAAAGGTCGCGCAGAGAGCCTCATTATTCCAGGATAGTTCAGAAGCAAAAGTACGGAATTGTATGGCGTACTCGCCAACGGAAGAATTACCCTGGACCAGGTTCAACAGGGCAGTCTCGGCAGAAGAAGCTCGGGCTGGCTCCTCGAAGACACTCCGGAGTTCAGCGAAGAAGGCCTGGACTGTGGCTGTGGCAGGATCATTGCGGTCCCAGAGCGGTGTGGCCCAAGACAAGGCCTTTCCTGAAAGAAGGCTTACTACGAACGCCACCTTAGACCGTTCTGAAGGAAACAAGTCCGACAACATCTCCATATGCAGGGAACACTGAGACAAAAATCCACGGCAGAGTTTAGAGTCCCCATCAAATTTGTCCGGCAGGGACAAGCGGAGGTTAGGAGCGGCCACTCGCTGCGGAGGAGGTGCAGGAGCTGGCGGAGGAGATGGTTGCTGCTGTAGCAGAGGCAGAAGTTGCTGTAACATGGCGGTCAACTGCGACAGCTGCTGTCCTTGTTGGGCAATCTGCTGCGATTGCTGAGCGACCACCGTGGGAAGATCAGCGAGACTTGGCAGCGGCACCTCAGCGGGATCCATGGCCGGATCTACTGTCACGATTCGGCTTCCAGGTAGTGGATCCTCTGTGTCAGCGAGGGATTGGCGTGGACCGTGCTAGTGGACCGGTTCTAAGAGGCTACTGGTTTTCACCAGAGCCCGCCGCAAAGCGGGATGGTCTTGCTGCGGCAGTAGCAACCAGGTCGTATCCACTAGCAACGGCTCTACCTCGCTGACTGCTGAGAAGGCGTGGGACAGAAGGACTAGGCAGAGGCAAGGTCAGACGTAGCAGAAGGTCGGGGGCAGGCGGCAAGGTTCGTAGTCAGGATGGGTAGCAGAAGTTCAGGTACACAGGCTTTGGACACACTAAACGCTTTCACTGGCACAAGGCAACAAGATCCGGCAAGGGAGTGCATGGGAGGAGGTCAGATAAAGGCAGGGAGCAGGTGGAAGCCAATTAGACTAATTGGGCCAGGCACCAATCATTGGTGCACTGGCCCTTTAAGTCTCAGAGAGCTGGCACGCGCGCGCCCTAGAGAGCGGAGCCGCGCGCGCCAGCACATGACAGCAGGGGACCGGGACGGGTAAGTGACCTGGGATGCGATTCGCGAGCGGGCGCGTCCCGCTGTGCGAATCGCATCCCCAACGGCCAAGACAGTGCAGCGCTCCCGGTCAGCGGGACTGACCGGGGCGCTGCAGGGAGAAAGACGCCGTGAGCGCTCCGGGGAGGAGCGGGGACCCGGAGCGCTAGGCGTAACAGATACTGTGTCTGGCAGGTTTATAATAATAACTGTTTTCATATAGAAGATGAGAATGCGCTGACATAGAGAGGAGACGTCTGGGCGTCACATTCTGCAGACAGAAGTTTTAGCTGGAACAAGTCCTGGCGGTATGTACCATCTGAATTAGATAAGGGAAGACTATAGAGAAGACGTCGCCTGTAATCACTGATATCATTGTGTATTCTCCTCACTATAGAGAAGACGTCACCTGTAGTCACTGATATCATTGTGTATTCTCCTCACTATAGAGAAGACGTCACCTGTAGTCACTGATATCATTGTGTATTCTTCTCACTATAGAGAAGACGTCACCTGTAGTCAATGATATCATTGTGTATTCTCCTGACTATAGAGAAGACGTCACCTGTAGTCACTGATATCATTGTGTATTCTCCTCACTATAGAGAAGACGTCACCTGTAGTCACTGATATCATTGTGTATTCTCCACACTATAGAGAAGACGTCACCTGTAGTCACTGATATCATTGTGTATTCTCCTCACTATAGAGAAGACGTCACCTGTAATCATTGATATCATTGTGTATTCTCACTATAGAGAAGACATCACCTGTAGTCACTGATATCATTGTACATTCTCCTCTCTATGTCCTATCAGAGCTGTAGTCACTTGTAAGTTCTACAGTTATGGTGAGTGAAACTACAACTCCCAGCATAACCTCACCACTGCTCAAAGGGGTACTCTACTGGAAAACATTATTTTTTTTTTTATCAATTGGTGCTACAAAGTTAAACAGATTTGTAAATTACTTCGATTTAAAAATCTTAATCCTTCCAGTACTTATTAGCTGCTGTATAAGTGATTCACAGGAAGTTCTTTTCTTTTTTAATTTATTTTCTGTCTGACCACAGTGCTCTGTGCTGACACCTTTGTCCATGTCAAGAACTGTCCATAGTAGGAGCAAATCCCCATAGCAAACCTATCCTGCTCTGGACAGTTCCTGACATGGACAGAGGTGTCAGCAAATAGCACTGTGGTCAGACTGGAAAGAACTACACAACTTCCTGTGGAGCATACAGCAGCTGATAAGTACTGTAAGGATTAATATTTTAAATAGAAGTAATTTAAAAATCTGTTTAACTTTCTGGCACCAGTTGATATAAAAGTAAATGTTTTCCAGTGGAGTACCCCTTTAAGTAATTCTGGGAGCTGTATATTTAAATGGTGAAAACTTTCTTAACACTTTCCTATTCTGTGGCAACTGGTATATCTGATTATTATACTGGAATTTCTCACAATGCGCTACAACAGTGGTGTCTGTCACAACAGGCTAAAAACTTACTGGGGGGAGGGGGTAGGTATGGGGGTGACACCATTTTCTACCGCACCGGGTGACACCAACCCTAGCAACGCCACTGCTCTGCTATTTTATTATCCTATGCCAGGTTTATAGCTTTAATTACTATTGCCTAAATACATTGTTAGGTTGCCTTTTAATATGTATGTTCTTCTCACAAGGGCCCTGTGAGAAGTGTCGAATCTTAGCTATATTTTATAATAAATGTTGATTATTATTGAAGCACGATCCACGTGTATCCATTTTCATTTACTCACCTAGAAGGTCCGGGCTACATTGTATATTTTTTAATTTACAAATCTGTTTAACTTTCCGGAGCCAGTTGATATATATAAAAAAAGGTTTTGCCTGGAATACCCCTTTAAGTCCCATGCAAGTATATAGGACTTCCAGTACCTTACGAAAAGCTCTGCTCTGCATCTCCTGGTGAGTGCTTCAGACCAACCAAACCACTCCTGCATGCCACACCTCATATTGCAAAGCCACACCTACCATTTAAGCCACACCCATTTTCTTTCCTTCTCTTTTCATGCATTGGTCCGGCTTGAAAGTCATGACCACTTCCACAAAACCATGCCTCCTTGTGTTTTTGGCCTACAATCTCTTCGTCATAACTCAGCCCCACCTGAGGATGTGATATGTAGATGAGATATGAGGACAGGATATGAAGGCGAGAGATGTTGTTGGGATATGAGGCCAGGATATGAGGACGGGATATGAGGATGAGATATGAGGACAGGATATGAGGTAAGGATATTAGGTAAGGCTGTCCGGGCATGCTGGGAGTTGTAGATTTGCAACAGCTGGAGGCACCCTGGTTGGGAAACAATGGTTTATGTAGAGGACAGGAGCTTCTTCAGGGTCCTATACAGTACACCCAGTGTTGCAAACGGAGCCGCACTTATTTGGTGTCCAAAAGGAGCAGCTAACCCTGGCACAGGTAAGGTGTAGTACAGAACATGTAGTTCCTCCCTGTACTGTAGGGGGCACTACCAGACAGCCAGACAGTGCATGCACTTCAGTAATAGAGGTGTTTTACCAGTGAATGCTCATTCTGATTGGTCAGTTCCTCTCGTTGTGACACGTTTCACAGATCCAGACTGTTACCTTTGTCCAGAAAAGACCATTGTATGTTGAAACTATTGTATGTTGAGGCCATTGTAAGTTGAGGGATCACTGTATTTTCTTTTTGGAACACGAGCACAGTGCTCTCTGCTGACATCTCTGTCCATTTTGAGAACTGTCCAGAGTAGGAGAAAATCCCCATAGCAAACATATGCTGCTCTGGACAGTTCTTAAAATGGACAGAGATGTCAGCAGAGAGCACTGTGCTCGTGATGTCAGCAGAGAGCTCTGTGTTCCAAAAAGAAAATAATTTCCTCTTCAGTATTCAGCCGCTAATAATTACTGGAATGATTAATATTTTTTAATAGAAGTAATTTACAAATCTGTTTAACTTTCTGGCATCAGTTGATTAACCCCTTAAGGACTGAGGGTTTTTTCGTTTTTTGCACTTTCGTTTTTTCCTCCTCACCTTTTAAAAATCATAACCCTTTCAATTTTGCACCTAAAAATCAATATGATTATGGCTTATTTTTTGCGCCACCAATTCTACTTTGCAGTGACATCAGTCATTTCACCCAAAAATCTACAGCGAAACGGAAAAAAAAATTATTGTGCGACGAAAGTGAAGAAAAAACGCCGTTTGTAAATTTTGGGGGCTTCCGTTTCTATGCAGTACATTTTTCAGTAAAAATGACACCTGATCTTTATTCAGTAGGTCCATACGATTAAAAGGATACCCTACTTATATCAGTTTGATTTTGTCGTACTTCTGGAAAAAATCATAACTACATGCACGGAAATGTATACGTTTAAAATTGTCATCTTCTGACCCATATAACTTTTTTTATTTTTCTGCGTATGGGGCGGTATGAGGGCTCATCTGACATTTTTAGCGGTACCATTTTTGTATTGATCAGACTTTTTGATCGCTTTTTATTCATTTTTTCATGATATAAAAAGTGACCAAAATGCGTTATTTTGGACTTTGGAATTTTTTTGCGCGTACACCATTGACAGTGCGGTTTAATTAATGATATATTTTTATAGTTCGGACATTTACGCACGCGGCAATACCACATATGTTTATATTTATTTTTATTTACATGGTGTTTTTTTTATGGGAAAAGGGGGGTGATTTGAACTTTTATTAAGGAAAGGGTTAAATCACATTTATTAACTTTTTTTTTACACTTTTTTTTTGCAGTGTTATAGCTCCCATAGAGACCTATAACACTGCACACACTGATTGCCAGCACTGTTCACTGCAAAGCCATAGCTTTGCATTAATCAGTGTTATCGGCGGTCGATTGCTCAAGCCTGCATCTCAGGCTTGAAGCAATCAATCGCCGAGGGGACATGCCAGAGGCAGGTAAGAGGACCTCCGCTCGTGTCCCAGCTGATCGGGACACCTCATTTTCACTCCGGTGGTCCCGATCAGCCCCACTGAGCAGCCGGGCAGCTTTCACTTTCGTTTTGGATGCGGCGTTCAACCTTGAACGCCACGTCTAAAGGGTTAATAGCGTGCGGCACCGCGATCACTGCCGCGCGCTATTAGCCCCGGCTTCAGATACATGCCGGGACCAACCCGATATGATGCAGGGTCACTGCGTGACCCCGCATTATATCGCGGGAGCCAGCCAAGGACGTAAATATACGTCCTTGGTTGTTAAGGGATTAAAAAAAGTTTTCCACCAGAGTACTCCTTTAAACACAGGTAGAAACACCATATGTCTGATTAAACCCAGAAAATACAGGCAACATGTCCAAAAATGTGTATTCCCCATTCACTGGTAACGCTTTCAATGCGTATGTATGTTACACCCTGGAAGAAACAAGCCCTCAAGAGTGTTGTTTTTTTTACTAGTATGAAATGTGGTTTCTGTCTTGCAGGATTCAACTCTATTTACTATGGGGATTCACAGATTTACAAGTAGGGAAAATTTCAGCCATTCATTTACCGGATTTTCTGTGAATTCAGTAATAAATAAGTCAGGCTGTGAAATCACGTCCCTTTTCCGGCTGGCCCTGCCGCCTTTACTAAGAGTGGAGTGTAGTTAGTGTGGTTTTCTTTGTGGGTTTTCCAGAGCTTAAATCCACCACATTTTCTGTGGAAACCTTAGTAAATATGTTAAAATCCACCTATCGTACCAGCAAGGAGGATAATGGAGTGCTGCCCATGACTTCTTGAATAATAATATTTATTTTAAAGGAATATAAAAACGTACAACGCGTTTTGAAGCCGGTCTGGCTTCGAAAAGCGTTGTACGTTTTTATAATCCTTTTAAACAAATATTATTATTCAAGAAGTCGTGGGCAGCACTCCATTATCCGGATTGTGGATTTGGATTTCACAGAACATGTAGCCTAGCGTGTCGGAGGAGGCAGCTGCAGCCTTGTATTCATGCCCTTATACGTGTTGTTCCAGCATTAGCACAACCACCCCAGATAAGTCAGTTCTTGGCTTACCTTTTCAATTTGCTATTAGCTTTAGGAGGGTATCACACAAGGAAGCGCCTCTTGTTCTTTTATTGCTGTTAGTAAATATGTTGGGAATTTAGAAAATGCTGGGGACACGCCCCCTTTTCAGCGACCATGCCCCTTTTCCCCCTGTCAGTCACGTTCCATTTTCGGGTTTTCTCAGTAAAATGGAGAGTTGGTCAGGTTTTCTATTATTTTGGTGCAAATTCTGGTGCAGATAGAAATTTTGGTGCACAACCTGACAAAACAGGTCAGGTTTACAGTAGTAAATCAGGGCCACTATGCACAAAAATAGCTTGAGATAACCCGACAAAAACTAGGCTGTTTTAGCAGAGTAGATGAGAGTCTATATGTTTGATAAAACCCAGAAAATACATATAACTTGGCCTCAGATGCCTATTCCGCGTTCACTCTCAATGCTTTAACCCCTTAACAACAATGGACATCATGGTGACGTGGTACTTAGCGCACCATGACGTACATTTACACGGCGCCATGATCGCGAGCATCGGAGCGATGCTCGCGTCATGCCCGGCAGGTCCCAACTGCTATCAGCAGCCAGGGACCCACCAGTAATGGCGGACATTCCGCGATCGTGCGGATGTCCATCATTAACCCCTCAGATGCCGTGATCAATACAGATCACGGCACCTGCGGCAGTGTGGTACTTTGAATGGATGATCGGATCGCCCGCAGCACTGCCTCGGCGATCCGATCATCCAGCAGGGTGGCCGAAGGTCCCCTCACCTTGCTCCTGCCATCTCCCGGGGTCTTCTGCTCTGGTCTGAGATCGGGCAGACCAGAGCTGAAGATGACCGATAATACTGAGCAATGCTATGTCCTATGCATAGCACTGAACAGTATTAGCAATCAACTGATTGCTATGAACAGTCCCCTATGGGGACATAAAAATTTTTCTTTTTTTTTAAAGTTAAAAAATTTTAAAATAAAAAAGTAAAAAAATTTGAAAAATCCCCTCCCCCAATAAAAAAGTTAAACGTCAGTTTTTCCCATTTTACCCCCCAAAAAGCGTAAAAAAATTATTAATACACATATTTGGTATCGCCGCATGCGTAAAAGTTTGAACTATTAAAATATATTGTTAATTATCCCATATGGTGAACGGCGCAAAAAACATTTTTAAAAAGTCCAAAATTGCAGCTTTTTTGTCACATTTTATTCCCCAAAAAATGTATGAAAAGTCAAACCTAAGCAAAAGTGGTACTGATAAAAAGTACAGATCATGGCACAAAAACTGAGCGCTCATATCGCCCCATATACGGAAAAATTGGAAGGTTATATGTAATCAAAATAGGGCAATTTCAAACACACTAATTTTGTTAAAATGGTTTAAGATTTTTTTAAGCTGTACAATTATGGAAAAGCATATAATCATGGGTATCATTTTAATCATTTTGACCCACAGAATGAAGAAAACATGTTATTTTTACCGGAAAGTGTACAGCGTGAAAACAAAGCCTTCCAAAATCAGCTAAATTGCGGTTTTCTTTTCAATTTTCCCACATAAATAATATTATTTTGGTTGCGCCGTACATTTTATGGTCAAATAAGTGATGTAATTACAAAGTACAATTGGTGACGCAAAAAAACAAGCCCTCATATGGGTCTGTGGATGGAAATATAAGAGAGTTATGATTTTTAGAATGCGAGGAGCAAAAATAAAATTGGTCTGGTCCTTAAGGCCAAAATGGGCCTGGTCCTTAACCCCTTAAGGACCAAGGACGTACCGGTACGTCCTTGGTCCTGCTCTTCTGATATAACGCGGGGTTACACAGTAACCCCGCGTCATATCATGGCGGGCCCGGCGTCATAGTGAAGCCGGGACCTGCCTCTAATAGCGCGCAGCGCCGATCGCGGCGCCGCGCGCTATTAACCCTTTAGCCGCGCGCTCAAAGCTGAGCCGCGCGGCTAAAAGTGAAAGTGAAAGTTCCCGGCTAGCTCAGTCGGGCTGTTCGGGATAGCCGCGGCTAATCGCGGCATCCCGAACAGCTGACAGGACAGCGGGAGGGCCCCTTCCTGCCTCCTCGCTGTCCGATCGCCGAATGACTGCTCAGTGCCTGAGATCCAGGCATGAGCAGTCATCCGGCAGAATCGTTGATCACTGGTTTCTTATGAGAAACCAGTGATCAACATAGAAGATCAGTGTGTGCAGTGTTATAGGTCCCTATGGGACCTATAACACTGCAAAAAAAAGTGGAAAAAAAAAAGTGAATAAAGATCATTTAACTCCTCCCCTATTAAAAGTTTGAATCACCCCCCTTTTCCAATAAAAAAAAAACACAGTGTAAATAAAAATAAACATATGTGGTATCACCGCGTGCGGAAATGTCCGAATTATAAAAATATATCATTAATTAAACCGCTCGGTCAATGGCGTGCGCGCAAAAAAATTCCAAAGTCCAAAATAGTGCATTTTTGGTCACTTTTTATATCATTTAAAAATGAATAAAAAGTGATCAATAAGTCCTATCAATGCAAAAATGGTACCGTTAAAAACTTCAGATCACGGCGCAAAACATGAGTGCTCATACCGCCCCATACACGGAAAAATAAAAAAGTTATAGGGGTCAGAAGAGGACAATTTTAAACGTATTAATTTTCCTGCATGTAGTTATGATTTTTTCCAGAAGTCCGACAAAATCAAACCTATATAAGTAGCGTATCATTTTAATTGTATGGACCTACAGAATACATATCAGGTGTCATTTTTACCGAAAAATTTACTACGTAGAAACGGAAGCCCCCAAAAGTTACAAAACAGCGTTTTTTTTTCAATTTTGTCGCACAATGATTTTTTTTCCCGCTTCACCATAGATTTTTGGGCAAAATGACTGACGTCATTACAAAGTAGAATTGGTGGCGCAAAAAATAAGCCATCATATGGATTTTTAGGTGTAAATTTGAAAGAGTTATGATTTTTTAAAGGCAAGGAGCAAAAAACGAAAATGCAAAAACGGAAAAACCTCCGGTCCTTAAGGGGTTAAGGGGTTAAAGCATATTTATGTTAAACGCAACAAAATTTTTTATAAAACACAGAAAACACAGGAAACTTGGCCTAAAACTTTTAATGCATATTTATGGTGGAATACAGGTCAACCCACCACTTTGCAGAGCTTTCTTTGTATTGTAATGTGATAGCTTTTATGGGCTTGTTCTGCAGTGACACTGCTGGGATCTATAGTGCACCAACTGGACACTGTAATACAAGGAGATGAAAGAAAGTCACTGCCAGAGGTCAGCCCACTGCTCAATTCCTTATTCAGCTTGCTTTGTATTGTTATATGATAGCTTTTATGGGCTTGTTCTGCAGTGACACTGCTGGGATCTGTAGTGAACCAACTGGTTCATCTCCGCTTTCTTTCAAAGATGGTGACCGCAATGCAGAGCATAGGGTTTTATCAGCCTTATAAACCCACCCCTATCTTGTCTCCTGATTTCCTGTGTCAAATAATGCAAGCAATAATTGGATAACCTGGGATCATGTGATCTTACTGCTAGCTGCAAAAGTATGCTGGGCTACCCGGATGTCATCTCAGTGTTTCTAGTACTTCCTTCCTTCATTAAGGTCGGTACTATGTGGACACCATGTGTTCCACTTCCCTTCTGCTGATAATAGAGCTGATACCAGGCTCATGTTAGCCAAGCATGGCAAACTTCTGCAAACTTTATCCTAAAGTTTAGCGAATTTATCCTAAAGTTCTGATTGAAACGGATTTGCTGAGTTTGGCTCACTCTACTAAGTAAACAGGTTATGTAAGAAATGTATCAAGACTTTTCTATCATTTTACGTGCACCACATAAAATTCACCACTAGATGGCAGAATATGTCTTTTAAAAGAAGGCTAATTTGTATTGATAAAATGCCCAAACAATGATTAGTATTTCTTGGCTTACATTTACATAAAAAAATATTCAGGGTAAGGTACAAAATGAAGATTGTATTATTTGAACATTTTATGTATATTAGGTTACTTCAATTTGTATAAACAAATGCAGTAGGTTAGCAAGAAGTAGGAGACATTGCATGAGTATGATTAGAGGATCAGACGGCACAAAGTTTGTTTGTAGTCTGTTATTATGGATATATGGAAGCGATATATATAAAGAGAAGGAACATTTTGATTCTCTGGTAACATAAACAATTACTGCTCTATTTGATAGGGTTACAGGTTTTAGTTTGCTTAATAATGGTGGTTTAGAAGGTTTTCTTAACAGGGCAGGCTTTAGCCTTCATGGAGCCCTGTGTAAAATTGCCCTTTAGTGTCCCCACTCCTGGGCTCTCAGTTTTGCAAACTTAAAAGAATAAGTTCTTAAATAAATAGGTTCTTAAAGGGGTTATCCAGGAATAGAAAAACAGAGCTAATTTAATCAGAAAACTGCACCACACCTTTCCTCAGGTTGTGTGTGGTTTTACAATTTGGCCCTATTCTACATATACTTCAATGGAAATGAGCTACAAAACCATACACAACTTGAGGACAGGTGTGGTGCTGTTTTTTTAATTAAATTAGCTCTATTTTTTTTAATTATGGACAACTCCTTAAAATAAGAACAATATAACTAAATGATCAGTAACTAAATATTATCACCAAACTACTACTAAATAAAATCCACTATAGACACACCAGGTGTGTGGGTCCCAACGACCACAAGGGAAAAGTAAAGCTAAATATTATAGGGGGAGACAACAGGGTAATAAAGTAACTTTTCAACCCTATAACGTACCAACTCAGCAATATCAAACATGCCTGGGAACCATCCAACCAGGCAGAAACATAGAGCCAAGTCAGAATTTCTCTGGAGCAGCTGGAGGTGGTAATGGTGGTGCCTTATCATGAGTTGGTCAATTGGGGCCACCATTGAATTTGGGTGTAACCACCAATGGTCAGATACCCTCCCGACAAGGGAACAACAGATTAGAGGGTATAACATCAAGTCAGACAACGATGCCTATGTTTTTGACACAGGCCCCCCTACAAGGAGGAATGCCTTTTTTCGGTCTACCCCCACCAACACAAATAGGGAGGACGGATCAAACATAAAGAATGAGTCGAACAAAGAGTTGTGAGTGTATAATCTCTCATCATGGGAACTGAGCACAGCAGAGGAGAAGTTGTTATGTCATGGCCTATCATTTCCACCAGTACCTAAGTTCAATAAATTCAACTGGATTAAAGACATTAATTTGTTTGCCAGAAAAGTTGCATTTCATAAATGGCATACCCAGTGAGATTCTGATACATGGTCCCTGTTACCGAGGGAAGAGGTAGCGCGTAATGACCTTCATGAGTTATTCTTGGAAAGTGAGGCCTATCAATTACAATTTGTGGCTCCGTTCACTGATTTGAAACCAGTTTCCCAAATTACCGCTCAGTTTTCGCAGTTTCCTAATGTCGAGACGTTTGTTGAATTGGTGACTCGAGACATTGAGAACATCCATACTCATAAACACATGGAAGTGACCTATTTACTACCTGAGGAACAAAGAGCCTTAAAGAGTCTAAAGGCAGATGACTCAATAGTCATCAAGCCTTCAGATAAAGGCGGAAATGTTGGTGTACTAGATAGAACACACACACACAGTACATAAGCAATGTTTATGGATCTCCTATCTGATACTAAGTACAAAATTATTCTGTCTGACCCCACAAAAACCTATTTGGAGGCTTTCAGGAGATTGCTAAGTGAGGCCAGAGAGAAAACATTGATCTCAGAATATGTGAAAAATTGAGAAAATACGGTCTTAGAGGCGCTGCGCACAAACCTGGTCACAAATGGGAGGACTCGAGCCAGCACAGGACAATAAATATTTTTATTTGAAACAATGGACGACGCGTTTCAGCACCCAGAGAGTCCCTTCCTCTGGTCCAAACATACAGTGCTAAAAGACAATAATATAAGGCATACAGATGATAGCGATATATAAGGCATAAAGATGATACATATAAGGCATACAGATGATAGTGATACATAAGGCATACAGATTATATATATAAGGCATACAGATGATAGCGATATGTCAAATAGTTTGGAAATAGTATCTGTGAATGTATATATATCTGTATATTATGCACCGGAAGGGTTATAAAGATGTGTAGAGTTTAGATCTGTATATACATATATGCACTCATATATAGCAATAGAATTGAAGACAATAGTGTATAAATAAAATAAAGAATGTATGTAAAAAAAAACATTTTTGTAGGTATATCAAAATAGAGTAAAATTATTCATTAAAAAATAAATAAAAAGTACCAGAGGTATAAAATTACATATAGTGATGCATAAAAATAATATTGTAGATACGGACAATATTTATATCTATTGTGATGAGGTGGCAAGGAAAGGGTGTATTTCCTTGGCTCACCCTGAAGTATCTCTCACCTGCTTCTTAATTAATGAGGCAGGAGGGAAGGGAGGTGTGTATATAAGATGGAGAGTCAGTCTAATCTGGGCTCTTCCTAGGAGACAGCAAGTGGGCTGTAGAGGAGAGACAGAGCCTACTGAGGAGTACCCAGCCTGTGTGGCTCAAAGAGTGACCTGAATTGTGAGTAGAAGGTTGCAGGGGACATATGTTTAACCGGCTGAGGGAAGCTCAGCGGTTGTTAGTCAGGACAAGCTGATCTGTTTAGTCAGTGACCAGACGGTCTAGGATTTTGTTTTGTTCCTGCTTTTTTGTTTATTTTTTTCCCTGCAACCTGTCTAATAAAACTGGCAAGGTGCCAGATTTGCATTATAAACGTTTGTTTGCTGGTTTATTGAGAAGAAACGCATCCTGTGGCGTAGTCTAGGATTATCCCAGAGTGAATCCCCGAGGACGGTTCCTTACACTATATATATATACATTGGTGACAGTGGCATTATATAACAAGAGCCCCCACCTTTGGCAGGGTATGCAGTGGCGGACTCTCATCTTTTTTAGGTAGTATAAAAGGTTAATAAGAATGAAGAATAGAAATTAAGACTTACCAATTTCAAGATTGCACCAAGATTGCACTGTAGGGAGGAGGGAAAAGGTAAATGTAGAGAACATGGGGATCAGGCTGTATGTAGCCAGAAGAAAGGAGGGAGAGTTACCTTGTGGAGAGGTATCTTGTGTTGAGCAGTGCTGGCGTGGGTCTGTCTGCATGTGTCGAGGGAGCACCTGTTTACGTCATTTCCGGCAGGTTGTGGGGTTGCCTGGCAACCTCAGACGCCAGCTTTCAGCGCTTGGAATGTGGACTCATGCGCACTGGTTTGTGCGTATGGTGTGTGGGGATCGTGGCCGCGGCTGCTTGCAGTGCTGGGTTGCCAAGCAACCACAGACGCCAGCCGTTGGTGGTGTGCGCCGTGAGAAGAGCCGTGCGCATGATCTTATGTGCGCTGCTATATGGAGGGGGATAAATGCTGATGTGAGGCACTTATTCTTTGTCAATGTATATATATATATATAGATATAAATATTGTCCGTATCTACAAAATTATTTTTATGCATCACTACATGTAATTTTAGACCTCTGGTCCTTTGTATTTATTTTTTATGAATAATTTTACTCTATTTTAATATACCTACAAAAATGTTTTTTTACATACATTCTTTATTTTATTTATACACTATTGTCTTCAATTCTATTGCTACATATGAGCGCATATATGTATATACAGGTCTAAACTCTACACATCTTTATAACCCTTCATAATATACATAATATACAGATAGTATCTGTGAGTGTATATATCTATCTATTTCCAAACTACTTGACATATCGCTATCATCTGTATGCCTTATATATGTCATCTGTATGCCTTATATATCACTATCATCTGTATGCCTTATATGTATCATCTTTATGCCTTATATATCGCTATCATCTGTATGCCTTATATTATTGTCTTTTAGCACTGTATGTTTGGACCTGAGGAAGGCACTCTCTGTGTGCCGAAACGCGTTGTCCATTGTTTCAAATAAAAATATTTATTGTCCTGTGCTGGCTGGAGTCCTCCCATTTGTGACCAAGTTTGTGCGCAGTGCCTCTAAGACCGTATTTTCTCCATTTTTCATGTGTTGCTCAAACTGGCCCTTGTGCAAGGGTCCAGTCCCGGTCAGAGATGGCAGCAGCCATTACCTACTAAAACCATACCCCCACCAGTCCACTGCAGGCATTGGTCCCAGGAACCCTGGGATTAAGGCTCACCATCAAATCTGGTGAGTATATCACTTAGGTGTGGTGGAGGGTCACACCAAGTCGGTATACGTAAACTAAGGGAGCGCCCCCTGTTTTCTTTTCACTTCTTTTTCTACGTCTTTGATCTCAGAATAAGAATTTAAGTTTATGTTTAACCCTCACCCCACTTTAGCCACGTTTTATGCCTTGCCCAAAACACATAAATCTTCTAATCCTATTAGGGGACACCCGATTGTGTCTGGCAATGATTGCTTGACACAGGGGGCGACTGTGTATTTGGATTATGTTTTTGCACCTTTTGTCACCTCACTGCCGTCACACTTACGTGACACCAAAGATACACTTACATAGATTCAGGACATTACGATCACTGAGAATATGATATTGGCCAGCTTAGATGTTGTAAGTTTGTATAGCAACATCAGACATGAACTAGGCCTTAAAGCTGTAAGGCCCTTCCTAAGCGCTAGAAGCACCTATTTCACAGAGCACAATTACTTTGTTTATGCACTATTGGAGTTTGTACTTATACATAATTATTTTCTTTTTAATGGCAAACACTATCACCAGACACAGGACACTGCCATAGGGGTGTCATGTGCACCGAATTATGCAAATTTTTTTTGGGGTGGTAGGAGGACCCTATTGTTTTTGGTGACACTTTTAGTCTATACTTGGAGCACATTTTATTTTGGGGACGTTACATAGATGACGTCCTCATTTTGACGGTATGGGGATTTATTTTCTGAGTTTGTAAAGGTACTTAACCAGAACGAGATAGGTATGGCCTTTACGTACGAAATTGGTGGTCAGACCATCAACTTCCTGGACCTCCATATCTATGTTGACGCTGAGAAAAAGCTACAGACTACAATATACAGAAAGTCGACATCAGCCAATTCCCTTCTGCATTGGAAAAGTTGGAACCCGGGATCACTAAGGAGGAGTTTACTGGTTGGCCAATATCTAAGGGCCAAATGGAATTGTCCAGAAGAAACCTCCCTTTTAGAGAAGAGTAAAGAACTATTCCATTGGTTCAGACAGCAGGGTCTAAAATCGGTCTATCACAGAGCCATGAGAAGTGAGAGAAAAACAAAAAAAATCCTCACAAGGGATTATTCGGTGTATTGGTACTTGTGATGGATACTATGTTGCCATTGTCATCTATTATCAAGAGACTCGGATCTAGTGGAGGCTGTAGGCAGGAAAACGAAAATGGCGTTGCGGCAAGGGTCGAACTTGAGAGATTTACTTGTACAGAGCCACCTGACAAATGAAAATAGACCGAGGAATTGGCTGAGTAGTAGAACAACTGGCTCCTATAGTTGTGGGCAATGCAACGTCTGCCCATATCTACCGAGAATAAAGAAATTTACAAATCCGGTTGATAACCGTGAATTTGAATTAGAAAATGTATCAATTGTAAATCAAAGAACATTGTCTACATCACTTGTTGTGGATACCCTAAACTCTATGTGGGTAAAACCACCCAGGAGTTTAGGCGGATGATTTGTCAACATTTGAGCAGTATAAGAACGGGGCAGACACGCCTGTGTCTAGACACATGCACGCGGTACATGGAGGCAGAATACAGGAACTAAGATTCTGGGAACTGTGCCAAAAGACGTTGGGCCCGAGGAAGGGCAATATTGACAAGATTCTCCTCAGAGAAGAAGCTAAGTAGATATATAGGCTAAAGAGTTTGTCACCTAATGCCTGGGTTCTCAACCTGGGGTATGCGTACCCCTAGGGGTACGCCAGGGGCTGTCAGGGGGTACGCGAAAGCGCTGTCAAATACCGGCCATGCATTGGCCAGTCTTTGACAGCGCATAGCGGAGAACGGCCGCGGCAGCTCACTGTACAGAGGCCACGGCCCGAGCTGCGGCCGCGTCTACTGTGAGTGAGCTGCGTGGTTGCCGGGGAGATGTGTGACCTCCCCTGACGTTGTGCGGACTTGCCACACAGCGCAGGAGACGTCAAACGTCAGTGCGGCCCCGCCAAACGGGATGCGCTGCATCCAAGGACAGGCCACAGAGGACTGCAGAACGCCAGGTAAAGGATAAAAACAAAAGCTAAAAACAACTGGCACGGTGGGGGACTGTATGGCACGGAGGGGGGATGTATGGGACGAAGGGCGACTGTATGGGACGGAGGGGGGATGTATGGGATGGAGGGGGTGTATCGGATGGAGGGGGGATGTATGGGACAGAGCACAAGGCATTAAGCTGTTGGGGGAGAGGGATAATGGTGGAGGGGGGATGGGGTGTAATAAAGCACAAGGCATTAAAATGTAATGCCTTGTGCTTTATTTCTCCCCATCCCCCCTCCGCCATTATCCCTCGCCCCCTCCATCTTAATCCCCTTGCGCCATTCCCCCTTACTATGATCCCCTTTTGCCATATCGGATAATAATGGTACAAGGGGATTAATATGGAGGGGTGAAAATGGCAAAAGGGGGATCAGAGGAAGGGGGGAATAATAACACAAGGGGATTAAGATGGAGGGAGGGATAATCAACCCCCCCCCCCCCTCCCCTCCATATTAATCCCCTTGTGCCATTATTATCCGATATGGCAAAAGGGGAACAGAGAAGGGGGGAATAATGGCACCAGGGGATAAAGATTGAGGGGGAATAATGGCACAGGGGGATTAATATGGAGGGGGGATGGTTGATTACGATTGATTATTAAAAGGTGGGACCGCAATGGGGATACCCGTCGCATGTACCCTGGCAAATTTGTTTCTTGCCATCTTTGAGGAAAGGTTTGTGTTTTCCTCTGGGAATCCATTCCTGAGGTATGTTGGACGATATTTTCGTTTTGCCGACGACGTCTTCATCCTCTGGAGTGGATCCCCAGATGATTTTCTTAATTTTGTCACCTACCTAAATAGTAATGACATAAACATGGTATTTACCTCTAAAGGGAGTAGAACTAATCTAGAGTTCCTAGATGTACACGTCAAGATTTAGGATAACAAAATCATAACTGAGGGTTTCAGAAAACAAACCGCAACCAACACATTCTTACATTATTCAAGTTATCGCCTTATATACACAAGGGATGCGATCCCTTATGGGCAAATGTTGCGTCTTAGACGAATAAACAGCACAGAAAAATCATTTAACATTCAGGCAAAAGACCTCATAGATCGCCTAAAACTAAGAGGGTATTCTCCACAACACCCACAAAAAAACCTTTGAAAAAGTAAAAAAAAAACAGACAGAAAGACCCTGCTAAAACAAAAACACAGAAAACACACTAAATATAAAAATTGCATTGCATCTAGCAATACAGAGAGATTTACCTTTGTCTTCAAATACAGCCCTATGCATGAAGTCATAAAAAAAATCTATCTATTCTCATTGGGGAATAATAGAAAAAGATCCAGTTCTAAGTAAATTAAATCTAAAAAAAAAAAAAAAAACCTAATATAGCTTTTAAAAGAACAAAAAACCTCAAAGATATTTTAGTTAAAAGTAAATTCCCAGAAACAAAGCAAAATAAAAATTGGTTAGAAAAAACTCCCATAAAAGGCAATATGAAATGCGGTCATTGCAACTGGTGTGAACATTACCTAACTGGCAAATATATATCAATAGGAGGAGTTAAACAAAATCTTTATGAATTCATGTGTTGTCATTCAAAAAACGTGGTCTATGCAATTGTATGTGAGTGTACAAAATGTTATATTGGTAGCACTATTAGACCCATGAATGTAAGATTTAGGGAACATATACATTCCGTTTTTACAAAAAAAGGGTCACCGCGTTTGATCGAACACATGAATTCAGAACACAGTGGAAACACAAGCCGGTTAAAATTCATGGGTCTAGAAAAAAATGAAGTAAAAGATGGACAAAATACAGTAAGAAAACGGAGAGAAACAGAAGCTAGATGGATCCTACGGACGGGAGCACAAGAAACGAAGGGGTTAAATGATCGTATTGACATGGCAGTATTCCTTTAGCCTGGTGTAATAGTAAAAAAATAGTATTATTCTAATATTTTAACATTTTGTAGTCTGATATTTTCTTATCTTTATATATATCTTTGTATGGCACTATTTGTTAGATCCGCCTTCTACCCACCTGTTCACTACGTCACAATTAAGGTGGAGCACATAAAAGTCATGTGCACAGGAGAGCCGAACTGATCTGTTGAAGTTCCTATACAGAAAGAAACTGCTGTAATCACCAAACGCACTAGCGTCTTGTACATCGGTGCGGCGTGGAGCCGCTTTACCAGCACATATCCCAGAATAAAGAAAAAGCATTGAAGAAGTGGTGAGTCGCCTGTACTTTTCTTTGTTTGGACTGTGTTACATGAAGTCTTTTTACCTTCACACAAGAGCACCACCACCTATGCACCAGGGCTAGCCAACGCACTTGCTTTCTTTTTATTCCAGTTGAATGAATAGGGTATATTTGGTGGAAGATATCTATATAGGAGGAATAAGAAGGGAAATATGTAAGTTATTAGAGAAAATGGCTATAAGGGTAACGGATATAAGAGTAATAGGTATCAAATACAGACAAAGTGGAAATATAAAGAACTAATTTCTTTGAGAGCATTGAGCAATACATGAAGTTAGTCAGAAAACAATATACTCATCTGCTTTGCAAGCTTAGCAGCAAAGAAAGAGGAAGAAATCAGTCCACACCTTATATAACCTGGGCTATCCTCTGATTGGATATTGATGACTGTATAGCATTCTTGGTTACACTTATGCACCTTTTAAAGTTTTTTGCTTCATTCTGATTGTTAAAAACGTTTCCATTCTTGCTGCTAAGCTTTAAGTAAAGAATGAAATTGCATACAACACAGTGCTCCTGTCTTGAAATAAGATTCCAATTTTAACTCCATAGATGGGGGAAATAAAGTTATAATGGTCAGAACTGGGCAATTTTAAGCATACTTCTTTTTTTCTTTTTTTAGCTATTAAACCATAAAAAAGGACTTAAATAAAAAAAATGTACTTGCTAAATTTCTTCTATTGCTTATTTTTTTGTTTTGCTATATTTTTTATGGAACTAAATTTGGGGTGTTATGTACAATTAGTCCTGCAAAATTAAGGGGTTGTAGATGGAAAAATATAATTATTATTAGACAACGAGGAAAAGATGAAAATGCAAACTGTGAATTGCCCGATCCTCATTCTACATTTTCCCTTGTGCAATATGAAATTCATCAAATGTAATATATTGTCACACGATATAGAGTATATATATATATATATATATATATATATATATATATATATATACAATTATACATTTTCCCATCCCTGTGTCTTTCAGATATGTTTACTGAAACTTTTTTGCTTTGGACATATTAATCACATAAAGTTTAAAAGCATTTTGTAATTTATAATGTCAAATTATGCTAAAAACATTACTATTACCCAGCAACAAGTATTGACAAATTCAAAACAAGCAAGAATAAGTAATGGCTTAACGGATAAGAGGTCATTATTCTCCTTCAATATCACACACCACACTGGCTTTCAATCTAATAAATTGGTATCATTACCTTACTTGTATTTCAGAATGTATGCTTGATAGAAAGCAAAATGGAATATTCACTAAGTGTGCTGCATCTCAATCCCCTCACAGCAAAAAATAAAACAAAATGATAATACATTAAAAAGCCACTAACATGAAAAAAATTTTTGATCAATTGCACCTCCAATTGCTAAACCTTTGTGATTACAATAAAATCCCGACTAGATGTATCACACAAAATATCAGATTACAACACAGTGACAAAGGCTACATTCACACTTAGCAATTATTTTCAGACGAGCCAGGTGGAGGTGCAGATGTATGTAAACAATTCTACATGTTGCCATTATAAGCCCCCTCCATATATTTCTATGGGAGAGCCATTCGGCTCTCCCTGGCTCTCCCCCGGGCCCCGTACAGCAGATCGTGGGGGGTCCCAGCGGTGTGAACCCACCACAAGCCTGCAGATAGGGATAGGTTTTTCGGCATGGGGCTTCTCCTTTAACTGTCATTAAAAATCTATTTGGTTAGTGCAATGGGATCCTGACATATAGGAGGAGATTAATCAAAACTTGTGCAGAGGAAAAGTTGACTATTTTCCCATAGCAACAAATCAGATAGCTTTTTCTATTTTTTTGAAGCAATGTCAACTTTTCCTCAGCACAGGTTCTGATGAATCTCCCCCATAGTACCCAAATGCATGCCTAAAGGACACTTAATCAGCATATCCTTGGCTATTAAAGAGGTATTCCAGTGTTTTCAAAAAAAGTTATATGCTGCTGGGGCTGGGTTAAAATAGAAAAAACAATACTTACCTACCCTGGTCCCCTGCAGTTCCCGTTCAGCTACATCCTCCCTTGGACTTGATAGCTTGTCTCTACAAAATGCTGTTAGTCCAATAAAAAAGGTATTACATGATACTGCAACATTTTATGATTTGCATCACTGGACTAATACGGCTACTCAAATTTACTATATATATATATATATATATATATATATATATATATATATACAATCCAAAAAAAAATGCAACACTACTTATCCACTCTTGATGTCAAAAGAGGTGCCAGCGCTATTCAAGACCTGATCAGAGTCCATCCATAGATAAGAACCAAACCAAAGCGCAGCACTCCAACCAAATGTGATTTATTGTCTCATGTCAGCATAATTAAGAAATGCTGACATGAGAAAATAAATCACAGTTGGTTGGAGTGCTGCGCTTTGGTTAGGTTCATGTATATATATATATATATATATATATATATATATATATATATGTGTGTGTATATATACATAAATATATATAGTATCTCCCATATCTCTGATTTTATTTACTTATAAATCAAACAATCAATGTCATGTGTTTTAATAAGATAAACAGAAAGCTAGGAGTGGCAGCTTCTATACCAGCAAATATTACCTGAAAGCATTTTTATCCAGCCACATTGAGGGAGTTTCTGCAAAGCTATCCCAGTGTTGCTAAGCAACTGGAAATTATGTAAAAATGAATGTCAATAGAAGAAAACTTGAGTGTTAACCAAAACGTAGCACATACTTCATGATATCAGTGCTTAGTGCATGAAAACACAAAGTATTCTATTTATAGTTCATCTTCTCAACCATTAATATATATCTCATCAGAGAAAAATGTCCGGTACTGAGTGCAAAATGGGAAATTACTAGAGATGAGCGAACTTTTCAAAAATTCGATTTGGCTGATTCGCCAAATTTTCCCGAAAAGTTTGTTTCGATCCGAATTTGTTTGCGGCGAATCGATATTAAAAAAGGCTATTTCTAGCCTACATACAGCCTCTATAGGGGCATAGAACACTTTGCTGTGTCCTAAAACGCATATGGAGTGTGCTGGGGTAGTGAAATAATACTGTTATTCAGAATAGCATGCAGATTACCGGCATCGCTTTTAGAATCACTGCAGCACAGCAGCACAATGACAGAGCCTGGTGGTGGCATCAGTGTCAGGAGACCATATAGTGACTGAATGACATAGCGTGGAGGTGTTGGCAGCATGAGGACACCATATAGTGGCTGAATGGCACAGCGTGGAGGTGTTGGCAGCATGAGGAGACCATATAGTGGCTGAATGGCACAGCGTGGAGGTGTTGGCAGCATGAGGAGACCATATAGTGGCTGAATGGCACAGCGTGGAGGTGTTGGCAGCATGAGGACACCATATTGTGGCTGAATGGCACAGCATGGAGGTGTTGGCAGCATGAGGACACCATATAGTGGCTGAATGGCACAGCGTGGAGTTGGCTGATGCACTAGTACACTACACACCAGGGCTTCACAATCCCCCCCCCCCCCCCCCAAAAAAAAAAAAACAACACAATATATGAAATTTTTTACAAAGATTTCTCATAGGTAGCACCCGCTATCCAAAAATTTGAAATTTCCAGACCCAGGCCACACCTCTGCGGCATCAGGAACCCATATATTGCCTGAAGGACACAGCCTGGAGTTGGCTGATGCACCAGTACACACCCTGGCTTCACACTCCCCCCCCAAAAAAATGCAAAATTGTATTGAAATTATCTGACAAAATACCTGTTTTTTAAAAACAAGTGCAAATACAGCAGTTCAGAAGACTCTATAATGCAGAACGGTGGATCACCAAAAGACATTCTTCTCAAAAATAATAAACCACACAATGTTTGAAATTTGGTTAAAAAAAATATTACATGTGTGTAAGCGCATCTGTCTCCAAAAGATCAGATCACAAAAGGATTCTAATCGCCAAAAATTATTAAGCAGAGTTAATCCCTCTCCATATATATATATATATATATATTTTTTTCATTAAAAAATCACACGCAACAAGCGTTCCGTTGTGTAACGGTTAGCATTCTGCAAAATTCAATTTTATTACTGATAAAATTATCAGTAAATTTAACAATAACACTACCCAAGAGTGTTTAATTACCCCATACATTGCACCACGAGCAGTCAGGAGTAGGCCTCAGCAGTACCCAAGAGGCTTTAATAACCCCTTACCTTGCCCGATCAATTGCGAGATCGAGCAATAACAGGTGTGTTATGGCCTCAGATGTCCTGGGCCGCACTAGCGCTCCACTGACCGGATTAGCGTGTCTCTATCTTTCAAGGACAGGTGCGTGTTGCACGCTGAAACCATTTCGTGATAGGGATCTGGGATTGCAATTATTTAACCTTAAAACGAGGAATTACTAGTAAGTGAGGGTCATAGGCTGGCGTTGATTAAGTCCCTGCCCTTTGTACACACCGCCCGTCGCTATAAGCAATTGGATTAGTTAGTGAGTTGGTTAGTGAGGTCCTCGGATCGGCCCAGGTGGGGTAGGAGAAGGCCCTGGCAGAGCACCGAGAATTTAACGATCATTGTTGAAATTTGCATTAAGCATGTATTTAGCTACTGCTTAACATCCAAAAATGTAAGGCCCAAGGCCAGAGGCCCCAGGAAGGCAAGTAGTTCCTGAAAGACACAGAATGAGTCTGGATCATGCATTTGCAGTACCCAAAAGGTTTTCATAACCCCTTACATTTAAAGATCAATGTTCACATTTACATTAAAAATTTATTTAGCTACTGCTAAACTTCAAAATATTATAGGCCCAAGGCCAGAAGCATCAGTTTTCCCCATATTAGGAGCATAGTAGTCCCCCAGATTAGGCAGCATAGATGTCACCCAGATTAGGCAGCATAGATGTCCCCCACATTAGGAGCATACTTGTCCCCCAAATTAGGCAGCATAGATGTCCACCAGATTAGGAGCTTAGTTGTCCCTCAGATTAGGAGCATAGTTGTCCCCCAGATAAGGAGCATAGTTGTCCCCCAGAATAGCAGCATAGATGTCACCCAGATTAGGCAGAATAGATGTCCCCCACATTAGGAGCATACTTGTCCCCCAGAGTAGGCAGCATAGATGTCCCCCAGATTAGGAGCATACTTGTCCCCCAGATTAGGCAGCATAGATTTCCCCCAGATTAGGAGCATACTTGTCCCCCAGATTAGGCAGCATAGATGTCCACCAGATTAGGCAGCATAGATGTCGCCCAGATTAGGAGCATAGTTGTCCCCCAGATTAGGCAGCATAGATGTCACCCAGATTATGCAGCATAGATGTCCCTCACATTAGGAGCATACTTGTCCCCCAGAGTAGGCAGCATAGATGTCCCCCAGATTAGGAGCATACTTGTCCCCCAGATTAGGCAGCATAGATGTCCACCATATTAGGAGCTTAGTTGTCCCCCAGATTAGGAGCATAGTTGTCCCCCAGATAAAGAGCATAGTTATCCCCCAGATTAGCCAGCATAGATGTCCCCCAATCAGCGCGGGCCGGTCAGAGCCAATCAAAGGGCTGTATGTGGCAAGCGGGCTGTACAATGCCCAGGTCTGCCCCAGAGGGTTTCATAACCAACCACAATAGAGAAAATTTTGTTTTAGGAGCATGGTCAATCTACTCAGACCCATCTGTCATTGGTGGCTCGAAATCCTGGCTGATCCATCCCTGATTCATCTTGACAAACGTCAGTCTCTCCACATTTTTAGTGGACAGACGAGTTCGCCTTGGGGTGACTATGGCCCCGGCCGCACTAAACACCCGCTCTGATGGCACACTACTGGCTGGGCAGGACAGCTTTTCCAGGGCAAACTCCGCTAGTTGCGGCCATAAATCGAGTTTGACTGCCCAGAAGTCCAGCGGATCTTCAACGGTTGTTGGGAGGGTCATGTCGAGGTAAGCCACCACCTGCCGGTTCAGGTCCTGCTCCATGTCCACCTGCTGCTGATGAGTAGCTTCACTATGCGGCTGAAGGAAGCTACTCATCAGCGACTGTAGACTCAGGCGGCTGCTGATTGAGCCGGTACTGCTCCTGCCACCCCTCCCCTCCCCAGCAGCCGTGGCAGTGGAAGGTGAGCGCAGAGGGCCCCCCGAGTCAGACCTGCGAGTGGATGGACCATGTGGCCGATTGGCATCGGCCAACCGACTACGTAGAAGCTCCCTGAAGTAGGTCAGTTTGTCCTCCCTCTCAGTGGGTGTAAAAAAGGCCCCCATTCTGGGCCGGTAGCGAGGGTCTAATAAGGTGGAGATCCAGAATTCATCGCGCTGACGAATTTTGACAATTCGGGGGTCACTACGCAAGCAACTCAGCATGCATCGTGCCATTTGTGACAGTGACTCGCTGGGACTACCTGCCTCCATCTCCACTGCATACTGCCACGGTGTGTCTGGGTCCTCTGTCTCGCCTCCCTCGTAATAACCCTCCAGCTCCTCTGGCTGCTCCTGCTCCTCCTCTCCTGTCCAAAGACCAGAAACACTGGCCATCTCATCCACCGTAAACTGTGCTCCACTCTACCCCTCATCATCCTCCTCCAGTTCATCCCCCACAGGACTCATGTAGCCTTCTGATGTAGGCGCAACGTCTCCATTGCCGTGACCAGCCATGTTTTCAATCATTTTTTACGAGTAAATGTAGGAGTGGAATTACATCGTTCATGGCGTAATTCGGGCGACTAACAAAAAATGTGGCTTCCTCAAAGGGCCTCAGCAAACGGCAGGTGTCACGTATGAACTGCCACTCGTTCACATTGAAGTTACACAGGGGAGTACTCCTATCTGCTTGTATCATCAAAAAATCCATGATGGCTTTTCTTTGTTCGTATAGTCTGTCCAACATATGGAGGGTGGAATTCCAACGTGTGGCAACGTCACAAATGAGACTATGTTGTGGGATACCGTTCTGACTCTGCAGCTCAAGCAAAGTGTGCTTGGCGGTGTTTGAGTGGCTGAAGTGCATGCACAGTTTCCTTGCCATTGTCAGGACTTCTTGCAAATGGGGTGAAGACTTGATGAACTTCTTGACAACCAGATTCAACACATGTGCCATGCAGGGCGAATGGTTCACACTTCCTTGTCGCAGCGCGGCCACAATGTTCTTCCCATTGTCGGTCACCATTTGCAGATTTCGTTGAGTAAGCCATACTCGGATTTCTTCCCTAATGAACTTTAGCAGTTCTTCCCCTGTGTGACTCAGTTTGCCAAGGCAAACCATGTTAAGGACGGCTTGACACTGCTGTGCCCTACACACGTGGTACGATGAAGGGCCACCGAGATTTGGACGTGCAGTGGAGGCCAGACACGGGGGAGGAGGAGGAAGAGGTGCACACTGTAAAAGGACCAACTGCCTGGGAGCGAGAGCGTGGAGGAGGAAGCAGTGTGACCTGTCCAAGTTGCTGTTGTGGCTGTGCAGGAATAACATTTACCCAGTGGGCCGTAAAAGACATGTATTGTCCCTGCCCGTAGCTACAGCTCCACACGTCGGCGCTGCCGTGCACTTTTGAACACACCGACAGGCTCAAGGACTGGCCCACCTTCTCTTGTACAAACTTATGCAGGGATTGTACTGCCTTCTTCGCAAGCCTTCTTCTCCACCTCGGCTCAGCACAAGCCATCAATTCCCTGAAAGCTGCAGAGTCCACCAGTTGGAAAGGTAGGGACTATAACACCAGCAACTTGGACAGGAGCACATTCAACTTCTGCGCCGTTGGATGAGTGGGCGCATACTGTTGTCTCTTGGACATGGCTTCGCTGATCGATTGTTGGCGGAATGGCCGACTACGAGCGGATGAAGCAGGAGCGCCAGAAGGAGGGTTTGACACAATGCTCCCTTCGGCTGAGGTGGTGGAGCCTTGGCTGGATGACGGAGGGAGCGGATGGCCACTGGGTGATGTGGCAGGCTGGACCACTAAATTGGAGCCACGGTTATCCCAGGCCGCTTTATGGTGGTGAATCATGTGTTGACGCAGGGCCGGGGTGCCGAGATTGGGACCCTGGCCACACTTCACTTTCTGCCGACAGATTTTGCATGTGACTACGCTAAGGTCCTCCGGATTCTTTATGAAGAACAACCACACCGCAGAGTAGCTGATTTTCCCACCCGCAGTCCGCACTATTTCACTGCTATTGGCGCCGTCTCCAGGAACCCCTGTTCCACTACCTCCCTGAATGGTAGCTTGCCGCGAAGCAGGTGGTCTCCCCCTGGCACGTTTGGCTCCTGAATTTCCACTACTGCCACCACCACGCTGATTGCCAACCGTTCTACCGCCTTGCTGCCTCATAGACAAAAAGCAAATCTCTTCTCCTGATGATGATGAAGCCCCGGCTCCCAATTGCGATCGGCTTCATCATCATCAAAAGATGTGTGCACATCACTGATGTCCTCCTCGTGTTCCACAACAGTGTCTGCCTCAGGACCCTGAACAATTGAAACACCGCCTCCCACGTCACTCTCCGCATCACTACTTGGCCGCCTTGCGGAGCAAGCGACGCATGTCTCCTCACATTCTTGGCTGTCCATTAGCTGCTCACTGTCCTCTATTACATCGTCCTCACTAAATAGTGGAGCTGAACCCAAAGCATGAGATACTTCTTTGGGAGAGGGAACAGCATAGGACAAAGGCAATGGGATTACGGGGACTGTTCCCGGGCCATGCCAACTGAGGGTTGTGTCTGAGGAACCCACCGACTCTTGACTGGGCTTGTCAGATGTCGCTTGTGATGATGGGGATGAGTGTGCAAACCAATTGACGAGGAGAGATGGGTCGACGACACGACCGCTGGGTGTTAACGGGAGCTCAAGCCTATTGCTGCAACTCCTGCTGCCACTCGCCTCAAGTCTGCTGCCAACTCTGCCTGATGTATGTAGGCCTCTGCCCCTTCTCTGTGCACGTCCTGGCACTTCCCTGCCTGACATACTTAGTGCGTTTATGAGGGTATAGAATAGCAGCAGGCGATTACTTACGGCTGTCCTTTCAAAGTATATAGGCCCTAGACAGAATAACAGTTACTAAATAGTACACTCCTTTGTTGTATGTATGCCCTTTGCAATGATTAGCGCACTGGTATGCGTATTTCTATGCAGAAAAAACACAATTTTTTTTTAAATACACCAGCCGGTGTATACTAATGTGTGGAATAGCACTGAATTTAGCACAGAGACAGAAATACAGGTACTAAATAGTACACTATTTGGTTGTATGTAGGCCCTTTGCAATGAAGAGCGCACTGTTAAGCGTATTTGTACGCAGGAAAAACTTTTTTTTTCTTTCATACACTGGCAGGTGTATAACGTGTGGTATAACACTGAATTTAGCACAGAGACAGAAAAAAAGGTAGTATATGGTACGCTATTTGCTTGTATGTAGGCCCTTTGCAATGATAAGGCCACTGAAAAAGTGTATATGTACTCTGGAAAAACTTTTTTTTTCTTTAATACAACGGCAGGTGTATAACGTGTGGTATAACACTGAATTTAGCACAGAGACAGAAAAAAAGGTAATATATGGTACACTACTTGCTTGTATTTAGGCCCTTTGCAATGATAAGGCCACTGTTAAGCGTATTTGTACGCAGGAAAAACCTCTTTTTTTTTTATACACCGGCAGGTGTATAACGTGTGGTATAACACTGAATTTAGCACAGAAACAAAAAAAAAGGTGGTATATGGTACGCTATTTGCTTGTATGTAGGCCCTTTGCAATGATAAGGCCACTGCTAAGCGTATTTGTACGCAGGAAAAACTTTTCTTTTCTTTCATACACCGGCAGGTGTATAACGTGTGGTATAACACTGAATTTAGCACAGAGACAGAAAAAAAGGTAGTATATGGTACGCTATTTGCTTGTATGTAGGCCCTTTGCAATGATAAGGCCACTGAAAAAGTGTATTTGTAAGCAGGAAAAACTTTTTTTTTTCTTTCATACACCGGCAGGTGTATAACGTGTGGTATAACACTGAATTTAGCACAGAGACAGAGTAACAGGTGAAAAATGGTAAAAAGGCACTAAAGTCCACACTAATATAACTTATTTCTGAACAGCAGCAGGAACCAACTGGGCAGCACCACCAAATTTTTTTTTTTACAGGGATTAAACCCTAAATTGTCACACAATTGTGAGAATCAGATTTGTGGAGCAACAGAAAAAACTCAATTGGGCTGAAAAAAGAGGAGATTAGATGCTCCATACAGGTAAAACAGCTATGAGATCTATGACGCAGGTGACTGCTATGCAGAACCTCTATGCCTGCTATATGGAGTAAGGAGAATACGAGGTTTTGCTAGAATCGTTCTCGGTCAGAACTGCAGCAACACTGTGCCCTGTGTCTTTCCCTAATGCTGATGTCACCGCTGCATATATGCTGTATAACGCCGTTGTATGCGATCAGCACACAGACGTGCAGTCACTTCCTTTCCCCATCTCGTGCATAGAAGAAATGACCAGAGGGAAGATGGCCGCCGATTATATAGGGCTGTTACATCACAGGGGTCAGTGAACACTGATAGGCTGCATCTCACATGTGATTCAGGGTCAGCCCACCTACCTTCTTTCTCGCCGCTGTTTCCCGCCCTCCCATAATCCCCTGCCCCATGTACTCACATGTGAATCCGCCATCTTAGGTCTCCAATAGCCTGGAACACTGTAAAATGGAGTTTAATGAAGCGATTCGCGCGATAGAATCGCGGCGATATTCGTAGCGAATCGAACTTTTCCTGAAATTTGTAACGAATTCGGGTTTGTCAACTTCGATTCGCTGATCTCTAGAAATTACCATAAAATTATCAAAATACCATATCTGCTGAGTAAAATTAGGGGACTGTGAAAACAATAAGCTTATTTTGATGCAATATGAAATTAAGGAATATTACGGTTTATTGCTTCTTTTGGTCCTGAAATATGAGTATGAAACCTACAGGTTAAACTATTTCATTGATGGATATTACCTACAATGACTTGGCCATAATAAGACAGAAGTGACAGTTGCAGTCCAGCTCCTATCCCTGAAGAGGTAAGTGGTTCTAAATGTTACATAGGTAGAATGTAAAGTCTATACTGTGATGCCCAGTGGAGTCTGCTGGGACTTGTGGTACTACATGGATGGTGTTGTATGTCACAGGTGGCTGGAGTGGCAAACAGCCCCATGTAACTCTCCCAGGCACACACAACCTTTCTCAATGGATGGTCTGTACTAGATGTAGGTGAACGGGTCCCTCAGTACTGTGTGCTAATAGATGAAAGTCAGAGTTTCCCTTGGTGGTGTGGGCACAAACATCAGACAGGGAGATGAGAATCGTTAATTTCTAACGATAATTTGTTTTCCCTTAGTCCTAACAGTAGCACAGATGGGGTATTCCACCCCCCGCGAACTGGTTAGGACAGATGGAAGTTTTATTGAACCTAATTAAACAATCAGTGAAAACACACCCACAACACCCTGTATAAGTAAGAGGGTCATCCTCTGCCCCATTGTGTAGTAACAAGGAGAACTAAAGGCAAACAATAGAAGAAAATAACTTAACTAGGGAGGGAAAGTTGTGCTACTGTTAGGACTAAGGGAAAACAAATTATCGTTAGAAATTAACGATTCCCTTACGTCCTAACCAGTAGCACAGATGGGGAAATGGCAAGCAGAAACCCTATGAGGGAGGGCTCTCATGCCTGACGGCAGATAATACTGTCCGTCCAAATGAGGAGAAATCGGCCAATCTACTGTCAAGTCTGTAGTGGGTGATAAATGTGGAGAGTGAACTCCAGGAAGCAGCTTTGCATATATGTTCCAAGGGAACAAGACTCCTTTCCGCAAAGGAGGTAGATACAGACCTGGTGGAATGAGCTTTTACAAACTCAGGAGGCTCCTTACCTTGGGATACCATGGCAATACGAATGGCATCTTTTACCCATTTACTGATGGAGGGCTTTGAAGCTTTAAGACCTCTCTTGGGTCCTGAAAAGAGAATTAGCAGATTTTCATCCTTCCGAAACTCCAAAGATCTTCTTATATAGATCTGGAGACATCTCGAGATATCTAGGCAATGAAGAGCACTATCTTCATTGGAGGATGGAGGAGGAGAAAATACTGGCAGGGATATAACTTGATTAATATTTTGGAATGATGGAACTTTAGGTATAAAGGATGGCATAAATCTGAGTAACACTCGATCTGGCCAAAATTTAGTATATGGTTCAAGTGCCGAGAGCGCTTGAAGTTCCCCAATCCTTTTGGCTGATGTGATTGCCAGTAGAAAAGTTATTTTAATGGTAACAAATTTCATGTCCACCTCCTCCAAGGGCTCAAAGGGGGGAGATGCTAACCCCTTGAGCACCATCGATAAGTCCCATGCTGGGACAGGTTGTATAATTGTAGGTTTTAACCTTGAGGATCCCCTCAAGAATGTTTTGACTAGTGGGTCTTGAGACAATGGTTTATTGAGAAAGGCAGAGATGGCTGATACCTGAACTCTGAGTGTGGAAGGAGATAGATTCTTGTCTAATCCCTCCTGGAGAAAGTTGAGAATTGTGGCAACAGCTGGATTCTGTCCAGGTCGTTGTTTCTTGGAGCACCAAGACTGAAAAGTTGTCCAAATTCTTTTATAGGCTCTGTTAGTGGACTCCGCTCTGGAATGCGAGAGGGTATTCAAGACCGCACTAGAAAGCCCTTCTAGATGTGGAAGGGACTGGTCAACCTCCAGGCTGTCAGGTTGAACATTTGAAGATTTGAGCAGCTGTGAGTGTCCCCCGACACTAGTGCTTGCTCTGGGGGAAGCCTCCAGAATTGTCCCCGACTCATTTGCAAAAGTTGGGTAAACCAAGCTCTCTTGGGCCAAAATGGAATTATGGCTATGACAGAGGCTTGGTCCTGCCTGATTTTCATCAATACCCTTGGGATCAAGGAAATTGGAGGGAAGATGTAGGCCAGCCTGAACCTCCATGGGATTGAGAGAGCATAGATTGCTACTGGGTTGTCTTCCCTGTACAGGGAACAAAATCTCACCACTTTGGTGTTGAACCTTGTTGCCATAAGATCTATTTCTGGCACACCCCACCTGAGTGTTATTTGTTTGAACATCTCTGGATGGAGAGACCATTCTCCAGTTGAAAGTCCTCTGCTCAGGCGGTCGGCGATCACATTGAGAGATCCCCGAATGTGAACTGCCGACAGATGGGTTAGGTTCCTCTCTGCCCAATCCAAGATCAGACCCACCTCTCTGAGGAGGCTTTGTGATCGAGTGCCTCCCTGCTTGTTGATGTACAATACAGCCGTCATGCTGTCGGATTGGATCTTTACTGCTTTCCCTTGAAGAAGAGAAGCAAAGTGGAGGAGTGCTAATCTGATGGCTCGAATCTCGAGGAGATTGGAGGTTAACCCTCTCTCCTGTGGAGACCAAGATCCCCGCACTAACAGATCCAAGAGATGCGCTCCCCAACCTACAAGGGACGCGTCGGTAGTAAGTATGATCCAAGAGGGTTGGATCATTGACTTGCCGTCCTCGAGGTGAGACCACCATCTGAGAGAGGACCGGACTCGATAAGACAGGGAGTGGCACTTGTTTAGGCCCGAGGGCCTGAGATTCCAAGTGGCGAGCACCTCTGATTGAAGAGGGCGTAGATGCCAAAGAGCCCAAGGAACCGCATCCACGGTAGCGGACATAAGTCCCAACATCCGCATGAGAGTGCGAATGGAAACTCTCCGGGGTACAGAGAGAAAAAGGGCCAATTCTTGAACCCGAGATTTCCTCTCGGGAGAGAGGTAAAGTGTCATGGAGATTGAGTCGACTATGAAGCCGAGGAACCTCACTGAGGTCGTTGGGAGGAAATTGGATTAGGCCCAATTGACTATCCACCCTAACTGATGAAGGAAGGATACTGCTAGTTGCAGATGTTGGGACAGGATCGCAGAAGAAGGAGCTCTGAGGAGCCAATCGTCTAGGTAGGGAACGATGCTGAGCCCCTGGAGCCTTAGAGCAGCAACTACCGCTACCACCACTTTGGTAAATGTGTGTGGGGCCGAAGAAATTCCAAACGGGAGGGCTACAAACTGGAGGTGTTTTAGAACTCCCCCTACCTGAACTACGATCCTTAGATACTTTCTGGATACCGGATGAATAGGAATATGAAGGTAAGCATCCTTTAGATCCAGAGTAGCCAGGTAATCCCCTGGCGAGATGAGGTTGACCACAGATTGAATAGTTTCCATACGAAAGCGTTTGTGCTTTACATACTGATTGAGATATCTCAGATCTATAATCATCCGCCAGTCTCCTGTTACCTTGGGAACTAGGAAGACTGGAGAATAAATTCCTGACCCCCGCTCTGCAAGAGGAACTTCCTCTAAGGCATTCTTCTGGATGTATTCCAGAATGTAGGTTTCTAGCGCCCCCTGTTTGATTGGTGAAAGAACTCTTGTCTCCACATAATTGGATGGGGGAATTGATTCGAGGTCTATCGAATAACCATCCGAGATTAATCTCAGGACCCAAGGGTCCTGAATGTGGAGGGACCAGGCGCTTGAAAAATGGTGAAGACGACCACCAACTGGAATCTGGGGGGCAGGATGGGAAACTGGAAAGGTCACCTCGGCAAGGAACCCAGAGCTTCGTAGAAGCCCGCAGTCAGAGCTTTCTGTTGTCTTTGGGGCCACGGGAGCGTTTTCCGCCCCGGCGTTGATTACCCCAGTCTCTCTGAGGCTTAGGCTGGGGGGCTGATCCGCCCCCAGAACGCCGCCCTCGACCACGAAAGGAGGAATAAGGAAGGGACTTGCCTTTCTTGTCAGAAAGTCCCTCCATAATGCGGTCCAGCTCAGCTCCGAAAAGAATGCCGGGTTCGTAAGGCATAGCACATAAGGTGTTCTTGGAAGAGTTGTCAACCTTCCAAGGTTTTAACCACAGAGGACGTCGTCCAGCGGAAGCCAGGGCCATAGACTTGGAGGCCAATTTAAGATGCTGGGTGGAAGCATCGCACAAAAAATCAACGGCCAGATTGGTCGTCTTGAAGGATGAAAGAATTTCATCCCTAGGAACCCCCTGGTCCAAATCCGACTGGATGTTAGAAAGGCGGGTCTTTAAAAAGTTTGCTTCCTCTGAGCAAGCTATCGCCACTGATGCAGACGCAGAAGCAGTGGAGTAGGAGCGCCTCATGGCACAGTCAGCCTTCCGATCCATTGGATCCTGCAAGGGAGACCCATCCTCAGCAGGGACCACTGTCCTCTTGGACAGTTTGGCAACTGCCATGTCAACCTTATGGACAGGGCCCCAGGAGGAAAGCTGAGATTCCTGTATAGGAAACATGGTCTTAAATCTTTTAGTTAAGACCGGACCCTTTGCTGGTTTTTTCCATTCCGTTCTAAGCACGGACAGAAGGGTATCATCCGCTTTAAAGACCCTAGGTCCCTTAGAGGCGGAGGTAGAGGCTTCCCCGGGATCAACATCCTGGTCCCCCGACCGGATGGATCTCAGAAGACGCTGGGTCTTTTCCAGCGGAAAGAAATAGAATGCAGCGACCTCCTCATCCGAAGAGGAGGACTTGGAATCTTCTCTCTCCTGATCCACAGACGTCTCCATTCTGGGAGGTGAAGAAGGTCTGGCGCGTTTCTGAGAGACAACGTGTTTCAGCTCCTCAATAGAGGCTTGCATGGCCGACATGTTAGAGGAGACCCACACATACATATCTTGGACTGTAGGCTCAGTCTGGTGGGAAGGTAGAGACTTAGCCCTACAAGGAGGGCACCTGGAAAATTCATAATTATCCTCAAGGGGAGTATTGCAGTCATGGCAAGAGAGGTGCTTGCGCTTGGCGGATCTTTTTGCCAAGCCTTCACGATCCCCTGAGCCCTCGGTCGACATATCTAGATAAATATGAGAGGAGGATTAGATAATGTAGCGGCAAGAAAAAAATTGCGGCTAGCTAAAATATAATTTAAAATACCCAAAGTTCTCAGCAAGAGACCAGGTAAGAGATAGAGATAGGGAAACAGTAGTATCCGCAAGGATACACAACTAGACTCAAAAAGACAGGACTGTGGAAGTACCAACAGCTCTGCGCTCTAGGAGGCTGAATGACAGCCTAGGGGGAGTTTAAATATCCCCCTGGCTGGCGCCAAAACAAGACTCCGCCCACAAGGCGGAGTTACAGAGAGATAAAGAAATCTTGTCTTAAAAAACAGGAAAAAAAGGAACCCTAAGTTAGAGGGTTATAGAAAGAGGCTACTCGCTCGGTTTCGCCGCATTATTAGCAAAAACGGCGCAAAAAACCAAGCCGGGAAGCGAAGAGAGAAACAGGAAGTGACGTCAGACGCCGCTGACGCACTTCCGGCCGGGGCCGCGATTGGAGTCGCGGCTCCGTGGTATAGAAGCAGATGGGCGCAAACCATGCCCAAATTTGCAAGTAAGAAACCCCCCCCCCCCCTCCTACTCATATAACAGGAGTAAGGGGGTCACCATCTGTCCCACTGTCCGGGAGGACAGAAAAAAACACAATGGGGCAGAGGATGACCCTCTTACTTATACAGGGTGTTGTGGGTGTGTTTTCACTGATTGTTTAATTAGGTTCAATAAAACTTCCATCTGTCCTAACCAGTTCGCGGGGGGTGGAATACCCCATCTGTGCTACTGGTTAGGACGTAAGGGAAGGTGCATTTACTTGGGAGGTTTTGCATAGAATACAAACAGTTCTCAAATGCTTCCACTAATGGCTTTAAAGGGGTACTCCGGCGCTAAAACATCTTATCCCCTATCCAAAGGATAGGGGATAAGATGCCTGACCGCGGGGGTCCTGCCGCTGGGGACCCCCGTGATCTTCCACGCCGCACCCGGTTAGAATCAGCCCCCGGAGCGTGCTAGCTCTGGATCTGATTACTAGCGATCACAGGGACGAAGCATAGTGACCTCACGGCTCCGCCCCAGTGTGACGACACAGCCCCGCTCCCTCAATGCAAGCCTATGGAGGGGGCATGACGCATTGAGGGGACGAAGTGTGACATCGCACGGGGCTGAGCCGTGACGTCACTATGCTTCGTCCCTGTGATCGCTAGTAATCAGATGCGGAGCGAGCACGCTTCGGGGGCTGATTCTATCGGGGTGCGGCGTGGAAGATCAGATAAGATGTCTTAGCGCCGGAGTACCCCTTTAAGGAAGTACCCAAATTCATGCAGAATGGAGGTGCTGCAACTGACTTGACCATTGATTTTGGTGTTATCTTATTGTACAGAATCTAGAATTTAAGTATGTAAGGGTTCCACACCAATTTTCTTTGTCCAGCTGTGATACATCTGTTTTGGTGCATTCAGGTGAGAAATTATTTCACTAGTGAATGACAGAACCACAAAACCGTAGGTCAGAGATCCAGTCTGTTGTGCAAATGAGTCCTTGAAACTTCCCATTTATGCCACCACTGTGCTATCCTAATCTTGTATAAGGTAGAAATGTAGCTTTTTCTCTCTTAGACTCTATCATAACTCAACCTCCTTGAACTTAACTAAGGGGCATGAGTCTAGGGCTTTTATGGACTCTGAAAAACCTACACTTCTTCAGTTGGACAACTGTACTAAACAAGGCAGCACAAAATTAGAGATTTTCCTAACTGTGGTGATGGAAGATATAGATTTTATTAGACAGGAGGTGAATATTATGCTTCTTTCTTTTACTCCGCTCACAGCAGTAAAGGGTTAAACAAATACAATGAACAAAACTTTTACATACAGTAAAAAATCAGATAAGATCAGAGTATAGGTCATAAAACCTTTGCGTCTTAACTAAAGTTCTTCTTTCTTTGTTATATAGATGAATGAGGGTCGGACATCCAAATGTGAAAGATATGAAAAGAAAAATCTTGCTAATGTAGCAACAATCATGAAATATAAGTTTGACTAGGAAGAAAAACATCTTGGAAGTCCAAATAAACGAGATCAGGAAGAAACTTCAATAACATAGAAGAAATCAGGAAGATTAGACTTGACCACAAAGATCATGCTGGTAATCTCATTAAGCTGGAAATAGAGAAAAAAAAATGTAATGAATAGGGTGGGTTAAAAGGGCGGGATAATATTCGCCTCCTGTCTTTAATAAAATCTATATTTTTCGTCACCACGGTTAGGAAAATCTCACTTTTATGGCAGAGAGGAAGCTCATATTATGCACGTTTAAAGCTAATAATAAATAAATAACTACAAAGAAACCAATTTGCATATAAAATACCGTATATACTCGAGTATAAGCCAAGTTTTTGAGCACGATTTTTCGTGCTGAAAACGCCCCGCTCGGCTTATACTCGAGTGAACTCTCCGCCTGTCAATCACTTCATCAGTGGTCTTCAACCTGTGGACCTCCAGAAGTTGCAAAACTACAACTCCCAGCAAGCCCGGACAGCCATCGGCTGTCGGGCATGCTGGGTGTTCTAGTTTTAAAACCTCTGGAGGTCCGCAGGTTGAAGACCACTGTGGCCTTCGTCATCATCCAGCCCTGCCACTTTTGTTTTGTACTCACCCCAGTTAGGGTGAGCTGGTCTGGGCCATCTATACTGCAGGGACCGTCCGGTGGGGATGGTTAGTCGTTGCGGGCTCTCCATTCTCACTGGGGGGGGCCTCTTCTCCGCGCTTCGGGCCCAGCCTCGGAGTAGTGATGTTGCCTTGAACACGACGCACAGGGATGTTCATGCGCAACATCCCTGTGCGTCGCCGTCAATAATCCGGGCCCGAAACGCGGAGAAGAGTGCCCCCCCCGGTGAAAATGGACAGCCCACAACGACTAACCATCCCCACCAGACGGTCCCTGCAGCATAGATGGCCCGGACCAGCTCACCCTAACTTCCCGCCTAGGGGGGGTGAGTACAAAACAAAACGGGGGGCTGCATGATGACGAAGGCTGCAGTGGTCGTCAACCTGCGGACCTCCAAAGATTTCAAAACTACAACTCCCAGCATGCCTGGACAGCCGATGGCTGTTCGGGCATGCTGGGAGTTGTAGTTTTGCAACATCTGGAGGTCCGCAGGTTGAAGACCACTGATGAAGGGATTGACAGGCGGTGATGATGAAGCCCCCCTTCATCATCACCGCCTGTCAATCCCCTCATCAGTGGTCTTCAACCTGCAGACCTCCAGATGTTGCAAAACGACGAAGGCCGCAGTGGTCATGCATGCTGGGAGTTGTAGTTTTGCAACATCTGGAGGTCCGCAGGTTTAAGACCACTGATGAAGGGATTGACAGGTAGTGATGATGGGGGGGGGGATGATGACGAAGGCCGCAGTAGTCTTCAACCTGCGGACCTCCAGAGGTTTCAAAACTACAACTCCCAGCGTGCCCTGACAGCCGATGGCGGTCCGGGCATGCTGGGAGTTGTAGTTTTGAAACATCTGGAGGTCCGCAGGTTGAAGACCACTGAAGAAGGGATTGACAGGCGGTGATAATGAAGGGGGGGGGGATGATGACGGGGGTCTGGATGATTACATGGGGGGATGATGTATTTCCCACCCTAGGCTTATAGTCGAGTCAATAACTTTTCCTGGGTTTTTGGGGTAAAATTAGGGGCCTCGGCTTATATTCGGGTCGGCTTATACTCGAGTATATACGGTCGTTAAAGAATCACCATAGAAACATGAGACGTAGATCAGAAATAAAAAGTTTTAGGGTGCGTTCCCACAGGGCGTATACGCAGCGTATTTGACGCTGCGCAAAATGTATGGCAGCAGCGGGAAATACGCTGCGTATCCCTTGCTCACTATACACACAGGGCTTTCCGGCGACAGCCCTATGTGTGTAGTGAGTTTTGGAGGCAGGGCCGCGCGTCACAGATATGCCGGCACGCGGCCCCGCCTCCAAAACTCACTACACACATAGGGCTGCCGCCGGAAAGCCCTGTGTGTATAGTGAGCAAGGGATAAGCAGCGTATTTCCCGCTGCTGCCATACATTTACGCTGCGTATACGCCCTGTGGGAACGCACCCTTAAAAGTAGATTCGGAAGACCAATTTGCGGCTTTGAGGATATCCGATAAAGAACCTCCAACCTGTAAGATTTTGGTATACATAGCACCCCTGGTCGAGTGCGCACCAAATAAAGAAATATCAAATGCATAGTTTGTTTGATCCATCTCGCTAAAGTGGAAGAAGACACTGGGAGATGAGGTTTACATTAGAATAATAGTAATTGGGAAGAAAAAGAACCTCTAAGGAAATCTGTCTTCTGTTCATAAGACTGTAAACAATTTACCACCCATAAATCTGAATTTTTAGGAAAAATTGGATAAAAAACAATATGCAAGTTAGTTTTTATATTTCTATAAATGGAGAAAGTAACACCCTCAGGAGAAAACTGTGTGAAATATCTAACGCTTTAACATCAGAAACACGTTTAAATGAGATTAAGCACAATAACACGGTTAACTTATATGATAATAATTTAAAGGATAATGAATCATTGTCTCCTAAAGAGTCAAGGAAAGAAAGGAAAATATTAACATCCCAAGAGGAACGATATATAGGTAATCGAATACCTTTCATAAGTCTACAAACTATAGGATGTTTTCCTATTGGAATCAATTAAAGTGTGATTAGAGGAGATAGCAGAATGATATACATTGATAATATCCTTACCCAAATCAAAAGAAGCAGAAAGAAAATGTAATACATTGGCAATAAAAGAATGTATGGGATCCAGATTTCATTGTGAGTACCAAGGAACTAAAATTTTCCAGGCAGATCTGTAAGTAGATATGGTGCCTGGTGCCCAGGCCTCCGTGAGAATTTCTTTAGTTGTGGAAGACCAGAGATGAACCAAGCAACTAGAGAGAGGGTTTCTGAAAGAATTAGAGGATGAGGATTCCCCAATGGATCTTGAAGTATGGATGAAAAAGTCACCAAGGGGTTATCAGAACCCATGAGATTGAACGGTTCAGACAGTTTCTTTTGTTTACTTTTTGTTGCTGGGTTATGCCCGGCAGTCTGGACTGGTCAGCTGACCTTGATTTGAGCACCTGTTTTGGCTCCTAAATAAGCTGGCAGTCTGCTCTCATACCCTGCCTGCGAAAGAGCTTCATCTCCTAGCTAGCTAGTGTATATTGTATCCTGTATTTCTGGCATATCTGACCCATTATCTCTGTTCTCGGACCCTTCTCCTGTTTCTGCGACTTAGCACTTCTGTGATCTCTTGGTATTGACTTGGCTTGTGGACTGTGACTCATTTTGTGTGTGTGTAGATATTATTTCTGTTTGTCTGTGTGCTCCCTTACTGTATCCTGACTTAGACTGTATTATAGTTTGTTTTGTTCACCCTTACTCCCCTCACTTTTTTAGGAAGGGTCCGTCTACGTGGTTGTCGTAGGGCGGATAGGCAAGTAGGCAGGGAAAGAGGGAGTGGGTGAGAATAGTGTTGCACTCCTTCTCTGCCCATATGTGACACTATCATAGATTTCTGAGTTAGTGTTTGTAGTAATACTCTTGGTATTAGAGAGAATGGGGGAAAGCCATAAAGGGTTTCTGACGGCCATAGTTGAAGGAATGCATCTATTACTATTGCTTCCGGATAGGGACAGCAGCTGGAAAACTGAGGAAGTTGTCAGCTTAGACATGAAGCAAATAGATCGAGATAAAGAGGGTTGATCTGAGCAAAAACGCTCGGATCAAGTTACAATTGCTGGTGTCAACAAGAAAACAGGAGTTCCAATCCGCAACTGAATTTGAAAGACACGGAAGATATTCCGCTTTTAGGAAAATGGCCCTCATTTACTAAGAGTGGAGTGTAGTGTTGGGTGCGAATATTCATATTTCGAATTTTTATCACAAATATCGCAAATTCGCGAATATATTCACTATATATTTGAAATTACGAATATTCACTTTTTTCCGCATATGCGCATATTCGCATATGCACATATTCGCATATGTGCATATTCACATATGTGAATATTCGCATATTCCTTCTTTTCACTTGTAGGCCAATTAGAATGATGCAAATACACTTGTCCGAGGTTATCAACAACATCCCTAGCAACCAATAGTAAAGTTGCCCACTCCCTCACTGTTTTCTTCCTCAAATACGCAAATATGCGAATATTCGCATATGCGAATATTCTCAAATGCGAATATAACGAATACGTTGAATTCGCGAATATAAGACGAATATTCGTCTACATATTCGCGAAATATCGCAAATTCGAATATGGGCAATGCCGCTCATCACTAGTGGAGTGTCGGTTTGTGTTTCTTTTTTGTGTTTTCAACCTTTATTTCACTTGGTATTTACTAATCTGTCGCACTTTTCCCGATATTTTTAGTCGCAGTCATTTCTGTTGCATCGTTCTGTCGCATGGTAATTTCTGTCGCTGGATTTTCTGTTGCACTGTAAATTCTGTCACAGGCAGGTTAATTTCTGTCACAGGGTTTCTTCTACAGAAGTACAGATGTGGGAATCCCAGCAGGGGTTTCCTTGACCTTCCAGTGAATATCCCACTTTGGCACTGGAGCGCTACATCGGCGTGGTGACACAGGAGTCGGGTATAGATTCGTAATTGCTTTTTATTGAAAATCATCAAAAATACATGGTAGGACTACGCGTTTCTGAGGGGCTCCCTCCTTCCTCAGTTCCGAGTTACAGTGTGTGGATACAGTACTTTATATATACATATACCATGAATGCATTAACCCATTAAACATTTTAAGTTTGCTGGGTCTGAATGCCATGGAAGGTTGAGTATGTCGTCAGCCTCCAGGGTCTATTGGTGGTGTATAGGAATGAATGGGCTAGATCTATAACATTGTGATTTTTTTGCACATTGAAATCATTGGGCCCATTGTGGTCTATGGAGATATTGTGGCAAACAGGGTAGAAAGTTAAACAGCAGGGTCCTGATAGTAATGTGGATTGGAGACCCTGGTGTAGGCTCAATTCCTGGGTTGATATACATTGTTGGGATTATACTTTAATTAGGATAGACATGATTTTTTGAACCGTGGGAATTAGGTCAATTGGATACCACACATTACCTGCTGTTTCAATTAACCTAGTTGCCCATTTATGGTATCCAATTGACCTAGTTCCCACGGTTCAAACACTTTCTTAACTATCAATTGACCCATATATGTCTATCCTAATTAAAGTATAATCCCAACACTGCATATCAACCCGAGAAAATCACAATTTTGTAGATCTAGCCCATTCTTTCCTATACACCACTAATAGACCCTGGAGGCCTCCAATGGCATTCAGACCTGGCAAACTTCAAATGTTTAATGGGTTAATGTATTCATGGAAACAATGTGAATTCAAGTAGAAGAAACAGACATGGTCGCACATCTACATATTGTATTTTTATCTAATTGCTTCTCAGCATAAATTCAAAAACTAACAGGTTGTTAGTATACATTTTGATCAAAAGGTACAAGCCCACTCGCCACGTCAAGGCCACCTAATTAGAGTGGGTCCCTAACGTCCCTAGCTTAAAATGGCGTAGCACTGGGTGGTGACCACCACCGTCGTGATACCAGTGCCCACAGGGTGAACGACCCACTGGCAGAGCCACTCAAACCAGTCCATGGGTCGCACCTCCACACAGACACAGTGCCATGGCAGCAACGGACGCCGCAAAGCACCACACCAGTGAGAACAGGGTGTAAAAGCTCACTTAGCACCACACCAGTGTGAACAGGGTGTAAAAGCTCACTTAGCATGTGCTCCCAGTCAAATTGGGAGGGTGCTAGGAAAGAAAAGGCCCTTGTGTAGCTACCTGATACTTATATAGGGTTGGGCTGAGGGGGTGGGGCAGAGTGCAGACACAAGTAAAAAAAAAAAGGAGGGGATAGAAAACACAATGTGAATTCAAGCAGAAGAAACAGACATGGTCGTACATCTACATATTGTATTTTGATCAAATTGCTTCTCAGCATAAAATCAAAAACTAACAGGTTGTTAGTATACATTTTGATCCAAAGGTACAAGCCCACTTGCCACGTCAAGGCCACCTAATTAGAGTGAGTCCCTAACGTCCCTGTCACGATGCCGGCTGGCAGGTAGTGGATCCTCTGTGTCAGAGAGGGATGGCGAGGACCGCGCTAGTGGACCGGTTCTAAGCCACTACTGGTTTTCACCAGAGCCCGCCGCAAAGCGGGATGGTCTTGCTGCGGCGGTAGTGACCAGGTCGTATCCACTAGCAACGGGTCACCTCTCTGACTGCTGAAGATAGGCGAGGTACAAGGGAGTAGGCAGAAGCAAAGTCGGACGTAGCAGAAGGTCGGGGGCAGGCGGCAAGGTTCCTAGTCAGGGGAGATAGCAGAAGTTCTGGTACACAGGCTTTAAACACACAAAACGCTTTCACTAGGCACAAGGGCAACAAGATCCGGCAAGGAAGTGCATGGGAGGAGGTTAGATATAGTCAGGGACCAGGTGGAAGCCAATTAAGCTAATTGGGCCAGGCACCAATCATTGGTGCACTGGCCCTTTAAGTCTCAGGGAGCTGGCGCGCGCGCGCCCTAGAGAGCGGAGCCGCGCGCGCCAGCACATGACAGCAGGGGACGGGAACGGGTAAGTGACCTGGGATGCGATTCGCGAGCGGGCGCGTCCCGCTGTGCGAATCGCATCCCCAACGGCCATGACAGAGCAGCGCTCCCGGTCAGCGGGACTGACCGGGGAGCTGCAGGGAGAAAGACGCCGTGAGCGCTCCGGGGAGGAGCGGGGGCCCGGAGCGCTAGGCGTAACAGTACCCCCCCCCCCTTAGGTCTCCCCTTCTCTTTGTCCGGTAACTGCCTCCCCTGGGATGAGGACACCGGGAAAGGATGGAGGGATTCCTCAACGGCAGGCAGAACAGCAGGAGTAGGAATGGGGAGAGAGGGCAGAGGGCGAGACCTGGCACGGGGCAGTGTGACACCAGGACGAGGGCCATGAGGGGACACAGAGGCTTGCCTGATGGGACTGGGAGGGGGGGAGAGGCATTTCCTGTGGCAGGCAGAGTCCTTAATGACCTTAAGGGGACCGGATACAGGAGGAACCACAGGATCACGGCAGGGAGTACTGGGAACCGGTTGAAGGCAGTCCTTGGAACAAGAGGGACCCCAACTCTTGATCTCCCCAGTGGACCAATCCAGGGTTGGGGAATGGTGTTGAAGCCAGGGTAGTCCAAGGAGAACTTCAGAAGTGCAATTAGGAAGGACAAAAAATACAATTTCCTCGTGATGAGGTCCGATGCACATTAGGAGGGGTTCCGTGCGGTAACGCACGGTGCAATCCAACCTGGCTCCGTTGACCGCGGAAATGTGGAGTGGCTTGGCAAGACGGGTCACCGGAATGCGGAATTTATTCACTAAGGACTCCCGAATAAAATTCCCAGAAGCTCCAGAGTCCAGGCAGGCCACGGCTGAGAGGGGAGAGCTGGCTGAAGTAGAAATCCGAACAGGCACCGTGAGACGTGAAGAAGCCGACTTAGCATCAAGAGACGCCACACCCACGAGAGCTGGGTGCGAGCGTGCGTTTCCCAGACGTGGAGGACGGATTGGGCAATCCACCAAAAAATGTTCAGTACTGGCACAGTACAGACAAAGATTCTCTTCCTTACGGCGATTCCTCTCTTCCAGGGTCAGGCGAGACCGATCCACTTGCATGGCCTCCTCGGCGGGAGGCCTAGGCGCAGATTGCAGTGGAGACTGTGGGAGAGGTGTCCAGAGATCTAAGTCTTTTTCCTGGCGGAGTTCTTGATGCCTCTCAGAAAAACGCATGTCAATGCGAGTGGCTAGATGAATGAGTTCATGCAGGTTAGCAGGAGTCTCTCGTGCGGCCAGAACATCTTTAATGTTGCTGGATAGGCCTTTTTTAAAGGTCGCGCAGAGAGCCTCATTATTCCAGGATAGTTCAGAAGCAAGAGTACGGAATTGTATGGCGTACTCGCCAACGGAAGAATTACCCTGGACCAGGTTCAGCAGGGCAGTCTCAGCAGAAGAGGCTCGGGCAGGTTCCTCAAAGACACTTCGAATTTCCGAGAAGAAGGAGTGTACAGAGGCAGTGACGGGGTCATTGCGGTCCCAGAGCGGTGTGGCCCATGACAGAGCTTTTCCAGACAGAAGGCTGACTACGAAAGCCACCTTAGACCTTTCAGTAGGAAACTGGTCCGACATCATCTCCAAGTGCAGAGAACATTGCGAAAGGAAGCCACGGCAAAACTTAGAGTCCCCATTAAATTTGTCCGGCAAGGACAGGCGGAGGCTAGGAGTGGCCACTCGCTGCGGAAGGGGTGCAGGAGCTGGCGGAGGAGATGATTGCTGCTGAAGTTGCGACACAATGGTGAATACTTCCGACAGCTGGTGGGTTAGATGGGCGATCTGTCGGGATTGCTGGGCGACCACCGTGGTGATATCAGAGATGTAAGGCAGAGGGACGTCAGCGGGATCCATGGCCGGATCTACTGTCACGATGCCGGCTGGCAGGTAGTGGATCCTCTGTGTCAGAGAGGGATGGCGAGGACCGCGCTAGTGGACCGGTTCTAAGCCACTACTGGTTTTCACCAGAGCCCGCCGCAAAGCAGGATGGTCTTGCTGCGGCGGTAGTGACCAGGTCGTATCCACTAGCAACGGGTCACCTCTCTGACTGCTGAAGATAGGCGAGGTACAAGGGAGTAGGCAGAAGCAAAGTCGGACGTAGCAGAAGGTCGGGGGCAGGCGGCAAGGTTCGTAGTCAGGGGAGATAGCAGAAGTTCTGGTACACAGGCTTTAAACACACAAAACGCTTTCACTAGGCACAAGGGCAACAAGATCCGGCAAGGAAGTGCATGGGAGGAGGTTAGATATAGTCAGGGACCAGGTGGAAGCCAATTAAGCTAATTGGGCCAGGCACCAATCATTGGTGCACTGGCCCTTTAAGTCTCAGGGAGCTGGCGCGCGCGCGCCCTAGAGAGCGGAGCCGCGCGCGCCAGCACATGACAGCAGGGGACGGGAACGGGTAAGTGACCTGGGATGCGATTCACGAGCGGGCGCGTCCCGCTGTGCGAATCGCATCCCCAACGGCCATGACAGAGCAGCGCTCCCGGTCAGCGGGACTGACCGGGGAGCTGCAGGGAGAAAGACGCCGTGAGCGCTCCGGGGAGGAGCGGGGGCCCGGAGCGCTAGGCGTAACAGTCCCTAGCATAAAATGGCATAGCACTGGGCAGCGACCACCACCGCTGCTACACCAGTACCCACAGGGGGAATGACCCACTGGCAGAGCGGCCCCAATGCCACTCAAACCAGTCCATGGGTCGCACCTCCCCACAGACACGGTGCCACAGCAGCAACGGACGCCGCACAGCACCACACCAGTGTGAACAGAGTGTAAAAGCTCACTTACCATGTGCTCCCAGTCAGACTAACGTGCCACGCCATTTTATGTTAGGTACGTTAGGGACCCACTCTTAATAGGTGGCTTTGACGTGGCGAGTGGGCTTGTACCTTTTGATCAAAATGTATTTTTTAATAAATATATGTTTTTATTTTAATAATAAAAATTTACAAAAATACATTGTACAATTCAGATATAACAACGTCACCAATCAAGAAAAGACAAAAGACAAAAAGGCCAAATAGCCATGCTTGTTTACATCTGAGAAGTATACCTAATCATTATTAACACCTGACCTAAATCCTCCCTGGTCATTGCCCACCACTACCTCCACCACTTTATCTAATCTCCTTGCCAATACTTTCGCTATTATCTTTATATCCGTATTAAGCAAGGAGATGGGCCATATGAACCCAAATCCAAAGGATCTTTATCTTTTTTCCTAATGAGTCTAATATTAGCCTCGCACATTGATTTAGGGAGAACCCCCCCCCCCCCCTCCAGGATTCATTAATGATACCCAGCAGTTTTGGAAGTAGCAGGGTTGAGTATATCCTATATATCTGGAATGGAATGCCATCGGACCCGGGGGATGTATTCCCTTGAATTGATGCCAATGCTTCCTCCAACTCCTGGAGGGAGATTGGGTCATCCAAGGGATCCCTGACATCCTCTGTCAGACTTGGAATATTTATTCCCCTCAAAAATTCCACTACGTCAGCCCTATTAATATTGCTACTTATATAGAGATTGGAGAAAAAAGAGCTAACCATTTGGGCTATTTCTTCTCTTTCTGTGGTTATGCTGCCATCCTCCCTCCTCAGAGCCATAATACCACATTCCTCACCTTGATTTTTAAGTAATCTTGACAATGTCTTATTTGGTTTCCCTTTCTCAAAAAAGTTAAATTGCCCACTAAAGAATAGTTTATTTTGTGCCTTTTTAAGTAGATATTCTTTATATTCCTCTTGAGCTGCCTTCAATTCTAACAGCTGTTCACCCCCACTATCCTCCTCTATCCCTGCTTCTAATGTTGCCACTTTACTATTCAGTGTTGATTCTTCCTGTGAAAATTCCTTTTTCTTTTTATTAATTCGCCCTATATATATAGGCCCCTCAAATATGCCTTCATGGTATCCCATACTACCTGAGGGTTTGCTGAGTTATGATTAATCTCCCAGAATGCCTCTATTTCCTGTCTAAACCAGTCCTGGTCTCCCACTAATTCTATCCAGTGGGGGTTGAGCCGAAAGCCCAACCTTTTCCCACCCATTGTCTTACCTCCAATTTCCACCACCACTGGGCAATGGTCCGATAGGGTTTTAGCTTTATACTGCACCCTACTGGTCCAGGTCATCGCATTCTTATCACAAAGGCATAGGTCAATTCGGGAAGCAGTGTTATATGAGGTACTAAAGCATGAGTACTGTCTTACTCCTGGGTTTAATTTCCGCCACCCATCAACCCAATTCATCTCTCCACAGTACCTCGCCAATGCTGTTTCACACCCCCCTACATTCCTACCTAATTTGTATCTGTCCATACTAGGGTCCATTACATTATTCAAGTCTCCAACTATCCATAATGCCGCATGTGTCTTACTTTCGCTATAACTCACAAGGTCCCTCAGAACATCCCCTCTAAAAGGTGGAGGAATATAAATAAAAGCAAAGATAACGGCCCTATTTTCCCATATTCCATAGAGAAATACTTATCGACCATACTTGTCTACCTTTACATTTTTAGTTTCGAATGGTACCTTCCTATGGACATATACTGATACTTCCACGGAGTAAGAAGAGAGTCTGGAATGGTATTCTTCTTTGGCCCACTTCCTTGGTAGTATCTGCTCATCTCTTGACCTATGGGTCTCGACTAAACATATGATCGCAGGAAGGCACCTCCGAATATAGTCAAAGATTGCACACTTTTTAATTCTATCTGACATGCCTCGCACGTTCCAGACTAACAATTTAAGCATAGACATATTAACCTAAGGAAAAAAAAAAAAAAAGGAGAACCCCTCTTTCTATCTTCCCGTGCCATCCCTCCCCCCTTCCCCCTGCCCTCCCCCCCCACACCCCCCCTCCCCATAATGCACCGTACTTCTACTATGCATTCCTATCCTAGTGACACCCCAGAGGTCCCCCCCTCCCCCCTCGACGTAGATTTAATACTCAACTATTACTTCCAACCCCTAATGCCACAATAGTATCTTATATTACATGCCTTCTTTATCCATCCAATCTGAGACTTCTTGTGGGGTTCAAAATATTGTTACCTTTCCCTTATGTTCTACCCGGAGTCTCGTTGGAAACAAAAGAGAGAAGGGCACCCCCGCATTCTTTAGCCGCCTTTTTATCTCCCGAAAGGATGCCCTTTTCCTCTGGGTCTCCCAGGAGAAATCCGGATATACAAAAATATTCTGCCCATTGTACTGTAGGTCCCTCACCTCTCTTGCCCTCCTAAGGATAGTGTCCCTATCCTGGGAGCTATATAACTTAATTAGGATTGTCCTAGGGGGGCCCCCCGGAGGGGGTATCCGCCTTGGTACCCGATGAGCTCGTTCAATCCCAAACATTGGGGTAAAATGCCCTTCACCTATCACGTCCTTCAGCCATCTACTGAGAAACTGTATAGCAGAGTCCCCCCCCTCCACCCCTTCAGGAAACCCCACCATCCTTATATTACAACGTCTAGATCTATCTTCAAGGTCAGTGAGCTTATCTTTGACGGATATCTTCTCCTTTTTCAAATCATTAACCTCCTCCTCCAAAACCTTAATCCTATTTTCTGTTTTAGGGGCTTCTTCCTCCAGTCTGGAAATCCTATCTCTCATTTTAGTCATATCGTGTTTTATCAGAGATACCTCAGTAGATACCACACCCAGTTGTTTATTTGTCTCCTCAATTGCACAATTAGATTTTTTTTTACCCCTCCCAAGATCTCCTCCAACATCTGAGTTCCCATAGGGGGCACAGACTGCCCATCCTCAGTTTCTTCCACCTCCAAGACCGAGTACCTAGAGCCTGTTTTACTAGGGGAGAGATCCTTCTGGGTTCTAGTTTTAATACCCACAGCTGGAGACTTCCATATTTTATCCAGTTTACCCATAGCCCCCTTATCTTTTTGTGGCGAGCTACCCCCTGATCTTCTGGGGTTTACCTTAGGGGCCATTTCTCCCGCTTTTTCTCTTCGCTTTATATTTGTGGGGTGTACGTATCACCACCAGGGTGTCAGCTATTGTCTTAGCAACTTTATGCACCATAGGCCCCTCCCACCCAGAAATTTACATCCAATTTTTTACAACATACAAAAGTGAGGATTCGCAGTCCCACATGGCTCTGGGATGCACTTTGAACAGAGGGTATCACAGCCTAATCTAAAAGTATCCACCACCAGATATAGCATACTAATATGCAACTAAGGAATCGTTAGCGTGTTCACGCTCCCCCTGATAGACAGTCCAATCTCCCCCTAGAGTCACTGATCTTATTGAGTCCAGGGAGGGGGTCCAATTCCATGAAAGAGGGGGTCTGCTAAGGCCAAGTTGTTCGATTTAGTCCGTGAGTCCAGGTTTCTCCAAGTCGCTAGGAGGAGTGACCAGGCAGGGAGTCTGGCATCCAATATTGTCTATTCCACATGGGACCAGTGCTGGGGGCTGCCGCTGTTCAAAATATTGCCGATGTATTAATAACTGGTTTCACCTATTAAAGGAAATCCATGAGTAGGTTTCATAGCAGTTTAACCCCATGTTAGACTCCTCCATGCAGGGAGACTGCTTACTTAGATGTCCTGCCCCCAAAAGGAAGCGATAACTCACCGGCTTAAAGGCTGTTAAGATAATTATCACATGTAGCATCAGATCGTTTTCTCAATTCCTCTCTCCTTTCCACAAGAAAGGGTCTGGTCCGGCCTAAACAAGTCCCAGCAAGGAGTAGCGGAGCTCCACACGTACCCCTCACCACCTCCACGCCGCTATAACGTGTTGTGAGGCAGGTTCCACCATATATGGGCTTCCGGAGCAAGCCCAAAGCTCCTCTCAATGACTGGCCGCAAAGACCACACCTCCCTCTCTCTCACCTCCTCTCCGGCGTCTCCTTCCGCAGCACATGGGGGGAGAAAAGACATTCGCCCCGCCACCTCCGCCTCCCGTCCCGTCAGACAACGGGTCGCGCCACCACCATCTCACTCCTCCCGCGGCCAAATCCAGCACCCCCAGCTCTTCAGAGGGCGTCCGGGTAGGAAAGCATTACTGTTGGCGTTACTCTGTGAGTATCCCGGCATCCTGGGGTCAGCATCCGCTCCACGTCCGTCCCGAGGGCTCAGGGGGCGGGGCCGAGCCCCGGAGCGCGCGGCCCTAGCTCATGCCGCCGTCACTTCCTCCCAGTTTGATCAAAATGTATACTAACAACTTGTTAGTTTTTGAAATTATGCTGAGAAGCAATTAGATCAAAATACAAAATTGTGGATGTGCGGCCATGTCTGTTTTTTCTACCTGGATTCATATTCATGGAAATATGTATATATAAAGTACTGTATCTACGCACTGTAACTTGGACCTGAGGAAGGAGGGAGGCACATATAGATTGATGTATTAAATGAGTGTGTGTATATATATATATATATATATATATATATATATTTATTTATTTATTTATTTTTTTGAATCACCATCATTACTGAAATGATAGGGAAAAAAAGTGTTGAAAAGAGTAAAAAAAAATTGTTAATAAAGCTAAAACCTTGCTTAAAATTTTAATTGTGCAAAAAAAATAAATTTTTTTTTTTATTACAAGTAAGAATTGCTTGAAAAAGATGAGGCAGGCAAAGGAGCAAACAGCTAGAGAATTTACTCTGCTTTCTGAAACTTTATACATGCTTTGAAGTGTTGGGTTTTCTTCCCAGATAATTCACATGAATTTCAGAGTGATTTTAGGAAAAGACGAATGATTTTGGCTGAAATCTAGGGAACATGCCCCTTTTCCCGAAAACAACGCCCATTTTGTAGGGGTTTTTTTTTTTCACTCGGAGTAATTCAGATTTTGTTGAGCTTTTTCTGTCACACATTCTGTCGCACGTTCCGTGCGACAGAATTTAGGCACGAAGCCCGACAAAGAGTCGGAATCATGTTAGTAAATGAGGGCCAATATCTTTGTCCAGACAAAAATGCCAAAAATCTTTTGTGATGTCTGCTTAGAGTTTCGATTTTGTGCCTCCAAGACAATTGACATATTGGACTGCCAAAATGTTGTCCATCTGGAGAAGGATGCAACAATGAGACTTGTCCCTTGCAAAACTCTTTAGGGCAAAAAATTCTGCTAGGAGTTCTAAACAATTAATATGTAAATAGGATTCTTCTGTGGACCACTTTTCTCCTGTGGAAAGGAATCCGCCGCGAGTGCCCCAAACCTGGGATTCTATAATGAGATCTGGAATGAAGCCCTGAAATGAAGAGAGGCAGGAAAAATAGCCTGCATGGAGGCCGACAACAATCCTACTATGTGAGCAATAGTTCTCAAAGATATGAGTTGTTTGTTTAGGACACATCAGATTTCTCTCTGAATTGTTCTTAACTTCCTGGATGGGAGACTTAGAATGGCTGATTGGGTATTGATGGCAAAGCCCAGAATTTTTATTTCCCTGGAAGGGGTCAAAACGGATTTCTTGAAGTTGATTTCAAATCCAAGATCTGTGAGTAACGACAGAGTCCAATGCATGTGAAGATGAATGAGGGATGAAGAATTGTCCATAATAAGGATATTGTCTAGATGAATTATAAGACGAACACTTCAACTTCCTAATATCGCTACCACTGGCTTCATTAGTTTAGTGAAGCACCAGGGAGCTGAAGCTAGGCCAAATGGAAGGTAAGTGAATTGTCATCTTTGGTTTTTCCAAATAAATTTAAGGTAGGTTTAAAGGATGGCCTTATCGAGTGAAGAGAAAAGGCCAACGTATTTATTAATTTCTTTTATAAAAGGAGTCTCCGAAGACAACACCTTCATTACATAGATTAGGCTTCGAGTTGCCAAAATTAGTCAATTGGGGATCAAGTCTCATTAAAATAGAATGACTTTCTGAACATACAGCAGCCTTAATATTTCAAAAGAAGCATAACGCTCTTTGGATCCAACCTTGAAGAGTAGGGATATCAATAGGTTTATTGGAGGCTAAAGCCTCTTCAGAGAGGTCTAGGATCTTAGTTAGGGGTCCTAGTAAGTCCAATAAATTGTCCTGACAGAATTTTGAAGGACTTATTGATGCCCTTTTTGGGATTCTTCACCGATATCTGACCAAAGTACGGTCAATATTGGGGGTCATGGTGGACATATCTGGTAATGTTGGCCTCGGACGTTCCGCCTTGAGTTTATTCCATGACATCTTATCTAAGGGCATTCTGAGCCATGAAAGTATTTGGCCACATTGGGATGCGGCACCCATTCTCCCGATTGCGAGTGCTTTATTTGCCCCGGATCAAAAAAGGGTTTACCCTTGCTGTCCAAGATCTGATTATCACTATCATCAGGAAATGATAATAGGTCGTCTTCCCCTTCTTATGGATCTCCATAATTAGAATCCTGATCTGATGGAATAGAAAAATCAGAAGAGCATTGACTAGATAGAAGTACATAGGAGTCCGTTTTTTTTCTGGTAGAGGCTTTGGAAACCCGTTTATAAAATTATTCCTCACGGGTGGAGGGTAAAGGATGAGATGTTGCATCACCATGTTTAACAGTGCTTTTGGAGCGTGATTTTTAAAAGATATCAGGATCTTGACCCTTATAAAATACTTTTTTTTTATTTCAAGGGGGTGAAGGGTCGTCTTGACAGTGATGTCTCTTTTTGGAGACTTTCCCAACTTTTTTAATACCTCTGGTCAGATGGGATGAAGAATTATCAGCAGACCAGAAAGAATCTGAGGGAGTGGAAGGACCTGATTTGTTAGGTACCGCCTGGGACATAGCTAATGCTACAATAGATTCTTGCATTGATGACATGACAGAAACAACTGAATGAATTAATGGCCAATCTTAGTGTGAATTCTCCACATCTATTGTCTTAGCCCCTGCATATTTGTGAGATGTAAACGGTGTATTCTGCTTGTGAGCTTAGATTTGCTTTGGACTTGATAAAGGGAGGAATCCCGAAAGCTTGTCTCCACAAAATTCTGTTAGTCCAATAAAAAAGGTATTACAAGATACTGCAACAACATTTTTTGATTTTTATATATATATATATATATATATATATATATATATATATATATATATATGAAAATATGTATTAATTAATTAATAAATAAATAATTAACTAATTGTTAACCCCTTAAGGACGTGTATGTCATGGGGAATTCCGGTCCCCACCGGGCGGAGATGGGAATGGGATGCCTGCTGAAATCATTCAGCAGGCCTCCCGTGCAAATGCCCAGGGGGGTCATCAGAGTCAGCCCCCCCCCCCCATGTAGGCGATCGCCGCAAATCGCAGGTGAATCAACTGGCAGCGGGCGACGGGGATCGGCAGGCGGCAATGTCGCGCGGCTGGCTCCCTGGATCCTACGGAAGCCGGTGAGTTGCCTAGCAACATCTGGAGGGCTACAGTTTGAGACAAAATTACACTCCCAGCCCTCCAGATGTTGCAAAACTACCACTGAAGCCCTCCAGATGTTGCAAAACTACCACTATTTGCTGTGTGGGCATCCTGGGATTTGTAGTTTTGCAACATCTGGAGGGCCACAGTTTGGAGATCACTGTGCGGTGGTCTCTAAACTGTAGCCCTCCAGATATTGCAAAACTGCAAATTTCAGCATGCCCAAACAGCAATCAGCTGTCTTGGCATGCTGGAAGTTGTAGTTGCGTACCTCTAGCTGTTGCATAACTACATCCTCCAGCATGCCCTTTGGCGATCAGTACATGCTGGGAGTTGTAGTTTTGCAACAGCTGGTGGCACACTGGTTGGTAAATACTGAGTTAGGTAACAGAACCTAACTGAAGGTTTTCCAACCAGTGTGCCTCCAGCTGTTGCAAAAGTACAACTCCCAGCATGCACAGTCTGTCAGTACATGCTGGGAGTTGTAGTTTTGAAACAGCTGGAGGTTTGCCCTCCCATGTGAATGTACAGGGTACATTCACACTGGTGAGTTTACAGTAAGTTTCCTGCTTGAAGTTTGAGCTGCGGCAAATTTTTCGCTGCAGCGCAAACTCCTAGCGCGAAACTCACTGTAAACTTCCGCCAGTGCGAATGTACCCTAAAAAGACTACACTACACTACATTACCACATAATAAAGGGTAAAACACAACATAAACGCCCCCTTACACTGTCCCCCCAATAAAAATGAAAAACGTATTGTACAGCAGGGTTTCCAAAACGGAGCCTCCAGCTGTTGCAAAACAACAACTCCCAGCATTTCCAGACAGCCACTGACTGTCCAGGCATGCTGGGAGTTTAGCAACAGCTGGAGGGACCCTGTTTGGGAATCACTGGCATAGAATACCCCTATGTCCACCACTATGCAATCCCTAATTCAGTCCTCAAAAGCGCATGGCGCTCTCACTTCGGAGCCCTGTCGTATTTCAAGGAAACAGTTTAAGGTCACATATGGGGTATTTACGCACTCGGGAGAATTTGCAGTACAAATTTTGAGGGGCTTTTTCTCCTTTTACACCTTATGAAAAGGAAAAGTTGGGGGCTACACCAGCCTGTTAGTGTAAAAAAAAGAAAATTTTTTACACTAACATGCTGGTGTTGCCCCTTACTTTTTATTTTCACAAGCGGTAAAAGGAAAAAAATGTATACATTTGTAACACAATTTCTCCTGAGTACGGAAATACTCCATATGTTGGCGTAAAATGCTCTGGGGGAGCACAACAAGGCTCAGGACTGAGAGAGCACTATGTACATTTGATGCCTAAATTGATGATTTGCACAGGGGTGGCTGATTTTACAGGGGTTCTGACATAAACGCGAAATAAATAAATACCCAAATGTGACCCCATTTTGCAAACTACACCCCTCACGGAACGTAACAAGGGGTACAGTGAACTTTAACACCCCACAGGTGTTTGAAGAATTTTCATTAAAGTTGGATAGGAAAATGAAAAAAAAAATTTACACTAAAATGCTGGTGTTACCCTAAATTTTTCATTTTCACAAGGGAAAATAGGAAAAAAGCCCCCCAAATTTGTAACCCCATTTCTTACATACCCCATATGAGGATGTAAACTGCTCTGCGGGCGAACTACAATGCTCAGCAGAGAAGGAGCGCCATTGGGATTTTGAAGAGAAAATTTGTCCGGAATTGAAGACCACGTGTGTTTACAAAGCCCCCCTGGTGCCAGAACAATAGACCCCCCCCCACATGTGACCCCATTTTGGAAACTACACCCCTCATGTAATGTAATAAGGGGTACAGTGAGCATTTACGCCCCACAGGTGTCTGACAGATTTTTGGAAAAGTGGTCCGTGAAAATAAATATGTAATTTTTCATTTGCACAGCCCACTGTTCCAAAGATCTGTCAAACGTCAGTGGGGTGTAAATACTCACTGCACCCCTTATTAAATTCTGTTATTGGTGTTTCCAAAATGGGGTCACATGTGGGGTGGGTCCACTGTTCTGGCATCACGGGGGGCTTTGTAAGCGCACATGGCCCCTGACTTCAATTCCAAACAAATTCACTCTCCAAAAGCTCAATGGTGCTCCTCCTATTTTTAGCATTGTAGTTCACCAGCAGAGCACTTGACGACCACACATGGGGTATTTCCATACTCAGAAGAAATGGGGTTACAAATTTTGGGGGTCATTTCCTACTATTACCCCTTGTAAAAATTTGGGGGAAAACTAGCATTTTAGTGAAAAAAATCATTTACACATCCAACTTTAACGAAAAGTCGTCAAACAACTGTGGGCTGTTAAGGCTCACTGTACCCCTTGTTACCTTCCTTGAGGGTGTAGTTTCCAAAATAGTATGCCATGTGTTTATTTTTGCTGTTCTGGCACCATAGGGGCTTCTTAAATGGGACATGCACCCCAAAAACTTTTTGGGAAAAACTCACTCTCCAAAATCCCACTGTCGCTCCTTCCCTTCTGAGCCCTCTAGTGCACATACAGAGCACTTGACATACACATATGAGGTATTTTCTTACTCGAGAGAAATTGGGTTACACATTTTAGGAAGATTTCTCTCAGATTTTACCCCTTGTAAAAATTCAAAAACTGGGTCTACAAGAACATGCTAGTGTAAAAAATTTAGATTTTGAATTTTCTCCTTCAGTTCGCTGCTATTTCTATGAAACATCTAAAGGGTTAACAAACCTTTTGAATGTCATTTTGAATACTTTGAAGGGTGCAGTTTTTATAATGGGGTCATTTATGGGGTATTTCTAATAAAAAAGGCCCTTCAAATCCACTTCAAAACTAAACTGGTCCCTGAAAAATTTCGATTTTGAAAATTTTGTGAAAAATTGGAAAATTGATGCTATACTTTGAAGCCCTCTGATGTCTTCCAAAAGTAAAAACATGTCAACTTTATGATGCAAAAATAAAGTAGACATATTGTATATGTGAATCAATATATCATTTATTTAGAATATTCATTTTCCTTATAACCAGGGAGCTTCAAAGTTTTAAAAAAATGCAAAATTTAGAATTTTTTCATCATATTTTGGAATTTTTCACCAAGAATTGATGCAAGCATCGACAAAATATTACCACTAACATAACGTAGAATATGTCCCGAAAAAAAATTCTTGGAATCAGAATGAAAGGTAAAAGCATCCCAGAGTTATTAAAGGGGTAGTCCAGTGGTGAAAAACTTATCCCCTATCCTAAGGATAGGGGATAAGTTTGAGATCGCGGGGGTCCGACCGCTGGGGCCCCCTGCGATCTCTCTGTACGGGGCCCGGCTCTGCGCCGAGATAGCGGGTGTCGACCCCCGCACGAGGCGGCGGCCGACACGCCCCCTCAATACATCTCAATGGCAGAGCCGGAGATTGCCGAAGGCAGCGCTTCGGCTCTGCCATAGAGTTGTATTGAGGGGGCGTGTCGGCCGCCGCCTCGTGCGGAGGTCGACACGCCCCCCTTCCTGCGGGCTGTCGGGGCTCTGTACAGGAGATCGCAGGGGGCCCCAGCGGTCGGACCCCCCGCGATCTGCAACTTATCCCCTATCCTTAGGATAGGGGATAAGTTGCTCACCACTGAGTCACCACTGGACTACTCCTTTAATGCTTAAAGTGGCAGTGGTCAGATGTGCAATAAATGGCCGGGTCCCTCACTGAAAATTGGCTGGGTCCTTAAGGGGTTAAATAAAAATAATATATATATCTATATACATATACATATATATATATATATATATATATATATATATAAAATAAATAAAGATAAATATATATCTTTATTTATTAATTTGTATATATATATATATATATATATATATATATATATATATATATATAAAGGGGGTGAGTGTTTACCTCAGGGCGAGGCCACCACTCCTGGTGTAACGGAGCTTCAGAAGGCCATTAAGCACTCCGCGGGCATTCTGGGTAGGGGAATATGCAAAGCAAAATGTGAT